>NC_135280.1:10792000-12130000 GCF_051311805.1 Agelaius phoeniceus | reverse complement strand
ACCCCACCGTTCCATTTCCAAACCCAAACCGAGGCCATTCTGCTCGATATTGGGCCCCGGATGAGTTTTGCACCTGGGACAAAAGCAGGACCTTCTCCCACCCCGGCGCTCCTGGGAGGAGCCGCCGGTCACGCCCCGGCCGGCGCCGCCCAGCAGCGCCTGGGAAACGCTTCCAGGCACCATTGAAAAATTGCAGTTTGTCTGTGCATATGTTTGGACTCTTTCCATGTTGTCCTGTTTACAAGTTAACCTAAGTTGGGGTGTTTGTCACGGGTCTTCTTGGTTTTGTATTTAAATAAATAACGCGGCAAAGCGTCCCGCCAGGGGTTTGCTGCAGGTAGTTATATCCTCATGTGTAACGTGCTGCCTCCTGGCCAGCACCTTAGTAAATGATCAACTCACCGCTGTGAACCTGCCAACTTGCTATAACAACTCTGCTTTAAAAAAAGTGTTTGTGATCAGGCTTTCTCTTTGTCATCGTATGTGCATGCAGTATGATCAGTTGAACAATAACCATCAATAAAGTTTCACAAGATTTGAAAACGAAGTTTCTGTAGCATTTATATCTAAGGATGATAAATAAATTATCTTTAAAATTGAAACAGAGAGAGAAAGAGACTATATTAATCGATGAAAAATGGGGCAGTAACATATATTTATACTGGTGAGGGAATGAACCGAAATTTATTAAGAGTTCGATCCCCACATTTATTATGTAAGATATGCAAAACAAGCTTCCTATTAATAAAAAGAAAAAGTAAATTTTGTTTAAACACCATGATGAAAGCAAATTGAAAAATGTTTACCAAATGTTAGGCTTTCAATTTAAAGTGTGGATGAGACATCTTTTTTGGAATTGCACACACAAAATGTCTAATGTAGAGAATAGCAGAATTTATTTGCAATTTTAATTTTCCTGAGATGGCTTTACAGCTCCCACTCTCCAAATGATTATATGGCGTTTTAGTCTATTAAAATTATCTTGAAAGGTTGAGGGTGCAGCCCATATTAGAAAATATTTTGTTTATAAAACTCCTACAGTACTCCTAGTAGTCATTTTAAAATGTATGTCTGAAATAGTTATGTAAGAAAAGCATTTGAAATTTTTTTACAATATATATTGGGAATGTTTTCACTTATATAAATAACTACTGATAATATGACTTATGAAAAAATTATTACTACCATATGTGGAATATAGTGACTTCTAAACAGATTTAAAAAAAAAACAAAACCCTACAAACCCAGAAAATGTGTATATCTGTCTTTAGAAATTAGTGTTTATATCACAACCGTGATTTGTGAATAAAGAAAAATGGTTTGTAATATCAAAATAAAAGCTTAGTCTGAAAAGGTACAAATCCTTTGGTGTTCCAAGTCATTTTGCTTTCCCCATTTTGCTCACAGTGCGGGTCCAGGGCTGTGCCCATGGTGTGCCCATGGCCCTGTGCCCATGGTGTGCCCCCAGTGCTCTGCCTGTGGGGCACGGGGCTGTTCCTGCTGGGGCTGTCCCACCCAGTGCCAGCCCTGCCTCTGGGGTGTGTGGGGGCTGCTGTCTGTGTGTCTGTCCCCGTGTCCGTGCCCAGCGTGGGACAGCCAGCAGGGCACTTGAGGTTTGCTGCCAAGGATGACAGCTTCCACCACCAGCATCAGCTGTGCTTTCCAGGCAGCACTGCATGGTGCATGGGGAATGACTGGGGTTTGTTCACAGGGGTGAAGAAGGAATCTTCCACCCTTGCAGATTGCAGTTAGCCTCGCACTGAGCTGTTCCTTTCATGGCCAGAGCCCATTTCTGTGCACAGCAGGGGCAGGGAAGCAAGCAGAGATAGCTGGTCCAGAGGCTCCTCCTGGCACTGCCAGGCTTGATGCCCAAGCCACAAGAAAGGTGTCCACATGCTGAAGTCCTAAGCCCATTAGCCCAGCAGGTCCAGATGAGGCTGCTGAGGGTAACTTGTGCCATGTCACATTCATGCCAACAGAGTTCTGTGACTCCTCTACCTGGATTCCCATTTTACTCTAATTTAGCAGAGGAAGACAAGACAGAGAGAAGGGATTCAGTATTGCTTAGGTTGCAGTTTAGCAGGAAGTTTTGTTCTACCGAGTGCCTGAATCCCTTCAGGAAGCTAAAGAGAAGAAACCTTGATATTTGCCAGGAATGATGGGGAGATATTATGCTGTGCTTAATTTAAATCTTTATATGACACAGAAGCACTAAATGTCCATGGGCACTCTCTGCACATCAGGCACGATGGATGCATTGCACTGCTTCCCTCGGTGGCTGGGTGAATGACTGAGGTGGAAACACTGGTAAGATTTGGGCTGAAGGCAGGCAAGAAGTATCTTGGCAGATAAACACAAGTGGGACACATAGACACACATGGAGAACCTGAAATGCCACATAATTTTTACATGGTTGCATTCATCTGCTTTGTCTGGTATCATTACTTATGTTTAATGCAGGGGTGCTTCCTTTCTTGGCCAACAGATGCTAAAATAATAAAAACTTTGTTGAACAATTGGCTAGAGAATGAGGAAGATCCCACATGTAACCAAAAGACAAAAGGCAGTCATCTTTGCAGGGCATTTTTATTCCAATTATTTAAAGTTCCTATACAGCTTTAATTGTCTAGCCAAAATTACATTAAAGTTTCATAGAAGATCTTAGAGCTGCCCCTGTGTAGGATGTTCTGTACTACCCTGTTCTTGGTCATCTTTTTGGGCATTCAAGTTGTTTATTAGCTTCTAATTTGGGTAAAATTTTAGGTTTCTTTTTTTTTTTTTAAACTACAATTTAATTTTCTTTAACTTTCTGGGAACCTTGTCTTCAGTTTCAATTGCTGTCATGTCATATTGCTGTTTCTTGCCTCGAGTGATTTTTTTGCAAGTTTGACATGTTCCTCTTGCCACATTTTTTCAGTTTTACAGTACAGATGCATGAGGAAAAAAGGCTGTGCAAATCATTTCCTCCCTAAAAGCAGAGCTGAAATATCATCATTTTGGTAGGTGTGGGGAGAGAAGAAAGAAGAAGGAAAAAAGTAAAATAAAAAGTAACCTTGTTTCAGTGGGACGAGAAGATTCGAGTGGGAGGTGAGATCAGAAGGGAGACAATGATTTTGGGAGGTCTTTGAAGAATTTATGAAAGTGTCATCAAAAAGAGTCATTTTCCAGTATTATAAAAGTTTATCTTGATGCTTCATTTATACCTAAAGGGCAAATGCTTCACCTCTCACTGTAACAGGAGCTTTATGCTGAGTCTTTCCAGACTTTGCAGGCAGCTTTCATGCCTCTCCAGCACTTCCCCAGTGCTCTGCATACCAATAATTGTCTCCCAGCACTTCACAAAAAGCACAATGGAAGTGGACTAGGATCAGAGGAAGAAATGGGCAGTATATGCCAGTACACCATCAACTTGAGTCTTTTCCTGAGGTAAGACAGAGATGAGCAAAGGGAGGTAAAATATTAGAAGTACTTTCAGATCCAAGAGCTTGTCCTTATTTTCTCACGTGGAAAAGAAAGGTTTTTATTTCATGCTGTATTTCCTGTGTCCACACAGAGGATGGGTGCCATGCCATGGCAATGTAGCTGTAGCAGGGATGTGACTCCCTGGCTGGGACACAGCTGCTGCTGGCAGCAGGGCAGTGGAACACACAGGTGAAGGGGCAGATAGTTAGAATTATTAGAATTATACCCATGAAGGGACCTGGAAAGAACAATGTCATTTGAGGTGTCCAGGCAGGCAGCACTCAGGGCCAGAAGCTCCTGCTCAGCTGCTGTTTAGCTCCCTACAGGAGATGCTGTCCCTCTTCAGTTCCTACATCATGTCCTGCCAGGGCACTCAGGGTAGGTGACCTTGCTTTGTGTGCTTTGCAGCGCCTGGCAGGGCACAAAAAATGAGTTTTGAGTGGAAGGGAAGGTGGAGGTGATTGCCATGCCCACTGATACCATGTTCAAGGCATTCACAAATGGATGTGGGAGACTTTTAGAAGTCTTCTCTCGGCTCAATTTATACAGGATTGTTTTTCCACATGTAGTTGCCATGAGTATATTGGGTTAGGTTGTTCTCAATTCTTCTGCTAAAGACCCTCCATTTCACATTTCAATAATTAATCATTGAGAAACACTTCTAGAGTAGTCTGCTGGCTGAGTCTCTGCCTGGATTCCAGTCCCTGCCCCACATCCCAGTGAATGAATCCTGCCTCCATGGCCCCACCGCTGGGTTAAAGGGGATCAGGTGACAGTGGAGTCCCTTCTCCATGCCATGGGACACAGGGCTCCTCATAGCTCCTACTCCAAAAGGGATTTACAGCTGAAAATCCAAACTGGAGGAAAGCTTGTTGTTAAGGAGCTTTAGAGCCCCACAGTTTGCTCTGTGAGCTGTGATTTACCCTTCACTGCCTGGGCAGCCTCTGTGCTGGGCCAATTTAATGATTTCACTCTTCAGCAACAGGCCTGTGAGTCAGGAGTTCAGGATGTAGGAAAACTGTTAAATAAAACATAAGTGAATGCAAAAACAATCATTTAATGGACATTAGGAAAGGACAGTAAACCAAACAGTTCAGTCCGATGGATGATGTATAACATCTAAACAAATATGACAACTAATTAAGGATTAGGTTCTGTGTTTTGGATGACAGGCCTTATAAAAATGAACAGCTAGGTTATGTTGGGGGAAAAAAAAAGCTGCATTTTGCAAATGTCAGGCAGACAGCTCAGTAAGCAGAAAAGCTCAGTTATCCAATTAAAATAAATGTGCAGTGTTCTCAATATAAAGAGCTAAAGCATCCTTATGTCGAGGAGTTAAGATGCTGAAATATAAGTGGAACAAAAAGTGCTCTCTATAAAGAATAATGTAATCTATCAAGATTAACATTTTGCATGCTGGCAAAGGCAGATAGTAATGTGTTTCAATTCCTGAAATTGGAAACATTAGACTAAGATCAGTACCAATTTAAACCCCAGGTAACCCCAAATATTGAATTGAATTAATTATTTACAGCCAAGAAGGGCTAATAACTTGCCCTGATGTCTTCTGTGGGAAATAGATATTTACAGTAGGTGCTCTCCTATTCCCCATAATCCTCCCTGGTACTTCATGTGAAATGTAATTACAAGTTGCATAAATGCAATTTAGGAAAAAGTATTCCACTAGAAATAATTCTGATTTATTCAGGAGTCTGATTCCTGTCCTGAGAAGGAATAAGGCTGGTTTGAACATTGTCATGTGCATGGGATATCAGGGGGAGGCCATAAAGTTTCAAGGCCACCAGTAGGGGACATAGTTAAACCTAATTTTTTTGTTGCTTTCTAACAAAAGGAGGTTATTGTATAACAGTGGAAAGCAAGCAGTGGGGAGGGACCACAATAACAATTAAACTAGGTTGCACTTGATTTGTAGGGAAAAAAAAGATTCCACTATCTACACTTCCAGCAGAGCATATTTTTTTTTAAGCTAAGATTTAAACCTGTCCTTTGATGCAGGTCTTCAAAATAAGAATTTCTAAGGCTGGAAACATGTAACAAAATTTCTAAAAGGATATTCAGTTCAAGGTATTTTCAACAGAATTAACATGAAGCATATGGATTTTCTGGTGGCTTATAAAGCAGAAAGCAGGACATTATTACTAGGAGGGAGGCTTTACCAGAGTATTAAAATGAAATTCAAGTTTGTGAGGTGCCTGACATATAAAATAAAATCCGTCAAATGTTGAAGTGAGGGGTGATATCTTAGCTCTGCAGTGCTTGAGAAAACATGGAAGAGCATGGCTGTAACACTCCCACCTCTGTTTGATTTCGCCACCCACAGATTTGCCACCTTTTTAATGAAGTGAGCAGTTGCACTTGCAGCTCTGAGTGCCTCTGCTGTCCTCACCTTTATTCTTCTAGAAGCGACGTTTCACATCTTCTTGGCCACAACTTTTGATGTTCACCCAGAAGGGCAGTGATCCAGCTCCCTATTATTTGAGAAGAATGATGGCCTGGGGATACAGACATTGTTAATTCACAAACTCAGCTGATGAGCTCTGCAACTGAGGTTTCATCCCAGACTTGAAATTTCTGGGGCCCCGTTGCTCTACAGTTAAAAAGCAAACAAAGTTCTTTCAGGAAAAATAGCAAGCAGGAGAAAAAAATAGTTTTATCTGTGAAGCTGAAAAGCAGCTTTTATTGGCAGTTCTCTTACACTAAGAATAGAGAGAGAAATATGCATGTTGCTACAGCTGGTAAATTCTGCCAGAGAGACAAGAAATTCCTATGGGATATCTCTACATACTGGTACATGTATTTTTTTTTTTTCAGTTTTTATTTTTATTTTTAAACATGACTCTGCTTGGCCACACTATCAAAATTCCAAATTGCCCCCTGTATTCCCCCAGCATTGGCCCCTAATGCCTGCTTCCCCTGGCAAGAACCCTCCATAACCCTTGGACATGGTTTGTGCCCTGGGATTAAGAGGAAGGCATGCATCAGCAGAGCATGCTGCACCAGTCCTCCACTCTGAATCCGCTCTGAAATCACCTCTGGAAAATAAGAAGTGGCAACATGAATATGATAAGCAGAGCAACATGGCCTACTTTCTGATAATCTTCTTTTATAGCTTTGCTCTCGGTGGCTTTGAGGGGAAGTCAGTGCAGAAATCGTTTTGCCCAGTGCCAAAATAATGGAAATACATGCAAATTTGTGCTCTCCCCAAGTTGTCTGTCTCTTTGTCCTTTAGTCAGCCTCATCCTGTCACCACTCTACAGAATTTCATACCTGTGTGGAGCCCAGGATAGGACTGGGGACAGGAAAATAGGATATCATTACTGGAACACCCTAAAAAACAAATCCCCGGTAAAATGAATTATTGTAAGGCAGCTGGAGATCTGGGAAAGTGAAAACCAACAAAGTTACTCCTGTTGAAGGTCAGAAGGAACTTGGTGCCTGCAGACACTGACCTGCCCAGACTGAGGGGGCATCTCAGAACATTGTCACCTCACACCAAAGCACAGCCAGGATTATTTGAAAGCCCCCAGATGCCATTTGCCTTATTTCGATGAGGTGTTTTCAGGTTGTTCTAGTCAAAGCACTCCCAGGGTTTTCAGAGGCTGAAGTCACCTGAAGAGAGAGGTGTGGTCCCATTTCAGGAGACTTGTTTGCCTAGAACTTTCACAAAGGACAGTTCCAGCTTCTTTTCTTCTTTTTTTTTTTAATTATGAGAATTCTTCACTTTTTCTACAAATATGAAAGTCCTTCTTCCTTCTAATTTCATTCCTAAATTGAAAATTAATTTTCTTCTCCATGTTGTCAGGATTGCTTTTAAAGATTTAAATAACTAAATAAATAAATAAATAGGAAAGCAAAAGAAGGAAAAAGAAGATGTGCTGGCAATGCTGCAGGTCTGCCAAGGAACACAGCACTGAGGTAAAGGAAGGAAGGTTGCTGAGTGAGTAGGTCCTAGGAATTTTAAATATCCTTAAGGCTGCTAAAAGGAAAAGTCATGAGGTCTCTGGTGTTTGTGAACATACTGCAGGAAAGCAGACACATTACAAGTGAAAGTTTTCCATTCTCTGTTGTGTAAGCACAAGCAGGCAACAACACCAACAGTGTATTTTAATCAGAGAAGAGCTAACAGCTTAAATTTGCTCATTTGCAGGGTTCAGCCCAGAGCACATAAGCACTTAAGGTGATTTCTGTAAATTCTGGAATGGATGTCCAAAAACAAATTGATACTTTTTTTTTAAAGGTAGGTCTAAAAATCTTTTACCAGGGAGACAGAATTTCAGGATTGTAGAATTAACTAATTAAATGCCTGTTTTGGGGCAGCTGTGTATATTTTGTATGAGTCACAGGCTGGCTTTATTTTCATCCTTGCCCATCGTAGTTCATTCATTTTTTTTTTCTAAGAAACTGCGTAGTTTCTTAGAAAAAAAAAAGTTTTGAACTCACTGAAAGCATTTCACCCTTTTGTTGAAAACTCCACCAAAGCAGGAAAATTCCTGACTGTCTTCCCCTGCTGGGTACACACCAGGAGAGAGTGCTGAGCCCTTGGAGCAGACGGGCCTTGGGCAGCTGCAGATGGGAACCACAAACCCAGCCCTGAGGGGCTCCAGCCTTCCCCTGCTCAAACTGGGGACAAGATACATCCCACAGAGCTGGGGTGCATCAAACAGCTAACACCACCAAATAATCATAAATGCACACTGAAGCACATCAATGCAATCACCCCGGGGTCAGTAACATCTCCCAGGGTGGGGAGCTCCAAGGTGAGATCTGCAGCTCTGCGGGCAGGGTGGGAGGGACAGCCAGGCTGGGATGTCACAGCAGACACATCAGATACCCCTGAACCGCTCCAGGTACCCAGCAGGAGTGATAAATCTGACCCCATGTTCTCAGAAGGCTGATTTATTACTCTATGATCCTATATTATATTAAAGAATATACTATATTATAGTATATTCTATATATTAAATAGAATATACTATAATTTAAATATAATTATAATCTAAATATTATATTAAAGAATATAGTATACTAAACTATACTATACTAAAGAATACAGAAAGGATACTTTCTGAATGCTAAAAAGATAATAATGAAAACTCCTGACTCTTTCCAGAGTCTCGACACAGCTTGGCCCTGATTGGCCAATGAGTCAAACAACTCACACCAGAACCCATTGAAACAATCACCTGTGGGTAAACTCCAACACACTCCAGACAAGCAAAACACAGGAGAAGCAAATGAGATAAGAATGGTTTTCCTTTTCTCTGAGGGCTCTCAGCTTCCCAGGAGGAAAATCCTGGGTGAAGGGAGTTTTTCAGAGAACGTGAATGCCACCCTTTGCACCAAGCCATGTGCCAAACGCAGCCATTTGGGTTTCAAAGCCTTTGTTCTTCTCCCCTGACTGATATACAGAACTGTGACAGGCATAAGTTTTCCCCTTATTCAGCATGAAATTAACTGGACGTGTTCAAAGCAGCAGAGCTATCAAGCCCAGATCGTAATCGGCGTTGGCTTCCTGGGGGAACCTTCCCAGCCCAGCACTAACATGGGATCTGTCCACACCATGAGCCCCACGGGCACCCCCAGCACCTTCCACGTGTGCTCTGCAAAGGACCAGAGAAGGGACAGATGCTCCTCCTGTGTAGCCACATTTCTCCTCACAGAGAAAAACAAGGCACAGTTCTTCCCAAGAATATTTCTGAGATTCACATTCTCTGAACCTCAGAGAAAGGGAAAACAACTCTTATCTCATTTGCTGTGCCTGTGTTTGTGCCAAAGTAGAATGCAGTATGGAGACTGTTTACCCAGAGTGATGGGGTTTTGTTTCCTTGGCCTGTCAGGGCCAGGTGTGTGTGTGTGTGTCGGGACTGTCGCTGACAGTCACGAGATTCTGGGCAGGGTGTGCAGAGTTGAGTGCTTGGCAGATTCAGTTTAGATGTAATGTAATATAGTGTAATATAGTATAGAATAATATAGTATAAAGTAAAGTAATTAATCATAAAGTAATTAATTAGCCTTCTGATAAGATGGCATCAGATGCAACATTCTCTCCCCTCATCGGAAGGGAAAATATCCCCTATACCCCTACCCTCTCCAGCCTCCCTCTGCAGCCCCAAAGCTGAAGGAGGGATGGATGTTCCCCTTTGTTCCCCCTGCCCTCTCCAGCCTCCCTCTGCAGCCCCAAAGCCACAGAAGGGATGGATGTTCCCCTTTGTTCCCTCTGCCCTCTCCAGCCTCCCTCTGCAGCCCCAAAGCTGAAGGAGGGATGGATGTTCCCCTTTGTTCCCCCTGCCTTCTCCAGCCTCCCTCTGCAGCCCCAAAGCCAAAGGAGGGATGGATGTTCCCCTTTGTTCCCTCTGCCCTCTCCAGCCTCCCTCTGCAGCCCCAAAGGCGTCACCAGCCAGCCCAGATGCGTTGTTTTAAATACGCTCGTAATGAGTAAATGCACCCGCAGCCCTTCAGAGCTGCTGTTTCCAATGTTTAAGTGCCTTTTGGGAAGCTTTTAGGCTGAAATGTTGCTGTTAAGACACTGAAATATGAGTAAATCTTGCAAACGACACAAGTTCTAATGTTCCTCGTTTCTGCGGCGCTGCACGCTGTGCTAATGACCCGGTGACTGGATTTGCTGCTTTGGAAAGCAGAGCTCTGTGCTGTAAAACTTTCATCTAACTTGAGCTGCCTCTCTCTAACGAATTTTTTATTTGTTTACTTGTTGTTTCAGTAGAATTTAAAAGTAGCAATTAAAAAAGTCCAGCCAACCAAACCCTCACCCACTAACGAGGAAGTTGCCTTAATTCAAGATCTAATATAATGATGAGGAAAACATTGTGCTCTGTCCAGTAAAGTGATAAGAAGTTAAGGAAGATGCATGAATATGCTGGTATTTTACACGAACAGGAATGCATAATTCATGTGAAGGTTTACACTCACACCAGCCACCACAGCTGTATTTCCACTCAGCTCTGCCTGGGCTTGACTCCTCTCTGTTTCTTGCTCAGAAAATCCTGATGTCCTTTGAATCCTGGCTCTCCTGTTTTCATGTACTTTGTTTGCTGCAGGGTGGAGGAGCTCCTGAGTGTGGCTGTGCCAGGCAAGGAGGCTGAGCTGGCACACTCAGCATCTCCACAGTGGTTTGAAGAAGAACCTGAGCAACCTCTGTGCCCAGCTTTCCCCCTGAGCCTTGGGAAAGAGGCCAGGAATGAAGAAGAAGCAGGAGTAGACAGGGAGAGTGTGGTGTTTAACACCACAGGAGAGGAGGACACACCTTGAATGAAAGGAGGAGACTGTGCAGGTCTCACCTGGGGACATGGGTGTCTGCCCTGGATTAGGGAAGGGGAGTGTGGGAGCCAAGCTGCATCCCATGGCAGCTGCCATTGCAGAACAGCTCTCCTTTGCCTTCTGTGGAGAAGATCTGTGTGATCCTGGAGGACCACAGGCATGGGAAAAAAAATAAATAAATTACAATTCCTACAGCCAAGGTCAACCCTGTCATCTCTGCTTGTTCTGGTGGAGCTCACAGGAGGAGCATGGGGACACAGTGATGCTCCTGGCACTCCCACCTGCCCTTCCTGCATGGAGCCCTGGGGCACAGCCACCCCTTTGTCCCCGGGTTTGCTTTGCTTAGGAGTAGAAAAAAATACTTTGCATGCACAAATAAATAAACCCCCAACACTTCTGTTTAAAAAGCAGAGACCAATATTTACTTTGTGTTTATTTACTGTACTGCTGGTGAAAACAATGTTGTTAGAAAAATAAATGGTCAAAATATGGTGATTTTTGCCTTATTTCTGAGCCAACTGAAAAGATGAAAGGTAAAAGCTGATGAAAGCTGTGTGTAGTGAAATCCCTGACTGCTGCCCCTGGCCCTCCTCAGAGCAGGGCCTGTCACAGTCCTGCAAGGGCTGGCCAGGAAACGTGTCCCCGTGCCCACCGGTCCAACTGTGGCCGTGCTGTGCTCACTGGCAGGGGTGGGGAGGTTTCCATCTCCCTCCTGTGGGATGCCCTGTGCCAGCAGCCCCTGGGACAAGCCCAGCACAGCTTGTGAGAGAGAGGGGACATGGCAAGCACAGCCCTGAGTGCCGAGCAGAGGAGAGGGAGCCTCGGGGGGTTTGGCTGTGGGCAAAGAGCAGAGCAGGGCCAGCGCTCACTGATCACACAGGAGGGGGAAATGTCACTGCTCCCTGTCCTCCCAGTGCCAGGGGTCTCCAGCTCAGCCTCCACACTGCCAGGGGCTGGTGGGGAGTGGGATTGTGCAGGGCAAGGACCACAATGAGCCGTGGGAGGGGAGGGCACAGAGGGACAGGAGGTTTGGCAGAGCTATGAACAGAGGCAGTGTGGACCAGCACCTGCTGTGACCTCAAAACCACACAGAAACCTCCTCCTCCTCATTACTGCTTTTTTTTAAAGCTACTCTCAGTTCCAAAACTTTATATTAGAGCTCCAAAAGCAGACAGAATAGTGTGTTTTGAGAGCTGTAGGTCTTTATTATGGTAAAATCATAACATCCAAAATCCAATTCAGCCCTTGCTATAAATAAGTATAATGAAGAATTTAATGATATTTCCACTGAAATTAGTCAGAAGGCAAACTTTAAAAAATGACACAGATCATTAACTGGGAACATTTCTCAGAAGAGATTTGTTATATTAAAAAGGCACTGAAATTACTAGCGTTAATCAACTGTATTGTATTAAAAACTCTGTATAGATTAATTAAGTACTTTAAATATGAAGAAATAAAAAAGTGGTGATATAGAGGAGGAATCACAGGCTTGAATCTGAGTCTCCTGACATGCTACTTCCCTTGAACTTCTTAAGCACCTAATTTAGTAAGAATTCAAATTAAATACTTATTCTTGGCTGGTCTAAGCTGTTTTTAATACCCTATTACATAAGTAACAAGATTCCTGGCATGACTTTTCATTTACTTTCCTCAAACACAGATACTGGGCTCTTGTCCCCACCACACCCTGGGCTCAGATGAGTCAGTAAGGGCAGAAGACAGTTAGCAAAATATATTTTATACCATTTTTGAGATATTTAGCTGTGGTTCTTTGCCTTCAGGACCTGGCACTTTTAGGTGATCTCCCGCAGGAACAAATCTGGGCTTGTTTAGCCACAGACTGCAGAGAAGAAGAGCATTCAGCTCATACACCTTAATTTGTATTTGCCAATGAGGGCAATTTGCCTCTGCACTGCTGCTCCCTTGGGTACCAGACACTTAAAACAACCTCAGTTCAAAGTACCAACTTTAAAAAAAAAAAGCAAAACTGTGAAATAGGTAGGCTGCATTTTATCTTTCTCCTTGTGGAGCATCATCTCTGTCATGCAGGCTGAGCCAGCCTTGCACAGGTTGGAAAGTGAGGTTATTCTGTGGGTGGAAAGCAGCAGCATCAGGCCCTCAGTGCCCTTGTTAGCACAGCCAGCAGTTCCAGGAGTGCTTGTTCCTCTCCTGCAGAAGCACACCCCATTGGCAGTGATGTTATACACACAATTAGAATATTCCCTGTCAGCTCCTGCAGAAAAATGTGCTTCACTGTTATGGCATGGGAAGAGCTAACTTGTATTTTCCTGCTCGGGTGTTGCTGTTTTTGTGCCAGGTCCATTTGTACCAGAGGTATTTCAAGGACTGGAAAAAATAACAGAGGTGCTCCCTCAATCTGCAGCCCTTGGACTACAAAGGAGAATTTGTAAGAGAGGTCAGTAAAGCTGTTCTCGCCCTACCTACAAAATAAACAGTCTTTTCTTATAGACAGACACACAATTACATTTCTACATGAAGAAAACTTTAGCCACTCTTCTTCCCATCCTGTCCATGCAAAGTCCCAGCCAGGTCCCTGAACAGGCTGGGGCTGACCCACAGAAACCTGACCCAGCTGTACACTCTTCCCAATCCTGTATGCACTGCAAAGGAAATTTCCTCCAGGGATCCTCTGCTTTGCAAACTGCAATTGAAAAGGCAGCCCAGAAGTAGTAGTAGTTTTACTGGTTTGAGCTAAACATTCAGGCTTGGAAACTGAGAGACTTAGATTTTTATTTTTTTAATGGGCTTAGTATTAACAAAATAAAATAAAAAATACAATTCTGGTGCAGTTTGACTGGCTCAGTAGCAGGTATTATCATATATCCTTGTCTCCCACTTTCTTATTTCAATTGTGTGGTGCTTTAAATGACACAGGATAATACAGCAGAGTGTGTGTCAGAAACAGGTCACCAGCTGATTTTCTGCAGCTGCTTTATGGAAAAATATATTCCTTAAAACTCAAAAGCTCTTCAGCCAAGGCCCCAATACTTGAGGAGCTGTTGTATATACCAGGTTTGTTATAGTGCAGCTCACATTCTAGGCACACTCTTTAGCTGTGTGATACAAAACACTGACATAATTCATGTAAAATGCAGTGACCTAAAATGTTTGTAGCCACAAACTATCACTGAAATAGAATGAACTACATTTATATTTTGTTTTATTTTATTTCATTTGGTTTCATTTTATTTTACTTTATTTTATTTCATTGCATTTTATTTAATTTCATTTTATTTCATTTTATTTTCTTGAGACATTAAATCTGAGATTGTCTTCACCTGTGAAATTCAACTCAGTGGACACACTTGTAATTATATTAATTAAAAACATCTGGACACTGTCTCATAGCTTTATGCTACATGCAAAATGTATTTTTCACAATTATTTTAAAAATATATATTTTTCAAACTTGGATTTTCTCTTTTTCCTGATGTTTATTTCTATTTTTTTCTCCTTAACACAGTTGATTTTGCTATTGGTCAGGGAGTAAGATAAAAACCTGAAAGGAGCTACACCTGAAGATAAAACCTGAAATGAGCTACACCTGTGTTTTATCTCCCAGACACATTCCAGGGTTGATTCCTAATGAGGAAAAGCTGCTTGTGAGGTGCCAGGCATTAAGGAGAGGCTTTGTGGAGCAGCAGTTTGTGTTCCCGTGTGTATTATGGTGGGTGTAAGGTGGTTTTTTGGGTGTAGGGAAGTTGTGAGATTCAGAATCTGTTTTGGGAGAAAAGTATTTTGACTGTGAAGACATTTGTGCCTCAAGAAAGTAATGGCCTGGGTAAGTACAAGCCCCTGTTTGTTCTATTTTTCCAGTTTTGTTGAGAGACAAGGAAAAAGAAATCTTGATCTTGGAGGTGATTCTGAGCAGGGAGGAGGTGGATTGAGGATTGATGTTGAGCTGGTGAAAAGGGGAATGTGGGGGGCAAAGTATTTTAGGTTTTGTCTTTGTTTCTCAGTATCCAAATCTCCCTTAATTTACCACGAGTTAAATGAATCTCATCCTTCTTTAAGTTAAATCTTCTTTGTCTGGGATGGTGATTGGTGAGTGCCTTTGCTTCATCTCCACTCAGGAGCTTTTTGTGTCTCCATCCCCTTGTCCTGCTGGGAGGGTTTCTGCCTGTGGCCGAGGCCTGTGGTGCTGGAGGAGCACTCAGGGGAGCATCAGTGTCTTGGAATTGGGCAGATTCACCTGGATAAAGAGGGAAAAGGGTTTTGGGGATAGGAACAGGGAGGCTCATCTGAGCAAGAGGGAGAAAAAGGTGTTTGGCTGAGAGGGGTGAAATAATTTGGGGCTGTTGGTTTCTAAGTAGCCTAATCAGCTAAGACTAATGCCACACAAAGCTTACAGAAGGTAAAAGTTAAATGCAAGCAGTGAATTTTGAAGAATACTTGGAAAAGATGGATATGATGCTCTAAAGTACCTTTAGGCCTGACTTAGGAGTGCTGTTTATCCACAGTCAGCTGAGAGTGAAGCCTAATGTAAAGCCTAGTGCTGCACATCACCATCCACAGCTCCTGGCCATGGCTGAGCTGGGTTTGAGGGGCTCTGGGGTCTGTGCCCATGCAGTGGCTCTGAGCAGGGTGCCTGGTCAGCAGCTCCTGTCAGAGGATGCTGCTGGGATCAGCTTTGATGGGCTGTCTGCTCAGGTGCTTTCCTGGAAATGCAGCAGAGCTGTAGTGCTCAGCAGGCCACCAGCACTTCATCTTACTCTTAATAGATATTATTTGTGCTATTCAGACAGAGCTATAGCCCAGAAGTTCCAGAGAGTTAATAACTCAGACTCTGTTTGTGATGCAGGCTCATCCAGGAGAAATGAACAAATATTGTTGCCCCAAATCTGCTCTGAGTGTCAGTAGGGTTACATCACTTGGTTACAGTACATGTCATTGAGACACTTGGCTAGAAATTCATAGTGATTTAAGTTTAATTTTGGCTGAAGAATCTGCATAAACTGGAGCACAAACAGCGTCTTGGCTTTTTTTGCTGGAAGGTGCCAATGAAGCTCTGTAAGAGGGCAGCAAGGCCAGAACCAAAGAGCTGTGAACCCAGAGGGAGGAGAAGGCATTAAAATGGGTCAGCTGTGTCTCTGCACTCGGATAAAGTTTTTAAATTGTGAGGCAGACTCTTAGAGCCAGCAACAGAAGTGAGCTTGGCAAGGAATAACCCTGGAGGAGTTCCTGCACTGCCTTAGAAGGGAGAGAGGAGGATCATGCATGTGCATACCCCCACCCCACAATGCAGGAACAGGTTTGAGAGCTCCCTCCAAAATGCCTGTTTGCCTTCTCTGTCTGTACTTGAGGGGCTTCTAGTCTCTCTTCTAGTTCAGTAGCAGTGGCTGAGGTTTTTCATGTGTTGGTGTCCTCTAGGTGATGCTTGGCCCTGGTATTACTGAAAGTAGTGCTAACAGCAGAAATAGAAGTGTCTGTGCTGTAATAGAGAAGGCACATTTTGAAGAAACATATCTCTCCAGGCTGAATGATCTGAGCCTAAGTGTGCTCCAGCACAGCTTTGTTTTTCCACTCACCGGTGATCACTGACCCCAGCCTCCCTTTCCCTGCTGATGGAAGGTGATGGTGGCTTGCAGGCAGGAGGCAGAGGAAGCCTGGATGGAAACATGCTGCAATCACACAAAGATGGGCTTTCAGTGTGAGCCACCACATTCAGACAGAACTACAAGTGCAGCATGGAAATAAACGGGCCTGGAAGTTGCTGTGTCTCAGTGATGACTGAGGACCAGGTACAGGCAGTGTGTCCTCATGGCTATTCATACTGTGTTTAGAAGAGAAAAATAATAGGCAATCTCTGAGTTGCTGAGGTTTTCAATTGTCTGAAGTGGTGCAAGGAGCCAGCAGTTCTTAATGAGGTTTTGTGGTTTCACTGCACGTGTTTCATTTGAAGGTAAAGAGTATTTGCACAGGCACTAAAATGGAGTGGAGAAGAACTGTATAGAATTTATGCTGCCCCTGGGGTTAAGAGTGTCCATATCTGACGGTTTATGTCCACCTTTTCTTGCAGAAATGATTGCAGGGTGAATTTTAAGTACTTTATCATGTGCAGGATTTGTAAATGCGCAGGAGCTGGGTTAGGGCTCTTGTGCTTTGAAGGAGGCTGCTGTAAGCCTGGTGCTCTTAGAAATCATGCCTACCTATGCAGCAGGTTTAGTTTCAAGAGCAACATGCACTTGGGCTGCCTAATTCTGAAACAGCCCCAAAATTAGACTTAATGTGCAGACTCACAGTTACTGCACATTAGAATTGGACTTTCCAGAAACAGGAAATAGATTCCTGTGAGCACAGAACCAGTTAGTTTTTATTTTCTTTCTCTTGCTTAAAATGTCAGTGATAGCTGTAGACATAAATAATTTTGAAAAATACCATTACTTCTATCCTGAAACATTGAATAAAAAAAATAAATTATTTTGTGTAAAGAAACTTAATGGAGACTGTGACCAGGAACTTTAATGGAATGTTTCAGGCGCTTATCCAACCAGTGAGTGTTCAGAAATACAGCACTTGAGCAGCAGTTTGTGCTAGTGGATAACAGCCATCATGATGTTCTTGCTTGTTATATTACAGTTTCAATGTTCTGCCATGCAGAACTGCTGGTTGTGTTTGTGTGCAGCTATTGCCTCAGAGTGAGTGAGCCATGGAGGAGAATTTGTGCCTTTGTGGAGAATCCCTTTGGAGCCCCACAGCCCTTAGGGATGGGATGGATCCCCCATGCTGCAAGGGGAGTTCAGCACTCTGAGTTTGGGAGCAGGGTTTGTCCCTGTCCGTCCTTAAAAATGGGTGTGCATCTCCTCTGCTTCTACACCACCCCTTTTTGATTTAATATTTAGGTCAAAACTAGAGTTGCACGTAAGTGGAAAGTTGGAATTAGAAGGGATCATTCCCAGCACTGTGTTTTAAACAAATTATAAACCAGAGCAGGTCCAACCCCCTTGAATCACGGTGACTTCCTCCCACTCAGGCATTACCAGGATGTGCATTCAGTGCCTGTAAATGGGCTTCAACTTTTCTGAGCTGCAGAAGAAAGTTGGATTAACATCTCTGTGCGTTTTGCCACTTTCTGACAGCACTATAAGCTGCAGGCTGGGGACTGGATTCCCACACAGGGTAGACACTTGAACAAAAGTACAGCGCTAAGATCATCATTGTTTTGACCTTTCTTCTCCTTTTCTGCTCAATTCCTACTGTGATCAATCAATAGCTGCTGTGGGAACCCTGGGTCAATATAATTTAAACTGGTTAGTATGTCAGGATGATGCCACTTCAAATACTGTAGCAGGCAAACCTTGCTGTATAAATAAAAAAATCCCATGTAGGAGAAGGAAGGCAGGTATTTTTTCTTTGAAACATTTCTGAGCTGACAAGCCTGGATTTATGCTGATATAAATTATTCTTGTAAAAACAGAAACAGACAAAAATCCTTGGGAGAGCTGCTTCCCTAATCTCAAGCAGATCTGAGGGGAAAACCAGGAGATGGGTTTGAGCATGTGAGAAGCTGGCTTTGTGTCTCCCTTACAGCTTAGGCTGAAGTGCTCTGCTTCATTAAACCTAAACGTAAAGCAGTTGTACCCCAGACTTCTGGCTTAAGAAAGCAGCAAGAGTTTGTTATAAAACTCCTTACTCGACCAAGGTTTTGTTTTCTCTTGTGAGCAAAATGTGTCTTAGCTTGGCGGTGGAGCTCTGGAGCACCTGGAGGTGTTGAGAGGTGTTCAGGCTTCGCTCCCAAATTGGGGTAGGGCTCCCCTCTGTGGGATTTATCCAAGGTAGTTACTATTTTTTTGGTAAACAAAGAAAATCTTAGCTTGCAGACTTAATGGAAAACATGAACCATCTGTGAATGTTACTTGCAGCTCATTTACTTCATTGGCAAATATTAAACGGTGTTGTAAAGAGCCACTGAAATTATGGAAATGGGTTTTAACATTAAAATCAAAGTGCAATTAGAACATTTCACTGCATAATTGTTTGGCAGACTAAGCTAGCAAGCAGAAGATACCCAGCTTTCTGATTTATTGGCCACAGGTTGTTTCTTTAGAACTACAGAAGCCGAGATACGTTTTTGTATTTATATTTTTTTTAATGATCTGCACAATTATGAAAAGGCAGTGCTCACACATCTTGGGGTTTATTTGGTATGACTGTGTTTTACATTTCCAAACTGTTATCTCCATTTTCCCTAACCAGCATAAATTGGAACCTGCAGGATTTAGAGGCAGGGGTACAAATAGCAGCAGCTTTTTGCTTTCCCCCTGTGTACATACAACCTCCTCTGGAACATATAGCTTGTTTGGTTTTAATTATTATTCAGACAAAAGAAAAAAAGGTTCATTACCAGTGTGGCCCAGAGTGTTTTGTAAGTAAACACCACGTTACAACAGACTTAGAATCAATCCCAAAACATACTGGTTTTTACATCTGCAGGAAAAAAAAATACTTCAGATTTAGTGTTGGAATACCTGAAAATATTATGTATATTTGTAAAATACAGTGTTAAAATTTATTTGCCCAAAGCATGTTACAAATAGTCTCTGCTTTGCTGTTTCATAGGGAACAATGAGGGATTGTGATAGGTAAGAGCTAGCCAGTGATGCACAGAGTCCTTGTGCTTTTAATTTATGTATGGGGTGCTCAGAGTAAGAATATATTTACTGTCTCATGCAGCTGAGCACTAGGGGCTCAGCCCTGGGAATGAAATAACATGTAGCTGAAATTACTGCACAATTCTTTTTAGTGTAAAAGCTTTTCAGAGACTGTCTCTTTCTGTTCAGTGTTTGTACGATAGGGTCCTATTTGTGCCTGGGTTCCCAGGTGCTATTGTAATGCAAATAATTGTAATTTTTTTTAAAATGCACACTGTGAGCTCCAGTGTTGCTTCAGGAGTAAATATTTAAGTACCTTTAATATTGAACATTTGCTGAATGCCTTGGTACTGCTGCTATAACTGTTTAGTTTATTTATTTGTGGAATAATGTTAGTCTTAGGGGGGAAAAAAGTGTCTGCTCTTGAGATCATGTTTGGGGTTCCTCTGTACTATTCTGGGTAGGCTGAACAAGAATTACAGCAGGTGATTTCAGCACTAAGGTGGAATTGTATTGGAATATTGCTCCTGTGGGGGCAGAGGTGTTCTGCCAGTCAGTATTGAGGTGACTTCTTCTCAGGGAGCTCTGCTGCTCTGTGGAAATGCACTTTACTGCTCTGAGCTGTGCAGTCTCTGGGCACTGCAAATTACTGAACAAGCAGAAGAGCAACTCTTGTAGCTTGTAGCATTACAGGTGGTGCAGACATGAAGCATGTTCCCAGAAGCACACAGGGATAATGCTGAAATGTGGATATTTCCATGCTGTTTGGCTCAAAGGCAGGTGTCCTGTGGCTCCTGCAGCAGCCAGGGTCCTTCAGCTGCACAGTGATGCTGGTGCTGGGGGTCTCTGGCTCTTGTTCCAGCTCAGCCACTGCTCAGCTGGGCAAGAACATGGATTTCTTAGCAAATGCTTTAAAGACAGAAAAATATTGACATGATCTTTGATTGCTTCTGCTTGCTCTTTTTAATATGAGTGGGATGGATTTCAGTCTGGTTTGGGCATGAAAAGCAATTTTTTTTTTTCTGGTGTTGGTTTTACATTCAAAGCTCCGATGGGTTGAGGCTGGGTACCAGCATACCATTCTTTGGTTGTTGAAAAACTCCTGAAGCAGGAAGGAACTGGCCCCTGTGGCTGTGTTACCTGCTGGCAGCTGTGACTCCAGCCCTTCAGCTGAGCCCTCACAGCCTCCACAGCCCTGGGTGCCCTTGCTCTGGGCTCTCAGCTGCGGGCAGCCCCTGCCCCTGGCGGGTGCAGCCCCCATGAGAGGTGGGCAGGTGGTGGTGGGGGTGAGGCAGAGGTTTGGAGGCATGGTCTGGGCTCAGGGTCTGACCCCAGGGTGGTGCCTGCAGGCCAGGAGGCCGATTTCCCCCCTGGTGCTGGGAGAGCAGCTGACCCGGGGTCTGTAATCACCTCTGAGGGCTGAGCTCCCCTCTGGAGCTGCTCTGTGGAGCTGAGCCCTCCCTTTGTGCTTTAGGCAGGGGACTCTGCCACAGCTGAGTGAGTTGAGACATGCAGGAGCCAAGGCCAAGGGGTTGTTTTGTGCATTCTGGGCCATTCCCCTGCATTCATGTGCTGCAGGGTTTAGTGGGAAGAAGCTGGCAGGTTCCTTGCCTCACCACCAGTAAATACATGGATCAAACACAACGTTTCTTTAAAGGTAAAGAGCTAAAAAAAAAAAATCTCAGCAAGCCTCATGTAAATGAGCCTGCCTTCTCAATACAATTTCCCTGAAACACCAACACAGTGCAGGTCTTTGTAATGTGATAAATCAGCTGAAGCAGCAGGAATTTAATGTAGTTGCTAAGGAATAGCAACTTTTTTTGAGCACCTCTGGAGGTTAATTGATGAAAGGATTTTGAGTTGATAAACACAACAGGAGGATTTGGATGTTTTCTCTCAGATGAAAACCTGTATAGTCTGTGCTGCAAGATATTTATTTAACAAGAACTGGAAGTATGAACGTCTAAGACAATAATTTCTCCTCCTGAAAAAAAAAACAAAGCCTTTATTTCAGTCTGACATATCCCACGATCACTGTGACATCCCAGATAATTTCAAATCCCTTCAGGGGTTTGGTACTTAGATACATGTACATGCTAATCCACAAAGTAGATGGAGCAGGAAGATGACCTCCAAGCTGTGAATCCCCACGGATGGGAAGCAAACAAAAAGGAATGGACTAAGGCAACTTTGCAATATGAGGCTGGCACATGGTGATGATAAACAGTCAACACTGGCACAACGCTGTTGTTTAGCTTTCAACTGAGTTAGTCTTGCTGCTACCACTGGGAAAACTAATAACATAACAAATGAAACTATTGTTCAGTTTCATTAAAAAGAAATCTGATAAGATGGGGAAAATTGAATTAGCCAATCTCAATAGAGTTGCTGCTTGTTGGAGCAAAAGCAATATCATCTCTAATAGAATATGTCCCAGATAGTTTTGGCTGGCCCATGCAGCCATGCAGCGTGGATTGTGTGTGCAGATGCTGGCACAGCCCTGCAGCAGCTAATGGGAGCATTAGGGGGTCAGCACTCTGCATCTCCAGCAGCAGCTCCACGGCCAAGGCTGGCAGTGCCACCTGTTAGATCAGTGAGATGAATTGATCTCTCTTGGCAGAGCAGGCTGAGGCTTCCTTCCAGGGAGGCTCTGGTGCCCTGCTCTGTGTGTCAGGTGGGCCCTCCCCTGACACCCCAGCCTGAATGCCCTGCTCTGGCCATGGCTGTAGCTGCTCTGCCAGGCTCAGGGGCCACTTGGGTTCCTATTTTAAAAATTCAGCTTTGGAATCCATGTTGAAAGACTTTGATGCCCAGGCCTCTTGATGCTCTAGGCCAGCGTTTGTTTTATTGTGGCTCTGTGAGTCCCCTGGGAGAGCCCTGCAGGACAGGGCTGCCCAGAACTGGGCACTCTGTGTAACAGTGCCAGCCTGACTGCAGGAGGCTGGAACCCTTGCATCACTTAGAGCTGACTCACAGATTTTATACCTGAAATTATCAGTGCTTGCTCATTTTCTTGGAAAACAGAAGTGTGATGGTGTTCACAGGGGTCTCAGGATGAGGGAAGAGATGAGAAGGTTGACTCCATGTTTCAGAAGGCTTGATTTATTATTTTATGATATATATTATATTAAAACTATACTAAAAGAGTAGAAGAAAGGATTTCATCAGAAGGCTGGCTAAGAATAGAAAAGGAATGATAACCAAGGCTTGTGGCTGACCGAGACAGTCTGGACAGCTGGGCTGTGATTGGCCATTAATTAGCAACAACCACATGAGCCCAATCCCAGATGCACCTGTTGCATTCCACAGCAGCAGATAACCATTGGTTACATTTTGTTCTTGAGGCCTCTCAGCTTCTCAGGAGAAAAAATCCTAAGGAAAGGATTTTTCATAAAAGATCATGGCTACACCGATCTATGGTGATAACACAACACAACATCCTTGTGGGAGATGTTGGGGTTCCTCAGTTACCTCCTGCACAGCCCAGTGCTCTGCCCTGTCCCTTGTCACTGCAAGGTGGGCTGCCATGCCAGATTTTGTTTTTGTGGAGCTCTTAAGATCCAAGAGATTGCAGAAATGTCCTGTGCACCTTTGGTTCCTGTGTGAGTGCAGTTAAGCTGTGGGATATGGATAATCTCATTTGCTCAAGTGTAAGAATTCAGTCATTTAATTGTTGGTAGAAGTTGAGGGGAAAGGGGACCAAGTGAGGCTTTTTGTTTATTTATTTCTCCCATAATTTAGAAGGACAGAGAGGTGCTGGGTTACAAGAAGGGAGGAAAAATGTATGGAAGATTTTTGGGTTTTTTTAACAAACATGCTAAGTGCAGGCTTTGAGGCAGTGTGGAGAGGGGGGACACAGAATTTAGTGATAATGCACTTTATGTAGGATCAACTTATTTAATATATAGCATAAACACCTGCATATGCTGTTTGGCCCCAAACATGATATTTTAGGAGATTAATCTGAATACTTTCAGGGAATTACCTAGCTAGCATTAAATTTCTTTGACATCTCAGTATCAGAATGTCTCAGAATTCAGTTCAGTTTCTTTACTTCTTCTTAAATTAAAATTATTTCATTTTGAATTAGAGAACTATAGATGTGGATTTTTACACCTTTATTCTGCTATAAAAATTAACTTCCCAGAGTTGCTTTTTCTTGTTGCTGCTTTAGTAGGCTTCTGGGTGGCTTCTACCTATCAAAACAGGGCTGCTATGAAGAGGTTTTCTTTTTCCTTGACATAGTTTTCTGGGGACTTTAAAGCACTGCAGTGGCTGTTTGGTAATGCTCTATTACTTGTAGCACCTTCTAAAATATCTCTTATGTCATCTCATTCTCACAAAAGTGGTGCACTCTGTTCAGGTTTAAATATTATGTTATCAGATTCAAAAGCTTACTGTCCTTAGATGATCAGAGTGAGCTACTTCATTTTCACTATGTGGGGAAATGAAACATTTTGTAATAGAAACTTAAATCTCCTGCCTGTGGAATGAAATGACCTTGTGTGGTACAAGATTTACGTTTAAGCCAATGGGCACTAAAACCTGCTATGCACAGCTTTGTATTTCCAACTGGCTGTAACTCCATTTTGTAAAATCAAAATGGAAATTGTATCCTGAACATTTTTATTTTAGTGGATTTAAATGTAGCTGTGTAAATAAAACTATTAGATGACAGAGAAAAAGAGATTTGAAGAGTAATGTGTCGGAGAGAGCGAGGATGTGTGGGAAATTGTAAGAGAGAAAAGGTTCTTGAGGTGCCAGTGGGATGTTCCTGCAATGTGAGGCAACAACAGGGAGATGGGGATGAGTGGAGGTTTGTGAAATTAGGACACAGCTGGAAAAGGTTCCCAGGAGGCTGCTCCATGGCAGCCTGTGGCCCTCACAGCAGAGGCAGGGCTCTGCTAGAGCACATGTGTGCAAGGACTTAAAAAAATATAAAATATATATCTAGATGATAACCTTTGACAGAGTTATTAACTCCTCTTGTGTGTATTAAAGGGCAGACTGAGGCCCTTCCTTTGGTATTTTCTGACTTGGTTTGTCTGTGAGGCTGTGACTGACATCTCAATGTGATTTGAAACTTGGTGTGCAACTCATGGTGTTGCTGGTGAGGATGGAGAGGATGGGCTGCTGTGGTTCAGCCTTCAGCTGTGCATTTGGGACACCAATCTGCTTGGAACACCAAGTCCAGTAAAATGCTGCTGTGTCAAGGCAGATTCTGTTAGAAGAGGGGGAAAATAGGGTTTCTCTTGGGATTCTGTCCTGCAAGCTCCATCTCAGCAGCTCCAGCAGCTTTCCCCCACTGTGGCTCAGGTGGCTCACCCACCTGCTGTGGGTGCTGAAGGTGGAGGTGCTGCCCTTGGGCTTCTTCAGGGCTGGCTGGAATTGCCATCCTTGGAGGGGAGGAGGATGAATAGCAGAAAATGTAGAGTTAACTTATGTCCATTTTCTCTGCCCAGCATGAGCAGTGTACAAATGTCACACACTCGGGAGGCAAATTGATCTTTCCATCAAACTTGGAGAGGTTTTTTTTAAGTTATTGGAGGTACAAGGGCATGTGTGGATGGGCAGGGCTTGTGAATGTCATGATTGAGGCATCTTCCTATTTCTAGTGTTGATGTGGAATTCAATATTCACTTTAATTGTAGTGTTGTGACTTTTGTGACTTGGGAGAAACTGCTCTGATGGGAGAGAAAATAAAGCAAATTGAGATTTTCTTTAGACATAGTTTCTTCAGCTTTTACTTTATGTAAGGTATGGTTTGCCTGTACGACTTGAGGAACATCACAGTTTTTTAAATGCTTTTTCCCATCATTTTGCAATATGTTAATCTGAAGCAATGTAATCTTGACATCCTTGTCTCCTATCCATGTTCTTGGTGTGACTTTTTGTTGACTGGGCCTATGACATGTTTAAAGAACATTGCCTAGCTTAAGATCTGCCCAACTGCAGATGGAGGCAGCTTTTGTGAAAGGGAGTAATTGCTAATATGAGATGATGAAGTTATGTTAATATATGATGATATGTTAATTTGTTAATAAGTAATGATGTTGAAGAGCTTTGTCTCAGCTGAGACTAGGAGGAAATTCATTTTTTCCTCTTCTTGCTTCTGTATTTGTTACATCTTTTTCTATATCCAGTTTGCTCTTTCTGCAATACCATTTTAGAAGCTTTTAGAAATAATAGCCACATTCACATCAAATTGTGAATTCAAAGGTTGATAGAAACTGCTCTCTCAGCTTACTTGGGAATCTCAGGAAATCCAGCTGCTGTTGGGAAATGCTTTGTATGCTGTGAGAGACCCCATCCTTCTGATGGGGAGCAAACAATAGATCCTGGCAGTGCATGACTGCTAAAACATTACTGAGCTAGCAAAATTCTGACTAACATCCTGGGCTCCACTTCAGCATTTTCCTTTATTGAAACCTGCAGCACAGGTAACCAATTTTGCTGTACAGCCACATTGGATTTCCTGCCTAAACTACAAACTTTGAACAAACAGACTTTGCCATAGTTGGTAATTATGAAACCAACCAAACAAAAAGTGCATGTGTACTTATTTTATGGACTAAATGTTTTCTTACTGTGTGCTCTACCTGTACAAGTTCCCATATAGAGAATGACATTTTTGATACCTCTCTGGGCTGGCATTGCTACTCCTTAGCCTGAATTTGAGCTGTGTTTAAGCAGGGCTCATTTCCCTCCCATGACTGTGCTGTTCTTGCTCTGGTGCTGTTGCCAGCATCTCTGGCCAGGTGCTCTGTCACCTGCCTGGGGGCAAGCAATGCCCTAAAAAGGCACTTTTGGGCTCAGAGACCAGCCTGCCTTGTGCAGCCATCCCCAGCCTCTTGACCTGAGTAAGAAAACAGCATCAATTTCCTGTACACTGGTTACCCCAGAGGACACAGTGCTGTTTCTGCTTGTCACTGTGGATGTTCTGGTAGAGCAGAGGACCTGAGATTGCTCTCCTGTAGCTCCTGGGCAGTGGCAACACAGAAAGAATCCTTTCTTTAAATGTGAACATATGTACTTTTGGGTTAAAGGGTGAGATTATGAAGTAGAGGTTAAAGCACAGAGCCCTACCCAGACAGTTGTTTGTATCTTATTTTTTTATTCTTAATGCTTGGGAGTAGTCAGCACAGCCAGCATCCTCTCCTGGTTAAGGAAGGTCTGCTGACTTCCATTCCTAAATACTTTTGTGCATTAGCTGGCAACTCCTCTCTCATCTTGCTGTTTGGGCTTTTTGGATTTAAATAGATTAATTTCCTTTGATCCTATTGTTTATGAAAGTGATTTTTTTTTTTCCTCTCTTTTACCCCAAGTCTCTAATCTCTGAGAGAAATGTAGCCTGCCTGGCTCTTGGGGTCTATCCAATGCTTTTCCTATCACTGGTTCTGCTAAGATTTCTTTGCAGAGTTCTGCTATTTCTCTGTACACACATTCCTGGTCTGTTTTAGCTCTGAACCACTTCTTACACAGGCAGTCTGAGCACCCTGAGTGTTTGGAAAGAAATAGCAAATAGGAGTTGGCTAACACTGTGTACCAAATGTGTCTGTGTGGCTAAAGCCTTTCCATGGACAATGCATATGTATTAAGAGGAGGAGAGGCCTCTGCTGCTTTAAAATTAAAACCTGGTTATAGCAGAGTAAGAAAGCTCCCGTGGTTGTTACCTCGATGATGATGCACTAATTGGGAATGAAAGCACTGTGTGGAATTAATAACACCAAGGCATCTTGATAACACCTGTCTGGTGGTACATTAGGTTGTTGTGCTGGGAGGGCTTTAAGAAACAGGGCACACAACTTTTCACAGCTACACTTTGTACTCCAGGTAAGTCTAATGCAAATGAGGGGGAAATTGGTGACATTAGACTAATAGCACTGCTTAGTCTGTAATAGTCTCTACTTAATAATGACTCCGTAGTTAAAATTTTCAGATGAAGGCTGAAAACAATTTGCTCCACAGGAGGCCTTGTGGCTTTGTGTCTTCTGTTTTCCTAAAATGAATATTCAGACTAAGACAAATCAGGGAGCACAATGAAACAAGATAGGCATCTAATGCTTCCAGGGGCAAGATCACTCTCTGGCATAAACAGCAGTTGCACACAGAGGGTTCTTGAAATTACAGCATGTTGATGTGTCTGTGTGTAAAATAAATATAGGCAGATTTAAGTCCAATGCCTTCTGTAAAGTGAGACTTACATCTCGAGTTCTTCTCCCATAGATATTCTTCCAATCATCTTATGAGGAAATTTAGGCCACAGCAGGGACCGATTCCTTTTGCCAAGATGTCCAGCTCCCACCTCAATGCTATGAGGAAAGCCAAGAGAAAACTCAATATTTATTTTTTATTGCAATCCCAAGTCAGGCGTTGTAGTAGTAATCAACAGTGGAGAACAGAACATAGCCCAGTTGGCTTCTAATTGATAATCCAGATTCAAGTAAAACAAATTTCTAAACTGGATCAACTCCTGTTGAATAAATGACTAAGGCTCCAACATATATCCTGCCTGTGCAGTGACAAAATGGCAACACTCCTGGTTGCCTTCCCATTTGTGATTTGTCCATGCTGATGACAAACTCTTTTTAGCTGAGTGCACTGCTTATGGTGCAGGTTCCTGTCAAGGTGAATTTGATTCATTTTACCTTATTGCACCCAAGTTTAAATCATGTCATTTCTATCCGTGGCTACATGTGGTTGATTTGTGGTACATGTCCAACTGGAGAATACATAACATAAGATTGATTACAATAGCATTTCTAAGAGTGTAATGATAACTTTTTATGGCTTTCAACTCTGTCATTGTGCTGGTGTCACAGTGTTCTGAAAGGAGCTTGGGATCTCACACGTCACACTGTGCAGGAAAATAAACTGGGGAGAGGAGCAATATTCAAAAGAGCTGGGAGGAAATCACATTTCTTCATTAGGTTTGTCTGCAACATAAAATCTGTCAAAAAAATGTTTCACCACACCCTACAGAAAAGAACATATTCAAGGTAGCTCCATAAATGGCTGCCAAGGAAGACACTGAAACCTGCATTATTTGAGTGTTAATGAAATGTTAAAGATATTTGGAGGTTTGAAGTATCTGCCCTTTGGAAGGCTGGTTTTCATGTTGGCTTTGTTGTGATTGTATGAGGTGTGATTTTTGCCTGTGACCATCTTTCCAGATACACAGTGGTTCCACTTTGGAAAGTTGTGAGTGATTTGGGTGCACATCTAAAGGCATCAGAACTGGAGGATTCTTCCAAACCTCTTAGCTGTATGGCCTGTGTGGGTTTCTTTTATTGACAAAAGAGCTCACTGACACTTTTAAAGCTGCTTAAAGCCTGTGTCAGCCAGCAGTCAGAATCTAAGCAGACAAAAGAAATACCAAGTAGATGAAAATTAGAAGATACCACAGAAATTCAGGAGCAGGTCTGGCAATGTCTCTAATATTCTGGGTTTCTTGATTCCTTCTCTTCAGAGGCAAAGAAATTGATGGTATCCTTGACTTCTCTTTGGCTATGTGATTTCATGAAATGCAGGTGCTGTGGCTGATGGGAACTGTGGTTTTCCATTGTCCCTGTAAGCAGCAGGTGCCACTTGGGCAGAATGCTCTGCTGCTCTGTTCCTGATCAGCTCATGGCTCCAAATACCAGCAAACCACAGAGGGTAACAAGATCCACCTTGTCAAGGATCATTCAAATGCATTCATCTTGTTTTTACTCAGTGTTAACTGGGCCTTCCTGTTTGTATAGCAGTGTTTGCAAGTACTACTTGTAAGCTGGATAAGTTAGTTAAGCTCTTGAAATGAAGTGTACAATGCTTCAAATTAAAAGCAGATTTGATTTCTCCTAACCACTGTACAAAGGCATCAGGGACTGGATTGTCATATTCTTTCAAGATACAGTGATCAGAAAACCACACTGACCATTAATTGAGTGCTAATGGCAGATATTACTGTTGGGAACTAATTGCTGGTTAGTATATAAATACATATGTGTGTGTGTGTATATATATATTTAAAAAGCCCCAAAACTGTGCACCCCAGGCATTTAAATAAAGGATCTGATTTCATGAATACAGATGTAGTTTCAAAAACACCTTTCCTAGCTGTTTTCTAAAGTTCTGCAAAGTATTCCCTGAGAGCTGCTCCCTGCTGTTGCTGGGGTTTCCCAACCAGGAATAATTAAAAGAGCTGTTCTTGTTGAATTTTCAGTTTGCGTGCATTTGAACTGCTGCTCCAGTCAGTATGTAGATGCTGGTTCAATTTAATTGAAACTTGTTTCCTGAAAGAGAAGAGAATGAGTAAAAATCTGTTTTCACTGGTTTAGTTCATGCTGGTAAGCAAATAAAATCATTTGCTGTCCTGAATGTGGATTGGAAGAAGATGGAGTATTCTTTGTACTTTATGGCCAAATAATTCCTAAGTAAGCATCAAGCTGCAAAGGAAAATCACAGTTTGCAAGAACTGACCTAACTCTTGTCTACTTTGTACCTCTCACTTTGCACCAAGGACTTTCTGAGCCTGGTCAAGGTGGGCTGAGTGCCCACTTGGGCAAGTGTCACCTTTGCATGGCAGAACATGGAGTTAAAAGAGTCAGAAACCTGCAGACTGCTTTGTGTTACTGGGAATTACAGCCAAGGAGCCTTCCAAAACTACAGAAAAGCACTTTTGACAGTGGATGTTGTTTGAAAGCTAAGGGTGGCACCAAATGGGAAGGTTGGGCAGGGAGGGCTGGATTATGGACAATTATATTGTTCCAGGGAGATCTGGGGATTGATGCTTGGTTTTGATTAAATCTGTTCACTGTTCAAGGAAAATTAAGTTCTACTTGCCCAAATTATTTATGGTATGGACCACGTGCCTTGCATCACGTACTCTCTCTAGTCACTGAGTGATAAATCCATGTGATAGGGGTCTCTAAAATGGATCAGAGTTGCAGTAGGGAGTGAAAAAAGGCAAAAGAGGGAATAGGGCAGAAAGTCAGACTTGACAAGAGGTGTTTTGTTTGAATGCCTTGAGAAAATATTCTGAGGAACCTCCCATGCAGCAAAAAAAAAAAGAAAAAAAAAAAAATCCAAGGCCAATTTTGCAAATATCTCTGATTTTGTAGCATCTTTTTCAATGTTTGCATACCTGTCTGTGCTGCAGGGCCCTTCAGGAGGCTGCTGTAATTGTCCCTTTGGGGACTGGGAGTGTGTAGCCCTCTCCAGAATTGCTTCATTGGGCACTCAGATGACTTCAGTTGCTCTTCTCTAATTACTGATGGAGACTGGGGGGGACTCTGAATTTCAGCTGAAGAGCTGATCTCTTTCAAGCTAAGCATCATGTTGTAGTAAACTTGGTTACTTTTGTTTTGGTTTGCTTGTTTTTAAGGAGAGAAGAAGAAAATAGCGGTATAACTTTGCCTTACTGAAGGCAACACTTTTTGGTCCTATTTTCACTGTGCAAGTTGGTAGGAAATTGAGTTCAGAGTACTGAGGACACAGTTCAGGTGTTTTGAACCCTAATGTACCTGATTTACTGAGGGAGAATAATGAAGCAGAATAGCCTCAACTGCTGGAATAGTTTCACTCTATTGAATTGCATCAGTTTTAGACAACTGGGTCTGAACTGTGACATGTGAGATGGGATGTTGTAAATAGCACGGCTGTGTGCACAGCACAGCCCCCCTCTTCATCCTGCCTTTCCCTCTAAGCCTTTCCAGCTTAGAATTCAACACAAGCTTCTTTCTCACCAGTGAGAGTGAATTTTGATAATCCTGAGATGTCTAGACATCTGAACTCCAAGCTTCCCAAGCCTGAGGTGCTTCTTTTTGGAATTTCCATAATCTACATCTTACATGACCTATGCAGTTCATGTAGTAGTTTGTTTCCAATTAAAATTTTAAGTTGTAAAAAAAGGTACCGGAGAATTTGCAGTGATTCTACTAGGAATAGGAGAACTAGTTCAGGCAAAATAAGAGTCAATTCAAGCGTGGGTAGGTTTATGGGATTGTAGGGTTTTAGTTTTATTCTCACACTCCTCTGTAATTCCTAATTTTGGACAGAACAGATGGACTGAAATTCTCTCTCTTCCCTTGTTTCCCTTCTGGGAGAAAACATGTTTGCAGGGACAGATTCAGTGGTATAATTGAAGTAGAGAACAGGTCTGCTGCATTTCTGACCAACTGAAATCCAGAATAAAACAAGAAAATCAGGTTTAGATATTTTAGCCACAGGAAAAAAAATCCTAGTAAAGAACACAGTCAACATTGGTATAAGGATCAACTCAGTAAGCAAAAGAAATGATACAGATGCATTGAATAATGCTGGATAACACAAAGAGGAGTTCTCTGAGGTGCATTGGAAATTCTGTGCTGGTGCTGTGCCTGTATCCCAGATCAGATGGAAATGGTGTCTGGGTTTACCTGAGCCCTGAGTGAGTGCAGGGCAGCCCACACTGATCCAGCTTCTGCACCCACACAGAGACTCCAGGCTCAGGTGGGCACAGAAACTCCTGCCTCCTGACTCAGGTGAGCTTCTCTGGCCAGGTGCAGGAGTGACTGTGCCACACACAGTTAAAAACAGAACCAGGGAAATCAGTTCATCCCTGCCCAGAACCCTGCCAGGTGGAGCAGCACAGCTGCTGTGTCAGAACTCCCAGAGGAGCTGGGCTGTAGCACAGGGCAGGGCTGCAGGTGCTTCTGGGTTGTCTCTATGATGCCTTTATCCCCAATTGTCTGTTCTGTTTATGCTCAATAGTAAGTTTAGCACCTTTAAGACTTGTTCCAGGGAGTGAAGGGGGGAGAGAAGAAGCAGCAGTTTGTTTTCAGACACTGCACTCACTCCTCCACATTCCTGCTCCTGGACTGTGGTGTCTGTGGATGGACAGACAGCGGGACAGAGCTCTGGACTGAACACCCAGCAGAGCACCAGCAGCTGCACCTGGGGCCCACCAGGCCGGGCCTGGCCTGCGACATTTCCAGCACCACAGGGACTGATCAGAGCCTGAGTGAAGTGAGGGGACTTCCTGAGGTTGTCATCTCTTTTAGAGCAGCAATATTATTGTTTAATATTGTTTAGTTTTTCTTGTGTAATAAACAGTTCTTTTCCCCTTATCTCCAAGGAGGTGTTTTCTCCCGAACCGGTTGTGGGGAGGGCCCTATTGAGTCTGCTTTTTGAGAGGAGGATCTCTGGGGAATTCTCTCCAAAATTTGCCCTGAACCAGGACCTCAGCCCCACAGAGGTCCCTTGGCTGCCCTGCCAACCATCACAGCTGGGATGGATTCAGACTGGTGACACAAACACTGCCAATCCCAGCACGCTGCCAGCACAGCCCCTTTGTGTGAGAATCCCCTTGGCCACAAGAGACCCAGCCAGAGTTAAGAGCTTTTAGCTTTGATCATGTTCTTATGCAAGCTCTTGGGAGTGAGCTCCTTGGGAAGACTTCTAAACAAACCAAGCTGGGCTCAGGAGCTCTCTGGAGCTCAGTAAAGTTGGAGGCTGAGAAAGGGCTTGAAGGAAGTGCCAGACAGGCTGACAGTGCTCCTGTTTGTGCCTGGCTGTCTGCTTACAGCTGGCACTGGAGGCAGCAGGCTGGGCTTGATGAACCCTTGCCTGAACCAGCATGATAAATATATCTGTGCTCATTGCACAGCACAAAATGCTCTACCAGGTTGAAATCCTGAAAGGCAAACTCCATCCAGCTACTGGATTTAAATTCTAGTAAATGGCCATATACAGCAGAGAAGGGAATAATTATTATATAGCAACTCTACTAGGTAAGAAAATTATTTCATAATCCCTTTAATGTCTGTGCTTCCACGCCAGCCAGCTGGCTTGGTTACTGCAGGTAAGAGAGGCTACTCTATTCCTTTAACAACTTGTTTTCAATCAAGCAAGCTACATTTTTGCAAGATCAATATGAGATGAACAGAAAATATTTGATTACCTCAGGAGCTGTCAGTGTCTGACTTTTTTCTAAGCTGACATAAATAACATCTGGGGCAGCAAATGTACATGCTTCTGCTTTCTATTTCTGAACATTATTCATGGACTGAAACTTAGCTTGAAATTGAAACAATAAGAGTTAGAATTCTGGAAAAGCACCACTTCAATTTGCAGCAGAGAAACAACAAGCTGCCAGCTGGAATGAAGATTCCCAGCACACAGAAGGCAGAGAGCATGTGTAGCATGATGCAAAGTACAGTGCAACTTGCTTGTAAATCGCACTGCCTTTTAAAATTCAAGTCCTTCTCTCTGGCAGAGTAGAATGCTGCTGAAGTATTGCCCCATGCCTGAAATTATAGCACCTAAAAATATTGCTGTTTGTTCATGCTGTGAGAAAGGTGAACTAGGAGAATTGTCTGAGAAGAAATTGTCTGTGCTGTACCTTTGGGGTGGCTGCTGCAGTCACTTTTGCTCCTTGCTTGTGCCCCATCTAGGCAAGAATTCTAAAATGTCCAGGTTGTTTAAATATCAGATGTTATTACTAAATCTGAAATGGCTTTATGAGAGGTTACTCTCATCACACCTGCTATACAGGTGGTGATACTTCTGCTTGGCAAGGCCTCAGAGCAGGAACAACAAGAATACAATCCTACAATTCCTATTCTGTGCTCTGAGGGTGCCTTTAAAATGCAGCAGTGTTTCCTACCCAGCAATTGTCCCCAGCACCCTCTCGAGATCTGAGCTATTAACTACCAGTGAATGAGTGCATGTGCTGTGGCCTTTAACCTCATCTTTGGGTTATCATTTCTGATGTTTCTTTCAATAACTTTGCCAGTTTTTTTCTTTTCTTTTTTTTTAAGCTGCCACTGAATTTTTTTTTTATTTTTTTTTTTTGGCAGAGCTCTGTTTCACACTTTTGGGCTGTATCCCCAGGATAGAAATACTTACCTTTTCTTTCATGTCTCATGTGCAATTTGTTGCCTCTGACAATTCCTTTCATTCTGAAAAATATTGCTTTAGAGAAATCAGTTTTAAAACCCAGCAGCAACTCAGACTATTTTTGTCTGTAGCCATTCCAAAGAAATACCAGTTGCCAACTTGTCTCAACAGCAATCAGCACCTCCAGGTAATGGCTCCTGACACACTTTGGTACAAAATGTTGCTGAAAACTCACAATCTGGCTCTTCTTTTTAGGCTAACAAAGAAAAACGCTGGAGAAGAGAAAAGATGGAAGAGTTTACTTCCTCCCCCTTGGAATAAGTGCTGTGGAAGGGATGAGGAGATGTCGGTGTGGGATCCTGGACTTGCTGGGGACGAGCACAGGGACGTGGCTGTGGTGTCTCTCTGAAGGAGCTGCCACCTTGAGTTAGGCTGCTGGGCCATGGCACAGTGCCACCCACGCTTGGGTGTACCCTGAAGTGAGCACAAGGGCTTCAACTTCCCAGGCACACCAGCTTGGATCATGTCAAGGAGGGGGGAAAAAAGGGGAAGGAAGCTTGCTTGTCAATGTTAAGAGAATAAATAAAAACTTAACTAAACCTTTCCCATCTGCTGTGCCAATAAATTTAAAATTGACCCAGTGGTTTTTAACCACCGCTTTTTTTTTTTTTTTTCAGGCTTTTGGTGGTTTTAAGAAGCCCTTTAAAATTCAGCTTGTGCAGGTGGGGAGGCAGGGATGCAATCAATTTTTCTCCCTTCTTGCCAGGAGGTAGCTGAGGGAGAGGGAGCACATGCACAGTTCCTGCAGTGCCTGGGGAGAAGCTGTGACCCCTGAGCCCACACAGCCCAGCTTCCCTTCCTGTGGGGCTGGGGGGATTCCTCTTTGTGTCCATGGGACAAAGTTTTGGCCCCAAGAGTCTCACAGCCTGAAGTTGAAGGCACTTCACCTCTACAGCAATGTCTGGCACAAGAAGGGCCTTCATTTTTTCTCTATTATTATTTAGTTGATTTTAGTCATCAGCTAAAAGCTATGATTGAAATGTTGTTGTGATGATGACTTGTCTGAGCTGCACTGGCTATGTTCTCCCTCTGCATGTGGATGGAAAGTTACAGGCTTTTTTTTTAAATTATATTTAACTTGGGCAATTTCACAGAAAGCCTCTGAACTGATTTTACACCAGTGTGGAGGGGTGGTGAGGGAAATATGGGGTGCAGGTATCTTGGGGGACAGCTTGCCCCAGGCAAGAAGAGGCCATGAGCTGCTGCCCCTTTGAGGGACACTGAGGGGGGAGCCCATGACCCCCACACTTGTGCCCATCTGGGCTGTGAGGGTATAAAATCCCAGGATGAGCTTTGTTCAGGGCCCCCCCTTGGAGGCACCAGCTTCAGCTGTTGTTTTGTTATTTATTTATTGCACCAAGATTGAATTATTGTCATGATCAGGACATGTGAGACTCTGCTATGGGGTTGAGCAGGTGGGGAGGCACCTGGTCTGACTGTGTGGGGTGTGTGAAGGGCCTTTGGTGAAGTGAGACTGTGTAAACTGGGGTTTCACCTGCTTTTAATAGCTCATGATTTTCAGGTGAACTTGTAATTCAGAGTTTTTCTTTGTTAAAAACTTGCCTGAGAGATGAGGTAAACCAGGTTTCCAGGGGAACATGCACAAGAAAACCTTTACAGCCACCAAAAGAAGCAGTTAGGGAAAACTGAACCTATTTAGCAGCTTGCTTGGTAATAATTGATCAAGCTAATAATGTTCATTATATCCCAGCCCCTGCAAGCAATTTTGCAAAGACAAACCAATGCCTTCCTTGTGCTTGGACAAATCTCAGGCTGGAGCATAACACAAAATTCAGCTGCTACAGAGCCATGCCTGGATCTAGCACTGCCAGAAGAGCTGCACTTTTTCAGCCTGTTCTGGGTTTGGGATGCTCTACATGGCGTGGAGAAGGCTGCCTCTGAGGGGACAGCATTTGGTTCATGTGGGAAATATGAAATTTATTTACCTTTCCTTTCCTAGATTCTATACATTTAGGGGTTTTTTTCTGTGCTTATAGCACAGCTGTGAGTATTTTTGCATCTTTGCAGCCTTTCATTGATTCCTCAGTGTGGTACCTTTTTGCTGTTTTTTTTTTTTTGGTTTAGCTGTAGCCTGGTCCTCCCTGCTTTCCTACAGTCTGAAATCCATAGGAACATGCAGTTTGTTACTGCTGCTGAAAACTCAATCACTATTTTTATATCTCATACCAATGTTCAGGTATCAGATGTGTCTGGTTGTTTAAAACTGAGTATAAGTTTAATAATATATGCTTCTAAGTGTTAGGGAATGGGTGGGAAATACCATCCACAGCAGCAATGGGATTTGTCTTATCTGTTTACCAGAGGTGCATTAATATCAGGGGCAAATTGGGGCATGTTTTATGTTTAAACTAAATCTCTTTTCTCCCTCATTATTTAATAATTATTTGATTTTCTTTGATTCTCTCTCTCTTTCTTTTCCAAGTTCAAGAACCAACCATGCTCTGGCCAAATCTCTACCAAGCCAAGCAAACTCCTCCTTTTTATCCTTCTTTGATACTATAATGCTTCAACAGGACCAGTGTAAAATCCTCTGTGCTACCCTTGCCACCTGACATCTTAGAAACAGGATTTATCTCTGAATGTTTATTCTCCTCTATTCTCCATTTGAACAGTGTAAATATTTGACTTTGCAGCTGTGGTGTTAGTATAAACTTCACAGTAAAAACTTGGCTTAATTAAGACCGTCAAAATACCTGTCAGCTTTGTGTGTGTACAAGAGGCTGGGTCAGAATTGGCTACCTGCAGGTGATGCTGCACATATTTCAAGGGCTTTTTATTCCTTGTGGCAGAATATCTTTCAAAGGTGAATTTTGCAGCAGGTACTCAGGCAAAATTAGATAACAGGGAAGAAAGTTTATATTCCTCTAAATACTGAAAGTTAGGTTTTACCCAAAAACTTTAAATGTACTTTATCAGAATATGCTGTCACATGTGGGGTGGTATGCACCACAGCAAGTATGTCATAAATACAGCTGAATTTTAAATACCCTCTTGTTTGTATGCCTGCATTCATCTCAGAGCACACAAAAACTAGAGGTCAATCTAAATGAAATAGGAATGCAACCAATTACCTTCTTCATTTGCAGTAGTAATTTCTTAAAGATGAGAAAGAGATCATCCTGAAAACCTGCTGGAAGTAGAAAATAAATGTATGGAGAGAATGTGTGGATTACTGTGATCCTTCCCAGTTGTGTTTGACATTATGGCTAATTTAACAGTGGTCTTAGACATCTTTTTTTCAATTCAAGACTTGATAGGATAATTTGCTGAGGGGCTGAAGGTTCCAGCACAGGATGAAGCATCCAGTGGTACTGGGATCAGGGTGAACACAGAGCTGGATTGCAAACAGCAGCACTTGAGGTTTTGTTCAATGCAATGCCAGGTGCAGCTTGATTTCATAAAACAATAACCCTTGGCTGATGGAGTGTAATATGGCACATCTTCAGAAATAAATGAGACAAAATATTCCAATTACAGACTAATCTTACTTCTTTCTATCCCGAGCCAAGCGTTTGCCTCAATTGTTCAGCAACAAATTACCCCAGGAGCAGAGAACTACCTCGAAGGATAACAAAGTGCTGTCTGCTCAGGGAGATTAACTCCTGATCAGATTCTCGTATTAAGAGTTCTTGAAGGAAAAGAAGCAAACTAATTCACAGCAGATGAGACACTGATGTCTTGTTCTTTGTCTTCAGAGGAGCCTTCTGTGCTGTGTTCACCAGGGCTTTTTTTCTTTTTTGGAAGCTGCTTTTTGAGGATTTGTGTGTGCCTTCTGCACAACACATGCTGCAATGAAAAAATAATCAAACTTACAGGAACAGTTTTGTGGGGGCTGGGAAAATTTTAGAAGTGTTGAGTTGTGCCAATTAATGCTTTTATTCAGCACCTCTGAGATTAAATTAATGATCTGTCATTAACTCTTTCACGTATCTGTGTCATGAGAATGTCTCTTTTTCTCTTCTTTTGGATTGTTTTAAGACTGAGGCTGATTTTGCCCTGCAGAGGGGAATTCATAAAAGGCCAAACTGAGATGCAGAGAGACAAGCAATGTGGAGGTGTTAGTTCCAGCCATGCTGTGAATGTACATCACTACTGTGCTGAAGGAGTTTTAGGAGAGAATGCTGATGTATGTGCTGCAGTTGGATTTACTCCTTTTTGCTGTGTTTCCCCCTCCACAGCCCCAGTAAATATCTTCATGTAGCTGCTCTAATGGCAGCCTTTGGGTGTGCTCTGCAGTCAGAGCTGGGGGTTCCTGCAGTCACCCACAGCCTTCCCTGGGGCTTGGATGGATATGGAATTCCTCCTTTGCTTCCAGCTGGATGCTGTTGATCCACACAGACCCTCGACAGAGTTTGAAGTGCTTGACAGTCAAGTACAAGTTACTGCAGTGATTAATTAGTTTATAAATATTTTCTACAGCTTAACAAAATGTATCATTGCTGCGTTGGAAAGAGCCACTTGACACTCTGTGTGTATTTTAGGCTATGAAGATCAGCTGCAATTTTAAATGTGCAAAACCACTCCACTGGAATATCTCTATGCAGATGGGAGACAAAACTCAGCCAATTTTTTCAGTGAGTGGTTAATGGTCATTGTTTTGAGAAATTCAGATTTAACCTAGCATAGTATCTAAATGTAACACTTCACCTGTGTCTCCTTTATTATTAATCACCCAGATTTAGGTTAATTGAGCTGCTTTGCAAGAACAGACTCTTAAAGACAGTTCCTGACATCAGCTCTTTCCTTGCTGTGTGGAAAATATTCTCTTGAGAAGACCAAGGAGGAATTTAAAACAAAGCCCAGCAACCTTACATGGTCCTGCCTTATTCCTGGGCCAGCCCAAGCAGCGGCTCCTGATGATTGTTTTCTTGGCCCTCAGTTTAAAAATGCAGGTTTTGTTGACTTTGTTTCAGGTTGAACTGAGCAGCACCCTCTAAATCCCTTTGGTTAACAGTTGCTGCCACAGCAAGACTATGGAACACTGGAAAACGCTTGAAGAAAGGGATTTTCAGAATATTGAAAGAAGCTCAGAGTGAAGGGGCTTTGATGAAATGTGGCAGATCACTGTGCTGAGGAGGTGGCTGTGAAATGTGAATGTGTGGAGCAGAAGGGGTTAATGAGGGGGCTTCTGTTTGTTTTGGAGGGTGGGATGATTGGTTTGCAGCTGCTTAGGCTGTGGATAGCTCTGGTAGAGATAAGAATGCACAGGTGAGATGCAAAACCAGAGGTGCTGATGGAAATCTTTGGAGAGCCACTTGATCAAGTGCTCCTTGGGAGGGTGGTTCAGCTGCAGGAGCTGCTTTTAGCTGCAAACATTGATGAAAAAGCCTTGATTCCCCCAAAGAGCCACCCCAGGGATGACTTGGCAGTTCCTTTCCCCTGCCCCATGAGTCCCTGGGTGTGCTCACACTGGCCCCAGCCAGGCCAGTGCACTGCAGCTCCATTGCTGGGAGTGCAGGCTGCCTGTGATGCTCTAAACCAGATCAGGAAGGTGTTTGCCAATGTTTTGGCTTCTCAAAATGCCTGTCTATCCTTGAGACCTCTGCAGTCAGCCAAGTGCTCCAGGCTTGGCCAGCCACGCTGCTTGGCAAATGGAAAGGCATCTCATTATGGGTAATTTGATTTAACATACCTGCTCACAAAAGCAGGTGACTCTTCATTTAGCTAGTGAGATGTTAAGGCTAATATTTCAACAGCTTTGGAATTATGGCATGGTATTTCATTTCCCCCCTGCATTAATTTAAAGTAAAATTGAGCATTTTTGTAGTTTAGATATTGCAAAACTCCATGTACTCACTTTGCAAAGTGTTTCAACAATCCACATTTATGTGAATAACTCTTACATTAACACTGTCTAAAAAGGCTCCTTCTTTCTCTCTCCTTTCACTTAAATAAAAACTTGAGGTGGGGGGGGGAACCACCAAAAAACCCCCAAATCAAAATAAAACAAAAATGCCTATTCGTTTCTTTCCATGCTTTCTGACAGGAAATTGTTTCAAATTTGAGTTTTCCAGAGTTCAGTGTTCCTCTACTTGGTAATTCTTACTGGGAAGGTATTGTAATGATGGCTCCAATTTCTAGATGGTAGAAATTTAGCCTGGATCTTCCAGTCTTTCACCACAACTGTGAGAGCCAGGCCCTAAATCCAAGAGATTGCTCTGACCAGATCTAGAAATGCTCTGTGATGCTTCTCTTTGTTTCCTAATGGCAAGGCTGTAAAAACCATTCCTCCAGCCTCCTGTGATCCCATAGAAAATTGGGACAGAACAGGTATGCAACTCATTACCTCACTGGAGTGCAGATTTTAATGCATCACGTGGGTTGTTTTTTTTTTTTTTTTAAGGCACTCATTAATGAAGTGCCTTTTTTGATTTTTAAGGCACTTTAATCATAAAGTTCTATTAATACAACACAGGTTATCCTGTTGGATTAGAGGGAGTGTCCTGAAATTCCTATCAGAAGTCTAAAAAATGCATTCCTTGTCTATTTAGAGTGCAGGAGAAGCCTTGCTGCTAATGCCCTGAAATGTGTGCCAGGTCTTCAGGGCATGCTATGTAACGTGGCCCCAAGAAGAAATGCCCTACTTTCAAACTGGAGAAGACAATGAATTATAGAATTAGATGGTGAGGAAACAGTGAAGGAGGCACAAGAACTAATTGCAGGGAGAGATGTTGCAGAAGTGTTTTTAATCCTGTACACTAGGGCAAAAGAAGTGGTACCAAGCTCATTTGCACATGCACATTAAATGTATTAACCATCTTCTCGCCTTATGTAACATATCTAAATAATTTAAATGTGCTCTTTATGTAACTAAAAGCACATATTGCTTGAAGCAAAGTGTAAGGGGTAGGGGGAAGGGTTTTGATAAAAAGATTTCCTACCCATTTAGCTGTAGAAATGATAGCCCAAGTACTGTTTTTCCACAACTGTTTGGACTAAATTTGAGTGAGATGTGCATTGGAAAAGCCCTAAGAAATTAATGAGAATTCCTTTGCTTCTTCCAACCTGAACTTGGGCTATGTTCATTATTAGTTTTGAGGAAAACTGCCCTCAGTATGTTGCAATCAGTGCACCCACTGTGTATAGTGGAAATCCTCCTTTCAGTGGCAGAAAACAGATCTTTGTTCAGATGCTGTTAAATATATATATTTTTAAATCATATATTTGTTCAGTTTTTTAAATTTCTTTTGCTCTTCCTTATCCTTTGCCATGACTTTGGGAACAGGGTAGCAATCAAGTCTGGCCAGGTCACACCTGAGGATGATTGAGGTGGCCCTGGGGTAGCCAATTAGCTCAGATGAGATTCAGGTGAGGGCAATTAAGTGTTGGGGCAGTTAAAAAACAGCTGGGAAAGTTCCCACCCTTCAGTTCTCTGTGGGCAGTTGAGAAGAAGGGAGCATGCAGCAGCGAGGGTAGGTTTTGTTGGCTTTTTCATACTTTGTTTCATGTTTTTATAGTTGTGTAGTTTTGCTGGTTTTGCTGTGTGGACTTTATGGTGGAAATCCTCACAAGATTTTTATGTTTTTTTTTTTTTTTCTTCTAATTGTTTCCTGTTGTTTTGTGCTGAAGTGAGCTGAGTAGTTGAGAGCAGCAAACTTTTTTATCTAGAGTAGCCAAGCAGAGGCTCTGCAGAGGTCATGGTCTTGAGGGCTAACAGATCATCACTGTGGGAAGAGAATGTGATTTTTTATTATTTCTTGCAAGTAAAACCAACTTGAATAACTAATCAAAAGTGCTTTATTTGTAGGTTTTGTGTTTTTTGTTCTGAGTGTTTCTTTTGGGTTTTAAAGTTCCTCATTTGTGACCTTAAAAGTGGAATGATGTTCTTAAGACATTTTCCAATTGCAGAAGCCCTTTTCTGTTTGCAGCTGTTCAATGTGATGTGTCAAAGTGCTTTTTCTCCCTTCTGTGGCAAATCTTAATTTTATTTAGCACACAGTAAACATTTATTTTTGTCCTCCTAGAGATAAAGAATTTGCATGAGAGGTTTTTGAGTTGTTCTGAAACAATATTTATCTTGATAATTGGATGCATTTATCCAGTTTTGTGGATGTTTTTCTCTTTTTTTTAAAAAAAACCAGGTTGTTGTTGTTGTTCTTCAGTGAGGTCTGTCCCTTAAAAACCTGTTTATTGAAGCTAACTCAGTCTTAAATATATTAGATCTTGGCAATATAACCTGTGTGAAAGGAAAACTACAATATTATTATTCCATCCACCCTGTTAAATCCTTACCTAAACGTGTTGGGGGTAATTTGTTCCCTTTTTAGAGCTATTTCAACACCTGGTATTTACTCAGGCAGCCTGGAGGACTCATGTGGTTCTCAAATTGCCGCTGCTCTCTCAGTTGCTCTTTGGCTGAGTGTGATGGGCTGCTCTGCCTGCCTGGGAAGGTTCATTTCTCACCAGGCAGAGCCACGTGCTGACACCTCTCAGGGAGCCCCATATGCCAGGGCACCTGAGCCAGCCTTCAGGGCCTCCCAGCTGCGTGGCAGGCCTGGAAGAACCTCTCTGAAAGTTTCTCTCCTGTCACTTTGCTGCTTTTAAGAGCTGTCTCAGCAGCATGCAGAGAGGAGCAGGCTCCAGGAGTGGGGGCTCTTAGGTATTCCTTTCAAGTAATAAATAAATAATGCAGTCCAGGCTGTGCTACCAGCAGATGTTCCCTGTTCCAACTTTATGGTCCTAGAGACAGTTAGAAGCAAGTTCAAAAGTAGTTTTATAGTATTTCTGGGGAACAACAACCAAGAAAGACACTGAGAACTGCTGCAGGTTTCAGCTCCTCGAAGGCAACTTCAAGTATTTGCAATTTTTATGTTAGGAAAAGAAAGAGGAGTTAAGGTTCTGAAATCATGGAGTGGCTTTCATAATGAATAGACTGCAGCCTCAATGGCCTCTCCAGAAGATGAATTCTAGGCATTAATGAGCAGCATGTCTGTCTATTATGGTATGCATGAATTTGTTTAGCTTCTCTTTGATGAGCTGAAGGTTATTGTTGACTGACTTTTCTTCGGTGTCAGTATCCTCTGCCTGCACCAATGCAATTTGTAATTCTCACATACAAAAGGAAGAAGGATGGGATGCCCAGGATCACAATCTTTTGATTGGGGTTCAGGAGGGTGTTTCAGTGATTGGAAGGAGATGAAGGTGTGCTCTGACAGGGTAGTGAATCAGGTATTGCACTGGTGGAGGACAGCATATTGCCTCTTGTTCTAGGGGTGCCTACAGGCCTGTGGGGAGACAAGGCACAGGGTTACACACAGAGTAAGTTAATTCCATCCCAATTCATGCCTCTGTGGTAATTTGAAGTGTGGTAAACATCTTTAAAAAGATAATTATTGGCTAACTTTTGCTAGTTTAATAGTGATTGTAATTTAATTTTCATTTCACTGGCTATGAAAAAAAGAAAACAATGGTTTCAGTTTTTTGAATTCTAGAGGGTTTATTTGCAAGTACTTTTAATTCCAGTGGATTTATTTTTCTAGAGTCAGGAAATAATGGCCTGGCCACGTGCACTGTGCTGGGTGTATGGGCACAAACACTCCCAGAGTTGTTATTGAATACTTTCTCAGCAGATATTGACCACTCTTTATGCATATAAAATAAAGGGATAATAAATACTTAAAGGCATTCTGCTACACCCTTCTCTCTGCCACATCAGAGAGCCATCATTGGGATTTCACAGCAATATAACAAATTCAAGATGAATTCTAGAAATGATGTAGAAATTGTGTTGAGGAATGGAGGGTTTTCTGTGTGAGGCACTGTGAGGGTGCCCAGGGCAGTGGCCTTTGCAGAGCTCCCAGCTGGGACATGGGCAAGGGACCTCTCCAGAGGGGAAGGTGACAGCAGGACCCTCCCTGCTGTCCCCCCTGAGCTGTGTCAGCCAAGGCTACCCCTGACCTTCAGTGACTCCCTCTGATGGGCAGGGAGAGGAGGAAGGGCTGAAAGCAAACTTGGCTTTTTGTTGGGTATTTTAAGATTCACTCTCAGTTTGCACATCTCTGCTTTCCTAAGTCAGGAAGATGGGGTGAGAATTGAATACCTGCTCCCTTCCAGTGCTTCTGCTCCCTCAGTTTTTTTGCCAAAGCATGACAATTCCTGTGACGATGTTGCCATTTTGCTAATGGTTCATGCCCTCGTGGATACCCTCCATTGCCCTAAAATATGCAATCATTTAATTGTCATTGCAATCCTATTATATTGCCATTATGGAACGTCTGGTGGGGAAAGCTATGAACATGTTATTAGTGCTGAAAGGGACAATTTACTGAATCTCGCTAAATGCCATCACTTTTCAAAAATGAAACAAAATTACTTTATTATGCATGTCTTACTTTAATATTCTGCTCAGATAATGATTGGGAGCCATTGATCTTTTTCTGAGTGGAGATTTTTTTTTGTGCAATTTTTAGTTTGTTGCAGCGGTAGGAATGCTAACAACTTCTTGGCTTCTTCCAGCATCCTTCTTTCTATTTAAAAATGAGAGGGATAAAAGGCAGTTCTTGTTGGACTGGAGTTGTGTGTGCAGTTTTTTAAGTGCTTTGTGTTTAGTGACTCAAGAAATGCTCCTACTCATGAGTTCATACAAGTGAATCAGATACCTTCCTCCTGGCACTGCCTCTCCCTTTTGGCTCCTCTTTCCTTGTTTTTTGTAGCTGTTTTGTAAACTCTTTGGGGCACAGGGTACCTCTTAATGAGTCTTTGAAATAGCATTATACTCTGCTCTGTACAACCTCACTTGGGGTCTCCAATTGCAGCCCAAGTACAGATAATGAAGTCCCTGTGTGTGATTCTGGTGCTGGTGTTGGTTGTATTTGAAGCAAATGCAACTTGTTGTCAGTGTGGGAGCTTAAAATGGCAGGCTATTCCCAGAGAGGGTGCAGTGGATTGGAGAATTTGAAATTCTTACTGATTCTGGAAATTGGATTTCCTTCTGTGGCTGCCAAGTGAGGCTGAGTGAATCATTCCCTCATCTTTGAAATTGCCTCCGAAGAGCTACAAGAAATCCAAGGAAAATGTCATTGTGGAACAATATGGAGACCAAGAGGGGCTCCTCCAATGTTTTAATAAATTCCAGAGGAAAAGCTATTTTAACCATAAGCAAAGAAGGTATCATAGAAGTCCTTTAATATCTTTATGGTTTGATTTCTTTCTAAGTGCACATAAAACAAGCTGAAGAGCACTACATGCAAATTATGATTAATAATTTGAGCCTGGGGGGCATTAAAAATTCTAAGGTATGGTAAATGAAAAATGGATCAGGATTAAGAATGCAGATATATGCTTACATTGCAAGTGTATCACCAACCAAAGCATGAGTAGTTTGTTGTCATTTTTCCTCTTGTTTAATTCATGTGATATGTTTAGCTATTTCATATAGATTCTACAAATTTTTTTTTGTTAATCCTGGATTTCTTCCTGGTAATTTTGACTTTTTAGTTCTGGGCCAGCTGATACACCACAAATAGAATTACTACTATACAACTTAGTTTGGAAAAGGGTTTTTGAAAAGCAGTTTTGAATTGCCTTGTGGCAATTCTCTTGTACATAAACTCATTTTAACTGCATAAAACCTACTATATTGCATCTAGGAACTGCAGTGAATGTGCATTTAGATGTTATGAATAACTGCAGTTAAGTAGAAATGAAACTGAAATAAATCTGAATTTTATTTGCACTTTCCCTTCATTTTAATGCCACTCAAGCTGCTGCTACCTTTTATTCTCAGAGTAACATAGCTGTTAAGGATAAAGAGAGAGAGTGTGTGTTTATCTGTGAAATGCTCAAGCACTGTTGGCCTACATGTAGCATGGTTTATAACCACAGAGGCTGTGCAATGAAATTTTGACTGCTGGACATTATTTTAAAGCCGTTTGCTCCTGTCATGGAAATGCATTACACAACTAACACAAGGTATGGCCGAGAAAACTGAATGACCACTTCAAAATTTAAGGTTTCAGTGGGTGATAAGGGCTGGTTATGCCTTGGCAATCAAGATGCTGTTAAAAGGTGTTGGGAAGGTGCTGTTCCTGCAGACCTCGAGTGCTTGTGCAGCAGCCAGGGCTTGGCTTGGTGCTGTGGCAGGGAGCCCTGCCAGTGGAACCATGGGGGTGACAATGTTCCCTCTGCTCTGCAGCTGCAGCTGACCTGGAGGAGCCCAAGGGACTGTGGGGGAAATGTTCAAAAGCACTCGAATGGCTTGGTCAGCTTTGTGTCATTTCTGAACATGACTCACCTGCTCAGGAACTGCAGCCCACACAAAATGTGCTTTGTCTGCCAGTGCAGCCAACAGCCTCTGAAAATTTTACCATCAAAAATCCTGGTAGACGAAGGTTTGCTTGATTTATCAGGCTGTGATGGCTTTTATTTGCCTTCCTGCTGTTCTTTTTGCTGCCAACTCATTCAAATCTAAACTTTTGGACCATTTCTCCTCTGTCAACTCTCAACTTTTGTCATGCAAGCTACCCTGCGCAATTAGTGTCAGAGTGTAATTAAAATGCTAAAACGAGGTAGTAGGAGCCTGTGCATTGCCTGGTGGGCTCCTGCCAGCAGCTAATGAACAAGCCCTCTGTCCTGAACACATGGATGTGCTGGAAAAACAGCCTGGATGCTGAACACAAAACCTCTTAGCAAAGCCATCGTGGAGAGGAGCATTTTGAGAAGCATGCTGCTCCTGCAGAGTGTGAGCACCCTCTGGGGAGCTGGGACCCAGCCCTGGCTGGCCCTGCTCCCTGCAGTGACAGTGCTGTGGCTGTGCCCTCTCCCCCTCACTGTGGGTCCCTTCCCTCAGCACATTCTCTGAGTCTCTGATTATCAAGACTGTTTCTGTTATAGTTTTCTCTCTTTTTTTTTCCCCCATTTTCTAATGATTAAATCTGCACTAATAATGATTCTTTGATTAGGCTGTTAATATTTCAATTATGGTACTGGGAAGCCAATGACTGGACATAGAAGGTGCATTTTCTTTTTGCCCATAGCAACTTTTTGAGCATAATTTCTTTGATCTCTTTTGATTTCACAATAGCACATATAAGGGAGAAAAAAAAGGCAGCATGGAGCAGACTGCTGGCATGGAGGCTGACCAGGCTCAGGAGTTATTGCAGACTGCACTGCTGCTCTGCCACTTCTTTTCTTAACTTTAAACTTGTTTTGTCACACCCACCTCTCCTTTCCCTTCTTAAAGGAGTTATCTCAAAGACTGAGAATTAGTATAGCCTGGAAAATGTTTAATTTGTGCCCTAATTAATGAATATAATGTAATGTACGCCTGTGGTGATAATACCTTTATTAGCGTTGAAGCTGTTAGACATCAAAGCTTTGTATCGGGCAAAACCATCTATTTCTTGTTTAATGGAGTCACAATTCAAGTGTTTTGTGTTGGAATGAAATCACATCATAACTGGGGCTCTGCACAGTGAGCAGAAACCCTTCCATGCCAAACTGCAGGTCAATAATAGGGTAGGATGTTATGTTAGGTCACAATCCACGTTTAACATCACTGAAAGTTTTATGAATTCACTCCTTTTAACACTTGACAAGTGTCTTAAGAGGTGGATGCATTAATATTTTTTTTGCTTCATAAATAAGGGTGAAAGAGTGTTCTCACCTCAACGTGAACAGTTGCAATAAAGAGAAAATGCTTCAGCTTTTGCAGCAATAATTCATTTCCTGCATGGATAAACTGAGGCTGAAGGCAAAATAGTTTGTCTCTATCTAGTATTGTAAATACATTACTTTTCCTTTTTTAAATTTGAAGTCCTTCCTATTAGACCATAAGCAATGCTGAGGTTTCTTTCCCACAGCTTCTTTTGTTTCTTTTCCCAATTCCTCTGCTGTTATTGTACAACATTTTGTTCAGGGCTTTTTGTTTGTTTCTGATTCCTCATCTCTCTAAAATGGGAAGTGTGTTCTGGCTGAAAAAAAAATATCTTGGAGATTTATTGTGGAAAAGCCTGGATGTGCTTACTTGGGCAAAATTCTCCATGATTTCATTGTTCTTTTTAAGAAGCATGAAGAAAGCTGGTCATGTTCAATATTGCCTGCCCAGGCAGTGTCTTGTAGGCATGACAACAAGCATATGTTGTTGGGGAGGCAAATGCAACTGGCTTTGGAACTCATCCATCTCTTGAGGGAAAGGTAACAAGGAATTTGTTATAAGACAAATATAAGATGAACGTTCCCCTAAGAAAACAGTAAAGAAATTCCCAATATGTAGGGTTTGATTTTCATATTCTCTGGATCATGGCTGTATTTATCTTCTGCCAGGAAGGATGAAGGGGCCAATAATGGTGTTTTCCCATTCTCCAACCTTCTTTTCCTTTTTTTCCTCCATGGATTCTTAGATTTATTTTTATCTTGGAGAAGCTGCAGTTTACTGGTGCAGTAGGTTAGCTTTTATAGTTATAAAATTTAGGGGAGAGTGATATCCTTTCCATACAACTTCCAGAGTGCTTTCTAAAGCCTTTATTGCTGTAATCTTTCAGATTCAGTAAGAATCCTTGACCTTTGCTGCCTCCATTATTTTAGAGATGTTGCATGACTCTGATTCCTCTGTGCTCCCACATCATAAGGGAAAGTCTTTCCTTATGGAAATGGCATAGCTACATCAAATCAACAAGTCTTGCACTTTGCACAATAAGCGCTACAGAGATCTGCCTGCACTTAAATAGAGAAGTAACTATTACTGCATTGCAAGTAGGTAAAGTGGAAATAGAGCATATTCCTAATGTACAGTGATTATTTGTGCAAATATTTAGTCTATATTTGAAAAAAAAAAAGTGAAAATAATTTACTTGAAAACATGACACAGAAGCTGCCTTTTTTCCTTCAAATTTTGCAAAGATTATTTTCACTCTGTTGTATTTTGGGGCTTTATTTAACAATCAAGGAATTCAGTCTGGGTGCCAGAACCAGCTCTTGCCACCTTTAAGGTAGGGATGTGGCTGTGGTTGTGAAGATTCAAAGGTGATATTCTCACTTTTGTGCTGACACAATAACCAGTGTCAGAAAACAGACCACATTAATGAGTTTCATTTAAAAATTTATTAAAATATGCATGTGTAACATTTCCAATTACATTGCAAGTATGAAGGGATGTGGTCTCGTGGGAAGGCATTCAAGTCTCTGAGGGAAAAAAAGAACATTGTAAAACACACATAAAAGGACACTGCAAGTCAGATTAACATATGAAACTCTCAGCAGTGGAGTTCCTTGAAGAAAATGAAGAAAAATGTTGGGAAGAATATTTAGAGTTTACTGTTTTACACTGCTCAACAGCTCTGTGTTCATTAACTGGCACATCCCTTCTAATTTGTGATCTCATTTGTACTGTGTCAACAGCTTTTAGCAGTGCCTCTTCACATTCTGTTTGCTTTAAAACACAGTTTCTGTAATCAGGGAGAAAACTGAGAGCAAAATCACCATTTCAGAGCTTGTAGTCGTCTTCATTGCTGCCTCCTCTGCAACCTGGCCCAGCTCTGGGTGGTTCCCCTGTGGGCTGGGGAGGTTCTGTGGGTGAGATAGAACTGCTCAGTGCTTTTAGTGAATCACTGCAGGCTTTGTGACACTCTGAAGGCATTCTAGAATGAACCTTTTTTTCCTTTATGCTGCATTACCAAAGTAATCTCTTCTTTCATGTTTTGTCATGTGATAAAAAACAGAACTGGTGTGATTTATAGAGGCAAATTTGGCAATCTCTTGCTATTTGCTTGGAGTGGATGGTACATGTCAAATTTGTGCCTGTCCCAATGAAGATGTTACCTGGAAGAGCAGAGAGTGTTTTAGTGGGTCAGATATAGGTTAAGGTCTTACTTTTGTTAGAGTATGGGCCAGGTATGATTTATAGATTAAGCTGGTTTCCCCTATTCAGTTTAGTTTGCATTTTTCTCTTTAGTATGTATTTTGTGGTTCAATAATTTGTACTAATTTATCTACCTCAACACAAAAGAAACCTAAACAATGACAGAAAATATTTTCCATACATTTCAGCATTTTTTCTTGTTATGGTACGACATACTTCTCCATCCACTGCAGTTTTTATTTTTCCATTGTGCAGTAAGATGTCATTTGAAAATATTTTGGAGTGTTCCAATGCTCCTTGTAATTTTCCATTACCTAAATCATCCCAAGTCCTTTTACAACAAGCCCCAGTCCAACTAGAGACTTTGTCCTTGTCTCCTTTTTATCCCAAAATCTGTCTCAGTTGCATCAGAAGCTCCAGCCCTATGAAATCCACTCTTGTCCTGCTTCTCAGCAAATTTGGAAAAGTGTAATTTGCCTGCCTGAGGATTGCATTATTAGGTTTGCTGTCACCTTGTTAGTGCTCGTTCCTTTGCTGGGTTCATCTGTAATAAGTCAGAGTTCATTCATTATAGAAACTCAGAGATGTACAGAAGAAGAAATTGTGAAGAGACTTTAATAGTTTCTATTCCTTACAAGAGGGGTGTCTTTAAATTATGAAGTATTATAAAGGACTTTTGCTCTTAGCATTAGTTTTCTAAGCTCTCAATCCCTTTGACAAGGGGAATAAGAAGCAGAGGTATCACCTGGAACAGGGAGGGAGGGAGAGAGCCATCCAACCCCACCTTTCTTTGGCTGATTAGTGTTTGGTAAGTTTACAGGAGTTAATGCAAACCTTCTTGCTTAGCTCAACATCTGATTTGGTGCTATGATAAACAAAGAGGAACAATTCAGGTTTTTTCTCCCACATTTTTTTTTTTGGTTTTTTTTTTTTTTTTGGTTTTTTTTGTGTGATGCATCTTCTGGAGATGCCTTGCAGTCATTTAGGTGGTGTGGGACCTTTCAGACTGAAAAACAACAGGGAAAAGAATAAAACAAAACGTGTTTTGTTCTGTAGTTAGCTGAAGGATTGGATAGGAAAGTTGGAGATATTAGTAACCTTCAACAAATAATTAAAATTGAGCAGGAGGGCCTGGAAGCAACTGTGTGTAATGTAGCAGCTCACACAGCTCTGCAGATATCAAAGTAGCTCTGTATACACTTGGTTAAATATTTTGGTTTTAAACTTCACTGCTGCCATCTACTTCCATAGTGTTCCTTATTCCTTGCTGTCAATAAAACCCTTGGGGCACAGTGTGCATCTCTGTGGGCTCTTCCAGGTGCTGATGGAAAGACAAACTCGTGCAGATGTGGTGAGAAGGGGAAGCTGAGCTGTTCCCCCAAAGCACAGCCTCAGCTCCACCGTGTTTTTCACCACAGTGCCCTTATTGAAATTTGTGTGGGTGATGTCAGTTTAATAGGCTCAGCACTTTTAGGGGACATTGACAGAAACTAAATTGGAAAAATGCAACAAATGTTAGGTTTTAGCAGAATATCGACTTAATACAGATTGAACAGGGAAGAAAAATATTGCATGGTGTGCAACTTGAACTTCACATTGTCTCATTAAAGACTCTGCAATGGATAACACTGTCTGCCTGCCTTGCCCTCAGCTGTGGACCCAGCAGATCATTCATGTAAGGAGCAATAATATACCACTCCATGGCACCTCACTGCAACTGCCACGAGGTATTCTCAAGATCTGTTTTTATTACTTACTGAAATCTGCACTCCATTTATTTCTGTGTAACTGGTTTTTTGCTCCCTCCCCACTTTTCCGTGGCCCCACATCTATTTTTTATTCATTTGTTTGACCCAAGTTTCTTTCCTGTATACAGCAATCAATCCCTTGACACCCTCAGGTGTCCCCAAACCTCAGTGTGTATTTAGATTTTGTTTTTCCCTTTTAATGGTGCACCTATAAAAAATGAGTCGGAAGAAATATTAGTTTCTGTCAACAAGAAAGTTTTGTGTCCTGTCTAGACTAAGTGGCTTGACTGAAAAATTGAAAACTAGGCCAATCAACTTAATTTTCACAAGAAAAAACACTAATTCTCAAAATACGAGCTCAATATTCAATTTGATTTTTCCATCTTGATGTGTTGTATGCCATCAACTACCAGTGTCTGTTTTAGAAACAAACTGTGGGTTGAGGGCACATCAACTCTACCATTAATGTGAATTAAAGGCCATTGAATCTGATGCCAGTAAGCCAGCAGTTAAGCAAATGGTAGCAAAGGGTGGTTTGTCAGATGGGCAGCTGATGCCTTGGGTGGTCACTGATGAGATGGCCAAGTCTGTGCATGTTCCCTTGGCTGGGGATAAGGAAGTTATTCAGGAACAATTAGTTCATGGCTAAGTTTGTGAGGGTTTTTTTGGTTTTGTTTGTTTTCCCCCAAAAATGAATTGCTTAATATAATCCTTTTGTTTACTCACCAGAGGATAAAAAGAGATGGAATTTGCCAACTGTGCAAAGAGTGGGCTTTTGGTGGGAGGGACTTGTGATGTATTTGTGGCCCGAGTCCCACAGTGACTGTGACTGTGCAACACTGATATTTAGTGCTTTCCGTTTCCTAAGCATTAATTCTACACAACTCATTATTTATGCTCAGTAAATGCAGAATTATTATTATTTTTTTTTTTTTTAGAAAAAAGGACTCATAAGTTTGTTCAATAGCCTCTGGAATACTGAATTTTGTCCCTTGAGTGCAGGAAAAGCTGTTTGTTTCCTTCAGAAAACATCCAGGTTTGACCCTTCATGGCCAAACTATAATGTGAAAGTGAAATTCCACAAAACCCAGAAAAAGAATATTAATATTTCTCTTCGTGTTTCTCTTTTCATGATTGCAACACAAGCAATGAATGTGATTTTGCTGTCTTGAAACAAACACACCAATAAGTCTATCTGGTCTGCCAAGAAAAGATGCAACATCCAGACAGTTCTTTGTACTGTCAGATGAAATGAGGCTATTTTGACTAGTGTTTAGGATATACAGCATATGGCACACTGCTGATTTCTGCTTCCAAGGGATCGTATTGGATTCACGTATCTGAGGATATAATTCTAACTGCACCCTACAAAATACTGAAATGGCAACTCAGCATGTTTTTTTTTTTTAAGGTGTCAGAACCACAAAAATTGTTGCTGGCTCTGTTCCAGTACTTCTTTCTTTTATTAAAGCTATTTTCTTAGCTTTTAACTAATCACAGCTGTCCATGAGGACAACAAAATACAAGTTAGGCAGACTGGGAAAGGGTTTTGTGTTTTGCCTTTCTGCTCCCCTCAGCAGACACTGACTGTGGTTTCAGTCTTCTGATACCTGAACTCCAACCTGAAACCCCACCAGAAGAGCAGTTTGGGGAAACTTCTGCTTGGGGACTTGCTGCAGAGGAGGCTTTTGGGTGATGCTGAAGCCTTTGATTGCCAATTGCTCTGGTGTCCCAGGGGCTCAGGAGAACAGCAATCAGCTCTGCTCATGTCGCCTCTTCATTAACCTCTCAGTGCTCATCAGAGGCCACCACTCCTGGGTTTGTGCAGCAAAGAGATCATGGCTGGTTTATGGCTTTGGTAAGGCATAGGATCATAGAATGGACAGGGGTGGAATGGGGTTTTAAAGCTCATCCCATTCCACCTCTGCTATGGGCAGGGACAACTTCACCAGACCAGGCTGCTCCAAGCTCCTGGCCTTGGACACCTCCAGGAATCAAGCCACAGCTTCTGTGGGCAACCTGTGCCAGGGCCTCACCACCCTCGTGGGGAACAATTTCTTCTAAGATTTAATTTAAATCTATCCTCTTTCCATTTAAGGTGATTTCCCCTTGTTCTGTCACTACATGATTGTATATTGTGATGCTTTACTAAGATAGGTTATTTTCTAGGCACAGAAGGAAAACAACCATGACCTATATTCGTTGTATCTGCATGATTTTCAAGCTAGTTCCATGTTGGTCAGGTTGTCTTTGGCACATGAACCATATGAGTTAGGCCATGGTTTAGTCTAAACCTGGACTATCAAGCGTGGCTTTGCAGTTGAGTAAACTCCAGGCTGGGCTGTACCCGTGGACTTTACATGACTGAATATTCAGGGGGCTTGTTCAGCTCTCTGCTAGCTGGGAAAGTTTCACAGGATTCATTTTCTTTACCTCAGGAAAACAAACAAGACTGAGCAGCAGCCAAACTGCTGTGTGCATTTTGTTCTTAGGGAGACAGCGGGCACCAGCTTAATGCACACATTTGGACTTTTGGGTTGATCCAGTGCTCTCTGAAGAGCATTGTACTGCAGCCTGAACTCACCCAGCAGCTGCAAATCTGGTTTTTATAATGCTCTTGTAAAAAACAGATTAATCACTTTAATTAGGTGGCCCTTTCTTTTATTTTTAAATAGAATTTTGGGGTACCAGGTATTACACATGGGAACACTTCCCCTGTGCTTTGGTCTTGATGATCACAAAAAATAAATGCTTTTTTCAAGTCACCTGTGTGATCCAATAAACATACTGTGATCCTGCCCATCTCTTCACTTGTCTTACACAAATTTGATATTCCTGCTACAGTATTTTCTTGCAGTCTCATTTTCTGTTAACTTTCAATTTTTATAGGCTGAAAAGTACCTCAGGGAAAGAGCTTGCTGATTGGTTTTTTGGGCCTTTCTTTTTTTTTTCCTTGTAAAAAGCTATTTTTATAACCCCTACAGTTTCTTCTCTTTTTTCAGTGCTTGCTTTTTCAAAAAGAATAGCAAATTGACTGTATCTGAAAGCTGATATGCCTATTTTGCTCATAACTTTTAGCTGCTATTTCCTTAGAAATTTCCTGATGATACATATGGTGTGTATGAACAAGCTGCCCTCTCAGTATTTCCTTTTATTTCTTTTCACCCAAAGGCTTTTCATTCCTAAAATTTTAATGTAGAAACATTTTTTTTTTAAATCTGCCTTATTCTCAGATGATCCCTAACTCTGTTTTATTCAATCATTAAATTATAAGGCATTAAATTATAAGGTGCCACCTTGTTATTTCTGCTATTTCCTTACTGATCCACGAGCACACGACCTGAAAATGAACTTTCCCTTTAAAATCTTCTAAAAATATTCCATTCTGGGGTCTGCTGCTGCAGCTTGTGGCTGCCATGAGCTGCTGCTGTTGTTCCTTTGCTCCATTTCAATGCGACTGCAGGAGCAGAACCCACCTGGGTGAGCAAGAGCTGCACCAATTCCAGCCTGTGGGTGCATGAGGATGGGGTTTTTAAGAGATATTCACACCTTTGCAACCCCACTGCTGCTTTCTTGAGGGAGTTTCCCGTCCCAAATCATAAGGAGTTTGTGCAGGTTAAAAACATATTAAGGGAAAACTGAAAATATTTTGTGTATGTATAGATGCATGTGTGTATATATATGTATATATGTAAAACACAAATTTGCAGGAGCTTTGTCAAAACCAGTCCCAGACAATGAGAATGTCCCACTACAAAAATATTATGCTGGAATCTTATGGGGAAAGCAATAAGGCTTGCAGTGGGATATGTGAATTCAGGCCCATGCTGTGGTATCAAGAGTCTGTGATTCAGCTGGCTCACAGGATTGGATAATTCAGACTGAACTGGTGACAAGCATGGAGCAGTCTGGCTTGTTGGTTGTCTCTGCAGCTCTGCCCAGGAGAAGCCAAAGAGTGAGACAGAGATGTCCTAAATTAAAACACAGGCTGAGCAAAGCTTGCTGCAATTTTGGGTTGGGTTGCTTGACATAATTTGAGGAGAATATTTGTTTTTGGTTGTTTTGATGTTTTCCTAGTAGATTTTCCCTGGTGTGGTCTCCACACATATTGCCAAGATGTTTTTAAAGTAGCTAAATTGAGTGAGATAGACAGAAATTATTCTGAATCAAGCAAAATTCAGTGAGCTGGGCTGTATATTTCTGACAAATTTATCTCCTTGGAATGTGAGTGTTGATGTCAAGGCAGACAGACTGTTTTTGCATAATCTGTCTATCTTTAATCTGACCTTCCAGTTTTGAAGCTATATGTCTACTGTGTCTTAAGAGTTAAAGAATTTAAAAAAAAATTGTTTAGTGGTGACAGCTGTGACTTGAACAGCTTAAGCTGGAAAGGTGAGGTCATTAAAAAAAAAATACAGTGTCCTTATGTCTGCAATGCTGGCCTTTTGTACATAGAGTCTGGAAGCCTGATGGTAATACATAAAAATAATGGTTATATGTGACAGTCTATTTTGAGGAACTTCCTATATTTAGTGGCCATTAGACAGTACATGAATTATTGTTAGACTTTTCTTGTTTGTGCTTAAATAGGATTTGCAGAACTGCTTAATGGCCATTGACTCTTACAGCTCTAAAACAGCCACTGCAAATCTATTTTTTCTCTTTTTGACTTCTGCCTCTGCTGGCTCCCTTTGGTTTTGATGTTATCTATTTAAAACCAAATCTGATAAGGGATAATGGCTGCATTAGAGTTGAACAACTGCCTTGCTTGATCTGTCTCCAGTGGCTCTGGAGCAAGGTCTAGGGACTCTCCTTTGTGCTAAACCCTGCCAGACAACCCCTAATTTCTCAATCAATTCCCCAGTAAGGTGAATGTCGGCAGCTTCAGCATTTCCTGGACCAAATACAAGCCTGAGGATGTGCGGATTCTGAAAGGAGACACAAAGAGCTTAAGGGAGCAAACGACCAGGATCAGTGAGGAGAGGCTCAGTGGGAGCTGCTCCTTGCCAGGGAGGGAGCAGCAGCCCTGCAGATGGGGAGGGAAAGAGGAGGAGGAGGAGGGAAGGTGCCATTCAGGCTTCTCCTACAGGTACTGCAGCAGGAGCTCTCAGTGCTTTAGCAATGCTGTACCTGTGTGCCATAAATGTGTGGTCTCCTTCACTTACTGACAAATAACTGCATTATTTCCTGATATATTTCACAGTTTTCTACATATGTATATATATATATCTATCTATGTTTATACATGGGTATATGTATGTAAAACTGATCATCATATAAAATACAGAAGTTCTATGTATAAATATATATATACCTATTTACAAAAATAATAGTTCTGCTTCCTCTTAGCAAACTAGGGAAAACAAATGTGTATGTCCAATATTTATTGCTGGGAATAATGACCTAAATTATTTTCTTGTTAGAGTTGAGATAGCTTCATTATTATACAGTTTCCTCAGAGCAACTCTGAAGAGTTTTTTTGTATAAAATGCATTTATTTATCACAGGGCTTGTTATCTGTGCTGTAATTACAGTATGCATACTGATTTTAGAGAGCAAGAGAACTAAAGCTGTTAAAACAGTAAGGATAAGTTTAAAAAAAAAATACTTTAGTAATTCTTCTCTTAAATCATGGGGTTCCTAACTCCCAAGTTCTCTGTTTCATAAATCATAACTTAGGAGCAAACCAGTTAGTTAATGCATGGGGAGAGGGCTCATCCCTCCCTCTCTGCCACAGTGCAGGGCTCTCCTGCATCCCTGGGGAGTGGGAAAGCCTCAGCAGTCCCGGAGGATTTGCTTCAGGAAGCTTTGTGGGCAAACTGCAATGGGACTGTGACCTGTGCCATTGTCATGGGGCAGCAAATCCCTGTGCAGGGGACAGCCAGGCTGCAGGGGGTGGTGGCTGCACTGTGACCTCCAGCCCCTCCTGGCCATTGTGTCCTGCCCCTGCCTGCCCCCTGCCCTCACCTGGAGCTGGTGCTGCTGATGCCAATGGGAGCAGACACCACCCTGAGCTGAATCCTGGCTCATTAAGCAACAGTCACAACATGGTCTCTGTTCTTGTCCTGTCAGAATTAGCTATAGATGGTTATAGGATGTCTAAGAGGGTTTCTGTATGCCTAAAGATTTATTTTGTACAAGTTCAGATTTTTTTTTTGAAACCCTGAGGTTCACCTGTGAGTAATTAGCTGATGAAATTAATCTAACTTTGATGTTTGATATTGTATGTTATTGAAGAATTTAGCCTTTATTTATTCCATAAGAACTTTAGGAAGAATACCATGTCAACAGATCTAATTAAGGAGAGGTGCTTTATGCTGTGACATTACAAGACAGAAAAGGAATGGAGTATGTGATAATTAAAGTGCTGATGAGTTTTCCTAAACAATTTTGTGTCTGTGGTGAACTTTGAGTATAGTCCAGCCTTATTGTTTGATGGAACTTTAAATATACAGCTGTGGCATGATGGCATTAAGCTTGGAAGTGACAGTGTAAAAAATATTGACTCTTCTTGTATTAATGCTGTGCTGAAATGTACTTTGCACCAGAACTGTTTGAAATGAGTTCAGTTTGCTAGCCCACTGTAACATATGACATTTTTCTAATTAGGGCAATGTTTAATTTACTGTCTCATGGCTTTTTGAATAAATATAAATTGTCATACTAAAGTGACAGGTGTAAAACCCTGGGTAGCTGTGTTAGAGAGGTTAATTTGCTCTTAATCAAATCAGTTCTGCTTCACTTTCTCACGGGGAGTGAGAGATAATAGGCCTGTTTAACTGGAGATTAGGCAGCCTTTTCCCTGGAATTCCCAAAGGGTTCACCTGAGACTTATTGTGTCATATTCTCTATAAAGATATTTGAATACATCAACATTTAAAGATGTGCTAGATCTACTCACAAGGGTATTTTGTTGCCTGCATTTGACTCAGCAACAGTGCAAGGAGACCTAGCACTAGAGGAACTGTAGGAATGAGGTCCTGTGGAGAGCTGCAATGTGTCACCCAAGAAGGGACCCCTCCCCTTCCCAGGTTTGGAAATGAAAGAGGGTCAGGTTTGTTTAAAATATTGGGGTTTTTTCTTTTTTTCCCCCTTACTGAACTGAAAAGAGAGAAAAATCCTCACCCCATTTTATATTTTGCAGTGAGAAAGCTGTCAATATATACTGCTTGAGAGCTGATAAAAGAGCTATGAAACACAAATGAAAATGCCTACCAGTTTGTAGGCAGTGAGAGCAATGTGGAATGCACTGGAGGAGTGTGTGAGCATGAGGAGCCTGGTTTGTGGGATCAGTAGGTGAAGGCTGGTGCCAGAAGGCCAATTGCTGCAGTGCCCGCCAGGATTTGGGGAAAGGGGCAGTCCCCAGTGGGACAATATCAGCATCCTGCTGAGGGGGTGAAGGAGGAGCTGAAAGAGTTGGAAAACGTTCAGCAAACAAGCTTGGGTTGTGTTGGGAGAGAAATCCGGTGTGTTACAGAATATTCGAGGCTAGGGCTGAGAGCAGGGCCAGCTTTGGTTGCCTGCTGCATCTGGGATAAGAGGTTTTAGCACTCAGGGGCAAACTGGCATCTTATTTTATGACCTTTAGTGTAAATAACTCCACTTAGAGAATGGAAATGAGGTGATGTTTACAGTCAAGCTGTGATGCTTCCTTGTCACAAGGTTTTTAAGCAGCCCCATCTTGTCTTTTGCTAGCAGTAAGGAGAATGAAATAATACCCAGCCTTGCATGGCAATCTGTGTGCAGAGGAGAAGCCAGAAGCACACACTTTGACAGCTCCTTGTGCCCAGCAAGAACAGGCAAGGGTCTCACTGGTTTGCCAAGGCAGCATGGAGGAATGCAGCATAAGGAATGGTCTTGGTGCTCACTCTGCTTCAACATCAGAGAAAACCATCCTAAATAACATTAAATAACATTATGCTGCAGAGATAAACGGGTGACAGGGCTGGGTCTGGAATTGCTCCATTGGGAGACAAAGGCATGTCTTGACCAAGTGATTGCATCAAGGAGAAGCAGGAAAAGGTGCCACACTTCATCTAGAGCTCTGAGCAAATCCCTCCCTACATTACTCTACATGAAGAAGAGCCATCTTCTCTTTAATAATTTAGGAGGTAGGAAATTAATCTTTTGTAGTCCCTGGCCATAGATGAATGATGCAGTAAATTGAGACTGATTTTTGCTTGTGTGCATCTTTTGTTCCTGAATTATCACGTGCACCTGTGACTTCTTTTCTATTTATTTGAATGGGCTTTGTGTAAGCCAAGTACTGAGAGAAATGTAGCTTTTTTTATTTTTTTACATAACCTATATTGTATGTAAAACAAGCAGATCCTCTGACATGTTTAGAGCCCTATATTCTGGATGTGCTGGGCAAAATAAGAAGGATAGATACTATCACTCTTCTATTATTTATGGACTATAAAGTCTTTACAGTGGCATTGACAAAGGGTTTATAGTCAGTACACAAGCTGGTTATACCATAAATTGTAATGTTATATGATAAACTGGAAGTTTATAGCAGTAGTAGATATCAAAGAAAAAAATGAATTTTGGTTTGAAATGATCTATCATGGGATGGAGTTGCTACACGTTTAAATATTCAACCATTTTTGTCTTCATTTATTTTGAAGCTACTGATAATTCATGTGCTACAGAACAAGGATTTATAGGTTTATTTAGAGACTGCTGTGGGGGGAGGTAGGAACAGACCCTTTAAACTCAAGAACAACACATTCTGGCGTGGTAGCTGAGAAACACTGATGCAATTAAATTGATTCAAGTCTTTGGTTTCCAGCCCTAGAGATGGCAAACAGACCTGTTGCTAAATATTTGGTCTGTTGCTACAGGGCTCCCAACAATGCAATAAAATAGTTGGATTACTATTTCTAGGAATGTAAATGAAGACTACTTACAGCAAAAATGTCTTAAACATAATTTAATTGCTTTGAGTTTACATAAAAACTAAAAGCAGGAAAATGTCAACAAATGTTAGCTTCCCTTCCTTTGTGAGTTACATTCCTTTCTTTAGCTAATGATTCTGTAAACAAGAACCAAAATATTCTTAGTGTTTACTTACAACACTTTAATTTAAAAAATCTCATTGCAGTTTTTTCCTGTTGCAAGGAATTACTATGTATTAAGTTCGTCCTCTTTATTAAATTCATAGTTTCTCACTGCTCTTTTCTCCTTTCAGAGCACTTCTGGTGTGTAAGTGTTTACAGATGCAATAGCACTACAAACTTAACTAATAATGTGCAGGTAAAACTAATTTTTTGCGTTGTAGCTTCTGAAACTGAACTAAAATTATCTCAGGTGGTCAGAGCAGGATGCTCAAGATGCCAAGGCCATGGGTTTGTTTCCTGTATGGGCCATTGGTGGTTTTTGCAAGTCCCTTCTAACTATTCTGTGAAATGTAGTGTACCATAGGAGTTGGAAAACTTTGAAAACCATTCTGCTGTCTTAATTTGTGAAGTGCTCAGTACCCAGGTACAGCCAGGATTTGGGCAATCTTAAGATTAGACACAAAACTGGAGGAAAGCAGCTTTTTCTGTAAAAATGAGTGTTGTTGACTTGTCCTTGGTGGTGGCTGGCATGCTGGCAAAACAGAGATTTGCCTAATTAAATAGAGATGGCTGTGTTGGGCAGTGAGCAGGCTTGAGAGGGGTGGTTCAGGTGAGAGTCCAAGCAGAACAGGAGGGATGGGATGAAGCAGGCAGCACTCTGTGAGCCCAGAGCATCGGGGTGCAGGGCCAAGACAGCCCCTGGTGGCCTCCTAAACCTCCCAGAGGGGTCCCCATCCCTCCCAGAGGGGTCCCCATCCCTCCCAGAGGGGTCCCCATCCCTCCCAGAGGGGTCCCCATCCCTCCCAGAGGGGTCCCCATCCCTCCCAGAGGGGTCCCCATCCCTCCCAGAGGGGTCCCCATCCCTCCCTGGGGCTGACAGATTCCTCAGGGATGAGGGTATGCAGGTTATGAAGGGAGAGAGGCTGGAAAGCCTCTTCCCCAGCCAGCAGAATGGCATGAGAAATTGCATTCAGGCACTAAAATATGAGGAATATTTGTCTGTCCCTACTGCCAGGGGCCCAGGTAATGTCTGAGTGTATGCACAGCACATCCATGGCTTCTTTCCAAGCTCTGCTCCAGTCTGGCTGGATAATGAATATGCATGAAAGGGAAAGGTGTGGGGGGGTTGTTTGTTAGTTTGTTTTGGTGATTTTTTTTTTTTTTTTTCTCTAAAGAAATATCTTTGTTTCTGGGGGGAGAAAACGAGAAAACCCAACTGCTGTTTTCCCCTGAAGTACAAGTTTTGCACTGTGTACGTTGTTAAAGTACAATGCTAAGGATGAAAAGATGTATCTCCCCAAGCGATTTCTTGCGTTGTTTTTCATGCAACATAACAGTTTTCAATTGTACCATGTAGCAGTCAAGTGGTCTTGTTTATTTTACTTATGCCTGAGGAGTTCTTTGAAGAAATTAAAAAAAAAAAATAAACCAGCAAGCCATTTTGGGGTTAGACTCTCTGCTCGTTTTCAGCCTCCTCTGATCTTTGACACCCCTGCTAAGAGATTGAAAAATTGGGATTGGTAACATTTCCCCATTTGAAGTGGTGTAAACAAGCACATATTGTAAGACCCTGTCTGAGCTTTGACATCTGCTTCTTCATCACTGATATTTTAAATATGAAATAGTTCCACAGGAATTTCAAACAGCAGAGCTTTATGAGAGCTTTGGTCACTGTTTTACCCCTTAAATGCTAATAAAGTTGGCATTAGTGTCTCCAGGATGGGCTCTTGCAAGCTGGGCATGTGTTTTAAGCTTTATAGTTGCCACTGTGAATCAGCCCTGAATGTTCACACTGGGTAAAATGATGGTGTCCCAGAGCTGGTGGGGAACTGTGGGCAGCTTTGGTGCTGGGGAGAACAGCCCTGCATGGATCTGCTCTTCCCCGAGGGGGCCACAAGGGCTGACCCCTCACAGACTTTCTGGGGGCCTGTTCAAACATTGCCCCTCAATTTTCCTGGAGACCCAGGGAGCTCTAATGAGCTTTAATTGCTCCAAGCAGCCTCCTCTGCCCTTGTCCCACGGCCCAGGAGTGGTGTTAGAGCTCAGGGGGGTCTGGGACAGAGCTTGTTCCCTCCTGTCACCTGCCCTGCTGCATCCCCCTTGCTCAGGTATCTCCAGGGTGAGGGTGGCCTTGGGATGGGTCCCACAATTGTCACAGGAATTGTACAGGTCTTGTGCAGCTTCCCAGATTTGCTTCCTCTCCTGTTCAGTAATGGAAGTTTCAGGAAGCTTTCTAGAGTAGTTTTTTGGTTTCTTTTTTGGTTATTTATCTGTTTTCTACTGAAGTTTGTGCCTGATTTGTCGAAGAAGTTGCATAATTTATCTGCAGCTGAAAACTGCTCCCTTTTTACAGCACAAAGAATGACATTTTCAGTTTACTAAAATGAATAAAAAATAGGGGAGGGGAGTGGGGGGAGTCAGGGACATACTGACATGCCAGTGGCTCTTGCTTGTGCCTGGCAGGTAAAAAGTGAGTGAACTGTTAAATTACTGTTGTGCTCCTGTATGAGGTCATCATTGATTTAAATGAAATTCTTTAATGTTGTTGCTAACTCTTAAAATGTATAGCAAGTACTCATTGGACCATGTATATTTCTGAGGATTTATGAGCTGCTCGTGATTCATTCAATAACAAATTTGATATATACCACTGAAATAGGAAAAGTTCTTTGGGTGGTAATTTTTTCCTTTTATTTTTCCTGAGCAGAGTATACCCTTATAAGCACAATACCTGTTTCAATCTATCACTTTTTACAGCAAATATACTAAAAACTAATTTAAGTTTTCAGCCTCTTATGCAAACTAAGATAACCTAAGCCTTTGGTATCTTCCCCATACGTGTTTGCTGAAATGCCAGTTTTAATACAGATACTTTTAGCTCTGGGCAATGCTTTGGTATCTCAAACAAATACACTTATATTTTCTAGATAAATAAAGCTACCTCCATGTCAGGACTGCTAAAAGCTACCTGGTGCCTTGTCCTAGCCATGAGTATTTCTCCCAAAAAATACAATAGAGTTCAACTGAGTTTGTTAGTTTTGGGGAGTGCCAAAATGGAAGCGTGTAATAAATAAATCTCTAAGTGAGGTGAACAGATGTTTTGTACTCTCACTCTATGTGAAGCTTGCCTTCTGCATGGGCTCTTTGGGAAGAAGAGAAGGGGTTGATGATCTGCTCCTGCCAGGCTGAAACCACCTCTGAATTTAGTGCCCTGGGGTGCAGCATCCCAACCCACCCTGCAGTGCCCCCTCTCAGCTGCGCACAGCAAGGAGGAGCCCTTGCAGCTGCACAGAGGCACTTGGAGAGATTCTGCCACTTCTCTGCCATTCCCTCGCTTTCCAAGAGCTGTCTTGACTCACTGCTTGAGCTATGCAGTTATGCTGTCAAAAAGAAATAGGGATTGTGATCCATATCAGAGCTGTTTACGTTTTATTTACAAAATACCATAATTTTTTATTCAAGTCTAAACACATAAGCGCTTAGTAGAGTGTAAGCAGAACTTAGCCTTGAAAAGACATGATTTTAGCTTACATTTCAGAATGAGAGTAAATGTTTGCCAAAGATCTGTGCATGCTCTACCTTGAGTGTGTGTAAGCCTTCTCGCAGTGATTGTGGCTTACATAGCTCAAAGCTAATTTTGCAACAAAACCTTACGAGTGTAGTACTTGGAAAACCAACCCATGCTTACAGGCAGAAATCAATCCTGCCTGTGGAAGGTCCTTGATACAAGTTAGGCTTTGCATCAACAGCCCAACTGGGCTCCTTCTTGGAGGTATTTTCACAGCAGCATGGGAGTATTGCAGTGAGAACAGCCTCACCAGGACAGAAAGGGGGCAAGCTTGAGCAGCCAGCTGGTGCTGATCTCTGCAAGAACACTGTGGCAAAGCCCATCACAAAGAATCCAACAGTAATTTCAAGACATCTATTAAAACACTTTCTCTTTTTATTTAATTTTTTTCTCTCACTGTCCCTTACTGTCTACAGTGTTCCTCCTTCCTTCCTGAGATCCTAAATGAGTCCATGACATAAGCAAATAAGTTGTTCCAAAATGGAAGCACACTTGTTTCTGCATAACTATGGCATGCACAGAGGAATTTATTTGTGAGGAAGAAACTTGGCACCAGGTTTGTCAACACACAGTTCTTGCTCGGGTTCTTTGTAGAAATGATTCATCAAAATGAATTAGAACTCATAGCATGGATAAGGTAGTTACAGGTGGCTTCTGAACTTTTTTCTGTGTACAAAATAAATACTGAAGAAATCCAGCTGCATCTTTAAGAATCAATGGCAGGACAGTATGAGTTTCTGCACCAGCTCTGAGTAGCAGAGCAGGAAATATCACACAGCCCAGAGAATGGGTGGCACCTGGGCCTAAAGTCATCTCACTGAATCAGACTGCTGAATTCTATAGAGTTCTGCATTATATATAGCATGCTCCTGAGCTGTCATCTTGTTTTTGTGGCATATTAAGTTAATGAATTATTTTTCTGAGCAAATCAGACTGTTGAGGAATGCTTATAGCACTGATGTGTGATGGTCAGGCTGCTGTAATAATCCTTTCAGCTCCAGTTGTTGTTTGACCCACAATTACATTTCTAGTGTGTTTGATAAGAAATAGCTGAGAGCATGAGATTGCAGATGTGTATGTTGCTGGCATTATCATAATTGAGACATACTGGCTTGTTTAAAAAACAATGTAGTGAATGTGCTGAAGCTTTCCAGTGGCATAGCACAAAACGCCCTGTGTTTACTTTAAATGTCTGCATTTGCATCTTATGCAACCTTGACTAAAAAATCCTACAGTCTTCATGTTCTTGGATTCTTAGAAATGTTTCTCTTCATCTCTGCTAACCTGCTGCCTGAGGCAGAAAGCAGATTTTGATTCTGGCTGTATTTGCTCATTAGTGGGAAGTGAGATCCAAGCCCCTCTTGATCTGATACCTCAACACATGTCTGGCCTTAGACTGTGATGAAGGCACCCTGAACCAGCCTGAGAAATAGATGAAGTTTGCATTTGCTCCTGAGGTGAGGGTGGGAGCAGTGCAGAGGTCTGTGTGCTGTCCCAGAGCTGAGGGAAGCACACAGGCAGCCCTGGAGGCTGAAGCCAAGAAAAGGGATCATCTCCTGGTTGTATGGCAACACCTGACTTTGGGCATATTCGTAGGGAAAAGAGGCTTGTATGGCTCTGTTGCTCTTTATCTGCCTGTTTATCTCCTAGATTTGGTCTTATGACCACATGAAATACATGTCAAGGAAAAATTTCAAAGAGAAACAGAAGCTATGACTTGGGGTAGAGGAGACCCAGGGAAAGAGCAACCACACCACCTTGTTTCTGGCTAGGATCAGCAAAACCACATGTAAGAGAAATACTAGAAGTAGCCAAAATAGCAGGATGCTGTTCCATCAACAGTGACAATGAGCTTCCAAAACATGTCAGTCAGGCTGCATCATTCCTGTAGTTTTGCTGTCTCAGTATCTTCAATACCAAGGTATACAGTTTAGAAATCCAACCCAAAACCTTGCTCCTTGTGGTTTGGTCCCTTATTTCTGTAGCTTTTGTACCACTTTGGGATTGTTCAGTCAGTCACACCACCTACATGTTGGAAGCTTTGCATTGTTTGGGTGTTTTCCAGCTATCACCCTCTTTCTACCTTTTCCAGCAATATAAAAATTGGTTGTGTGATTTTATTTTACTGCTTTGTGCTATGCTTAATAGCCTGTATGAATACAGAACCTGATATAAGTGAGGTAAAAGAGAGACTATTTCTCCACAATAAGTAAACAAGTTTAGCTCATTATCTATTTTGTAATCATTTCCTACTCAGCATGTACACATAATTTTTGTTGCCCAAATTATCCAGAGGTTAAACTAAAGCTTACATATAAATAGGAAATAGTTCCCATATTCAGCTTTGCTACTCCCTGCTAGGCAGAGGAACACGTATGTGCATATTTTACAGCAGCACTGAGCACACATTTTTTATTCTTTTTAAGTCTCTGTTGGTTTCTGTGGCGGTGACCGTGGGCCTTTGATCAGGCTGGTTGTTTGAAATCTCGGAGTGGCTAATAGCTCCTTGTTAGTGAGGGGGAGGAGATGAGCACTGCAGCTCACAATCACAGCCAGTGAACTCCTGAACTGGAGTGGTTTGGAGTGGTTTTTAAAGCAGGGGTTTGGATTGCCAGCGTTTGAAGTTTGCACCAATGTCAGTGCCTGGGCACGGAGGTGACACGAGGAGGCTCCTCCATGGGGTGGAACTGGAGAAATGCTCAGGACAGATGTGTGCAGCTGTTCAGGCCCACCAGAAAAAAATGGATGTGTTGATCTCTGCAAAGGGAGGGTCTTTATTTGAAATATTGATATTGAGGATGGGAAGAACCTTCTGTAACTGTCCCTAAGCCACAGAACTGCCCACTGCCCACTCAAACCAAGGCTGGGGCTGCACCCAGCCTCGAGGAGAGGGTAAGGGATGTGCTTGTGAGCACTGTTCTGCAGTGTGGGGTAGCTTGGAGAAACAAAAGTGAATGCTGGATAGATGAAGAAATCTGAGTAATGTCTTTAAGTGTCTTGTCTTTAAGACATCCAAATGAAATGTGACAAGTTGTGAATGTAAAATGTCTGTGTGTTGTACATGCTGCTGGTTTGGAGGGTTGATGCTGGTCTTCTAGGGAAAAGAAAAGGTATTGTTCAGATAGCCTATAGATCAATAAAGACTAGTGAAAACTAGCTACAGAAGAGGAAAAGTGATAGAAAATTAATACTTATTTTGAGTAAAATCATTGATAATAATAATAAAAAGGCAGGACTTACAGAAATGAAATTATTGTATACCTTGTATCCCATTATTAGAAGGCTGGTTCACAGAGACCTAAAGCCTGTTGCTGAAATAGGTGACATGATTTACATGAGTGAAATGTTAGAAATCAATAGTTATGACTTATTTAGAAGGGATTTGCTGGGCATAGAGGTAAACAACTATTGTAAAAAATCATATTTCCAAGTAAGAGATACTGAAACAAAGTTATGCTGAATGGATATGAATCAGCTTCTGCTCAGATGATGCACTACCCACAGTTTGTTTAACAATGGCTGAATTCCAAATGAGAACTGGATAATTCCCTTCCTACATTTACTTGCAATCCTCACAGTGGAATAATTTGTGGAATAATTATAGTGGCTAATTTGTCAAATTTCAGTTTAGACATCACTGCTGGAAAACAGTGCTGGAAAATGGATACTGCTGCAGGTTGTACTTGATTATGTCTATCCTGCATCTAAACATGAATTATCTTCCCAAGCTCAAATTATTAAGTTGTTTGAGCAGTCCAGCTTGCCTTCCTGGGCAAGCTTGGTTTTTCAGCTTTTCAGAAAGGGTGATGAGGCAAAGGGGGGAAAGTAGAAAATAATCACCTTTCTCTGAAGGCTTTTTCTATGTTTTCCCCTGAGATCTGTATTAGCAAAAGGTGTTTTGTTCTTGGCCTGAAGCAGAGTTTTCACTTAATTTTTTAACGACTATGTAATCTTAATAAAACCTCAGAAAGTTCAATATTGTTAAAACTGGTTTGCCAAAGATTCTCTAGAAAATTAGTCTGTTTTAAAACCTCAATTTAATACTAAAGGTATGGGAAACCAGTAAATAGATGCAAGAAATGCTTTAGAGACCAGCATTTTCTGCAGCTTGGAAGTTCTCCCCTTTAGCAATGCATCCCATCCATGACTGTCAGATGAATTGCATCTTGCATCCCACAAGGCATTGTCTCCTATTTGGAAAAAATGTTCAGGAGGCATCCAAGAGTACTCTGAGAACAAGAGCATCATTTAAGCAATGAGTAGCTGCTGACTCACCAGAAAAACAAGATCCTGCAGAGGCAACTGATTTCCCTAGAGCAATACTGAGCGTTTGTAAACAGGGCCGTGCATCTCTGAGCTGTGCAAACATCACAGATCACTTACACAGAGCATCTCCTCACAGATCACTTACACACACACAGAACATCTCCTCACAGATCACTCACACACACAGAACATCTCCTCACACATCACTTACACAGAACATCTCCTCACACATCACTTACACAGAACATCTCCTCACACATCACTTACACAGAACATCTCCTCACAGATCACTTACACAGAACATCTCCTCACAGATCACTTACACAGAACATCTCCTCACAGATCACTTACACAGAACATCTCCTCATAGATCACTCACACACACACAGAGCATCTCCTCACAGATCACTTACACACACAGAGCATCTCCTCACAGATCACTCACACACACACAGAACATCTCCTCACAGATCACTCACACACAGAGAACATCTCCTCACAGATCACTCACACACAGAGAACATCTCCTCACAGATCACTCACACACACAGAGCATCTCCTCACAGATCACTCACACACACAGAACATCTCCTCACAGATCACTTGAACACACAGAGCATCTCCTCACAGATCACTCACACACACACAGAACATCTCCTCACAGATCACTTACACAGAACATCTCCTCACAGATCACTCACACACACACAGAACATCTCCTCACAGATCACTTACACAGAACATCTCCTCACAGGTCACTCACACACACAGAACATCTCCTCACAGGTCACTCACACACACAGAACATCTCCTCACAGGTCACTCACACACACAGAACATCTCCTCACAGGTCACTCACACACACAGAACATCTCCTCACAGGTCACTCACACACACAGAACATCTCCTCACAGATCACTTACACAGAACATCTCCTCACAGATCACTTACACACACGCAGAACATCTCCTCACAGATCACTTACACACACACAGAACATCTCCTCACAGATCACTCACACACACGCAGAACATCTCCTCACAGATCACTCACACACACGCAGAACATCTCCTCACAGATCACTCACACACACACAGAACATCTCCTCACAGATCACTTACACACACAGAACATCTCCTCACAGATCACTTACACACACAGAACATCTCCTCACAGATCACTCACACACAGAACATCTCCTCACAGATCACTTACACACACAGAACATCTCCTCACAGATCACTTACACACTCACAGAACATCTCCTCACAGATCACTTACACACTCACAGAACATCTCCTCACAGATCACTCACACACACGCAGAACATCTCCTCACAGATCACTCACACACACGCAGAACATCTCCTCACAGATCACTCACACACAGAACATCTCCTCACAGATCACTCACACACAGAACATCTCCTCACAGATCACTCACACACACGCAGAACATCTCCTCACAGATCACTTACACACACAGAACATCTCCTCACAGATCACTTACACACTCACAGAACATCTCCTCACAGATCACTTACACACTCACAGAACATCTCCTCACAGATCACTCACACACACGCAGAACATCTCCTCACAGATCACTCACACACACGCAGAACATCTCCTCACAGATCACTCACACACACAGAACATCTCCTCACAGATCACTTACACACACAGAACATCTCCTCACAGATCACTCACACACAGAACATCTCCTCACAGATCACTTACACACACAGAACATCTCCTCACAGATCACTTACACACTCACAGAACATCTCCTCACAGATCACTTACACACTCACAGAACATCTCCTCACAGATCACTCACACACACGCAGAACATCTCCTCACAGATCACTCACACACACGCAGAACATCTCCTCACAGATCACTCACACACACACAGAACATCTCCTCACAGATCACTTACACACACAGAACATCTCCTCACAGATCACTTACACACACAGAACATCTCCTCACAGATCACTCACACACAGAACATCTCCTCACAGATCACTTACACACACAGAACATCTCCTCACAGATCACTTACACACTCACAGAACATCTCCTCACAGATCACTTACACACTCACAGAACATCTCCTCACAGATCACTTACACACACACAGAACATCTCCTCACAGATCACTCACACACACGCAGAACATCTCCTCACAGATCACTCACACACACACAGAACATCTCCTCACAGATCACTCACACACACACAGAACATCTCCTCACAGGTCACTCACACACACAGAACATCTCCTCACAGATCACTTACACAGAACATCTCCTCACAGGTCACTCACACACTCAGAACATCTCCTCACAGGTCACTCACACACACAGAACATCTCCTCACAGATCACTTACACACACAGAACATCTCCTCACAGATCTCTTACACACACACAGAGCATCTCCTCACAGATCACTTGCACACACAGATTGCTTCACTTGGACTCCTCCCTTCCCCAGGAACATCACCTAATCCCTACTCTCAATTTCACTTGTTTGTCTTTGCTTGTAGAAGTTGTTCAGGACAGGAAAAAGGAAGAAGTGGTGCCAGGATTTTCCATGTTGTGTGGGAGAGGAGGCACCCAACTCCTACTGGGCAGCAAAGTAACTGAGGTCCTAATTGCCTTTGAAAGGCACTCCTTTTAAATTAAATAATAATCTCACAGTAAATAATGGAAGAAATGTCTGTATTTCTGCCACGTAGCACGTGTTTATCACTATGAGATGCCTCCAATAAAGAGTGGGTGTGAGAAGGGAGGGTTGAGGGACAGCTGAGGGGAAAAAGACGTTTGCTCTAGATTTAACTGATATTGCTCTGTAGATTTAATACTTGAGTTTTCAACCTTTTGCTAAATGATTCCATGTTATAGATGGATGAATTAATAGAGTCAGAACTTTCTAGACCTTTTCATTATATTTAATGTCATCTTAGACCAATGAGCCTGGAAAGGTGCAAAATAAGAGCAAGAGCCGAGTACTTTTTACGTAGTTATCTTGATGCTTAACTCAAACTGAACTAAAAATAAAAAGACTCTTTTAAGGTAATCTGCCCCAGATCTGGGGACAGATTACCCTATTAACATGCCATAGTTGGCAAATTAATATTTAAATACATACTCAACATAAATACAAACACAGCTGAGGAATTAGTATTCTTCCAAATGTGTGTCTATATATATTTATATATATATAAAAAACTCAAATCACCAACAGTGTATGTAGAATACAACATTTTGGCTTCTAATGCTTCTCAGTGAGTTCTGCCTTTAAATTTGATGTATTTTTTAGCAGCTCTGATGAACAGGGCATTGGATTAAGTGTCAGAGATTCTGTGTTGGATTTCTGCTTCAACCATCATCTTTCATACATTATTTTTGTTATTAAATGATGGTTAAATACAATGCCATATATTCCTGAAAAATGAAACCTTAGCAACAAATTAATGCATCTAAGACTGTAAGTGGGCATGGGTATTTAAAATTTAAAACTCCATAGCGTGGAACAGTAAAAATGGAAGGGTCACAAGGAAATAGATTAACAGAAAAGTGGTGTGTAGCAGCTTGTAGTAGGTAGCAAAAGGACTTTATTCCATTTTCTTCTTCATGAGCTGAAATTGGTAACAGACTATTTTAATACTTTTTCAAAAGCTGCCTAGGAGCCCTAGCTACTAAGCCATAAAGGGGATGGGTAAGTCCCCAGAAGGCTTCCTTTCTTTTCTTTTATAAATGTGTAGGGGGAAAAAAGCAAAATAATAATAAAAAAAAAGACGCCCAGCTTCAAAATTAGATGTAAAATAATTTTCCTTTACCCTTTATGTATTATCTTGCCTAGTGCAATGTACTAAAACAGTTTTCTGAATGTTGTGGAATTTAACGTTAAACAAAAATAAGTAGAAACAGAAAACTGCTTTAATTTCCTTCTAATTACTTCCTCAGACCCAATCAAGCTGCCAGTCAGGGCAATTGAAGACAGCAAACAGATCAAAATTTTACCATCTTTGTTTTTACATACAGAACTTAGTTACTTTGTTAATTGACATAAAAGAGGTTGCTGAATTTGTTTTCAAGTGTAGGTAGCTGATTATTTCTTGAACCAATATTTATATGATTGTGTTTCAAGTTAATTTTGAGATTGTGCTGGAAAAAAGCAATAGGTTAACAAAAAAAAAAAAGCCTGCCAAATCTCTGGGAGGTTCTTTTGAAGATGCTGAACAAAATCCTAAATTAAACAGTGATAACACTTACATTTATACAAAAAATGCCAAGTTAAAGTGTCTTTAGAACAAATACATTTCAAAAGATCAGAAACCAGTTTGAAACTGATTTCTCTTGCATCTGCACTTGTGTAGTCATGTACACATCACTAAAACTCTCACAATTTCTCCTTCTCATGTAACAGAAAGCACAGGCTTAAGGTTTTCAAAGTGTTACCTGCACCCATAGGAAAAGTACAATATATACTTGGATTATTGTATTTCTTTATGCTATTGTATTTCTTTATGCTGGATCTGGAAAGCATGTGAATTGTTTTCAGAGGAAACTGTACTCCTAAATTCCTTTGAAAAATCTCCCTCACTAAATCTGTTATCACCCTAATTCTTTATACAGATAACAAAGGCATCTGTGCTGTCTTTTCTTTCTATGCTTAACAAAAATAGTTTGATTAATTCTAAATGACAGGCATGGCAAAAGAAAGTGATATGATGAATCTGTAAATTGAGAGACTTATACTTGTGGTTCTTTTTTCTTTTGCCTTCTTTTGAGTTTGTTTGGGGAATTTTGAAGGCTGGTTTTGTTTCCTGCAGATTTATTGAAGTAGTCTGCAGGTAAGGACTGGAGGGATTTTTGTTTAAGGTATCAGTCTGGAAGACAGAAGGAGTTTACATCTTTCCCTGCCTGAGATGTTTGAGTTGGATACCTATTGTTTCCTAGGTTGGAATATTTCTGCAAAATACTGATAGCATAGCATTTGTGCAAGTCTCAGAAATGAAGATGTAGGAAGGAAAGCAATGCCTACACAGCACTTCAGGTTTTGTTTATCTCCTTGTGAAATAATGTTTCAGTTATTTTTATTAAGAACAACAAACAAAACAAAGCAAGGAACAGAACAACTCCAAAATTCAGAAACCTCAGCTTCAGCCCCTTTCCATTCCCTAAATTTCAAACCCTTATGTAAGGAAGGATGCACTTGACTTGCAGAAGGATGCCTGAGGCCAGCTCAGGGAGCTTCTGGGAGTGGTGGGGAGAGGAGGGAAGGGCCTCTGATATTCAGTGTGGGTTTACTTACACATGGACTTACAGCTAAGTAATTATTATTTTTGGCTTTGTTCTTCTTACTTTTTGCTTATTTGAATATACCCTTTTTTTTTCTTGGATGGTATTTGTTCATTAAATTGAACTTAGTTAAACATTTTAAGTACTCTTTTTGCAGTGTATGATTTCTTTTTTCATGAAAACCTAATTTTCCTTGCTTACCCTCTCTTTGGATGTGGTTATTTAACTTACTCAGTGATGAGTTGTGCTTACAGCCAGAATTACTGAGACATCTGTGGAAAGGAGATTTTCAAATGACAGCACAAAAGTTCTCCTTGTAAACTTGAGAATATTTGCATGGGCATGAGAGGTTTTTGAGGGCGCAGAAGGTAAAGCTTTTTGTGCAAGCTCATGGAATAGACAAAAACTTTCTTTTTCTGCAGCATTGTAGTTTTGTTTCACTGCTTCAAACTGCTATTTTTCTTGGTTTCCAGGTCCTGAGCAAGAACTATAAATGTCACAATATGCTGAGTTAATGAGGGAGCACCAGGCTGGGCTCTCTGCAAGACTTTGCTTTGCGGTTTTAAATCAGAAAATCAGAGCCTTAAATTTATCTCAACATAGCCTCCTTTTTGCCTGTGTGGTTTAATGTGGCTTAATTAACTAATGTCTTAAGTGAGGATTCAAGTACCCATGTAGATTAAATGAGCCAATTTAGGATCCTGCAGGAGCTGAGTCCCTCTGAAAATACATCTCTTTTTCCACAAAGGAACACAGAAAACACTTTGGAGGCTGAATCAGTTTTGTGTGGCAGGATCTGCAGGGGTGGTTTCTGGGAGAAGCTGCCCTGTGTCCAGCAGAGCCCAGGCCAGGGGCTCCAGGACAGAGCCACCAGTGGCCAAGGCAGGGCAGGGCAGCACCTCTGGGATGGCAGATTTGGGATGGGGCAAGAGCAGCTGTGCAAGGACAAATTGCAGCCTGAACAGGCAGTGAGAGCTGTGAGAGGAGCAGCTCTGCAGAGCCCAGGGCAGGGCAGGAGGGGCTCAGGGACAGGGCTGAGATTCCCTGGCTGTGCCCAGGGAGGAGCTCTGGGATGCAGAGATGCACCTGGGGCTGTGCAGGACCCCACACTGGAGAGGGTGCATGGCCAGAGGGGCTGGGATCTCCTGTGGGCAGGAGCCACAGAGAGAGGGGCCCAGGCTGGAGCAGGGCCCTGGCAGGACCCACAGAGAGAGGGGCCCAGGCTGGAGCAGGGCCCTGGCAGGAGCCACAGAGAGAGGAGCCCAGGCTGGAGCAGGGTCCTGGCAGGACCCACAGAGAGAGGGGCCCAGGCTGGAGCAGGGCCCTGGCAGGACCCACAGAGAGAGGGGCCCAGGCTGGAGCAGGGCCCTGGCAGGACCCACAGAGAGAGGAGCCCAGGCTGGAGCAGGGTCCTGGCAGGACCCACAGAGAGGGGCCCAGGCTGGAGCAGGGTCCTGGCAGGGTTTGTGACCAGACTGCAGAGCTGGTTCTGAGGGACTGCACCTCCTGGGAGGGTCCCTGTGCTGAGCAGGACAAGAGGGTGAGGGGTGATCACTGCCTCATCTGGTCTCAATCCATGAACCTTCCATTATCTTGTGATGTTTTCTCTCCCCTGTCCAGCTGAGGAGGGCAATGACAGAGCAGCTTTGGGGGCACCTTCATGCAGTCCAGGGCTGCTCCCTGTGAGGGCTCCATGAGGGGAAGGTTGGTCTGAGTGTGGCAGGTGCTGGGCAGCACCAGGAGTGTCCCTCACAGGCCCCAGGTACGGCCCCAGACCTGGGCAGGAGCTGCCACAGCAGCCAAGAACTTGTGCAGAGGGGCTGGGGCTCTCCTGTCCCCCACCCTCCAGCAGCCCAAATGTCACCTGGGCATCCTTTGAGAAGCAGAGCTGACGTCATGGGTAGAAGCCAGCAGTGTTTTTGTGTATTAATTTGAAGAGTGTTAACCCCATAAGCATCAAATAGGAGTGAGAGAGCTCTGACTGTTAATGGTTGTGGGCAGGCAATTGCTCAGTTGCTGTCTGCCCACCCAGTGTGTTCCTGTTTGCCAAGAGCTGCCTTGCTCTGGATCGTGCTCCAGCTCTGCCACACACCAGCCCAGCAGGGCTCCTGCTGCCTCTGAGCCCACACTGTCTGCAGTGTCAGGTGCTGGTCATTGTTTGACATCAGAAGTTCACACTTATTTTCTCATATGTGTTTGTTTTCACATGGTTGAATATTTACCGCAACAGCAAAACAATCTGTTGTGCTAAGAAGACAAGTTCTGCACAAATAAGGACCCTGCAGAGTCAGACTTGAGTAGGAATTCTTTAAACAGCTAATTCAAAGGAAATATCTTGATTTCCAAAGCTGTATCACACAAGACAAAAGAGTGATGTACTTCTGAACAGTCACCACAAACAGTCATAGCAGACATGGGTTTCAAATAATTGAATCATTAGAATTAAACATTTCCAAATCAGAATCAAAAGACTTTTCTGGATTTAGCAATTCAGACAATATTACTGTTGAAATAGGAAAAGCATTGTATTATAGGAGCTAAATGGCAAGCTCCCACGCACAGAACAATTAGAAGTTATTCAAAATCCTTCCTGCACAAGGGCATTTATAAAAATGCAGAAGCTCATCACACCTTGTATAGACTCTGAAGCAATTAATGGTGAAGGCTTCTGGAAACAGAAATGAGACTTGATAAGTAATTGCTAGATAAACATTATAGAAATGCTGAGGTCCTGGGTTTAGAAGTGAGAAAGGCTTCTAAATGCCTCAGATGCTCCTGTGAATGTCCCTATTTGTTATTTCTCTGCAGCATTTCAGTGTCTAAGTGCCCATTTTAAGATACTTTGGGTCTGATTAAAAAATAATAACGACTGAGCAGTTGAGATACCAATGTAATTCAGTCAAACTGATGTGAGGCTGAATTGTGTTATGATCAGAGTCGAGACTGTCAGTAATCACTTTGCCAACTTATACTTCAATATATTAATAATAACTATAAAAGCTACTTTTCTGGCTACTGAGGCTGTTTTGTCTGAGTGCTGGTTGTTCTGCCTCATTAGAAATGGGCATCCCAATGCAACCTGGCCAGCACGGGGTTAATTCCTAGTTGAGAAGTGCTTCTTGCTGTTCTTTGAAGGATATGTATATGATATTTGGTTTCTGCTCTTTAAAACTCTTCTCCCCGATGAGGAGTGGAAAAATATTTTAAATTTTAGTACTGTTTATGATACAAGAAACTATTTCTTGCTCTGCTTCATTTACAGCAGTAAGAAAATAATAAAATGTTTTGGTGGAGAAGAACGGGTGCCCTTAAAATATTTTTAGAAAAATATTTTTCCAGACCATTAATACAAAGAATCCGCTTACATGGATGTTTATTGGGAATGTTTTTGCATGTAGTTGTTTTTATGAAGCTATTTTGATGTTCTCGAATGCTCCTGCACAAAAGAAAATATTCTCATTTTGTTAGTTACTACTTATGAAAATGACTTTATACAACTTATTTATAACCTAAATGTAGGGTCATGACTTTATCTTCAATGTTATGCCCTATTGGAGTAAAAATACAGTTATATACAGTTCTACTCAAGCACCAGCAGAGGAAAAAAAAGCCTGTGCTTTCTGTAGGTTGCTATTGCACTCTCTATTTTCCTGAGTTGGCTTACAAGACAAAAATGTTCATTCTTTATTTGTGTGAACAGCCAACTGTAGCAGCACCAATGTCTGTAACTGGATTTCATTATGGAAATTCAGCTAAAAAGGGCCACAGGCACAAAAATCCATTAAAATGTTTCTATTGCTTTACATATTCTTCTGTGATAAAAATAGCCCTATATTTGAATTTAAGAAGCTTTAGCCTAAAGGGTAGCAGATGGATATTAAGGAGATTATAATAAAGAAGGGTATTATAAAAAAAAAAAAGGCAGAGGGGAGAGAACCATTCTTTCATATTTAGGGAAACCATTTGTAATAGCAAAGGTGTTCAGAAAATGTGATCTGTTCCTAGGTAATCAATAATGACTTGTTGATTCTTTGTGTTTCTCTATGAAGTCCTGACATAAAAATAGGATCATTTTGTAATAAATGGATACAAACGACAGCTAAAAAAATTATATTTCTCTAGGACACTTGCATTGTCACTGTAACAATGTCAAATGTGATGAGTGGCTGCCATCTGAGCATATTTTGAAATAAACAGCAAATGCTCTTTGGCTCAGTAAGAGTCTCACAAAGCAGCCCTCAGAAGTTTGAGACCATGCAGCTTTTGCCAGTTCTAGACCCGATTTCCCTTCCCATAAATCTACTTTAGGTCTGAACACTTTTCCCTATCTCTGCAAATTTGTCCTGGCAGATTTAAAGGGGTTTTTTTCAAGTTTCTTGAAAATTTCTGGTCCTTTTGGAGTCCAGACAGAGCCTTCCAGCAGCCAGCTCAGATTTTCTGCTTCAGTCACAAAGTCCCTCCCTCCTGTGGGCACACAGATCACTTGCACTGAACAGCTCAATACCTGTGTGTTAACTTTGAGGCAAATCAGGCCTAATTGTCATTTTTGCATAAGGGAAGAGCAAATCCATGACATATCTGGCAGTTCCCAGGGACTGAAACATGAATGCTGCACAGGGGCAAGGCTGCAGCCAAGCTGTCCAGCAGCATGGGACAGTGCAGCAGAGAGAGTGGCTGTTCTCCTCTGGTCAGGCTGTCCTGCATGCCCTGCCCTTTGCAAAGGGGAGATTCTTGGGTTGCCAGGGTTTCTGCATCACTGGCTGTCTGGGGAAAGGTGAAGGAGCTGGCAGGAGGGGATAAACCCCCCTATGTGTCTCCTGTCAAGCTCTCTGGTGTGCTGGCTGGAGGTGGCCCACTTCAGTCTGATGGGATTCACTGGCTTCAGTGGGCTTGGCATCTGTGTGAGTAAGGTTAGACTTGTCCTTCGGTTTAGCTGGCCCTAATAACATTTCAGTGATTGCCTTCCCTTTCTCACCCTCTCCATGTCCTGGTTGGATATTGTGAGCTGTGCTGTAAGGATGGATTTGTTAGGTACTCCTCTTGCTCTTTGAGTGAGCCCTGGGACTGTTCCAGCAAAAGAGAAGGGGAAGAAGGGAACAGGGGGAAAAGGAAACAATTGCAGGTCTTAATAACTAAGAAGGGTTAAACAAAGAGATAACTGCTGCAATGCCTAAATGTTTTTGGCATCTCTTTAATGTGAAACCTTTTCATCTGTTACACCTTCAGAAGTCAGATCTCGCTACACTCCCTTTGAGTTTTGTGCTTCCATTTCTGTCTTAATTACCTCTCTCAGAGTGAGATGGCTCTTCTGCCTTAGAGGAGGGGGATTTTCTAATGCAATGTTGTATTTTTTATTTATAAATATATACGTGTATATATGCCTAGAGAAAGTCGGATTCAAATCTTTTGTTCTTGGCACTCACCATATGCTACTGTTTAATATTTAATCAGCCCCACCTCATCAGAAATACTGCTGGCCTCATTAGATAATTAATGGCTGCCTGCGTCTCATTTGCTTCAGTTGATACATCTGCAGCCAGTAATTAGAGCAGGAGTTTATTAGTTGCACTGGCTTGGTTTATTTGTGAGACAATCTCTGCTTTGATTGAAGCCGCTGGGATTGGCATATGTGGACAGCCTGCCTCCCTGTTCAGTAGGGCTCTTTTGTTTACATTTTTGCTACAGTTTTGCAACACTGCACATCCTGGCAGTCCTCGGAACAGTTGGTGGTGAAGATTTGCCTTTTATAATTTAGAAGATAATTGGGTAATTCAATGCAGTAAAGCTACTGCAAAGCAATTCTGTAACTTTGGGGGAGGGGTGAGCAGGGAAATCTGGTAGACAATTTGTTCTCTTATAGTTTTCGTTTTTATATTATTTTTCAGACATCTTAATACAAATCCTCTCTAGCTGAAGGATATATGGGTATAGCACAATGTGTTCGGAAAGCTTTCAATGCACAATTTTTTATCTTGATATATTAGCTAAGAAAAAAACAGCATTCTTAAATATTGGTGAGTGATCACATGCCAGGGTCAGTAACCATCCTCCTTAATGAATTCCCATCTTAAGCCTCTCTGCTTGGTCTGTCAACTCATTTGCAAGTGTGTAAAATGTACTGTGGTATTTTCTTCTGGCCCTGTGACTTTTTGACAAGTCTCTCACTGAGTAGTCTGAAGGAAAACCTTTCTACAACTGACCACATTAAAATAATGAGATGAATTGTTCCTGCCTCTGAGAGAAAACACCACATCTCATCAGGATTGTCTCTGAAAGGTCCTTTCCTATTATTATGCTTTTAATCCTGATTAAGTGGGCTTTTATTTTTTTTGTTTTGGTTTTTTTTTTTTTTTTTTTTTTTGAGAAAATAAGTCTCCAGAGCTCTTTCTCTTCCTCCTAACAAGGTTCTTGTACCAGTGATCATCCAGCCAGGCAGCAGTTTGAATGGGGAGTTCTCCCTCCTCATTGCCTGTTTTTGTCTCACATGTTTGCTGAGCACCTTAGCTTGGCACAGCCTTTGTGTGCAGAGGTACTGCAGAATTCCACTCTGGAACAGCAGGGGTGTGTTTTACAGCCTCTGGCAACAGGGTGCAAGAGTTAACTGTTAATGCAGGGAAGAAATCGAAATCAGATTTAATCACCTTTACCACCAGAAAAGCAAACTGAAAATTGTTTTATTTTGTGTGTATTTATTTTTCAAAGGGCCAGGTTATTGAGCCAGCACTGATTTTTTTTCAGTGTGGGAAAAGGTGTTTTTGGCTGTTGACTTTTCTTTTTTTCCTCAGTGGAGACACTTCTGCAGTGAACATTTCTGGATAGGTCTTGTTCCAAGATGAACTCGTCAGCTGTGTTTGCCTATGTGCAGGGATTCCTGCAATTAAGCCTAATTTCTCTTATAGTACCTTTTTTATCTACCAGCATGTGTGTTCCTGAAAGCATCTCCTAAATTTTCTGTATTCTGGGTTGCTCTTTCCTCCTTGTTGTACCTCATAAAACTGGGGGAAGGAAATTGTCAATGATTTTTGCCCTCAGCCTTGCTACAAAAGAGACAGGTTCTAGTAAAAATTAGCCACACTTTCTTTTACCCTACCTTCAGACCAGGTGGATTTACTGCAGGTTGGAGGCATCCTCAGCCTCTGGAGGACTGGGTTAAAAGTGATCCTGGCTGTGTTGTTCAGGTGCAGCCATAAACTGTCTGATAAGGCTTGGGGCTGGAACTCCCCACCTTGCTCTCCTCCTGCAGAGATGAAGTTGTCTGTAGCTGTCTCTGCTGGGAAGCCTTATTTCCTTTATTGTGTGCATCTGGGTGTGTTCTTTATTGTTGGTTTTTTTTCCTATTTTGCAAGCCACACTTTGTGTTTGAGCCCAACTACCTCTCTCACATAGCTGGTTTATTTCCCTGATGCTGTTGAGAGATTTAACCCTGGTGAGGAGCTAGAATTTGTGATAACCATGTCTTTAAAAGACTGGTACCAGGCAGCCTGGCTGCACAATTGGAAGGGGTGTCAGCCAGCAATAGTTTTACTATAGCTCCAAGCAATGGTTTCCTTATCAGTCTTCAAAACATTAAAAAGTCCTTTCTTCTACTAGATAATCCTTTATCATCCCTCTGTAGCTCCACTTAGCCTACACTGGCAGATTCAGTGTGTTTTGACAGTTGTGACCTGATGAAAAAGCTTGTGCTGTGTTTGTAATTGATTGTAGCCATAAATGGCTCACGGACTCTATTTTGTTTCTGTTGTTCACTGTGTCACTTGAGCTTTTTGTTTGTGTTTCTCTGGTTCGATTTCTGCACAGTGAGAAGAGCTTGGCAGAAACAAGTTTAGACTCTCATTCCTAAGGTGGTGCTGGGCTGCCTCTGGGAAGAGGGCAGGGAGGAGAAGCAGCCTTCAGTGTTCTCTGAGGCAGGGCAAGGGAGAAATGGGGGCTGCTGTACTCCAGGGGCAGGCACAGCACGCCTGGACACTTGGATCACAGCAGTGGGTTAATAAGCACTCCTTCCTTCAGGCTTTGCTTTTGGTCAGTTCTAAGTCCTCATCCTAGTAAGGGGTAACTTTTGCTTTCCCATATTACTGGTACAGGGGAATCTACCAAGCCACATTTGGGTTCAATTCCTCAATGGCAGCACTGGATGTGCCTACACAACTAATTTTGATGTGCATTTGGCTAGAACAAGAGGGATCTGTGTGTATTGCCTGCACTGCTGCATGGATATTATATAATCAAGTTAGTTGTGTGTTTGCAGAATTTTCCAAACACCAATTTTTTCTCTGAATCCTCCCAATGTCTCATGCAGGGTGTTTTAAATGGCTGGTTTCTGAAAGCTGGTCATTTAATGGTGTTTTATTCAAAACAGCATTTGGGTATTTAACTCCCAAAGTTGCCCTCAGAAATCACAGTTATATGTTTTGAGTGCTAAACCTGAAGTTTATTTTGAGTTTTTATCCATGGTTATTTTATAAGCTCAGAGGAGTCATTACAGTGCATTTGTTCTTCTGTATTGTGACTTTTTTCACCTTTGCATGGTGAAGTACTGAAGTTAAAGGCAAGGACATTTGTTAACTGAGTCTTCAGAGAGCCAAATGGCTTTTTTTTTTTCTTTTTTTTTTTTCTTTCCACCACTGGTGCTTTATGGCAGCTTTCCCTTGCATACCCTCTCTTCAGGTCTGGAAAGTGTTATTCAACCATTTAATACAGAATTTACAAGGCTAGAAAGCAGTTCTTAAAAAAATCATTAGAAAATGAAAATTTTGCGGACTACCACAGTCTGTTAGACAAGTCATTTCAAGTAATAAATAGGTGAAACCTATTCTCACAAGCTGAATTGTAAGAGAAATTTATCTGATATATATATATAATAGCAAAAGAGACAGTGGCACCCACGCTACTTTGCAAGATGATGAAAAGTTACAATAAATCTCCCTGTGTATGCCTTTTCTTTCCCCTTTAAACATTCTAATGTCATTGTTGTCAGGTTTCTATATTCAGAGTCTATCTCCTTTCAGTAATCTCGGGCTCGCCTGCTCTCCAAGGGACACAATTATGTTAGTTCCAAATAAGGGCTCTTTGATCTCTTTTTATTCCTCCTTTGTTTCTGCACAATGAAAGCGAGGGGAACTCAATTAAAGTGACTTAGTCTGGTCTCTTGACAGAAATTGTTACAAGTAAAGGGTTTGATTCTCTCCTCAGTTAAACTGCTGTTTTGCCGGTGTAGCTACATTGACACTATCAGAGCTGCATTGATGGAGAGCTGCTGCAATGGAAGAAAGGATCAATCCTCAAGTTTTTCCAAATAGGCCATTTGAAGGAACGACCACTTTCTTTTTTCTCAGCTGAATTGAAAGCAATTTAATTGGCTTTCAAAGCAGGCTGTTCAGTGAAAGAAACCCAGACTGAAGGTGACCATGATGGCAAGGCGAAGGGGAGACACGTCTTGTGATGAAACTTTGGTTTGCATTAAAGCCTGGTAATCCTTTAAAAGCCAGTTTTAACAATAATGTGCCCATGGCTGGCATTGTTGTCAGACTTTAAACAGGGGTGTTACTCAGTATTTTCTCAGAGTAAATTCATGTCTTAAACCCCCTTACCACACAACACGTGTTTATGTGTTACACTTTTTTTGAGAAAGGCATACATTTTAAGTAGCATGCACTCAGCTTGTCTCTCAATCCAAATAATATTTGCCATCCTCAATATATGTTTTAGGTCTTAAGTCAGTCTGTCTCTTGAAAGATCCAGAGATTTGCTAGAGCCTGCAGGGATTATGAACACTTGGTAATTGCTACAAAATGAGATTCTTCTATTGATAAAATGGAAACCTTAAATATTGCTATGTGTGTTGCTGTTCAGAAAACAAGTTCAGGACAGCAAAACATTATTGGAAAGTTGAAATATTCCATTAAAAACAGAACCCATGGGCTCTTTACCCTTTGTGAAATATAGTCATCAGTGTTTTGTATAACTCTGGGGGTTTTTGGCATAATATTTGTCTTTCTTTATATTTGAATAGATCATTGGGGTTATAAGTGATCTGTTAAAACCATAACTGATATTGAATACTTCTTCTCCTTTGCTCCTTTTATTTTGAGAGATTGTTTCCAAGATAAATCCTGTGAAGGGTTTTTTTTCATTCAGTGGAGTTATTCCGTGCTTAGCTGTGCACCAGCCTTTTTCATCCTCTAATGCTGCTGTGAAGTTTGTGGCCCTTGGGTTCTTCAGCTTGTTAGAGGATCCTTGTCAAGCTTTATTTGGGAAACCATCTGATTTGGCTTCCTTTTCACTTTTGTCAGGATTCACTTATTCCCAGCATGCAAACTGTTTAAAGCTGGTTTTCCCATTATCCCTCAGAGCTATGAGAAATGCAGTTCCTACAGTCAGGTTAGTTACTGTCTCTGAAGCCTCTCTTCTCCTCTGCACCTATTTCCCACTCCTGGGTTAAGCCTTTTCTCAGCAAATGTTACCCTGCTGCAAAGTCCCATGGCACTGCTTTGTGAGGTTCCTGTCTCAACAGGAGTAAGGGCACATTTTCTGACACAGAATATTGGGGTAGCAGTGGAGATTGCTGCCAGAACAAGGTCTCAGAGACATATTCTTGGTTTTTCTGAAATAATTCTTCACTGGTTCTCGTGCTTCTAAGCAAAAAGAATGGAAACAAAGGAAATGTGTTTGTTACCCAGAGGATGGAAATTACAGGCAAGCAAGAGATGAAGGGCAAGTGTGGGAGGTATCACTTTGCTCTTCAGTGTCACAGACAATTTGGACTTGTCTAGAATGGATCTAATGATCTCCAGGATATTTGATCAATTCTTATTTAAGCAAATTCTCTCCTTGAATTTCGAGGTGATTCAGTGATTAGGGAATGCTTTAGACATCTCTATTTCCTTTGTGCTTTTTTTTCACAGCGAGAAGTTTTTTAATGCCAAAGAAGAATGATGGTCTGCTGAGAGATGTTATTTAGACAGTAAAATAGGGACACAGCAAAATTTGAAGTCTTCCAAATGCTATTTTACATGATGATCCACTGCTGGATCTAGCTGCTGTTTCATGCTGTACCTCATATTCTCAGGGGAAAAAAAAGAACTAAAGAAAACATAGAATACAAGAGGTCATGAAAAAAACCATACATACAAAAACCTGACTGCCATATAACAAGACTATTAGATTTTGAATATATGGAAAAAGTAGAAACAAATCAGTCAGTGATTTTCTCTTTCCATAGTTGAAGAAGAGTAGACCAGACAAAGAAATTCAAGGGCAGGGAATCTTCTAGTGGAGAGAAATTTGAGGAGTGTTATATGAGTTATCTACATGCAGAGCATCTTATATTAAAATATACCTCTGACTGAAATAAAGGTTAGAGGGCAGAGCTATTTCTAAGATTTTTTATTAATATTTCTTAATTAGAAAACACAATCACTCAAAATTTGAGTGTTTGGGAGGGTCAGGAAAGCTCTCTGAATTCCTGTCAGTTGTCTTGCTGGGTTTTCCTGCCCAGTTTTTTGCACACTAGGGCTGGGACACGTGAGTCCCATATTTGAGCAAGGCTCTTAGGAACTGGGCTTCCATCATCTCAACTAAGAATTTGTACCACTGCTTGGTCTGTGCTGATGGTTTAAGCCTGCTCAGCACTCAGAGACATTCAAACTTCTTTTTTTGCTTTACACAAAGAAAGTGAAAGAAAAAAGAGGATTTGAAAGTTTGTTTTTTTTTTTTTTTCCAAAAGTAGGGAGAAAAATAAATAAATTCTATGACCAATACTTTTATATTAGGTGAAAATCTTTTAATATCAGTCTTTTAGGTGAGTGCACACTGATCTTTGACTATCTAATTTGTTTGCTTATTGGTAGAATCCAGAATCCTGCATTTTCAGTAGGGCAGAACAGTCACTTGATTGCCAAGATCTGAATCTGACATATAACACTGGAGTGATAGACATGTGTGCAGTAGAAGCATTGCTCTGTGCTAATTCTGCTCCACTGATTTCAATGGAAAATACCATCCTAAAAATGACTACGAGGAAAAAGATGAGTTATTTCTCAGTCCTGCATATGTTCTGCCTTATGCTACCAAGATGCAATTAGGTTGAGGTGAAGCCAAGGCATGGTTTTGTATCCCTCTGATTCTGCTTCTAGCCATTCACCTGAGCAGGGTGGGGATTTGCTCTGTCCTTTCTCTTTATCTGCTGCACACAATGCAGGTGCTGCTACAGGAAAAAACACAAATCTTTTTAGTCATGTGCAGCCTCCCATGTATTTGGGTCTTACTGTACTCCGGTTTTATCCCCTCCACACGTACCTTTGGTTTTATCAGGCTCTCAGGAGGAGGTTTATCTTAAGCTTGGTGTGAAGTGGAGGTCTAAATTCTGAGCTGTCTCTAAATCAATTCCCTCCTCCCTGGTAGGGAGAGTGCAATTCATGCCTGGAGTGGAGATAGCAGTCTTTTCAATATCAGCTAAATGTTTTATCCTTATTTATCTTATTTTAATTCAACCGTTCTAAAGTACTTTTCAAAGTAATCAGGTATGACAGTGCTGGGGTTAATTAACAGTTGGTGTGCTGCCAGCAGCTTCCCTGTGATGGTATTGATGATGATACTGATCTTATCTGATATGCTTTGCTAGGAGAAAAAATGGAGCAAGAAGCAGAGCCATTATGATGTGAATATATAAGGACAGTAGGTGTCCTTCCTGCCGTTTTATGGAAGTGTCTGAAGGATTTCCTTCGTAGAGAACAGAAGCTCAGCCCTTATCTGTATCACACCACAAAAATCTATCTTCAAATGACATCAAACACTTGTCTTAGAACCACAAAGCAAAGTATAGAGAAGTGCCTGAAAACTCCTCCTGCTGATGGTGCTGAAGTAGCATCACCCATGGGATCTTTGCAGGTCAGCTCATGTGTGCAGACATGAGTAGCTCCTATCCATGGGTTATGAACTTGCCATGTTTAAAGTTTCCAAGTGTCAGCTACACATAGATACAAACACTGAGACATACCAAGGCCTTTGTTTTGTGAATCTGGGAATTTTGCAATGTGTGTTTGATCTGCAGCTCTCTGAGAGGCGCTTTTTGCTTTTGCAGTGTAAGGCATTGTTTGTTTTTGCTTGACTGCCACAAATGAAATAGAAAATATGATGCCAATAAATCCTCTAAGAAATTTAAAAATGAACAGCAGAGAATTCTCAGAGAAATACATCACTGTGATAAATGCTTGTCATGCCTTTGGGAGAGACAGGAAAAACTAAAATCCCACAGGTGATATTGGAGGAAAACCAGATGGCCCAGTTAAGACCATGCTTTTAAAACCAGTGGTGATTAGATTTGCCAAAAGCCAACTGTAAACTCATGTTTCTTTACCAATGCTCAAAGTCCCTCTCCAATATTGTCCAGCTGTGTATAAAGCAAGCAGAATGAAAATCCACACATTTTTACAGAGTCTATAAGTACTGATGTGTTCTCATGCAGTCATCAATCAAATTCACATACTGGGCTCTGTGTGCTTTCAGAACCAGGTAAAGGAGGAGTCCCTCCAGGCTCCTGCAGCATTGTCACTTGTGAGGAGGAAAAGTCAGTGCAAAAAGGCAGGTGAATACACAAGATGTTAGCCTGGCAAAACTCATCATCATTTTCAGGCACTGACTAGTGATTGTTCTTTGAGAATATGGTAAGAATTAGTATCAATCTGATCTTGCTCCTTAAGATCGCAGCAAAATGAGCTATATGGTTTGCAGTTTGGAAAGTAAATAATTTATTTTATCAACTTTTTCTTTTAAAATCCAGTCATGGTGAAGCTGCATTTGAGAATCATTGATTGAGTTAGAGGATGAGGAAAATGGATAAAAAAATGCTTCATTAAAGAAGTAAGGCAGAAAAAATTTGGGAGCTCAGCTATCTCTGCAGATACACTCATTTAAATCTGCCAAAACCCATTCTGTGTTGTTCCTCTCGCTTTGCAAGATACAGTGAAAATCTTGCAGGTAAGGATTCCAAATTTCTCACGGTGGGATGACTCCCTAAATTGGCAGTGATGCTGGGGATGCAGTTGGGCTGGTTACCTCTAGCAGCCTCCTGGCTCCTGCCACCCAGCCCTGTGAGAGCCTTCAGGAGCACTGGATCCCTCTCTCCCAGCTGGGGTTTATTCTTTTTGCTGAGTTGCTGTTGCTCAGGTGCTGCTCAGGTATTGTGCCAGTTCTTGGTGTGCTCCAAGGGGATCCAAGGTTGGGTAGGTGTTGAGCTGGCTGATGGGTGTGGGAGGGCTCATCACCCTGCATGGGTTAGCATGGCTTAGAGGAGCCCCATCAAACAGCAGTGCTGTGGAATTGGTCTTTGAGAGAGCATTATCAAGGTATTTAATGCAACCAATTAAAAATAGGAAAATAGAAAGTATTTATAAGAGCTAAGGAATTACCTTTAAATCACGGTAATTATATTTTTTTCTTACTATGAGTGATAATGTCTGACCACAGGTCAGTGCCTCTGTTCTGTTCCTAGTGGTTTTGCTGCCAGCAGTGATCCAGGTAGCTGATGATCTCTATTAGGAAGTTCTTTGATATTATGGAGACCTTCACCCCTGTGCTCTTTGTTTTAAAAAAAAAAGAAAAAAAATCATATCTGGTGGTGGTTTGTGCCTCAGTATTTCCATAGGTACCTGCCAGTGTATTTGAGCAGAGTGTGACCTTCCAGAGCTCCTTCAGTTATGCTGTTACTTTGTAGAAATCAGATTTTTCCAGTTCATGTTTCTTTGTTCATAAGTCAAGACTTTCACATTGCTTTGAGCAGAGGATCATTATGAAGAAGAGGTGGCTTTATATACAGCTATCTCCTTTTTGTAGGCATTGGTGTTATTATTCATATTAACATCTTTTTTGTCTTCCTGAACAGCTCTGCAAGCTTTGAGTTTTTAGAGAGCTGTGGTGCACTTAGATTTTGTTGAGGCAAACTGACCAAATGATACAGCTTCTTTGAAGCAGTTTCTCAAACTTCATTAGCAAAACAAGCATTCATCTTTGGAGTAGCTGTTGCAAAACTCTGTTGCAGGACCAGTAAAAAAAGGAATTTGTTTGATAGTCTCTTGTCAAAAGGGTTTTTTGTTTCTTGGGGGTATTTTCAAGAAAATGTACAAAAACACTGGCTTGCCTGAAAGCTTAGTCTAGAGAACAAGTGATAAACAGACTAAATAAAACATATTCTGAATTCACTTGTGCAAAGTTTTGGTAGTAGGTTGCTGTATGATTTCTTGGAGTCTGAATTTCTTGGAAGCCATTGCACCAAGGATTTTGTTGTTTCCAGGTTTCAGTCATGCAGGGACTCAGAATGCTGCAGGGCAATTTTATATAGTGATGACCTTGGTGCCAGCATGAGCTAGGGGAGGAAAAGAGGAGAGATGAGCAACACCTAAATGAATTAGATTTGAGTAATATGTTTAATATTTTATTTGCACTGGTTTGTTTCGTGGTATTGGTTTAAACCATCTCCATTTGGGTGGAACAAGCTGCATGAAACAAACAAAATCTTGACAATAAGATATATGATATACATAGTTTCAGAAATTTAGTTTAAAATAAATATGCTTGAGCTTTAAAGGAACCTTTTCTTTTAAAACATCCTTTTCTCTAATTTTCCGGAAGTGTAAGAAAATGAGCTCACTTTTTGCTCAAATGTGTGGTACTTTATCAAACTTGTATATAAATTACTTGATTCTTCATACTGCTGATATTCTTACAATTGTTTTAATAGACCATAAAAATGGTAATACTGTGGTAAACCATTAAATGCTTTAGCCCAGCAGTATTCCTGGTTTAATAGTTTTACTCATTTAACACTTACGATTTGTAACCGAGTAAATCTAATTTTAAAGTAGGTTGAGGAAGTTAAACCACCTCTGGGGGATAAATCTACACTCCCTTACCTGGAGGGCAATACTAATTGCTATCCAGACCCAGAACAGGCTCAAATGAAGTCAAGCTCCAAGGATTACTAATGAGTGAGGCTTACATTGTATGAGCTAAAAGTCTTTGAATGCTATTTTTTACTTGAGAAACTGGCTGAACAAAAGTCTGAGAAAATCCATGCAATCAGTAAGACTGCTGGTGCTTTTAAGCATTAGTAATTATCAGCCTTCCTCCTTGGGATGTTAATGATAGTGGTTTGACCTTACCCCAGTGTCTCTATCTAAATGTGTAACTTAGCCATCAGTTTGCTTTAAATCAAGCACTAAATCTGTCTGAGAGCCATCTCATACAGATATTAAAAAAGCATCAGGGTCTACTTGGCTTCTTTTGTCAGCTAAATCTCAGACAATTGTGTGAATAAATTAATGGACAAAACTGACCTTTTTAAAGTTATTCTCTAGTTCTGTATTGGTGTGGACAAGGAGCACATCTCAGTATTTATTTCAGTGCAGAGGAGGTATTTGCAGCCACTACTCTTAGGCTGCATAACCATATTGGTGGTAAGACAAGAGAGTTGTAATTTTTGTAGAGATCTTTAGCCTTTCTATCAGTTTTCCACCTTACTCATAAATCTTGAGTGAGTTCTTTTATGAGGTTGTCCTGTTGTTTTCCTCCTTCCCTTTCATTCCCTTTGTTCTGCTGATATATGGCAATGGAAACATCAAGGTTTGTTTAAAACACTAGCAGGCTGCATTTAGACCCTTTTAAGACAAAGTGGGACAATGTTTGCAATGATTAGCTAGAAAAACGTTAACATGAATAAATTGTAATGCAAAACACTTTGCAGGGCATAAAAGAATGGGAGAGAAAAATATTAGGTCTCTGCTCCGTAATTTAAATCCTGTTTGAGCCCAGAGGGTTTAACAGGTACCTAAGTGGTGCCTCAGAGAGCAAGACTGGGACTTAGGAGGTGCAAATACCTTCATCTGACTTTCTGCTGCTGCTGAATTTTGCCCCCAATGGCCAACCTTAGTAAAATCCAGCTATTTTCTTTGAGTAATGAAGCTGTGGAAAATCCAGCAAGTACGTGGAAATCAGAAGTAGGAACAGGCCCTAGAGGATTTTTAACCTAAATAGAAGAGGCTGTATCACCGGCTTTGAAAGCTGTTACTGTTTCACTCTCCTTTCTTTTTGCCTCTGGGATATTCCTGAAAAGTGTGCATCTTCTGTTTTATGAGATGTACTTGCTTCCCTTAGATGTAGAGAGAAACAGGAGGAGGAGGACGGTGGCATGGCCTCCAGCACTTTGTTTATGAGAACATCCTTCCAGCAATTTTATGTCTGCATGAGACAGAAGAACCATTTCCAATGTGCCCTTGAGCTGTGGATCAAGCATTTTACTTCTTACTGTTTTCTGCTTTAAAACTTGGTATTCCTTTCCCAGAGTCCTTAGATGGAGGAGGTTTTTTTGGTTTTTTTTTGTTATTTGCAGTGGCCAAAGCACTTTCAGCTCCCTCTCTTTTCCCAGCTGATTGAGCTTACATGGTGCATTTCTCTCCCTGTCAAACCGCTCTCCTGGGAGCAGGCCTGGCATGCTGTCTGCTTCAGGATACCTGCAGGACAGTCTTAGGGTGCAATCATCACCTCAAACTTTTATTATAGCTCAGGCTGATGAAATGGGGCTGTTTGGTCTGTTGGCCAGGGCTGTCTTCCCAGGCTGTGCTCAGGGATTTGTGTACAGAGGACTCAGAGAAATGAGCTGGCCACTGGCTGGCTCCCTCCTGGGAGAAAATCTGTATTTACTTGATCATTCTCCAGTCCTCCTGCTGCTAATGCTTGCAAAATCCTCCATTTCTCCCCAAAAAAACTCTGACAAACTGACAGCAAAACCCAACAGAAAAATAATTAAAATAAAATAATTTAAAAATAATAAAGTAAAAAAATAAATAATAAAATAAATAATAAAAATAATAATAGAATAAATAATAAAACTTAAATAATAAAATAAAATTAAATAATAAAATAAAAATAATAAAATAAATAATAAATAATAAAATAATAAAATAATTTATTTCTTTTTTCCCCCCAAATGAAAGGAACCTGAAAAGAAATTGCAACACTGGGGATCATTTAGTCCTAAGGAACGTGCAGGGCACATTGGGCTCTCAGACCCAGGGCTGGGACTCCTCCAGGGTGGCAGCACTGCTTGATGCTGATCTCCACTTTTCTGGCTTTAGATCCAGAGTGCTACAGACAAAAGCTGCATTTGCTCTTGGAAATTTAACCATTGTCCTTTGCAAAGCTGACACAATTATGTGTGAATAGAAATAGATTTTTTTTCTTAGTAGATTTACATCCTCTCTATGTGGTGAGGGGATTTGCTGAGTCCCATCCTCTGAGGGTCTGCTCTGGTGTAGCTGCTGATGCTGGGTTTAATTCATATAACGAGGCAAAGGAAAATCTATTGCTCAAACTGCAATGTGTCATCATCTGGCAGTGCTGGTCATGTCTACATAGGAAACAGCCTTGTTTATCCTACTGCTAATTTACAGAAATAAATTTCTTTCCTCATTGAGTGTTGATGCACACATGTGCAATTTACCAGTTGTAACTTGTGTTATTAGCTCTTTTCTCTCCACAACAATTTGCCAAAATAATTGCCTCAGCCACAATGACCTTGTTATGTGATGTTTCTGAGTAAGATGTGCAACAATTTATTTCTTACTGGAGCTTTCTTGTTTAAATTAGCATAATTTCTTCTTAAAAACAAACAGATCTGACTTGTCCATTCAGCAGAAGTGCAGAGGGAAATTGTTTATGCTGTTATTGCTTTGTTTTTCTTTTGGGCTGAGTTTTTATTGTCTTGTGGAAGAGAACTAATGACAGATTAGGAGGTAAACAGCTGCTTTCCTGGAGCCATGTGTCAGCATGTAGGTTGCTTCTGTGAGGATTGCCTTCAAATACCAGTGTCAGAGTGAAACTGATAATGAGGAGCACTTTACTTTGGGTTTGCTTTTATAAAGCCTATCTGAAAATCTGTGCAGGTAACAGCATACACATAAAGGCATTTCCTAGCCTTAATTTTCTCTCTTTTTACCAGTTAATAACTGGTAAAAAGAGAGAACTTTTCTCCTGTTGCATGACAGTTTTCAATGAAGGATTATGTCACGAGTTTTGGGCTGGGGGAAGAGCTGTGCACTGTTTGTGGACAGCTCCTTTTGTCACTGATTTCACTGGGAGACCTGGGGAGCTCAAGTTCCCTGCCAGGGGTTGACTGTTTCTTTGATCAATGAGGTAAACATCATTAAACTTTCTACCAATATTCCCATTCCACAAGCCTGAGTCCCTGGGCTCTTGATACTGTGCTTATTATCTTTTGTTCTACTCGTGTTCGCTCTAATTTAAATCGTAGGCTGCAAACCACAATTAAATAATCACACATTTTATATCTGAGATGCCTTGAAAACACTGGGTACATATTTTGTGTTTCTGTTCAATTTGTCCATTTATTCTGAGAGCTCCTAGACAGGTCAGTTGGAGGAAGTGCTTTGTACTTATCCTATAGAGAGAATCTCTTCAGTCCCAAGCACCAAGAAGGTTCTCTGTAGGAAATGTGGGTGTGTGGGATTCATTCCTTCCTTCCACATCCTTCACACACCCTGTGCTCAAAGGCTGGCTGCTTCTTAGAGGGATTTGAAAACTTGGTATTTTGAATCTCTAGCAAGTCACTTGCTGAAATCCTCTGGTGGTTTATTTTATTTCTTTTACTCCCCCCGATTCTGATTTGACATTAATTTTGTCAGTTTGTTATTTTCAGTTTGCTCAGGTGTGTGCAACTTCTGCTTTTGGAAGGATGTCTTTTCATGTCTAATAGCCTCTATTACCCAGCTCTTTGAGTACACTGATATTTTTTGGAAACCCGTTTAAAATTATTCTTGAAAGGTATTTTACATGTACTCTGAGCTTTTACAGTGGTTCCTTTAAAGCCTCTCTACGCCAGTTTATATAAAAAGAAAGCTTTAAAATATTTATATGAATATTTTAAAATTTTAGCTGACCCTTTTTAATTTATTTTTAACTAGCTTTTTCATATTTGTATCATTCTTCTTTTTCAAGTTAAGCAAGTTAACCTTTCAAGTTAAACCTCCTGTGGGTTTGCTTTTGGGCTTCCTTTTGGCTTTTTTCCCCTCTCATACAAGTGGTTTGGTATCTGAGTGTGGAGTGATGTCTTTTCTAGAGTTTTTCTTGGATAACTTCATTTGAAGTCTTGAGCTGATCTAAGCATTGTTCTCATCTTGTGAGTTTTTTCATTTTTGGAATTTTTCATTCCAAAAAGTGTTTCTTTAGGGTTTAGAATGTCCACCAATTGTGTCACCATCATTTACTATATAGGGGCAAAAATAAATCTATCACTGCTATTGTGCTTTGTCTTGAGAGATCTTCACTCTCCCTGGAAACTTGTAACTATTGTGATCCTAATATATTTTAGATATATTTAATGTTTTTGTTAAAGTAGATCTTGCTTAGGTCTCCAAGGTTTCCAAGAGAAATAGGAGAAATTTCTCTCACTCCAGTGTCTTTCCTTTCCCTGCAACTCTGAATTGAACAATCTCTTGAGTCATTCTGAGGGTTTCCAGTTGTGTTTTGTTCTCTCAGTACCTTTTCACCTAATTATACCAATTATATTGGTGCTTGGTTTATCCTGTGTGCTGGTGCCACCTTTGAGGCCTTCTCTAACAAATCCTTGTAATCCAATTACCCTGTTCAGCCCTCGACACCAGGGCGGTGGGGATTGTCAGGACTGTGTCTCCAAGGGCAATACCATACAGGTCTTCAGGAGTTCTCCTCATCAATGAGAGAAATTCTTCACTTCAGCTGTTTCCTACCATCACTTTTAATCAGACAGACTCTCCTGTGGGCTTGTCCATGTCAAGTTCTTATAAGGTGTGATGGTTTCTCTTGATCTCTCTCTCACTTTCTGGACTACTTTAAACACCTTATCCTTTCCCAGCAGTTTGTTTTCTCTCCTTAATCAGTCAAACCCTTTTCTCAAACCTACTGGGCATTCATTCATTCGTTCGTTCATTCATTCATTCATTCATTCATTCATTCTTTGCTTTCAATCCTTACGTCCAACATGGAAAAACTCTTCTTTCCAACTAGGCTTCCTCTTTCTGAACTTCTCAGTTTCAACTTTATATGGCAATTGCTATCACTCTAATCCACTGTGGACTCCCTCACCCATTGTGTGTGTGAATCTTGACTAATTTGAGTTAATTGCAAGTTAATTACTGTTTAAAAGATTTGGTTTTCTTTATTATTTGCTGAGTTCCATATTAAATTACACTGTCTTTATGAGGAAACAAGTTTCCACCCCTCCAGATCTCTGCCCTGCTCAAACCATTTGGCACCGTCAGACATGGCCCAAACAATTTTGCTGATATTGTTCTTTTGTTCATTAGAACAGCACAATTCTGGAATATTGATTGCTTTCTCACACTGGTGTTGCTGCTGCTGTGTCCTACAGTAGAAAAGATTTTCCTTCATGTCCAAGACCATGTTTCTAGAAACTTCATTATAGACATGAGAATTTGGGAGGAGTGTAAGCTGTTTTCTTCTTCCTTGTGTTTTCATCTGATGGCATTATTTGCACTGTGGCCAAATAAACTTTTTAGTAAAACTGTGCAACATTGAAAAAAAATAAAATTGATACAGACTGCCCAGCATATGTAGCCAAGAACAATGTTCAGCTTTTAGAGGACTCCTGTTTGATTATGTGATTCCTTCAACATGTGGATCACTGAAAATATTGATTAAAAACAGAGACATCTTTTTGAACTGCGTTTTGTAACTGAAAATTATTTCATCTTTAAGTACACAGTGAGTGTTAGGTTAGCAGTTTTAGTTGTTGCCTTGTGCAGCAAAATTTTGATGGAAAAAGTTTTAAACTGTTTTCATAGAGGATCCACATCTCTAGATGCTGAAAAGAAAAAATAATCTTCATGTTATTACTCAAAAAAATTTCTTAAAACCCCTGCCTCCTAAAAAAAATGTGTTTTTTCTTGTTGGTTTGGTTTTCTGGTGCTTGGGTTTTTATTTTCTTTTTTTCCTCTCCTGCAATCAAAACATGCCCACTAACCTTGTCTCCTTTTTGTTTTTCATTTAACTTGAGTATGTGAGGTAGTGTTAATGGCTCAGCTACAGTTTGATGGAGCTGCAGTACTTGTGTTATGTAAGTTTATGACTACGAAAATACAAGGCTTTTCAGTTAATTACTTTTGTCCTGAAAATCCCTACATTCATTCCTAGATAGAGAAGTTCAAAACCCATCCATCTTCTCCTGGACTGCACCCTGCCTGTTGGTATCTGACATTTTTAGCCATTAAATACTAAAATTCTATGAAAATTTGGTTAGTGGACCTATCCAGTCAACTTTAGTCACTCGGGGTTTTCCCCATATGGTCTCACTTAGTGACTGGCATCTGCAACTTATAAACAGCCCTGAATTTTGTTCTGCCTTTAATTACAGAATTAACTTTATGATGTAATTTTGAATCACTGGCTGAAAAGGCACTCATATATTCATGCTTTTGAAGCAACGAGGATTTTGAAGACTTGTACGGTTTTATTGAGTCCCCCCACTCCAATTAATGCCTGAATGAAATGTAGGTAGGAAAGCTTTCCTAGCTGCACAGTGATCTTCTGTGTTACTGAAATTAAAAGGATGTAATTTGGAAAGAAGAAAGTTTGCCTGTGGTAGCCTGTGTAGTTTAATTCCTCCTGATTGTCTTTTGCATCCTGAAAAAGGGAAAGTAGATTTTTCTGTGCTGTGAGCTCAAACTGTGTCTTGATCTCTGCATGAGAGGTGAATGTTTGTGGTAAATGTGGCTTTCTTAATGAGGACCTGCTGTTCTGCATGAAACTCTGTCACAAATAATAATAAACAGTGCCCGGTTTCTGCCTCTGCAGTAGGAATAAAATGTGGGTAGTGAATCTTCCCTCCACAACTGTGTCACCAGCAAGTCCTCATTACCTGTCTGTGGCTGCTGAAAACTGATTTATCCCCTCATGGTCAGAAAGCTCTTTTTCTCTTTTTGGTAAGATATTTTTGAAAGGCAAAAATAAATATTTTCCTCTTCTTCAAAAGGATTTTGTTGACTCTCCCTGAAACTGCTTTTGCCTCTTGGAATCCATTTGATTGTTACTGGGCTTTGTGGATGCAGGAAGGTCTTTGTGAAGCTTTGTGAGCTGGAGGAATTGCAAACACACAGTTCCAGCCCAGCTCCTGAACTGACAGGTGATGATCTCACTAGGAGCTGGGAAATCACATGGTGATTTTGGCCAAGGATTTGCCTTCTTGCTCCTGCTTTTGCAGTAAATGCACAAGACCCTATTTTCTTTGTGGAGAATAAGAAAAGCTCTGTAATTTAATTATGAATAATATCAATTTGCTCAGTTTTTTTCATTTTCCTGTGTGCTGTTTTCCTCTGGAGCAATCTACAGTTCCTCTGGGCTGCAGGAAACAAGCACAGGAAAAACAGTGCAAGAGCCTTTGACTTAAGAGAAAAGAGCAAATCAGGATCTGGAGAGGGCAACCACTTGAAGAAGGTTACCTTGGTAAAGGGAATAGAGATCTCTGTTATTGAATGTTTGGTTTTGATGATCTAAGAAACAGAGAAACCCGATGGCAGGAAAATGTCTTTAATTTATCTCACAGTTTAATGTAGAGAGGCACAGGTCTTCCCACAGGTGCAAGGTGAGACAGCTCAGAAGAGTGTCTGGGCATGTTCTTGTTGATCTGAGGGATCCTCCTGGCTCCCAGAGCAGACAAGCAGTAAGGACAGAGCCGTGTGGCAGAGGGGATTCCATGGCACATTTATTTATTGCCCTTTGCACTTCTCTAGTGTGGTCATGATCTCTGAACGGAGCCGGAGCTGCTGCTGAAGCCCTTGGGGCTCCTCCATCCAAGGCTTTGGCTTTAAGTTGAAAGATTTATATCCCTTATCTGACTCATGGCTGCTGCAGGCCTCGTGATGTGCTGGGTATCAGAAACCCCTTCAAGGCCCCAACTTCATAAATCTTAAATCCTATAAACATCCTAGTTCCTGGAGCAGTGATTTCAGGAAACACTGTGTTACAAAAATTGTGAGTCCAGTAGTCCTGGATTCTAGCAAGGAAATTTAATTAAAAGAGGAGATAATTAGATGAGAAACCTCTGCTGGGAGTAATTAGAAATATTTCTGAATGGGTTGAGTTAGATGAGTAATCCACTAAAGCTATGCAAAGCCACGGCTGTCCAGCTTCCAGCAAACTGAGTGAGAGAGGAACTCAGAGACTCTCCCCAGAGGCGATTTCTTCTGGAACAGGAGAGAAAACTTCATGGCTGATGGAGCCTGTTTTGTGCCATTCCTCCTCTGAAAGGAGTTAGTACGAGACTGTGGTTAAAAATCACCCCTTTTCTAGACTGTGGTTAAAAATCACCCCTTTTCTGCAGCACACAGCTGAGGCAGCCCACCCTAGAAGGGGAGAGAGGATCCAATTCTGTGCCTGCTGCCATGAGATTTGAGCTCACTCCTCTCTACCACCAAACCCAAACTGAGGCACTGCCATATGCTGGAGTGAACACAGAATCAGGAGAAGATAAATTTAGTCTTTATTTTTTTTTTATTGAATTCCAGAGAAGAACAAAGAGCCTTTATGAGAAGATATATCTGTCTTTGCTCCACACCTTTTTCAAGAAATCAAAACAGAAAAGTTTCTAGAGATAGAGTTTAGGACTTGGAAAAGTCTCAGTTCAAAATGAAATTAGGCTTATGATGTCTGCATTCTTTTCTTCTGGGCTGTTTTGGGATGACAATAATAACTTTTTTTTTGATGCTGCATGTGAGATGGTTGTAGGTGGTTAGTGTGAGGGTCAGGACAAATCAATCCCTCCAATTCATTGACAGTGACTCAGTACATGGATTTTTACACCATGGGCTAAATGTTGTTAAGGCTCATCTTCTGTTCATCTTTCATGGCATCTTAATTTCTTAAAGGCATTCAGCTGAAAACAGTTTTTATTTTTATATGTTTCATGAGGAGAGAACTATCTGATGGGAACTCAGACTTCCTGTGATCCCTACTGACTATATTCAGAGAGGCTTTAATATGATTATCCTGTCTTTAGGGGGATTTGAGTAAGCATGAACTGTTCAAATGAACTGAAATTCAGAAGAGCTGTTCATACTTTGCTGCTGAGTTTTTTCAGGAGTCAGTTTTTCAACTGGACTCCTGTCATTTAACATTTCTACTTCAGGAGGTCTTGCTTTTCCACGAGCAGCATGCAAATGGAACAGCCAAGACTTTTGGGGGCTCACATCCAAGACTGACAAGTCTGAATAGAGGGGTCATAAATCCCTAACTTCACCTCTTCACAAGATTATCCAAACTTTGAAGCACTGTACACCTTTTGCTGAAGCCAAGTGCTGGTGTACAAATATTCTCTTTCTCTCATGCTTTCCAGTTTGGATTTCTCAGTGTCCTGGAGAGCTTACAGTTCTCCACAAAACTTCAATTCTGCTTATGTCACCATAAACAATTATGGTTATGCCTTTATATATACATGTAACAGTGGGTTTGTTTCTTTTAATTTCAAAAACTTGAATGTTAAACTCCAGGAGCTGCAACAGCTACACAAGATGAGCAGCTCTTTATCTGATATTCTGCATATGTGAATTTCCATAATTAATTCATTTGTAAGATTTTTCTTTGCCTTTCAGTAACCTACAAATGTGTACAGACACTTGTGCTTATTCAATTTGTGCAGAAAGTGGAGAAGTATCATTTCTGCAATAGAATAAAAAGCAAACCAACCAGTCTGGAAAACTCTGTTGAAAACTCAGTATGTTTCATGAATATTGTTAGACAAAGACTTTTACTTTTCATTTATTTTAATATCTTCATTACCCACTTATCTTTGCAATATTATGTACAACAGGGTTACCTGTGTGGAGTCCCAGGGGGTTGTACTTTGAGCACCTGTACAGGAGTTTTTCAGGAGCTGGAGGAGATGGTTCTTTCTGAGGCATCAGAGAAAACTCGAGCTGTAGGCTTTGCTTTTCCAATCCTGCAAAACTTGAGGCATTTGCTTAATTTCTGCAGACTTTAGAGCACTTCATTACACGTGCAGCTTGGATATGTAACCGGCAGAATTTAGAGACAGAAATTTTTTATTAAATATGTTAATGACCTAACATCATTTGGCTTAGAGCCTCAACTTTAAAGAAGCAAATAAGAAGGGAAAAAAGTTTCATGCATGAAATATAAGACACGAAGGAAATGGAAAAATGCAAAGATGAAAGATCAGTTGCTCTCTCTAATCCTTTAAATTCTAGTAATTTGTTTAACACCTCAGAAAAAGAAATTGAGTCTTGATATGCCATTTTTAGCTGGATTCTGACCATAAATCTCTTCTGGTGTTTGAGAAATTCTCATTAAATTTATTTATTAAAATGACAGTATATTTCCACAGTCTGTTGTGGTTTGGATTGTGTTGGCTGGACTGTTCTTGTGCAGCACCCAGTAAGTGTTTTTGTGTTTCTGCCCCAGTGTATGGGATTTGCAATAATGGATGTCATAACCCTCTGCTGAAGCTTTGGAAATGGCTGGCCATCAATCACCATGTACAGTCTTTTCAATTGTAGCTCCCAGTAAATGTGTTTTCTTCATTTATTTGGAAGCTATTATGCTGTCATTTAAAAGCCTTAGAGAAAGGGGGAAAAGCCCTTTTAATGAGACTTTGTGCACTCTGTTTTTTAATAATAATGGCTTGTTTCATGTTAAATTTAAAGCCTGTAGCTCCTTGGCAAATAGGTTTTTAGTTGGTTCACATAATCAAAAGCAGTACAACTGGCATAGGAGCGTGTGCTCTGATCCCAGCTTTCAAACACAGCACAGAGAACAAACATCCACGCTGTCCCCAGCTCAGACTTTGAAAAGTCCAAACTTTCTTCCTGGTGTAATTGCCCTAACAGATCTCATCAGTGCTGGTTCACATGCTGTGTTTCACAGATCACAGGCATTTCAAAGCTTGCTTGCTGATGAGGAAGAGCTTCTGTAGCCATCAGCACCCAGCCAGCCTGGCTTCCTGCTCCCCTCCAGCTCTCACTTCATTGCTTTATCTCCTTTGCTGCTGCTTAACTCGCCAGGTCTGGGTTTTGTGCTGCCACACAAGTCCTGGACATAGAGCAGGAAACTTGTTTGCCTTTGCTTCTTGCTCTCCCATTCCAGAATGAATGCCCCAGTCTTTAGGGTTATTTGCAGTGTAACAGTTTAAAATTGGCTTATAGAAATAATTATCTTAGGTCGTCTAAATGTATCCATATTACCAATTTCTTTAATGAGAAAATCAAATTGGACTGCTATGAGAAAAAGAGTGTAGTCTTTAGGAGGCTTCTAGTTATTTTATTATGCCTCTAGATTTATACTTTGTAGAAAAAATTAATTCAAGACATGAAGAAAATGCCACCTTCATAAACACAACCACATTCTGTCAAGTGTGTAGCTTTCATGAATTGAAATATTAGCATCTGACGTTGCCACAGTTTTCAAGTACAGGTTTTATTGGTAATAGTTCATAGAATTCAAGGGACTTCAATAGAAAATTAGGATAATTTCAGAATTATTGTATCTCATGGTACAATCAACAAATCACCATTTCCTTCTACTAATTTTACCTCAGGTTTGTTAAAAAGTGCTTCTAGAGTTTTATGTCTGATTCTTGTTTAGGAAACAGCCATGCAAAATCTCATTTTGAAAAAAAAACAACCCCTATTTGTAAAACATATTATAAAACTGTAGAGCTGCAATTACAGCAATGTTGAAGAAGTTCCTTCCATCATGTTTTTCTTAGTCTTGAATATCTGAAAAAAAACCTGAAGAATTCAGTGCTTTATGAAAATTATTAACTACAAAGGCAAGCACAGATACCCATCACTTTACCTGCAAACAAAAGAAAGCAAATTGTATAACACTTCTTTTAAAGTAGGTTTTCCTTCTGATAATGCTGAAAACAATTATATTAATAGTGGCTTGTTTCTTTCTTTATCTTGAGTGCAAGTTTTCCTTGCCTTGTGATATAAAGGTAGCCATGGCAACTTAACATTTTAATCACTCCTTTGCAGTGCATTTCTTAGGTAAAGATTATGTAGAACCTGCACTTGATATCTGAACTAATTAATTCTTCTTTCCTTTAGATAATATTTCAAGATAACCGTTCTTGTTTAAAAAATAAGTAACTGGAATAAAAATGCCCAGTTGTGAAGGAGACAACAAATTTGCACTTGAAGTTTTGTTGCTGTACCCACTGATGGAAAGACGGGGATTTGCTGTGTTTATAAAATCCTCACTCCTCCTGGAGAATGAGGGAATTCCCACGACTCTAAGGAAGTGCTCATATTTCATTTAATTATATGTCAGAAGCAGTTCTGCAGGCACTGGCCTTTCAGCACTTGCAATGTCTCAAGAATGTTAAAAGAACACTTAAATTATTTGTTTCTGGCTCTGCAATGAGGTATGGCAGGCTTTTCTCAGTGCTCTCGCAGGTTTCTTTTTAGGACAGAATAAAAACAAGTGTTGAACTCTTTCCCTAATCCATAAACAATTTTTGATAGCTGTATTTATGTGGAAAACAGGCATCTGTTTGTAGTAACACTGTTGGTAGTTCTGTGCTAGGAGAAGCTTGTCAAGTCTGCAAATGAACCTTTTCCCTTTGAATCTCAGATTTGTGAGTGCTCCAAAACATTCTAGAGAGCAAAGGGCTTTGATAATGGGCTTTATCATTAAGTGGTACTTTGGGTTTGCACTTTGTCTGTGCTCCTTGCCAGGTGATAACTTATTTAGCTGTGCATTTGGATATCATTCCTGAAACTCACTACTATGAATATTGAACACAATCTGGGGTCCTCTAATCATTTAAGCAGCAATCCTTTCAGCAAACTCTTTGCTCAGAGGTATGGCCCACATGCCTCTCATTCTGTAACTGCAGTCAACCAGTGCGATTGCCTCCCTCATAAAAAATGTCATTATTTTTTTCTTTGGAGTAAAATTTTAATTTGCCTCCCTTTATTTTTTTGAAGTCCTGAATCAGAAGCCAGGAGCTGGTAATATCAATGAGTAGATGAGGATTTTGAGTTGTGCTCACCTCCTGGGTAGTGAAGTCAACACGTGCTCAGCTGGTTTCCAGAAGAGAACCATGCAGTTTCTTTTTGTGAGATTGGTACTAAATTTTTTTTCAGGACAGCTGGAAACCTGTAGTAATAAATTTCCTTGCAAATTATTGGGATGTTGTCAGGAGGAATTCCCTAGCCTGGTTCTATTGGAGCCATGATAGGCTTCTATGTGTATTTGTGAAACAGTTGTAAGCCACAGTTATTTCACAGCAGTTATTAAGAGTTAAGAGACTATATTTATTTATTTATTTATTTATTTATTCTTTAAGAATCTGATTCACCTTAATTAAGTGAAAAAAAAGAAATCACATGGAGAGATGTTGCTGTATAGGAGTCACAGAGCAGCAGACAAGTGTTTTGGTGACCCGTTGGTGCTTAATTCATTCTTTGAGCCGTGTGCTTGACAGATCTCTGCTTCAAGCAGAGGAAAGAATTTCCTGTTCCCCTTCCTGGGTCCTGCCAGTCTTCTCTCCTCTGCTGGAGTAGCTGCTTAAGCAAGAGAAACATTTGGAGTGAATCCACCTGTACAATTCTAGAACTTGTGGAGCTTCAGCCTTCTTAGCAGTGCTGGCTGCTGAGGGAGGGCTCAAGAACCACGTGGATTCTGTTCAGGAGCTGTTGTCAATAGGCAGTGATTCAGTCAGGGGCTGTCAGTGGCCTGCTGCAGGTGATGGAAACCTGCCTGAAATGTGTGGAGCAGAGCTCCAGGCAGCCCTGGGCACTGGGTGGGTGCAGCCTGGGGGATCAGGAAGCAGCCTGGGTGCATGGCTCTCCTTCTCTTTGTGTGCTTCACAGGGGTCACTCAGCCACCCAGAGAAGTGGAAGGATGGGTGACTTCAGAGGGGCACAGCTTGCTGCACTCTGTCTTGTCAAGACAGAGGTGTTATTTCAATGCAGGCAGTTGGGAAGCTGGGAAATATGGCTCATGGCAGCAAGTGCAGAGACTTAGAGGAGCAAAAGTGCTGGATGAGGGTTTGAGAGCAGAACCTGGGGAAGTAAACAAAGGTTTTATGCATCTTTTGTGTCTCTTTCTGTGGTCTTACATGTGGAATATGTCAGCATTTTTAGGTGTTTCATGTATTTCATCTCTCTGGCAAGAACTTGGTTCTTTACTGGCGTCTGTGCCCGTGCAAGCAAACCTGGCTTTAAACAGGGCAGGAAACACAGCAGCGCTGGTACTTGATTTCCTTAATCTACCAGAAGAAATAAATTTGGTCAGAGCCTTCCCCAAGCTCCCTGGCCAGCCTGGCTGGGAATTCCTGTGAGCTCTGAGCTGAGTGCCAGGCTCCAAGCTTCCCGAGCTAGCAGAGCAGCTGAGCAATTGGACTGTGCTTTTTGCAGCCCGGCTGCCTGGGACAGAGCCAAATTAGACAGCCAGTTTCTCAGTCTTGGTATGTAAATAAAGGAGGATTGTGTCCCTAAGTATCAACCCCTTAGACTGGAGGGAAAACAACTAAGAGGGGTTAATGAATGAATTCCCTAAAGCGCAGTGCACTAGAACAGGGGGCAGGAGAAAAAAGAATAAGTTGCCTTTTTAATTTTGTTTTTTAAGGAGAGCAGGCACTCATTGCACTTAATCAAGTGGAGAATAATCTGAGAGTCAAAGGCCCTTAATTATGTTTTCATTGGGTATGATTTTTGTTTGTCTGACAGATCTCTTTGGCAGCCATGCAAAGAGGTTCTGCTATGTTTAGAGCAGTTTTTATTTCATATATTAACTATTCCACCGCATCTTTAGGCAAAGAGAAATGGAAATTCACCTGCACTTCTGTAAGGTGATGGAGTCAATCCCCCAATGGCTGCAAACTGTGTGTGCGTAGGAGAACTTTGGGTTGCAGAACACAGAGGTAAATGCTGAATGTGCAGGATGGCTTAATTTCCTCTGTGCAGGGCTGAGCAAGGTTATTAAGAAGCCCTTTCAAGTTGAAGGTTTTCCCCGGGGAAACTCCAGAAACACAGCTGCTTGAAAGGAGAGAAACAGAGGGAGGAAGCAAGGAAGAATTAAAAGGAACTGCAATGTGAGGAGGCTGGCTGTGTGCTGCAGAGAAGCTGGAGGCAATGTTTTGCACAAACCTGAGAGAGATGAGGCAGGATAGCAGCAGTGGGAGGAGGGACAGGGCTCTCAGTGATGCTCTGGCTCCTTGTGCCTTGCTGAGACACGTGGCAGGTGCAGAGCTGCTGACACATGGTGGAATAAATTCACTGAGTGCTGAGCAAGGCTTGAATCAACAGCTCTGGGTGAGAAAAGGGAGAGAGAAGAAAGTGTGGGTTTGTTCTGGCTGGGTGTGTTTTGGGGAACTGTCCATGAAACTGATTTGCTGTGCATCCTTGGAAATATCCATGGGAGTGGAACCCAGTAGCTGCCCCCTGGTGCAGAGATGTAGTTCTGGAGAGACAGGAGTGTTTCTGGAGAAAGCAGCAGCCAAAGTCCAAGAAATGCACATGGGATAGACAAATCCTTTGAAAAGATAAGCTTTCTGAGAGGTTTTCTAGAATTTTTCCAGAACAACTCACAAGAAAAACCTTACAATGATGTGGAAATTGAGGAGAAAGCAGCCCAGGGTGGGGACGAGTGTAATTTTTGAGCTGTCAAAAGAAAAACAAACAGATTCCGTAACACTTTGCAGAGTAAACATTTGCTTTCAGCAGTGTCATGTGTGTCCCTAAATGAGCCCCATCTCCTGCCACCCTTGCTGTGGTGTTTTGGGAAGATGGAGAGCATGTCCCACACACTGCTCCGATGGGAGTAAGAATGGCTCTGCTGTGCCTGGATCAGCATGGGAGCTCTAACACCCTCCAGATCCCCCCAGCTGGTTTTTATCCAAGGTGTGAAGCCTTCCTACAGTGGGGTGCTCTGAGAGGAGGGCTCCTGCATGAGGAATATTTTCATGTAACTGCATTATGTCAAAGTCTTGGCTGACTTAGTTCCTTGGCCAACTTAATTATTTTTATGAAGAATGCCATGCAGTGTCAGAAGCAATGAGATGCTGGAATTCTGTATCTAAAATAAGTTTAAACTTAGTTATTGCTATAGTTTCAGTTCAAAAAGAAAAAAAAAGAAGTCCCAAAGTCAGCAAGTACCTGAGAAAAGAAAGTGTAAAATAACTAAATATATTTGTATAGTACAGCTTGCCAGTTTCAGCTTCCACAAGTGACTGATTTTATTTGGAAAGGGTAGAAGTATTTTAGGTTACTCTTTTTCACATTCTAGAACTGGAAGATTTCATAACCCACACTGTATTTTGAGATGTGTATCAGATGGTATAATTAAAAAAGGAAAAAAAAAATCCTCTTGTCTTCTCATACAAAGAATACAGGCAAAGAGCCTATAGAATAGAGTAACTTGAGAAGTGTTCCAATGAATTTCCTACTGAAAATGTAGAACAGAGACACCAACACCATCTCAGTGTCTTTGTGCAGATGATGGAATTAGATGATATTTGTATTAAGTCACTTTACTGCTGGTGCTTTAGTGCTTTACTTTAGTGCTGACAGCAGAGGATGACACCTTCTTTAGTGTAATTCACTTCTTTAAACCACCTCTATGCATTGTGAATTACATTGCAGGTACCTGTATTTTGACATGCATTTCACTCAGCTTAGGTTGCCTATTGGAGAAATATTTTTCTTTCACCATTAGTACTCAGAATCATATTTATTCTTCTTTAAACCTTGTTGAATTCTTTATCAGCTCTAAGTAGACTGAAAGGCAAGTGCACAGCCTTCAATGTGATAAATTTTGTGCCTGATTTTTTGGGTACTCAGTAAGAAATGTCATGAAAAAATAAAGTTTTTTTAAATATTGCATTAGTCATAATGAAGTATTTTCACTATTGGGTTCATTAGCTTATAGTTTTTTAGCAGAATAATTAGCTGAGCTTCAGTTAAGCCTAGAAAAGCCTAGCACTTCTGGAAATAAATTATTCTTTCTGAGACTTCCAAACTTCAGGCTGAAGTTTTCTGGAGTAAAAGCTTAGGTATCCAATATGTTTAGAAATATATTTCTTTTCAGCCTCCAGTTTCACATAGGAGTGTGCTGTGGTTACAGCCTATGTAACCATGAGAAGTATTTCTTCCTCTGTTTTCCATGGAAAGGGGTTTTTGACCTGTAAGGAGAGTTGATGATGGCAAAATTGTTCATCCAAGTGCTGTTGTAGGGCACAATGTTGGCGCTTGAAGGTGCAGAACTCTTCCTTGCCAAGGGCAGTTCTATCCTAGTGGGCTGCTCCATTTCTTGTTGCTGGATCTCAAGGCAGACGTGGCAAAGGCCTTCAGGAATCAGCAGCAGCAGAGAGGAGCAAACAGGAGCTGCTGTAGAGTGAGGAGTTCCCTGCCACAGCAGTGACCTTCAGCTTAATATGGGCTTGTCTGTATTGATTTTATCTTACAGCATGTTATTGAACACAAAAGCAAGATGAGCCAAATCCCCCTTATTGTTCTTGAATGCTGCAAGACTCCTCATATGAATAAGGGGACTGGGAGGTGACTCTATAAAAAGAATATTTAGCTGAGTTTTTAGATCATCTGCCAGATTCTAATCTCTGTAGGCATAGAAACAGGGTTTTTTTCTTTGACAGCCACGCATCTGAAATTAGAGTTTAACTCCTACAGTTGTCAAAATAGATTTTCTGTGGTTTCAGAGCTTTTTCTAGCATCAAAAGAATATTCAGTTGAAGTTTCATCCCTGTCTTATGAGGACTTAGGTTAGATTTTTCTATAGGCTGATTGCTTGTCCTTAGTTACAAGACCTGGAGCAACTTTCATGTCCTCAATTCTTATAATTTCTCCTAGAGGAAGGAGAGTTTAAAGCCAGGCAGTTTGGATGATGAGGGCCAGTGGAGGTTGTCTGTACAGTTGTTGTCAATCAATGCCTGGAACTCTACAAATCTTTTTACCAAATTTCGACCTAAGGACCACCAAGGCAGTTCAAAACTTCCAGGCTAATGTAAATCAGAATGATTTTTTGGTTTTTTTTTTGTAACAGAGGGATCAGGAAATCTACTGAAATTTCCAGAGGTGACTTTATGACCTGACTATGGCAGAAACTTTGCCTACTTTTTCTTTATGAACCCTTCACTAGTTCCAGCTTCTTAACAGAATACAGCTCAGAAATGCACATGGGGTTTATTGAACAAAATATTCAATCAGCTCAGCTGGAATGATGCAAAACACTTTATTCTCAGCACAAATTTGAACCCACAAAAAACAAAAAGCAGCAGCTTTGTAGATTGCTGTTTTGGACTGTGCTATAGGTTTGGTGGGCAGAAAGAGGAAAAATCGTATTGGAATACGAAAAGAGAGAATACTCTTGGTCTAAAATTAAAATTTTTGACAATAATGGCTTTGTAAAAATGTGAGCAATACAGAGTGCATGAAACATTATACAGCTACAAGTGTGAAAATAATTTAGGGAAAATAGGAAGACCTCTCTTTTAATGCCTTTAGGCAAATCTAGGAGATTGCTCCATTTGTTTAAAAATTTCTGGACACCTCATCTTTCCCACAGTAAATTTTTGTGCTGTTAGTTCTTACTCCCTTCACTGTAGGTAGCTGACATTTATGCATGGAATTAAAAGCACGTCCCACATTGGGATTCTGTCCATTTGAGATCCAACTCAGGATATTAATTTTCTGTTTGAGAGGAAGAGGAGCAGGTCAAGATGTCAGTCCTGTCCTCTGCCATCCTGCTTCAGAGCAGAATCAGCTGTGCTCTGTTCATCCCTGGCAGATGAGGACATAACTGCTCCTAAAATCTCCAGTTATGAAGTCCCTGCAGCATCCTTAGGGAAATCTATCCTGAGCTTAAGTGTCCTTACAATTAGAAAGATTTGCCTGATATCTAACCTAAATCTCCTTAGCTTAGTTAAGCTCCTTAATTCCTGTGCTATCCCAAGTCAAAATGGTGCAAGGATTCTTTCCTTCCTTTTAGTACATTAAGACTTATCAAATCTCCTCTCTCTGCTTTTCTGTAGCCCAAGAATCAACAGTTTATTAAAGCTCTTCTTGTAGGACCAACTTAATATGATTTTTTTTTGTCTTTAATTTTTCAAAATTGCTTTTGCAAATTGTTTCGTTTTTTCTTGGACAGCAGTGGGATACAATATTTCAGGTGATATCTAGATGAATTGGTATTTCTGGAAGACAATGTTTTTATGCCTCTGAGGAAATTGTTCCTGTTCTTGTAAGGCCGTGACATTTACTGAGTCATAAACAATTTATGATCTTACAGCCTTCTGATCAGGTCTTCAGGGTTCCTAGTTAGCTGACTACTCACTATATATATATTTTTTTTTTTTTGGCCTTTACTTTTTTTTTTTTGAGCTGCCTTCACTTTTCTAGATTACTTCTCCAATTAGTCACATTTTTCTGGGGGCGTTTGTTTTGCTCAAGCTACTTTTGTGTTCTTGTAGAACCTTGCACTCCTCTGTTTTCTTCACAAAAAGATGTGTGCTCTCTAATCCTGCTGCTGAAACCATCAAACAGGAGCAACCAAGCAGCCACTGAAGGAACTTCACTTGATGTTCCCTCTTTAATGGTGGGCACCTAACAAGTGTAGAAAATTGTTTTCCATCCTTGTTAGTACTGCCTCAGCAGTAGATTAATTAAGTCCACGAGGGTTTAAGTTTGGTGACTGTTATTTGTTGCTTTATTTTCCCTTTTTTTCCAAGCTTGCTTAAAAGAATGTACACAAACTTACAAATAGCAGGAGATTCAACATTTATCTTTTTCTTCTTCTTTCCCTATTCTTTCTTTTCCCCCCTGGTTTTCATGTGTCCATTACCTTGTTACAGAAAGAAATGAAATCTATTTCTGGTGACTAATTTTTTGCCAAATCTTATCATCTAGAAGCAGACAACTAGTTTCATCATTTATCTCAGTACTTTTCCAGGAAAGTAACCCCACTTCACTACAGCTGTCTGATTCTTATTTTTGCCTCCTGATTTTTAAATGCAGATAGACACCTTTTTCCCTTTTCTGCCTGTCCAGCACTCCACCATTGTCATGAGTTGCAACTGGTAATTGATTTTGACATTGCCTCAATCAGATCTGTAATGAAGTAAATCCACCCTAGCTGTTTTGAAATTTAATTTATCTAAAAAGTCCTACGTTGTTTTTGGTCTGATTCACTGGTAATAACTGTACTGGCAGCCTGCTTGCAATTATATCACTAGTGCAGTCTGAAGCAAAATTATATTAAATTTTTGGCTTTCTTGATTTTCCTCTTACTGGATTTCCTTCACCATGTAGTAGCAGATCAGTTTTATTATTATTTATTTTTTCTCCCTTTGCAAATATGGGCCCTTCTCATATTACTAATACACTTTGAGAATCACTTCAGTCAGCCTGTTGTGGCTGTTTGCTCTTAGGTTTTACATTTTGTGTATGCACTTCTGCTGTTCCTTTCTACTTATCCTGGGCAATTAAAAACCTTTTCCAATTCCTGGCCTTTGAAGTGAATAAATAAATTTGTGCCTTAGTGAAGTGACATCTTGATGATCATTTGTTTCACACTCAGATAATCTGTCTCTAACTGTCCTATTTTAGTAAAGAAACTTCTGGTTCTCCTTTATCTTTACAGTCTTCTCTCACTCTAAACACATTCAAAGCATATTGAATTCTGCCTGCATGATGTCTTTGGTTTCATTTGGTATTATTCTCTTTTCATTTCAACATGACTATCAAAACTACCTTTTTGTGGTGACTCTGATGGGTAAATAGAAGGGTTATTACTAATAAGAATGTTATTAATAATTTTCTCTGTCTCAAGCAGCTGGAGGCCTGCGTGGACTTGAGGGAAAAGTGTGAGTGAAGTGATTTCTGTAGAAATAGAAAAGGGTTCAGGAGAGAAGGATCCTACAGACAAACTCAGGCAGTGCTCATGATGTGACAGAGCTCAAAAACTGACATCTGTTTGTATCACCAAATCAAAAATAGATCTAAGTTTTATATTGACTTTCTCTTGGGAGATTCTTTCTTTTCCTTGGAAGTTTCTAGTATTTCATTTGAATGTGTTTTCCCTCTTTGAGAAACATGATTCTTCTGCAGAAACTCCTGAGTCGGCATTGTATCATAGAGGAAACTGCAAAGGGAGGGTTGAAGGGAAAATATCAAAATAGTACCCATTTCCATGGGAAAAACTACTAAATTGTGACTGTTAATTGTGTGATAGATGTGAACATGTTTTAAGGTGGAATTGGATTTTTTCAAGGTGTTCTTTTGATGATTGCTGCTACATCTCACCCAACATCATATTACATAATTGAACTAATATCCCATGCTACAGAGGAACAACTTCTGCAAAGTCTGGAGGCAAAAAGCAGGACTGATATTTTCACTTTAAGAAGCCCTTTCATTTCTGGATCTTGCTAAAAAAAGATTACACACGCTGATTTTCCATTTATAAGTGCATAATTTAAATTTTCTTGCCTCAGAACAATTCCATTCCCTTTCCCACTGAAGTTTCTGTTAGATATGTTAAATTAGATGGGTAAATGAGTTGGCAAAATTACTATAGAAAGGCCACTGAGAACAAGCCAATTTTGACATTACTTGTAGTATTTAGGAGTTTTAGGATAAAACAGTAGATGTTCTCCATAAAAGCTGAAGATTTATGTCACAGGAGCATAGGGGTTTTTGAATGTTTTATGGGAAGTAGCTATTCTTGATATTTCTTGTATGAAATATAGTTTTAAAGGTCTCAGTTGGAGATTGTCCCTTTGTTCCTCACTCTTATTTCTTGCCTGCATCTGAAGAGGGTTGTGAATTGATTTCAATAATAGAAAACTCCAGAAAGGACTAATTCTGTCATTCCTTATCATTTGCATGTAGTAAAAGCAATGAGTAAACTGAGGGAGTTTGGATATTGCAGGCACTTCACAGACCTCTTGCTTCACACAGGGAGAAGGAGGGAATGGAATGTATTTTTTCCTGTATTTTTTATTAACTACAAAACCGAAAGAGATCTCATATTTTCATTTCACAGTGATATCTAGCTTGTCATGTCTGTCTGTGCACTATGTCCTCTATAATGTTTAGATCAGTGAATTTTCTGTTTCGTCCTAAAGTGCTACGTGCATCAAAGAAGTGACAAAAATGGGGTTTATGCATATTTTAGATGCCTGCAATACCTTTCATAGTGAAAGAGATGATAAACATCAGAAAGAAGTCAGTGCTCATAGCTGGGAAGATCAGCTGTGATGGAAATGCACCATCCTGAGTGGTGTTAGAAGCATAAAATATTAACAAACTGTTTGTATCAAATAAGTTAATAACACCTCTTGGTAAATGCTCTGTTACTTTTGTTTGCTGCTGCCACTCCACTTTGTGCTTGTATAAAATAGTTTGGGTATGGATCTTCATCCATTGAAAAATAATTTTAGCATCCACAGTAGGAGTTTTATTTCTTGTTTGTGGCAAAGAGAGGTTCAAGATGCATCAAGATAAGCTTGCAATGTACTCAGCACTCTGCACTGGATCCTTCTATTGACAGTCATTTATGCTAGTTTCAAAAAATAAGCAACTTTTCACATACTAATATGTTAAAAATGTGAATGCAAAAAATCCTGTGGTGACATTTCTTTAGCTGGTTATCTCATACTTTGGGAATTCGTGAAATTGTGTTTCTGCTTTTTTAAAAAGCTCTTTTACCTGTCTGTTCTCTGCAAGGATCATTTTGCTCTCAGAGAATTCGAGGAAAGTTTTTCCTCAGTTGTGAAGGCATTCTATAAAGCAGTTGCTTTGCAGAGGGTAGGCAGCAGCAAAAAGAAAAAGGTGAATTTACCTACCTTGATGTACTTATACAATTACAGAACTGGAGGGACAACAGTCTTTTGTAAGAATTTATATTTTTGGAGAAGCAAAGTTTAAAAAAAAATAAAATGGAAAAAAAACTTGGATTGAAAATCTCCTTTAGAAATGGAAGCTAAATGGCACATCCAGAACATACCCTGAACAATAATGTACTGAAAAAATCTCAAATTTTTCGGTGTATTTTCACCAGAGATGGGTTGGAGTCAATCATTAATTTAAATAACCTTTAACTTGATATGAATGTGGCAGGAAGTCACACCTAGCTGGGAGTCTGGGCATGTCCTGGTGGAGCTGGGCTGGGTGTGCAGCACCAGGGCCAGCGGTGGGAAAATGGCAAATTCCAACTGAATGCAAGGAAGAAAAGAATCCCTGCAGGAGGGGATGAATTTTTGGGCTGAGGGTCACAGAAGAATGGAGATGTTTAAAACTCTCCTGCACACAGGCTTTGGCAATGGGCACTTGCTTTGCAGCAGGGTTTGGAGTGGGGACCTCAGGAGGTCCCTTCTGCCTTTCTGTGCTTCTGGTGTCACAGTCCCATACAATGAACTCAGGTTGGTCACATCTTTGCCTTGGTCAGTTCAGCTGGCACTGGAAAGAGCAGTGCATCTCCAAATACCTTGGGAATGAAATATTCAGGAAGGTTTCTCAGTCAAAAGCCTGAAGAATTTCAGATAGGAAAACTTTTTAGTTCTTCTAAACCCAAAGAAACCCCAGCTCCTTCACTTCTGCAGTGTGTCTAAGTGTTTCTGAACTCACCTTTTAAATGGCCCAGCAGATTATAAAATGAATTTTAAATGGTAAACCTGACTTGTAAGCTCAGAAACACAAAATGAGCCAGACTGTGCTCATAACCATATTAGTAGATGCATTTTTTATATGGTGATGAGTCCCAAAAGGAGCTGCATCTTGAAAATTGTGTTGTCTCACTTCTGGATATTCACTTTTTCCCTTTATGTGCTTGATTAATATCTGCATAACTACTTGTATGGATCTAATTTTTATTTCTTTTTTGTAAAATGCTATAAAATAGGAAAGTAGTGTTGTATAATTTCTGCAAGGTTATATACCTTTCTATTATTTTTTCTAATCTATTGCAGACTGAAAAGAGGGGGGTTTTCCCCCCTCCCCAGTTAAATAAACTTTTAATTAAATAAAGATTTTCTCTTCAAAATGGAGTCTACAAATATCTAATCCCAGAGCTACAATTTCTCAACCTTCCTCCTCTTCTGTGAGAAGTTGCTATGGTTATTACCCTGCTGGGTAGTGAAATGCAGTAATTTGTTTAGCAATTCCTTTCTTCCACAATACTGTACACACATAGAGGAAGCTTGCATTTACCAAGTGCATCAGTGTGACCAGTCTGCTGTTTTTCACAAATCCTTCTAATTTAAGTCATGGTTTGTAAAGCACATATATTTTGTGTTAGCAGCTGAAATTCTTATCCAGCAAAAGTAAATTTCTCTGGTAGCAAAAATAAGTTTATAGGAAGCTGCTCCAAGCACTGACTGCCTTTCTTCCTCTCTGCAGAAAATGTGAGGACCCTGGAAGGGGCAGCAGATGTTATGTATGATCTTTTTGAATTTGTCAGGCATTACTAGTTAGATGACTAAATAATCAGATGTTTGAAAGAATCCTAAGTCATAATTCAGTTTTCATTAGGAGGAGGGAATTTGCACTAAGATCTGTTTAAGACAAGTGGTGAGAATTAGAATAGTGTTGTTGCATCTGTTCTGTTTCAGTATGATCTGACTTGCTCCAAATCTTAAAACATGACTGTAATACAAGTGGTAAGCAATGATAATATTTGCAAGGGTTTCTTCAAGCAAGGCTTGCATCTTCACAGTTGCTCAATATCTATAAGCCATTTATTTTTTAAGCTTCTTCAAACAGTTGGGCTGCTTTGGACATTAAATATTTGAAAATGTAGAAGGTTTCTGCCATGGAAAACCAAGAGTTTGGGGTTTCCTTGCTTGGTGGTGCTGCTTCAGCTCCAGAGGACTGTGATCATTGCGTGCAGTGGAGGTGCTGCATTGCAAGGTCTAAAACAGCAAAGAGAAGGGGAGTGGCAGTCAATAAAAAGCTGCAGGTTGAGCAAGAGTGGGTTTTATTTGGGCAGAAAACACAGTAGGCTGATGTGTGGAAATGTTTCCTGTTCTGCTGTACCAAGCCATGATGTGGCTGTTCTGCTGTGGATTCTCCTCACTTTCATTCAATCTTTTCCTGAAGTTTGAAATGATGAAAGCTTCAGTTCTTCCTTTGGGAGACAAATTGTTCTGTAATTAATCCCACCATCAGTTTGGTTTTTTCCTAATAATCAAAACATATATTCTTAATTAGGCCCTGGCCCTTCTTGCCTTGCATGCTCAGCAGAACACTTTAGCATTGATGGCCTATGGTCATTTTTGCTGCTTTTTGTATGTTTTAGCAGCTCCCTCTTCAAATGATGTCAGGTGTACTCTTCCTTTTTCTATATCCTGTTTCTTCTCAGTGCTCACTGATGTTTGCAGGATGGGGGAAAAAAACCTCTGGAATCCGTTTTCTGGCAGGAAAAAGTGAGGAATAGCCAAAAAATAATTAGGTTATTGGGTTTTTTTTGGTTGTGTGTTTTTTTGGGTTTTTTTTAAGTAAATACTTAGGCTCTGACATGCAGTTTATTAAAGCCTGTGGGCTGTTTCTATCAGGCAGCTAGCTGGATTTAGAGCCCTGGCCTGGTTTAAGGTAATTTGGGAAAGAAACCCAAGGCAAACACACCTCTGTGACTGAGGGAGGTTGTGTCCATGTCCTGTCCTGCACCCTCACTGAACCGTCAAGGGAAAACCATCCTGTGACCACCCTTGAGCAGTGAATGAAGGAATGGCCGTTGATCAGCTTAGATAAAATCACTGCATTTTGTTTCAGTGCAAGATCAGGTGAAAGTTTCAGTAGCATTTCCTGTCTTCTTTCAGCTGTTTACGTGTTTTAGTGCTATCCTGCAGCTCTCTGTGTTGCCAGGGTTTCAACACACTCCTCTGTTCAGTTCTGGAGGATGAAATGAGTGTTTTATTGCAATTGTCTGGAATTTTCTTCATTCAGTCTTGCAGAAAAAGTACATCTGTCAAATGCACCTGTCTTCCTGCACTGAACTGTCAAGAATTGATGCATAACTCCCAGGAGTATAGAGGAGTTGTTCTCAGCACCTTGACTTTTCATTTCTAAATCACCCAAGATTCTCCTAACCTTTTATTTGCCTCACAATCATACAGTAAATTTGCAGTAGACTGACTTCTCACTCAGCCTTCCAGACTGTTTCCTCCATTGAGGTGTTTCTATTTTTCTACTTCATCTGCACCAGCTTAATCCTATGGGATTTTCCTCCAGTTTTGTGGATATTTACTTGAACGTGCAGAATATCATAGAATTTGAGGTTTTGTGGCAGCTGGGCTGGTATGACATGTTTTAAAATGGCTTTGGTTTCATTTATTTCATTTCTCTGAAACTCTTTCATTGCCATCTTCTGTGCCTTCCCAAACTCCTCCTCATTTTGGATCATCCAAACAAAGCCAGTAAAACCTGAACATAGGTGTGTTCTTAAAGGTAGGGAATTCAGGGAATGAGTTTGAGAATGACAGGCCTCAGAATATGCTCTCCAAATTTTAGATTTTGAAATCCTAATCAGGTTGATTATTACAATCAATAGATTATAGTTGTGTTGATATTGTGTTTTGTGAGGTCCCATGTAGATGATGAAAGCAGAGTCATGTTGATGTTTAAGATCAACAAGTTGCAATTATGTTGTTTGAAAATTGAATCAGGTTTCTCATGGCCTTGAAGATGAGTATGGAATATCTCCAAGGGTAGAGATTCTCCTTTTCCACTCCCTTCAGCCTGGCTTTGGCATCTTTACCTCTCTTAGCTGGCAGTTTTACGAAGCAGAGGTTCCTTCCTGCCCCTTTCCCTCTGAGCCTTGTGTATCCTCTCCAGATGGAAGCAAGCAGCTCTCAGCCCCTCTCTAAGGTGCTGTGCAGCACTCACTGCCTGTGCTGGCAGCTCTCCATTGGGCTTTACCTGGTTTGACACAGTCTTGGGTGCACCCAAGGTCTTGGATCTGTCCTGTCTCACTGCATGAGCTTGTGTGTGTCCAGTTTGCTCAAATATGGCTCAGCCACCTTCTGTTATGGGCAGTTCTGGTGTGCCCCAGGAGTTCTGTGAGGAAACCTTGGCACATTTACTGCCCTGAGCCCTTTCTGTATCCCTCAGCACTGCATCCTTCACCTTACTGAGCCCTGGGCCCACATTTCACTTGGTTTTCCTTTTGTTGCTGCTGTACCTTCCTCACCACCTTCCCATCCCTTGCCAGTCACATTTCTCCAAGCTCTGTGTATGTGGGGCATATTTGCCCTAGGAGCAGCACAACGGGAGCAGAGCACAGTGTGATTTGGGGTGTATTTCCCTAGGAGCAGGGCACAGTGTGATTTGGGGTGTGTTTCTCTCAGAAGCAGAGCACAGTGTGATTTGGGGTGCATTTCCCCCAAGGAGCAGGGCACAGTGTGATTTGGGGTGTATTCCCCTAGGAGCAGAACACAGTGTGATTTGGGGTGTGTTTCCTTCAGAAGCAGGGCACAGTGTGATTTGGGGTGTGTTTCTCTCAGAAGCAATGCACAGTGTGATTTGGGGTGTATTCCCCTAGGAGCAGGGCACAGTGTGATTTGGGGTGTGTTTCCTTCAGAAGCAGGGCACAGTGTGATTTGGGGTGTGTTTCTCCAAGGAGCAGGGCACAGTGTGATTTGGGGTGTGTTTCTCCAAGGAGCAGGGCACAGTGTGATTTGGGGTGTGTTTGCCCTGGCAGTGTAGAACAATGAGATTTGCTCCATTTTTGTAGTCAGAACCCCTTCCCCAGGACTCCCCAGGACTCCTGCTCACCTTGGAGGTGAGCAGCTCCTGGTGCAGACAAAGCAGGGTGTGCATTAAAGAAAGGATCATGTCAGATAATACAGCCATGTAAGATCTGTCATCAAAATCCAGAAAACTCTGCGTTGTTTTCTCGAAAATGAATTTTACTCTCAGCATGCAGCTTCAGAGGGGGTGTGTGTGAGCTAAAATACAGCTTTGCAGCTGTAAACCCTGCATGCTGAGGCTGAGCAACTCCTTCAAACTCTTATTCAGCAATAAAGCATTAAGAGCTTGTTTCATCTATTCTTTTGACAACCATGTCTTAATGACCCAGAAAAGAGGTATCCAAGCAAAAAACATAGTAGGACTCTAAAACCCTAAAGGAATTCAGTCACTAAATTGTCTACAATTATGTGACACCCACACATGCTGGCTTAATGCATTACACTGAGAATGTGTTGACGACTTCACCGGCAGTTTCACATTAAAATCACTGAGCAGAGCATGGAGATTTTATTTTTCACTCTTTATGTGGAGAAGTAAATTTAATAAATATTTTTGTGAATATAATTATTTTATGTTAACTATATTTACATCGGTATCTATCATTTTAAAAGGAACTATTAAACTCAGCAGTAAGGGGAGAGAATATGTATATATACAGTTCTGCTCATTAAGTAGGGCTGTGAACTGACTTCATCATCAAACTCGAGGTACATAAATGGAAAGGATATGCCTGTGAAATATTTTACAATTGCACTGTTCTCATTTCTCTTAGCTGAGCAAATCTGATTCCCCCCCCCCCCTCAGTGCAAATGAGGATAAAATTCTTTATTTGTGCAGATTGAATTCTTTAGCCTTAGTTAAAATGGTAGTGGTTAATAGAAGAAGGGTATCCTATGAATTTGAAACATTACAGATTAAAACTGAGGGTGTTTTCCCTTTATAATTTTAAATGATAACTTCTAGATTAAGCAGACTTTGGTTAGGGTGGCCTTGTATCATTATTAAATCTTTTTGTATAAACAAAAAAGTTTTAGAGCAGAAGGAAGGTAAAAATTAATGGAGAGACTGTGCATAGTATTTCTGATGTCTCAACATTGCTGCAAATAAAGTCAAGACACCTGTTTGAAGTTTTCACAGATTTTTAGTATAATAGTTCAGGGACTCAAGTGGAAATGGGTAGGCCTTGAAGAAAGCAGAAATGCTGAACGCTGTGGAAAACCATCAGTTGCTTGAGGGAAATCTTGCTGGAGATCACAGAAACATGTTAATATTCATTGAAATTAAAACTTTTTTTTTCTTTGACTATCTTTATGCATTAGAGGAAGAACAATTCCAGGGTTTTGCCAGAAATCTAAGGTGTAACACATTTCTGCTATTTAATGTTGATGTTATGCCTCAGTTTCCCTGGCCATAAATGGGGATAATGATACTTATCTCCTGTAAATTGCTTTGGGAACTTTTGATTATGAAAGTTGAATATGATTATTCATTATGTTTGCTTCCTATGAATATTCTAGTGAATGTGTTTCGCAAGGGGATGATTAATTTTCAACAAATATCGGAGACTTGAGAAAATGAGTTTATATCCTCATAAATATAAATGTTCTGTTTCAGATACTGAGGAAATGTGACATATTTGTATTCCATACAAATGAAGGCAGTATTCTCAAATGAGGAACACTGAGCCCACACGTGTTAATCACATGTTCTCTCATGCCAAGAGCTATCAAGCTTCCCTCATGCCAAGAGGGAACGGTTCTAAGAAATACATAGAGATACTTTTAGACCAAATAAGAAAGAGATGTAGATGCAAAGCTTACTGAGATCTGGTTATTTCCACATGTTACAGAGGTAAAACACACGGGGTGTTTTCTCTGACAGGTTTTAAATATGCAGTGTCATTCTGTGACTTGGACGTGCGGTGTGACGTGGGTTATGAATGTCATGCCACAGGTGTAACTGTGGGGAGATCACTGTTTTTAATAAGTGTGTATTTCAGAAAGCCTTCAATGCCAAGAGATGGGGCAATCTGTGACTGTTCTTTATAGGGTTCTGTAGTGGTCAGTCACCCTCAATGCCAGCAAGGTTGGCCTCACAGCTGAGGTTCTCTGTCTTGTTCTCATTGCTCTCTCTCTTTGCTCTGTGGGGATGCTCAGGTGCTGGAATTACCCAGCACTGGAGATCCCTTTCAGGCAAGCTGAAGAGATCAAGTCTTTGTCTACCAACAATAAGACACATTTTTCCAACCTTGAAACCTTAGTTGCCATATGTTTACACTTTTCCTCTAATTTCCCAGCTCTCTCTGATCCCCAGACACTGTACTCACTGTACTCACACAGTCTGTAGCATTGTCTTGTTCTTACCCCTTGCTCATTCTTTGTCAGGTACTGAATTGAGGTTTATTTTGGTTTGTACCCAGCACCATGACAGAGTATCTGAATTACCTTTCCATTTAATCTGCACTTGTCAGAATTGCAGCTTTTTGCCTTCAATCTGTTATTCTCTTGGCAGGACCTGTACTCTGTGCTCCCTGGTCTATAATTCTGCTCAGCACTTGTTTCAACACAACTTTCTCAAGGGTTAAAGGCTTTCCATATGTTTTTTGTCACTGTGTCATCTACAGATTCTAATAGCAGTATGTTTTATGGGCATTCAATTGTGTGATCAAAATGAATCTCATTCTGGTGATTTGTTTATTTCTGCTTCCTGCTCTTTCACAATTTCACTACAACCCAGTCATCTTTTACCAAATAACTTTGGTAAAAGTTTTTCTTTGTGTGTATTTTAAAAAAATCTTGATGTAGGGCTATTCATAATTAAAAAACCCACCAACAACAGTTTGTAGTTTGAAATGCTTAAATGTAATGAACAAAACAAGAGTATGAGAATGAGTATCAGGACTGTTATCTTCATTTTACTATTGAAAAATGCCATATAGGTAATATCTATTTAATTATTTACAAAACATACTTGCCTAGGTTTAGATGAACACAATTGGGTTTCACTTTGAGGACCAGTAGCTTAAAAGCATGTAAAAGCAAGAGGGACCCATTTCCATCCTTTCTAAAGGAAATCCCTTAAAGCTTTTTACAACTTTAATCTCTGTGTCCACAAAAAAGGAGCAGAACAACAGGACTGGTCAAGAATGAGCACAGAGGTGGGTTTGGTGCTGGCCCTCAATTTAGTTTCTGTTATTACTAAATAACTCTTTTCATCAACACTGACATCTCAACCCTCCCTAGAAAGACATAGGTAAAGCTGTCATGCAAGGAATAATTTCCATTTCTAGAGACAAAACTCTAGAAGCTTCACTAGAATATGGGGACCAGGAGACAAAGAAAATTTTCAGGTAGCCTGAAAAAAAGAAGGCAGTAACTGAGAGTGTTTGTGCAAGATTTCTGTAGGATAGCCTTAAGAAAAGTTATTTTCACTGACAAGAGTTAAATTGAATAATTATTGCCCCGTGGATAGAGCACAAGTCAGCAAACACTCACTCAAGCCCTTTCTAACAATCTGAAGATTACTTGGGGCATTTAAAAAACCTAAATAAAAACCCCGGCAAAGGCAAACCAACAGGCCAGAGCTTTATAATTTTATCAACTTTTATTTTATTTCATTTTTTTCAGAGGTGTGAATAGATATTGAATTGTGCCTGAAAAGTGTGATTGTTTTGTCACTCCTGCTGCACCAGGGGATTTTTATTTTGGCAGTTATCGTTAAGTAAAAACTGCCAGTGAAAGAGTTGAGCTTGAAGAACATATTTGAAAGATTCCTGCACCAGTCAAACTCGCTTAGCCCCTTAATCCCTTACATTGGCAGTTGAATCCAAGAAAAAATGTAGCAGTGCACAGAGGAGCTATAAACAAACAAAGCTTGAAGCTCTTGGCACCTTAAAAAATTGCCTGTTTCTTGTAAATACATTGCAATAAAACAATAGCTACTGAACATTAGTGGAGAAAGAAATCAGCCATGAGGAACTCAAAGTGGGTGGCTTTCCAATTGTGGGGAAAAAACAGCGAGAAAGCGGCTGAGATAAATCCTGCAAATACCATGCGAGGTTTTTGAGGACTTATTAATAAAACACACCCATAGAACACATGCAGAAAATGAAGTTAGTTGATCATTTGAGTGGTGGAATATTTTTCCAAGGCGCTGAGGCTCTCCATTCCCTGCAGTTTAAACAGCTTTTTTTGACAGCCCATTGCAAGCCCTGACTTACCACCCCTTCTTAGTCCTAATTGCTCACATTCAGCAACTTTTTTGCTACAGAATATGGGAAAGAAATAAAATCAGGTGTTCCATTTGTAAAGTGCAGTGATGAGAGTAAGGATTCATTCTCATCATTTTCTTCACTGTGAATTGTTTGAGTATCTTCTTAAAAGTGCCACAGGAAGAATTTTTCTGGTCACTTAAGGAGGCAGGTGCCTACAACTGAAAAAACAGTACTTGAAATTGTAAAGTTTGGATTGAAATTATATTGATATCAAAATTCTGTAAAGTACAGACTGAGATACAAATGCTGGACAAAATAAATGGCAAATGGACAAAATAAAGTTCTTTAGTTGGCCCCTTCCTATATGCAGAAGGTTTTTATTTTTGGTAACTACTATATAGTTCTATAACTGTCCTTTTTGGTAGGTGGAGTGGACAGGTAAGGAAACAAGAGAAAACTGTAGGAGGAGATGAACCACAGTTCAGTTATTTACAACTGCATGTGCTTGTTATCTTTTGTTCTGTAGTTTGTCTTTCTTTTGCTTTTGCATCCTATCCATTGCCCCTTCTGCCATTTAGGTCTACTCAAGATACTTTTACACCATTTGCCAGATCTCATGCTGATAAAGCAGTTGATGGACACACTGCAGGCTGGGTTATGCATTTTGTCTGGATGTGAAATCTAATTCTGAATGCCTGGGATACATATTTGTCAGACTTAAACTTTGATCGTGATGGGAATTGTAGATTTTTTGCTCTCACTTTTGAATGGGACTGGGATGAAGCAGGGAGGGCCATGTACATGAACTGGAGTTTAGCTCAGTGTTTTCAGTAAGGAGACAAGGGCTTGCCTCAAGGAGTAGACCAGATGCCACATCAGAGAGGAGGATTATTACTTGTAGTTTTAAGAAGTAGTAGAGGGAAAGTCTCTAGAGGATAAGATAGATATATCTGGGAGTGTTGCAGCATCTTAAACCTCAAGTTACTTCCCTATGTATAATGAACTCTGTGTGGGAAAAGCACGAGGGGCTGGGCTTGTGCATCTCTCTCCATTTGCATGGAGCTCCTCCTTGGAGTGGTTAGTAAAACATCTGTGGGTATGCCTGTGAGGTGAGGATTGCAAAATCACATCCCTTGAGACTACACACAGTCTTGTTAGCAATAGAGTTTAATAAATCCCACATCTCTGGGCTGCCCCAGGTGAGTTTGCACCCGAGCTGCACCATTTCCAGAGCACACTGCATCCTCCAGCACAGGCTGCAGGGCAGGGGAGAGGCTTCCTTGGCACAGCCTCCCCTCCCAGCCTCCTCAGGGACAACTGCAGGGTGGGAAGGCAGCCACTTTTGGACATTTGTCCACCTTTATAAAATTTCTCTGCTAAATCTGAGCAGTTTGTGGGCTCGTTGAAGCCTGTCAGTAGCAGAGACAGCAGCACTGGTTGGAAATGTGTGTAACTGAGCTGTGTGAACAAAAGCAGGTCAGGCTCTCATACCCCAGGACCTTTAGCATGGTGAAGGTGCTCAATATCTAATAATGGTATTTGATGTCACCCTTCAAGACAGAGGGTTTAATTTTGTTGTTTTTCAGAGAATGATCCCCACAGAAGTCAGCAGTGCCAGGGAGGTGTTGGGTTGATGCTGCAGGAGACTGAAGCCCTCCCAGGCAGTTCTTGTGCAGCTCAGGCACACCATCATTGGTGATTAATGCACCATAATGTACCAATCATGTGTCCCAGTGCTGTCATCTCTGGAGATCAGGGAACCGATGATTTGTTGTTTAAGTGTGATCTAAATAGATAATCCCTATTTACTTTGCAATACTGGGAAAGCCCTTAAGTCAGAATGATATTTTAATTGTATGGTTTCCATCAGCATCCAAGTTTTGTTCACTGTTTTGAATTCACTACGTCATCATTTCTTCCTGGAATTCACAGGGGACTTCTTTTCACTTACATGAAGATCTCTTCATGCTGTTCTGTCAGTGAAAAGGAGACTTAAAGTGGGAGTAAATTACACTAATATACAGTGCTGTTATATTGTCAGAGAGATGTAAAGCAGTGTTACTGCAGTAGAATATGATGTCCATCTGCTCACTGCAGTTCTCAACAAAAAGAAATTCTCTCCTTAACTAAGAAGGAAGTGGTGAGGAAACTGCTTTAGATTAATAGAAATGGCAGTAGCCCTTTTTGTTTCCCATTTCACCCCAGCAGAAGGGAACCAGGTGCTGTCACCTTTTTAGGTGATGATGTTCCCCACGATGACTGTGTTGCTACTTCAGTTTAAGTAAAATCCTAAAGAATAAGAATTGCAGATGCTCTCCTCGCTGGTGTTTTAGGATAGAGAACCTTTGTGTCTGCATGGGCTGACAGTATGTGAAAAATGAATTATTACCAGTGAGCAATGAGAGTTTATTAAAAAGAGAAGTGCTTATCTTCAGAGAGAGATAATCACAGTGCATTTCCAGTTAGATTTCTTAAAAACAAACAACCAACTCCCCAAAACCACAGCCCATCAAGAAAAAACTTAATGGGAGAGACTTATAATGTATTTTTAAAATAATGTGGTTTGGTATTTCAGCACTACATGAAAACAGGAGAGCTCTTTAAATCCACTTAAGGTCTTCCTACCCTCCTGGGTTTCATTTTAGAATTCAGTGTCACCACTAAACCACAAGGACACTGCTCTTCCTGGCTGTAATCTGTATATTCCACTGGGTTGATTTTCATTTAAGCCAGCCATATCTTTCCTTTCATGAAGGATTCCTTTATGAGGCACTCTTAAAATTTTTGATCTTGATATTTTGGTACTGCTAACTGATAATCAATCTTTGTTTTATGAATATCGTCTTTCAATATAAATATTTTAATTGAATTTATCAGAAATTATTATGAATAATATATTTTAGCATCAAAAGCAATGACTAATACTGTAGTATTTGATGTTCTGGATTTTCTTTACCATATAAAAGCCTTCTCTCTGCATGTTAAGTTACATTAGCTGTTTAAAAATACAAATACCTAAATTATGGTTCTAAATATTTCCCTTTGTCTTTTGTCCTACAGATAAGTTCACAGGCACATTGCAAAGTGAACATGTGGTTTTTACAAATGCAAAATAAATTCTTGGAGTGTGTGATGTAGCTATCAGTGGTACCAGAAGTTTCCAAAGCCAGCTTCACAAATGAGCCTGACAGCAGCGGTGTGAACTCAGAAGTCAGTGGTTCTTGCTGTTTTGAGGCTGGCAGATGTTCACTGTTGGATTAAAATGTCATTTTTAGCTGTTTTTTGGATGCAGGGCTCACAAAACAAAAGATGGAGTGCTGGTCAGAAAAGCTGGGCTCTTTAGATGAGTGGCAAACCCAAAAAGGTCCCAGAGGAAGAGGCCAAGGGCAGAGGAGCCGTGGCCACAGGGGCTCAGCTGGGCTCGCTGCTCTCCTTGGCTCTTGGGCTTTGTCTCTCTGTAACTGTGGCCAAATAGGAATAAAAAGGAAATTGCATGTCCTGGATGTGCAGCACAGCAACTCCTTCTGGTCCATGCCTTTTGTTGGTGTCAGCTTGAAATTAGGATCTCAAACTCAGCATACAGAAGGGAAAGAACAACTCCAGTTATTATTTTATTCACTAATTGTCCCTAATTTCCAGCATAGCTATTTTGGTCCATTAATTCTGGCTTCATGCTCCCCTTGTTTATCAGAAATTATCTCAACACAGCTGTTTGGGGTTATGAGTAGGCATTTTTTGGTTTGGACTACTTAAATCTTTCTGCCTTGTGCTTTTAACTTTGGTGAAATGGTTTTATGCATGAGTCTGAACTTTTGATTCCTTGGATAACTAGGTTTGTCTGTGGTACAGAAAACTGTACCTCTGTAGTCTTTATTTTTCTGTCAGGTACTTGCTGTTTTAATTTGTGCTTTTTGCTGCTGATTTCTTGGTGAACTTCAGCAAACTGCAGCAGAAGCAATATAAAAAGAAAAGCCAGTTCAGGAATATATGAACCTTACTTTATATTCCAACACAAATTTTAGCACTCTGCTTAAGAAAAAAATGTGGAGGAAGATTAAATTTACTATGTATTCCTAAACATCCCACCCTTTGTAAGGCAGGCAGGGGTGCTGGGAGCTGGGCTGTTTGGGAAGCAGCATTTGCCTGCCTGCAAAGTGAGGGGCGGCGCAGGGAACACCCTGCATGTGAATCTCAGGCAGAAATGCAAAAAGGGACTGAGAACAGAGACAACTTTGTGCAGTCTAAAAGCAGCAAGAAGCTCAGGCTCTCTGGAATCAATAATTGTTTGCTAGACATTTACATTGTTTTTAATAGAAAGCCTTGAAATATATTTTTGTAACATAAAAAACTCAGTGGCTGTGTGAAAGAGTATTATGTCATTGTCCAGACATTCCATTGAAGCAATAAGGGAAATACAGAGCTCTACAAATCTGTGCTTTACCCTGTGTAATGTTCACTAAAGCTTTACAGCAGGCTTAATCAGTTGGACATGAATTAATGATGGTTATCAAACAAAAAATAATGAATTCCAAATAAATACTTATTGCATAATTGAGGTCACAAGAATTTTCTATGAATAAAATATATTTGTATTTACAATGCATAAATTCAGTTGTGACACTGTTGGCCATAAACAGCTTTCTGATGGAAGTATTGATGAGCTATGTTAAATTAGTAATAGCTTGAATACATTTCTTAATTTTGTCACCAGCTTTGTGTGCAGGAATGTTGTTTGAAGTGAATTGGCTGCCATTTGTTTTGTCTGTACTAGGGGAACAAAATGGTGGGATTTTGATTTATTGCTTTTTTTAATTTTTACAATCTAACAAATACTCAAGAGCCTCAGTTGATGGGAGAAGGTTTTGGATTTGTCTTTTTTGTTTATGTATGCAGTGGATATTGTGTAGTTGACTTGTGCTTTGCCAAAACCATTTCAGATAATTTTTTCATTGATGCAATAATTAGCACAGTTTCACATGTATTGGAGAAAACATAAATATGTTACTCTGGGCCTTCTCAAAGAGCAAGGCAGAAAATACCAGACAGCTGCATGCATGTTGCAGCATTAACAGAAGCTCTCTTTACATTTTAGAAACAAACAAGCAAAGGTAAAATATAATGTGGGGATACTCAGGGGTAAGTCTTGAGTCATCAGAGTAATCCTGTGTAACATCCTGTTGGTATTTAGCATTAAAAGGCTCAGAGGAATGGCGCCTCTGCTGTGCCCAGGGCTCTGAGAGTTCCTGCTGGGCTGGGTGACCAGGCAGAGAAATAGGCAGAGAAATCCCTTCTCTCAGTGATTTCCAGGCCCAGATGTAGTTTGATGCTGATGGGTTAGCACAGGAACTTTGTAAACCACATCATCTCTTTGCACACCAGTTCCCTGCTCACCAAATGAGAACAACTCTCACCTACACAGCTGAGTTCTGAAGTTTGTGTAACATTTTTAATCCATTAAGCTGAGCCATCCTCAGTCATTGCAGTGTTAGTTTTTGAAAGATGATGTGAGTGCTTCCAGTTGAATTAGCACCACACATTTCAATGGATGTGAAATTTGGTTTTTAATGAGCAGAAACCACCCCCTGCTTTGGAAGCAGTGTTATCACTATTGCTCTCTTATCTGAGAGCCCTGGTTATGGCCCATAGAAAAATCCTTCTTGCATAGAGCTCTGAAAAAGAAATAGATAAATAGAAAAGCAAGGAAGTGCAAGTGCATGATAGGCAGAAGCCTTAATGTGTCAGCAATCTTAGTGCATTTTGCTCTTCTTTTTCTCCTCAGCAAATGGGAAGTTTCAGGAGATAATTACAGAACAAATCCTGAGCCTTGTCAGCATTAGGCACCCCTAAGAGAGAAGCACAAAATGGTGAGTGTTCCAAGGTGCTTGTTTAAAAGTGTTGGTGCAATGGGTAAAACAAGGTTGGAGGAGTGTGAGGAAAAGGGCAATGGATAGGAAATGAAGAGAGGCTGGGATAATGGGAGGAAATGTCAGAGTTAGAGCAGAAGTGTAAAGGAACTGGAATCTCAGAGACTTAACTGTCCTTATTGCCCTCTTAACACTGAGGAAAAACATCCTGAAGCATAAAACCATGGTGGAAAAAAAATGAATGGAAGGAGGGCAGAATGAAAAACTGTTCCACCAATAAAATCACTGTTTGCTATTGAAGGGCACATCCCCTTGCAGAGTGGGGTCTGATGTTCCCCAGGGCTTCTCTTCCCAAGCTCAGGTGAATTCACTGCACTGGCACTAAAATCCAAATGGGGTCACTTGTGATTGATTTCTGAGAATTGTGAGCCTCCCTCTTGAAAAGTTGAAGCCATAGAGCACCCTGTGCAGAAAGGGTGAAATGCTTGAAGTCACAGCTCTGCCTCTGGTCTACCAAAGAATTTTAGATCAGGTTTAAGGAATAAATCCTCCTGAGAAGTGATAAAATTCTTGATACTGCACATTTAAAATGTACCAAGATAAAGAAACATACCATGAAAGGGAGTAATGCGTTAGCACAGGTGGTGTCTCCATGGTTCTCCTCTCTTTTTTGTATTTTATAAATGTGTTTTAAAGGCATGACTGTACTTAACTACTTAATCTTTATTTCTATTCTACTATTAAGAAAAGTTCAGAGAGATAAAATTGAGTGTTTAGTTTTGGTTTTTTTCCCTTGGAATAAGGAGGAGTTAGAATGAGATTTACAGTGCAATTTATACTCCATATCCACCTAGTCTTGGATGCTTTTTCTGACAGAGGCCAGCACTGGGGAGAGTCTGAGAGCCTCCCACTTAACAGTTCCAGTAAAATCTGTTTTCCAAATAAATACTTTCAGCAATAGAAACTAACATACAGAAAATGGCTAACAGCTAAACATACAGAAATGGCTTCATTTTTTTGTCATGAGATTTGCAATATTTAGGTCATACTTAGACCAAGGACAAAGAAACAGTAAGATTTTCACTTTATGGCCCCTATTTCATCAGTAGCAGGAGCAGGTCAGAACAATTACAGTGCATCTCATAAAACTGCCTGCCTCCCTACTCTGCAACTTGATCATTCTGTATAAATTTTCAACTGAAACTGTAAAATCTGCAATATTTATACCATGACATGAAGCTGTAATGATGTCAAACCTCTCCATTCACGCATGTCCATCTACAAAAGTGAGATTTTGAGTAAATTTTGCTCTTTAGAGTCTGTAAGAAAATAACACAGGCTCTATCCCTTGGAGATCTGTTTTACTGTACCCTGGTATTTCAAAGTTATATAATTTTTTGTCATACCCACTTGAAAGAAAAATTAAAACAAATTCCAGCAAGATCTGTGGGTTAGACTTTGAAGAGAAAAATGACACCACTCAAAATATTCTTTAGAACATAACAAGAACACAACTATTTTACAACTTAAAAAGAACAAACTTTTACATCCTTGTGGCAGTGCCAATTGTGTTCTCTTTTTCAAATGTTGTCAAAAATTATAAAGCATAAAAGCTTTCAAGCACTGAAGATTAATCCTCCCTCCCAGAAAGATAAAGATTGTAGTTTTGCTTCTAGCTACATATTTTTAAGTATAATTCTGAAGCAATATCAAAGCAGATGGTGCAACAGCAGCATTGAAAAAGCATTTGGTGTATTGTAAGTGTCAGGTTAGAATTCACAACCTGATGAATTGCCCACAAGTTCAGTGTTAAAATGGTGCCATTTCTGTTTTAAAATAACTAAGTTAGAAACTATTTTCAGAACTAGAATTAAAAATAAAAAAGAGAATAAATAACCCATATGTCCCTTGTTGGTTTTAAATATTTAAGTGTCAACTGGAATTGTGAAAGCAAGGGTTATGTGTATAGAATTGCTATAAAACTTTCCATTTGCTCTGAGTTTTCATGCTGTGTGAGCAGTGTTTTCAAAGACCTTTGCAGCTGGTATTGTCAGCATATGGAGTAGATTGGAGTTTTACATAATACTTCAGCAGCAAACACTCCTGGCTTTGAAGGAAACTTTGTTTTAAAGGTAGCAAATTCTCAACAATATCTCTGGCTGGAAGCAGAGCAATCTTTCTCAGGTGATGGATAAAAATTGACCTTTCTAACTATGAATAATGTCAAGTGCTGAAGCCATTAAAGTTCAGTTTCCTCACAACTATAAGACTACATGATGCTATTTTATATTTCTATTCAGGAGAGGAAAAAAAAAAAAGAGGTTAGGATTTCTTTCATACTATAGATAAGAGGAGACAGCTCCCATTTAGCTGGCAATTCCCACAAAGAAATTTGAGGTTTTATACCCCCATTTCAGTGCCAGAGGATTCACGGACCTTCATTTAGGAGCTGAGCAGAGAGAGGGCTGTAAGAAACTCTGGAATAAGAAGTTTCCAGGGAATGAGAAAGTGCTTATTCCCAAGTTTCTCTGCTCTCCTCGTTAGGCAGAGGATCCCCCCGCTGGTGCTGGGTGGCAGAAGCCTCGTGTGCATTTGTCACCTGACAGGCTGTGACAGCAGCAGGTACCTTGTGGATGGCAGCGAGGCCAGGAATTGTCTTTGGGAGGAGAGCCAGGCATTGATTTGTTTCTGCAGCTCTGCTGCTTCATTGGCAGCCCTGTGGGCTTTGGGAAAGGTGGAAAAGCAGCAGGGTGTAGTTTGTTTCTGAATGTGCTGGGGCAGATGCTTTGGTGACAGGGACCAGCGTGCTGCGACACCGGGCGTTGGATGCTGCTGGTCCAGGGGGTGATGGGGCCACGTGGGGCCTGAGCCTGCATTTTCTGAGTTATTTCTGTATTTCATTGTGCCTCTGCTTCTCCAGTGCACACAGAGCTCTTGAATTGTATTTGTGAGGTTCCCCAGACGAGGAAGGAATGATGAATCTGACTCCATGTTCTCAGAAGGCTAATATATTATTTTAAGATACTATATCATATTAAAGAATACTAAACTAAAGAATACAGGAAGGATTCTTACAGCAGGCTAAAAAGATAATAATGAGAACTTCTGACTCCTTCCAGAGTCTCAACACAGCTTGGCCATGATTGGCCAATGAGTCAAAACAATTCACATGAAACCAATGAAACAGTCACCTGTTGGTAAACAATGTGCAAACACATTCCAAAGCAGCAAAACACAGGAGAAGCAAATCAGATAATAACTGTTTTCCTTTCTCTCTGAGGCTTCTCAGCTTCCCAGGAGAAGAATCCTGGGCAAAGGGAATTTTCCAGAAAATATGACTGCCGCATTCTTGGAGCTCTGTCTTGGCTGTATGAATTAGCTTTCATTATTCAGATTCTGGTTTGCAAATGATCTTTAAGAGAGGAGGACCACTGCCTTTTTTGACAGAGTTTGCAGTAATATCTGGGGCCTCACTTCCCCAAAGGCACCTGCAGAAATTAAATTTGCCAGGCAGTGCTGAGAGTTTGGTGCTCCTGCAGTGTGAGTGGACAGAGCGTGGCAGTGCAAGGCACCAGGTGTATCCAGACCTGAGACTGGCTCATTCTGCTGCAAGGATGAGAAGCCTCCTCCTGCTTGGTTTGGGATGGTTTCCAATATATTGATCCATGGAGAAGGCAGCTGCCTCTCCAGAGACTATAAAAATGAGATGCCTAGCTAGAACCCCACTGAATAACAGGTTTGTGCCTATAAACATGAGGCATCTTGTTTTAAAGATATCCAAAATGCTATACTGAAAGAAACAAATTATGAGATTCTGAGGTGAGGAAAAGACAAAAGGGGGGCTCTTTGTACATGAGTGAGTTTTTTCCCTTCTGCTATGAAGCAGAGCTGATGTTTAATCAAAATTTCAGTGAATTTAATATACACTGCAGGTGTTTTAGTACCTATAACCTTATTTCTTGCTTGGTTTCTTGAAAGGAAAATAACCTCTCCCAGGATTTGTTTCTAATGAAATGTAGGTAATGTGCTTTGTGAGCTTACAAGAGTGATGCCATGAGACTGCCCTGGCAGGAAGCTGGGGGAGTCCTTTCCCATCTGTCCTTTAAGGACCCTGGCCTTGGAAATCACCCTGCAAGCAGGTGCCTGTGCCAGGTCTGTGCTGCTGGTGCCTCTCAGGTGGTGACAATGGGGTGTGTTACCTCCAAAACTGCTAACCAGGGGGTGCAGAGCTGTTGTTTGTGCTTGTTCCTCTGGGATAAGTCAGCGCTTTCCTAATTAATTAAACGTAGCCTTACAGTTAGAGCAGAAATGTGCGTTGTTAACTCCTGTGCAGCTGTGAGCTCAGGAGAGGGTGGTTTGCATATTTGTGCAGGAAAGACAACTTTGTTTTCTGCAGAGACTTGGCCTGGGAATAGCAAGGGAAGTTATTCTTAAGGTTTGTCCTGTTATGGTATGAATGCTCAAGTAGTCTAATGCAGGATTTGTTTACTTCTAGCTTAAAGAGTTGTATTTTAAAATGGAATCCTGGTGTTCTACCTTTCCTGGCTTTCTATGGTTAATGCTGTAAATAACCTTGGTCTTTACAAAATGCCTGAAAATTTCCAAATGAACAAAGTGATTCTTCAGCTGGCATGAAAATGGATAAAGGTTTGGGCATGTTTTAGGAAGTCTGTAGTTATTTCCCCCCTACTTTAGATGTGTTTGGGAAAGTTGCAGTCTAACAGCTGACAGACGAGAAGGCAGAGCTGAGCCCATATTTGAGAGGACATTGCTGGTGTTATCAGCAGCATGAGCAGGATCAAAGCAAAGAGTAAACAAACCAAATACTTGATCCTCTTCTGCTACCTGAAGGTCCAGGAAGGGGACATGGCTGCTTGGTGGTCCTCATTGATGTGCTGCATTCTTTTTGAACTGTTAAAAAGTAAAACAAGAAGTGAGGAATATACTCTGAGCACTCTCAGCTGTGAAATAACACTGTGTTATTTCTTTGATTGCATTATGTGTTCAGATGATGCCAATAGCTGATACCTAAACCCAGGCTGACTCTGTAGTGCAAGACTAAGGAAAAGCAATTCTTCCTGACACTCTGGCCCTATGGCAAAATGAAAATGCTGGGAAGGCCTTGCCTAACTTCCCTGCTCAAGTGTCTGACACGGCTTCTGTGCTGGGTTAGTTTCCTTGGAAACCCGTGGCTGTGCACATGGGCAGGAGCAGGGCTGCAGTTGGTGGACGTGGCCCTTGGGGGCCCCATTACTGAATTTCTTATGTTTAGAAATGCTTTGTAATAAGGCCTCTGGTGTCACTTATTAGCAGTAAAGTGTAGGGCAGCCTTCATCAGCATCAACTGCCAATTTGTTTCTTATGGAAATGAATCCACGTTGATGGCGTGTAAGACTTTTTGGAGATTTTCTGCTGGAGCAGAATTCTCACTTGTTCTTTTTATGCTGCCACTTGACACACACTTCTCTAATTTGAGTGCTTTTCTACTCATTATATTGATTTCAGCCTTCTCGCTGAAATGAAGTAACAACTTGCAAGGGGAAGATGGGCAGAGAGAGAGGAAATAAACTTATAGAGAAGCATTTTATCTGACCATGTTCTGCCTTAAATTACAGTACTGGAGTTGAAGCAATTTTAATCTTCACTGACTAATCTGCCTTTTTTTTTTTTTTTTGCAAAGTTTTGTGTCTTCATCTTTGGTAAATGGTGTTTTGATTCTCTTTAAAATGCAGACTAAAATATTAACATTTAAGGCAATGTCATAGAAATGAATATATGCCTATCTCATTTTTTTCTATTACCTATTTCATTCCTTCTATTACCTCTTAGGAAGTACAGAGATGAGTATGATATTTAAAAGGCTGTAAGCTAGCCAGATATCTGGTGTAAAAACAATTTCAGTCACAAAGTTTTCTGGATGTAAAGCTCAGGTCCAGGGCTGTGCAAGACATTTTTTTGTAGGTTTTGTGGGATTTTTGTGCATTTGGATTGGTTTATTCCATTATTGTGGCTTCATTTTCCTGAAAATGTTGCAAAACTGCTTGTATTGGGTGAGAATGTCCCAGAGGACCTACAGCTTCTGTTTGCTGTGGTGATCAGTCCATGACACAACAGGTCCCCATCCCCTCCACTATGGAAACACATAAATTTCTCTTCAGATCTGACATCCTGGTGTGCTGGTGAAAGAAAGAGAGAAGAGGGAGACAGACAAAGGCATTTCATTCTTCCTGTTGAGTGCATTGGTGTCTTTCATTGACAGTTGAGAGAGATTTGATGGGAAAGGCTAAACACTTGTGGAGGAAGCAGGCAAATATGAGAATTTAATTTAAAACCCAAAGATCTTTTGGTATTATCTTTTAATTAAAAGTCCCAGAAAATACAAGCCTGAAAAGCTGAGAGAAATGAGAAGGATATACTCAATAAATGGCCTTTTCATGCAATCACATTTTGAGGTCTTGAAGAACCTCTTTGCTTCATGGTTGAATTCCTATAATCTAAGCCATGCATACACTCCTATACACCAAGATCAGTATCTTTTGAGTAAACTCCTTTCTTGTCATTAAGACTTGACATTTCTGTTCATTGTGGCTGCCTGACTGCAATAAACTTGCCTCAGAGGATATACAAACTCTATTTTCAGTGAATGCCAGCAAGAGGCTGCATATGAAACAGGGAGAAGGAGTTATTCTTGTTCACAGAGGCTGACTGGAGAGGCACATGAGTTACTGACATATCCTACACATTTCAGACAAGAGGGGACCTAGAAATCAGAGGAACATGGTGAATTGTTAGGTTTCAGGTCTCAGTTTTCCATAGGGAAACAAACAAAGGCAGGTTTGTTTCCCTGTGGAAAAAAAGTTGATTTTCTACAGTGAAGTTTTAAATGTCTTTGGTGTTAAGGCATTTGATACTTTCCTTGTGAGGTTGTACCAAAGCCAGGACATTTCATTGCTAGGCTGTCTCCTAATATTCCATTAAAATAAAATAAAAAGTTTCTCTACAGAGAATGACATAGTGCCACTGCAAAACCTGGGTCTAGAAAGGTCCTGCAAGAAAAATGAATGGTGGAACTCCCTAGACAGGGGAAAAAAAAAAAAAAAAGAAATTTAAAATGGCAAAAAATGTAAGAGAATCCTTTAACAAGAAAAAATCTAAATTGCTTGAACTTCATTGTGCAAAAGGTCTCAATTTCTGAAGGCTGCTTTTCTTCCACCATTATCTCTTAATTACAGTGAAAACATCCCTTCAATGCCTGACATCATTTATAATTGGATCTCATTCATTGTTGCTCACGATACTCTCATAGTTAAAATTATTTATACATATATGCAAATTATTAATATTTAAAAACCCTTTGAGTTGTGAGCTATAAGTTGTAATTTACTTTTTCTGCTTCCAGTTGGAAGAGAATATACCTAATTATCACTCAGAATTGTTGTGTCCCCCATTGAAAAAAAGCCCACCCTAAGACCAGTAAACAAGATCATCAAAAATCCTTCAAGCTGCATCTCTTGAAGAGTGAGGTGAGCTATCAGCACAATTTCACACTGCCCTCTAACCTTTCCTGTTTTATTCTAATTCCCTCTAAGTTGCAGTTGCACTTTTATCTATTCCCTGTGGTTGTCAGGGATGTTGGAGCAATATTTGCTTTCCCAAAGCTGCATCCTAACGGATAAATCCTGGCCACTGGGGACACAACGTGGGTATTTGCTGCTCTGCCCAGCAGAGATGACTTTGCCATGAGAGGTAGTAAAATAATCAAGTTGCCTCCTTTTTATGCTTGAATCTTCCACACAGTATCTCAGGGCATTCCCTTTCGTAGTTATTTAGATTGAAGCAGACTGTTGCTAGTCTAGTAAAAACCAAAACAATTTCTCTTCTCACTGTTCCTTTTTACAAGTCTTGAATGCCTGGAGCTCCGAGTATTTTCCTCATGTGATGGGTTCAAACTAATGTTAATGATTTCATTTAATTTTGTATTGATATTTTGCTAAATAAGTAAAAGCTGAAGTGGTTGCAATCTCTAAGTTATTTGAAATACCTTTCTGTGCATCTTCATTACTTGGAAGGACTCTTTGGCAATGGCACAGCAATAAAAATGTTGAGAGGAAGGTTGAGCTCAGAAGTTGCAGAAGTTGCTCACTCTGTGTGAAATGTTCTTTGAACCAGCAACCTTGTAAATTTTCATCTAGCACAGAATATCATATTAATTGAAAGCATCATCCCATGACCCACTCACATTCCCTGAATCTTTGTGCTGTGTTCTTCTGCATTGTTTCTCTCAGTGGTGGCTGAAACCTGCTCAGCTAAAAATGTCAAAGAAAGGTGTAAGGGGGAATATTGTGGACTCAGGTGTGTCAAAGTGGGAATCCTGACCCTTTCCACTGACTGCTGCCAGTCTGAATGTTTTGCTTTTGTACACACAGAAATACTTGCACGGGGCTGAGTGTTTTGGAGACTGAGGCAGCCAGGTGTGATTGGAACAGGCATTTCTCCAGCTGTGGTATCCTCAGTGTAATGTCTGCTCTCCTCATCACCTACTGCTCAAAAATCAAAACCAAATTCAGGCTACTTTGTTTAAAAACTTGGTAGGGGATGTCTTGAATGGCTCCTTTTTCAATGTCCGTAGCATTAAAATAAATTTGCCCTAAGCATAGGATGTCTGAAATTTTGCATTTATGAAAATGCCCAGGTTTTCATAATCAGCAGAGTCTTCCTGCCCAAAGCATGTTGAGATTCAAAGTTTGTGATGTCCTTAGCAAGTGAATGACACTGTCCAGCAAAATTAGAGCAGGCACACCACCCTGCCAAACCTCCCTGGCAGTGAGATGAAAAGGGCTGGCATGTGTCTGATACCAAATTGCTCTTCCTGAGGATAGCTTTTGGTTAGTAGAGATGAAAAGAAGCAAATAAAGTTTTTTTTTCTCACATACTCCATCTATCTGTGGTGGAACTGTGAAGGCTTAGAAGGGATGTCTGAAGGCAGAGCAGTGTGATTTAGTGTGAACTGCCAGCTTGGTAATTGAGGACTGACTATTCCCACTCTCTCCCTGCTTCCATTCAGGCTCTGCTCAGAACCAGCTACAGCTGCTGTTTGTATTGGGGTGCAGTGATCTCTCTTTGGAAATAATTCCTTCTTCTTTCCTCAGACTCTAAGCAAGCAACACTGGCTGTTTCAGGCATGAGAAGGAGTTGTGTATAAAAGCAGGGATGGATGCTTCAGTTAACAGCTTCCTTGGAGGCTGTGCTTGAGAATTGCATTGTCCCTCTAGTCTGTCTGCTGTCACAAGAGTCCTGACCCAGCTTTGTTGTTGGGAGGAATAAAATGCCATCCACACTGCCTTTGCTTACCTGATTCTTCCCCTTGAAGCCTCCTGAAGGAGCCTCACCTGTCTGTCCTGGAAATGATGTGCAGCCTTTCTAATGCCAGTGAGGCTGGGAATCCTCTCCCAGACAGGGCTCCAGTTTCATTCCTTGCAGTCTAAAATGGATCTAAACCCAAGTGCTGGCTGAATTGCCCCTGGGGGTGAGCGAAGCCGGATCAGTATCCATGGTGGGAGGATGATGAGAACATGCCCTGGTGACAGATCCCTGGGGGTGTCTGTGGCCCCAGGCAGAGAAGCTGCTCCCCATGGGCTCCTCCTGCAGCCCCTGCTCCCTGGGCATTGTTGGTGATGGCTGCAGGTGCTCAGGGCCCTTTGGCAGGTGCTGCCTCTGGCCACTGATTTAAGGCACTTTCAGCCTCCTCCTTTGTGCCCCTCCAGTCTGAGTTTCTGGTGCAGCCCTACCTGACCCTTACATTTGAAGTACAACTTCACAATGGGCTCACATTTGGGTGATGTTGATCCCCTCACTTTAGTTGTTGGTCTTTTAATTACAAATATAATGAAGATCATTAAATAATGCTATGTTCCCTTTGCAAGTTAAAACCCTTGAAATTTAATATGAGGGCTTTCGTGGGACTGGGGGCTAATTGAAACAAGGTTTTACTAAATGAGCAAATTAGTGAAAAAGAGCACATCATGGTTACAAAATAAAAATGTTAGTTTATATTTTTGAAACATATAGGTTTATTGGGTAAGGTTATTCATTTGGACACTTTGACCTTTGAAAGTAACACAGTGAAATATGCTAATAAAGACTTCTATTTTTCTTTTTAAATATTTGTTTCAGAGCCCTATAAAAATAACAATCTCCTTTTCAGAAAGGATTTGGTGTAATCACAGGGTGTTTGAATTACGATTAAGGAAGGTGTGGAGCTTGCTGCCAATTAGTTTAATTGATGTGAAAGTCTGAGTACATCTTAAGAGGGCAGGATTTCCCTACCTGAATTGAGCCCTCCTCAAAGACCAGCAGGAAGAGTGTGTGTGGAAGAGGGAAGGAAAAAGCCAAATACAACAGAAAACTTCTGTCTCTAAGAGGGCCTGAACCAGGACAGAACTGCATCTTGGGGTAGCTAAAAAATATCTTCATCATCCTGAATTTCTTTTAAAGGTTTTTTGGGTTTTTTTTAATCTAATCTCCCAGTTGACCTCACCTGTTCCCCTAAGAAGAACAAGCTTTGAATTAGAATTTTGACTCAAATGTTAAAATTTTGTATGATATAAATTGGATGCAGTGTGAGCCCTGAGTAATTTTGTGTTTCTCCTGGTGACACTGCAGTGTCACAGCAAGGAGAGGAAGGTGACATGTTTAACCTGTTATGCAGCAGTGGCCACTCCAAAGACTTTTGGGTTTTTTTGCAAGTAGAGAAGTAAGAAAGGTGTGATTCACTTGTACAGCATTGCAGAGGCTGCCTGCTTGACCTGTACACGGCTGAAGCTGTCAGTTCAGCTTTCTTGATGTGAAGGAAGGGTTAATTTGTGCAAAATGGGCTTTCCCTCAAGCTTCTCTCAGCACTGAGCTGCATTCAGAGGTGTCTGTGTGCTGTGATCCCAGTGCAGCTCCAGGTGTGGGAAAGAGGGGCAGGGATCCCAGTGCAGCTCCAGGTGTGGGAAAGAGGGGCAGTGATCCCAGTGTCTGGGACACAGGCAGTGATCCCAGTGCAGCTCCAGGTGTGGGACACAGGCAGTGATCCCAGTGTCTGGGACAGGGGCAGTGATCCCAGTGCAGCTCCAGGTTTGGGACAGGGGCAGTGATCCCAGTGCAGCTCCAGGTGTGGGAAAGAGGGGCAGTGATCCCAGTGCAGCTCCAGGTTTGGGACAGGGGCAGTGATCCCAGTGCAGCTCCAGGTTTGGGACAGGGGCAGTGATCCCAGTGCAGCTCCAGGTTTGGGACAGGGGCAGTGATCCCAGTGCAGCTCCAGGTTTGGGACAGGGGCAGTGATCCCAGTGCAGCTCCAGGTTTAGGAAGAGGGGCAGTGATCCCAGTGCAGCTCCAGGTGTGGGACAGGGGCAGTGATCCCAGTGCAGCTCCAGGTTTAGGAAGACGGGCAGTGATCCCAGTGCAGCTCCAGGTGTGGGAAAGAGGGGCAGTGATCCCAGTGCAGCTCCAGGTGTGGGAAAGAGGGGCAGTGATCCCAGTGCAGCTCCAGGTGTGGGAAAGAGGGGCAGTGATCCCAGTGCAGCTCCAGGTTTATCTTCCAGGTTTAGGAAGAGGGGCAGTGATCCCAGTGCAGCTCCAGGTGTGGGACAGGGGCAGTGATCCCAGTGCAGCTCCAGGTGTGGGACAGGGGCCGTGATCCCAGTGCAGCTCCAGGTTTGTCACAGGGGCAGTGATCCCAGTGCAGCTCCAGGTTTGTCACAGGGGCAGTGATCCCAGTGCAGCTCCAGGTTTAGGAAGAGGGGCAGTGATCCCAGTGTCTGGGACACAGGCAGTGATCCCAGTGCAGCTCCAGGTTTAGGAAGAGGGGCAGTGATCCCAGTGTCTGGGACACAGGCAGTGATCCCAGTGCAGCTCCAGGTTTAGGAAGAGGGGCAGTGATCCCAGTGCAGCTCCAGGTTTAGGAAGAGGGGCAGTGATCCCAGTGTCTGGGACACAGGCAATGATCCCAGTGCAGCTCCAGGTTTAGGAAGAGGGGCAGTGATCCCAGTGCAGCTCCAGGTTTAGGAAGAGGGGCAGTGATCCCAGTGTCTGGGACACAGGCAGTGATCCCAGTGCAGCTCCAGGTTTAGGGAGAGGGGCTGCACTGCCAGGTTTGAGGTGCAGCTCTGCAGCTCCCCCCTGGTTGGACACAACCTCTTCTCTTCTGCTTCTGGCTGCATCTGCCAAGCAAATCAGAGCAAGGAGAGGAGTTAGGAAATCAAGATTAGCAAACAGATGGGGAAGGGAAAAGGAGAATTTCATGCCCTGGTGGCTCATCTGGCTGTCTGTATTTTGGGCCACTCTTCAGTACCCTCTCTGTGTTTCCCCACTCCTGACCTGAAGCACACGTATTTAATGTGAATTCCAATTTAAAAAGGGAGTTAGGGGAAAGAAAGGAGGGGAAAATTAATCACTTTAAAGAAATTCAACATTTGAAACTGTAAAACTCTGAAAAGCTACCAAGTGTTGCTCCCTTGCAATATTAGATCATTCCTTTATGCAGTGATATTTTAGATTCCTTGGTTTTATTTTTATTTGGCTCCATTCTACTTGAAACTGTAATCCTTGAGGAATTCTCTCTAGTAAACTCCCATTCAAACCACTGGGGATTTCAGCAATCTGTTGGCACAGTCTTTCACCATGTTTTTGATTTATTTATAGATATGGTCTTGCATCACTGAAATATTTCTGCATATTGTTCCAGACAAAGCCAGTAAATTCAATATGTCACTATGTATCCCCTGACTTGCCTCCAAGGCCTTGTTTTTCACAGAGTAAAAAAAAACTTTATAAAAGAGTGGGAGCTGTCTGACTATGAAATGGGCTTGAATAATAACACCAGGCTCTCAGATGAAATCTTATACTCTAGATGAATCATCAAGTGCTCATTAAACATCTCTCTACTCTAGGAAGAGATAAAAAAATCTTCCTCTTGATGTTACCCATAGGACCTGGACAAAAAATTATTTCATATTGGAACATGAAAACAGCAAACTTGACCAAACCATCAGCTGTAGTAGTTTCACTTCTATTTGATTCCAGCCTGAGAAACCCTTACCTCTTACTTTTATAGCAACACCAGCATAAGAACACTCATCATCCTTGGAAGGCCTTGTAGGGAAGCATGGAAAGGGCTGTGTCACATTCCATCCCCTTTGGAGAAATTATCCTTTGGCTCAGATATCAAAAAAACCATCCTTTCACATGAACATGCACCAGGGCACCCCATGAGACCCAAGACATCAGGCAGCCTTTCTTAAAACACTGCTTTAGTTTGCATCTTTCTGCTGTAAACTCAGTTTTGTGGCAGGAAGGTCACGTTTTGAATAAGAAATGGATACAAGGACTGTGGTGAGGAATAAGTTTTTGTCTTCTTCAGCCCCATTGCAGGAATGGCAGCTGTGGATCATGCTAATACTTTGATTTCTCTCATCACTACATTCTTTATTTGGCATCAGATGGCTTTGCAAGCAGCAGTTTTCCTGGGCTGTGCAATGACAGTGTCTGCTGCCACGGTGCAAGCTCTGCCATGCTATCACTGAATTTAATTCCCTCTTCCCAGTGTTGTATGACCCCTTATTTGCCCTGTGCTCAGAACGTGCTTGGCAATGGCTACAGCAATTCTGTTCCTCCTGCAATCTCGTTGTATTTCAATCACATTTTATTTTAATCCAAGTTTAACTTGTGTTGTAAGGCTACAGACTGCTTAATATAACAACTTCGCAATGTTGTGTTTGCATAAATATTATTTTTAATTTTTTCCTAGCCTGGTATCTCCAGTCTCAGCAAATAAAACTTTCAGATCTGGAAAATCATGCACTGTAACTGTCATGTGCATGATTTGCTTTGCTTTTTTCATTCCCCATTTAATTGAGAAGCCACCAGGAACAGTTTTTAGCCTTCTCATTACTTAATCTTAATTGCAATATCTTTTAATTTATATTGTTTTATTACTTTAATGATATGAGAGGCAGTAAGTGGCTATTGTTCATTAGCCATATAAATGCTGTGTGTTTGAGGTTTGGGTTGGCTTGTTTGTTTTCTTTTTTTTTTTCCCCTTTTTTTAATCCTCCTAGTGTCAGCTTTTTTTGCGTGTAGAATACTGTAAGGGTGAATAAGGTAAAGATATTTTCATTCATACCAAGCTAAAATACCTCCAAAGCAATCTCAGTGGAATCATTAATTAGCTATGAACAAATGTCTCAATTAAAGCTGCTTTTACATTTTCTCATCACTCTCTGATTAACTATTAAAAAGGTGAGCTTAGTATTAAGTCCCTTTGGCAGTTCACGTTCTGTTTACTGGAGAAAACTTCCCATCAAGTTTGCATCATTTTTGGATAAAAAAGCCAACTCTGGGTGGTGAAGGTGGCCCAACACCTGGATAACAGATGACTTGTCCTGTGTTGTGTCTGGCATTTGCAGTGTGGGGTCTTTTCTGTGGGGGTGAAGTTCAGCTGGGGCAGAGGAGCTGTCCCAGCACAGGAGGTGTGTGAGTATGTGGGTTCCTGCCTTTGTTTTGGGAGAGCTGTGGTTTGCCTGTGTCCTGTTAGAGGGAGAACAGAGCAGGAATGGTGAAGGAGGGACTGGCATTGTGTGGCTGCAAATAAAAGTTGCAAACCCTCAGCTTTTCCACACTGATTGGTAGGTCTCCCCACACAAGACTCTGAATTTGATCTCCTGCTAACATGATGTTAATTTTACTCAAAAAAAAAATTTAATATGTGAATCTAGAAAGTATCACTAACCCTGAAGCTTGCTTAACATTGTAAAATATTCAAGAGGTGTTGGATGAAAATTGGGCAGTAGGCATTTTTTATTAAACTGTATGGATTTCAAATATGAGAGAGAGAGTTGTGCTTCAATGTCAAAAATGTGAAGAATTAGCAGCAGAAGCTACATTTTATGTGAACAATGGTGTTTTACTGCCAACTTCTGTTGAATACAAGGCCACAGAAGGAAGCAGAGAAGGAGGAGCTGGAGGGAGTGATGGTACTTGTGAGATGTTAAAAATGCAGAGTTTATGGACAGCCCCACTGTCTTCCTCACTTGTGCATCATCCTAGAAGAAGTGTTAAAGCTTATCTTTATTTCATGCTGTTCAGTCTTGTGTGTAATTTGCAAGAGCACAGGGTGGTGAGGAAAAGACAACTGGAGAGAGTTTTCTGTGGGGTGAGGGGGTGGGAGGCATCTTGTTTTACCATGCTAGGTTTGTGGAAGCAAGGAGCAGCTTTGAATCACAGGGGATATCCCATTCCTGTTTGGTCCTCCTGACCTACAAAAGAGACATAAATGGCTTTGTACAGCCTTCTGTTTGTAGTCTGAAAGGAAAATCAGACTGTAAGGTAACTTAAGGTTGATGTTGCTTGAATTTTTAAGATGGGATTTCCTGTGTTGTGCTGAGGAGACCTGTTAGACTGGTGCTCTGCAAAATTCCTGGCTGTATGCAGATAGAATCATGGAATAGAATCATGGAATCATAAAGGTTGGAGAAGGCCTCCAACATTGTTAACTCCAAACTGTGCCCTGTCCCCACGTTGTCACCCAGCTCAGAGCACTGAGTGCCACATCCAGTCATTCCTTGGACATCTCCAGGGATGGGGGCATCACCACCTCCCTGGGCAGCCCCTGCCAGTGTTTGACAACCTTTTCTGTGAGAAAAATTTTTCCCAATATCCAACTTTTACCTCCCCTGGCACAGCCTGAGGCCATTTCTTCTTCTCCTTCCTCCTATTCCCTGGGAGAAGAGAGCAAGCCCCACTTGTCCCTGACCCTCTTTGAGGCAGCTGTAGGGAGCTATGAGGTCTCCCCTGAGCCTGTCTGCTCCAGACCAGACACCCCCAGTCCCTCAGGTGCCAGGGAGGCTGCAGCATCATCATCAGGTGTTTTGGGCTACCTCAGGTTTGTTGTGAGCTCTTACACATCTGCTCATAATTGCTTTTATGCAAAATTTATCCTTAGCTTCTGCCAGCCTGATTGCTCAACTTGACATCAGTCCTCTCAGGCTTGTTTACCGTTGCCATCAAACCTCAAACCAGAAGGGATCCATCCTTTCTCCTATTCCCCTTGGAGAACACACAGAGAAACTTTTTTTGCATGGATCTTTCAAGTGACTGAGACTTCCAGAGGATGTGTTTGCTCTTGTTGGAGGTAAGAGCTCCTTGCTCTGAGCCCTCAATCTGGAGGCTTCCTTCTGCTCAGCCTCTTTTCCTGTTAAATCCTGTGTAAACCAATTGAGAAAATGAAGCATCCTCGACTCCAAACCGTGGAGCCCCACACAGGCTGATAGCTCTCCTGCAAGGAGAGCACAACTGCAGCAAAACAATGGAGTAAAGGACACAGATAATAAACCCAGAGCAGTTAATCACCTTCAGCGTGCCCTTCACCGAAGGCAAAGAGCTGCCCTCCACCTCTGTGTGCTGCCATCCACCACACAAACAAACCCTACAAAAATCTAATTATCTGAACTGATGCTGAGTATTTGCAGTGCCACAGTCGCAGGAATGTTCAGTTGAAGCAGTCCTTTCCCTGGCAGGTTCATTTGTCAAAAGCAGAACGTGCTGGAAAACATTTTGCTAAGTTCCTGGTGAAATGAGGGTAGGTCTTTCAAAAATCCATTCAGCAGGCACCAGGTGAGACCCCCTCAGCTGGTGCAGGGGGCAGATAAATGTTTGGGGGATGTAGCATTCCTAGATGTGGGCTTGGGCAGGGTAAAGCATAAATTATGGATTGTGTCTCTGTCTGCACGAGCAGGTTGGATGCCTGAAAATACTTAGCTGGAAGTGTTTGGGTGGCTTGCTGCCAAATGTAACAGTTCCTTAAGCAGTTTCAAACTTTTCTTTCACAGAAAATTCAAAAATGTGATTCTTTCTCTTAGAAAGCCCAGCTTAAAAGAGGAAGAACAACTCTTGAGAATTGGAAAATGTGTGTGGATGAGCACAGCTCTTTGTTACAATATGTTGCTGAATTTTAGATGTTTGTAATGCTACATTTTGGAGGTAATTCCCTTATTCAAAACACCTGTTTGTACCAGAATGTGTTTTGGGTTTCTTTTCTTTTTTTAACCATCCTGGCTTTTCTGAGATGAAAAGAATGTGTCTGGTGTGTAAAATGCTTTGATTTATCAGAGGTAAGCCCTGCTGTTAGCAGAGATAAAGGGCCTTGTTTACAAGGTGTCTATATCCTTAGAAAAAAAGGAGTTTCCAATAATTGAATAAGGTGTTGTAAATGTATAGATTAAACTAGAGGGCCAACAGCAAGCATGATGAACTTCAAAAGAACAGCTTCTCATCTCTCTGGGGACCTTCATTAACGAGTCACCAGATAGGCAATTACTGTACAGTTCTTATAATGACCGGGATCAGACACAAGCAATCAGCACAGTAGGCAGCAAGAAAGCAAGCAGAAAAAAAACTGTGAAAATATGCCATTAAATCTTAATTATTCTTCAAAAGAAAACAAGCACGACTAGGGGGCAAATAACTGTAAGGAATATACAGAACTGTATCCAAACCTGCTGGCTCAGGGCAATGATATTTAGTTATTAGCAGCATCAACGTTTATTTAAAGCTAAGCATTGTGTTCACAGAGCATTCTGAGGTGTATTTCCCACCTGTTTGTTGTAAGCCTGAGAAAGAGCTACTGTGTGCTGCCACAGGGTAGTGGCAAATCAGGGCACATACCCTGTCCCCCTGTTATTTTGGTCTCTATTCCACTCCTCTCTAGAAACAGCAGCAAAGCCCGGGGCGCCAGGTGGATGTGGAGAAAATGAGAGACAGCTTTTCCCAGAAGAATGACTCAAATTGATAAGGCAGGACAGGCCATTATGGGAGAGTAAAGAGGGGATTGGGGCTGCACAGCAGCACCAGCTCTGATGGGGTCTCAGCCCAACAGCCCTGCAGGGTTTGTATGCAGCAGCTTCACCCTGGGTCCCTGGGGTTTATTTACCAGCTCCTGGGTTGCATAAGTGGTTCCTTTGCAGCTAAGTGGGGCTGTTTAGCTCACTGGAATTCTCTGGGGGAATCTTTTAATGATGATGAGACTATGAGTTTCTTGACTCATCCCTCTTTGTAAGAAATAATTATGAACCTATAAATAATATAGACCCCATGCACTCACCGTTATTGGGCAGGAGGAGCACTCAGAAAAGGAGGTACTGCACAGTAGCTACAAAGTTCCAGCTCTTTTATCTGCCCTGAATTGCCTTTCTAAAAGCAATTTAATGCAGATGACCACAAAGGTCACTCTCATCACTGCCTTGCAGCAAACAGCATCATTTATTTTTTTGTTTATGCACTCCAAATTGTCATTATACAAGTAAACTCAATTTGGTCAGTCTTAGAAGATGTGCATAATCCAGAACGATGTGGATCTATTATTTCACCATGTTTGTGAACCACCCTTGTGTCTTTTTCTGATGGGTGTAAATTGCTCCACTCTTTCAAGAATTAAAATTATTTAGGATCAAGAGGTTGAAAAAGCAAAGCCCAAAGTTGTCAGGCTGTTAGTATAATGTTGGTTTGTCTGAAGTCCAAAGCACTCCAAGGTTAAGGTCTGAGAAGTGGACTTGGGATTCTTTCCTATTTCTTGAGAAGCACATTAGCAGGAAAGATAGTAGAAAGAGAGAAAAAAAAGTCCTAAAAAAGAAGCAAAGCTGTTTGTAATGGCAATGCAAAATTGGTCTCTAAGTTCCATGGCATTTACTGTCTCCCTCTACAGCTAGGGAGGTTTGAGTTGAAAATTGCTAACTCAGGATAACCTTCCCTCACAGAAGCACATGGAGGAAGTTACTGATCCACAGCTGTGTGGATTTAGCTCCAGAGTATTGTATGACTAATTGTGTAGTGACTTTTCCAGAGTGTTTTTCACAGTGCTCCATGCTTTCCCTGCAGAAAGAATAATTATGTAAATAACTATTATCTGAACATAGCGTGCAGCTAAAAAGTGTAAGGTGCATTGTATGATCACATATTTGTATAATAAGTCTGGCTCTGTGAAAGATAAAAGTGAATATTGGAGCTGTGGTAGTTTATTTATATCCATTTCTGTGCACTCATCTCCTAGGGTAGTTTAACAATTTAAAGATTTGTTCTATCTGATAGGGGCTATTCAGTGTGGGAAAAACCCTCAAAGGAAATTATAACATTTTGCATTCAGGTCTGCCAGCTATGGGGGCTGAAACTGGTGATACATCAGAGCTTTTGATTTTGGTGTTGACTGTCACAATGATAATCCCTCTGTAAGGATTAATTTCATTTTCTTGGGAAATCAAACAAGATAACAGGAATAATTAATCTGTTGTTCTTTTCAGTGTTACTGATCCCTGAAACATAAAAAAAATATTGTCCTAATCTTTCATCTCTGTGTATTCTAAAGCACTGTTTAACTTGGTCCTTGAAAACAATATTTAGTTATCAGTCTGGAGTATGTGATATATCCTCAAGTTAGTTGGGAGGGAGAAGGATGCATTTGAGAGTGTTCTGCTTTCATCAGCAACTAATATTAAATAAAAAGTTGATATAACATGTGAGAATAGAACAATTCAGCCAATTCACAAAACATCAAGATACCTTGCCAGGCATAAATCAAACTTCTTCCTATAAAATTTTAATTAATTGGAACGGTTTTAGGATGTCTGGGTTTATTTTCCATGAAACTAGATTACAAAATAAGAAATTTAATTTAGTAACTACATCTTGATAACATTTATTTTGAGCATAATTATCAAGCCAAATAGATGTTGTGGACTAAATCTCAATTCCCAACATTAAGTTTTCTAAATAGGAACTCATGGTAGTTTCACAGGTTCTGAACTTTTATGATTTGCTATTATAATTATGAAGTATTCACTGAATTTCTTCTCCTCCCTTTTTGCCTCCCTTGCAAACATTTAGGAAATCTTTTAAAGCAGCCAAAAACAGGATCCTTGTCCCCTGATTTGGGATGAGCCCTGCAGTGCCCCTGTGCTCTCCATGAGCTTTGTCCTCTGCTTGCCCCACATTCATGAGCCAGAGCCCTGCATGTTCTCATCTGGTTCTGCCAGGGATTCCTGACCCTTCCTGGGTGACCCCACACTTGTGAAAATTGTGCATAATGGTACATGGGAATCCTTACTCGGTCACTAGCTAATACAAGGATTTATCAGCTGCACACTGCTGTGTATCCAAATCTGTAAATGTTGCTCCCAAATTCTGTGTGCATCTGTGGAGCAGTCAGGGCAAGTGACTGGCCAAGGTCAGCTAACCAACTCTCACAACTGATGTTAAAATGTAGGAGCTCATGGCTCCCCACATCTCTATGCAGTTTATCATCAGCGGCATCATTTAATTGTTGTACAGTCTTTAGTTTTGCATTGTGGTGTTGTTGTATTTCAGCAATTAATATTGACTATCCTGCTTGTTTGGTTTCTGTATGAAGTTAACAGATAGTTGTTGTCAGTTTTATTGAGGATGTGACATGTGTTCCTGACCTAAGCAGAAAGATCCTCCATGGCAAGATTATATATTTTTATTTTTATTTTCAGGCTTTCCATTTTGTTATTTTGTTTCATAGAGGTAAAGCCTTATTAAAAAAGGGTCTTTTTACCCTTGTAAAATCATGGCCCAAGCCTGCTACTTGGGCTAAACAGAGCAGGACTATGAGAAAGTGACTCAGCTGAACTAGAGGTAGAAAAACAAGTTATGGAACATGTTCACATCAGGGTGTATGATGGTTGGTTGGATTATATTTGTTCTCAGTTACATAGTATTAAATCATAAAGGACTGAGTGCTTTAAAAAGCCTGTTTTTTGCAATGAGGTGGCTCTCCTTTGCACCTGCCTGGGGACTCTGCATCCCTTTGCTTCATACATTACCTCACATTTTTCATTGCTCTCCTCTCCACCCTCTTCTGTTTTTCTTGATCCCTTTGATGTCAATAGGGCTGGCAGGTCAAAGGGAGCAATTGCCTTTCTGAGTCTTCAGGTGGCACAGATCACCTCTGGGATGCTCTTAGATGCTGCTGTGACTCAGGGCAGACCTCAGTTCCCTGCTAAATGCAGATCTCTGGAGCTGGGTTAGAACTGATCCAAAAGTTTGTGCTGCAGTCTGTGTTATTCAGAATATGGTTTCTGGCATTTAATTGCAATGACTTGATTTGTTCCATTGTTAATGGTAACTTGTTTTTTCTGCCAGATTGCCTTTTGAGGTTTATTCTCTGCTTTTGTGTCAGCACATGGGTTCTGACAGGGTTCTGATCATGGTCAAGGAATGGAGCTTTTGTTGTCTTTTGGTGAGGTCTTTTTGACTGAGGGTTTTGTCCAGGGCAAGATGCATGACAAAGATGCACATTGCAGAAGGCAGACTGTGCATAGATATTTTGTAAAGTAATTGAATTACCACGCTGTGTCAAACTTCAAGAGAAATATAATAGGGAAAAAGGAGGAAATGTGCAAGGCTCAATAGGGTTGCTTTGTTTATGAAGTCTCAGTTTAAATGTAAAACTACTAGGTACCCTTCAGATGGATACTTAATAAAAGCCAGAGCCTTAAAAAATACCTATAGTCTTGTAAATATCTAACTTCAAGTGCATATCTAACTTTTATCTTAAATGAGTTTTATTTCCACTGGGATACATTCTCAGCAAATTCAATCCTTTACAGAGTTCTGACAGTGGGGCTGGGGGGTTTTGGGGCTTGGGCTTTGGGGTTCAGCAGCTCTCCTGCCCTTGGAGGGGCCTGGGGCCAGCCAGGCTGTGCAGCAGCGTGTGCTGGTGTCTCCAGGAGTGGGACCCTCTTCACACAAGGAGCAGCACAAGTAACAGCAGCAGAGCAGGATGTGCAGACAAATAATATTTAAGCTGAATGCTGAAATAACACCAACTCTGCCAAGCTGATCTTCCGCCCAGAAGTGCAGAGAGTTAATTGCTGTGTAGTTCATCCTGTGTGTGTTTTTGGGAGGTGGTGAAACCTGGGCTGGCTCCTCAAATAACTTTGTGGGGTTCTTCCGTTCCCTAGGCAGGAAGGGAGTGTTCCCCTGGTTTCATTCTGCTCTGTGTGACCAACTGCCTTAACTTCACCACCATTAATGGGATAAATACTGGTTTTAAAACTTGCTTACCCAGAAGGTTTTCTTTTTAATCTAAGTTCATCTAAGTTGTTGTCTTTTACTGCCTTTTTCCAAACCAACCCATAGAGCAAATGAAGTTTTTTATTGTAAATATTCCCATGACCTGGTCTAACCACAAAGTATTATTGGATTAATGAGGATCATTCCCATGTCCTTCAGTTCTGTTTACATCATTAAAAGTATATAAGTAGCAGATAAAGTAAAAAATCTAGGTCATTGTATCTGAAAGTATTTAAATTTAATTTAGAAGATTAAGCATACCTGTTTCAACAACAGAAAGCATTCTGTAGAAGTAAATTGTTAGCAACAGCCAGAGAAAGACCAAAGAAAACATTTTTACTTGATTCACAATGAATAATTTTGCTTTGCTGCTAGTTTTCTTCTTGAAATATAAGCCAGAGATATATTTCATCATTAACCTTTTGAACCAGGCCAAGCATAATTGGCAATTCTCCTGCCATGTCTATTTGTCTGTATTATGCTGTTCCTTTTATAGAAGAAATAATTGTCATTTTTTCTCTGTGTACAGCTCTTTTTTTCCCAGCCAACCTTTGCAAGGATCAGAAGTATTAAGTCACCTAATGATATCCTATTCTAGCTAGGTTTACCCAACAACAATTTGTGGCTGTACATAAAAGTATTTCAATATATTCAATACCAAAGAGGAGTGCAAGTGAGGAATTCTGTCGAGCAGACTGGATTATTACCCTTGCCTCTGCTTAAGCCTGGCAACAATGTTCTTGGAGATGATTTTGCTGTCTCCTGACATGCCACAGCACGCAGCAGAGGCTCACAAGCCGTGCCATGACACAGTCCTATCTTGTCTGAAATCACCCACTGTCAGTAATAATGCCCTTTGTTTACTGAAGAGCTAATCAAAAATTTGCCCAGCTGTAACTGGAATTGCCTTTTAATATCTTAGCTGTCAACCTGCAAGGATGTCTTTCTGACATGATATTTGCAGGAATATATATCACATAGTAACAGATAACAGAATAGCCTTAACATCTGGAGAAGAGTCTACCTTCAATCAAAATAAAGGATGATCTTTGTCAGTACTTTCCTGACAAGTGGGAGATTTCAGAGAAGGGCTACATTCAGGTGTTTTAATGGTCTTTACTTACTGAATCAGATACTTTTTTTCCCTGTTGGTTCCTTGCTGATTGCTGAATATTTGCCCTTTGCCCCTAATCATTATTTAATACATTAAAAAATACACCATCAGGGACATAATTTTTATTTCTCCTATTAGTTATGCTTCTGCTGAGTGCACTGTTCACCAGTGAGCACTGGCATGCTGTTTTACAGTGGAAATGACACAAAAGGGGCACACATTTTCATTAGAAAGGCAATTATCAGGCTGGTGGTTGGTGGTTTACTGCTCCTTTGGCCCACAATTTATTATGTACGACAGAAACTGCAGTAATATGTTTTGATACATCTGCCTCAGCCCAGCAAACTTTTAAAGACCATGGGTGTTCTGCCCTTGACCTCCTCCTGAGCTGAATGCAGAGCACTTGGCTGGTGGAATATCAGCGGCATCTTGAGATGTGCAGATAAAAGCCATTAGAGAGGAATTGGATATTATCACTTTTGGCTCTGCTTTTATTACCCTGTGAAATACTCTTTTGGTGGTTTATCTGCCCAATTTTGACTTCTCAGATCTCTGAATTAAATCCAGGCTAAATTATCAGTCCTGGAAAGCAGCTGTTATCAAGGCACTGGATCAGACTCTCTGAACTTTACAATTTTATATTAAAAGCCTTCAGTGAAGTGATTTAGTGGCCCATAAATCTATCAGTTCCAGAAGCCTAAATCTTTGTACAGTTTCTTTTGAGGTTTGGGATTGCTTCCAAAAAGAGAATATATGCATACAAAAGATGAAATGTTATGTTATCCCAGACCTTGAGTGACTGCATCAAGAGGCACAGGGTGTAGGGATGGGAGGGCTTTTTTAATCCATCCAATTATGTTATTTTTTTTCTTTAAAGCTGTAGCTTGAATCTGTTAGGAATTCATTTCTTACATTAATAGATGTAGACTTGCAGCATTTTTATGACCCTCTTTCTGGATGACTTTGTGTTTTGTAAATCACATTATTTCTGTCTAGTTTTATTAGAGAAACCAGAACACTAAGACTTAATAAAAAATTTAAACTCTTGAGATTAGGAATTTGAGATTCTTAACTTTTGATGACTCGTTGCAATAAATTTCCATTCTCCTGCCTTGTCTAATTCCAAACTTTTATCAAGTCTGTAAATTAAACCCCTAGATGCTAAAGCATTGATTAGGCCAATGTTGTTGAGAAAGTCAAGGGCCAGACTGAGAAGGGAAATTATAACTTCATTTGTCTTCAAACCACTTCAGTATTGTTAGAAAACAGTTTTTGTTTAAAATATATTGTGTCAAATTCCTGATACAGGAAAACTGAGAAAAGCAGACATTGTCTTAATACCTTCAAATATGGGGACACAGGTGATTTTTTTTTCCCCCTAGAATTTCTTTTTGCATTGCTATTGAGTTCAGCTATCTGTACAAGAATGATACAGCTCCGTTGAGATTATTAATTTGTATATCTGCAAACAATTTATATATTATGCAAATGTAACTGTGCAAGCAGGGACCAGGCTGAGTGCTCCTGGGACAGCCCCGTGCCCCTCAGCTGGGACAGCTCCCAAAATGCTGTGACAATTTCTCATTGTGTGACTTGACAAAGGCAGAATGAATAATTTCCCAAAACACTTTAGAAGGCCTTTTTCAATATCTTTAGTTCTAAGACAGCATTAACTCTGCTGAATAGTGAAAGTAATGGGGATCACTCAGCCTGCCTTAAGGCCATGACAAAACTCTAATCTGTTTGCTGATAGTTCTGCAGCCCTGTGAAGTGTTCTCATTTACTCCATAAGTTGTGCTGAAGAATAGCTTTTTTTGGAATAACAATATAGTAATTTCTCTATGTTTACATAGGGTATAAGTAGTTAAAATGGAAAACAGCCTGAATCCAATAGCTTCTTAAGATATTGCACACCCATCAAAGTAAACTGGAACCCAACAGATCAATAGTTAAATACCATTAAAAACAGTTTTGAGAAAAAATCATAATTGACTTTGCCATATGCTTCATTTTCTTACTGCACTGTCTTCAGAGTGAAACACAATCACCGTTCATAGAGAAGCTAATTATCCACTGTCAATTAAGCCCTCAATAACTGATCTCTTGACAGCTGGTAATAAGTCCCAAACCCCATTGCAAATTGCATTAAAATACATGTTTATCCACTGGAGAAAGATGGGGAGCACAGATCACACGTTCACAAAATTCTACATCCAGAAACCATTGCCTTTTCTAGACAGCTTTCCTTGCACTTCAGCTTTGGATTTTCCTCCTTTCTGACTTAAGGCTTGCACATTTCAAACAGCTTTTGCATTCCCTCTTCAGTGAACATACAAAACTATGCTCAGACGACCTGGCAGTTTTGCCTAAATGTTTGCTTGAAGTGGCCTTTTGTGTATGGCTTCACTGAGAAAATGCAGCGTTGACTCAATTTTGCATTTGTTCAAAGCAGGTAACAAGGGATGTGGGAAATGGAAGAAGGACTGATGGCTCACTGGTATCAAGTCTTGCAGGTTATAAATTGTCCCATCCTAAAGGTTAACACCACAAAGAAACAATCTTTCTCAGATATTTCACCTCCCAACTTTGTTCCTTCATGCTTTGGTGTGCCCTGAGGGCCAGTATGTGTTGTCCTTACAGCTTTTTGCTATATAACTCTAAGAACTACTTTGCAGGCAAAGGTTTGAAAGTTGAAACTCATTTAGCTTTGTTCCATTACTAAATAACTCAAACAACCTACTGGGAGTTAGAGGAAAACAGAAATATGGCAACAAAAGTTTTATGGCTGTTCTTAAATATAAATAAATATAAAGTACAAGTGCTTGGAAGAACAACTAGTACAAAATTGTGTTCTTTTAATTACACAGAACCATGTGATAAAATTAAAGGAATGGGATAAATTCTATCTATGCAAGTTTTAAATGTCAGGTGAACGTGTCAGATTCTGGCCAACTTTCTGTTGATTATTTGTATCTGTTCCTGCAGTGATGCATTCACCCAATAAGTACCCACTGCTGAAAGGTTCCTCACTGTGTGATCCAAAAACCAGTCTATTGCCCAATTCTGCAACAGCTCAGTAGAAAACTTACCTTTCAGCTTTAAAGGCTGAAGAATCTAAATTTCTTTATGCCCTAATTTCTTCTTTTAAAGATTTGTTCTAATATTTTCACAGGGAATAGTGTGAATTAATTAATAGGTACAAAATATATTTGTATCTTTGCATTAAAGGACCTGCTCAGTATCTGCCTATCTTGTTCTCCATCACTGAAGTACTTAAGGTGTTATTTTATAAGGATATTATTATTCACAGTGGAGGAAATTAAAATGTTTCTAGGCATTGTTCCTCCTTGTTAGGCATCCACATTTTTCAGTGCTTTTGGTTGCTGATAAAGCCTGTTGTGGAGCAGTGAATCAATAGATGACTGGTGTAGTCTTTTCTTTTAATTGTCACCATCTCCACTATAGAGATGGAATCTTTTTTCTCTTTTTTCTCTTTTTTTTTTTTCTTTCTTGGCACTTAAGAAAGGAATTGCCATGAAAATGGAGCAGTCTTCAGTTCACTTCCTTTTTTTTTTCTCATCACACTGGTATGCAGATCCATCTATCACTATTGTAATGTGCTTTTGAGGTGGAAAAGGCTATTTAGTACATCTTATTAACTACCTCTGCATAATGGCAGCATCAGAATTGAGAGTACTTTTCATTCTCTGAACAACTGGGGTACTTCTAAGTAGAGAAATAAATGAGTTCTGTAAGCAAGAACATTGGGAGACCCAGATAAGATAGTGATATTATAAGAACCTTGAAAATAATTCTCTTCATTCTCCTTTTATATTTCTGTAATTAAACTTTATATTCTGATAACTCTAAATATTCAAGATCTTTTTAAATACCTGCTTTCATTTTTGATACATACCCCAAAATCCCATGCTTTACTTGTCTTTGTACCAAGTAATGTGCTGGAGAGCAGATTGTAGATAGCAGCCATGTAATTCCTGCCATCCTAAAAGGTAATAGTAAAATAACTCTGCCAGTTAAGAGCTGGCTTAACAGTTTTGTCCTTAAGATCCAGATAGATTCTAATAATTCCTCTGGAGCAGCATATGCTTCCATATGAGATCAAGTGGACCATCTAATCTTTTCCTTTCCTTGTCTGAGTCAACACCAATTTTACACTATTTTTATGTATTTATTATGTATTTGTTTATGTATTATTATGTATTTTTATGAATTTATTTTACAGTATTTTTTACACTATTTTATGGAGTGCTGTGTGTATACAAATGGCAGACCTTTGCTCTTTCTATAAAAATGACAGTCTGTGAACCCCAGTGTTGCTGGTGAAGTTGTCAATCTTTCATTCTGAGACAGGAGTAAAAGATTGCTCCCCTCTCAGAACAAGATACCCTTAGGATCAATTTAAGATGAATTTTATGTATAGAAGGAAGCACCTTGACCTTCCTGTTCTAAGGAATTAAGCCTTACAGTTATATGTGTTCTTAATTTTGTAAATTTAGTGTGCTTTTCCAAAATTTGGGATGCAACAAAGAGAAGTTCCAGGCAAAACAAATCAGATTCTTAAAAAATACACATTTCTGTGACACCCTTCTTCCACAACTACACGCTTTCCCTTTCCAGGCCAATTCCTTCAGTCTATTTTAGTGGTTTGTGCAGTTTCTACTGCTGTTTTACCAAAGTGATGATCACTTTCTGTGAGGTGAGACTTGCTCAGCCCTGGGGAGATCCTGTGTGCTCCTTGCCAGTGTGGTCTGTGCTGCACAGCACCAGCCTGGGCTTGGCTGCAGGAGGAAATGGAGTAAATTTATAGAGCCTGGAGCTGCCCAGGTGTACTGGAGAATTTAGTGCAGGGTGGTGTGAGTACTGCTGCCAAACAGTCATCTCCAACCCCAGCAGGTCCTGCACCCTCCCAACCCTAATCCAGTGATCCCACCTGCATCTGTTTGCTCAGCCACAAAGGAAAATGGCTCTGCTTTAGTCCCAGTCCCACAGCCTCGAGTGCAGAGAGCCTGAACCCTGCCAATGAAAGATGCACTTGCTTCAAATGACATGCCTGTGACCAGTGCTTGGGTAGTAATATCTTAGATTTTATAAACTGCTTTCATCTGGGAGCTTTTATAAGCAACCACCATCATGAAGGCTGCAAATTATTTGTAAACAAGACCTTACTACTTGAAAACTTAGAGTTTTTTCTTTTTTTTCTTTTTTTTTTTGGAAACTAAGATAGATTGAATTATTACAGTCAAATCCTTAATGTTACTCTTGTTTACAGCACACTTCCCTTCACAATAAATCTCCAAGCCCGTGGGCACTTTCAATTACTGCATCTTCCTTGCTTAGCAAAGGCACTCATAAACCTCTCCCTCTGTCAGAGCACTCGGAAAGATCTCTCTGCAACAAAACTGTGCTGTCTGACAATGCTTAGATTAAGAAAGACTTATTAAAAGCATAACTTGTGTGGTTCCCTGTGACCAGGGGAGAGAAGGGATACACAGATTACTACAGGTAATGTGTACTTTCCTTTAAAATTTATTCCTATGGCTGCGAAAAATGGGTAGGAAATACGACGGAAGTAAATCTTTAAGTTTTATTTAAGTTTTTTTGCGATGTATAAAAGAATTATTCCCGGTATAAACTCTTACAAATGTACAGCACCAGACTTCTCAGTATTTCAAGTTTTATGAATTTTAGAGAAACCAGAAGATGCAGCTGTAAAGGCAGAGATATTTCTCCTACGGAGGATTTTATGGCATTATTTGCAAAGGTGTCACGTTTACACAGTTTCTTGACCTACACAGAGGGCAGAGGAAGATTCACTTGGATTTTAGAGATGGAAAAATGAGGTGTGAGAAGAAAATAAAATCGAAATTTTCCAGCTACCCTTCTTTTCTATTCACATGTAGTAAAAGTATGGAAAATGTAGGAATCGCAGCTGAAAACTACTTACAGTTCATCCTCATAATCTGTGTGTGTTTTCAGTGTGGATGAAAATTGTAAGAGAGGTGTTTTTAATGGAAATCATTATCTACTCACCACCAGTGAGTTAACAGGGGAAAAAAATGTGTGTGTGGGGAGGAGAACCACAAAACCTAAATACTGAGCAACATCATATCCAAGTTCTGTGAACACAGATAGCTAAAAGTAATTTCTGAAATTTGTGCTTAGAAGTATACACTGGTACAGCAAATAGACTGAGTTGCTAGTGGAAACTGGAGATGTTCATCATTTCTGAAAATTGGTCCAGATACCCAAATGTCTGCTAGAAAACTAATTTTAGGAATGATAGTAGGGAAATGTTGATGAATATTGCCAGTGTCATATTTAACTGTTAAACAAGTAATAGCATATAATCTTTTATGCCTCAGTGTAAAAATATTCCTTAAAATAAATAACAATAAAAATATATGAAGCGTACAACTCTATCCTGAATAACTGTAATCCCATTTTGTAACTGTAATGAATACACTGCAGCAAGCTCCACTGATTAGAAACTTTTCGTGCCAACTTTGTTTGCAGTTTATCAAATGGAATGTAAAATGCAGACTGCCCTTCTCCATGGCTTTACTTGTGGAAGGCAGCTCCTTTATCAGTTTGAGCTTCAGGTTTGGCTGAGGTTTAATTTGGGTCAGCAGCAACCCTCTGACTGCTGTGGGTGGCAGAAAACAGAGCAAAAGCCAGGAGGTTGCTGTGCCCCACCATGCCCTGCCTGGAAGGGTGAGCAAGCTCTGACATGGAACGTTGGGCACAGAAAATGGGGCTCAGGAGGCCACAGAGTCCATTGCCCTGAGGCAGGACAGGGGGCACGGGGTGGCAGTTGCTGAATCTGTTTTCTTCTTGGCCATCCCAGTTTCAGTGCTGCTGATAAAAAGCTTTTGGTTTCCACGAGGCTCACTTTGGCACATGGTTGTGTTTTCCAAAATGTAACGTGCTGTGGGATTTGCCACGTGCATTCCCTGCTCTGACCCCTAATATCCTGCAGGTGTTCAGTGTCACAGCGAGCTACTAGAAAGAAATGACACGTGAGAGTAAAAAATTTGTGTTCTGTCATCACTGAGAAAGGAATGATCATTGTTTGACTGAGATAAAAAAGTAGAAAAATGAATATAAAATGCCTGGGATCTATGGAAATAGAAATGTTTGGAGGTATTCCTTGCTCACAGGAAAATCAGGCTGCTTGGTTTGTCAGTAGGGCAGTAATGCATCTGCACTGCTGCCATGTGGAACTGCAGGACTTGGCTGTGCACAAGGCTACTTTTAACATTTGATTAATATCAGTGCTTCATGTCCCAATTCTCTCTGTTATGTTCTTTGCCATGGAATTATAGGGACAGAGAGCCTGTCCTGGTATACACAGACTTGATAGAATCCCAGAGAATCTCAGGTTGCAAGGGACTCATAAAGATTATTTGATACCTCACACCTGGAAATCTGAGCCAGACACTCCAAATAAACTTGGCTGAAACTTTGTTCAGATCCCCTAAACTATTTGTAAGGCATTTGAGGATGTAGAGGAGATAATTTGAGAATGACTATGGCTCCAGGGACAAAGAACTTACAGACATAAGAGGCCAGGTCCTGCAATTAGCTGTGTTTGAAGGTGGACCAGGAAGGAAAAGTTTCCAATGTATGAATTGGAGGGAGATGAAGACCTGAAGAGGGGTTTGCCTTGCTCATAGGAAAATCAGGCTGCTTGGTTGGTCATGACTGCTCTGCTGTGCACAGCCTATTTGTGCATTTGTGTTCCTGCCCTGCCTTGCTCTGCTGCTCTGGTAGTTACAATCCAACATCAGGACAAATTCTTTAAGTACTGGGCCACAGTCCTTTTGCCAGTTATTATCTGTATTAGTGCTCCAGCAAACTGAAATGAAGAATAAATACTCTGTCCTCATGTCCTAAACCAAGGTGTCCCACATTCAGGGAGTCCCAGTGAGGGCCCCTGGTGGAAATCCATTTCAGAGGGAAGATGTTCATCCATTCACTGCCTCCCTCTGTGCTGCACATCCAGTAGGACAATGATGAATTTTATCCTTTCCCTCTTATTTAAGAAAACTGATTTTGTGTGTAACTAAAGGTGTTTCATAGAATTATTCTTTGTCAACAGAATTGCAATAGATGTCATAGAGTCCTGAAACAAATTAGCAGCCTGGATGATAAAGAGCAGGGGGGAACCACCCAAACTAAGTCTGGTTTTACCAGATAAATTAAAAAATGTCTGACATCTGACATCTGTCTGACAAAAAAAATAGAATCCAGATACCCTGCAAGATTCATGCTCATATTTGCCCACAGCTTGCAGCTGTTAGGACAAGTGAGAGAGACAGGACAAGAGTTCCAGCTGTAGAAAGCTGAAGTTAAGCCTTCATGAAATCAAATCTGAGCCATTTCTTCCTCTTAATACCCTTCCAAGGAGCAGCAAGACATTTGCCTTTTAAAATAACACTCAGATCCAATTATTTAATATTAAGAGATGAAAAAGCACTAACAAATCTAATAACTGCCAAATTAATGTAATTTCCTGCACTTGTGTTTGGTAGCTGAAGACAAGCTAAATGCCTAAATAGCTGTCTAACCTAAGGAGCAGGAAAAAATAGTGAGCAAAAAACACCCTTCAAGGAAAATATCTGCCACCAACATCAGAGCTTGCAGTAGGTATCAAAACTGAAGGAACTAATTTAAAATACATACCAATTTATTCATATTAGCAAGTGAAATGTTCTTGGATTTCAGGGCTGAGGAGCACCTGAGTGAACGTGTGGTCAAAAGCAATTTGCTGTTGAAGTTGCTGGATCAAGGCACTTTTTGAAATCACATTGCATCTCCTTTTCCCTGCTCTAGATACCCTGCTAATGACCAGCTATAAAGAAAGAGCACTGTGGAATTAGTTTTATTTTTGATTATGCACAAAGAAGTCAACTCTTCCATGCTGAGCCTGGAGGGCTGGAATAGCTGCAGCTGGATTTAACCATGTGCAAGCAGGAAACCTGTCAGGGTAGAGGGAAAAGGCTGCACAGTCCCTTTTCTGCTGGAGGAGCTTTACCTAATTCTGCCCACTCTGAGATTCACATCCTTATTGATCATCTTTCTCAATATTTGTAGCTGGAGGGTAAAATTTTCTTTTTTTTTTTTTTTTTTCCCCCCCACACATACCCTGTTAGCCTTTGAAAATGGAGTAACTGAATTTGATGGCATGTCTGAAATGAAAACAAGATCTTGCTGATTTCTTAATTTCTTACCCTTGGTCTCTAATTTGTTGTGACTTAACTGCAATTGCTGAGCTAAAGAGGTGTGGTTCTGGATGATCATCAGTGATCTGAACAATGCTTTCTCTGATTTCTGTGTTTTTTCTCTAAAATATGGCAATGCTACCTATGGGCTCTTACACTTCAAATTTCTAGTGAGGTATGGAACAGCACACTGGCCAAGGAACTCTTCTTGAACACTAACATGAAAAACATCCCCCATGAACAGATGTCATGTGGACAAATCACCAAAATTTGAACTACAGCCTCTTTTCTGTAGGACATTCTATGTTGTGTTATCTTCACAGTGCACTACTGCTGATAACAGAGTAAAATCACCATATTTTTTCCCCCAAATTGGAATTCTGATAGCTTAATTTGCCTAATTCTTTTGGGGGGAAAGAGTTTTAATCTTTAATCTAGTACACATTCAGTCCATTTAACTTATTGTGGTAGAATACAAATAGAATAAGACATTAATATGGTTATGCCACATCAGTGTTTTGTTGCATTGTGTATATTTTGACTTCTATCAGTAAATACTGCAGTCAATATAATAGCCATAAAGCCTTCAACAGGTTCCCAATGTTATAATGAACTTATTTAATATAAAATCAAAACTAAAGCTCAGGGAACCACTCATCCAGCAAGAAGATCATTTCCATGGGCAGTAAGATACAGATGATTGGCTCTTTGATATTCGTTAAGTAAAGGATCTGTTTTCATTTTGGATCTTAAATCTCTTATCAGCCTCCTCAGAGAGAGAGCATGGGGGGAAGTGTGTAAAGGGTCTTGTGGGATTTTCGTCAGTTTTTGGCCCCAAAATTCCCCTGGGATGATGTTATCTAAAAATGTAAATAACTGAGAGCAAGAATCTGAATCAGTCACTCTTTGTTGCTTGATCCCCTGTAACACAAACCTGGGGAAACCAAGGAGAACCTGGGCAGTGCCAGTTCCTCCAGTGCACAAATTCACACTCACCCCCAGTTTGGCCAACAGCCTGTGGATTGCTCTTTGTCCTTTGGCTGAAAATTTCCACACTGAAATAAAAAAAATGAGGCCACTGTGGAAAAGAAACAGAAAATCAGAAAATTTCCACACTGACTTCCTGGGCTGTACAGGAACATCTCAGCTTCTCTTAACCAAGTAATAAAACTGGAAAACCACCTGACCTTTCTGTGCTATCCCCAGGCAAAGCCTCACACGTGCATTCAATTAGCTTTTGCAGCTCACTAATTTGAGTTTATGAAGCATGCTGTCCCCACAGCAAAGAAATGCTGCAGGGCTATTGTAGAGGAGTGTGCACCTCAGCCTTACATGATTAATGAGTTTTTATTATTATTGCCAGCCTACACAAGCAGATTTACAAATTATCCAGATTCAAGGTCTGGGTGGCTAGTTCCTCATGTGCTTTATGTCAACACTCGAATTTTCCTTTATCTGAAATATGAAGATTATTTGAATAGAAACCAACGTGAGCATTTAGGGACAAAGGAAAACATAAAAGAGCTGGGTGTATAACTTGGGAATGGACAATATGTTCAATGAAAAGGATTCTACAAAAGTGCAGGTTTTTTAAGCAGAAGAAAGGGTGTAATTTTCATTAAACAATTCTGTATGATGGGATTAATCCTGAGGGGAAAAACTCTTAATAATCATTGTATCTATTTTCAAGTGAAAATTCCTAATATTAAACTGCTGTTGGGTTTCAAGATTTATTTTTGATCATTTCATACTCACAACATCTGTATTAGCAACATCTCTCTCTTTTACTTTCCATTGAAAATATGATTTTGAGATACAATATTTTCTGGCATTTTTAAGCAAGCAAAGCTAATTTCTGTTCCCTTCCTCCCGTTCCTGAAGTTTTCCTTGTTTTTAAAACACAAAAGTTGTCTAGGCCCACCACAAGATGAGTCCATGCCCTTTCTGTTTGAAATAGGAGGCAGAATTTCCTGCACTCTTGCACCTCCTGATCAATGTCCTCTTGGTAAAACTATGGCCCAACCTGGCTTCCTCCTCCTGAAATCAGAGCTCTCTCTGGCTCAGGATATGAAATTTGAAGTATTAAAGAATAAATAAAATAAGGGCTGGTGAAGTTCAACACTCAATGAAATATGCACAGCATCTCCAGAAATTACATTTTACTATATGAATGCCAGGTATGACAAACTCCAAGAATAACTGGAGGAAGATCTCAGATTCTGCAGTTGTATCACCAGCTCTACAAATGCTGCCTTTGCTTTTATCATGACCTTTCCTTGCCTATTGGTGTGAAGGTAAAGCTAGATACAGAGAGTATGTTCATTTTCTTGATTATTTTTCTCTTCAGCTAATGAGAAGAAGGTAAAGTGGTGTTGAAATACAGTTAAATATATTGGTATCATTTAGAAGTAATATGAGCATAATGTAAGTGTAATATAGAAATGTGTTATGCTAAATGTAGTTTAAAAGTAGGCAAGGCTGAGGTGGATTGGGTGAGCTCTGTTGTTCCAGGGAAGTCAATCCAAAAGGGGTTTTTTGGTGCCCACCCAGGGTCACCCTGGGATCCTTCCCAAGGATTTCCTTGTCCCTGATTGGGAAGTGTCAATTGCCCATGTACAGTTAATTTACAGCGTTGGAGAGATTGGTTTCCTTCACTGACAACTTCAAACCACCTGAAAATCTGATCCTTGGTCTTTTGAAGTCTTGCCATTGATTTTAGGACAGCAGTGTCAGCTCCTCAGCAGACATCTCACTGACATAGTTCCTCTCACATGTATTTCTTCTGGCTACATTTTAGAGCCAAGTAAAAAGAAAATCTTGAACACAAAAGGGAAAACAAAAAAAAGAGGAAGAGAATGATAAAACCTCCATGGTAGCAAAGACAGGATCCTGGCTTTGAGGCTCAGCTACTCTGGGAAAAGGAGAAAAGCCAAGGACTTGCCCGTGTTTACAGGATGCACATCCCAGCGTGCTTTTCTCATCCTGACTGCACAAAGGAAGCAGCTCATCAGCAAAAAGCCTCCTCATAAATCTATGAGGGCCTCACAGCCCTTTCTGGTTGGTTTCAGGGATTTCTCAAGCTATAGGAGCTGTCTGAAGCCTCTCCTCCAGTGTGGAGGAGTGTGGAGTGTGTAGCAAGGGGGATGCTTTTTGGTTTGCAGCCTTCTCACTGAGATGTGAGTTGACTAAAACAGAATTCCCACTGCATTTGTCCCAAATGTTGCTAGTGCAGTCTGGAAAATCCATACCTTGGATTAGGTAATTCCATTTCAGAACATTTTGTCTTCTGTTATAGCCTTATTCTTTCTGGTTTATAGACTATTGTTCCCTGCTTTTTCCCTCCTTTCCTCAAATCTTTCACATTTAACTGGTTACACAGCTATGAATATAATGTTTCAAAGATATAAATAATAATGAGCTCCTTTAATAAAATCAGACATAAGTTATGCAGCAGACGTCAATTATAATGGATTTTAAAGGTTTTGATCTAGAACCTGGGTGGCATTACATTTAGACTAATAACTGTAACTATGATTTATGTGTTTGCAACTGAAATGGTTTCAGTGCTTCGATATATGTCCAAAGTGAAATTTATAGTCTGCTACAGAATGTATAAATAATGAACAGCCATATGTCATATTGCATTTAAAAATTTGACTTCTTCCACAGCCAGCATAAGGTAAAATGAATTAAAATTTTAAGTTCATTTGGGATCAAGTTACTTTAATACTTTAAAGCAGCTCCACAAATACAACATTGATTTAATTATTTTTGCTGCAGTAAAAATAAAATGCTTTTAAATTTGCGGTTGTATTCAAATTAAACCATGACAAAGGGAAAAGCATGTGCTAATAAGAAGAAAAAATGATCCACTTTTCTCCCAGAAATTATTATAACTAATTATTTGTTAGATAGCCAAAGTAGGATAACTGGTATTGACAAAGAGATGCTGCATGTTTATTACAACTTTTAAATTAACCCCCTCCTCCAAATGCCCATTTCATGTTGGAAAAAAAAAAAATCTGTAATCTATTTTTAGTAATATGAGCTGCATGTGAGTACATGAATGCACAGGGCAATTTTCCACTTGGCTGTTTGGAAAGTAAAAATGCACCTGATTAATATTTGTGGTCTGTTTGTAGCAGAAAGTCCCCCCAGCCCTCCCTTACAGCAGAGGCTGTTTTCCAGACTGTACCTACCCTTTCTAAATCTTGGTTTAAACATTTTAAATCTTGCTGGCTAAACGAGGTTTGGGTATTTTCCCCTTCTTAGCTCTCTGTTGAAATTTGTCATTGTCATGAGCAGGCTGTGGACAGAAATGGGATGACAACTACTATTTTGTTAGTGGCTTATAAGGTGCTTTCCATTTTGCCCATAACAAGAGGAAAAGCATAACAGGATTTCAATCCTATAGGAAATCCAGGAGCTTGTTCCCTTTATGTCATCAGATCAATTTTGCACCAGTAAATATTTCTCAAAGGTTTTAGGTAATTTTTCTGGTATTTACAGCAATGGAAGTGTTGAGTGTTCAGCATTGCCCGTGGCTTGAAGCTTCCCTTTTCTTTTTATACAGAATACTATTTTCTTTTATTCCCTGGTGTGCTGGTACCAGGACTGAACTTAGTGAGCTCTTCAAGAAGCAGAAATAAATAAATGGAAAATTTGCAGTTAAGCCATCAACAGAAATGACATCTATTCCTCAGCAGACCCTAGTTTTATACTATTGGGAAGTTATCTAAGTTCCCATAGAAAATGCTATTGATTTTTAGCCTGTTTTGTCAACTAGTCAATAGCCACACACAGAGGCTACTTGTGATACTCTTTTTTTTCCCCTCTTACTAAAAGTGCTCCTGTATATTGAGTTCCCAATGTGGCCAGCCCAGCTTGGTGGCTTTTTTCTCTTGAACTTTAGCATTAATACACGTGTTTGGTTCATAAATGCCAAAGTCTGTTTTGCCATCCCTCTAAAAAGGTGTCTTAGCTGAGACAGATGCTTTTGCTAAGAAATACTTGGGGTGTCTCAGAGCCTTTGGGCTCTGCCAGGCATTTGGCAGCAGAGTGAAAAGAGGGTGTGTGAAATTGTTACTGCTCTCACCTTGTCTGTCACAGATATTCACTTTGTCTTTGCTACCCCAGACTGAAGTCATGAAAATGGCAACATCTGCCAGAGAAGGGGAGGAAATGAACAATGAAGGCACAAGAAATTTCAAAATTCCAGATGAATTCTTAATATTTTTTTAATAATGTAATTGGATAAGTGAAAACGTTAATTGTTTTAATTCTAGGATTCTAAGTGAGGAAACTCTTTTGGAATATTGCAATGTCCTTTCACATCAGATGTTTCACTTCAGCTATCAGTCCCAAGGAGCATGGCATTCTGAGTCCAGATTGCCTGTAGTTACTGAATATTGGGTAAAAAGGTGGGTTTACTCCTTGCAATGGGAGAAATTTAATTCATATCTTAAGAGGGAAACAGAGAACTGGTTTATTGCTGGATCAATTCATGGAATATAATCATGAAAATGGATACTCTTCTTCATATTAGTGATTAAGAACATTTGAGAATTTTTATTCCAAGACTGAGATAACACCAAACAATGAGTGAAATATTTTTATTCAAGACATGAAATTTCTGTATCATTTTGACTAGCCCAGCTCTCCCTCTGTCCCTTTTTCTCTTAGTTTACCACTCCTTTTCTACCCTGCCATAATTTATTCAAGAGCAAAACGTTGTGATTTTGTTGTGCTTTGGGAAAATCCTAGTGGAAAAGATACCCAAGTATCAAAATTTAAGGTTAACTTGTGGATCTCTCTGTGTGTGGGCATCTATTTCTCCTGATATCCAACAATGAGAGACACTTGCCAGTTTTCTGTCTGTGGGAAAAAGGGTTTTGGAAGAGATTATACTTGCAAAGAGATAAGGCTGCACTCAGGTGTGGCTTATCAGAAGAGGCTGCTGCCATTGTCTGATGATAATCAAGAGCACCTTGTCTGAGCAGGAGCTTATTTGTCTCCTGCTCCCTCTGAACTCTTGCCCCAGCTCTCCAGAGAAATGGCTGCTTTTATCTTTTTGCAGTTTCGCAGAGATTTGTTACTAGATATTAATTTCAGCACAAGGTTGTTTAGGAAGTCAGGTGAGCTTAAGGAAAGGTCAGGAGAAAGAGCAGGGAAGACTTGGGGAAATTCAATAGCAGGCAAGATCTCCTCTTCTGCTGTATTCAGTCTAATGGAAGTGTAAATAGCTGGACTCGCCTCCTCCAGGCCAGACTTTTCATCACCTAAAACTAAACTGGTAAGTTTTTGCTTGGTTTTTTTAATTTTTTTCCTTCAAGATTATAGTTGTTGCTTTATTTGTATGGTACAGTGTTCTTAAATAAATATGCAAAGAAAACTCTAATTAGTAGATAGGGTGTTAGAGAGAAGCCTTTTGGTAAATTGTGTGGCAGCTCTACCTGCAGTTTCTAACCTGTTTTTAGGTTTGTATCCTTCAATAACTTCACCTTGAAATCAGCTGTTATCATTGAGGTGAACTTGCACATCCTGTAGATCTGAGTCTTGAGATGTGCCATTCAGCAGTCTCACTGTTCTTCTTTTGGCCTTAGAAAAGGGGTAAAAAAAGGGATATCTGAGGCTATTTGTGTCATTGGTAGATAAAATATTATCCCTTTTCACTTCTGGTTGCTGCTCAAACAGTACCAGGCTCTTTAACAGTTTGAGGTTTTTTGGTTTGTTTTTATTTTTCTCTTTTCTGCCAGATATCCCCTTGCAAGTTCAATCAGTTATTAATTGCTGACTTACAAACAAAATATTATTTTGTGGGTTTTTTTAATGGTAAAAACTATGACTGGACTTAAATTTGTCATAGAAAAAGAGTAATGCACTACTTCCTTTAGCCTCTGCCTTTTTCTTTCCCTATTACCATTCTACTTGGAAAGTTTGGGGTTTTTTCTCTTCCTTTTAGTAAAGTAAGTTAGGGTCTTCAGCTCAAGGATATCTTTGAAGTTGCTTTTCAGATCCTTGATTGGGCTCAGGAGACAAATTTCTGTATCTCATTGGACTGGAGTTGCTGGTTTATATCATGACCTTGTGAGATGGGTAGTGAGAGCAGAGAGATGAATATCAAATTATTTCACTCTGTTCCACTAATTTTTGAACACTTAATGCTTTTCATATGAAAAAACCCACTCAACCAACACCCAACCTTCCATATTTTCAGGTATCTAAAGAAACTGAGAGAGTGGGCGTTTACAGAAATTGGCTTTTAATATTATGATGCTACTTTGAGTATGTTGTCATCAATTGTCATTATTGTATTACCTAAGCTATGGGCTTCAAGATTTATTAAGAAATTTTATTTTTTTCTTTACACCAGCATTGTTGAAGCTAGCAGAGGGAGAAGAAGCCCTTGGGAGTCTTATTGCTGGGGTGGAGAAAGTGAGACTTCACATAAGATAAAGGAACAATAAAAAGTGACCACACACTTTGGTTAGAGTTCAAGTCCCCAGTGAAAGATTGTCATGAGAATGTCATTTATACGACAAATTAATGCTTCATTAGGATATTACATTTAGAGAAGAAATTACCATAAGCGTAGGCTTGAGGTTTTCTTAATTTCCCCTCTTGGTCAGTGTTGCTTTCAGATGCCTTCTTCTGGACAATTATCATCAATCTTGTCCTTAATTAAAAAGTTAATTTTATCATTTTTATAATATTTTGTAGGACAGGCAAGCACAATCTTTATTTCACTCTTACTTTCCCATAAGATTTCCTTGTGTGGTGTAAGACAGCCACGAGCAGAGGGTCTGGGATGAGATTTGGTACCTGTGTGGTTCTGTACCTGTGAGGGCTCACAGGGATCCTGTGGGTGGGCAGTTGAAGCTGATTTAAATCCAGCCCATCACATGCAGTGTCTGCAGGAGCCTGATGGCTCCACAAATGTGTGAATCCCAGTCAAAACTGCCACCCAGTTACAGGGGTTTCAGAGCAGGAATTCTTATTCAGGCTCATCTCAGGAACAGAGATGTGTGTTTCCAAGAGAGAGAAGGGGAGGTGTTGATTTTTTTTGTCTCCTCATAATATTAAAGTTCTAAGATCATTTGCTAAGTTTTTTTTTTTTTTATTTCTGTTTTGTTTATAAAATATTGTGTCTCGTTGTGGTTATCCTTGAAAACAGTTACATTTAAAGAACAGGTAAGACTGAGATATCAGTAACTAAAAACTAAATCTTGTGATTCCATTTGAGAGGGAGATTTTTCCAGTAAGATTAAAAAATCAGAACCTATGTTTTTTTTTTCTTCCTCCAATAAGCCTTTTAAAATGAGATGGTACAGAGCAACTTTGCAGGCTATTTTATGCTGTTTTAAAACCTGGTAAAGATAAGGAAATTTTCATCTCCTAGATTTAAATCCTCCTAAGTGTCCTCAGCAAAAAAAAACATGGAAAAAAGCATAATGTACTTGACATTTCTAAATTAAGGTGTGCATAGATGGTTATATGAAAAGAAAGACTTTTTGTGAAAGGATTTTCAGGCCACTTTTGACCTCCCGAAGAAATGATGACCAAAATTTTCTATCAACTTCTCATGTCACCTTAAATTAACATTTGGTAAATTTGAATAGGACGTTAAAAGTAATATTTTAGTGCTTCTGACTGACTAAACCCTCTGGGGGTGAATGTGACTCACTGAGTAAACCCTACCAAGGAAGGAGGGGGTGAGGTGCCCGTGGATCTTGGAGACCGAGGCAGGGTGTGAGTGACCACAGCTGTCACACACAGCAGCTGCCAAAATGTGGTTTTTCCTTGAGCTGTGCACAGCTGGGTGGGAGCAGGAGCTGTGGCTGCTCCACCCTGGGCTGGCCAGAGCAGCCTGGGGAGAGTGGATCAGGAGCTCAGGCCAGCAGAGAGGATAAAACCTCAGCATTTAACGAGGGTTTTGGAGGGTTTTGAACTGGCTGCAAGGCAAGTCCTGTGTGACATCAGCAGAGTACAGCTGATTTTGAACATTACACCATAAAAGAGCCTGGTCAGGGAGTGCTGGAATCAGACCCTGCCCCAACATCACACCTGAAAGAGGAGAGACTCACACACAGACACAGCTTTTCAAAGGCATGGAAGAAATTCAGCTCAAATTCAGTTAAAACATGGTAATTCTGCTTGGATCAGCAGTGTCTCTCTAGGAGCCAACTTGGCATTAGTTATAGAGGAAAAAAAAGTTAAATCAGCATTTCAGCTTCTGTGTTGAGGGGCTGGAAGTTATTCTGGTGGTGTGGTTGCCTTAGGAAGGTCTGACATGCCATGTTATTTAAAGGCTCCTGTGCCACAGATTATGGCTGGTCTACAGTCTGAAATATTGTTTTTCATCCTCAGGTCAGATCCTTTCAGTGACTCACAGTCCTTAGGGTGACCCTTTGACTTCAATGAGATTATTTGAGTAAGAAAGACATGCCAGGAAATACAATGGGGTTTTTCTGATAGATATTTTTGTAGACTTATTATGAATTCAATTACCAAATTGAAATAAATATCTTAATGAAATTGTGAATAGTTTTCAAGTGTAGTTCATTATGTTAATTTGCTTTAAAATTAAAATGGTGCTAAAAGATTATTAATACAATATTAGTGGAATAGATGGAAATTAGTTTTGACCAAATTAGTAGAAAATAATAAATGTTGTAAAAGGGATTAATACAAAAAAATATGATAATATGAAGTATATTGTATTTATGGACAATTGGCTTGGACACTCATTAAATCAGACGTGAATTCTGATTTTATTGGGTGTTGCTAGCCAGGTCTTTAGCCATGGGTGGGCCATCCTCATCCCAGGCATTCTCTCTGTGTGATTTTACTGCAATTTGTGGCACAATCACCATCTGAAACACTGGATCCAGAGGTGGCCAAGCACCTGTTTTACCATGACACATTTACTCCATGAGAGATATCCCCCTACACATTTGGTGCTCTAGTACAAAACTGAGCTTCTTGGAACTGCTGGCGCGGCTTGAGTTGGGAGATCCAACAGTCTAAAAGGCTAGATGGTTATTTAATAAATGTGCCTGGTTATTTAATAAAAGGTCATGGAATTTTAATTGGTTTTAAGTGATTATTTCAGCATTTAAGGGCAGTGGATGCTTCCAGCACTTCCTAGGGAGTTCTCATGGGTTTAGGTGACCAATTCAAATGTCACTGTAAGTTTTGGTTTGTTCTCAAGGTAAGGTGTATCCTCACCAGACAGATCATGATAGTTTTACCATTAGGGACTGCTACCTCCACACACTGCTTAAAACTTGGAAGTTGTCCTAAATTAGATGGCAAACATGGAACAGAGCAATATTTGTACCTGCTCTTCCATTTCCTGGCAGTGTGGCTGGAGCTCTGGCCCCACGCTGCTGCATGGGTGTTATTGGATTTTCCCATGCTTGGTTTGTCCCAGGGAGGCAGGCAGACAATACAGGGCTCCTTGCACTAGCAAACTACTCCTAGTGTAGCTGCAGGTTATTGTTCTATACTCCTTAAAAACTGGCTTTTGGAAAACATTAGGGTTGTGTGCTGATGGTAGATAATCAAGAAAATCCACAGTTTAGGGAAAACGTGCCATATGTCTGCTAATTCCAGCACACAATGGGGTCTCTCCTTAATGACTTCCTCGGTGCCCCCAGTTGGATCTTGGTGTTAGGAGACATATGGAGCCTTTTCCCCTTAACTGTGAATTTTCTTCCTGCCACTGCTTTTTCTTACAACCTTAATCTGCTTTTAATGCACTGCAGTTGTCTTTTCCTGCCAATAATCTTTTATCCCTTGTTAGGCAACTTCATTACAAATGACAGAACTAGAACTTTTACACTTGGAGTGAGATGGATGCTTAAATTCAGCTTTATTCCTCAATAGCTGAGCAACAAGAGGTCCTTGAGTTAAACTGGGTGTCCTGTGTTAGGCTCCACGCTGTAAGACCTGTCCTTGCCTGATGGCAGAAACGTTTGGTGGCATTTGCTGCTCTGCAGCCTCTGTATGTCTGTGTGTAACACCTCTGGTGTGGTGCTAGCTGTTGTTTCTGGATGGTTTGTGAAACCCTACGTAGAGAAATGCTCTTATTTTGCAGTCTGATATGTTTTGATAAGTTTTAATAATTTTGACAGTTTCCCAGGGTGTAGTTTGGCTCTGGCTGTTTAAGAAATGACACAGGCTACAGTCCCAGTTTAAAGTCTACCTTTGTTTTCTAAATCTTTCATAGTTTACTGCAGTGATCTACAGATTTCTTTCTGAATGCAAGTGCAGCAAACTATGTGGAAAATGCAGAAAGATCAGAAAAGAATTTTTTTTTTTTTCAAATTAAGGAGAACATGTTTCATATTGTACATTAATAAATTTATGAAGGGCTAGTCTTACTGATCTGGTACTTGTATTTAAAATATTTTAGACAGAAATATTTATAACTGGAAATATCCTTGCTTGATTCAAAGCCTGAAGAGATCAACAACACTTGCTGTAAGGCTGTGAACGAAGATTTCAGATGTCACATAGGAGAGGAAAGATGATTTACATTCTGATGTTGGGAAATCTTGTGGCTCATGAGGGCAGAGAGAGGCAGTGCAGCCATTTCCTCCTCAGAGCAGAAATCAGTGTCCTCCCCCAGGTGGGGCAGGGCTGGCCCTGGGCTCCCCTTCCTGCAGATGTTTATTGAGCCAAGGTGACCTGAGCTCAGCACACACCAGAAGCAGAGCTGGCTTAGGTTCTTTTCTACTGGCTAGACCAGCACTGGAAATAAAATCATGGCACTGATTCACAGCCCAGTCTGCTCCTGAGACAAAGCAGATTTTGATGCTGCACAATGCTGCTGCCAGAGCTCCAGTTTTGCGCTTAAAATTAACAGAAATACTTATTGATTAAAGGTGAGGAAATACCTGTTAGTTGCTCAAGGTTTTGACTGCTTTGCAGGGAGGGTATTCCCAGACAGACCATAGTAAGATTTATTTTTTAACCTAAACTTGAATATTCTGGTGGAGTTGCAAGTTTTTCTAAGCAAATCTGAGATCCAATGTTGATGGAGTTTGTAGGAAAATTTTATGATCATCTAACTTTTATCATTTATCAGTGATGGATGAAGGCTTGTTGTGATCCTGTGGTGGTGGAATACACTGAGGGACACTTCATTTGCAGTAAAGGATTATCAGTAACTGTAGGGTTGCTTTCAGGCTTGGAAACAAGCTAATTTTTCAGTCAGTGAAACTTGCAGAAGAGAATTCCCCCCCCTTTGGCTTTTTGCATAGAATTGCCTGATTTCCAGCCACACCACAAAAAAAAAAGTCCTGATCTGAATTGTGTGAGATTTCAACATGCAGCAGATGAGGGAGGGCTGGTTGTTATCCAACTGTGGAGTTTGGAAGGCTTCCTAGTGGTCTGCTGATTGCAACATTTTTAGATCAGAGCTGGGGAGGGGTTGGCAGGGGGAGGTGATGGTCCATGAAAGTGGTGAGCAGAACTGTCTCATAACCTTCCCCCCTATTGCCAATAGACTATTTGGATGAAAACAAAGAACTGAGCAAATTCTACAGATGCTTGAAAAAACCTTCCTAAAAATGTATCGTTTATGAGAGCTTATAAATGAAAACTTGAGTTGATCATATTTGTTGTGCAAGGAAATATTTCATTTTGTGTGTTAATACAATCTCTGTGGGTTGGATGGTGTTTTTTTTGGTTTTGTTTTTTTTTTTCCCTTTCCTCCTGCCTTTTTATGTTTCTTTCTTTAGAGTGACATTTTTAAATGGGGGTGATCAGTTGCTTGTTGTTCACTAAAGTAATGTTTACTGAAGAAAATATATTTTCCTCCTCTCTCAGTTTCTGGCTGGACATCACAATTACCAGATGCCAAGCTATAGAACACACTTTTCCAGAAAATGGCATCTGGCTTCCTGGCAGAGTCTACAGGCACTTGTGCTGATGGCTTTGGAGATGCAGCTGGGTCTGGGTGGCTGCTGAGGGAGTGCATGGTCCACCCTGTCATTCTAGATGCTATTTACCTTTGGCTCACCTTTGATTCAGAATCATTTAAGCATTTGTGCCTTTCTCTGGTGCTATCAAACATCAGCCTTTGGAATGGCTTTGTGTGGCTGTGCTCACAGTCAGGAGGAAGGAAGCCAGCTCCCAGCATCCCTGGTTGTGTGTGTGTCCAGGCAGAGGATGAACCTTCTTGTGCTCCAGCAGGAGTTGATTTGTGTGCTGCCAGCAGGGGAATCGAGCCCTCCATTTCCATGGAAAGAGAGGGAATCCAGTAACCTTGCTGTGACTGCAAACCTGTGATCACACCTGGTTATGCTGACAGCCAAAGGTGCAGGGGCTGTGTGTGGGAGCCCTGCTGGTGCCACGGAGGCACAGCCCTGCCTCCATCTGGGAGCACCTGCACCCCTTGGAGCTGACAGGCACCATGGCAGGGCTGGCTGAGGGCTCTGCCAGGGTTTTACAGCTTCCTGGGATGCCAAGTGCCCTCCAGGATGATGCAAAGCACAGGCAGATCAGTAGTGGTCAATAAAATGAGTTCTCTGGCTGCAGCTGCCAGCCTCCTGTGCTGCGTTAGGGGAATGACCAGCTCATCCTCTGCATTTTGCTTCCCTCCTTGTCTGCACCTTGTCACACATCTTGGAGGCACTTTACAATAGCACTGGTGGCTGTAAACAGTGTTTGTAGAGAGCAAACACAAATTCTGGAGCCTCCTCCTGCTGGTGGAGGCCTCTGTCTGGCTGGAACAGCAGGATTGAATTTCTGCCCTGATGCTGCTGGGGAAACTCAGCTGCACATGGCTGACAGCACTCCACTCAACTTTCCTTTTTCACACTTGGGACTACCAAGTTTCTGCTGCAGCTCCATCCCTCCTTCCCTTTGGCCTGCCTGCCTGGTGCCAGGAAGGCACCCCCTGAGTGCTGCTGATGTGTGACAGTGTGCAAACAGCCCTTGCTCTGGCTTTAATGAGAGCAGCTCAGATACAGAACCATTGCTATTACATCTAATTGCCAGTCCACGCTGTGGCATTTAAAATGGAGTGGTGGCAAGGATTCAATGTACAAATCTATTTATTTATAGCTGAGTGACCTTCTGTTCAATGATATTATGGATTGCAGCTAGGGAGAAGGATCCAGCCTGCCTGGAAATGTCTGGCTCAGTGTTGACTAGAACATGGCTTTTGTTCCCCTGCTAGCAGTGACAAAGCCTTTGACAGCATCCTGGGGGAGCTGGTGCATGCCTGAATTCAATTTGCTTGATGTCCTTTGACCAAGCTGCAATTCATTGACTTGGTATAATTTTTGATAGGCAATGGCTGGGGATAAAATCCCATATGGCCTTTTACAGCGTTCACTTTGGTACCTGGGAAAGCAGAAGACTATGTCAGTAAAAGAACCTGAAATGTCCTGAAGAACATGAAAAGCATCAGAAATGCCACACAGTGGGAAACCTTGCAGTGAACTTAACAATATTACATTCAGTTTTATTTTTCTTTGCCTTCCGTACATACATGATCTTATTAGTTTCTAAACATAAACATATTCCTTTTAAAATACATCTTCAAAGTATACTTGAATCCCAGCCCTATAGGGACTTGACATATCAAAAGAAATTTGCTGACATAAACTGGTATGTAGAGCTTGATCTATTCTAATATATGATTTTAATGTTTCTCATTTTCTTGCCTTGCCAACTCACATCTATCACACCCTGTCACATTTAAGTTTCCTAAATTACTGCTTTTAACTTTTTGTCACTTATTCAGCGAAGAGATATATTCTAAAGCTCAGCTCAGCCTTTTTTTTTTCTTTCTTGTGATTGTATCTTAATATTAATAGTTTGAGGGGAAAATGGAAATTTTTGCTCAGTTAAGGAGACAGCACTTTTTGATAGATTTGGGATTCAATATTGTCCTGGTTTCAAATTCAAGACCTGATTTAATTTCCAAGCAAAGCACAGAATTCAGCGAGGCAAATGGAATAATGGCATGTGCAAAAGGGGAGGATGTTCTGAGCATTGTAATTACGAGCAAGACAAAACAGATCTGCACTACATCTGTTTATCAGTGATGGAGAGATAGATTCATTTCCTATTGTTTGTAGTACATGTGTTGATGACAAAGTGCTCTGGTAAATTCTGTTGTTTGCAGGATAACAGGAAATAATAATTGCACTCCTTAATCAAACGGCTTTGACCTCCAGCTGACAATTTCAAAGTTGCTTCTTTCTGTGCCTACAGCTGATGTTAGGCACCCCAGCCTTCAACCAATGAGTGTATTTTAAGAGCTACACACCTTGCAGGATTCAGGAAATACAGAAATTGTGCCCCTCTGTGCCACAGTGAGAGCTGCTGCTATAAACACCTTACACAGAAAATGGCAAAGGTGACCAGCCCAACCCTTGGCTGTCTTCTGGATAAACTGGGGCAGTTCAGTTTTTTAATGCTCTGGTCACCATATATTGTTTCCAGACATGATTGCATTCTAATTGCACTTTTCACCTTCTCATCAGCTTAAGCTAAAAGCCAGCCCAAAAAAGTGCTTATCATCAGTTTGGAGGAAAGCTCAGTAGAAATAGGTTAGGTTTTTGTAAGTTACAAAGAAAAGCCAAAATTAAGTAGATGGGTGGGAAGATGAAGAACAAAGTAATTCAAGTTTGCCATTTGTCTGACTGGAAGAAGATGGAATTTATTTCTGAGCTCTGTGTCTGGACTATTTAAAGGTGTATTTTAAAGAGGCAAAGGAGGCATTTTTATGAATATTGATTTGAAGCCTTTTGGTATTCTTGGAGCAACATGTGAATTGTCAGCGATGCTCACTGTACTCATAGGGATTATAAGGTTTTTTTATTGTGAACTGCACATATATCCCTACCTGTATTAATGTGTAAGGAATAGCAATATTTGCAATACACATATGGGAGGTTGCCTGTTTTGCTTTACAACAGATATATAGATGTCAGAGGTCCATCATTTGTAATCAGTTTTACACTGTCAAAATAGAAAAGGTACCTGTGATGGACAGGAAATACATCAGAAAAATGGATGCCTGAGCTTCTGAAAAATCCTTTGTCATAAGAAGTGAAAAAATACATTGTTAAAAATTGTGGAAGAAATCTGAGTTTCCTTTATAAAATGAATTTTTGCTGCCAAGCAACCGTTCCTTTACCTGTATTTAGATGGAACAGCACTTAACATTCAGCATACTTAGTTCTGTTGTATATCCTCTGCTGCAGTTTTCTTTTCAAGGGTATCATTCCATCACCCGGAATGTGAAGTGTTTGTACTTGTGTTCTTTAAGGGGAACAACACATCTATATTACCCAGAAGTCACACTCCAGTGATTTATTTTCCTCTGCAGAAGTGTGTACGCAGCACCAGATTAGTTTGCAATAGGATGGTCTCATCTTCCTCTGGTCACACAGGGCAAATGCATATGCATCTGCTGGGAGAGGAATAGAAATTGTAATAGAACTAATCTCCATTTAAACCAAGTGTCCAGGCAGGCAGCAGGACGGGGCAGGGGCTGAGCTGTGGCAGGGAGCTGGGCCTGCTTGGCCTTGCCCTCCCCTGAAGCCCTGGCTATGAATAATTCCTGTGGCATTGCTGGCCCCAGGTGCTCTGTGCCAGGAGGGTCAGCAGTTTTTCTGTGCCATTGGCCAAAGAGAATCCAGGATGGAGCATTTAACTCGTTTAGCTTGGTGACTGCTGTCCAGAGGTGAAGGTGATGCTGTTTGTTCATCACTGGGGTAGGGAGGTAGAGATCAAATGTGAGCAAGATGCTCCATGGCTCCCGTGTCTTGTCCTTTTCTATCACATGATTCATTGTGGTTTTGGGCAAGTCCTGACATATTCAGCTCTTTTTGAAATCAGATGGGCTCTTCAGTTCTGTGGGATTCACTGTGTTTTGGTTTGGGTTTTTTTTGTTTTCAATGACCTGCAGAACTCAAGTACTAGGCAATAAATGAAGCTGTATAAGTACACTGAGTACTGTCCAAAATGTCTATGTCCTGAACTTTATGAATCTTACATTGGAAAATGCTCTTGATTGAGTTTGGATTGTGTTGTTTGTTCTGAAAGTGAAGTCAGTTAAAATCCTGTCTGCCTTTCTCCCTGACTTCCCTTTGAAGTTCACCACTGCAGTTCCATTCACTTGAGCAGATTTTCTTCTGATGTACTCCTCTGTAAGAAGGAAAGTGGATCTCTCAATTTGTTTCTGGTCTTTGAAAGAAATTTCAAGTTATCTGCTGAGGATGTCATCATATCAGCTCTAATGAAAAACTTGAAATTTGAGACTCAAACCTACAAGAAGTTTAGAAAATTTGAGGGACAAGAATTCTCAACCACTTGACTTAAAGAATCACACTTGAAACAAGATGATTGCAAACATTTTGGGGGGAACAGAATCAATTTAGGTTCAATGAGCTAAAAGTGTGGTGAAAGCACCAGCAGACAAGGGGCAGCAATCACCAGAGGTATTGGTCAGGTAATACTGAGTGTGCAGGGGGAGCCTTTTGGTGGCTGCCAGGGGAGCTCCCTGTTCAGGGCTGGAGCAGAAAAAAGTGTTGGTAAAATGGAGTCCTGCGTGTGAACAGCAATCTCCAGGCCCTGTGGGTTGGAGTTGTCTTTGAAATAATTCTAGTTTTACTCATTTTCACTCTGTTCTCTTGATATGATACTCTCATGCCTCATATCAGATATGGTTGGTTTTTTTTCCTCATCCTAATTATTTTTCTTCCTCTTATAGCATTTTCTTCCATGGAGCTATCCACAGTGGATATTTCTTAGTTTTGTGGGAATGCAAATACCTGAGGAGTTTTGTGTGGATTGTACTAACAAGCAGAAAACAAGCAGATTTACTAGATGGAGCTGTCTTGTAAGGAAGCAGTGAGGCTTTGGATTCAATCTCCTTGACCCTTTACCTGAGCCTGCCTAATCTGTTAAATTTCTTACTGGTATTTGATTGAGCAAATAACCATGTTTGTGTCAACTAGGAATTAAGCCCTAACTCTTTTTGTCACATGAACTTTACCATGCCTTCTTTGATTAAAACCTCCTACTTATTACCAGATATTTCTTCATCTTTATTAACAGTATAATATGATGTAATGTGGTTAAAGTTCAGACCAGAGTTCCTTGATGAATTTTATGGAACATGCCACAAAGTAATTAATTTTAACTTTTCCTTCTAAGAGCTAATTTAATTTTGACTTAATTAATATGATGCATTTAATTAATATAAAATTATCATAGAAAAGTGCAAATTAATTTGTAAACCGTCTCTTGAAAGTTTGTCTCAATTAGTAATGCATTTACAGTTTCATGCAGACTGAATGGCAGTGGACCTCTTAGTAGGAAACCTCTTTGAGAGAAGGATTGGGGTGAAATTTACAGCAAAAAAAGGGTGTTAAAAATTACAGAACTTTCACCATTTCATACTGAAAGCCTTTTTTGTTTGTTTTGTGCCAAAAAATGAGTGGTGCTTTTCTCTCTCTCTCTCTATTTTTTTTTTTTTTTTTGCAAATTTTCTTTATGAACATAGAGCTATCTATAACAAAAGCTTCACATTTAATGCTTTTAATGTAATGGTTGTCTGGTAACACTGCAAACAAGGCATTTTCATTTTAGTTAAGTGCAGTGGTGTTTGTTTTCCATTGCTACCTGTGGCCAACGTGCTTTGAGGAAGACTGAAAGCTTTTTAATGTGAATTATTCTACCAGGATTTGGGATGAAAAGGGCAGGGGAAATAGGGCAGTGTGCTGCAGTATCCGTATTCTAAATCAGAAGATTTTTCTGGAGCTCAGCACAATTTGTCTCCTATAGGAAGAAAGAGCCTGATGTTGAGGCAAAGGGATATTTATTTTCTAATAAATTAGGAAATTTATTTTTTTTATTTCGAGAGACATTTACATGAGAGGATGTTAATTGAAAATTCACATTCTTATTGCTCCCACTAAGTTGGATAAAGGCATTTGTTTGTTTTTAACCCTAAAAAGAGATCTGATTTCCCCTGATAATGATTCTGATCCTCCATCAGCTCAGGAAGAAATGCTCATCAGTTAAATTTTGGCAGTTTTAGCTCTCAAGGGTTTGAGGCTGTGGGGAACACCCCCCCATGGCTTGCCTGACCCAGTTACCTGAGCCTCAGATGTTTTTTCCAAGTGTTTCTCCCCTTTGATTCATTACTTTCATGACATCTTTTGGAAGGTAATTACAGATCTGTCAATGAAGTCATAAAATCATCACGAAAATTCTCCTGTGCAACTCAAAATAAAAACCATGACCTCCTTCTCTGATCAGTTACATGGTCAAACATTTCTGTGTGTAGGCCAGGTAATGGTTTGAGTGAACTCTGGTTAAACCATCATTTCAAGTCTCCATAATTAGTTGAGAGATACATATATCTGTCAAAATTCCTCACAGGGTTGCTTTTTTTTCCCCCTCCCCTTTCATTTTTTTTTCAGCTATACACTACTTTATGTATTTAAAGCTGCTGCTTTTGAAAAACATGCCAGTCACCTTTGTAGATTTAGGAACAGACCTAATTAAGGTGATGTGTGTTCCCTGCTGATTCCATTCTGCCAAAAAGGTACAGAAGAAAACAGAAATGAACTCTGAGAGATCAGATGAACAGATTTTTCTTGAGTTTCTTTTCTATCAATGATATTCTTTTAGTTTTCTCAAGCAGGCCTTGAAAAGACCTCTGGTATTTTGTCTGAGAAAGTAAGAGATCATTGTGTTGCATCATTTATTCATGTGGTATCTGAGCAAATGAGGATAAGTGATTTTTTTTTTTTTTTACTTTGTATTTTAATTTCCAGGGGTGATAGACTTTGTTCTAAATAGTTGGCTTTCAAGATAAGCATCTTGGTGGCAATGTGCTTTTGATACACAGTGTGATACTTTCACTTTTTAATTAAATTAATCTGGGTTGTGATTGAGTTGTGAGACTGTTATTCAGATGGGAATTAAACAGATGAAGTAAAATAGAGCTAAAATGCCATGCAAGATAAATACAGTGCAGTTTGATTTCCTGCCTCTTGTAAACCTGGGGTTCCAGGTGAATTCTTTGCTAGTGCAGGGCTGGAGTTTGGAAGGCCAGATGTGGCAGTGCTGCCCATTTGAGCAGGGTTTGGACCAGAGATGCTCCTGCTGCCTGGGCAGTGTCAGCAGAAGGGGACACAGCACAGCCTGCCCTGGGCCACCACCAGATTTTAAAACATTCCCTGCTTCTGTTGCAATGCCTGAATGCTTTCTTCTTCCTCTTATCAGTGGAGCTGGAGCCCAGATACTGAGTGCAATTTTTCTTCAGTTAACAATATCAATTTCTTCAGTTCCCCAATATCAGAATTGCTCAAGGCTAAATGATTCATTTTTGTAAAGGGTCATGTCAGTAACTCTATGAGATGAAATAATTCAGCTAATTCTTCAGAACTCTGCTCTTTTTAAAAAGCTATCTTTTCACTTACACAGTAGAAAAGGGTGGCTCATTTACCAGCTTTTACTGGTGACATGTTTTAAAACTCTAAGCAGCTCCTCTCAGTGTCAGTTTAACGAAGCAGATGACAAGAAAAGGGTTTGAATTTTGGGATCACTTCCATGCAAATGGAGTGATGTTACACTCAGATGGCTCTTTGCAACACAAGAGCAGCTCAAGGTTCATTGCAACTCAGAGTGCTTCAGCACTCTACAGAACAAAAGGATGACTCTGCTCTTTAAATCTATGTACAATGAACAGAAAAAATTGTTTTGTAGCCTTGGTGTTTAAATGTTACTTTGTGAAAACTTTTGCACCTGGTTACAAAACAATAACTTGGAAACTTGAGAAGTTTTGGCACTGTTTGAATAGCTGTCAATAGAGCAGCCAGAAAGAAAGAAATGTGTATTAGAAGAACACATCTCAGGCTGTAACAGGAGACATTAAAAATGCTTTTGACAGAATTTGGCACTTGAAATATAAAGAATAAAAAAATCCCAGGTTTTTAAACTCCTCTAGAAAATATGGAGAGAAAGAGTCCCCATTTCTTAACTGTAGAAGAAGATCCATACGTGGGGCTGGAAGAAGCCCCATGGTTTTCTGTCATTTTTGAGATGTCCTTAGGACAGTTCAGGCTGTGCTTCTAAGTGCTTCCATCAAGGATGCTTAGCTGCCCACATTGCAAAGAAGCTGTGCAGTCTGGAGATCTCAGTGGTCCTGCAGTCACACCTGCCTTAGATTGAGCCTTTCCAGGTGCATCCCAGCATTCTTGCTGTGAGCCAGTTCTAGTTTTGGAAATTGGTGCTAGATAACAAATGGATTTATTTATATCGCCTCAAGATATCAACCTATTGTTATTTTATTTTTGAGAAAGAATACAAGCTAAAGAAAGAGCATTCTGTCAGCAAAAGCCTGGTAATAAATATTAACTTTTATAAGAAAAAGAAAAATCACAGCTCTTTGTTTTGGAGCATCATTCTTCTCCCCCTTGGAAAGATGCCCTGGGCACTGCAGGAAGAGACATGATGGAAGTTATCTCATACTAGATACAAACTGAAGTTTTATGGCTATTCCTTTACAGATTCCATTTCTTCCATAAGTCAATAGTTAAAAATTGTTTAACATCTTCAATTTAATCAGGAATTGCATTTTTTTTTTTCCTTTGAGGTGTAAGAGAAAGCCAAGGTGTCATCTCAGCAGCACTGCTAGATGGTTCTGGAGTAAGGATCAGGAATTTAAGTGTCTGGGTTGCTGTGTAATGTCCAGGTCAAAGTGAACTCATATTCTCTGGAGGAGCATCACTTTTTGACCATGGAATTTAAAGAGGGATTTTCATTATGAAAGCATCTCCACTAATATATAAAGAGCAATACAGAAATATTTCAGGCTCTGTACAGAACTGGGGTATTTTTACATTTGATGTGACTACAAAACATTTGTTCTTAGTCAAGTCCTATCTCTGTCTGCAGAACTGAAGTGCAGAACTTGAGCTGGATGGAATAAGGGCCCTCCTTCTTCTTCTCCAGCTACTGTGATGTCTTAATGTGACAGAAAATGGAAACCAATTATCCTCCTGATTTCTGAGTCTTACAGAAATTGTGGTTCAAGACTGCAGTTTCAAATTGTTAGAAGCTGCATACAGCATGAACTGTATGAATAATGCTATCACATCACCAGTTCTCACTTTCCAAACCTTGTGAAAGTTAGCAGCATGCTAAAGATGGGGAATTTTAGACACTTTTAGGAAAAAGAGAACCCCAGACAAACTGATGCTTGTGACTTACTTTTGTGTGGCCACCCATACATGCCAAGAGTGCATCTTTACATCAGGGGTAGGTAAATTTGAGGGAAATGGAGCAGCTCCCAGCAGGGCCTTTGCAGCAGGCTGCAGATGAGCAGCTGTGAGGGTGATCTCACCTCTGAGTGTGATCCTGGCAGCTCCTCCCCTGGCCATTGCACTGGGGTACAGCATGGTACAGGAGAGCTGAAAGGAACATTTCATCATTCTGCAGGACAGGAGAGAAATGGACCTGCCTGCCTTTGTAGTTGGGAAATGGGAAGAGTTTTTCAGGGAGAAAAAAAAAAAATTACATCTTCATTTTCAGACCAGAAAAATGGCCCAGGTAGTGCCAGAGGATGCAGGTGGCATCCTGGGCATGGGGAAGGGCAGTGCTGGGTCTCATTGCTGTGCAGTGGCTGAACCCCCATGGCCTTGCTGGTTTTGTCTTGTGTTGTGCATTCTGCAACTTTCCAGTGACTTCTGTGGGAGAACTTGAACTCAAGAGAATCATGTGGTGCCTTTAGAAAATGCTGCAGCTTTTTTATTGGTTTTAAGTTTTTCCTGGGCTTCCAAAAGCAATGCAGTAGAGGACAGGCTGCCCACAGGTATCTTGCAGTACTGAAGTGATCTTAACTCATTTTTCATCAGCACCAACTGTAGACAGCACAAAATGTTTCCACTGGGTGGTGGAAACTCATGACAGCAGAGACACCTCCTTGTGTGACTTAATGATGAACTAAATATGGGAAAGCTGACAATTTACCAAGTTTCAAAACTGAAAGGAGCCTTTTTTATTTTCCTTAGCCACGCTGATGCAGTAGGTAACCATTTTGTTTGAGTAATAGATGAGATTATTATAATCTTATGCAGCCCCTCAGTTTTAATCAGCTGAGTGGGAAATCTTGGCTTTCTTATCAAAGGGCACTAGATAAAAAGTGGCACCTTTGCAGGTTGTTAAAAAGGGACCATTCACCTGCTCTCTTTGGAAATGGGACTGCTTCTGAGGGAGTTATGTACTGGGTGAAAATGCCTTGATTAAAATAGACTGAAATCTAAATACAGATATTGGGGGATGCAGAAATGGTTTCTATTAATTGGTTTTAATAGAAAGTGTGTAAAGTGAAACAAGAACAGCAGGAAAAAAGCTGAAATTCCTGATGAATAGTTCAAAATGACAAAACAAATCTGTTTTTATAGGCACTGCATAAAAACTTTGTGGTTCTGGATGTCGAAACAGTCCATGCAATTACAAAAACACCCTGTTAATGCAATCTGTGCACTTGTTCCAGTAGGGAATTATTCTTTTTTTTTTCCTTACTATATCAAATATTTAATTGATGAAGGAAGAGAGAGATCTTTAAAATGAAAACTTTGTCTTCTCATAGGCATAAACTGTATAGCAGAACTACTGCCTGTGGCTATTCTGTTCCAACACAGATCTGAACATTTGCATCACATCGTTGCTGTTTGAATTGGACATCCAGACCTCTGCAAACTCTGGTGTCTGCAATTCAACTAATGTTGGGATAAAACATTGATTTAAAGAGGAGACAGTATTTTGGGCTCTATAGGTTAGAATATGTACATTTTTGTGGGGGAGAAAGCCTAAATCCTGCAAGTGTAGCGGGTTTAAGCCCATCTCTGGCCGCTTTCCCTGCTAAATAATGACAGCTAAAACACCAAGCTCTGTACCAAATGTTCCTGCTCGGCTTATCAGGGATGTGGTGGGATGACTCGAGCTCTGTGCCAGCTGCCCACACAGCCATGCACTCTGTAGGCTGGGGAGAGGAGAGGATGGAAGGAGCCGGGCCTGGGCAGGGTCTGTGCCCTGTGGAGCTGGGCTGTGCCCAGCCTGGCAGGGGCTCAGGGGTGAGCAGGGTGGGCTCTGCCTGGCACAGGGCAGCTCCAGGATCCCCCCACAGAGCCCCCAGCCCCGCTGCTGCTGGCGTTTCGTGTTTCTGTGGCTTGTGCAGAGCTTGTCAGCAAGCTTGGTAGGTTTGTTCTTGAGTGCCAGAGGAGTCGCCACCCTTAACAGCAGAGCCCACCGCCTTCAAAAAAAGACTCTGAAACCAAATCTGACTCTTTTCTTTGTGCTGAATAGGAGCATTAGTGCCTTTTATTGTGCTTTATTGCTACAAAGATGCTTTTTACTGCTTGCCTGTCTGAATAGCTACACCACCTTCAGCTGGATGACAGAAATAACTGTTCCAGGCATTAATTGGGTGGGTTAATGCAGAAATTGAAAGGTGCTGCCCCTAATGCAGGCACAAGAGCAGGCTGCAGAGAACTGCCCCAGTCCTGCAGGCTCTGAGGTGCTGCCTCCTGCTTCTTCCTTATGGGCTCTGATTCATTCCCTGCCAGGTCTCCATGCAGAACCATCCCCTCGATGGGCAGAGATGGATGGCAGGCTTTTGGGGCTGGGGTGGGAGACTGCTATTGTGTAGTTTACCAACAGATGCACCCTTCTCACTGGTGATAATTGCTGAATGTTTCTGCAGCCTCAGAGTGCAGTCATTCTGCTGCTACAATAGGGTGTCATTTCTCTGAAAGTGGCAGGGTGAATCATGATAAGTACAGCATATCCAGCAGAACAAGTAATTTGCTGACTTAGTGCTATCTGTATCTCATGATATGCAGGTAAGTAAGGCAATTTTTCCTAAAAGAAGGAGTAAAAAGCTAAAATTGCTTTTTCTTTATTCCCCTTCTCTCTGTCTTCCCTCCCCCCTGCTCCCTGTGATGATTAGACAAAAGCCAACTAAAGGCAAAAAAAAAAAGAATAATTTCTGGTAGACTTAGCACTGCCTGAGTCATCAATCCTTCACAAAGACCTAGGGCCCACTTCCTTTTCATTTTATTCCTTTGGCTTTTAGATTTATAATGTTGTTAGGAAAAAGAGATTCAGCCTCTTGGTCTATAAGAACCTGTTTAAACATAAAGAGGCATTTACTTACAAATAGCACCGTATTGCCTATGCATTTATCTTGACAGTCCAGTTTAATTTATAAAGCATAATGTGCTTGTAACTCAGCCTGAGAAATGTAGTTTAGCAAGCACTATTGACTTACTAAATCTCCCTTCTCCCTCTTATTGTAAATCTGATAAACCTAAAGAAGCATTCTGGGTACTAGAGAATCTAAATAGTAAAGTGGGGTTCTTCAAGATGATCTTGATAATACTTCACTTAAAACTGCAAGTTGAAGCAATAGTTTATCCTATTGTGAAGTGGTTTAATCTTTCCTTGATCATTTCTCAAAGATGTGGATGTGCTGTACAGTAAAATTGCCAGATTTGTGCTGAATTGCAGCTTTAGAAGCCATTATTCTGAAAAGGTTATCTAAATTGAATGGCTTTAAGATGACTTGTAAAGTCATTAGAAGACTTCTAGCCCTTTATGTGTTTGACTGCACAACCTGCTGTGATTCATTTGGACTCTGAGATGCAGCTTTAAATCTGTTTGCTCCCTGATTTGCCAAGGGAAGTGTGTGTTCTCCCATTCCTGACAAAGGCAGTGCAACATTTTATTTTAGCTTGCTGCTCATACACAGATCAGTTATGTAAATCCCATAACAATGATCTATTTGCCATATAAATAGTGCCAGGAAGATAGAAGGTTGAATCACAGGTTATAAGCTTAAACACAGACTTCTCACCTTCAGTGCCTGAATCCTCTCACCCTAATGTTTTAGCTGCCTGCCAATTCTCAGGGAAAAATCTAAGTTCCAAGTTTCAAAGAAATCTGGCTCCATAAAAAAATATGTATTTTCTACATTTGTTGTATTACTTGTGCCAATTTAACACCTGTTTTAGCAATAGAGTTACATTTTGTTATGTTTGGTGTTTGTTTCATCTTTTTAAAATGTGCTTAGAAGTAGTTTACCATTGCTGCCTTCTCTTATTCTGCTTTGTGACATGGCAATAGCTGGTGACAGTTTTTTAATGAGTGTTTCTGGCAACTACTTTACTCAGCTTTTCTTATCAGGTCTTATTTTTTATGCTTTGATAACTTTTCAAAATTTTATACTATACTTTCATTTGATGTTTTGCCCATTGGCTAACCAATATGAGATAAAGTACTTTTTGCTATGGTCAAAGCCAAACTTCCAGCTGTATTGTCTCATATAAATATATTCTCACTCTGAGTATGCAAGAGATTGGGGAGGCACCATTTGTATCTGTCTCTACATCCTTAGCATCACAATATTCTCTCATGTGAGTGTTTTCTCTGTTAAGATTTTCTCTTAATAACTTTCCCCAACCTAACTTTTATATTCAGTTCTTCCAGTCAGTTTTTCATTACCAACCTTGATCTAGCAGGATGTCTCAGAGAGATGATTCCAGCACAAATGGGAGAGGATGCTCTGTGTTCATGGACAGATGGCTCAGCAGTCCCCTGCACTAAATAACTGAGTCCCAAGCCTCTCCTTTCTCCAACTGTGCACCTTCCACTAGAACAAAGGACACGTTTATTTATTATCTGTATTTACGATGGCAATATCTTGTTTCATGTTCAGGTAAAGCTTTTTTCATCACTGTGATCATAGAGAGAAATGGCCTCACTGTTGTGCACAGTTTTTTATTCAAACTCTAGACCCCACAGCTTTAAAGGGAAGAAGCAATTAAAGTGCTGTGATTTTCTGGTGTTATTTTTTTGTTAGATTGATGTAAATTCTGAAAGAGGTGAAAGTTCTTATGTGTGTTATTCATACTTGGACAAATGGCAGTGAGGATGAGGCTGGACCTGGTGCACTTGACCACAAAAGCAAGCCAAGTTCTCATCTCTGCTATTGATTTCAAGCACAGAGCAGCCAGATAATTTTAAATATTTTCCTTTTAGGAGACCTTGCAAGTTCACAGCTTTCCTCCTGAATCAAGTAAACAGTGGTCTAATTCTCCCATAAGTCTTGTACTGTGAATAAGTAGGAAAAAAATAACAAGATATTTAACTTTATTGGGTGCCCCATAATTTCTTAGGGGAATGGAGATGAATTTTTGTGTTGATTATAATGGAAGGAATGCTTTGCAGTATAGAAAGGATAGTTGCAGGTAAGAAGAGTGCCATGTACAAAGCAGGACTTCTATGAGAAGTGATAAACCCTAAGGTGTCTAAGAACTTGAACAGAAGTGGTTTGTCATCTCAGTACTGAAAAGAATAGTTCTTATTTTCTTTCTTGGAGCCAGTCGGGCAGAAAAAGAAAGGTAATGAGGAAGTGATTATTCAATTTATTCAATTAAAAGTTGTCTTGGAGGAAAAAAAAATCAGCACTTTGGAGAGGCTTGTAATTTCTGAATTCCAGATTCAATAAAATCTCAGACAACTTCATTATCAGTAAAGTAAGGTTTAATGATTGCAAACAGAAAAACAATTTAAACTCCAGCTCTGCAAAGCACAGACTGGAACTCTGATCCAACACAACCTGAAATGTCCACTGAGATGGACACTTGCAAAGGGTTAAATTGTGCCTTGGATCACATCCCAGCCTGCCAGCATGGTTTGCATGTACATGTCCTCTCCTCTCCAGCTATCCACAAAAGATGAGCTTGAGAAGAAGTGGCTGTGAGGAGTTTGATGTTAGGCCAGTTGCAGGCTGGTGTCACCCTGCCCCAGCCCCTCAAAGAAATCTCCTTTCCAGCAGACCAGGTGCCTTTCCAGCAGAGCAGAAATCCCCTTTCCAGCAGACCAGGTGCCTTTCCAGCAGAGCAGAAATCCCCTTTCCAGCAGACCAGGTGCCTTTCCAGCAGAGCAGTTCCCTTGTGTTTCCCCATCAGCCTCTGCAGGGAAAGAAAAAAGTAATTCTGAGGAATAAACTTGATTTCCTAACCCATGCACACAGTGGGCACCTGGTGTTCTGTGCTGGGGGTCAGGGGTAGAGCAAAGCTGAAATTCTGGGTATTTGCACAAGGGTTGGTCCCTGGAGGCTCTGCCAGGCCACAGAGCCTGGGCAGGCTTTGGGAAGCAATCAGCTGCTGCTCAGGGGACTGCACATAGAGCAAAGATTGACCAAAATGAGCTCTCAACACAGGAGTTCAGGTGCTTGGCTTGGTGTGGGCTGGTTGGACAAGTGAGCAGCTACTGCTTGTGGAGCCCCTGGAAGCTCAGGTGCTGCTGCATGGCATTGTACCCTGCAGACACCTGACCAAAATCAATGTATTTCCAATAGAGCTCAGGGGCCAGAGCTCCTGAATGCTGAGCACTTAGGGAAATGTGGTCATTTCATTTTCATGTGATTTACTGGACTTAGGATCAAGATATAAAATGAATCACTTTTATGTTTCCTTAGCAGTACAGCTGGAATCTACTCGTGCATGTTATCTGTGGCTGCTTTCTGACGTTTGTGTGTTTATTATGCACAGCAATTAAACACCCCTTTTTCCTAGACAAATTAGAGCTGTGCGAGTTTGTGATTCTGCTGGCAGGCTTACAAATCTTGCTGTGCAGAGCTCACAGTGTTTTCTAATTTTTCTGTGTCATGATGTGTCTTGTATGACTAGGGTTGTTTCATTTTCATAGCAATGCTATAATGATTTCATACTGATTAAGAGGAAATAATGCCAAATTGTGGATCTTCTTTGCTGAGATTTCAGGATGCTGTACTACAAATGCCTCATCTCGTGTAAGAGAGGATGAAATGTGTTCCTTAAATTAATAAGCACACACGTGTGTGCATATGGGCACATGTTCTGAGCAGCATTTGCACGTACACATGGAGTACTCAGGTAATTAGTGTGAGCTGCTAATGGTGATTAGTGATGTGATCTGCTGCACCATGAGCACCCCTTTGTGCTGCAGAGTCTGCTGTGCACAGTGCCTGGAGCAGGCAGGGCAGGTCTGAGCGCTGTGCCCAGCAGGATCAGGAGGATCAGAGCGTTCTGTGCCCCTGTGGGCGAGGAGTCCCGGTGCTGCTGGCTCCCCACACACCCTGCAGGCTCTGGAAGGCCACCAGGTAGACAGCTGTTGGACTGCACAACAGACAGCCAGGCTGGCAGTGCATCACAGAGGAACTGGGCACATTTACAGGAGAAACCCATCAAAAATACATTGAAATCAACACATTCCCACCAAATGTTTTGATTTTTACATGTGGAGTGTTTTTCCATCAGAAAACCCACTGGAAGGTTTCCAGTCTTTTTTTTTTCATTTTCTTTTTTTGTTCCCACTCAGATTCTGTAGCAGAACCAAAGTGAAAGTAATCATCATTTAGTGAGCCTTTTCTGTGATAAAGTGTGAGATGCCTCAGAGGGAAATTCTGTGAGCTGCAGAACAGTGATACTGTTGGGTATCTCTGATAATCAATCCCCTTGCAAGATTTCAGTATCTCTTAGAGGCCTCTTTGCATGCTCAGATCCAGAACTTTACCCCATAACTGAAGAAACCTGTTCTGATCAAGCTGGATGTGCATCTCACACTGCATAGGTGACTTCACAGAAGAAATTCCATGTGTCACAGCAAGAAATCAGGTCCTCCAGCCCAAAGGATGGATTCAGCACACCACAAGATGTTTTCAGAATTTAAATTTAATCAGTGTGGTGTGGATGTTTGTGGGGGTTATTTTCATCTTAGGCTATAAGTGAGGAAGACTGGAAGGAAAAAGCTACCAACAATTTACTGCAAATATGTGCAAGTCAAGGGGAAAAAGACCTGATGAAAAGGACTTTTTCCAGAGTAAAAGTCTGAATGTATTTATCTCTTTGCCCTCACTTCATGTGGACTTGAATTAGAAAGTTTTGCAGAAGGATGGGCATAAAGTGGAGGGGTTCTTGCAAGATGAAAGCAAACACGAAAGGACAGATGAAAAGGGGCAGCAACTGAACCACCACCACCCACAACTGCATCCAGGAACCAAGTCCAGCTTAGTTGGAAATTCCAAGGGGCAAATTGGGAGTGGGGGGCAGTGGAAGGGCCAAAGCCCCTGTGGGTAAAGGTTTGAGGAGCACCACAGCCTGCAGAACCATCAGCAGGGTTTCTCCCTTCTCTTCTTTCCCAAATATAAAAGCCAGCAGCAGAGGGAGCAGAAAATCTTCCCCAGGCTCAGTGCTCTAGAGGAAAATATTATTTTCCTCCCTGTAATGCACCAGCTGAAAAGCTGTTTTTCTTCTCTAAGTTGTAATTATGCATGCCAGTGTTACAGCACACACCAGAGCCTGACTGAAATGTTCTGGCACCAAGCAGTGTGACAGGATGTCACTTTGGCAGGCTCTGTGCTCCGTTCAACCAGGCTGGGGCCAGAGCTGTGGGGCTGGGGCACTCCTGGTGGGCACAGGGGGCTGGGATGGGGCCACCCCACTGCTCAGCACCTGCCCTGTGCTCACTGGGGACGGGTGGGTGCTGCACGTGTGTGTCAGAGAAATGGGGCTCGGTCCATGGCCAGCACACACCAGGATGCCCAGAGTAACTCAGAGGTGCCTGTCCTGGCAGAGAAATGAAAGGTCCAGAGCAAAGATCTCTGCCCTGCTCAGAGGAAAGAGCTTTCTCTCCTTTTGGAAGATGAACTTTGGGCAGAAATTGGTTGAACCAGGATGGTCCAACCTTCTGGGATGGGCTGGGATGGGCTGGGATGGGGCCACCCCACTGCTGAGCACCTGCCCTGTGCTCACTGGGGATGGGTGGGTGCTGCACATGTGTGTCAGAGAAATGGGGGCTCGGTCCATGGCCAGCACACACCAGGATGCCCAGAGTGACTCATAGGTGCCTGTCCTGGCAGAGAAATGAAAGGTCCAGAGCAGAGATCTCTGCCCTGCTCAGAGGAAAGAGCTTTCTCTCCTTTTGGAAGATTAAATTTTGGCAGAAATTGGTTGAACCAGGATGGTCCAACCTCCCTGCTGCTCCCCTGCCTTTGGCCCATGGAGAATTGCAACTGCCCTTGGTGTGGCACCATTTTGCTGTCAAAGCCACGCCAGAAAAGTATAAAGGAAGGGGTAGGGATTGCTTAAAAATTTGCCTTCACTTAGGGACCAGTGTTAGCCCTCCAAATTCCCTGTGGTAATCTGATTTTTAGGTAAAATTATGGTTTGGCATCAATATAAATTCCTAAAATTTAGTTGTTTATTTTTGTTGGACTTGTATTTATGGAATTAAATGAAAATCCAGAATAAGATAAGGTAGTGTGCCACAGAACTCCCAAGTACAGCTATAACTGAGGTGACTGTGAAGTTTATAGAAGTACTTGCTCACTTCAATATTTAAGGTTTGATCAAGGTTCAGTGCATTCAGAGCCACATTTTGGGTGTGGAGCAGTGGGGTTACAGTGTGGCTTTTCCAGAGAGACAAGGCAAAGGCTGTCACTGTTATTGACATGATGCCTTGTATCCCTGTGCCTCAAGCCCCACAGATGTCTAAAGTGGAGATTTCCAGTTTGCAATTTCTGCAATCAGATGAGAGTGAGCTGCAGTGGATTTCAAATCCAATGAACAAATATATTGTTGTGAATTCAGCAAGTGTGAGGGTCATGTTTAACCCAGAATGTTTTTCCCTTTTGCTTTTTCCCAGTGTTGTTTTGAGGTTAGGCTTTTTCTTCTGGGATGTTTTTGGTACAAAGGCAGTAGAAAGTGAGCTTTTTTTTTCCCCCCTTCTTGGAAAAAGTGTTTTCTTTCAGAAGAAACATTTAAGCTTTCAGCTAATTCCCAGGGATACAGAGGGATATTCTGCAATAAGCTTCCCTCCAAAAAGAGGTTGGCTGCTGCCCTGATATTAAGAGCTGCAGGATTCCTTGGCTGTGGGGAAAATGAGATGGTCCAGCTGATGGAGGTTATGGCTGAGCCAAGATGAGTCAATTACCTCCATGTGCTGAGCAGCCATCCAGGGGCCAGCGGGGAGGAGAAGTGCCAGGGCTCCTGCTCTGTGCTCTGACAGAAAACAGCTGCACAGGGCTGGGGACAGGGCTGGGGACAGGGCTGGGGACGGAGCTGCCACCACCACCCACGTGCGGCAGCGCTCGCTTTGCTTCGCTCTACCTGGCTGCAGCTGCTGCCCTTGGAGCTGCTCTGTTCTCGGCTCTGGGGGTGAAAATTTGCAGGAGACATTTGCAAGGCATCAATTTTCCCAGTTCCTTCTGCAGAGTTTGTCAGGCAGGGCAGGAATGGTGGTGGTTTGCTGATGGGAGGTGACACAGGTGCAGGTGCCTTTGGCACTCACCAGCAGCAGCAGCAGCAAACTCTGGGAGCTCTTGCCAAGCATTAATGGTTTCCCTGCAGAAGGGATTTGAGCTGCCCTGTCCTCGGGGATGGTTTCTCTCTCTGTTGTGTGGACTTGAGGCTGCACAATCCTGGCTCTGACTCCCATTTGTGGCACTCAGGGCTCACCCAGAACCATCTGCTGCCTGCAGCTCACAGTGCTACCATGCTCTGCAGGATTTCCCCTCCTTTGGTTTGTTTTCTGAGCAGGATACAGGCATCTCACAGCCCATTCCATCTCTTTGTACTCACCCTTTCAATCATTAATGCACATTTCTTCAGACTTCTTGTGCAACCTGAACTTTTTGCATCTTTTGTCTCATAAATTTAGCAGAAAAAAAATCCCTCTCATCCCCTGTACATAACTCTTGGCTAAAGAGATTTTTTTTGCCCAACTACTGTAGAAGAAAAATAACAAGTGGGTGATTATAATTAGTCCTGAGCTAATTACATGAAGTGGTATTTTTCTTTTTACCTGTACATTTCAACAAGTGATTGCTTAACCATAAAGCCATCAAATCTGGTTTAGGGTGAAAAATGGCTTAACAGAACTCTGGAATTATAAAAGAAAAAAAAACCAAAAAACAGTAATCTCTCAGTTCCGCCTCACTTCCATGGGAATTATGATTTTTACTTTCCTTTAAAAAACAATTCATAATTACAGGTGGGAAACAAAGAGTAAAGCATTGCAGTTCACTAAGCTGAAAAAAGCTTGAAAATTCAGTTATAACTTGATGCTTTAAAAAATTTAGATCTATATGACTAAACAGCACAGGGGTACTCTTTTCACCAGCTTAGATTTTCTTATCAATTTTTGAAAGTTAATGCTGACTTCCCCCTGTCAGCTTTGCAAAGCCTGGCATTCTGTCCAGCAAAATATCCCTGTGACTTGGTGTATTTGTGGTCAGAAAGAAAGGAGCTTTTCCTTCCACCCCATCTGATGCTACACCAGAGTTCCTATTTTCAGATTTCTAGTCCATCAATCTAGCCCAGCCATTGTTAGCTCCTTCCTTAGTTTCAGATATTCAGATAGTGTTCAGCTAAACTTGGAGCAGAGAGATTTTCCCAGTGCTCTGCCACCCTTCTCTCTGGCTCTGCCTCCCAAGCAGGTCTTTCAGAGGCCAGTCTGAAAAGACCATTGTTAAAGTGATAACAGCGTTCAGGTTTGCCTTTGGTGGGCTGCAAGGCCTGAAAGATGGCTCTCAGTGTGAGAGAGAAACTTTTGTGTGTCAAATCGTTTTGGATCCATGCTCCTGCAATGGCTTTAGGATAGTATTTGTCTCTGCAGTGTCTAACTTTCTTCTGCAGTCAATAGATGCCAAGTTTAGCAGCAAGCTGCATTTGTCTCTACGTTCTCATTAACGTGATGGATGTTACATAGGTGTATTTATGCAATTCTTCTTGATCTTGTTTTTGTAGTAGTCTGTAGAGTATGGTATCATTACTCTAGGCTTTCACATAGACACCTTTGCCAAGAAGATAAATACTGGCCTTAATCCTGAGCACAAACATCTTTTTCAGCTGCCACAGTGCTCCTTTTGCATACAGGGCTATTGAGCAGGTTTGCAGACCTGCCTATAAGCTCCAGGAGTAGCACATGAATCCCACCTGACAGATCTTCCACAGTAAAAGGTTTGTAGAGATTTAGGAATGGCCAAATACTTTTCCACTACTCCTTGGCATCATCTGTGTCTTTGCAAGTGCCTGCTGGTTTAAATTTTCACAGTCTAACATAAACAAGGCACAGGTGTCAAGAATTTTATTCCACTGCAAACAGCGAGTGAGATTAGGCATTCATTATTTACAAATGTTTGGAATGTGCTTGCATCCTTTGGTACTTTGCTGCTAGTGGAGGAATAAATAGTCTTGGTGAAGTGGATCAGTTTAGAACCCTGCATTAACCTGTGCTTGTGTGGTTTGACAAGATTCACCATTCTCTCCCTTCATGATGGCAATAAAATCAGTTCTCAGCAAATTCCATAGTTGTACAGTTAAATATTTTCCATCAGTGGACAGAGAAAAAAGTTTTTCTTTTTATTGTTGAAGAGTTGCCCCATTATTCAGGAGAATTGCTGGGTTTCAGTGATGAGTGGAAGAGCCTCATCTGTGGGAGGGTAAAAGACTCTGACACCTCAACCCAGAGCAGAGGGGTGATGTCAGTCCTTCATGGACCAGGTGAAAATCTATTTCATTCTTTCCCCAGATCTTTAGGTTGTATTGCTCCAGTGGAAGCTTCTTTTGGCTACCTTTAGACTTGAAATGTTGCCAAAAAAAAATCCCTTTTGTTACAGTAATGTTAATTACTAAGAGAATCAAAGGGCTTTGGAGAGCCACTTCCCCATTTTGTTGTAAGTTTGTCAATCCAATCTGGCTTTTAAAATTTTATTTGTTTTTCTAATCTGGAATGTTTCCCTGCATATAAAACAGTGCAGTTTTTAAGGAGTTATTTTATCTGGAAACAATAATCTTGTTTCCTGATAAAAACATCAATTATTAAAAATCAGTTCTGAAATTAAACAGATACTTGTCTGACGTTATGCATGTGATTATGGCTGTGCACATAAACATCACCACTGGGGCTGTATACTTACACTGAATCATACATAAATATTTGCAACGTGCATTTGTGCAATACAGGATAACTTCATAGCAAATTTCAGACATTCAAACAAAAATCATTAGATGGATACAGAAACAACAAAGCTTAGGGAAGAATAAAGAAGAAGATGTTATTTTCTGTATATTTTTGATTGGTTTAATCATAGATGTATATTGTCATTCTCTGAGAACTGGCATATTTTAATGAAAGTTCAGAATTGTGCAGTATCTAACTTTCAAGTGAAACCCAACTGTTGTGAAAATTGCCATAATGATGACAGATGACAAATGTGGATATTTCACATATCACACGTTCTATGTTGAGCGTTTTTATTTAAAATTTGATACTAAAGGAATTAATAATCAGTTATTACTTCAGATTTTTGAACAAAAAATGAAAACATGAAAGGTCACATCACTTCATAGCAGATTGAAAGAGGAGAAGGGGGAGGAACCTCAAGTCCCTTGTAAAATCCAAAGGCAGAAAGCTGGGAGAAAACTCTAAAAGTTGAACACATCTTTCTTTCCATCTGTAGATATAACAGTGGTATACCAGATTTCTATTGAACTCATGAAAAGAGAGGAAGAGATGGTGAACTAAGCTTAGCTTTTTAAATCTAACTTGACTTTTTGCTGCCTGCCTGGCACAGCACAGGGCAATGTCACCCGTGGTGTTCCCAGGCTGTTCCTGCAGCAAAACCCACCAATGCTTTCTCAGCTGTTTCAGCAGAGCAGGACCCCTTGCTCAGCATCCTCTTGCCTCATGAAGGCTGCAAGGCTCCATATTTGTGCTGCTTTTGGCTCCAAAATGTCCTTTTTTTGGTGCTGGCTGTGCTGTGCTCCATCGTACCCAGCAGAAATGCCCCAACTCTTCATGACTGCAGTACTTGGACAGAGAAGGCAGGGGGAGGGAGAGACTTTGGTGCTCAGATTGCAGCATATCCATGAATCTACAGCCATCTATGGGGAGTGTTACAATTTATTGACCAGTACTTCATACTGAAATACAAATACCAGCAAAACAGCATTTCTCGGATTTGGGAAAGCATCCATTAAGTTTAATTTGGAATAGTGCACAGCTGAGAAAACAACATGGTATAAACTTGGGCTTTTCATAACTGTCCCTGTGTGACAAAGTAAAAATGAATATGATTTCCTTCAAGTCAGGCTATGCAAACATGAAACACTTGTGCTGCTTCCTTTACTGGAGCCTCAGTAAGCAGATGGTGCAGACCTGCCAGTGAGTGCTACCCATCCCAGGTGATATTTCAGCAAGAAAGATCTGTTAGTCAAGAACATTCTCTTTGCAGTCTGTGGGGAAGAGATTTATAGAGCAGTGTGTTATGGGACTGCTGATTTCTGAAACAGAAGATGGCCTTTTTATTTATTCGTTTGGGATTCTGCTTTTATAGCTTTGCTCGCTGGCTCATCTTGGTGCCTTTCAGTGGAGCTGAGGCTCTGGAACAGATACACTTTCTGAATAAGGCTGTCTGGTTAGGGGTTTTTTTATTTTTATTTTTAATACTTATGATGGCACTGAGATTTTTCTTCTCAGAAAAACACACGTATTCCTTTTTGCTGATTTATTTCTAACTTCTGCTGTCATAAGGATTTTCCCAGGACATTTGTTGTTCACTCAGTAATTTAAACTTTGTGAATTTCTTTAAACTTTGTTTAAGTTAAATCCCAGTGTATTTTCCTCTGAATAATTTTTTGCACTCAATCCCCGAAAAACATTTGGGGTTTTATTTATTTATTTACTGCTATCTGCTTAGTTCCACTGACAGTTTCCCAGCTTTGCTAACAGCCCCCTGGTCAAGTGTCCTTGGAGAAAAGCAGACAAGGTATTCTGCACCAGAATATTTTTGAATCTGGAAGCACACTAACAGATTTGAAAATTTAGTATTCTAGGGAATGACTCCTGCAGAAGTTATTTGAACATGCTCTGCTCTCAGTGCCATTTTCCGAGTCCTTGATGCTGCAGAGTCTCCATTTAGTGCACCTCCACTGGTGGGAAATACTGTGGGAATGCTCTGTTAGCATTTTGGTCACGTAGGTGAGAGACAATTTTGCAAGCAGGAGGAAGACTTCAGTGGAGAAAGAGCTCCTCTAATGTATAACTTATTTGAAACACAGCAGTCAGGACAGCTCCATTCTCCCTGCTGTAAAAAAATTCTGCATGAGTTTGACCCCAAGTCTGCTTTGATGCAGGTGTGCCAACAGTGAACTTGACAGGGAGTCTTAACACTGTTATTAGAAAATGTTATTAATAATCAGATTTGGCTACTGAATTATGTTCCAGTTGCTAAAATCTTGCAGCAGGTATGGCACAGCCAGATGTGTGGTGAATGTAAGTGGAGAGGCTCCAGTCAACTTAGCTCACTTGGAACCTGGTCTCTTCCTATTCCTCCCTGGATTACCCCATTCAGGGATGCAGAGACAGATCCCCAGTGTGCTCCCAGCTCTCCCAGTGAGTATGGACCCACTGGGCTGTGGGGCTGCAGGAGTGCAGGGCCTTGTGTGGTGACAAAAGGAATTCCATCCTTCTGGGACTTACGCGGTTGGTGTAAGTTTATGCTGAACCTTTGCACTGGGTGGCATCTTCCATAAACCACTAGAATGAAGGAAATTAGAGAAAACATTCTGTAGGAATTAGTAAAGTTTATGAAACCCACTTGTCCTCACATCCTCATAATTCCTTTATGGAGGGAACCCAAGGTCTTCTTCCAAGTTGTGGGAATAATGTTTCCTCAGGGCCTGGCAGAGCTGGGGAAAGTTGTGAAGAACTCAAAGGCAGGGCAGGTGGTCACAGGGCAGTGGTGGTTCCACACCCAGCTTTCCTAGCATGGATGCAAACAGCACAGGACCAGCAGCTGTGCAAAACTTGCAGAGTACAGGATTGTGTTGGTGAGAAGAGGCAGATAATTGTAACTGAGATAAGACCTAAGTTTTTTAGAATGGGAACATTTAGGGGTTTGTTTTTTTGAGTTTCTTTTCTTTCCTGTGTGTACAGGAAGACAAAGGTTATGTGTTAGGTATTTTAGGAAATAATGAGTGCTGCTGTGATAGGGTTTGGGCATCTTGCCCCCTGAAAATGCTGAATTTGGAAATGATGTCATAGAGATGGTTTCAAGGGTATAAGATTAAAAAATCTCTAGTTAAAGTAATTTTCAGGAACTCTACCACTCATTATAATTACATAGACTTAAGTAGAAATTGCTATAAATGCATGTTAATATTAAATCATAGTTTGTTTTTTTTTTTTTTCAATTAAGCATACTCACAAATTGAAAAGGCACCCAGGACTGCCTGAGTTACCTTTTGGTTTTGTGATCACAAGTGAAATACCTGGCTCCTTCCTAAGCTTGTGAACTGGTTGCACTGAGATGTGCAGGGTCACTGTCCCTGTAAATGGCAAATAGGCTTCATTAGGTAGATATGCAATGAAGTTGGTGGGGTATAATATTTAGAATAACCCTGAAACACATGTTTATAAGTGAGAGCACAGGTGTCCCCAGAGCTCATGGCTGTGGTAGGAAGCCAGCAATGGCTCCTCCACGCTGCAGAGGTGCCTCTGTTCAGAAAACAGAAGGTGGCTGGAGTTGGTATCTCCAGAAATAAAATTGTCAAAGCCTAAAGGTAGCAGAAAGGTGTGTTTGACATAAACTGAGATCACTATCTGACCCTTCCCATCAATAAAAGGCACAAAGCCACACTCCATAACCACATTTTTCACAAGTCTTCTTTGCTGTGCCATCTGTGCTGCCAACTGTTCTTCTACTGTATATCGTCTGCCTGAAGAAGCACTAAGCAGGTGTGGCACATGTTTGGCTCCTTCCTGCTTTGCATGTGTAATGTAATTATGTTTGACAGACTTGGTTTGATTGAGAGAAAACTATGAATTGGATTAAATGTTTTTTGTTTAGACTTTATTAGCTAAAGATGCCATTGCATAATTAATTTGTGAATAAGCAGCAATCTTGCAAATGAGGCAGTGAATCAAAAGCACAGGCAGACATTATAGCCTCTTCTCAGGATGAGTTTACACATTTCTTATTTGTAGGATTCATTAAAAATACATAAAGCAAGGTTAACAAAACATTGCAACAAAGAACCACAAGCAAACTAGTTAGCCACAAAAGCCTTCATAAATGCATAAGTCAAAAAACTGAAAGCAAGCCAAGTCAAAAACATGAGCCTGAGGTAGACAGTAAATGCTTTAACAATATTTCTATTTCCAGGTCCTTTCTGTTTCAACCCAGTGCTTTGGAGTAAGGATGTCAGTAGAACCATAAAGTTTTAGCCTCAATGTAGAGAATTTAAGAATATTTTCTTAACTGTAGGGAAATCTTCAAAGTGAACCTCTGAATTTTTACTTAGAGAAGATTCTACACTTTATATTTCCCTCTTTGATAACGGAAAGTTGCTGTTTTAATTTCTGTGCCTCAAAATATTTACATCTGTTTCCACTTTGTGTTTAGGACATTCAAACCACACTACTCAGAGAGAAAGTGAAGGAAATCTGTAGGATGCAGTGGTTTGGCTTAGAGCACACTTTGTGAGTTGTTTGTCCCTTGAAGCCCTGCCCACACCGTGTCCCAAGCAAGGCTGGGGCACAGCCTGAGCTCAGCTGTCCTTGCCTCTGGGCAGGGGCTGTGGGGACCCTGCTCAGGGACAGGATCATCTCTTGGTGCCAGAGCCCCAGCACCTGATTGGATTATTTATGATAAATCTGTGTTTCTCATCAATTCCTCTGCCTGCTTTCTCTTCAGCCAGTGCTCATCTTTGGGTGTTGGCTCCTTGTCCTGTCTGCTCTCTGTCCCAGTGGCATTTCCCTCTCAGCACTGTCACACGTGCTGCACACCTTCCCTTTGGGCACCATGCACAGTTCATCTCAGTTCATCAGAAATCAGTACATCTAGTTCAGATATGCAAGGGCATTTCCATTCCAGAGTACCCAAATTTTAGGCTTTACTTGAGCCACTCTGTAGTGGCTTAACTTAAAGTGAAGGTGTTCTAAGGTGCTCCTTGAAATAGGAAAGCTGAATTTTGGGCTTCCATCTATGAATCTTTTTCTTTTCCTTTCTGTTTCTCAGTAGCTTAGTAAAGGCAATTTTCATGTATTTCTTTATTGTACTGTAATAGTATTAATATTGATTTATGGCTACTGGTAATGTTGAGATACTTGGTCCTAACAGCAATCTGCAAATGCTCCCATAAGTCAAATATAAAAACTGGTCATCTGAAAAGGTGGCTTAGAAAGCAGATTAATTTACCAAGAATAGCACACCAGCCTTAAAATGATTTATGTTTATTGTTTGCATTATTTTAGTTGAACTTATTCCTTTATGGCAGCACGTGCGAGCAAATTCACCAGTGCTGGGTGAGAGGGCCAGGAGATTTTTCCAGAACCATCATCCTCAAATGCATCTTCTGGGGTAAAGGAGTGAAGGAAGTAGGTTGGAGATTTTTTGATGGATTTAGCTATCTCAGCTCTTCCTGCTGTCTCTTTTTCAGTTCTGTGTGAAGCATTGTGCTGCTCCTGCTTCCCAGCAGTGTCGTGTTTCTTCTCTCAGGAGCAGCAACCGCAATCTGGCAGGGCAGAAGATCGATGCAGGGCTGTTTAGGAAAAATTTTTCTTTTTTTCCAAATGAAGTTACTTCCTATCCTTTGCCAAGGGTTTATGGACTTTGTAAGATAGCTGATTTTTATTCTAATTCTTTGGCCACTGCTCAAACCCTGCCTTTGGTCCAGCTCTCTATGATTATTTTCTTCCTATGCAGCACTTTGAGACTTGAACATTCATGCAGATGTATTACTTTTGTTACTCCAGATAATGGGTTTTTCTTCATTATGTCTCCTCTGGATTTTTCCATTAATTTCCATCCATCTTGGATATTTCAGAGAAGATGCTCAGAACATTAAATACTATGACTATGCTGTTGATTTTTCCCAATACTTTAATATTATTTCAGGAGCTCCATAATTCTTGAACACAGTTTTTTCTCCTTTGTGATTTTTTTTTGTTTTTATTGCAGAATTCCTCTCTTTGTTGTTTGAGTTTCAACTGACTCCATTGCTTTTCAAATCCCTCCAGCCTTCCCTCAATTTTATTTACCTTACTCTCAAAGGAAGCTGTGGAAACTTGAAGGTTATCGATTTTTAAATGAAGAGATTGAAGACGTTCTTTTACTGAGGCATCTTGTACAGTGTTTGAAGGTGGAGAGGCTGCTCTGGGTGTGGGAGATGATGTTGTGTCTGCAGGGTGAGGTCACTGAGGTTTAATTCTTGTCCTAAAAATCTGATTTTTTTTTTTTTTTTGGGTTGTCTGTGTCAGACAGTGCCGTGCCACTTGAGGAGACTGTGGTTATCAGAGGGTTTCAGGCAGCTGTGGGTTTTTATGCTGGTGAGTGTGTGCTGACAAAGCCCACAAACAAGGTGGGCTCTTGGTGCTGCCCAAAGCCAGCGTGGCAGGGTGTGCCCCTGCACAGCCTCTCACCTCCTCACCTCCTCAGAAATGAAGTGGGAGGAGGCAGAGGATCACCAAATAACATTTGGGAGCACAGAAAATGCCTTTGATAAAAAAGGGAGTTTATCCCCCTGCTCACCAAGAAAAAAAGTGCGCCGGAATCACAGTCCATTCATTTAACAAGCTGGTATTTTCTGCCCTTTGCTTCTTTCTCTTAGGCTCTGAGCTTGAATCAGGATCCTCTGAGTCACAAATAACCCAGTGACTTTGCCTGTCTCTTACCTTAGTTTTGCATCTTTCTTTCAGTAATGAAAAGTCACTATTCCAATGAAACCATAAAGCCCCTGGCCTTTAGCCATCAGATCTGGCAGTTCAGTAAATCATAAATGCCCAGCATCCCTCTGAACAGCTCCATTTCTGCCACCTTCTTGGGGATTGAATCCCCACTGGAGATTGTACGCTGTCGTTAGTAATGGATTTTCTAATAGCAATGGGAGAGGTTTGGAGAGATGGGAAATGTTTTGTGGTGGGGCCAGGGCACACTGAAAGGGCACCAAACCTTTTCCAAAACATTGCAATTTGACTGATGGGCCAACTTTTAGGCTGGCTGTGCATTATTCAGCTTTGTTTGTGGTTTTTTTTGATGAAGACCAATAATATTTCCAGCCCTGCCATGCAGAGTACCTTCTCCTTTAGCAGGGCAGTGTTTGTGACACGCTGACCTCTCCCACCACTGGCTGGCTCTGAGTGAGGGGTTTCCATCAGAGAACCTGAGCAAAACCCCCAAACAGGGGGGCTGCTAGAGAAGTTTGGATTTGGCAGCAAATATTACATTATATGACTATTTATAATCAACATAAATATATCAGTGATTCACAGAAGTGAGACTGTGTGTTTAAAGAGCAATTTAGGGAAGTGCTCTGAGTTAGAAAGCACTGGCTGTTCTCTGGAGAGAGAGGAAAAAAAAAACACATTAGAAAATGATCCTGATTGCTTTACCATTGATAGAAAAACCTTCCTAGATGACAACCTGTTAATTTTCATTTTTTGCTTTTATTTTCATTCAATGCTGTATCCATGTTGGAGCTTCAAAATAAAGTATTTTAAAGTTCCTAAGAAATGATGAATCTACAGCAGAATCCTCTTGTAATGAATGGTTTCTTACATGCTTCTAGTCTCTTTAATGTTCTTAAATAATTTTATCTACTTCTGTTCCGAACCAAAATTTTTGGATAAAGTAAAATTGATTAATTCTGAAAGGAACATAATTACTCATCTGTGTGTTTCACAATAGGTGTTGTCTTCTAAGTTTCTTTGATTCTGCACATTTTGTCACTTAAGACTTTAAGGAGAGTCTCTTCCATCTGGCACAGTTTGCAAATAGCCCCACTGAGTTCAGCATGCAGCATTTTCCTCATGTATAACGTTATCAAGCTTTAGACCATGCTGATTAGTAAAGTATTAAATGCAACACTTGTGACTTATATTACATATGGCAAAAAAAAACAAAAAACAAAAAAAAAAAAAAAAACCACAACCAAAAAAACCCAAACAAACAAACCAGCTATGAAAATTAAATATCTAGTTTCTTTATTGACAAGTGTATCACTGAGAGCCTCCTGAAGCTGTTAAAGTTGTAGAAGATAAGGACATTTTTATTTTGAAGTAACTTATTCGAGGCATGTTTGTAATGCTGTAGGCTGGAATTTTCAAAGCAGCACAGAGAAGTCAGACAGCAGGCTCTCATTGCATTTCAGTAGGGTGATCTAAAGAAATGAGTTTGAGAATATCTCTGGAAAATGGAGCTTCACTAGGTCTAGAGGGAATCATTCTGGCAGTGTCTGAATATCCTTTCAAGAGGGAAGAAGAACCAGGGTACTTGCAATTTGGAAATTGCTCTGACAGCACTGGCTGCTGGTTTCCTGCAGCTCTTGTGGTCACTGGCAGGAGGGCACTGACTTCATCTTTTATTTCCCCACATCTTTTCTGTGTTTCATTCCAGAGAAGTGACCCACAACAGCAGTCATGGTTACCTTGGTTATTTCTCTCTTGGAATGAGATGCTGTGTGGTATTTTTAGAGGAATTAGTAGATAAACAGAAGAGAGTGGAGGGTATGCTTGTTCTGCAAAACAGATGTACACATGAGAGAGAAGAGTTATTTGGACAGAGATGGTATTTCCTTCCCTGCTCATCTTAGGGGCTGCCTGTCTGGATGTAGTTTTCTGTCTCTTCTCCCATTAACAGGAAATCAGCAGAGGTTTCAGGTGGGGCTGAAGAAGATCAGTGGTGCATTTTCTCTATAGAAAAAAGGGTTGTGCTGTGTTCACTACTGTTTTGTTTTGTTTTTTTTTTTTAAGACAAGAAATCACTATATGGAATAGTAAGAAACTTCTGTTTTGATCTGCAGCAGTTGGGATTTTTTCCCCTCAAAGTGTGCTTTTGCTGTTGGTCACAGTATCCAATGAAACTCTGGCTAAAATGTTCAGTTATGATTTCCTGGGGCATTAAAACCTACAGAAATCTTCTAGACAGTTAAAGTGCATTTCCTCATTTAAAAAACCCACCAAAACTTATCTGTGCATCTGTTTCAAACAAGTTTTCTAGCTAATAAAATGTGTGTAAAAAGTAGAATGGCTGATTTTGCCCAACAGTTTGTTACTTTGCTTTGTGAAGCCAACCTTGTCCCATTGTGCCACACAACAGAAATACAGTAGGTCAGGTTCTGCTGTCAGGATGCTTTTCCTGGGTAGGCTGGACACTATATGTTCCATGGAGATTTTTTTTTTGTTTTGTTTTTTTCTGGTGGCTGAATGAAAGCCAGGATGTTATTGTTTCACTTCATATCAAATTACATTGTCACATAATGGTACAATTGCAGAACGCAAGCAGATGCAAATGTTATAGTGCAATAAAATGTCACAACTGAGAACACTGTTTATAATTTCATTTAAAAGTTTGTGTTTGAGACTTGGTAACATAGTTGGAATATGAGTTTCAGGATGTCTGCACTTGTCTTCAATCAATGAATTTTTAGAAACTAATTTTAGATATCAGTGTCAAAAATACTGAAGAGGTCTCCCCTCCAAGAGTTGGAGTGAGTTCCCCAGTGAGGACTGGTTTGGGCTGGGGGAATTTCCCAATGGGAATGAGAGATGTCATTGAGTAACTTTCAAAATGCACTTTGTGTCCAGCAAATCACTGCGCCATAAACTGCACTTTCATCTGTCAAATTGGCCGTTATTGGAAAATAAAAATGCGGTGCATTATGAAAAGCCAAATGTGAAATGCAAAGCTATAAAGAGAATTTATACTTTAATTTTTTCCTGAAAGTCTATAGAAGGAAAATTGCAAAAACAAATTTTCTTTCAAAAAAGAGGGCCCCAAGTTCCTTTTTACACTTTCTTTTCAGTGTTAAGACTTAAACTAATATTTCCTTTCAATTGTTCTTCCAAATGGCTTCTTTTAATTGATGTGACTGCAAGTGAAAAACCTTTGAATTTACAGATATTTTAAAGGATATGATCTCTTTAAATTTTTCTCTCACCATCCTGTCTGCATTCATTACAGGCAAATCAATGAAAATTGATAAACCCATGATGGAAAAAAGGAATGTATTTGTATTCATTACAGGGGATCGGAGATAATAATAAAATGAAATGTTGTTATAGTGAGATATAAACCCAACCTAAGGAATTGTTCAATATGTGAATAGCAAGATACATTTCATTACTGTGATATGGAGCAGCTTGATAGCGGAAGCCAATAATTTAAAAAGTCTTGAGCACAGGGTTATGCTGACTATCCAGTTCAATACGTTAATTGACAATAAATCCTGCTTGCCTATAAAAAGCACTTGACTAGTCATTTTCAAGATGGTCATGATTTTTTATGATGCGGAACTTTTAATTTACAGGGATGATAAAAATAGATTTACTTTCAGCCACTTGTATTTGATTTAATTACCTAATCAACTATAAATCATCTACTATTGAAAAAGTAATTTAACAGAGATGATATTTTGTCGTCATTTTTTTCTTAAGTAGGAGAGAGGCTTTTGTAAAGGAAGGTGAAATAGGCTTTAAAGGAATTAAAAATTTTGTCCTTTTTGGGGAAGGGTTAGAAGTTCAGAGTCGAGAAGTTTGATTTAATGAGTTTTGGAAAGACTTGTTTGTGGTTGCCTAATGTCCTGTTAAGAAGGCAGAGAGTAAAAAGCTCTCTGACAAAACCTGACAGATTACATGAAGAAATCTAAGCAACTAAAAGGAGATTAAAAAAAGCCCACTGTGATAATTTGAAGGGAGAAGTATGAGGTTTTAGAGAGAAAAGGTAACTATTTGGTTTTCCATGTGCAGATACTTGAATTAAAGAGGCCAACTATATCCTGCAGAGAAAATATTTCCTCCAAATATTTCATATTTACTTCTAAATCTTATCATGAAAAATATTGTGAATGTCATAAATGCCATTAACCAGAAAGTGGCTATGACATCCTCAAAAACATGTTTACATAGTGCTGATAGTGCTCGAGATGAAAAGCTGTCCAGATAAAAAGTTTTTGGAATATATTCAGAGAGGAATTTTTGGTCAAATGAATAATAGGTGTCACATAGGGAGCCAGAGATTACAAAGTAAGAATTTATTTTAACATTTTTGCTGTTTGGTGTTCTTTTTTGAGGTTATTTTAAAAACAGATAAGGACCCAAATTCCCACAAACATATCTTCAAAATGTGTAAGGGGTGGTGAGAGGAAAATGAAATGCACAAAGAACGGGGAAAAATAGTGTAATAGTGTGGGATTATAAAAATAATAAAAGTTAAGAAAGTAGAGGAAGTAAAGATAGGAGCAGTCATGCCATTAACATTATGGACAAAAAAAAAAATCAATGCTAGAAGATATCTCCTGGAAAATTCGGGTCACTTTATGAGATGGGAATAAAGCCAGCTTCTATAATAAGGGTAAAAGAATAATGTGAAATAATGAAAACCAAGCTGGAAAGCAGAGATTTGAGACTGAATTACCCCAATAGCTAGAAGGCTTTATTAAATTTAAGGAAATAAACAGAAAGAAAAGGATGTATGTTAATAAAAATGTGTGTTTTCGTTATGGGTAACCACAGATTTTAAACAAACCGAAGAGAAGGATACATTATAAATCCTATAGCTCTTTCCAAAGAGAGCTTAGGAACTTTGCATTTTAATTTTCACAAAGTTTTATTCTGGGAAGTCCACACAAGCAATACCAAATTAAATCTGCCTTCACAAAATTGCTCAGTATTCCTGTAGGTAAATGAAAATGGCCATATTGAGTTAGACTGGAATAATTTACCTGAGGTGAGGTGCCCCATCCCACAGAGGCAGTGCCAGCAGCTCCACTGGCCAAGGCAGTGAAGGTGGGAATGCCTCTGGGAGAAGAGATTGAAGAAGTGGCACAAAACCCCTGGCAAATGCAGCTGGGGAGAGAAAGAGCAGAGCAGAGGAGGGGGAGGATGTGCAGCCCGTGGTGAAGCCCCTGGTCCAGCCAGGGTCCAGCCAGCACCCCCAAGGAGCCAGAGGGTTTGTACAAACACAAGTGATGTTCCTAGGTGTGGTTAAAGGGTCTACTCTAGAATTCCCTGGCAGAAAGGAAGGGACAATGTGGCCTCTCTGGGTGGTTCAGACTGTTCTCTGTATTCATTGCCTGGTTTATCCCTTACTTCCCTGGGAGCTCTTGGCAAAAACCCAATTTATCTTACACAAATCATCCTTAGTGCATAAAAGACTTTGATATTAATTAGGATACAATCTCTGAAAGGTGGAGGATACAGAAGTGGAGTTCACTGAAGGAAGCAGGAATGGAGTTGTCATTGGAGGAGAGCAGAAGTTTTTCATGATCACACTGCTCTGAGCAAGAGAGAGCTTGATGCTCTCACAGGCAATTTTTAACAAACAACCTTTAGAATTCATGTCCGTGAACATTTCTGAAAGCTTTGCCGAGTTTCCCTTTTCCTGACCCCAGAGCTGGGAGCCACTGCTGCCTGTCCAGGAGCAGGGACATGGCCAGGGCCTGGGAGGAGCAGCAGCAGCAGCATTCCCATGGCAACAGGAACTCTGTGAACACTCTCAGAAGTTCCTTCCCTTTCAGTATTTATTTTGCATTTCTCTACTTGATCAGGTTAGATGTTTTAAAGACAAAACTTTGGCTAAATTAATCCTGCTTAAATGACTTTGGAAAGGAAGAATAGTAGAAAAGAGCAGAAGAGAGAACAGGGTGTCTGTAATAACTTTGGTGATTGCTTGTTTTGATGTATCCAGAGGGAAACCTGCTTGTATTTGTATTTTTTTGTGTAAAATTCAGCCTTAAAATAGTCCCTTTCTCCTCAAATGTGCTCTGATACATGCCATTGAAGTGAGTTTTATAGCCTATAAAACTGATGTTGGTGGGGTGAAATGGTGTAATGTATAATAGCATAGCTGAGTCCTCAATTTTTGAGATATTTCCACTAAGAATTCAATTTTTTCCCGACGTGCAAGGATCACTACTCAAAGTTACACCAGAGCTATGACAATCATTTACATTTAGCCTCATTTCTACCATTTTCCCATCACAATCTTAACACAGGTATCCCCATCACACATCATCAGGCAGAAGTACTACAGAGGGACTTGAGTATCCTTGAATAAGTGTAGGTCACAATATTTTTCATCTTTTTAACTGTTTGTTTCCAGGTGTTTGGTCCTGAATATGCATTTTGCTCCCAGACAAGGGCTGTGAATTAAGCTGTGCTGCAGCTGCTGCCATAGAGTCAAGAATTTTGCTATGAGTTTTCCTGAGAAGGACTGAGTCTGTTCCAAATACCTGATTTTAGAAGGAACTAGGTGTGAATTAAGATGAGATAACTGGTAATTGTTCTAACATAATAAATAACAGAGCTGCCTCTTTTTTTTTTTCTTTTTTTTTCTTTTTTTTTAACAGAGAAGAAAGAAGAAACTGTCAGAATTATTTAGGAGCTGTTGGTACTAACAGCAGGGTAGAAAGAAAGGTCCTGTTCATTATTGTAAAAAGACACTGACTGCCTTTAAATAAACTCAGTCCTTCCTAAAGGCACTAAAGGCTATAACTTCTTTCTGTTATTACTGCAACTCCAAGTATAAATTGGGAATTGACCCAGACAGCAATTCCTTTTGTTTTAACCTTTTAGACCCTAAAAGGGTCTATCTTTTTCCTTACTCTGTGTTTGCCAAAGTTAGTGATTTACTATGTTTCACATAACTATCAGGACACTCTCTGAACAATCATTTAGGTTCCTTAGATTCCCTAATTCCCTCTCCCAGAGCAAGTCTGTGTGTCACATCTGTGGCGCTCCTAATGAGTTGCTAATGAGGTTTGCAAATGAGGAGGCACAGACCATGAGGTGGTGGCATAGGAGGCTGATCTGGAGCAGGTTTGGGGAGCCAGCATTTGGCACTTGTAGGAGTTCAGTGATTGCCTCAGCCCTGCCCTTGTCCCCGTGCAGCTCCAGTGCCCAGAGCTTTGGGGATTCAGGAGCATTGCTGGCTCCGAGTGCTGTGTTCCACCCCAGCGCTGCTTCAGGGACCCTACCCAGAGCAGGAGGCCTGCAGGTCACATCCCTCAGCTCTGCAGCTGAAAAGAGAAAACAAAACCCTCACCCAAGAGTATGAGAATGCCTGATTTAACAAAATTAGGCTCACATTCAAAATTGATGAGGATCACATTTTGAATTGGGAACAGATGGAGAAGTGCTGAGCTTTGTCTTAGTGTCTATAATGCTTCTTATGCAAGAATGTGTTTTTATTTCTTATCATAGTTCACTTGAGTCTTATAATTCTGGTAAGATCCCCCATAAACAAAACAAGGCAATTCTAGAGTTTACAGTGTCTACTGATATCCTCCTCTGAAAAACAGTAAGTCTGCCTCTGTTCAAATGAAATATGAGCTAATTAAGATGGAAGTATTTCATGCTTTTCATTGCTTATTTTGGTTAGTCAAACTAATTTAACCCACTAAATCTGAGTTATCCTTCACACTGAAATTGTGAAAGGTAGTGCAGAGAGTTGGTTAGCTGGTGAATTCCCCACTTCTCAAGAAAAGAGCAAATCTGAAGGGCTTAAAATGTAAGGAACTGGAGCACTTGTGCTAATTACCTGGTTTGTATTGCCATAGTGGATCAAATTAACCTTTTGGTGTGTGTCTCCTATGTAAAATGTGGAAGCTACATTACTGTGGGAACACTGCACGGTCTGTAGTCATTACAGAACATGGCCATGGACCATTATTCAACATTTCTGCAAGTTAAGAAATAATTTTAATGTGCTTTTCCTTACTGCTTAAGCTGCTTACTTACCAAGTTCAATCTTCTTTCTAAAAAAGAGTCTTTATTTGTGAAAGTATTTATATAAAGAATACCAGCATTATTTTATAGTGAGTTTCTAAAGAACTAGACAAGTCTATTTGAAGCTTTTCTTTGGTATTAACTAGATATTTTATCATAAGTGAGCAAGGCGTTTCTGGTTCACTAGTCTTTTTGGCTTTCCTGAATGCACTTCAGCCTCATTCACAGTTCAAGTCTATATAATCCTTATGCCTTTCATACTTTTAAATCCTCCACAGTGTTTTCTGTATATCTGACTCTGCTAATATCCACAGCACTCGGGTCTTAAAGCGCTCCCCTGAGCTTGTATAATTCTGCTCTGAGGGCGAAATCCACATTTTCACCAATCCCTTTCCTGCTCATAAGTAAGAACAATGTTTTTGTTGATACCAAGGGCCCCCTGACTTCAATTTTTACCCTCTGAATCCCCAAATCCATGCAAGTATGAACTGTAGCCTGGCCATTCATTTATTCTGAGCACCAATTATGAACCTGCTGCCCAGTTTTCTAGATCCAAGTCTGATGTCACTTTGTGGTTTGCTGCTTTCTTCCTTCCAATACTTCCTCCTTGAACTTTAAATGAAAAGAGGATTTTTTTGACTGTAAATATGCAAGCAAACATGATAAAGGCCAGTCAGGTTATAACTTTGGTTCTGGATAGGTAAAAGTATATCTCACACTGCTTCAGGATAATATTTCACATTACACAGCTGTGCCATGCTGGATTTGTTGGGAATGATGGAATAATCTCTTCCCTGGTGCTTGGTGTATACACTGACTGTGATAAAGCATGATTGTAGCTACAGTGAAGTGTTCTATAGCTGAATACCTATTTTGGACAAATTGTGAATGTTTATCAAGTCCCTATCTTTATGCTAGTTTGCAATTTTTCATGCAGTGTAGGATAATGCTTTAGGAAGGCCACGGGGCACAAATGTGTGTTTAAAAAATGTACTGCAGGGAACTTTGCAAGGGTTTGGGCTGCTACAGAGCAGCCTTGTGGTGCATCAGCTGCTTTGCAGCCACTGCAAATGGAAATGGGAGTTCAGCATGATCTGCAGTGGGCTGCTAAAGCAATTGCAGAACAAAGCCTTATGCTCTGCTCTGCTCTCACAGCCCAAGGTCCCTGCCTGTTCTGTCAGCTCCCTTTGCCATTTATTTTCACAGAAACCTGTTCAGCTTCAGGGAGCACCCTCTGAAAGCAGCCAGGTCTCCTCTTTTGCTATGCAGAATGTTCAGCAAATCTGTTACCCTCCATCTCTCACCCAAATACAAAATTCCCCCTCTGAGGTTAGAGCCTTGTGTCAAAGCAGGGAAGCCTCAACTGGATTGATTTATAAAGCTAAAAAGAAGACATCTTGTGCCCAGGCTCTGAGCAACAGCTGTGTTCTTGGGGCTATGCTATTCCAACCCTGAAAGCACAGGGAGCTTTACATTCACAAATCCTTCACTGTTATCTGCAGGTCACCTTTCCAACCAAGGAAACAGAATATTTTAGCATGTTCTCAAGGCCATTATGTTTAAAGATATTTTTGTGATTTCTTTTTCCTGCTTAGTTAGGGAATTTCTTTTTTTCTGGTGTCTTCAGTATGGCACTGACTGTGCTGGTGGAACTCTGTGCTGGAATATGCCTGATTACCTCTGCTGTCTAATTCCTCTTTCTTTGAAATTACTTTTGCAGGTTTTAGAATATTTGTTGAAAGAATTTTATAGTTTCACCCTTATTTGATTGTAAGTGTACCCCAGGTCTTTTCCTCAAGCTTCCCTCAGCAAAGACTGATGGTCAAGCTCAACAGGCTGTGGTTTTGTGGAATTATTTTGTTTTCACATGGGGTGTGTGGGATGGTGAGCTTTCATAGACTTGCTCGGTATCAGGAGTAAAATTATGTAAATTTTTAATTAAAAAAATTAAGCAATATTCAAATTATGCAGACCTTGAAGCTGTTGTGCTACAAGAGTCAGATGAGCAGCATCAGACATTGGCTCAGTCTGGATTTGGATTTCAGGATGGGAAGGCCCTGTGGCCCTTGTGAGGTCCAAGGTGCTTCAAGGGACCATGATCTCAAAACTCATGACTGAATAGAGAATTCTGGAGTGTTTGCATGAATGGAACCAGCTTAGACAGCAGCTCTGAGGGTCAGTGGTATGTTTAGTCATCTATCACTGCATAGATTTTCCCATCACTTTTCCATCCATATTTTCAAGTCTTTGTCAAAATACAGGAACTTTTTCTTGGACTGATATCTGTATACAACAGTAGAGAGAAGTGGAAAAAAAGCAGAAATTTCATACAATTATTCAAAAACTTGCTAAAATTCTCTTTTTATTGTAAAGTACTTCAACAAAAAAATAATCTTTCTGCTGTAATTAGTTTTCTCATTAAGCAAATGAAACTGTTTTGGCTTTAGGTTTTTAAAACTAAAACAGGAATACTTTTTTCTCCTCTCCTACATAGCAACTGAAATCAATATGAATGTTTCTAACCAAAGCACTTTGACTCATTGTTGCCCTTACCCCTTCAGCCTTTCCTGCAGGTACCTTCAGTTAGCTGAAAGGCAAGAAATAACTAGAGAGAACAGAATAAACAGTCACACTGCCTATTCTGTCTATTCCTATATGCTGTGTTCCTGTGATAATATTTTTACATTTACTTATCTGAAGATTGCCCTCTGCTGCATCAGCCATTCAGTGAAAATTGAAATATTCAAGCTGGCTATTGTTACTTTATGAAAACTTTGGGTTTAGTTAGTTTATTTTTCAGACCATTGAAAGGAATCAGTGAAGAACACACTTTTATTCAGGTGAGCAGAACGCTAATTTTGTTTCACGCTTTAGGGAACTTCAGATTATAGCTTTGTATCTATACAGGAATGGAGCTAAGGAGGGCATGCAATAAAATATCTTAATTGCCCCACATTTTCAGGCAGTAGGCTTGATCATGTGTTTGTGTATCTCCCGCTCTTTAACAGCCACTTGCTGGAGGAGAGACATATTTGTTTTATAAGCCACCTGTACAAATGCAAGGCTATTAAATTGCCTTCTGTGGAGAGTATGTCATGTTTGGATTCCAAAAACAGGGAGTGTGGCTTGAAATGGATTTTTCACCCATAACTCTTGTTTTTTGTATGTGAAGCTCTCACAGCACACCCTGGTGTGACAAACGGGAGAGCAGCAGCTCCTCATCCCTCCTGTCCCAGCTTTGGAGCCAGGGAGGGCTTCCATGGCACTGGAATTCATGGTGGGGAGGGTAGAGGAGGCAGAGTCCTCTTTTGGCCCTGCTCTGCCTTGCAGGAAAAATCAGCACTCCCTGATGATAGAGGAGAACTCAGTGCATGGCTTAGTAACAGAGACTGCTCCTAGAATTAAAGCAGGTGCATTTCTGAGTCTGGCTGGAGTCCTAACTGAGCTGAAAGTCAGCAGTAATATATGGGTGCAGCTACCTGCCTGATCCCTCAACTGCAACGGTCAAGCTTTCGGTTTTTCCTTAAAATATATCAAGACAATATTTTTGGTATTGATTACATTAATCTGCAGTTAGCTTTCTCCTGTGGTCTTGGAAATCCTGAATCTGCCATTCTCTCTCATAAAGTATTGCAGAAAGTCTTGGAAGATGAGGAATTTTTACTATTAGAGAAACAGCGTATATATTCTCTTATTATTTTTTAATATATACCATTATTTGTAATTATATACATAATGAATGCTATAAAGAAGTGTCAGTATGGAACACATTCTTTTATAGTTATTACAGTTATATTTTCTGCTTAAAATCAGCCATTTATGGAGTGATGCAAATGCTTTTGCAAGGCTCAGTCCTGGTAATCGATGAGGAAAAAGAAAGCAATCATAAGTGAATGCTTTCACTTTGGCCAGATCTTGCTGTGGTTTCCAGCCTTTAAAGGCAGCCAGATTTAACCAGTGGCTTTTATGATGACCATGAGCTAAGTGGGGTGGGAAATATTATCAGTGCCATGACTGGTGTGCACTGAGGCTAATATTACCTTTTTATGTGTAGTCCGATAGCAGACACAGCATTAGAGCAGCTACAGAAGTGGAGAGTTCAAGGAGAAGAATGTGCTGGATTCTAGATCACTGCAAAACAGCTCAAACAGAAATGAGGGAGCTGAAGCAAATCAAGCACATTAAAGTACTTCAGCTAAGGAGTAACAAAAGTGTCCATCAGGATTTCAGTGTGCTTCTTGAATAAGACAGGGTGAATTTAATGAGTAACTTCAAGGAGTAATAGGATAGTTACGTCCTGAAAGTGAATGCAGATTAATTCAGAATCTGGAATTACAAGAGTTGTAGGAATTAACAATCAGCTACATAAAAAAGAATCATCTGAAGCAGATGAAGAGACCATTAGTTCTTTGAAAATGTCTGGTATCTGAGAAGACTGTTAACAAGGAGACCTTACTAGAAATTATTTTTTTCTTGTGAATAGCAGAAAACTAAGTCTGGTTTCCTACACATTTTTTGCATCTTAAATCCCTTGCATGTCTCTATTACAAACACTTTTCATGTGTGCATTTGTCTTGTGCTGGAACCTCCTTTTCCAGTTCCTTCCAGCAGTGCCCTGTCCACCCCCTGCTTCCCTCAGGGACCCTCTGGTGTTCCCCATGTTTCCCCTCCAGGTCTGCCCCTGTCTGTGCTCCTGCCATGCCCTGCCTGCCCCACACCTGTGCCCAGTGTTTGGGGAAGAGCTGCCTGGTATTGATGGGGAGCCAGCTGCTCTGACAAGGGTGAACTGTCCTGTCTCTGCTCTGACAGGAGCTAACACGGTCTCTGTTCCCTGCCCAGGTGACAGGCCTGGCTGAAGCTGGTCAGGGAGGTGCTAGAAGCACAGAGAGTGTCTGAGCAGCACAGCTCAGGGACATACAGAGTCACTGGATCAAGCACTGGCCTCTACCTTTTGCCAGGGAAGCTCTGCTCCAGGTCCTGGGGCTGAGCAGCATCTCAAACCTACAAACAAAACGTGGGTGCCCAGGGCCTGCTGCTGCAGCATCGCACCTGGCAGCAGGGCCAGGCAGCTCCCTGGCACTCAGACACACACAGGAGACACCCAGCACTCCAGTGCTTTGTACCATCCCCAGCTGAAAACTGTTACAGGCTCTGAGGCTTTCAAACACATCTGCATCAGCACTTCATGTCAGGCATCTTCTGGGAAGACAACAAAAACCTTTCTGTCTTCTCCCTTTCTTGGACCAGGCTGCTGTGGGAGCACAGGGTGGCTCATCTGATGTGGACTGAGGTGGAGATGAAACAATGGAAGAGCACAAATCTGCTCCCTCAACCCCCTTTCTCTCCCACCTGGCCCCGGTGCAATGGGGAGGAGAATCAAAGTAAAACTTGTATGTTGAGACAAGAACAGTTTAACAGTTGGAAGTAAAGTGAAATTCAACAATGATAGTAAATAATAATAATGATGTATATATTGTATGAGGCATATAATGATGTAATACATAATGATGTGTATATGATGATAAAAAGAAAACAAAATCAAACGAAAAAAACAGGTGATGCACAATGCAATTGCTCACCACTGGTGACCAGTGCCAGACTCCCCCTTCCCAAGTCCTGGTCTGACCTGTCAGGTACCCCCCAGTTTATACACTGGGCATGATGGTATCCTGGGCTCTGTGGTATGGAATGACCCTTTGGCCAGTTTAGGTCACCTGTCCCAGCTCTGCTTCCTCCCAGTTTTGGGGTTTTTTTGGAAAACCTCATGGGCAGAGCATGAGACAAAGGAAACAAAGTCCTGACTTGGGATAAACATTACTTAGTCCAACCCCAAAACCTCACTGTGTTATCAACACTATTCCCATTCCAAATCCATAACACAGCATTGAAACAGCTACTGAGAAGAAAAAAAAAAAAAAAATCTAACTGAGCTGGAGCCAGGACACCTGAGGAAAGGATTATGGCCACGTGTGTGTGTGTTTGTCACAGCTCAGCACTTTTCCTCTCTAATTTTTATGCAGAGGGAATTTGGGGTGCATGACAGCCCTTGGGACCTGCCATGGCCACTCACAGGTGACTGAGCAGATCCACAGGTGCCAGTAGAAAGGTGCTCCATGGGTAAGCTGAGTCTGAGCAACACAGCAGTCCTGAATTTCCAAAGGTTTTGTCAAAAGAGGTGTTTCTAAGAAAGTTGAGTTCATTCTGTGAACTAACAACTGGTTAAAAGAGAGAAACAAAGGATGGACATAAATGATAAATTTTCATGCTGTTAGGAGCTTATTAAAGAGGTCTCACAGGGCTCTGTGCTAAACTTTGTGCTGTGTATTTAAAGAGAGTTTCTCAGAGAAAGTTTGCTTGGTGTAAATTTATGTAGGACAGTTTAATCTGTAGCAGACATGGAAAAGTTACAGAAGGATCACTTACTATTGAGTTATTGGGCAATTAATTCAAAGTATTGTTTATAGAAAGGAAAGTAATTCTAACTTTTCTTATGTCATTATGGGCTCCAAATTAAGTATTGCCACTCACAAAAGACATTTTAAAGTCATTGTAAATTGTTCTCTTAAGACATCAGGTTAGTGCTGATTTGCTGCCAAAACACTAAGTAGGACATTAGAAATTGCTAGGAAATCAAAAGAGAATACAACAGAAAATACCCACATGAGGAAAGATTAGGTAAGCAAGGACAGCTCTACTGCTCTGTGAAATTGTTTGGGGGGAAAAACAAATTCTATACTGGGGTGCATTAATGCTCTGATAGAGGGATTTGATACACTTGCTGTAATCAGACAGACATCTCCAAATGTTCCCATAAATGAAAAAGAAGTTCAAATGCTTCAGTGTGGGATGGCAAGAAACAGAGAAACCCTCTCTCAATTCAGCCATCAACTGACTTTGATTCCATGTGAACAGTTAGGAATGTTTTAGTTTCTGAAGTGAACTTAGCCCTCTGATAGCCAACATTTGCAGTCTCCAGACTGAAAACAGACCTGTTATCCTCTGAGAGCTAGATTTACACAAATTCTTGTTTTGCTGATGCGAGCATCCTTTGGCATTTCTCACTGGTTTAAATTGGTATTGCTTTTCTCTCTCTCTAACTAAGTATTGCAAAAATTTAAAATTTGATATCACAGGCATGTGAATACCACGCTGTGCTCCTCCTAGGTAACTAAATCCCCTTAATTCTTTTATATGTAGGGAAAAAAAAATTGGTTTTATGAGGGTTATTACATTAATATTTACAAAAATAAGTGAGTTTAGAAATTTCTGTTTTGCCAGTGCTAGGAGTTAAATAATGAGAAAAGATCCAGGCTTTTCAAGTATAGTCTTTGACCCACTTACTTCCATGGCAAGCAATCACCTCTAGAAATACTTCTAACCTCCCTTTAAAGTTGTAGGAAAAAAGGGTAAGTGGTTTAAAGCATTTGATGTATAAAGTAAAACATTCATTGTAGCAAGGTCCCTTATTCCCTTTCCCTTTTAGCAGCAGATTTTGTTTTAAAAAAACACACACCTTTTTTACTCATCTTTTTCAGTCACATCAGTGATGGTATTATCTGCTCTTTTCTGGGAAAAAAAAAAAAGGAAAAAAATAACTTGATAGTGGCTCACATGCGCTGCTCCTGATAGAACTGGGTGTTGTTTTCTTGAGGAGAAGATGAGGAATGCTGGGAGGAGTGGGGAGAGGAGCAGGACAGACAGACAGACTGAGGGCAGGTGCTGCTGCTGCTCCTGGCAGGATCTGGAAAGGGGGAGCTGCTCTGTTTGCCAGCAGCAATTCCTCCTGGCACTGCTGGGGCCTGCCCTGGGTTTCTCCAGCAGAATCAGGGCGCTGATGCTGCCAGCTTTGCCTGCATGCCCGTGAAAGCCTCGCTCCTCACCCGCAATCACTGCGCTGGCACGTGCAGTTAAACTGCAAAATGTCACCATTGCCAGGCTGTGTTTCTTGCAGGCTGGTTTTATGCTCTGTCTTCATTTGGAAAGTGCTTTGCTGGCAGATATATATTTCTCTCCACAAAGCATTCCCAGCAATCTGAAAAATAACAGTTTGATCCATGGTGCTGTGTCTAGCTGACAGTGCAAAGAGGAGATTCTGCCACGTGTTCATGCACTATGCATGAAATGCAATTACTCAGCCCTGAATGTGATCAGGGCATTAGGCTCCTCGTGTGAAATATTCCCTTGTATCCCTAGTGATCCCCAGGGTCTTGTTTGATAACTTAGAAAGCAAGAGGAAGGAAGGAGAGCATCTTTAAAATAGGTTTGTCACAAAGGGTTAAACAAAAAGCTGATTTGCCAAGCTGCAAATGGGTGAAGGGATTTACAGTAATATTTAAAGGCAGCAAAGAAAATTTAGGGAAATGTGAAATCATGTAAAACCAGAACAACCCTAGAGGAATAATAATATTCAGAAAGTCACAGTGAGTACAAAACACTGCTTTGGGTTTTTTCCCTTTTCAAAGCTGAGAAAACTGGCTGGGAGCTGGGTACCCCAAAGGGTTATTTCTACTGCATAATCATTGAGATAAGAGTTTGAAAAAGTCCCACCCATAATCCCCACATGAGAGCTCACTATTCAACAGCCCCACCAAGAGAAGCTCAGGATGTCTGGTGTCCTCACTCCTGGCTCTGTTGGGTCTGATTTCACATCGATGGAACTGGTCTGTTCCATTCCACTGGAATGCAATGGTCTGTTCCCAATTAATGGAACAAATACAAATCAGAGCAGAGCCCTGCCCTTCCTGCAGGATCTGTTGTTTCATCCTGTCCTGCTGACACCCTCAGCTCCTCACCCACACCCAGCCAGAGCTGCCTCTTTGCCCATAGAATGGTCACTGTCGCCATTCTCTACCAGCACATCTTGTGGAATTTAACAGACAGATAAATTTAAAAGCAAGCTCTTAGGCCAGCATCATAACACAGTTTGCTCCTCTTATAAATATTGAGTTCATCTAAATGTACTGTTTTCAGCAATTCTGAAATAAAATCAGAGAGGAGTCTCTTTCTGTGCCAGGTAGATTAAAATGTCAGCCAAATGGAATGCTTAGTAATAGCAGCAGAAAATGCACATGGGTGAAGCAAATCATGGCAAACCCAACCAAATTATGCTCTGTAAACTAATTTTTGGATCCTAGATGCTGGAAAAAAAATTTAATTTTAGCAGTATGATAAATTTCAGGTTTAAGAAGAAATATGTCAGTATTGTTATTGTCAGTTTTAATATGTTAACCAATAGGTTCTTCAAATCCAGGTCAATAAATGAACTGTAATAAAACCATGCTGTGCATGCCAATTGGAGCATTAAGGATAGTGACTGCAAATCCTTGAAAACAGTGCTTGCCCAAATAAAATATTATCAGTACCTCAACATCAGCAGTAGGATAGACTGAAGAGTTATCCATCATATTCTGATAACAAAAAATTATCAGATTAATACACCTTTTAACATCATATTCAGCAACATATTGGATTTCTATTGTTTGGGCTGACTCCTGTGAATATTCAGGCAAGTAAATTTAATGGCATTAGTGCTGCTGAAACTGTAAATTTTTAGTGACTATTAGAGAATGTTCATCAGAAAGTTAATGTGGAACTTGGAAGGCTGAGTGCTCACAGTGGAAACTGGCTGCCAAGAACTCTCCTCACCCAGAGGAGAACCAGAAACAATAGGATAGCAGATACTCATAATGTACACTGTTGGTGCTCAATTAATAGACTAAAATTTGGAGAGAGTTTGGCAGATAAAGCAGGGGTGAATAAATTACAGAATTGTAACCTGCCAACAGACAAAGATGCAGAATTTGTTAAATAGTTTCCCACTCCAAAGCATTCACACAGCACGTTCAGTAGCACCATCCTGCCCAGGAACAGCTCCTCTCCCTCAGGGCCTTCCCACCCAGCTGCAGCACCACAGCCAGCCCAGCCCCAAAGCTCAACTTGGCAACTAAACTGGCTTAAACTAAAGGCCCAGACTGAACCCCAAGTCTCCCAGCTGTCAAATGAGGTTTTGTAGGTCACAGTGCTCTTGGTCAGGCTCTCAGAGGACTGAGCGTTGTCAGCCAGCACCAAGTGGCCTGCACAGTTATTCATGCAGGCAGCTTCAGCAAAAGGACTGATGAATATGCAGACACAAGGCCTCCTTTAATTGTCCTTCCCGAGGTACATTGGAAATGAGGTGGCAGAGCAAGAGTTCTCACCTTTGTTTGATTTATGCTGTAATGGAAATCATCATCTCTGCAGCTTTTAATCCATAAACCCCTGAGTGCCCTGGCTGTGGTGGGGTTTGAGTGCTTGCACGTGTGCTGCCTGTGTGTGCCAGCTCAGGGGCTGGGAGCTCCTGCCCAGAACCTTTGGCATGCACAGACCTGCTCCATCTGGGAACAGGACAGTTTGGAAAGTTTGGTTCCATTTTCTGTTTGGTTATGAGTGTATTGTTTTGAAATCCGTTCATGGATTTAAGATGTGTGAAGACAGGTGTATAAATAATTTTGGAGATGTGGGCTTTAGTGTTTTTGTCTCTCTGATTCCCAGCTGGAGGAGTGCAATGGCATGGCCTTACCTCACACTTGTGCTGCTCTCCAAGGGGCTGCATGGATACCCAGGGATTGTCTGTGGGGATGAGTGGTAGCAGATCCATGGAAGGAGCTCATAAGTGTAGAAAAAGTGAATCATGTCCTGTTGTCAGAATGGCACATCAGGTTTCTCTGTGTATGGGTATTTATTTATGCAAAGAAGGACTCAACTCCTTTGTTTTGAGAGTCTGAGCTGAGTGTCAGGCACCTATGGTCATTCCAGCAGAAGTTTAAATAGAACACACAAGTGGAGATTTCTGAACGTTTCCAAATGTGCAGAAAGCCCAGAGCAGCCCTCAATAAGCCTTTGTGGACAGGACCTTGACTTCCCCTGCCCTGCAGAAGGCAGTGACCAGCACACTGCTGGTGCTGACTGCAAAGCAGTGCCCTGGGCAAGTGGAGCCTGCAAACAAAGAGCTGCTTTATTATTGTGTAGTGTCAAAAATTACTGTGCAGTCTGGGATGATAACCAAAAATGCTGTAATGGGTTTTCACTCTGTTTCCAGGGGTCAGTAATCTTACCCTCTCTTCTTTTTTAATGCAATTTGTAAATGGCTCCATCCACTACTGCTGACATGCCACTTGTCCTGCAGCACTAATGGTGCCATGCTGATAGTTCAAATTTTCTGGAAGTGGCCTTAACTCTTAGTGATTGACAGGAATTGCTGAGTTCCAGGAATGCCAGTTCAGCCTGGAAAGATGTAGAAAGAAAGAAAGAGAAGCTAAGCAAACTTCTGAGAGAAGGTAAAAAAAAAAAAAAAAACAAACAAGAAAAAACAAACAAAACCAAAATTGGAATTAGGGAAAGGATTCTCTGCTGCTCAAATCTCGCATTAGAACTGAAATTCAGGTGCAGGGATGTTTGTAACCCTCATTCAGTGTTAAAAATAAACCCATGTAATCCATCAGTCCAACCCATGGACAAATGAAACCCATAGAATCCATCAAGCACTATGAGGCACTCACCTGTAGTACATTGAGATGTATCTTATGTTGTGCTTCTCAAAGTAAAAATGTTTTCTGGAAATAAAAATACCTAAAAAGAAATTGAAATATTGGTATTTGTATTCTGAGACTCACTAGATTAGCAGCATTTCATCCCCACTGGACATTGAGTCTTTAAAATGCTAATGATCACAGGAGATATAAGGGAAGACAAGATCAGACCTAAATGATTTAGACTCCAAACCTGGTTTAATTCATGTCAATAGGAAAACTTACTCACACTTCAATGCACACTCAACCAAATTGAGATTCTCACATGGTATTAGATTTGTATTCACAAGATGTGCAGTTCTCTTTCATCTGTCAGAAACTGTGAGTCTCTACAGTCTAAAGACTCAGCACATGTGATATTTCTGTCTTCATATGGGTCAATGTAATCTTAATTTATTAAGATTAGTACAGGTTTAGCTCAAATGACGTGTCAATCTGATCTATTTCATAGATTCATTTGCATTTATTTAAGCAGGTTCATGACTCTCCAAAACCAAGGGCAGAGTTCAAGAAAATGACCAAACAGAAATGTTGCACTTTGTGAGCAGGGAGGTTTGTGCACGTGGGGTGTGGCACATGTCAGAGATCACGTGTGAAAATCTTCATGTGTGGGTGAGGCTGTTAGAGCTCCGTGTGTATCACAGGATTTATTGCCTCTGTCAACCCCCACACAGGTTGTGTGCTGGTTTGCAGTCCTGTGGGTTAAAGAACGGCTGCCAGGGCAGCTTTGAGTTAATTGTCACTGTGGGTTTGTCTCAGAAACATAGTCCTACTTTCCCCCTGCTCTGCTATGTTTAATTGTTTGTTACTCAGAGGAACACTTCTATCTAACTTAGGCACTAAACATTTTAATATGCTGAAGGTTAAACACTGAAAAAGTGAAGTTTCTTTTTTAATGAAAAAGGAAACCCATATCTGCTCCTCAGGAGGGCTTCTCTCCAACAGCTAACATGTATTAGCAATTATCCTTCAGAGGAAAAGCTGTCTAATTACTCTATTACCTCAAGTGCAGAGCACTCACCTGGGAAGCCACCAGATCAAGGTTCAGGTCCCATCACTGACTTTAATATTAATTTATGACTTGGCATGTGTGTCTGATAATCAAATAATGATCTGTTTTAGGGAGCTAAGATGGATGTAGATTGGATTTTGGAGACTCCTCTCTCTGAAATAGCATTTCACAGTTTTCCAGACTGTTGTCTTAGGGTTTGTGGTAGCAAAAGATGTTATTCAAGCACTCTAATAAAGGTAAGCATAACATAATTTCAGAAAACATAAGCAAGAAAAAACTTGGAGTTTCTGCAGCTATTTGCATAAAATTTAGACAAGTGGTCTGGAAATTTGAGGTAATTTTTTTTTTCTAATCAGTCTCTATCTTATTAAAACCAGTCGTATTTTCCTGCTCCATTTACAATGAAAGTTATTATGTGAAAATGTTATACTGGCATTTGTTATTAGTTTACTTGGGAGCTCTGATTTACCTGAAGAAATAGAGCTTACAGATTTTTCAAAGCTAATTTAGCTTGTGCGTGGACAACCTTATTACTTAATTTATTTTTCCCCAAAAAAAGATTCATTAGCCCTTGGAGTCTTTCTTCCTTGTGGCTCCAGAGCTCCTGTGTCGGACAAACTCCTCTCTCCAGAGAGAAATGGCTCTGTCTTCCCCCAGTGAGTCACTCCCACTCCTGCTGCTCCCATTGTGTTCATCTGTTAACTTCACAGCCCCGGAGCCAAGCTGCCATTCAGCTTTCTGGGGTGAGATGTGTGCTTGGAGGGAACAGGGGGAGCAATCCATTTGCTCAGAAATCTTCTTAGAAACATGCAGTTTCTATATTTAGCCATGAGAAATATTTGAGGAGCGGGCAGGGTGAAGATTTTAGGTTGTAACTCCTTTGGTGGTGGGACTTTGGGGCAGTTCTGGGTGCTAGTGTTGTTTTTAAGGGGTAAATCTCCTGGACACTAACACAAATATAAAATCAGTAATCAATACAGAATACATCCAGCTCCAAAGGGACTGTCCTTTCTTTCCTATACAGAGTTAGATTTCACCTGAATGTCTTCTACATCCTATTATCAAAATAAGTAAAGATGAATAAATGGTCTGCACTGGTAATATCTAAAGCTTCATATTTTTAAAGCAGCTCAGGCAGGTACCCTCATCTTTAAAAGGAAGGCATATGTTCAGCAAAATGTTTGACAACTGACATTTGAAAGGCAAAATTCTTGTTTATGATATTTAAACCGCAGGCAATATCCAAAGAGTTCCCTCCCTTTTTATAGTTACAATGTTTAATTATTAAAAAAGGAATTTCAATAAGTTTATTAAAACATAAGAAGGTCAGGTATTAAAAGAGAATTACATCTTGCAGAACCATAAGAAGTTATTTTGTTATTTATACAGTCATTAATATTACCGAACAGAGAATAATTTGATAGCCCAAGCAAAATCCTTCCTGTAGCTACTGCCTGCTTTAGGCAAAGCAGTGCTAAAGCTGAAGGCTTGAAATGGCACATGGGATGGCTGGGGAGCAGCAGAGGCTGGGTGAGTGTGGGTGCAGGGGCTGGAGCAGGCAGGTGCCAACAAACAGCCCAGCTCTGACTGGGGGGAACAGGCTGCCCCTTCCCCTGAGCCAGGGACCCAGCAAAAGGGACCCCAAAAAACAGGCATGTGTATTGATCCTGGGTCACTGACACACACCTGCATGTGCACCCAATTAGCAGGCATTAGGAGCAATTATGTCATCAAGTAGTACACAAAAAAAAAAAAAATGAGACTGAAAAAAATTCCTCCTGCAGCTGATGGGGGAATGTGCTGAGATGGCATATAGTGAACTGAGTAATTGTATGGAGAGCAAGGTCCTGAATATTCCTCTTTAGATTTATGTCACCAAGCAGTTAGAGCTTTCTCTTTGGCTGAAAATGTACTTTTTGAAAAATTCAGATGAGGCCAACAGGCTTTGGACTGTGCTTACTAATTTAATCATCTGCTTATAGGAGGAATATTGAAACAGCATTTCTAAGTGCTGTAATAATGCTTATTTTTTGAATCTGGTTTAGTTCATCTGGATGCCACAATACATGTTTACAGGTAACAGCAGTTTGCAGGAAGGAAATGCAAAGCTTTCATAAACCATCTTAGGAGTGCCAAATCACATGTAAGTGAAAAGCAGGCAAACAGACCCCAAACTCAGAAATTCAAACTAAGCATTCAGTAAATCTTTATGTAAATAATATCTATTCTGGAGCTGGTAGACAGTTTGATCTAGTCAAAGGAGAGCTGTAGTACTTGGGGTCCATTCTACCCAAGCCTATAGTGACTATTAACCAATTTTTGGCAGAGGTTGCATAAGAAAGATACATAAAACTTACAGTAGGAGGCAGAGTGATTCATCGGTTATTTCAGGAAGAATGATGTTATTTCCACATAGTTATGAAAAAAATAATTTTAGATTAATGCTTTCTATAAATAAATGGTCTTTAAAATTAATATTGTTCACCCAGAAGCAATTTCTGCTTTGCTGGCACTCCTGTGAAGGACTGTCAACCAGCTGTGGCAGATCTCATCACATGTCTCAACCACAGAGGATTGTAAACCACAGACAATTTGTAAAAAGAAGATGCATCTTGACCATCCTGCCCTCTTATCTGCATTCAGTCAACTTTAAAGTCTCCCACCGGCTACAAAAGAAAGCTTAAATCAGAAAAAGCAGAAAGGTGAGGCACAGAGATTTTCAGATACCTTCAGCCTCCTCCACAAAGCAAACACTCCTTTTTCTTCAGTCAGAATGAATTACGAATTACACTCCAGGAGAAAAGCTAATTATTGTCTTCCTTCAAATTTATCTTGTCCCCCTCAAAGTTTAGCAGTGGTTTCTGTGAGGAGCTGAAGGGTGTTTTATTCTCATCTTCTGTCTTGTTCCAGCTCAATCAGGTGCTCACAACACACTGCTTGCCTCCCCAGCTAATCCTATCCTGGGTCAGCTCCTCCACTTTGTCAAAGCTGCTGATCTGTAAAGTCACTCCTCTGTTGTGCCTTGAAGGATCTTCTGGGTCACCTTCTTTTATTTCACAATGTGTTTGACAAGACAAGTTTGTTTAAGGGGACTTTTCCAGCGCTAACCACATGGCTAAGGTTAAATCCAGCTACTCAGGGCTGTGTTTTATGCCTTGGGAAGGAGTTGTGCTGGTGTTATCTCAAAGATTTTTTTATCTTTTGTACTGGGAATGGCAGAAAATACTGAAGGCTTTTGATAACTCTTTGATCTTTTTTGATCCATATGTAAGGATTTTGACTGTATTCTTGCAGTGCACTGGCAGCTTCCAGTACCAGCAGTGTTTGCTGTCACAGAGGGATGGCAGTGCTTTTCCTGCCTGGGTAAACCACTTTAGCATAAATTCCATTAACTCCCTTGTAAAATGTTCCCTAAATTTGCACAGTTTTTACTTCCAGAATGATAGAACAATTCAGGGTCAAGCTGATTTTCATGACTTGTGTTTTTCACCTCTAAGACTCATTTGTTTGGTGGCTCTGGCTGGACTGTTGATTCACTGCTGTGCTTTGGTTATTGATGAGAAATCTCCTTTTGCAAACACACATGACAAAAGTGTGGTACAGTAAATGTCTCCATTATTGGCAGTCCTCTGAAAAAGAGAGATTTTAGACCCAGCTAATAAACAGCATTGTGAATTTATATAAGTTTCTAGTGCCAGTTGAGCCTCTTTAGCTTTATGGTGAGTAGCTTAGGGGCAAACTGAAAAAGTAAACTTAGCAAACATTCCCTGGATGGCAACCTAAAATATTTAACCACTGCTATGTGATTATCTTTAAACACTTAGGTGGATGTGCTGGAAACTCAAACCGTGTCACAGGTCTGTTTCTGTGTTGGTAATTATTGGCTGATTACATATACACTCTCCTAAATGCTCCCCTGTGTTAATTCTGTCCTCCTAATTACTAAGTAATTGAACTTTAAATGGCTCATAGGTCGGTTTAGGTTTGGCAAAGTTCCCAAAAGATTGCCTGCAAAGTTCATTTTTAACTAAAAAGAAAAAAAAATAAAATAAAAGATCAGCTTCTGACAAGCTCAGTTGAGGAGAGGGCAGAATACAGGATCTTCCTAGGACTGGCAGGACACAGAATTGTCGCCAATAGATTTTTCCCTCCCCTTGTTTCAGACTTCCATTTCTCACAGAGAGACCACCCTAAAGCTGAAGAGAGTGTCATTAAATTTAAATTCTTTCCTTCTTGTCCAAGATGCTGCCTTGGCAGCAGCAGGAAATGATTTCATCTCTTTTTCCCTGCAAGTACCGCACCCACTCCGAGCAGACGTGGGATCAGTGTCCAAGCTGGGCACATCCTTCCCCTCCATCCCAGTTTGCCTCTCTTGTTCTGGGGAGGAGTGCAGCTACAAGGTACTGGTGCTCATCTAGAACCTCAGGAGCCAAACCCAGGAGCATTTCATGGTGAACATGGCATGGATTTGATGAGGGTATCCAGAGGGAATGCGCTGGTGGGGGCAGGCTCTGAGCAGCCTGCCAGGCCCAACATTCATTCTCTAATCTGATTTTTGCTGCTCCCACTTCTTAGCAGGCCCCACGAGCGAGTGCCAATGGATCAGCAGAGGCTACACATTCAAAGCTTCTCAAATAATTTTAAATAGCCTTGCTGGAGTTTCATGTTGACAGCAAGCCAGGTGGAATTTTCCATTTTCTTTCTATCCTTCCAAACAGGAACAGTCCTACTTTCTTTTGACTCTGGTTTTATGTAACTAACAAAAATGACAGATAGCCTTGGATTTGGAAGATTGCATTGGCCTGTTCTGAGCTGCAATGTTCTGTTATCATTGACGTATGTGTTTAAGTGAGCACTGAAGTGTGAATGGCCATCTGTCCGGGAAGTACGAGAGATCCTGATTACTAAAATGAAACCACAAAAAAGCTTTGAGCTTAGCAGCAGCACTAAAACACAGAGGGGGAGAGAGCCTTTCTCACACTGCGGGTGTTTATAGTAGGCTGGTGATTATAACTCAGCATTTGCCTGGACTCCCTGGCCCATATTTTTCTAAATATGTTCACTCTCAATTTCTTTTTTTGCAAACATCGAGCTTTCTGTATTTGCATATTTTGAACAAGCAAAGAGAAGCACTGGGTATTTTCCCTGTCAAAAGTAGCTGTTTTCTGAGGGGATGTGCATTTTCTCATGAAGAGTTGTTCTCTTTACAAGGCTTTCAGCTAGAACGTGCTCTGATTGCATTTGAATGAAGATTTAAACCTACATTCCCACATGGTTGCTCTACAGCAAGGCTGAAGGCTGTTCCTGGGTGCAGCTTTTCCTTTGGAAACCTGAAAAACTTCCTAAGGAAAGGTTTTTGGGAAAAAAGAATCTATAGAAATTATGATCTTTAGAAGGTTGCTGTATTTGATTCAGCTCAGTTTTTGACCATGAGTGACACAGGTTCTGGCAACAGCCGCAGGAGCTGGGTCGGGGTTCCACACTAATTTCAGTGTTTCAATCAAAAGCTCCTTATTGATGATATTTTTGTAAATGACTGATCTGAAAGCTGCTAGTTTATGAAACAATATTTTTTTAAGACAGTCTCCTGTGACATTTAGTATTATAAATTCATGACCATGTTGGCTGCTCTGGTTGGTTTTCGTGGTGCTGAGCAAGTCACCTGTCACTCCCTGCTCAAACACGGGCTGCCTGTCTTTTTTAGAGCCCTTGCATTCCTGATTTGAATCAAAGCAATTTTTCTCCATTTCTGCATTTGCATTTTTCATTGTTTCTTGTAATTACTTTTTCATTATGAATATAGTTATGAAGATACATAAAGGATCTGTTTTTAAGCAAAGCTGTTGATTTCCAAAGACTTCACGCACGGTTTTTCCGTTTTAAATTTAAGTCACGAAATAGAAACATATAAAGCTGCAGATAGAGATACATCACGTTTGTAGGTAATTCTCTGCATTTTCACTTTGGTTAGAGCATCCTTCCTCATAGCAGGGCTCTCTCTAAGTTACCAAGTCTCTGTGGAAATCTGAAGAGATAATTAGACAGTGGAATATAACTGCAATCTACTTTATTTTTTTACTTTACAGTTTAAAAAGCACCTAAGACAGAGAAATATGTAGGAAGCCAATTAAAATAAGAACCTTTTTTCCCTTTCTTTTTGTTGGGTAGATGGTTCAGAGAACACAGCAGCTTTGTACTCTTATTTATTTATTTATTTTGAGTGTAATCTGAGGAAATGAACCGTGGAACACAATTAATGAAATAGCTGTGCTGAATCACATAAACTGGTGTCTGCACAGCTGCCACTCATGTCACAAATGCATCTCTCCCCTAATGTCCACCCGGAGAGCCATTAGCCAGCCGCTTCTGTGGAGGGCCTCCTGTGCTCCCATTTCGGGCTGTAATGGAGCAGGGAGCTGCTGCCTCTCAGGCCTTAGGATGATTTTCCCAGCAAACAGAATGTACAGCAGGAATGGCTGGCACAGGAGAAAAGACTGGAGAGGAGACTTTTCCCAGGAAATGGCTGGTACAGGAGGAATGGTTGGTACAGGAGAGGAGGCTGTTCCCAGGAAATAGAATGTACAGGAAGAATGGCTGGTACAGGAGAGGAGGCTTTTCCCAGCAAACAGAATGTACAGGAGGAATGGTTGGTACAGGAGAGGAGCCGTTTCCCAGCAGATAGAAAGTACAGGAGGAATGGCTGGTACAGGAGGAATGGCTGGTACAGGAGAGGAGGCTTTTCCCAGGAAATAGAATGTACAGGAGGAATGGATGGTACAGGAGAGGAGGCTTTTCCCAGCAAGCAGTGTACAGCAGGAATGGCTGGTACAGGAGGAACACTTTTCCCAGGAAATGGAATGTACAGGAGGAATGGCTGGTGCAGGAGGAATGGCTGGTGCAGGAGAGGAGGTTGTTCCCAGGAAATGGAATGTACATACAGGAGAAATGGCTGCTACAGGACAGAAGGCTTTTCCCAGGAAGTAGAATGTACTGGAGGAATGGCTGGTGCAGGAGAGGAGGCTTTTTCCAGCAAACAGTGTGCAGCAGGAATGGCTGGTACAGGAGGGAACACTTTTCCCAGGAAATAAAATGTACAGGAGGAATGGCTGGTACAGGAGAGGAGGTTGTTCCCAGGAAATGTAATGTACGTACAGGAGAAATGGCTGCTACAGGACAGAAGGCTTTTCCCAGGAAATAGAATGTACAGGAGGAATGGCTGGTGCAGGAGAGGAGGCTTTTCCCAGCAGACAGAATGTACAGGAGGAATGGCTGGTGCAGGAGAGGAGGCTTTTCCCAGCAGATAGAATATGAAGGAGGAATGGCTGGTGCAGCAGCAGCGTGCCGGGGCAGACAGGGAGTGTGGGCAGGTGCAGCGGCTGGAACAGAGCAGAGCCCAGGTACAAATATCCAGAGCAGTGTCAGTGGCTCAGCCTGAGATGTAAAATGACTGCCTGCAGTTTTTTGATATCCAACAACACTCCAAACACTAAAGGTTCTACTGCTGTGTTTATCCTTAGCTTTTATTTCATGTAATGGGTGTGTGTTCCATGCCAGTGAGAGCACCAGGGAGGCAGAGGCAGATGTACTGCGAGGGCTGGTCCCAGGAGGCTGACCCAGGTCATCCTTGCTGAAGTGGCACAAAGCCAGAAGCCTCCAGAGCCCCAGGATCCAAAATCTTTTCTCTTGCTGTGGATTAAGGGGTGGGAGAGGTTGAAGGACACCTCTTCTCTCAGCATTTGCCAAGCTGAACCCTCAGAGCTGTGTTACTGTGTCACTGCTGATAGCAGTTTTATCAAGCTGAATCTAGTCTTGCTCAGGAGGATATTAATAAATTATCTGGTAATGAAAAATGTGAGGGGAACCACACTCTTACATCAAGGCCTGATGATTACTTTGATAGATGCAGTGGCAAGATTTTCCTGACAAGGCAGAAATGAAAAACATGACACATGGACCTTTAAGGGTGACCCCAGAGAAAACGCATGTTGCTGAATGATACAAAAATAGAACAGGAAAACAGAGGCTCCAAGGGGCTCAATGTCAGCAGCCAGACAGATGGGCTGCACTGATCCACTGATCACTGAGGGTAGTGCAGGGAGAGAGGAGCCCTGCACTGGCCAGGGCCAGAAACACAGCACAGGCAGCTCTGGAGAAGCATCAAGTGTTAAGAAATTTAAAAGTAAAGAGGGGAAGTTGAAGGGAAATAAAAAAGCAAGCGTTAATAGGCAGTGAGCTAATGGGAAATAAAGCCAGAGAGTGTCATGAATAAAACTGCCCACTTATTCTGCAGGTATTTTAGAAGCTACCTTAAAAATAACTAATGCAATTGAAGATGTCCCTGCATCAGTTTAGGATTTCCTTAGGTGGGTAAGAGATTAGATCACTTTTAGAAGCACAGATTACTAAAAATAAGGACTATCAGAGCACAGATTTTAACTAAAACTCTGCAGAAAAGCTGGATGGTATTAGGGTGGGACACTTGATGGATCTGAGAGTTTATGTAGCCTTTAATTCTGCCAGAGTTCCTGTGGAAAAGCACATGAACCACTCTTATTTTTTATTCCTTGTAATCCAGGTGTTACTGATGCTCTGTGACTGATGTTCAGAATGTTCCAGTGTAAACTGGAAAGAACACTAAAACTTCAAAAACATGTAATAGAACTTACCATGATGGCAAACTGATGAAAAATAGTGGCCAAGTGGGGCAAATTTTCCTGTTCTGATTCTACTAAAAGTTTGCACTTAAGACTCATTTCCATGTGTGTCTGTTTACAAACATCTGTAGAGCCTAAAAAGAAAGAATTTGGATCTCCACTTGTCCCTGGGTATTTAGCAGGTCTATTTGGAATTTTCATTTAAAAAAAAAAAGGTAGTTTGTAAACTCTGGTTTTGGAGAAATGCTCACCTTCCCAGAGAAGTGACCCCTCAAGACCGCAAATAGACAAATCAATAGAAGATATGCAGTGAGAGGTGAAGGTGCTGCTGTGATATTTAAGTGCATGTGTGGATTAGAAGCCATTTATAGGGTGTTTTTGAAAGGTAAAAGCTCAGTGAGCATGTGTTTGTGTGGTGTGTGTGTGTGAGGAGGTGGTTGGGGTTTCTTTTCATTTTGTGCTGCTGTAACTACAGGGCAATTGCTTGCCAGATGTCAGGGAGGTCCAACATCTGATTTTGAAGTGGAACATAATAGATGATCTACCAGGGAGTTCAGCAAACACCACACATAGCTTTAAACTGTCATTACAGGAAGAAATCCAGGAAGGTGACATTTGGTGACATACTGGGTGACATTTGAAATGACAGCTCTTGCTTTAAGATGTAGCATTCCCTCCTGCTGTGAATCAAGGGAGTCTGCACTGTGGCTATGACTTGTTTTATTGATGACCCTAATTTCTGCCAAATGTAGCCAAAGAGACTGCACAGAGCCCTGTCTGTAGCATCCAGGGAGAATTGGTGCAGTAGGCGAGGGCAACCACAGAGCATTTGATATGCACAGCAGGCTCAGAATGACTTGGCTCTGAACAGGAGTTACAGCCTCTCCTGCACTCCTCCTAAAGAGTTCTGTGAGGAGAGAATGAAGAGCAGCTAAAAGAAATTCTCCCACCGGAGGAGTGTGTGTGCTGTACTCCATAAACTTCCTGCAATTGCAAAGTTTGGTGAGCAATAAAAGAGCAAGTTTGGTGCTTGGGTTTCACCAACACCTGCTGCTTTCAGGAGTCATCAGTGAATGCTCACCTTCTATACCATAAAAATGAGCTGAATCTTCACTTCTGGAGGCTCTTGGAGCTAGGGGGAAAACTGTCACTGTCATATTTTCTGAAAAATCCCTTCGCCAGGATTTCTTCTCCTGGGAAATTGAGAAGCCTAGAGAAAAATGTAAATAATAATTATCTGATCTGCTTCTCCAGTGCTTGGCTGCTTTGGAATGTGGTCTGGAGACTGTATATCCAACAGGTCCATGTTTGATTAGTTTCTTGTGAATTGTTTTGACTTAATGGCCAATCACCATCAGCTATGTCAGATTCTGGAAGCAATCACGAGTTTTTATTATTCATTCTTGTTAAGCCTTCTGTCTGTATCCTCTCTCTTTCTTTAGTATAGTTTTAGTATAGCATTCTTTTATGTTATATCATAAAATAATAAATCAGCCTTCTGAGAAGATGGAGTCAGATTCTCATCTCTCACCTCATCCTGGGGACCTCACAAACACCACAGAAAACCTGGCTCATAAACAATGACCTGGGTTCTTCTTGATTTCTTCCTTTCTTTTTGGGAGCCAGAGTTTGTTTTGATTGCTCCTCACTCTGCCCATCAGGGTTGGCAGCACTGTGGTGGCTGCAATGGGGACATCTTTGTGTGTGCTTGGACTGGAGTCTACTGAAAACCCTTGTAAATGTGAAAATCCTATCGAGTTTGGGGTCAGTTTTGGTGTTCCTTGTTGTATTGTTAAAGCTACAGGGAAAACCAGCTGGTTGCAGACACCCTTTAAGACCTACTTTGATTTCATATGGAGTTTACTTTCTTGAGCTTTCTGTGCAAGTTTATGGAAAACTCTAATGTAGAACTTGCAGAAAATTGTCAACAACTGGGATGTATTATTCCCATTATATATTGTATCATTACTCAAGCCAGTACAGGAAACAATTTTATGAATCAGAATTAGACTTCTGGGAAGATATTCTGCGTCATTTGTTATCAATATTATTTTAGATGCCATTAACTGGCAATAAAATTTGGATGCAAGTAATTTTAATTGTTGAATGTTATATTAGCACATAATGCTCTAATCACAAATATATTTTGTTTTCTGGTGTTAAAATGAAACTGCTGTACTTTAACAATTTTGTTATATTCAAGAAGTGTTTGATTTGCAGTCTCTGAGGTAGAGGAAGGGACATGAAGAAGTAGATAGAGGTAGCACTGCACCCCTGTGAACAGCAAATTACATGCCTGAACTGAGTTTTAAAGTTCCTATTAGTAGAAAACATCCTGTAGGATTTTCACCTGTGTAGGTGAAACAAGTGTTATTTTTCTTTCTTTTCTTCTTGTAACCTGCTCTAGAGTCCATTTAATGACTGAACCAAATCCTGAAGCTGCTGCTCACTAATATGAATGGGTTAAAGATATATCTGTGCAGCACAACAGCTGTAGGGCTGGGAAATGCCACAGAAGCCTCATATTGGTTCTCTCCACAGGGAATGAATTTTAACTTCATGAGTTCAACTCTCCAAGAACTGGTCTCCATGAGGAATACAAGAAACACCTTAACAGATTAGCCAGTAGTCTATCTAATTTGGTGTCCCATTTCTCAGGGCTTAGGGAAGAAAAAAATAATTCTGGTTTATGAAGGAAGTGAAGAAAGGATAGGATAGATATTGGTTGTGGGGGAAGGGAGGAACACTGTGACTGCTGATCCCTGTGGTGGGGTTATCTGGATAGAAAGGAGCAAGCCTGCATTCCTAACACTGCTGTTTGGATAACAATAGTTGGTCTGGATAGGGACTCCCTCACCTTCCCTCTTTTACCTCCCCGATTCCACATCAGGAAGCTTTTCATGAAGAGAAAGCACAAACAAACCTTATATAAGTGCTTTTGAATTTTTAACAAATTTCTTCTTCACAAGCCAGCTTCTGAAAGCCACAATTAACACTCCTAATAGCTTTTTTGGTTTTGCTAGAAATGAATTTGTGTAGTGTCTTTCAAAATTTTCTCAGGTGTTTCCATCTTCCCCCCATGTGGAAACCACAGAGGGCCTTGTTGGTGTGAACATAAAGAAAATTTTCTTAGGTTTTCTGTAGCTTTTGGCCTTAATAACATATTGTGTCAAAGAATCACAGAGGTTGTAACAGCTCAGAGATCACCCGTGAATGCAAACAGTGATATTCATGAAATGGCTGAAAGCTGATTTTCTTTAGTCCATAGATAACTACAGGACTTTTCTATCAAGTGTTTGTTGGTTTTGTTCCTCCTGAAGGTGATCCTTCTTTCTGCTTTGCAAGTTGTGGCCTGTAACTGTGGTAGCTGCAGTAAGATAATAAGAGTAGACACTGAACTTTTTGCATCTCTCTGAAGATCCATTGTGGCCAGTCTGAGAAAGGAACCAATAAACCCAATTCTCTTGGGAACCTGGGCTCATAATCAGCCATGATTGCTATGTTTGCCATGCTTGCCTTCCAGTTGTTCTGATATTTCAGCTGATGAGTTAGGAGTGAGGCCTAATTTCTAATTGAGTGATGCATCAACAGCTTTCTCTTCCTCTTTTTTTTTTTTTTATTGAAATGTTTCTCAGGTGTCCTCAATTACAGAGGCATTAACTAACTCACTGTTTTATCTGGGTGTAATACTGATGTTATTTATTTTTTTAAGTTGTGATCAGGAGGATGTGCTAGGGGGATGTTACCAGCTTGGAAGAAGCTGAATGCTGGATGGCAGGAGATTGAGGATGATTGGATTTTTGATTTTCTTATAGATATATATAGACTATTCCAGATACATGACTCTAATAAACAGAGATAAAAGTACTGGGCTTACACAGGAATCACCAAGTGCCTAAATCTGGGATGGAAAACAGCTGGGAACGTTTCCATTCAATGGGAATGGGTTTTGGGCCGGTGTTCCAGGGAGATTTTTCTTGATGGCAGTGATATCAGGAGCTTCAGCCTTCAAGCTGATCTCCTGCTACCTCACAGCCATGGATCTGCCTCTAAACTGCCCTGTTGCTTTTCTCCATCCATTTTCAGCTGGATCAGCAGCAGCTGGCAGAGTCACTGGAGCCACCAGCAGGCCCACAGCAGGGATATGCAGCCAGTCACTGGGATCACACCCACTTTTGACAAAAAGTCACCCTGGGTAAGTTTAAAACAACGGTGGAGCTGCGGGTTTTCCATGCTGGTGGCACATGAGGTAAGAAACTCTAACAATGGAAGTGAAAACTTTGCTCAGCTGTCAGGGAAAGCTTTTCCTTGAGCATGGAGTGTTGGAGCAGGCTGGGGGTGCTGCAGGAGACCCTGAGTGTGGTGGTCTTTGAAAGGCTCAGATAGACACACTTATGCTGGGAAACACCACCAAGGATTTTTCTGCCTGCAAGGAAACAGATTTAACTGATCTCTGGGGATCACTGCCAGCCCTCTGACTCATATCCCTTAATTATTTGTAATGCAAAATGAGTAAAATTAAAGGTTTCTCTTCAGAGGACTGAATTTTGCAGAAACCACCCTTTTATTGCTCATTGCTTTGGTGTAGGCAACTGGATTAGCCTTCTTGTGTTTGATCAGTGTGGGGGAGAGGGAGAGAGGGAGGACATTAATCATATCAAATTCTCTCTCAGCATTTTGACAATAAGATGGCATTTAGGAAGAACTTGGGTCATACAATATATATCTGTCTGTCATTAAAAGAACCACTCTCCAAGCACTTTTATTAATCATAGAGTTTACTACAAAAAAGTGTCAGTGTCACCCCACCTACAGCATTAATCCAACAAAGATATTCTTGATGGTTATCTTTATCTTGGTATGTCTCACTAGAAGATGCCAGTTTTGCATGAACATCCATTTCTATTTCAATTATTTCAATAGAAATTGCAGGACTCCTTTTTAGGTTTTTCTTTTTCTTCCCCCTCCTTTTTTTTTTTTTTTCTTTTATGACCATGGTGCTGTTTTGTACCAGATTATGTTTAGCTGTTCATTTTAATATCTGGGATGACTGGTGAATGCTGATGGAGAAAAGAAAGGAGGGAATGCTGATGGAGAAAAGAAAGACTCTCCAGAACATTTGCTACACCCCCAGTCTCTATTCTCATTTAATTATCACAACAATTTATCATAAAAGTTATTAATTGAAAATGTTAATCCTTACTGAGAAGCCTTCTCAATCTTTGAAGCTCAGTGTTTTCATTTTGAGATTGTGCTGGTGTTTTCCTGTCCTCTTTACTCTGCATCTTCATTTTTTTAAGCTCTGAATGACCTAAAATTGCCTTTCCTTTTTGTGCTGTCACTTGAATAAAGAACTGAGGGAGCTGCTCTTGAAGTGTACAGGCCACTGTGTTTCCCTTCCTCATATTTGCCACAGATGTGCCTTCCTCAGCTTCTGAAATCAGCAGTTCAGCCCAACATTCCTTCCTGACAGGCCCCAGCACCCAGATCTTTGGTGCTGCTGGGAGAAGTCCTGCTCTTAGCAGGAATGATTTGCTTGGGTAAGTGCTTGGGTTCCATGGAGACTGATGCCTGGCTGGAATACAGAGGCAAAGTGATGCTGCAAAGAGCCCTGCAGGACTGTTTATTCCCTTTTCAGACAGAATTGATAATTACAGCTCCTGGTGCTATAGCACATCACTCCTTTTAATTTGCCCCATAAACCATGCATTGCCTTTAATTTCTTTTCCCATTCTTTTTGCTAATGAATGAACAAATATATTTTCTTTAGGTCACTCTGGTATTAATTAATGACATCTTGTCTGTGCACCACCTAAAAGCAGTTGAACTGATGAGATACAGCACGGATCAGGCTCAGATATTTTAAGCAGTTTCTGATAGAATTTGGGGGGGGGGTGGAAAAACTCCATCAGGAGGAGATTATTGGTATGGAAATCCAGAGAGGCTGCAGTGTCCTGCATAACAGTCACAGCAGCTCCTTGCAAAGGCAATAGGATGTAGCTGATGGCAAATAGATCCCTCAATCTATGAATTTTAAAATGCAATATGAAGCATAAAACAATATATATCCAGGAAAACTGCAATTTATCTGTGCTTTGTTGTCTTAACTCATGAAGAACCAGCAGTATTAGATCACATCAAGAGGGAGGTATGGTTTAGAATTTTCTTCCCTGGAATCTCAGGCCAAGAGGCAACTGTTCCTTAATGACAGCAGTCCATGTAATTCATTATGCTCACCTAATAAATAAGGTGAGGAAACATATCTATATGCTTATTGCAGTTTTATAAATGTCAGATTCCAGTAAAACTGGGTGCTTTGATGATATGCTGAATTAAGTTAGACTTAAGCACGTTGGACTCTGCTTTGCAGGTGAATATTTTGAGAATATTGGTGGAAAGTGACTGTAAAGATTTCTCTAGGACAGGATGGAATTAAAGGTTGCAGAACTTTGGGGAATGGGTATTTTGTTGGCTGACAATGGTGGTACTGTGATAAAGAATTGGTTTTATTTTCTGTTGAAGAAATTTCACCTGGCATGCAAACCAGAACATCAGGTAACTCTGGGACTGAGTGTTTAGAACACAGGAAACTCTTCCAGTAAGTGCTGTACTTGAAGCCTGCATATTCCAGACTTGAACTTGGCAGTTTTTCCTGAAAAAAAAGAAGCAAACAAAAAAAAAAAGAAAAAATTCAAAGGGAGCAGCTTTCTTCTTTTTTTTTTTTTTTTCCTAGAGATGGGGGAAAAATCTAAACACCGTTTTATTGGTGTTCAATAATTAAGTAGGAGGTTTCTTTCCTGAGAGGCCCTATTAAATAGAAAAGCAAAGATAAATGATAACTAACCAGGCTATTCCAATACTCTCTCTATAGCAACAGGCATATGTTATATTGAAGCAAGTAAGAAAACGAGTGTCTTTGCTTTTGGGAGTAGATTTTCACCCTGGGAAGCTCAGAGTTGAACTTGTGCCTGCAGTGCCCCTAACAAAAACAGCATTTCCAGTAGCTTTGTGTACTAGTCAGGAAAATATTCTCCTTTTTGTGTGTCTGGGAGAGAAAAACAAACAAATCCCAGCGTGATGGGGACCCAGGGTCCCCAGGAAAGGAGGAGCAGAGCAGCACCCAAGGGCTGGGACTGCTGCACCCGTGGTGGCAGCCAGAGCAAGGAGGGAGGATTTGTTTGTTTAGGCACAGGCTACGAATTTACCTCTGCCACTTTGGTTTAAGGAAAATAAACTGTGCTTCTGCCCACAACTACATAATTACATTGTACTCTAATATCTCTCGACTTCAAAATGACAGCTAAAGCAGATTAAAGCTGTTTACAGCCTATGGGAAGTAGTATGGTGGCTGCTGGCAATATTTCTTTCTCGCTCAGTAACCAAAGTCCAGTCATAAATCTATATTCTTCTTCAAGGAGGAAGGCTGTGATTAAAGGATTCCTCCTACAGCTGTGGCTTGGTGATAAGAGCTTTATGTTCAGACCCTCCTAAGCGACAAAAAGAAAAAAAATCATTTTTCATTAAGTTAGCTACTCTAATTTGGATGGGAGGGGGAGAAGCAGACAAGTAGTTTGGTCAATGACTTGCTGTAGATTTGGTAGGAGCATTGTGTACAGTATTTCTGAGCAGCAGCTGGGATTTGAGAGATAGACTCCAACCCCTGCAGCCCCTCATCTGTGCCCCTGTGCAGCGATAGTTTTCTCTGCAACACGGATATGGTGAATTTAAAGAAGTTTCTATTTTGAACACTTGTTAGCTGTCCAAGCCCTGTGCTAGCAAAGCAGACTTCCCCACCTGGCATCTGCAGGAGCCCAGGACTTGTCCTGCAAACCAAATATCCACACGGAAGGAGAAGAAACCCAAAACCTCAGAACTGCTGCTGTGCTTTTGTCTTCAGCTGAGGCCTTCAGGGAGACCACAGGAGGGACCCTTGGGGAGCCAGCTGAGAGGACTTTGAAAAAAGATTTGAAATGCTCAGAGCCATGCTGGACATCATTTGTTCAGGCAGAACTTAAAATGAATGCTATTGTTAGGACTTTACCACTAGAAAAATTACATGAGTGCTGAAAGCACCAAAACAAAACCCAGCAACCCAGAACGCTCCAATTCTGATGCATATTTTGCAGGGCTTGAATGTTTTTGATGACAGAGTGCAGCTTGATTATAGCAGGGAGGCTAATTAAATTATACACCAAAATAATTGTGGGAATAATATGATGCCTGGTAGAAGAAGCAGGAACAAGCTCTAATCCCTCAGTAACTCAAGACATGAGTTATCTCACTGTGGCACATGCCCCCAGTTATGCTTTTTAACTCAGCAGTGACAAAGGGTGCAGTCACAGATCCAGTGGCATGTTTTTATATTTTCTTAATTTTAAAATTAGAACATATTTATATTAGAATCTTTTGCTGGTACTAAGTTTTCAGTGTTTAATTTGCATAATAGTGCTGTGCAAAATGGGATGAGGGTTAATTCAAGGATTTTATCACTCTTTTTAATTATATTCATTATGCTGGAGTAAGATGTAAATTTTAATTTCACCTTGTTAGCTAACATTTTTTTCACCAAAAGTTTGGATTTGCAAATCATCTGGCATTTTTAATAGGAGCAGATGCTAGTGATTCTGAAGAACCTAAATGCCTCAAGTACGGTAGACATTATTAATTTGATTGATATGCAGTTTAATACAACTTAGCAATTATTAATGCCATTTAGCACCGGTGTGGATATTCAGAGAGGTAGCCTATAAGCAAGAAGAGCAGTACAAGCAAAGAGAAGATTGTTTTTCCCCTCTAGATCTGCTTCTGAATAGATGTTCCTTTTAAGCTCACTACAGTAAACACTCTTTCCTTCTCCCCATCAAGTTTTTAGTCACAGCTATCACCTGGAAGGTTATTTTCCAGAGGCATATAGTTATCTCACCTTCAGAGAGGCAAGCAGTAAAGTCTCTCTCAGCCTGCAGACATTTACCAACAGTGTTTTATATGTTACGTTTATAACTCTTCCAATCGCAGGGAAGCCAACTGAAAAACATACCTGCTAATGGAAAAGGACTATTAAAGCACTGCTGTGCACTCACCTTGCACTAAGCCAGCTGCACAGAGCCCTGCCATAAATCACACTTAAATGATTGCATTCCACCAGAATCCCTGCCCAAAGAGCAAACTTCCAGCAGGCAGGGAGGCCATGGCAGCGGCACGAGGAGCCCATTCGTTTGCAGAAAAGCTCAGCTGTGTACCCTGGGCTCATGTTAAACAAAGGGAAAAGGCTTTTTGGACATCCTGACTTCACTCTGGAATGGCAGTGAGGTCACTGTTTTCCATGGCTTCTTGCTGCCAGATTGCCAGCCAGGCTAAACCTGAAGGGAGAGGGTGGTGGCAACCAGAATGGCCGAAGCCTCTCTTTATTATAGGGGATCAAAGCTTTGTGTGGCAAACAACCCACCCCAGAAGGGTGATCTGATGCAAAGAAAAGGAGGGTGTCAGTGCTTCAGCCATTGCTCTGTAGCTGAGTGAGATAGTGTAGCTTGGGCTGCCCTCTGATGAAATTAGAGCATGGTGAGGAATGTGTGTCTAGGCCAGGGCTCTTGAGGATGTGCAGTGGTGAGAGGGAATGTGAAATGCAGGTGGCCAGAGGGAGCTTCTGGGCTACCTCTGAAATGTCAGCTCTGTTGAGTAAAGCTGGAGAGGGCAGGAGGGGAAGTCCCCCCACTCACATTTTCTACCTGAGAAGGACTTGCATGAAGCTGAAGTTGGAAATGAAGCAGACAACAGTTCCTGCCACCAGAAAATCTGCAACCATTAACAGATGAAACAGTTTGCTAAACAAAGCCACTGTTTTTCCTTCACTAACACAGTTCTTCATAATCCTTGCAAATTGTAATTAAGAGCTTAATATCTGTCTGCTTCATGCTTCAATGGAATTGATCTGAATGCACACTGGGCTTGATTCAGGCACTGGCAGAGGCTTTCTCTGCCTTGTTGTTCTTCAGCCAGATTCAGGAGGATAGCTGCCTGCTCCTCACAAGTTCATTCTTTCTGTAGAAACCCAAGCTGATTTCTACCCTGGGGTGCAGCCCCAGGTAGGACCAAAGGTTTAATGATACACCAGGATCTGCAGAAGCAAATCTGAGTCTGAGGCTGCAGGGGGAAGTCAGGAGTCTCCATTCCCCGAGCTCCAAAAATATCCGAGAAAGCACAACTTTTATATCCTGAGCACACATGAGAGGAATAAGTCCTTGGAGTGAGAATGTGGAATGAGAAAGCTTAGTGAAGATATGTGAAGATTTTGGGTTCAAGGAACCAAACACTCCTGGCAAACCTTAAGGAAAACATCCAGAGTGAGGGTCCCAGGGCACTGAACACCCAAAGCAAGCCAGGCTGCACCTGACACTTTTTGCTCCTACTTAGCAACCCCATCTTCAGCTCTCCTTTGCAAACTGTACAATTGATTTGCTGTGGTTTTTATTTTACTTTTTTTTTTGGTGGGTGGTTGGCCCTGTCACAACCAAAGCAATGATTGGTACACTCACCTGTCAATGTCAAAAAATAGGGGAAATAATGGAGTTGCTTAACAGATGTTGAAGCTGAAGCCCAAATGTAGAATGGATCAGTGAAATTTTGGGGTTTAAGTTTGAGCAGGTACTTTTTTTGCATTATGCTTCAATAAAGCATTTAAAGATAGTCATGAATAATAAGTAAGTAATTTTATGCTGAATGACTGCAAAGCATAGAAATGTTCCCTCTCTCTCTTTTAAGTGTAAAAATTTCTTTCTCTAAAGGCCATATATTCCTTTCATTCCTGAGATGCAGCTTCTATTGATGCCAGTTTATGGTCCTGAAACTTTGGCTGAAGATTAAGAAGGAAGGCATAAGAGAGACCTTTATGAGTTTTTGTCTTCTAACAATTTGAATCAAATACTTTCCCAAGAAGATGTGTTTTACATGTATTTTAAATTCCTTTTTTCACAGTAATGTCTCTTTTCCTAAGAAACTTGCATTTTGAAAGTGTTGTGACATATTACATTAATTGAATATACAGCCACAGAAACTGGGAGAACCTTTTCAACTGCACTGGATGCATCTGAGCAGGCTGGAGGCTCCATGCATAATTTCCAAGAGAAAAAGGGAAAAAACCCCACCATTTCTCATTAAAAGCAAGATCAGTAACACAAGAAAGCAGCAGTATCACTATCTTTTATCCATTTAATGAACTCCTGTCATTGCAATTCCAGGAGTTTTTGAAAGAGAAATCTGAACCTGACAGGCTATTCCAGTTTACAGTGAAGCTCTTGATGTCCCCTAATTATAGATCTTCTTCATGCAGTTATTATTTTGGAGCACAACTATGACATCAAGGTAGTCACATGAAAACACAAACCTGCATTAAATAATTATTTATCCATGTTCCTCCTTCCTTTCTTACTGGTTTTCATTTTGAGACACTGTGACGGTGTTCATGGGGGTTTTAGGATGAGGGAAGAGATGAGGATCTGACTCCATGTTTCAGAAGGCTTGATTTATTATTTTATGATATATATTACATTAAAACTATATTAAAAGAATAGAAGAAGGATTTCATCAGAAGGTTAGCTAAGAATAGAAAAAGAATGAAATTATAACAGAAGCTTGTGTCTCGGACACAGTCTGAGCCAGCTGGGCTGTGATTGGCCATTAATTAGAAACAATCAACATGATCCCAATCCCAGATGCACCTGTTGCATTCCACAGCAGCAGATAACCATTGGTCACATTTTGTTCCTGAGGCCTCTCAGCTTCTCAGGAGGAAAAATCCTGAGGAGAGGATTTTTCAGAAAATATCATGGCTACAAGACACCTCTGCAGTTATGTGTTCTCAGCTGACCACATTTTCTGTCCCCATGTGAGGCTGTTCTTTCCATGCAGAGGGTGCAGGAGCAGAATACACACCCCAGCTGCACTTGCAAGGCTCCTCATTCTCCTTGGAGTGGCCACAGAGAACTCCCTCAGAAAAACGCCTTTTAGGGCAGTCAGGCTCAGATGTTTCTCTCACCCAGTTTCCCATGAGAGGCTCAAGTTGAGCTCACAGGTCCCTGCAAGCCTGGTGGGGTGATCCCATTCCTGCCCTCCTGACTGGCACTTGCACTGCTCCCCTTGTGCTCTCACCTCCTGCCCCTCTGTGGCCTCAGGGACAGCCCAGTAGCAAAAATATCCAACCCCAGTAGCAATGCAAAAACGTGTGTGGTATTTTACTGGTGTGATCTGGTGGCCTGCAGAGGATCCTGTGGAGCACAGAGAGGGCATGGGCAGAGGGGCAGGGCCACAGGAAGGCACCTGTGACACTCACCTGCCTCCCTGTGAGGCTGGCAAACAAAATTCTGAATTGTGCTTTTTCAGAGGATGGGCAAGACAAATGATATCTCAGCAACATAGTTATATTTTAAACAGTCATATCTAAATGAAAAATCACCTCCAGCCTGCAAGAGCTTGGTGAGAAGAGTTTCAATTTTGGGTATGAGCCTGGCAATGAATGAGCTGTTTAGAACCTTATTGACAGCATTTGCATAGACATGGTGCTTGTGAGATTGCAGTTTGTCACTCGCTGTGTACATGTCGTTTTTTCTTTTAGATCTGTGACAAAGTAAAATTATCAAGTGATAAGTTTCCAAAGCTTGTATTAATGATGGGTTGTGCAAATTCATCTTTGTACAGAAGGGCCTCCTTAAATATTGAGAATGCAGAGAAATGAGGAGCATTTCTGTAGGTCCCTACTCCCAGTTCCATCACCTAGTTAAATTTAAACTGCCCAAAGCCCTCTAGCACCCTAGTAAGGTTTTCCTGCATGAAATATCATTATTATACATGGTATAATAGAAAATAGCAGCCCCCATTTTCATAATAGAAAAATAGAAAATATGCAGCCATGTGCAGCAATATGCAGAAAATGGCAGCCCCCATTTTCTCACTTAAACACAAAGTATTTGATTCCTTTACCCTGGTATTAGTCAGCTGCTAGAAAAGTCACAGAAACTTTATCTTTTTTATTGTTTCATGCACTGCCTAAACACTATTTCTTCTCACCTCATTTTTTGTGGTGAAGCAGCACATCAGCAGTTTTTAGTAGATGCATCAGAGGACTTTTATCAGGGAAGCTTAGGAAATGAGAAAAGAAAAGGAAAATAACTATGACAAAGTAAATCTGACTTTGTCTTAATATATTTTATTGGTAAAAGGCCATGCTGTTCTTTAGCACTCTCAGAGTCTAAGATCTGAAAATGTGGGAGGATGAACTCCAGTCAAAAGCTGCTGTTGGCACCATTGTGGATGTTTGGCACAAGGGCACTGGGACACATTTTCTACTGGTGGCTTTCATTTGACTCCTATGCTTATAAAAGGCTTATAATCACAACAGGGAAGATGTTATTATCCCATACAAGTAAAAATTGTAATGACTTTCTTTTCCTAGAATCTGTGGTTGTGCTAGTTCAGATTTTCTCCTCCTCAGCCAAACAAACTTTCCCTGTTAGTGAAATAAGCTCTGGGTTCAGGCATGGCAGGGCTTGTGCACTTGGAGCACCCATTCCTTCTCAAATTGCTTCACTTGGCATCAAGGTCTGTGCCCAAGGGTGGATAGATTTTTCCAACATCTACTGAAATTATTTGAAATAAAAAGATAATTTCTAGCGTTTAACAGTATAACATCATAACCTAATTATTTATAATTCCCTTTTTATATTTATGATACTATATTAATAATGAAGAACTCATTTAGTGTTAATATGGATGTTCTAAGTAGTATTTCCCCTGTAATTTATTGCTCATTAATGTATCATTATTAGAAAGTATTTCCCTCTAATGTTTTAGTGTTGATATAAAACTGAGGATACAGATGAAGTTGAGATAAGAATTTACCTTTGCAGCTAGCTAAAGACAGAGTGAAGGTTATTTTCATAGACTGATTTTGCAATTTGAAAGGGGATAAGTGAAGAGCAAAATCTAATACTTCTCACATGTGCCTGACACTCCTGGTAGAGACACAAAGGGAGCAAACCCCATATTGACCCTGGAATGAATCAGTGCTGTGGAACACACAAAATAGTGTAGCAATTAAATTTGCATTGCAGTTTATATACAATAGCTCATAATGTCAACGGAAGTTATTGAATTTAAAATTCTATTTATTTCCTCTGAAGTTTAACCTAATATAATCCCACATTTTCAGTGAGCAGTTTGGCTAATTTATCTCACATTGATGTCCTCTTCCTTCCAATGGCATCCACTTTTGTCACCTTTGGGAGGGATTCAAAGCAAGTCTTCCTTTATTTTTCAGTTCTGTTGTGACCATATGCATGTTCCAGCAGACTATAATAGACCTGTGTTTTAGCAGATTAACTGAAATACAGAAATGAGTATTACTTTTTCCCTGTATTCAACTAGTTGTTCTGCTATTGCTGCAGTTTTCCAAGCCAAATCCCCTACCGTTAAGCCCTGGCTGAGTGGCTGTGTGAGAGCAAGTTAAATCCTTCCACCTTTAATGGTATTATTTCAGACAGGTTTTAAACCTTTCCAGCTATTTGTAGTGCTCTTTTCACTAAGTGAGGAACCAGGATGATTTCCTGTCATGAGAACAATGTTGCTGTCCTGGGCATCTCAGCCTCTGAGGGTCAGGAAGAGCTGTGAGCAGCGGCTGCTGCAGAGCCCAGGGTGTTTTAGAAGAGCTGTGAAAGTGCTCAGGAAGGGCAGAGTACAAAGCAGCAGCACCTGGGGCAGCTGTGGGAGCCAAAGGCAGCCTCAGGTGGTCCCCACGGGGACAGGTGCTGTGACATCTGAAGGGTCAGCCTGTGATCACAGCGTGTGGAGCAAACCCATCACTAACATCCCTGGGAATTGCTCATGCCTGGCTTTTGAACAGCACCAGGAGCACTCTGAGTTTGCCAAGGGGTGCAGTTGGTCCTGCCAGGTGCCAGGGCTGTTCTCCACACTGTGGATAGCTCAGAGTTCCCTGTGTCCCCCCACAGCAGGGTGGGAGGAACGCTCAGGCAGTTTTTGGACCCCAGTGCTGGTGTGGAAGTTATCCATGCTGCTGAGCCTCCAGGTTATCTGGGTGTAACAGCTGAGCTGCAGCCTAAGAATATCAGTTGTAAGGGATTTGTCAAGCTCTACCCATGCATTTGTAAGCATGCTGCAGGGTTGGGATGCAGGGACACACAGGATCTTGCAATATATTCCCAGCAGAGAAGAGTTTCATGGCCCACTATAAATGACTTATCAAATGCCTACGTATCGTTTATATCTGCGTGGAGTTTAGTATGAATGGCTTGTTAGACACTTACACTTTGTCAACAACCTCTACAAATGCATTTACTTTAAGTGTTGAACATTTCATTATAAATGGCTTGCAGAACATATCTATAACCTTGATAACTCCATTCACTTTGTTAGTAATGGCTCCTTGAACACTTAAAGCATAACAATAGCCAAAATGCATATAAATATTTCATTGCAAATCTATTGTTACTTATTTATAACATGCTCACCAAAAGCATTACAGGATATTTATTAAATATTTATAGATTATTTTTGCTACAACTAGTATGTGATATAAATGCATTATTCATCTCACAGCAAATCATTGCTGGGCATTCCTTAAAAATTAAGTTGTACCAAGAGGATTTGGGGTCTGTAGAATTTGCAAAGATTAATTTTAACCACGTGCAACTGAGATTCAGCTTTGTGTTTATTTCTGTTGAGTTAAATGAAAGAGGAAATTAGTAAGCAGAAAAACAAAGACAGAGTGAGGGAATGGTTGCTCTGACCCCCCTGGCCATTTGCCATGCTCTGTCCTCAAGGTCTGCCAGTGGCTGCACACCAAACCCATGGGAAATCTTCTGCAAAATCTTCTTTTCTCACAGATATTCTGGTGGGTTGGATGGCATGTTTTTCTGGAATTAAGAATTTGGAATGAAGGTTGTTCTCTGTGGCCATAGTTTGTATTTGATCTGGATTATTTTTCTGCTAGTTTCCAGTGCCCCAAGCTCATTCAGTTCCTTGAACAGTGGGCAAAGTGCACAAACTCCTGTGCACGTGAGCACGCGAGTGTGTGAATTTTGGCAGAGCAAACAAATTTGGATATGTGGTTTATTTTCCCAGTGCTTTATCTGATGCTTCCAGTCTACAGACAGGAATCAGGAGACTTTTAAAATTGTTCCCATTTTACAGAGAGGCCAATCTAGGATTTTGATTCAGATGGCATTTGTACAATGCTTCAATAATGCATATGAATTGTTCTTTCTATCTCTGCTTGAATATTCAAGTGCAGAAGCCCATCTCAGGTTGCTGACAAGATGCTATCAGCATATATCTACCTATTCTCTGACACATCTTCCTGTAGCACTTTGCTATTCAGTAACTGTAAATAGATGGGGTAATTTAAACTCTTACCTAGCTTTCAGGAGAGCTGGATTCCCCCAAAACAAGCACATCATTTTACTGAAATGACCATGACTATCTGAAAGGCACAGTTTTATACCTGTTAAATTATTCCTTGTTGTTTTTCTTTTAATGCATCTATCCATCTATTCTCAAGTAACAGTTCTTCATTAATAATGTCTTTGTGCTACAGGTTATTTCTCCTTTTTTGTTCTAAATTATTACCCATTTAATTAATTTTCCTCTAATATAAAGGGAGGATAGAGTTGAGTGTTTCTGCAAATGGGGGCGTGTAAGTAAAGAACAAGGATAATATCTCAAACTCATTTTCTCCTGGTCTCATGGTGTTTGCAGAACATTTGATTTGTTGCTAATACAGCCGGGTACAACACCACTTTATTTCTTTAGGGGAAGATGTTAAAGTATCTATGAAGTGATAGAAGTACCTGCTTTTATTTGGTACTCAGAGTCTCCATTTCAAACTCATGTCAATACATTGCAGATTTGCCTTGCTGTGCCACTGTCACACCCCCACAGCACCCAAACCTCTGCACAGATGGAGTAAGGGGTGTGCAGGGCAGAGTCCCTGTGACACCAGCCCCTCCTCTGACCAACGTGTGCCTGCATTTTGTGTTTCCCTTCTCACCAAGGTTTATTTTGCAGTTCTGGAATTATTTTGCATGGCCCCCTGGTAGAATGAGAAAACCTGTTACCACAGAGGAGGGAAATTCAGTAAACACGTGGATGCTCAATTTGTGCTTTCTCTGTAGAGCTACAGAAACTCTGCAGGAACGTTGGCAAAACGTGCAGTGCCTCATCTGTGTCTGTGTCACTGCTGCTTCCCCTCAGGGCAGGGACAGGCCAGTGTCATTTGGAAAAGCCATTTCTCCATACCCTTCTCCACTGACTTACATTAGTGCCGCAGACATCTTTTATGGAAAATCCTTTCCTTAGGAGGATTTTTTCTCCTGAGAAGCTGAGAGGCCTCAGGAACAAGAGGTAAACGATGGTTATCTGCTGCTGTGGAATGCAACAGGTGCATCTGGGATTGGTCTCATGTGGTTGTTTCTAATTAATGGCCAATCACAGTCCAGCTAGTTTGGACTCTCTGTCTGAGACACAAGCTTTTGTTATCATTCATTGCTATTTTATTCTTATCTAGCCTTCTGATGAAATCCTTTCTTCCATTCTTTTAGTATAGTTTTAATGTAATATATATCATAAAATAATAAATCAAGCCTTCTGAAACATGGAGTCAGATCCTCATCCTAAGACCCCTGTGAACACTGTCACATATCTGGATCCAGGGGAGCTTGGGAAGGCACTTGTGTCACTGGACTTTATTATTTTGAAGCTGTTTTGCTTTGGATATTTGTTTCAAAATTCTTCTCACATGCTGTTTTCTTAAGCATGTAACAGAAGCAGCACTTTGTAAGAAATCTTTAATTTGGCTTTCAGTATTTCAAGCGTCTGTTTCAGTGTTTGTATTTTGGCCGTGAGATTCAATATGAATCTAATAACACAGCCTGGCACAATTTGTTGCAAAAATCTATTGGTACAATGATCACTTTTAACAGGTGTTGTTTCTTCAAAAATCACTGAACGCCGTTAGATATTTTTTTTTTTTTGGCATTTTCAAATGCTCATTAGTGTCTTCCTCAGGGGTCTGAGACGGTCATTATTAAAGAATGAGTTCTCAAGAGAAAAAGGCTCTGCTGCCAGAAGCCAACAAGTGACAGGAGTTCAGCAGTTGCTAGGCGAGTCACTTATTGAGGTGCTGCTTGGATAAATTAGCTTTCAAAGTCTTAAGCTGAACATGTAAAGAACACAGATGTCATGTGGCATATTCTCCAGAGGTTAAATTTAGGTTCCACTGCCAATTTTAAAAGGAAGGAAATGTCAGCTAGTGTAGAGCTGAGGTTGAGGGTTTGTTGCTTGTGCAAATTCCACTGACATTGACATTAACTGACTCTGGAAGATAAACTATGGATCTGCTCTAGCTGTCCATGATTTCATTTGTATTGCTTGTTAGTTCTCCAGTTTGTTCCAGCACAATACCAATTTGCTCCAGTTGACTTGACAAGCTTTTGTTTTGTGCCTCTTATTTCTCTGGAGATAATTTATAATCCCAGCTTCATCCCTTGTGTGACTGCACAAACAGACAGGTATCATTTGTGCTGTTTGTCAGCATTGGGAAGTGACATAATATTGAAGTAGTAAGTGTAAAAACCTAGATTTTAGCAATGTGAGATTTAGATGTGAGTGTCTGGGATACTAAAAAATGTTAAACCTCAGAATGGTCATGGATATTTTGTTTTGGAGATTTTTTTTTCAAAATGAACACAGGGATGAATTTAAAAAATAATAAAAAAAAACCAACACATTTTTTACTTGAAATTTTGCTTTGTTTTTTACTTAAACATAGGTTTTATTTAGATAGAAGAGTCTTTGGAAACTCCTTTGTAGACTAAACAGGTATTTTCCTATAACAATGAAAAATGAACCTCTTAGTGTTGTTTTGAACTTGCCTGAACCTGCTGCTGCATCCCCTCCCTCTCAGTTCTGGGCTTTGTCCAGCTCCCACCTTAGTCAGTGGGAGATGTCACATTTACTTAATTAGGAGCTGGACCATGCCTTGCCACCCCCACCAATTGCTGTTTTAATTGAAAGCATCCCTAGAGCTGCTTCCACCAACGGTGTTCATTTGTGTGGTGTTCTCGGGAACAAATCATTCTAGTTGTTTAATTAAGGCAATATTGAAATAAAACCTCCTTTAGGAGTGGCTGGGGGCAGGCTGTGCTGAGCCCTGTGCAGGCATTCACAGTGGCACGGGGTGAAAGCCCTGCTGTGCTCCCTGTGGCACTGCCACCAAGCCAGCACATACTTGTGTGCAGATGTGTGAATATTTTCTGTATTTTCCACGGGTTTTAACCCTTTTGCTCTGGTTTTCATGGGCTCTGAAGGGATCTGGTGTGTCTCCAGCACTGCAATCCCACATTCCCCACACCCAGGCTTGTGCTTTTATGGAGACACTCAAGCAGCAGTGGTGTCTGAGTAAGTCACATCAAAATGCCAGCACTCCTGTACAGCAGTGTCTGGATGCAGCTGCCTCTTCCCCTCCGTCTGAACCCCACCAAAAGCAATTTGAATGTTGCTTTTCATCCTCCTAGGTAATCAGAGACCCAAGGCTGCAACCCAGCAAGCAGCGAGGGAGGAAAACCTATTCCAGACTCCACAGAGGTCACCTTTTTGATAAAAGCACAAAACAGCTAATTAAATTAATGTAATAATTGTACCTAGCCAATTACCTATTTCCTACCTCTACTGTGGTCTTAATGAGCTGAGCTAATGAACTATAATGTAATTAATACCTGGGGAGGGAGGGGGAGGAATAAAAGAAATGGTAGTTTTCATATATGCCAGCCTCTTTTGTAATAGCAGGGGGGAAAAAACTTCAAAACTGTTGAAAGGAAAACATTTAGTGAGGAAGAGAGGTTTCAAACTTGAGTCCTGCTGAGGCCCTGCCTGGAATTGTGCACCTGAAAAATATCCCTGTCATTACAGAAATACTTTAAAAAATACTCATTAATGCTTTTCTGAGGCCATTCTTATAATATCTGTGAAGGAGAAGGATGATTTAAATGAAACTGCAGATTTAAGGTGTCCTTGAGGAGTACCCTGTCCTAATCCTGTAGAAGCCTGTCCCACCTTTCTGGTGTACTGTCGCAGACATCTTTTGTGAAAAATCCTTTCCTTAGGATTTTTCCTCCTGAGAAGCTGAGAGGCCTCAGGAACACAATGTAACCAATGGTTATCTGCTGCTGTGGAATGCAACAGGTGCATCTGGGATTGGGCTCATGTGGTTGTTTCTAATTAATGGCCAATCACAGTCAGCTGGCTTGGACTCTCTGTCCAAGACAGAAGCTTTTGTTACCATTCTTTCCTAGTCTATTCTTAGCCAGCCTTCTGAGGAAATCTTTTCTTCTATTCTTTTAGTATAGTTTTATTTTAATATATATCATAAAATAATAAATCAAGCCTTCTGAAACATGGAGTCAAATCCTCCTCTCTTCCCTCATCCTTGGACCCCTGTGAATGCCCCCACAGTGTTCCACAAAGGCTGGCTGGTGTTGGGCTGGTTTTGCCATTGGGATTGGGGCACATTTTGTCACATCCTGGCCAGCAGCCTGTGGAGCAGTGGGGGGCTCTTGGCAAACACAGAGCTGTTCCAAGGCTCTGGCTGTTGTATGCAGTGGGGGACAATGACACAGGTTACTGAACCTGGTCATGGAGCCTTCGTGGGGAGACTGCTCCAGTAAAGTACTAAAAGGCATAGGGAGAAAGTAAAGTAAAACTGAGACTCCTGCTGTGAAAATTCAGGATTGTTTTCTCTGAATTAAGTTATGCTGAGGCTATTAGGGAGGCAGTGCAATGGATTCATTAACTGTACCATTCTATAGAGCTGCTGGAAAGCAATTCACATTTCAACTTTAGTATCTTAAAATCCAGCACTGGCTTTAATTATTAATAGGCTTCATGCTATTATCATTTGCTTGCATATATACATTAATCATTACATGGGTTTGCTAATTTTTTTGTTTTGTTCAGAAATAAAAAATAAATGGTGACAAGATGCTCAGAGCCCTCCAGAGAATATGTTCCCCTCTGATGGGCAAGTAACATCTGTGGGCATTTCGCTGGCTTAACAGCGTGTCTGTCAGAAACTTGGTGATTCAGAAAATTTACTAGCACTCACCTAATGATTAATTAGCCTTCTCTGTAAGGAATGGGGTCTCTTCATTATGCACATTGTCACCAACAGTTTCATCTGTTTGCTGTAACACGTATGCTGGAGACTTAATAAGTAGAATTCCAGTAGGCAAGAAATGAGTTCAGGGTGTTTTTGTGAGCAGAATTGGTGCTTGGCCCTAAGGAAATCTTAAGGAAGTCTTTTTTAGGAAGTCTTCAAGGATTTTTGTCAACACAAGTCTGTGTGCTATTCTAGAAAAACTGTTTTTTGTGAATAAAAATACTGTAGGACACTAATTTTTACTAAATTTAGTTGGCTAGAAACACTCTATATTAGATTAAAGACAGAGATAGGAATTATTTTAACAGAAATAATAATTCATCTATTTGGTACATGGATTATCTGAAAATGCTTTTTTAAGGACAATCTTCTTGTAAGGCATGTTAAGTGTTCCACTTGGCAAACCCTAGGCATAGTCTTGTGTTTCATAAGGTCTTCAGCTGTGAGTACAGGGTCTTTATTGTGCTGAAGGAAAAGGTCAAACTGATACTTCAGGATTTAAACCAAAATAATTTATCACCTGCACGTAGATAAGACAAAGATTTTTTCTTGGGGGCAAATATATCCAAATCTGGCACGTTTCTTATGAAAATCCATGCTTTGTTAATAATCACCCCATGATTTGAAGTCTAACTTTGAGCAACTCACAGCACCTGTGTCTCAGGAGCTCCATCAGGGTTGATTGCTGACACCTGGTGAGGGTCCCCCACACAATGGCCCCACCCCAGGTGCTGGGGAGCAGACATAAAGGTGGCTGTAAATTGGCAGGAGAATTGCCCAGTGCTGTAACTGCCTGCAGCTGCTGGGTGCCCGCAGGCAGAGCAGGCACAGGTTGGTGGCTGTTGGTCCTGCTGTCCCTCTGTCTCCTTCTGGAGCACTCTGTGCTCTGAGAGATGATTGTTTGCCATCTTTGCTTCTCCTTTTCCTCTCACCATGGAGGTGAGTTCCCATTTGCAAGCAGCAGCAGCAACTGTAGGAAGAAGATGTGTCCAAGGTAGGCTTGGGGTTTTGGGAAGATTTGTTTGTGGGTATTATTAGATGATGCAGGGGAAATTTTCTTTTACTGTGCTGACAAGCTATTTATACCTCTTGTGTCTGTGTATGTAGATGGCTCCCCCAGCCACATTTGCTGCTCTTGACAATGTTCTGGTCACTTGCAGTCATCCCCCATTCCATCATTCCCTTCTGTGCTTCTTAAAATCTCATAAACAAGCAAGGACATATCTTAATGCCTGTGTCTGTAGCTGGGGGTCCAAGGCACAGCCTGGTTCTGCTCTAAGGGATCAGAACCCAGCGCTGAGGTAGCATTTGAATCACAAGACAAGAGTTAGTCCATATGGTCTCTCTGTTTGCCCCATAACTGTTTAAATTTCCTCTGCAAAGCAGAAAAAGAGCTACAGAACCTCTATAAGAGCTTCTCTAGAGCCAGCTGAACTGGCCAGGACCTTCTCCTTGGTGGGGAATAGAGAGGAGACTTGGGGCATGCCCTTCACCCCAGTGACACTGGGGGCACTGCTGCCTGCCTTGCTGGGGTAGGGAAATGTAGTGGGGGCTTCAGCCTGGAAGAGAACCCAGACTTGCAGGGAAGCTGGACTGTTTAAAGATTAGATACATGTAAGGTCTGTTTCACTTTTCTAAATTAAAGTGCTTAGTTGGCTGGTTTTTTGGTTGTTTTAGCTGTTTGTTTTCTTTTCAAAGGGTAAGATAAAATCGTTTGCTGCTGTAAAATTTATATATTCAAAAAATTTCATGGCGATTTTTTCTGTTGTATCGGGTTTGTTTGCAGGAGAAATCTGTGGTGTTGGTTGTGGGGTTTCTTGTGTTTTTTTTTTTCTTTCCATATATCCAATGAGGAACCAGAAAAATTCCATGTGACTTGCATATCTAATTAAAACTATTCAGCACAGCTTGAATTTACAATTTTGATTTCTTGCAGTAATCTGCTTGTGAACAATCTAGAGGCAAGGAGTTATTCATAGAAACTGTTGAGTAAATAATTCTCAGATAATGAAAACATTCAAAAAAGTCAAGATAGTTAATTAGTGAGCAGGAGAAATTAAATTAATTGAATGAATAATTCATAATGAATTATTTGCCCAGCTCTATTTTACATAGTGTGGAAGGTCTGAAGAAGAGCCAGTGTTTGAATTACCTCCAAACAGAAAACCACATCTCTATTTCTGCTGTGTTGAGGTTATTTATTGATGTGTAAAAACAAGCTGGGTGAGCCAGTCTATTTAATCATCTTACTCTTTTTGCTCTGTAATGTGAGTCATGCTGGATTTGAGACCATAGATGCTTTGCTTGCAAATGTGTATTAGGGAATATGTGTTACAGGGTTCTTTGTTTTTCTTTTTTTTTTAATAAATTTAAATAGTGTGAGAGAAGCATGATTAGAGCTGAAAATGCTCTGTAAAAGATTTAAATTAAGTATATGCTACTGTAGCAATGGTTGCAGTTGACATATGTCACAGCCTTGGCAAAGTAATTGTGGGTAATTTCATTTTGCTGCTGAACAGAACTGTGTCCAAAAGCTTCTTTGGTGGAGCTGAATTTGTTTGCTTGGGGCTGGAGAAGGGGTTTGTGGCTGCTTTCTTTGCATGCTTGGTTTTTGAGGTTTTTTCCCCCCTTACAAAAAGGGAAAGTTTTGCTCCTCTCTGGCAGGTAGGAAGGGAACTTTAAATGGCAGTTAAATAGTGAAATATTGGAAGCCTAAATGAGCATTGAAGAGGTGAATGTGGTTCTTCCCTGAGACCCAGTGGGTAATGAGTGTTCAGAGCTCACCCGGGTGTCCTTCTGCTCCCCCCACAGTGCTGTGGAGAAGCACAAATCTCTTATCAAGGAATGGTTTGTGTTGGGAGGGACCTTAAAGCTCACCTCATTTTAACCCCCCTGCCATGGCAGGGCCACCTCCCACTGTCCCAGGCTGCTCCCAGCCCTGTCCAGCCTGACCTTGGGCACTGCCAGGGATCCAGGGGCACCCTGGCCAGGGCCTCATCACATTGACAGGGAGGAATTTTTTTCCCAGCATCTGATCTAAATCTACCCTTCAGTTTAAAGCCATTCCCCCTTCCCCCCATGAGCAGTCCCTCTGCAGCTCTCCTGGAGCCCCTTCAGGCACAGGAAGGGGCTCTGAGCCCTTCCTGGAGAACTCCCTTGTCCAGGTGAGCACCTCCAGCTCTGCCAGCCTGGCTCCAGCCCTTGGGGCAGCTCTGGGGCTCCTCAGGGCTCCCTGCAGCAGCTCCACACCCTGGTGTTGGGGGTCTGGGTGCTCCTGGTGGGTGGGAGCAGAGGGAGAATCCCCTCCCTCCCCTGATGCTGCCTGTGCTGAGCTTCTCATCAACAAACACCCCTGAGAGCTGCATAACTGCACTGAAAAGGCTTTCAAAGAGATTTCCATTCCTTGTAAAGCCACAATGAGAAAACCAAACTCTGATTCCATGTCTGTGGAGAAGTGAATACAATAATATATAATTAGATAGGAGCCACATCTACTCTGAGTTGTAACTTGTGGCCTTGAGGAAACCTGGTTTGAGGTGGAATGGTGCAGCAATGAGACGAGTCTGATGCAGGAATGTCCCAGGGAAGTTTGAATTTCTGTTATCATCTCTGTGGAGAAACAGGCATAGATTAAGTGATCTGTTGGCCCACGTTATCTGCAGTAGGAGTGGAAAACGCTGAGGGTTTTTTGATTGAAACTATGGCTGTGCAAGTAGAGATAAGATAATTACAAAGCTGAGTAATACTATCCTGCACCACCCAGTATTGTCAGATAGTCCTTTGTTATTCAGTTTTCTCTGAAAACTGAGCAAGGCTAAATTAGAGTTGTAAATCCCCACTATGTGTAGATATTGATAATATATGCCCAGGCATAAGGAAAGGAAGAGATTGCAAATTTATTCAACTATATAAAAAACATTCTTTTCTTGGGTATTGAAAATGTTGGAGGAATTTGAACAGCCCTGGAAAAAGCAGACTGTGTTATAACAGATGGGCATTTCCAAAAATGACTTTGTTTGGGTTCAAGATAAATAAAGGTAGTTCCCATTTTACCCAGAGTGAGTCACTCAAGCCACATCATGGACACATGCTATGCTAGAATTGCATCTGCCATATCTTCACTTTGCTCTACTTCCTATGGACCTGGTTAATCCAATGTTGAGTTTCCATTAAGGAGCACTGCTGGGCTAAATTTTGGGCTAGTTTTTGCAATATTAGCAAATTTGATTCTGATTCTGAAGTGCTGACAAGATCTAACTGAGGTAAAGGAACTGAAGTGCAGAGTCAGAAAATCTTGGCCACTAATGGTTAAAATCAGGCCACAAATGATCCTTTACTTATGTTTTATTTCTATCTACTTTCAAAGGCAGCTCTTTATTGCCATGCTTAAGTGCTTGAAACCTTTCCTAAGGCTTCCCCAGGACAGGAATCAGGCAGCAGGTGGGTTCTGATATCCATTTACTTGAGGTCATCTCCACACTGGCAGGTACAGAGCACAAACTGATTGGATAAGAAATACATGTTCTGGCTGGTGGTTGGAAGGGTTGTGGCAAGAATGAAAAATCTCATTGTAACTGGTTGTGTTAGGGAGCCAAAGCAGGCTGGGATTTAAAAGAAGAGGTTGTTGTGCATCACTGAACAGCCATTTACATTTGACTGCAATAGCATGGAGTTTGTCATGGTGGTTTAGTTAACATGTTCAGTTTTGATGAAAAAGAAAGTGTCTTTGATCATTCCACAGAGAGAACAGTTTATATTGGAATTGTGCAGGTAGCTAATTCTGTAAGGTCATGTTCAGTGCCCCCCTGCACTGAGAAGTTGCTGAGTGGAGCAAAACCAGAAAATCCATGGAACTAGAGGGAGGAAAGTGATGAAGATGTTCCCAAGATCACCATCTATTTGCTTCGTGTTCAGGATTGTGGATTCTGCCACCCTGTTTTACAGGGTTGTTCCCTCAGATGGCACTGATAGCTCCACAGAGGGAAGAGTATGTTAAACTGCTTTAGCATATCACAGGGAAGATTTTGGGGCCCTTTCAAACCATTTTGGGGCCCTTTCAACCTGTGTTGTAACACTTTAGAGAAGAGTATTGTCAGGTCACTTTTAAAATGCTTTGTGTGCCGAGGCAGAGGCCGGGGGAGGAGCCCTGCAAACAGATTGCTCTATTGGCCTGTTTAGAAATTAATAGTGTAAAGCCTTTAACCTGTTTATCAGTAAAACCCACAGACTAGCATGAGATTGCAAGCCAGAAGCTGCTTTCAGAGTCACAAACACCTATTTATCATTTACCCCAGGAGTTCCTACCAACCCACACCTGTAACATTTTTTTCTCATTGTCCCAGGTAGTCTGGTAGGAAACTTCTTGTTGGTTGCTCTGCTGAATGCTTTCTGACGTGGATATTTTTCAGAGCCAGATTTTTCTCTCATTCATTTTCTTAGCCTGAGCAGAGGTTGTTTTTCCCCCTTTTTGTAGGCAGGGGGCTGTTGGTTTGCAGAGGTGCCTGGGGGAGTGGGTTGAGCTGACAGTTAATCAGCAGCTGGCATTGCTCCTCCTTGGCTGCTCTGTAAAGGGCACGGTGCTAAACCAATTAAAGAGAATTCCAAACTGGTTTCAGTGAGCAGTTCATGTAGAGATGTGGGCTCTGGAGACTCTGTTCCTCCAGCCTTGCAAGTCTTGGCTGTTTACCTCATAGCTCTTTTCCCCAAGAGATGGGGGACTGAAGTGCTGTAGTGGTGCTGATCCAGGGTGTGGGACAGAGACACTGCAGGATCCTCAGACAGGGAAGAGTCTGAGCAGTGGCAGTGGGAGTGAAGACTCCCTGTGCCTGGCAATGTAAGTCTGAACATCTTTCTGGGACTCACTTGTTGAGACTGAAAGGAGCCTGAAGCAGCTGAGTTACCTGAGTGTGTATTTCACCCTGAAAACCCTTTGCAGAACCAAAGCCTGGAAAATGTAGGTCAAGCTGATGTGAGTAACAATGTTCCAAGAGTTTGAGGTCTTTGTCCAGTAAATTTTGAAGTTTTCAATGGTACTTCAGACCCCCATTTGTGCAGTTTCAACTCATGTGCAGGCTGACCTGACATAAAATGGAAAAGTACATATAATGTAGTGTTTCACACTACATTACAACAATATCTCAAAGGATTCCAGTGTTTCCCAGGAAATTCTGGAACATCTCCAAGTGAAGAAATTGTGTGTTATGTCTACATATTCTGTCTCTGGGTCAGCTGTCTGTGCTGGCACAGTTTACCAAGGAGGGGTGCTATGTGGAGTATAATAAATAAATGACTGCTCTTTATTTATAAATAAATAAAAGCAGCAAGTGACTGACCAGACATGAATCCAAACTTCTGGGGTACAATCAGCTTGGACAAAACACGGTCATGTCAGAGCAACTGCCTAAGTGTTTGAATATTATTTTGTCAGTCTTGGCAAGGTGGTCAGTATAGAATTAAATTATGGCAGTGAGAGGAGAAAGGGGTTTGTTTTTTGATGTTTGGGAAAACAGCAGCTCCTTTCAGCAGGTGTCATCATGCACTCCAGTAGCAGATTTTGTTATTCATTCAAGACATACTGTGTATGTTTCTCAGACATTTTTATGTCCCCATTTCCTAACTAAGAGGTTTTTTTCTACTGTATATTGGTATATATTTGACCTATAAAGAAGAAATAATTGGTAGTCTATTACCAAGTATGTTAATGACTTGATGAAGTTTTGAAATACAGCACCTCAAATGCCATACTGTTTATCTAGTTCTTAATACCTTTGCTATTTCCTATTGCTATTTGATGATCAGTTTTTGCTGGAATATGTTTTGCAATTACAATAAAAGATTTAATGTTGTTTTGAACTCGGCCCAAGTCTGATTAGATTTTCTGTTTTGGCCTAAGTCATTTCTTTGTGCTTCAATTTTTGTGCTTCTCTATATAAAATGCTCAGATTGGAGGGCTTTAGACTGCAGATCCTGGTAATTAACTGCAAGTCTGATTTTTAGTTCAGCATAAGGTTAACCAGCTCCCATAAAGCAAAATCCTATTTATTCGGAATGAAAGGATTATAGGGAAGACATAAAGTAGCAAAAAAGTAGTTTATATGTGAGTCTGGGTTACCAGGAAGTCATCAGCACTGACACAGAGCTCCTAATAGAAAAGCAGTAGGCAATACCCCTTCAGGGCTCTGAGGAATTTTTTAGCAATTCCACATCACTCCCAGATCATGGAAGAAACTTCTCCCCACAGATTGGCTGGCTCCATTTAGCAGTGGTTGTGTAATCTCCTCAGGAAACAAACTCTGCTGCTTCTTACATCCTCAGCAAGAAACAGTTCCTGTCAGTTAACTCCCCACCTGGAGGAGGGCCCTGAATTCCTGCTGCAATGTTGCAGATGGGCGCTGCAGCATCCGAACAAAGGCTACCACTGCTGCTGCCTAAAAAAGCCTGAGAGTGACCAAGATCAGTTGGGAAGAGAGTATTTAAGGACATATCCCTGTGCTTACACCTTTTTCTGGACCATTCCTCAGCAACAGGGAGGTCACTGAACCCTGCACTGGGTTTTGGTCTGAGCCTGTAGAGACATTTTTATATTCTCAGGTTATTTATCAGTATTTCTGTACCAGGCTGCCCACAAGGCCTGATGGAGGCTGTGCTTGGTCCAGCATAGTAAGAAACAAGCCTGGGCCTGGAGATCTTCACAGGCCAATTTGACAAGAATGACAAAGGTTAGGAGGGAAGTAAGAGCCCAGAGCAATGCGTGATTTGTGCAAGATAAACAGCCAGAGATGGGAGAGCCTCAGGTTCTTGCTGATTGTTTTTTCTGTAGGTCAAACAGCTTAGATTTTACTTCTCTGTTGCAGCTTCTTTTATATTTACTAAGAGCTTTACTTAAAAATGATGATGCATCTCCTCTTGTAGCTGTCACCTTTTCACATATATTTACACTCTTCTGTTCTAATGAAAGCCATAAAGTTCAAATTATATCATCTTGGTTAGGATGGGTAAAATGGCATAAATGTTTCTGTTCTTCCCTTGGATCCTGATTCAGTTCTAACTATCAGCATGTGTTTTAATCCTGATATTGCTCAAACCCAGTATGTTTTCAGTGCCTTTCCTGGATAGAAGGTTTCTGTTAAATTCTTTCCTTGGATCCTGATTCAGTTCTAATTATCAGAATGCATTTTCATGCTGATATTGCTCAAACCCAGTATGTTTTCAGTGCCTTTCCTGGATAGAAGGTTTCTGTTAAATTGAAGGTATTCTGCTGTTGTAGGACTGAGCAGTTACTCAACCTCACTCTGCCTGTCACAGTGCTGAGCCCTAGAGAGCTTGAAAACCTGTCTCTTCATCCAACATGAATATCTAATTCTTCATGGATCTATCTTTCACTGCAGAGAGGTACAAATATTTTCAGCAATCCTGCAAGCATCCATCAAATAGGTAGGAACTTTCTGAAAATTAGACAGGTTATTTTGTCAGTTTCTCTTTTTTTTCATTTTTTGGGGTTTTTTTTTGGTTTTTTGTTTTGTTGTTGTTGTCTCGATTTGTTTCTATTCTCTAACTACTTGACTTTTTTCTGTTTATTACTCTTTTTTGCCTCTTCTTTCTCCTCCTGTGAAACACTACCTGTCTGTCCCCTGGTAATGTGTACAATTTATGCCAGGAGCTGCTTCTTCCAAGATTTGTCTACACAAAAATTCTCAGGTGGGCATTGCTCTCCCTTGATGTGTGTAGTCCTCTCTGCAAAAATAAGACAATTGTGCTCTGTCATTCCCAAAGACCAAGACAGATCTCTCTTTTTTTGAAGAATATATTTTAAATCACAGTCACTTTGAAATCCTGCATTTCCTTTGTACCTGCAAACTTCCCAGCTCTCCTGTCTGCAAGCAGCAGGTAAAGCTTCTCCCCTCTAACCTTTGCAGTGAGTGAGGGAAGAGTGCAGAGAGAACTGAGGCAGTGGTGGGCAATAGGGGTGATTGGAGGACAAGCTGGCCTTGGCTTGCTCAGGAGATTGTAAAGACACAAAGCAGCTCCAGTGCAGAAATCTTGTTTTCTTTGTGGAGCTCTGGTGGAGTTCCCAGCATTGCCAAGCACTGAACAGCACCTGGTGCAGCAGAGAACAAAGGTGCTCTCCTTCCAGGTGAGGGGCAGCAGAGAGACCTTTGTCACTGGGCATGTGTGGAATAAAACACTGCATGTATGCTAGAGCATGGATTACAAGGGTAAAATGTGGTATTTTGGGGTCTCCTGTGGCAGGAAGGAAACGATGAATCTGACTCCATGTTCTTAGAAGGCTAATTTATTATTTTATGATATTATGCTATAGAAAAGAACGCCATACTAAAACTGTACAAAAAATAGAGAAAGGATACTTACACAAAGTTTAAAAAGATACTAATGAAAAACTCATGACTCTCTCCAGAGTCCTGACACAGCTGGACTGTGGTTGGTCATTAAGTCAAAACAATTCACATGAAACCAATGAAACAGTCACCTGTTGATAAACAATGTCCAAACCACATTCCAAAGCAGCAAAACACAGGAGAAGCGAATCAGATAATTATTGTTTTCATTTTTCTCTGAGGCTTCTCAGCTTCCCAGGAGAAGAAATCCTGGTTAAGAGATTTTTCAGAAAATATGACAGTGACAGTAAAACATTCTTATTCATGCTGTCCTCAATGCACATGGAGAACTTGGTTTGAAATAGATGGGGAAGTACTATTTTATAATAGTGCTGTGAGAAATGAGCTGTAGGGACAGCCATGGGGTGAGATGGACACGCTGGGGTTGGGAGCCCTGTCCTTCAGGCTGGCTGGACACAGAGTTGAGCCAGAGCAGCTTCCAGCTCCAGGAGAGCTTGCAAGCAGGTAACTCTAGTCAAAGAATTAAGTTTAATTTGATTTCTACAGTGCTGGTCTGGGTACACAGTTGTCACCTGCATAAAAATGGTAAAAAGAGAAACTGAGATCCTATTATGATATTAAGCACTTGATCAAACAGAAATACCTCTGGTCTCTCTTCATACACACCAAAGCCCCAACAGAGTAGGAAACTACTTTGTAGTTTTGTCACAACAAAAGAAAAGAAAGCTTTGCTTGTTCTACTTCTTTCTGTCTTTGACTTAAAAAAACTGGGGCATCTGAGGCTTGCTAAAATATTTGGGAATACCTTGGGTTGATCAATAAATGGTAACAATGATACCTACTGCTTTACAATTAAAGTACTTATGATGTCCATTAGTAATGATATTTCAGATTTATCAGTTAACAAAATATGATGCCAAAGATGCTCTCAGCAAGATGAAATTTTTAAGTTCTGGAGTGAAATCTGATGTCTTCCTTGGCAGTGGCCCCACCACCTCCTCCTTGTTTAGAGGTGAGTCACAAATCACCTCAGTGAAGTGGGAATAAAAGGTGTCACTCCAAGCCACTGACAAGCCCTAAAAGCACTCAGGTGAGATGTGAACAAGAGCCTCAAAAATAGTTTTTACTGATGTTTGCCGCCAAAAAAACCCTAAAATTATCTTTGCCTAAGGTATAAGCAAGATCATTTCTGCTGCAGTTTCAAATGAAGATATGATAGATTTTACTGTTTGCTGTTCAGTGTCAGCGTAATCACTTAGATGAGAAATATCCAAGTAGTAAAACCTCAAGTTCTTACAAATCTTGGTGGTTAGAATTGAATTTTACAAAGATCAGCATATTTCAGTACTTTTTTTTAAATCACTGAACTAGTATCATCAGTTCATCTTCCTAACCAATAAGCACATAAATGTTTATATTTCCCGTGTTTAAAATTTTTGTTTGTTTTTGTTTTTACCAATATTATAATTAGATACAAAGTAGTACAACTCTGGGGGCTTGTGTGTGTGTAGAAAGAGTTCCTTAACATGCAGCAGTGTGGTGATGTCTTTGTTGGTAAAAAAACTAAGAACATTGGTTTGGTCATTCATGTTCATCTTAAAAAAAAAAGCGTTTACACTTTAATATTGTATCATATAAATAGACATCTATAGCTCTGCATACATTATTAATACTGCTTTATGGCCTGCTTTATTGGTTTCACTACTGCTTCTCCTCTTGGGAACTCATGTAAAATACAAAGGCTGCACAAATGCCCATGTTGCAAGAGCCACTATATACAGAGCAAATAAGATTGCACAAGTACAAATATTCACTGGAGCAGCTTCCTGCATTTCATGTAACATAATAACAAACACTCCACAAACACAGTCCTCCCAGTGACTAATGTTATTCCAAGTATTTAATATTTTTTTTAACCTACAACACTTGTGCTGTTATTTGAATATTGAACAAAATTTTATTCCTGTATTTTCTGACGAGAAAACAGAATTCTTGTTGGGAGGAAACAGAAAACTTTAAATGTGATTCAGGATAAGTAGCACAGCTGCACAGTAGATGCTAAGAGGGTCTAGAACTGAGTGTGTGTGGGGAAGCAAAGCACTGGAGATAGGATAATTTTCATAAGTTAACCTTGTGTCAGCCACTGACTTGAGGCTTAGAAAAGCTGAGGCCAAAAGAAGGAAAAGAGCCAGTGATGAAGGAAGAAACCCTGGCCTCAGGAAGCCCCTAGATAATCCAGTTGCACATCCACCATTGCTCCTCTGCTACCACGTGCTCCCTTCAGCTCCTGCACAGGGTCCCTGGCAGGATGTCCCAGCTGTTTGCCTTTGTGACCCCTTCGCTCTTTTTTTAAGGATAAATAGGTTTTGATGCCTCAGGATTTCTGTCAATGTTTAAAAACTTATTATTGGGGGTTTGGGTGGCTTTTTTAATAAGTTCACTACGTTGAAAGTTTGTCTCTCTCTCTCCCACATGCCACACAATTCCCCAGCTGTCCTTTCTACTTTATTCCCGTTGTAACCTTCTGATCATCTGAGCTTTAAAGCTCCTAAAGCACTAAACTTAAATGTGTTTCTTTAAGGACAGTTATGAAGCTTTCAGGACCAACTGGTCACAGCAGCCCTGCAGATGCTTTGTTTCTGGTAGCTGTTCATTCACCTGGCTGTCATTTGGTTCTCTTCATGCCAGTTTTCTATCTCTGTGAGGATTTCTTGCATCTCTTCTGTGCCCATGGTCCATCTGCTCCAATGGATGGGAGCGTCCCTGGGGCAGTACACAAAAAAGATGGACCATGGGCACAGAAGAGATGCAAGAAATCCTCACAGAGATAGAAAACTGGCATGAAGAGAACCAAATGACAGCCAGGTGAATGAACAGCTACCAGAAACAAAGCATCTGCAGGGCTGCTGTGACCAGTTGGTCCTGAAAGCTTCATAACTGTCCTTAAAGAAACACATTTAAGTTTAGTGCTTTAGGAGCTTTAAAGCTCAGATGATCAGAAGGTTACAACGGGAATAAAGTAGAAAGGACAGCTGGGGAATTGTGGCTCTCTGCAGGCCCCAAAAGCTGCTGTGTGAGTGCCTTTTCTTCCAAAGAAAACTTCTGACTGCTGCCCTAGTTGGCAGCTGGCACAGCAGCATTTCCTACTTCAGCCTCCTTGTTTTGGAAGGGCGAGCTACTGCCTTCCTCAGGATTTGGAAAGGTGGCTCCCTTCCCTGGCAGGTCTTGCAGCATGAAAGGAGTTTTCTGTAATGAAGCAGAAGCAGGGCAGAGCTTTGTAAAGGTCTCAGTGAGGCTGACACCTCGTGCTCAGGAGCAAGTGCTCCGACTCCTCATTCCTCCCCCTGTCAGCATCGATAAGCCTCTCGTACCTGACGGGAGCTTTTATTGCCCTTGACTGCTCTCCGTTTATACAAAGGTTAAATCTTCCCCTCTGTCTGTGCTTTGGAGCAATATGCTATTTAGAAAACAGTGCTTCCATTGAATACAATCAAGGCAGGCACATCTGGTGTAGTTGTCGGGGCTTTTGGGGTTTCTTTTATTTTATTTTTCTTCCCCTCGGCAATAGGTCACGGAGTAGGTGCAACTTAAACTTTTCATGTTCTGACATGCTGCAATTACCCCTGCAACAGGGGAGACCCAGGAGGATCAGCACAGTGCAAGTCTGCTGTATTTAGAGATATGCCCTTCAAAAAGGGGGGGAAAAAGTTACACCTTTTAAATTATCTAATGGGTGTTTGGGTTTTTATGCTCCCTATTGCCAAGGGGACACTTTTTAGGCAGCAGTGTCAAGTGGCTCACTTGCCATCTAGGTGTGAATGGGGTTTGTCTTACTCTTCATTGCAATAGGACAGAAGGCTTTGGCATCCCTGGAAGAGAGAAAAATCCTCTTGTGAGCTTCCACAACTCTTCCTTGGGCACAATCCCAAAAGGCCTGTGTTTGGTTATTGATTGTGAAATGAACTTTTCTAAGTTGTCACAAGCACTACCCATGAGTGGAGCTGGTATCCTGGTCAGAGTACAGTATTTCTGTTCAGGATGCCCTGGTTCTGTGAGCTTGAGCAGTTTGTTGTAGGAAGGGGGTGAGGACAGAACTTTTTTCATCATTTCAAATTACCTCCCAGATGCCGGAATTGTACCGTGGCATTTGGAGAGCTCTCCCTCCTCTAACAACACCCTGTGTGTGTACTTTTACTGCCATATTCTTTCCTTTTCAGCTCCCTGAAGCCTTTCTGCCCTGCTTCTTTTTCTTCCTGCAGGAAACAGGATCTTCAGAGGGTTTTCTGAAAGCTCTTTGTAATATTAGCGAACATGCACAGGAAAACCCTCAGGTTATGTTCAACTCCTGGTATCCTTCACTTTAGATTTAAGAATTTCCCTTAAACTCTCATTAGTGAAGACCTTCTCATTCCTATAAAAGTTTAAAGAAAATCTTTGTCTCATCAGAGATTTAACACAGCTCCTCAGCATGGCTGGAGAAAGCAGATTCTTTGTGCTTCTCTGTTCATTCTGGAGCAAAGACAATTGTTACAAAAATGTGTCTTTATTGATGTGACCCTCCTGTTCCCTCATCACTTTTTGACTTATTACCTTTTCCTCTCTGCTGCTTTCTGCAAATCTTTTAATTGATGGGAGGGGAAAGGAAGGTTTTGATTAAATGCTGATGAATCCAGGCAGGATTATTTCATTTCCCTCTGCACTGTGTGAGCCAGGACTGGCAGAGCACACTCTGTGTTCCTGCTGCTTTCTCACCCCATCTGGCCCCCTTTACAACAGGGGCATTTTAGTCATGTATTTTTAAGCAGAGTGGCATAGAAAAAAAGAGAATTTAGGTATCTGTGTGTGGCAAAATTTGTTCAACTTATTTCTTTGTGAATTTAAAACTATTTATGGTTTATCTTTTTGAAGTTCTGTCTTCATAAAACTGAGTTATGCTGAAAGTTTCTAAACTTTCTCACACATTATTAAGATGAGAAGACAAGAAACTTATCTATCACAATGAAAATAATGTAAGAGAGTGAGAATTTAACTGTTATTGTTTTGGAAAGCTCACAGCTTCCACTAGAGAAGTTTAGGGGGCCATTATGCAATGTCAGGGTTCTGGAGGGAATCTTACAATTCCGATTGTACTAAGTAAAATAGGGGGGAAAAATGTTCAGAGTACCCTTTGTTATTCCTGAGCTGACAGCTGCCTTCCCTATCATCTCTAGGGCTTGCTAATTCACTCCTATACCTGACTCCCTTTTTTTTATTTCTTTCTCCTTGATTTCTATCTTCTTCTATCTTCTTTTTCTTTCCTGTTTTTTTTTTTTTAATTTTCTTCTGTGTTTCTCCTTTCCCTACCTTTCTCTTTAATTTCCCATTTTTCTTTTCCTCCTCCCTCTCCTAAAACAATTGTCAATCTAAAACAAGCATCACATCCCATCCCATGCCTTGCTTAATAAAAAAAAAATCCTCTTTGTTTTGTAGAGCTATTGGATGTAGATATGGCTTCAATGAATTTAAATCCAACACACACAAAAAGTGGGGCCCCAGCACCAGCATTTCCATGGCTGTGACTTATGGGCTGTCTCAGACCACTTTTGACAATTGGGATCTTAAACAGGTCCTGTTTAATACCCATTAACTGAAGTTTCCAGATGATGTGAAATGTAAAAGCTTAAATCTTCCTGAAAAGTCAGCTTTAACCTGTCTGAATTATCTACCAAATACCTGAGTGTATGGAAACATCATTGGACACCTCAAATGTGTCATGCTGCCAGAGTTGTAGAAACGTTTTAGCCATGCTGTGGTCAGAATTCAAAACTGTGGCTGTTCAGAACTTGATGATGAAGTTAGTTTTGAGTTTCAATCAAATCATGATAGTTTAAGCTAAAGAAAGTGAAAAAAATCATGGCAGGGTTTTGGGAGAGAGAGGGAAAACTCCTCAGAACACAGAATGCTGGAAGAAATCCCACTAATGAGAAGCACAGGTACGCTGTTCCCAGTGAATTATGTATCAAAAAGAACCAGTGCTTTTCACATTGCCTTATAAATAATGGGGTTTATCACGTGTGGGGGCCCATTCACAGATAAATAAATCAGTGCATGGTTGAGGAGCTGGTGCAGAGTTCCAAATGCAGAGTTTTGCATTGTAAAAGTCAACTTTCATTGTGAAAAGTGACCTCTTCGTACAGGCAACAGCAATTTTGATATCAAAAATCCCCTAAGATGCAAAAGACACTAAATGTTGTAACATTGGTAGCAGAATCTCCTGCCAACTGATTTGCTTTTTGTTGATCCTGGACTTTTTTTTCAGTTTTGCCTCAAAGTGAAGATGGATTTCTGTCTTTGTGGTTCATTCTTGTCTTAAACGTGGTATAGCTTAAGTGTGCTACAACTGTGTTCAAATGTGCCAGTTATTTTTCAAACAAATTGCAAAATAATTAAAAAATGAGGTTATTTTGTTGGGCTTAGTCACTGGTGGTTAGCTGTTGATAGCTTTTTGTTAGTTACACAGATATTTAGCACTGTTTTTTCTAATGAAATTTCTCTCAATTCCATCAGATCTTATTTATTTTATTTACGTAGACCCATTATAAAATTATGTAGAACATGAAAGTTTCTGAGGGCCTTGTTCCCTTAATTAAACAATTAACTTGCCTTTTTGGATTTGATCAAGAAATGATTGAACATGACAGACTGTCTCCCCTCTGGAGCACATAACTGTGTCAGGGTCAATCATGTTTCCTTTGGAGTCAGAGGGAAAGGGGCTTTCTCATCAATTAGAACACGCTCCTGATTTACAGGGGTAAATACCATACATAACTGATTTTGTAATGTTCTTATACAATTAAAAAAACAACCCATAGACAATTTAATATGTCAGCAAGGTGGTTATTTAAAAATCAAATTACAACGAGCTGAGTGAATTTTTTCAATGATTTAAGGAAATGAGGAAATAGTGACTAAAGTGGAGGAGCCTGGACAAGAGGGATGGAGCTGTAAATCCTTGTGCTTCACCTCAGGATCTGTGATGAGCTTGGCCTTATGTCCTGAAGTGTGGGAAGGATGGGGTGGCTGCTGGTGTTTTGGAGGCTGTGGAGGGAAGGATTTCCAGGCTGGCTGCTTCTCCTGGCCCTGAGGAGGGCTCTGCCCATGGGATCTGGTACACCCAGGTGCTCTCTTGTTCCTGAAACCAAGCTTGTCACCAGGGCAGTGCTGCTCTGCTGGCCTGTGTCCCTGGGCCTGGCAGTAACAGGGAACCACAGAAAGCAGCATTAAAACCAAGCAATGCAGATTTCCAGGGCATTTAGAAATCTGCCACCTCACACAATTTATGTGGAAAGCAATTGCTAAGCGTCCTGTGGATAATTTGTTTTTTCTTGCTTCAACTTCCTGCTGCTGAAGGCCTTGTTGATTTTATTCCCAATTTTATTGTAACTTAACTTTATTATGGTTTTAGACTATTTGCTGGAAATAAACATGTTCCTTATGCACTACTCAGAAATGAATAATTTTTTAATGGTGCTTTTACCAGAAACCCAGGACTCTCCACAGCCACTTCTGCTCTACTGAAAAGAACGCCCATCATACTGGCAGTTGTCCATAAGATGTTTGCAGAAACTGAGTGATTTGCATATTGGAAACTGTTCATTGATACATTGAATAACATTTTATTGTGGACATCTGGTCTGCTAAAAATCTGCCAAAGTTTGTATCAGATAACTGCAGCAATTCAGATTTATAGAAGGAATCTGTTCTGGAAATATGTTAAAATATTGTCCCTCTTTCATTTCTAGCTTTTAGACATTACTGTGCAAAAGCCGTTCTTGTTAAGAGTCTGAGTCTTCCCTGCAGAACAGCTGCCTGTGTTTGCTCCTAGGAGCCTTAAAAGGAACAAAGAACTTTCTGCATCTCCATTTATGATTTCAGTTATATCCAAAGCAAAGAATGGGCCCATGCTCAAATATGTTAGGGCAAAGCCTAATAAATAAAAATTAACTTTCCAGGTAAGACAATCTATGGCTGTGCACTCTGTAAAATGACTAAAGTGAACACATATGCTTTAGCCTCCCTACAACAACTGTACATTCTGTAGGAATAATTTAAATTCACTCTCTTTATTTCAAATACTCATAAGTTTAAACTTGTGCATTTTACATTACAATAGATTAATGACTCGTTTTTGACAATGTATTTTAGGTGAAATTCAGTGGACTGTTCTTTTTGTAAAAATGTGACTGAGCCCAAGAGAGAGAAGGTTTACCTTTTTTTAAGCTGATGTTTGATGTACCTCTAGTTGAGGCCAGTTTCAGGATGTGTCACTGCATCCACGCTGAATTGTGTTTTGATGTGTCACTGCATCCACGCTGAATTGTGTTTTGACATGTCACTGTCAAAGGGCCAGGGTTTCTGTCAATTGGGCTGTATGGAGCAGTAATTAATTCTGTTATAGAAGTGTCAGTGGCTGAGGAATTCCTGAGCTGGAGCTCAGCCTCTGCTCTGTCCGTGTTTGACTGGCACCACTTTCCCTCTAATAATAAGGAAAGGATGCTGGCTCTGTGTGGCTTTTGGGGACCACAGTGTAAGCTGCACTATTGGCAAGGACCAAAAGGCCAAGCCCTGCTTTGATATACACAAAATAAATGAGGTAGCTTTAATAGGGGTGAAAAAACCCACATTTTACACATGTGTCTGGGAGAGACCCAGCCATAATGAGCACTCTGCCTCCAGCCTGTGAGTCCACAGTGTGATTGTTTAAAGTAAATCTGGTTTCTGGCAGGAGCCTTTTCTGCCTGAGCCCTTTCAGACCTGCCCTGCCAGTGGACAGGAGCCCTGGTGCAGAGTCAGCCTTGGAATGGTTGTTTTATGAAGCCATGCGCAATTTCCCCCTGCAAAATGACCCTTGCCTTGGGGTGGGTGCTGTATGAGCTGGGTTTCTCACCTCTTTGCCACCTTCATTAGAGTTCTCTCACAATTTTTCACCTTCCCTGATGAAAATTATCCCATTTGACTATAGCATGGATATGTTGGGTAACTGAAGTACAGGTCATGATAGGAATTTCAAAGTCAGTCTGGGTTGTTTTCACTCCATTTTTGTGAAACTTAAAAGGATGGCAGCAGAAACACAAAATGGCCCATGCTCCATGTTTTAAAAACATGTCATTTAATCAGCCCTCAGACAGCAAACATGGCTGGAAGAGTCCTAACTAGAGCTGTGCAAACTATTTAAAACACCGGCCAGACGTGGTGTCAAGTTATTTCATTCCAGGCGTTATTTCAGTTTGAACCTTTCCATGTGTTCTTGAACAAAGTGTCAGTGGTGTGAAAACTTACAGCCTATTTCAGGAAAGCCAGCCTGATCTCTGACTCTCTATGAAAGCCACTGACAAACAAATATTTTCTTGTTTTTCTTCTTCTTTTTCTCTTTTTGGTAGGCCATTTCTGCCTCTATCATGTTAAATGTTCCTTTGACTCAGGAGCAGTTTTGTTGTATGCCAGTAGCAGTATTTTGAACTTATCTTTTTTCTAAATTAACCAGCTTTGTGACTATCTTATTGAAAAAGGAATCAAGGTGTGAGGAAAAGAGCTATGGCTTTTTTTCTGATTTGAAGTTTGGTTTTTTTTTTCCTTTGGTTGGGATTTGTTTTACTTTTTTTTAGGGGGGTGGGGAGTGCTTTGCTGTTGTTTAAAATTATTATTGTGCTTTAGGTTCCATGAAATCTTTTGTCTGGTTTTGCTTTTATTCTTTTTTGTTTGGAGTTGTTTTGGTTTTTTGTTTTGCTTGTTTGTTTTAATTGGGTTTTTCATTTATGGGCTTTTTGATTTTTTTCTTTGTTTTTTGATTTTTGTTCGTTTGTTTTTTGGGGTTTTTTTGTTTGTTTCTGTTTAAATCAGATTGACTCAAGTCTCACTAGTCAAATGTGCTCTGACAAAATGCCCTTAGCAAGGGAACATTTTCAGTGCCATCACATCTTTCTGATCTTAAGAGTGGAATTCCTTTAACTTTAGGCAGAAAAGTGGCTTAATTTGCCTTCTTGATGGTAAGGTTGATGGTAACTAGGACAGAAATGCCATCTTGGCCCCTGAGATAGTTCTGGCCTGTGAGGGATAAGGCAGAATGGATCTCATCTTTCAGCAATGGCAGATGTAGGTCTTGGTTTGGGAACAGTCAGGACCCTGTTCAGCCTTTGCCCTTTTATTTTATCTTGTACTGAAACATTTGATTAGCAGTATGTCACTTGCTGTTCCACTGTTAGAATATTTTTGTGTTCTGCTTTTCTTTCCTCCTCTTCCTTTTCTGGTCCTTAATTTGCTGTCCCTTTTTCAGTGTGTTACTCTAGGCTCTCAGGATCTCATGATAGTTAAAATATTTACCGTAGAGTTATTTAAGTTTTCCAGCATGACTGAAGACACGCATTTTAATAATCTAGTTTTTCTTGTACAGCTGGCTGATTTTTCTGCACTTAGCTCTGTTGCAGATAGAAATGACTGTGTCACTGCTGTGTCTCAGTCAAGGAGCTCCCAGAAATGAAGAACTGCAAGCACACTCTTTGGCACATGTGCAGGAGAAGAATAGAACTCTGTTGTTGCATCCCTGGCCATGCACACATTTTCACCATTGCTGGCCCTTTCTCTCAAGCCCAGGATGGGTGAAAGTGGCTCACTGCACAAGGGTTGTTTCTGCCAGAGCATCTCCAAAAGGAGGGGGAAGCAGAAGGGTCTGTGCTCACTTAGGAAGTTGAATAAAACTTGTGAAGTGTGTTAAGAACAGGGTAGCCAGGGCTCACATCCAGCAGCTTTGCAACCCTGCTTTCATCCAGGACTGCTGGAGGCAGTTCAGTTGAAATAGCTCCTGAAAATACAGACATCTCCCAAACTACTTGTTTCAAATCTGCCTCCAGTAAAATTTACTCCCCACAGCTCCTATTACCTCTTCTATCTGGAGCTGCCTTATGTCCCCCTTGCCTCAAGAATCTCACTGGGCATCGATGCTGATGCACCATCAAGAACAACAGAATGCTGCCTTGTGTATGAGCCCTGGGGAGCCTGAAGCCTCACAAAGACACTGTTTACAGCCTGTTCATGGGTTCACAACTGGAGCTAAAACCACTTGTCATTTTAACATAAAAATGAGATTGTGTAGGGTGAAGTTTGTACCCCTGTGTCGATATATTCTCTAATCTAAACTTGAATCATTGATCAAGCTGGGGGTGAATCAAACAGTGAAATTTACCCTAATAATTTGCCCCTTCTTTGGTATTTTGGAGCCTCAAAAGCTGAACAATGTGTTAAAAATTTAACAGACAGGATTTTGTATTTGATAACTGCATCAAGCCCCAACGCCGGGGACCCCTCTAAGTAAGGAGAGGAAAGGGTAGAATTTTACAATCAGCATGTGGAAGTGGGCTTTTTCTAACTGTAATTCTGGAAGGTTTCAGGCTTAATGTAAGACTGCCATAGAGTGGTGAGTTTGTTTATTCTTCACATTAAATTCTACTGCAAGCTACGCAAGGACAGTCGAAAATTTTCCGGCAGCAAGTTTTCCCATCACAAAATAGCAATTCATTGAATTACAATATGTGTTGGGACAGGGTTGAATGGTTAAGACATGGCTTTCTGTGCTCCTCTTTTCTCAGAGGAAGTAGCCCTTGAGATCCCCATGTCAGGTGGCTGTTACAGCAGGCTCTGAGCTCAGCAAGCATTTCCAATCTTCATTCTCCCACTCCCTCTTCCCCCTCCACTGAAATTGTGCTCCCTGTTCACAATATTGCTGAGCTGTCTGTAATGATAAATGATGTGCCTTTCTTTAAATTTCCTTTCTGCTCAGTACTAGATATTGGCCGGCTTGGATGTGTGTTCTGGGTGGATAAATTACTTTGGCAAGTCATAGAGAATTTATGCACATGGCAACAGATGGACCCTGTGTGCTAGAATTTTCCTCTGTTATTCTAATTATGTAACTTGATTTTACCTGAGGGAATTATATTTTCATGGGCAAAGTTCGGTTGCTGGCTGGGGTTTGGGGTGTTGTTTTGTTTTGTTTTCCTTTTTTTTTTTTTTTTTCTGGGTGTGAAATATGAACCTACAGTGAATGAAATTTTGGTCTCAAACCTTGTTATAGGCCAAAGTAAAACTGGGCCATTACTCTGCTGCCCATCACCCTTTAGTGAGCATCGATCTTTTCACACACATGACTTGTGTTGTCAAGTGGATCTTCAGAGTTCCAGAGAGTAGAGCCTGGGGTTTGTTTCTTGATGAGGATTACTGGTGTATAGTAAAGATAACTGTACAGAACATTTGTGAGGAATTCAAAATGTCTGTAACCAGGCCATGCTAGAAATGAAAATGGTGTTGTTCCTAATTTAGAAAGCAGTCTACCTTTGATAGTCAGGAGCTTTCCTTATTTCATCCTGTCACTGTGCTTTTCTTTGTTTTAGAGGAAAGTGAAAGTAGAGATTCATGTAGAAAAGCAAAATGATTTCAGAGCAGAGCATGAGCTGAGGAATGGATCCAGGACTCAGGTTCCACTGAACTGCTGACACTTCTGACTTTGTCCTTGCTTACTCCATGTCTTCAGTTGTGCTTTGGTGACAGCATATTTTCATGCAGCTAACTCTAAGAATCTTTTTGGATGAATAAAGCTGCTGCTCTTTCTGTTAGGATTCTGTAGTATTTGATACTTGCACAAATAATTGAAATAGCTTTTAAAGAAACATAAACAGATGTTTTGTTTACAACTTGTGATTGGTTAGGACTTCCAAATAGCATTACATTTTCTTTTAAATCCTGAGAGAATCCAGGGAGCATATCTGAAGATGGAGAAGGGAATAGAGAGTGAGGCTCTTTCTGCAGCCCATGGTGTATGTTTTACTCTTGCCAGGCTAAAACAGCTACACTGGAGGTGAAGGCTGAGCAAAGACACCCCCATTTCTCTAGGGTAATCCTGGGGATGGGTTGGGGGGCACAGCCTGTGCTTGGGGTCTGGCTGGGTGGGGGTCCCCAGGGGCAGGCTCAGGTGGCAGTAAAGGACTGATGGCCTGAGTTCAAGGTGGCAGTGCCAGCTTCTCCCAGCTCTTGTCACACACTGGGAGCCACCCAGGCAGCAGCAGAGCCCAAAGCGCTGCACTCAGGGCTCTGACACAAACTCCCCCTGTGACAGTGCCCCTGTGTCACCTTCTGGTGCTGGAGCATGGCTTTAGGACCTTGGACCCTTGCTCTGCAAGCCCTTGAAGAAATGCTCTGTTAAGCAAAGCCAGCTGAGCACTTCCCTGCATCTATATAAAAGGGCAAAAATTCAATCCACACATTGCAAGTGATAGCAGTTTTCTGCCTTTTTTTTTTTCATTTCCCCAGTAAATATTCCATTCAAATACAGGGTATTATGCAAACATATTTCTGTCTGAGTAATATTTCTGTTATACCAGAATAGCATGTGCCTGTAGCTCCCCCTCTCCTGAAATCCACAATTGCGACAACACAGTTTTTAATTCAAACAGTGAATCCCCACTCCTATAAATCCTTCCCTGCAGCTCCCCCCTCTCCTGAATAACAGTACTGTAAATAAGTGGCTGGTCTAAAATAGAGTAGGTGGTGCATAATATTAAAAACAGTAACTTGTTGAGCAGAGCTGTTTAAAAAAATATCTGAGTGCCACATAATAAAGGTACTATCAGCAAATACCAGCCTAGCATCTCAGCTAGCTTTACTGGGCTGTGAGTTATTGCTGTGGTCAATAGATCTCTTTTCTGGAGCATTCTGCTTATGTAGGTGATAAATCTTACAGTCTTATGGGAATAGGGTCAGGCTTCTGCTACTCTGCCCCATTATTTTTCTCCTACATCATTTAGAAAACTGCTGGACTGGACCGTTTTTGGTGCAGTGACTTTTTGTTCAGGTACATGATAAATTTTATTGTGCATATTAAATTTTACCTCAGACCACATTTTAGCGTCCATCTTGATAGAAGGTAAAACAGAAATAAAATCTTAAGCAAAAGAGCAAGCAAATGCTATTTTCAATTAATTGTTTTAGATGTAAAGCATGAAAAGAAAAAACAAGATTTTATTTTCATAAATAAAGTGTTCTTTTTGAATACTTTTTCAACTGGAGAATGAATAATCTAATAGTGGCATTCCATCAGAGACACTTTTAGTAATTCTGTAAGCCCTGGAAGTATTTTAAGTAATGGATAGTTTGACATTCTTGGTGTTAGAGAGAGAAGAGAATGAGATGATGTTAGGCCCTGATGGACAAAGCATTGGAATAATTCATGGTTTTGGTGCCACCCCTCAGTAGGGCCCCCTGCCAGGGATCACAGCTTCTCCCTGGCTCCCGTGTGTGTTCCTCATTTCCCTGGACTTTCAGGGATGAGCTCCTGCCCTGTGGGAGCAGACAGAGGGAAGGGCAGGGCAAGGAGGAGCATGCTTTGCTTGTAGCCCCTGCTGTGGGTAAGCAGAAAAGACCTTTCTGTTTGGTTGTCCATGTTCAAGCCAGCAGAGCTGAGGTGTGAAGGGCACACGTTGGTGTCACAGACATTTCCAGGTGCCTTTAGCACCCAATGGCTTTAGCATCTCGTTGGTATCAATAATTCTGAGTTACATGCCTGATGCCACAGTGAAACATCACCCTCCAAGGTGCATGAGGGCAGCATGTCCCTGCAGAATCACCAGGAGACATGGCTGGACAAATGTCTTTATTATTTATTTATTCTTTGGCCATGCGTGCTGCACCAGAATGCTGAGTTGCCTTTATGGGAGCTTGTTTGAGAAAGCAACTGCTTTTATTTTGAACTGTCAAGTGTGAAGAGTACATAAGAAGAGTGTTCAAATAGATAACAAGGTGCTGGAAAGGGAAAGGAATAGTCTGGGTTGCACTTGGATGGCAAAGCAGTAAATATTTGCAAGAAAGTATCAGCCCAGACATTGGGGAAACCCCCTAATTTTAAGGATAAAGAAGCAATGAAATAGGTTACCAGCCAGGATTCTGTCACTACAATTCCTACAGGAAAAGAAAATGTGAGGGAGAAGTGGTGTGCTTGCAGGACCTCTGAATGTCCATTTGAACCCCATTTTCTTTGCCATGTCTGTGATATCCAAAGAAAATGGGATGTCCATGATTTCTTATGGTGTCCATGATTTATTATATAAACCTTTGTTTCCTGAGTGTAGTTTGTTAATGATGAGGAACTGGTTCAAGCAGCTTTGATGATTCTTCTTCTGCTCCCTGTGTCAAACAAATATTTTCCCTTTCTGACTGGATTTCTTCCTCACAGATGTTGCTGTTCCCTGGGCCTCTCAGCAAAGTCCTCTGCTGTCCTCTTTAATCTTCCAGCCCACAGTGCTTTGGTGGTGCCTGCCTTGGAGAGGAGAAGTTCTTCTGTTAGCAGTCCTTTCTGTGGTACCTGGAGTAAACCCTTTAGATGTCTGTAGGGAAGCTCTGTGGATGTAACAACAGGTTTTGATCACATCTTTTTCCCTTAATCCCTTGTGCTGGTCTAATTAGTGGGTTAGAGGCAGTTGGGGAGCAGCTGTTTGGCTGTGGGAGAACTTATCAGCCACTGTTTCCATAAAGGAAAGGTGTAAATATCTGCTGTGCCCCTGGATGAAATGGCTGCTAGTTTCACTGAGGAAAAGAAGTTCATGAACTTGGTGTTGGTTTTTTATTTTTTGTTTTCATTTTAGACCTGCTGACTGAAAGCTTTTAGGATGTTGGGTATTTAGCTCTTATCTCTAAAACCTTCCTTCACCTAAAGCCCTGTGTGTGGTCTTTATGGAGCATTATTTAGTGCAAGACCTTCCTTTACATGATTGCTGCTTGTTAACCCTTTTTGCCTACCATTGGCATGGAAAGGCACACACTCAAGTGATAAACCCTCATATAAAAAATGTGCAGCAGTCCTGGGGTTTGGACTTTTCCTGACCATGCTTAAAAAATCTGTTACCCAGTTTTGCAGAGCACTCACTGCATGAGAGCTGTTCTCTGTGTGCTAATGTGAAATAAAAGTCTTAGCTGTGAAAATAGCTGCCCAACCAGAAAATGAAGTGCACCACACTACTCTAACCTAGTTTTCATTTATTTTAAAATGGAATAAACAACATATGAAGAACGAAGTTTTCTCAATACACGAAATGGTTTTGTATTTTAGGGTCTAAGAAAGGCAAGACCAAACAACAACAGGATTTTCTGTAGTATTGTCAGAGGCAGAGTAGACCTGATAGGATTATAGGGTGATGAGAATGGGTCTGTGTGATGGTGAGGTGTCCCACAGCATAAATTGCTTAGATCTGTATCAGAGTGATGGTGTCCACAAGCAGAAGCCATGCTCTGTGCATGAGGGCTCTGCATGCATGTTCAGCTTGTTTCCTTAGAGCATCATCAGGCATTTGCCATACACAGGAGTCATCATCCCATGTAGTCAAAAATGAAAATTCCTGGAGTTGACTGCTACTACCCAAAGCTGCTCCATCCCACCGGTACTTTTAACCACATGTCTAAAGATGTTCAATTTTACAGCAGTAGCATTTACTTTGTGGTCCTCAATGAATTTTTGTTTTGGAAACCTCTACTTACACTGAAGCACAGGGCCTTCATATTGGAAGGAAACTGGAGTTGTCATTAAAACTGGTAAGACTGAGTAGAAATAAATCACAGCTGTAACAACAAGGCTCACTAACTGTTCAAGAACTACTATCACTTCATAGAGCTGGTCAGTTTTTTCCATGTGTGCAGCTACTAGATGACCTGTTTTAATCAAAACCAAGTTATTAAGACCCAGTGCTGGAGCACCTGGTGAAAAATATTTGACATGGCTTAAGAAAGGTCAGGCTAAAATGGTCTAATGATCCCTTTTGGTTTTAATATGTATCTTTTTTTTCAGAGTTTCTTCTTACACAAGGGCAATGCTGCCAGTGAAGGGTCTAGAGCACAAGTTTAATGAGGAGTGGCTGAGCAGGCTGGAGCTCTTTAGCCTGGGGAAAAGGAGGCTGGGGGAGACCTTGTCCTTCCCCAAAACTCCCTGACAGGAGGTGCTAGGTGAGCTGTGGGTTTGGCTCTTGTACCACGTAACAAGTGGTAGGACCAGAGGAAGTGGCCTCAAGATTTCCCTGGGGAGGTTGAGGTTGGCTATTAGGAAATAATTCCTCACCAAACAGGTTATCCATCATTGGCACAGCTGCTCAGAGGAGTGGAGGGGTTGTCATCCCTGCAGGGTTTTAAAAGAAGTGTAGGTGAGGCACTGAGACACGGGTTTGGGGTGGCCTCACGGGGCTTTTCCAACCTGAGCAAATCTGGGATTCTTTGCCCAGAAGGTTGTGGGCTGTGAGGAGACCTGGAGACAGGAACATGAGAGAGGGATTGTCTTGAAATTCTGAGGTCTGATCCTGTGAAATCAACTGGGAACTTGCTGAAAAAAACAAAGAGATGCTTTTGGCTCTACCTTCAGTACAGTATAATCGCTCCTTAAACGCAGACTTAGATTTAGCCCTCTAATGTAGAGCTGATCTTGTCTCTTTCCAGCCTAGAACTCTGTCCCTGTGCCACTTGTGATGTGAAACTGTCAGAAATGACAAATCCTGGAGAATGCCTTGTGTAGGGCACTGCAAAGATGAAGAAATTGCCAAGAGATTTCTCTTACCTCGAGTGGCAGAGGAAGTCAAGGCTGTCCTGTCTGGAATGGCCCTGGAATGCAGATTTCCCTTGGCTGCCTGAAGGATGTGCCAGACTCTGGCCCAGAGGCTCTGCCTTTCACTGCACTTCTCCTTGGTTTGGTTGTTCTTTCCTTTGGGAAGAGACTCTCTAGGTTTTGTCGTTCTTCCCTGTGCAGGCAGGATTAAAGTGAAGACATAAAAGAAGCTCCTTAAAATTTTTCAAGAACATTAGCAATTGATTCTTAAATTAGATGACCTTGCAGTTTCTTGTATGCAGGAAAGAACAAACTGTTGAAAAAGATATTGTTAAAATTAATCAGCATTCCAAGTAAAAGAATATCTACAATTCTCTGAGATTTTCTGCCTGAGAGTATCACCATACTATATAAAGAGTTTCAGATGCTTTGCACTGGCAATTTTGAATCCTGAATGACAGAGCTGATATTCTGATTTCTTTGGTTTTCCTCCACTCAAAAATCCTGACCCAAAATCACACAAGCATAGGTTTGTTTTGTTTCATGGAACTGCACAGTATGGAAACATCAATAATCACAGAGTTAGGAGGCATTTGGTTAAATTAACTAGATCTGTTTTGTTTGTGTCAGATATTTCATCGGTCCCAAGGGTGGGAATGCTGTCCAAGAGCATCAGCCAGCTCCTGGACAATGCAGGGAAGCAGATTGTCTACAACTACAGGTGGCAGTGGAATAGCAAATCCTTAATCACCTGGATTATAATGGACATAGTGAGAATTTTTCTCAATATATTTCTTATAATATTTATAAAGACTGGCCTAACAGCACAATATAAATCATAGATCAATTACTTATTCTAGTGTGTCTCAATCATTTTTTTTCTTTTAAAGTGGTTTATGTAAATACCATAGTGAACAGACAAGTCACATATAAAGCATATCTAAGAATCCAAATTTTCAGTGTCAGGAAATCCTATCAAAAATGTGATTTAACTAAAAATAAAACTAATAATGCTGGTCCTTGGCCTACTTCTATCCCCGGGGCTTCAATTTAGTTCTATGTTAAAACTGGCTTCTGAAAGATTCTTATATTCATTTTGACATCTAGTGGAATGAAAAATGGGAAGGTATAAAAGTTTTTTTTTCCTTTTCCAGTGCAAAATTCCTTCCTCATTCTTTAAGAAGCAATGCAACTTTGGCTATTGGTTTTATAGAGTCACATTTAATGGTCTGCTTTCACTTTGGAAAGCAAAGAATACCTATAACATAAATTTGAGCACTCTTGTTTTCCTTGAGGCTACATTAATTTCTCTAGAGAATGGCTGCAGCTAAATGATGGTCAGATATTATTGTAAGGATGCTTAGGGGTTTGTTTTTTTCTTTCTTGTCACTATCTTGGACTATGGAAATACTCTAAACTGAGTAAATAAGTTAGACCTATAAATAAATAAAATATATTCTGCTGATTTGAGTGAAAAGATACCAGAATTTTACATTTATTTTAGTAATCTTCTGTAGTCTTTGGTCTCATGTGATGGCTTTTAGCCTCTGAAAGCATTCCTAAGAGATTACTGGTCTTGTTCCTCCCTGGTTATGTGTAATTTCTTGGGAAGAGATGAAAAGACTCACAAAACATTAGAAACAATAACCAAAATGGGTATTATTGGTTTCACTCACTGAACATAAGTGCAAATACAGGACATGAACCTGAGACCATGTGAATTAGTTTTACATCAAGAGAATTGGAAAAGGCACCATAAGACAAGAGACTCATGGCAGGAGAAATTCAGCTTGGTTGCTTTGTCAGGGGTGGCCTCAGGGAGCATTTTCAGAGCACTGAGGACAGAAGCTTCTTGCTGCTCTGCTTCAGTTTGGTGGCCAGTTGGCTCTACTTGGTTAAACATGTGCAGCTAAAATGTCTTCTGCAAGTCTGTCCAGAAATAATGAGGCATTTGTGTACATTAATTACAGATTGAATCTCTATCCCAGACTGGAAAGTGTTTGTTGTTTTGTTTTTTTGTCCTTTGTAGTGTAGCCTGTGGGCTATGGAGCTCATCTTAGAGCTGCAGTGATGAGAAAAACCCTTTGCTTTCCTATATGGACACTGGACTTAGTAATCAGTGGAACTGATTTGTGATAATTTTATGTTGATATAACAGGTAGGGTATAGATGTGTACATTTCTGGTTTGGTGGTAAAACAAAAAGATTCAAATGAAACATTTTAACAAATAGCTCAGCATGGGAAAATGCAAGGTGGCTTTGTTTTCTTTTAGCCTGCTGATTTCTTTACAGCTGTGGTGCAGTTGCAGTAGTGTGGTAGTGTAATACAATAATTAAAGTTGTATAATCTAATGATTAGAAAAAAAAATCTTAAAGTGTTTTCATATTCCTGATACTTTCCTTCACATATGTGTTTAATATTTCATCAAAAAGAGAAACAAAAAGTTTGTACTACACTTGAAAAAAAGAGTAAGGGTTAGCCCTTTTCAATTATCTAGAGTAAAAACTGTGTGTTTCAAGCTCTTTTTGAAGTTGGATCTTTCAAAATCTAATCTTCTAAGTGCTCGTCTCCGTTAATTGGGTAGGTACATAGATAGATACCTGGGCAGTGGCATGAAATATAGGAGAGAATTATGGAAAGAAGCAAATTGTGGATAAATCAATGAACCTTTGGGACTTTGAACACTGTAGGTGAAAATCCTGGGTTTTGTCTTTCATTGCCTTCTTTGAATGTTTTGTTTCTTTATCTGTAAGCTGCTTGTGTGCAGAAGAAGATCATAACCTTATCATAATTCTGGCACTTTTTTCCTACTTATAAATAAAAAATTGAGATTGTTCTTAATGTAGCAGAATCCTTTTCCATTGAATTGTAATTGAGTACAGCAGAGTGAAAGCCCAGCTGACAGTCAGCAACAAAGTGTGGTGTTTCAGGTCTCACACTCTGGGGAATCTCCTTAATGAAAGCAGGGCCTCACCTTTCCCACATCCCAGCTGTCTCCCTGCTTTCTGAGGCTGTGGGTATGCTCAGCTCTCCTCAGGACAGCTGGGAGGCTCTCACAAATGATGCTCTGCTGTGTCCATTTTACAAACTGGGACAGTTCTCATCATGCTTGGCATGGAGGTTCTAGGGAGGGCTGCCCTGCAATGCTGTGCTCCAGCACATGTGCTGGGGAAATCTCTCTGGGGCTGCCTCAAGGTTTTAGTGATATTAGTTCTCAAATTACATCAGCAAAATAGGAGGTCATTTCTGTGTGGGAGATACTGGAACAGCAGGCAATTAGCTCAAGTGAAGATGCAGAATTTTGTGTTTAGTGGATGTTAAAGTTGGTGTTGTCCCTGCACCAGGCTTTTCTGATACTGTCATAACTGATACAGTGTCCTTGGAAGAAAAAATCCTGTTCCCTTGAGCTAGGCTGTGTAAGTGCAGCCAAGGTGAGTGTTAAATTGGGAAAAAATAGGGTTATACCTTTAAGAAATAGTGTTAATATTGTGTTAGACTCCAGATGCTCTTTATCATATAATCGTTATCATAAAAAGTCTTAATGTAAGAGATCCTAATAGAGTCCCACAGTGTCTCAGGAGCAACCTGGATTGGCCTTTGCATTTAAATTAGAGAATAATTAGATCCAGGAGGAGAAAAAATGGTGTAGTGCATTCTGCTTTTCTCTTTTAAGGGAAACACACACACAGTCCCAAAACTATTAAGTAGGCATTGTGAGAACATGGAATACATTTGACTCTGTGGAATGAAAACTATTTATTTTATCATGCATATCAGTATAAAAGTGCTGCATTGTCCTTAGCTGTTCTCATGCTCTCTTTAGCAGTTAGGTGATGTCAAAAGAGTGATATGGAAAAGGACAGTGTCAGGAAGTAGTGGAAAAAAACAGATGAAGTTCCTGAGTTTTCTTGGAAAAAGTGATAATGCTGCCTACTTCATTTAGCATTACAGACAGAATTTGTTAATTTGAAATGGTTCTGATTTTTTTTTCCCCTCAATATTTTATGTTATCTTTGAGACTTTAAGCATGAAATCCTGAATCACTTGGTGCCAGCACAAAAAAAAACCCTTATCTGTTTTGAGATTTCCTTACATAATTCCTTACAAAACAAAGTTTTTCATTAGTCTTGGGCAATGCCATCTGCAAGTGAAGCCCTGCTGACATCTATTGCCTCATCCTGCCTGTCTGACACACCTGCTGCACATGAAGACAGGAATAAGAAGTGAACTGTGACACAAGAAGGGTTTCAGCCCTGCTCTCTCTTAACATTGACTGGAGCAGGTCTGACATGCTGGAGGTGAGCAGTGTCAAATCCAAGTGTCTGCCCTGGCCTGTGCTGCTCTGACACAGTTATCCTGGAAGGTCATGTTGTTCCTGAATAAGGGTCAGTGCTTAGAAGGCTTGCTGGGGCACAAAGGATGCTCTGTGGAAGAGTTTTTGCCAGGCCCTCTGTCCCAGCAAACTTCCAGTGACCACAGCTGTGTTAAAATCAAAATGCAGCTTGCAGGTCCCTCAGCAGGGCTCACAGTTTATCTGTTTCAGTATTGCTCCTTGGAGAATCTGCTCAGCCTTTCCTGAGGTAGGCAGTTACAGGAGAGAGGCTTAAATATTTATGGCGCCTTAAAGCACAGAAAAATTACTGCCTATATCACCATCTGTATCCTGTTTCAAGGAAGCAAAACTCAGAATTGCAATGGAGTGTGGCACATTTTGTGTGATAATGAGTATTAGAGAAGTTTGTGCTTGAAGTTAGAACACAAGGCTAATGCAGAGGTTGTTACTGCTGTGTTTTGTAAACTTCTCTCTCTCTGTTCTTTTCCAAGTGCTAATACTTTTAGACATTCACTGGCTTTCCTGAAGGTTGGGAAATAGTCGAGTGTAGTCATCTGGAGCTGAAATATTTCCTATTACTTGCCTGTAAGAGATTTATTTGGACATCCTCACTATAGTGAGAAAATAGCTTGTGTATGTGCCCTTAAAAAAAGCAGTCCATGGAGAATATACCTATCTTTGTATGACAGATAAATAGTTCCATCAGGATGAAGCTGAGCTTAACCTTGTATTAGAATGTTTTTCTTATTCAAGCTCTGTTTTAAGCCAAGCAAACTCCTGAAAGCATCTTGAGGATGGAGAGGTTTCTCTGCAGAGGGGTTTTCTGGGTTGGGGATCAGTGTTTGCCTGCAGTGATGGCTGAGTGTGCCCTGTTTGCATCGGGCAGGAGGGTGTGGAAGGGAATGGGTCAGGGGATTCTGTGCAAAGCTGTTCTTGCTGCAGCCTTGTCCCCGGGCTGAATTTGCTCTGTTTCACAGGGGTTCCCATCACTGTCACAGGGGCCTGTGCCTCTCAAGCTCATGGGCACTTTAGGGGCCGGACACAGCTTTCACTTTAAACACATTTCTGTAAAGTGGGAAAAGTCTGGAGCACCACATTTGGCAGTTTTCTCTCATGCTACAATTTTGTTCCAAATGAAATATGACAACACAACAGTTGCAGTAATTACAGTAATTGACTTCAGAGAGTTCAAGATGATCATGTAATTAGCTGCTTTATGGGAGAGAGATCACCATCTCCCTATTTCCATGCTTCTGTGGTCTTCAAAGGTGTATTACAGAGGACTGTAAAACAAAGCACTTCTACCTGAGTTCTGAATACAGCTCACAAAGGCTGACTTGTGAATTTAGAAACAAAATCAAACTGCCATAAGAAAAAAAAAAAAAACAAAAAACCACATTGCCTTTTTTCCTAGCTAGGAGAAGTTGTCATGTTGGTGCTCTTGCAGAGCCAGAACATGATGAGAGAGGTTGTAATTGGCAGAGAGATAATTCATTTGAAAACGTCTCTTTTACTAAGGAATTGCAGGTAATTTCAAGAGAATAAATTAGATGCCATAAAGAATCTTTACTGATGTCTTTTCAAACTTTCTGTGGGAGAAGGCGAGGGCAAATAGTCTATTGAGAATTTTTATATAAGCTGTGAACAAAACACATAAAGCTCTAATTGTTAGGAAACCACTGTGCTCTAAACGGTTCACATATAATGGGATCATTTCTATGCAGCTTCAATAGGACATTCCTCCATTTTCTAGGAAAGAGACTCATGGCATGGCAGAAGGTTTTGTGTTTCTTTGTCTACAAAGTAGTTTTCTAGAGAAAATGGCAAGACAAGCCTATTTCCATCAGATTTACCCAATTGTTGATTAGTTGCAAAAGGAAATTCGATAACTCTGATTTATGCGATGGTAGTAAATCACTAATTTAAAAAGCTAAATAAAGAAAATCTGATGAAATAAGATTATTAGAGGTGTGCACAGATTTGGAAGCTTAAGACAGGATGTGATTTTCTTTTTCTCTTTTTGTTAATGACTGAAAGCACAAGATAGACACCTAAAACAAAGCGTGGGAGAGTGCCAAGTCTTTTTGTCAAAAAGACTTTTGTACTATGTAGAAAAAACCTTCTGACTTATAAATTCTAGTTAAAATCCCTTGGCTGTTTATACACTTTATGTATCTTATTAGGATATGCAGTAATCTGAAATTATCTTCATCCTAAGAGGAGTTAAAAGTTAACTGAAACAAAGCAGAACTATTTTATCCAACAGTGAAGTTATCTCTGGTTTGAGCAGGAGATTGGATCATGATGACATCCTGAGGGTCCCTTCCAGTCTGAGAGAAATTATGATTCTCTGGTAAACTTTAGTACATTAATTCAAGATGTTATTTTCTGGATTCATTTTTAAGGCTAATAAGCATTAATCACTTTTGTGATCCACAGTAACTCATTTCCTCAACCCGAATCATCCACCTGCTAGGTAAAATGTGTCATAATAACCACTAGGAACTTGTTTATGTCCATCATGGAATGAATTCATGTTTGGAGAGATATTCCTTGTGCTACTGACACTTCAAGTGCTGCTTTCTTTGATGTGGCCAAGGGGAAGAAAATAGGTCTGGAAAGGGAAGCTGGAAATATTCCTTTTTGCAGGTATGAAGGTGATGGGTGTGCCTGCTTTAGCACCCAGGGTAGCTCAGCACTGAGCAGTGTCTTGGTGTGCATGCACACACTGACAGCTCCCAAACCAGCAAAGCAGGCATCTCCCCAGTGTGCATCAGCAGAGCTCATAAAAATCCAGATGCTCATGGACCTATTCTTCTTATGGGAACCAGCTTTGCTTTCAGGTTATGCAACGGGAATTGGCACCCGAGAGCCAGTGTTTAAAGGGCTTGAGGTTGTAGCCTAGTCAAAATTTCTGGATGAAATACGTAGCAGAGAAGATAGCTAAGTAAGAATATCCCCAGCTTGAGAAAAGCTGCACCTCCACAGTTAGAAAATTAGAAACTAAATCCTCCTCAAAGTGATAAATGCACTGGAGTATTAAATAGCCTTTGAAGGGACTCCTCCCCTGCACCCACCAAAAACCTTTCTCAAGGGAGGGAAGTTGATCTTCTCTTCCATGTTGTTTATTGTTGTAGGATTTTGCTGATGCATTAGCTGTGAACAGCTACAAGTGAATGTTTTTCAGATGGAGTTTCAAATGGAGAACTGTGCATTACAAGAATAGCAAAACAGCATTCTCTGTTCATCTTAATTCTTTCAATACATTGACAGAGCTATTGCCCAAATGACCTTCTCTTCAAAGTATTGCAAATGATCTGCAATACAATCAAATTGTTTCTCAACTCTCTGAGAGATTGTGTCTAGTTTTTTTTCCTCCTACTTCTCCTGTGGGTACATAACTTAAAGGTTATTATTTTGCCTAGCTGTTTTCCTGAGCTCATTCTTTCTGTGTGTAAAGGGCTTGTTTTTATCAGACCATGCTGATCTCAATTGAGAAAGTGTGTTGCTGTTATGGCATGCTCAACTGCTCCCATGTCAAGAGCAATTTTTAAATTTTATTATAAATCATAGTACCACATAAACTCAAATTATTATTTCTTTAATTTCTTTTGCAAGTTATTTTCCTCTGCCATAATTTTACTTTTTTAGAAAAATCTGTTTAAAAAAACATCCAAACAAACAAAAAAAAAAAGGCTTAAAAAATCCTATATAATAAATTCCCCTTTAAAATTGCACTCAAAAAAAAATAAAACCCTTGGCAATCTAGACCTTCAAGCTGATCCTGACTGAGTTCCTGGCAGTGTTGCTCAGTGATTTCTGGCTTTAAATCTCGTGGAGAAAGCTTCAGCTACTGGCAGGATTTTCTGCAGCCTGTGGGCCAGGATCAAGGCCCTCCTAACAAGCTCTGCCTGAGTTGCAGAAATGCTTCAGTGAGTGGGGGTTTGTAGGTAACACAGCCCTGGTGCAAAAGCAGTTGCAGGCTCTGTAATGAAGTAGTTGTGTCAGAAGCAAGTGTGTATTGATTGTCTAGATAGGATTATGAAGCACCAAAACCAACTCTGTTTAATGGATCCATTTAATCCATTTGCTGGATGCTCTAGTGAGATCCCAGGCTCTGAAGCACTGTGGTGTGATGTGGTACTCCAGACAGGAGCTCTGTGGTAGAGGGAGTTCCATATATGAAAGGTTTTTATGCTTCAAAATTGGCTTGCTTCTGTGTTGGAATGAAACAAAATATGCCTGAAGTTGTATTAAAAAAACAAAAACAAATGAAACAAAAACAACAACCAAACAAATAAACTCACTTAACAAAAACAAAAGGCCCAAACAACCCAAACCAAACATGAAGTCGTATTTATATATATATTAACCTCTTTAAAATATTTGTCTGGATTGTCAATGGTTTCAAAGCTCCACAATACGTATTTGCTTCTGTGCTTTAACTTTTCTTCCTGTTTTGCTGTGCAGCTCATGTGCTCGAGTTTCCCCTTTATTCTGCTATCATTTCCCAGGATGACCAGGGGAGCCTAATCAACTTGAACTAAACCATTCATTATATCACACACCCCTATGGAGTTCCTTTCTGAGGGAACACGAGTGATTCTCACATTGGAGCTGGAATATTTCCAGCCCTGTGAATGCAGCACCGTGTGGGAAAGGCATTTTTCATTTTTCAGTGTGCACAGGCCCCACATGCCTGAGTCAAACCCAGCTTTCAGGGCTGTGCTTTAGCAGTGCTCACAGCTGGCAGCACAAAACCAGAGCTGCTGTAGCAGGAGGCAGCCTGTGCAAGCCTGAAGAGGATTAGCTTTTCCTTCCTTCCATTTTCTCCTTTCTGAATGGATGAACATGGTAAAGTAGTTATTTCCTGTGGTTACATATTATACACAATTATGCCACTTGTGTGATTTTATTTTTTTTTCCCCTAGAAAAGCCTACACAGCTTGCTGGAGTTTTTTGTTGGTTTGTTTGGGTTTTTTCTTTGTTTTTTCTACCCCATCATAATGCTGTGTGACTGACAGGAGCTCGTCTGCCTTTGAAGAGTTTACAGGTTCCCAGGCTTCACACTCCTCCTGCCCAGGAAAACAGTCATGTTTGCTATGACAAATATGAGCTGGCAAATATTTTGGTCTTATTCTGTAAGTTTTAGGCGAGCTATGATGTAATTACAAGTTTAGTAGTTTCAAAACTTAGTTATTTGTCTGAAGTCATCACCAAAATTTGGTATCTAGGAGTCAGGTACGGTGAGGTTTCTTCCCACAGACAGCATGTGGGGATGTTTTTGAGGAAAGAGCAATCAGGAAATCACCCTCCCCAGGTACCCCAGTTTGACACAGTGATTAACCATCTCTCTTGGTCTCTCACTTTGTCTCATCTCTGGGTCCTGGTCTCAGCTCTTTTCTTTAGGCCTTCTCCCAGAAACACAATGAGAACAAACCAGGCAATGGAATAGCTGAAAAAATGTGGCATCACTAAAGCATTTGTGGCCGTATCTACAGGGATTTAATTGTTCCTTCCACAAAGTCTGAAAGAGGATTTAACCAATCCTTGACATCAGCTGGGTCTAGCAGCCTTAGCCCTCGCAGCATAACAAATGTATGGAACTACATCAAAGACATAACACTTTCCTTTGATTTTGGTTTAGCTATTTCCATTTGAAACAAATGTTCAACACAGAGCACATTGCTGATTGCTGAAACGTGGTGATCCATAATGCAAGTTGTGGGTGAATAACAGCCACAGGAATGAGTAGTTTTTTGTCTCATTTGTTTCATTATGCAGGTGTGAGCAACATGGACTCCAATTGCCTCTGGAGCAAAAATTATTAGGAAAAAACCTGTCTCAGCAAAAAACATGTAATGGGATTTTGTTGTGGATTTTGTTTTGTCATTAGGTGAAATGTTCCTACCCTTTAGTTCCAGAGATATTCTACTGCTGGCCTTGATATTTGCTGTATGAGTTGTGGCTCGGGTGGCAATGCATTTCCACAAGGAGACAAGGTGATAACTCTTCTGACTGGTTATCGCTTTTTCAAGAATAAATCTCAAGGGATGGATGCGAAAAAATATCACTGGATCAATGGCAATCCAGGCAGAAATGGTTGCCTCTGCAGACAAGGGTGCTTTTCTGCTTTCCTTTGTTATGGCAAACGTGGTCGTTCATATTCACTGTAGATTGTGCGGGGCATGTGAAATGAAATGCAAAAGTAAAATAGGAAAAAGCAAAAGCTGCAATCTAGGGAAGTTGAAATTTGAATTATAGTGGCTCATAAAAGCTGCAATAAAGACCGTGGCTCTGGTATAAAAACACAGGAAGGAACTGTCTCTTTCATGAAGAGATTTTAATATTGGGTCCCAATCCTACAAAGAATTACACCACTCCTAAACTTAATGCATACATTATTGGAGTCATCAGAACTCCAGAACTCTGAATTGCCATCTTTATTGCCAGAATACATCTGTGGAGATAAATGCCCTGTTGAAGTTAATGTCAGTTTATAGCGTAAAGGGTTGAAGTTAACAGATCTCGTGCGCGCAGTCAAGGCTACGTGGACAAAGGGGCTGGCTTTGCATCAAGCAAAGAGCTGAAATAATCCCAAGTCCTGTTTTCTGTCAGTAGTGTCAGTATTTGCCTTTCCAGGCTTGAACTGTTCCATTTTGTTGTTTTGCTCTGGCACCTCCTTTTATTTATCATCAGTCATTTTATGTAGATAAAAATTCAGAGTTTTTGCAAGCTGGTGTTTTGGGTTTTTTTGCAGTTTTGGGAAAGCCCCAGTAATGGAGTCAGCTGTCTTGACTGCAGTTCTTTACTACCAAGCCCAAATGAAAGGCTGGTCCCCCAAGATTTCACCATAGAGCTTTTCCTTGAAAACTCTATCTTACTGGCCTGTTCTTCTACAGGAAAGAAGTGAAATTATTTCTTCTTAATTTCTCCCTCTTTCCATGCAACTTGATGCCAGTTTTGCATTCTTCTGTCCTTTGCTACATTTAAAACAAACAGCAACCAGAAGATCTCTGCCTCACTGTGTTTTAACTCCTAGCATTCTATTTTTTGAGGTGATAACAGGTTCCTGTGTTTAGCTTGAGGCTCATATTTTTCATTAAATTTTACTTGGGCAATACCATGTTCTCCAACATTGTTTGATGCAGCCTGTGTCTCTAGGCTGTACAGTTATGGTGTCTCTCCTTTCAAAGGTGAATTGAGTGTGTACAGGTATAATTCACGTGCTATGAAAATTGTTAAATCTCTTAAACTCCTTCAGTATCTTGCTAATGAAAGCTGCATGTCAGAGGCCTTGATGAAAATCCCTTCCTTGTGTACCTTTCCATTGACAGGTTGCTGTGAGTGGCCACGGGCAGGATCCCTGACATGCTGAGAGGGGAAATGCTCACCTTTGCTCTCTCTTTCATTTCAGTGCTCTAGAGCCCTGAGTGTCATCAGAGCATGCTTGCAAGGAGAACACCAGCTCATGCAGCCAGAATTGGAATGACTGAGCAAAGCTGAGACCAGAAATAGATTTGATCTGAAAGTCACATCTCAGATGTGCTGATACTGGAGTTATCGCCCAGGTGTGGGGGGACAGGCAGTCCCAAGGGAGGGGAGGTGGCTGAGCAGAGCCATAGGAGTTGCACCTGCTGGTGCCCTTAGTCAGGCTTTGAGGGCTGCAGGAGAGGAGCCCCAGTCTCATGGCACTGCCCTGGAATTTGGCAATGCAAGCAGATGTTATCCTGTACTTAACAAAGAGAGGATTATGGCTCTGACTAGGCTGGGCATATGGGATAAAGTAATCTTATGAGAGACTGCTCTGCTTTACTAACAAGGAGGCATTGGTTGCATTTTTTATCTCTTTTTTTTTTTTTCTCAAGCAGCTGTTGAATTTTTTGAAATGAGTCTCAATGTAGACTGCAGTCTCTTTCACAACTCTAAAGAATGTAAAGTCAAAACTCAAGGTGACTGAAACATCTTCAAGTAGCACTTAAGCTATCAATGTGTTGCAGAACATGACTTTTCCTTTTGCCTGTGGATTTTCAGTTTTTCTCCCCTTGCATAAACTTAGTTTGGATGCTGGGAGAGATCATGTAAAAATAACATGCAGAATGTTCTCTGTATGCTCTTGAGTGTTAGTGCTGACAGGATGAAGTGATCTGTGGGAGCTCTCTTAGAAAACAAGTCTGATCTTGTAGCTGGAGTTGTGATCCTTTCTGTGCAGAAAAGGAGAGAATGCTGTGAACACTAATGGAGAAGTTGCCAAGGAGCAGTCTGGTACTCCAGGGCAATGAGATTGTGAAAATTCAGGCTATTAACAGGTGCCTAAATTTTTGTCTTGTGAGGAAAAGGGATAAATTGCATGTTATAAAAATCAGTATAGGAACAACAAAGTATTCTAAATGACTTGTCTAAAATTTAGTTGCTTTTAAAGTTTATCCATTTCTTCTTGGATCCCATTGTATAAAAGCCAGTTTTATTATTAGCACTGCTGACTTCTGCTGGTATTACTTCCATGGATATTTGATTTCCTTTGTAAAGGTCCTCAGAAACAGACTCCAAAGAACAGTTAGTAGCCTTTTATATAGTAGATGAGGGAGAAATATATTTGTTACATATCCAGCTTTTTTGGTTTTAATTAACAGATCTGTGCACTAAACCCCATGTCCTTGGAGTCCTTGTTTAATAGTCCAGTGATTAGTCTTGCAGTATCTGGCAATTGTTGAGATTCCACCAAAGCACTTCTGAATTGAAAGAGATGTGTTCAATTTTAAGAGTTATTGGCTATGGTAACCCAGTCAGCAAAGCTGAACTGCATAAAGCTTGTTTTACCAGTAACATCCTGGGAGCTGAATCTGTCTCCAAATAAAAAAAAAGCACACCCCTCCAAAATAATAAAACAGCATTGCAAATCCAGCCAGAGGGGTTCCATTGCCAGGGCCCTGAGAGCACCAAGAGCCTTTAATGACCCTGAGCAACACCAACCATCAAGTCTAATATGAGAATACACTATTAGTATGCTAGTGAAGACAAAACTATGTCTTCTCATCAAATAATGTGCTAACCTTGAATCAGTGTTGCTATTATTGCTTAGATACATTTGCCAGTTTTATCCCCAGCTTCTTCTCCCCGAGTTCCCCTGGAGTGTCCAGCACTTGGCACCAGTGCTGCAAGCAGCAGTGCCTCTGCTTCAGCCATGCATTGAGGTCATGAATGAAACACAAATTTAGCATTGTTTGATACCAACTGTTTCCAGATGTCCTTATTAGCCCAATTATCTGATTTAGCAAATGTAGCTATGGTACTTAATACCACCAAATCTGGCTTTAAATCCCAGAGGGGGCCAGAAATACCCTGTTGTTATTTCCTCTGCACATTTTCCAGCCATACCTAAAATTGCTTTTGCAGATAGAATTGACAAGATTAACCTACAATTAGCTGTCTTGCTAGATTTTGATTGCATCTGTGGGAGAAGAAAAAAATCTTTCAGCTTATGAATGAGTTGGCTACTCACACTCCTATGCTTGGCATGCACCAGTTCTTAGTGGCTTAGGGTATGATGTTAATGATTCAAACATCTTTGATTTGTTTAGGCTCAACACACCAATGCAGAACACACAGAAACACTAACACTGAAGGAAAGAATTTCCAGTAGTCTCTTTCTATCTTATCATCAGTACAATCAAAAATCAGCAGTAGATCTCATGAATCAGTAGACAGGTAATATGTTTTCCCTCTCCTTCTTTCTCTCCCCCAAGACAATCTGATATTTTAAATAAAAAGTGTTTTTATTTGGTAAATATTTTTTATTTTTTTTCAACCTGTGAGCTTCCTGAAAACCATTTTATTTAACCCTGAGGATTTTAAACTCCACTGTTCAGGGAATTTTCTCTGGTTCTGCTGAGAATTTAGAAGAGATCCACTCTGAGGGAGGATTATCTGCTATCTGCCTAATACAGATTTTGCTGCTTCTCCTAAAGTATTTAGTGCTGAGGGCTGTTAAGAGCCATCTTATTGAAATAGATGGGCCTCAAGTCCAGTCCAAAAGAAGTACCTATATTCTCATTTGTTGCTGTCTGTTACACAGCATCAACTCCTCCTGGAATTTGCTGAACAGGAGCACAGTAAGTGCCGGCTACAGGAATAGGTCTGGAATTGAACTGAAAGCTACCTTGTTCTCAGCTTCCTGCTTGGATTGGAGAATTCATATCCCAAACCTTTGTACAGCTGCAGATCCTTTTGTGGAAAGGCTTGGGATGGGCAGGTACATGGGAGAGCCAAGGAACTGCTCTGAGCTTTAGCAGAGGTTCCTGGCTCTGGGACTGCTCTGCTCCCACCCAGCCTGGCTGCTGCAGGCTGCTCAGGGCACTGTGAGCATCCTTCCCAGGCTTGCATGGACTCAAAGCAATGAGCTTTGTACCTGAAAGAGAAGAAAATATTGCTATTTTACCAACTAGGTACTGGAAGTTTTGGTGACCTGTTGTTTTATGTTAAAAGCAATCATCCCTTTCCCAGAATGCAGGAGTGCAACTCCCTGTTGCTGTGTCAGATATGAACATTCTCTGTGCTGTAAGAAGGATGTCTAGAGGGCTTTAAACTTTAAGAGTTGCCTCTTTCCTTTCTGGCTACTAAAGGTAACTTTTTCAGATAACAGACATTATCTGAATGGGACAGGATAGTTGAAATTGGTCTAATAATAGAAATCTGCAGGTTTACATAAAATCTTATCTTTTTCTGTTTATTTTGCCTTGATGCTTTTTCTTTCTGGATTTCCCAATTTTTTCTCTGCTCTCCAAGATGTGTTTCTGTTTTTGTCTTGAACTTTAACTAGTCTTGAAAACTCAATAACTGCTTTGTGAACAGTGACACCTTCCCCTTCCTCCATCAAATCCTAAATCTTTTGGATGCCTGAATCCTTCTTTAACAACTCTTAACACAATCATACCTCTTCAATTTGAGGGAAATATTTCAAAGCTTAAGGTAAATTACTATTAATTTAAGGTGAAATATTTCAAAAGGTATCACTCTTGAGCTTCTATTTATTTACTTTTATCAAGAATTTAATAGTTAAAATACTGTTGAGCACTTTAGGGGAAAGGAAAACACTAGAGAGTCTCAAGGCTTTGGTATTCTCTTGAGATAATGATTTCTCTAGCTGAAAAAATGTGATTTCTTTAATTCTCTGTTATTTTATTGGATGAAGGGAGATGTGATAATTCCTGGAACACAAGGAGAGAGGCTTTTCCAAGAGAATGTTCATGTGAGAAGGCAATGCTGTCCCTCAAATGAAGGGGAAAAAGGAAGGTGCTGCTGATTAGATGTGGCCACAGAACTGTTGCCATGTGTCATGAGGACCCCTGGGAATCCCGACCCCTTTAATCCTCACCTACCTCAGCTACAGCTCCTAGAGATAAAGTTCTGTTAAGCTTGTGATACAGTGAGGACAAATACATGACAGGGGAAGAGAGATTTGACACTTTTTAGAAGTGTGTGGTATCTGTAAATACCTGTCCTTATTCTGTGCCACCAGTGGAAAGGGGTAAATGAATTTTGAACCTAGAAGGAAATGATCTCTGGTAGTACAACTCTTCATTGCATCAGGGTTCTGTATTCTAAGAATATTTACTTTTCCTTACTGGCTTATTCCTCATTGTTTGGTTGTTTTGTTATTTTCCCTCTCTTGGAGTGGATTAGCACAGCTTGGGCTGCATAGAGATGGTGTGAAGACAGAGCAGAACAAAGCCAGAGATTTCTTTCTCTGACAAAAAGAAACCCTCCCACAATTGATGCAGCTGCTCAAGTGCTTTTCCTTCTCTAATCTTTCTGACATCTGGAGTTGCTGAATCCAAGCAAGATATACCAGTACTTCAACAGATCTGTTCAATAGAGTCTGTAGATAGATAAGATTTAATTCAACTAATGGAGGAAAAAAAAAAAAGGTGAGGACAGTAGTTTGAGTAGACACTGCCAGCACTGCTTGCTGTTTGTTCTTTATCCCTCCCTCAGCAAATGCTATTACTGTAAGAAGCAGAGCAGATAGATTTAGTTTCTTTGCTGTTGCAGTTTAGGAAAGTTCAAGAAGTCACCTATCAGATTCTGAGGGCCTTACAGGCAAAGGAGTTTCAATTTCAAAGTACAAGAGACGAAGGTCTTGAAACAAAAGATCATCAAACACTAATAACTCCTGACTGCTGCTGGAGCTGGGAGTGGGTAGGAAACTGTGTCTCTCTTTAAGGGGCAGAGAGTGTAACAGTGAATCTTGCACTCAATCCTTTGGGACAATATAAGGGTGATACCAGGCAAGTCAGATGTGAGCAAATAGATTATTTAAGGCCACTGAAAAGAAAAAAAAAAAAAAATAAAAACCACCAAAAAACCAGCATGTGTATGCCCAGGAAATTGCTGAAATGTAAGAAGAGTTGTATGAAAGAGTTGTATGAGAACTCCCAAATCCCATCTCCAAAGCACCTCAGAAAGGAGCTGGTCCTGGTCAGTGCTGCTGTGGTTGAGGGTGTGGAGTCCTTCAGACCCCAGATCCAAGGGGTTGAGGGTGTGGAGTCCTTCAGACCCCAGATCCAAGGGGTTGAGGGTGTGGAGTCCTTCAGACCCCAGGTCCAGGCATGGGGGATGCTCACTGGTAACTGCAGCGTGTGCAGGGGGGCACTCAGGTGCTGCTGACTGTGTCCATATCACCACAGACATGGCATGCACACATTTCATTATTAAACTGCACAGAAGTGGCATTCAACGGAACAAAAATCTGAATTTTTACCTTTGAAAGATATTGCAAATTTCACCTTAATTACCCAACAAATTTTGCCTTCCCTAAAGTGCAGTTAGGTGTATTTTTCAGCAAATAAACTATTTGGTACAAAAATTGTGAAACTTTGCTAAAGAGTGACCTTTAAATCTTCTTGTGGTGCTGCTTTCCCAGACAGGCTTTCTCAGCCTGCAGATTTACTTTGCAGATTTGTTTGTAGATTTAGTAGACTCAATGGGCTCCCAGTTGTATGATGTTGCATTTGGCTGTATTAAAATGCATTTTTTAAGTTGCAAGTGATTCACGTCTCTCTGCAAGAGTAAAAGCAACCTGCCTCTGCTATTTACTACTCCACCAAGATTTGCAGCAGCAAAAGAAATTGCACCAGCAAAAAATTCATAACGTGGTCTTACTGTGGACTAAAATCCACAATAATGTGGGACTGAGCTCTTGCTTTGACCTAAGACTGAAAAGAGACCAGTTCTCATTTCTTCTTGTTAACTTCCACATCTTGAATCCAAGGCTTGTTTGTATTTTACAAGGAAGTTCTTAATGAAAAGTAGAATTAAAAGCCAAGGTATCAATGTAGCTGCCCCTATAGCTGATCCAAATTTTCTTTAATAAGCAGATTAAGTAAATAATGGATTTACAACAGCATCTATATGGTATGAAAGTGCTGCTGTGTGGTTCTTTTTAGTTTTGATAGTGTTCCAGTCTAACATTAAATGCCTCGTCTACTGCAAGCCAGAGAAGGAAGTGATGTCTAGTTCTCCAGGTAATATTTAATAATAATAAATTTTGAAATAACCTTGAAATACTCTTGACAATCACAGAATCTTTTAGCATTAATGTTAGCAAAAAACAAAAACCAAACAAAAAAACAAAAACCAAGCCCAAACAACCCCTAAAAAATCTCAGATAAGCAAAATTATGAGCATTGCTGATTCCAAAACCTGTGTAAGTATTCGTGCAAGTCATTGGTGTATATTCTCTAGGGCTGTCAATACAGAAAAGAGCTTGATTTAGAAAGTGGTCCCCACTACTTTTCTTTTGACAGAAGGTCTGCTCTGTGTTTTATAGACAGCCATAAAAGACTCTTGTTTTTTATTGCAGCTTGACAGTTATGCCAAAAGGCCCTACAAACCCCTCAGATTTCTTTTGTCCAAATTTGATTTTGTTCAGAATTAATTCTCTCTGATGCTGGCCCTGTTGGTGGGTGGGGCAGGAGGTGGAATTGCTATTTCTCAAAAAAAACAATATCATTTTTAGCTGGCAGCAGGGTGGGTTCCTGCAGGGGAAGGATGGGGCAGATCTGAGCAGAGCTCCCAGAACTGCACAGGCAGGGTGACTTTTGAACAGAGCAGAACACAAGCGTGTAGGTTTGGGGTTTCCCTGGACATGGAAAGAACCTCACAGTATTTAGCCCAAAAAGCTACTGGGAGCCTCCAGGAGGAAAGATTTAAGAAAAGGACTGGCCCTGTAGGGTTATCATGGGCTCTTGGTGCTTTGTTTGCAATTAGTTTTAACCTGTTTCCCCCAGTACATCTGAGCTCTCTGTATTTTAAGTCATTAGTGACTTAAAATAAGTCAGTAGTTAGTGGTCTTGCAAAGCCTACTCTAATATAAACCCATAGTGTTCCTTGGTGTGTTTGCTTTAAGGAGGAAAAAAAAAGGAAACTTAATATCCAGACTCCAAGTGATTTAGGATGGTATTGTATAGTGTGACATGTTTATATGATAATATGTGAACACCTGTGTCTGCAAGATACACTGAGAATTAATGGCACCTTGCACTGCAAGATGACTTGGAAGAATTGATTGCACTTTGCTCATGGGGTGAGTGTTTTGGAAGGGCAAGGTGCACTGACCACCAGGAACGTGTGAGAAGTGTCAGATCTGAGGGTCTCAGGACAGAAATTACAGGAGTGCTCCATCAGGTGTGTGGGCTCCTGGGAAAGCCAGTGGATGGGATCAGCAGGAATGCTGAGTGGATGGGATCAGCAGGAATGCTGAGTGGATGGGATCAGCAGGAATGCTCAGTGGATGGGATCAGTAGGGAATGTTCAGTGGATGGGATCAGCAGGAATGTTCAGTGGATGGGGATCAGGAGGAATGGTCAGTGGATGGGATCAGCAGGAATGCTCAGTGGATGGGATCAGTGGAATGCTCAGTGGATGGGATCAGCAGGAATGCTCAGTGGATGGGATCAGCAGGAATGCTCAGTGGATCCGTATCAGTAGCCATGTTCCATGGGTGGGATCAGCAGGAATGCTCAGTGGATGGGATCAGCAGGAATGTTCTGTGGATGGGATCAGTAGGAATGGTCCATGGATGGGATCAGCAGGAATGCTCAGTGGATCTGTATCAGTGGGAATGCTCTGTATCAGTAGGAATGCTCTGTATCAGTAGGAATGCTCCATGGATGGGATCAGGAGGAATGTTCCATGGATGGGGATGCTCTTTCAGCTTGCCTTAACTGTGGTCCCTGGATGTGGTCCATGCACCCATCATCCTGCAGACAGACAGACAGCAGTTTGTGTGTCCCACACGCCCCAACACACACACACAGCAGCTGCTTTGCTTCCCACCCTGACAGTGGGGCTGTGCCTGCTGAGGACACTGTGCCACAGCAGCAGGGACACTCCCCTGCAGCACACTTGGCAGGCTGCTGGGAGGCAGCCAAAATAGGCTGGGCTTAGCTCTGTGATAATCTGGATCTACAGCTCCCAAAATGAGGTGAGCTTGAGTGCAGCCAGCAAGGCTACAGGGAGCTTGGAAACATTTCCACTCCATTGTGAGCATGGAAATAGGTGGTAACCCAAAGAAAAGAGAATTTATTTCCTGGATATCAGTAGATTTCCCTAAAACTTGACATAGGGCAAATTATTCAAGAACTTTAATCAAGTGACTGGGTTTGTTTGGATTAAAAACCTTTCAGCTCTGTTTTCTCACAGCTCCCATGTTTGTGTGATTGCTTCAATTTGCATTTATGGGTCTAACATATTGAAGTATCAGCACTCAGATCTAAAATCAGCAGTGTTAACACTATGCACTAGGAATTTTTATTTAATGAAAATACTAATTTTAAAAAACATATATAGACAGTGAAATAATGAGAGAATACCAAGGAGAAAAGAGACCACTTCATTTTTTAAAATCTTCCTCTGCCACTGACGCCTATGGGAGCCATTACAATCATTTATTTTCTTTATAAATTTATTGCTTTTGCCTTCAGGCTGGGGAGAAAAATAAGCCCCCAGCCTTGTGTGGCTGTACTGAGGATAGCAGCAGCATCCATTGCTACAATGTTTTTTGGGGCGTTTGGTAAATTTGTCTAAAGGACTGATAATCAGGGGAGAAATAAGGCACTTTTTCAAACCTGTTCAAGTCAGAAAGGAATATTTGGTGTGATTTTCCTGGTGATGCATCATTGTGCCCTTCCATTTCACTGCAGTGATAACTGCAAGGTCTGTGCAGGGTGGTGCAGCCGGGATGTGGGAGGGGGGGTAGAGGAGCTTTCATTTTAGCTGAGCATCAGACAACGGAGCAAACGCTGCTTGGGGCAATGCTAAATGTCCAAGCAGAGGCCACCACAGCCCAGGGAAGCATCTGTGACCCAGGAACCCTGGCAGGGCTGTGAGGAGGGTGAGCTGTAGGGAGGAGCATTCCAGCACAGCTCCCCTCGCTCACAGAGGGAATCATCATGCACAAAAGGCACCATCAGTGCAGATGGGTGCCAAGGTTTGTTTTGTGTGTCTAACTCTGCCAAGAACAAAGTCTTGATCATCTTGGTTGTCCCAAGTCCTCTCCAACAGCTTTTGAGATGATTGAGTTTATAGTGCTTGAGTTAATATTCTCTCCTAGTATTTTTTTCTCAGCTGACTGTAGGTAATAGTAGCCAATTTCTTGTGTGCTGAGAAAACTTGTATTTCAGGGACTGCTGTTTCTCCCTCACATGAGACTCGCTGGTCTCATCTCAATATTGCATTTTTTAGGCCAGTCAGACTGAAGTTGGAATATATGAGAGTTTTCCTCATCTGAATTGTGAATGGGCATGGATGGAATAGAATATTTATTTGTGTTTGGTCTGCATATTTTGCATCATTTGCAATGAGTTTGTATGGAATGGCAATGTTTTAGTGCTTAGATGATAAACTTTTGAAAAGTGACATTCTATTCACTTGTGCACCAGCCATAATGTGATGTATTGCACAGGCCAGTCCTCTCCAATACAGAGAATTTGTAGTGAAGAGGTTTTCTAGTCCTTGAGGCACATCAAGTGTTTTCTAGCACTTTAAAGCACTGTATGTGAACATAGTACAAAAGAAACACCAGATATTGTGGGTTTTAAACCCTCTGGTTCTACTCCATCAAATGAAATATACCCTTTCTTGAGTGTTTTATTGAAAAAAAAAAAGGCAAAAAAAAAAAAGCAAACACATAGAACACCCAAACCCCAGTAGATTTCAGATGAATTGTGTGGGTGCCCAGATTCAGGTCTCTGTGCCAACAGAAGGAGTGTTTATTATTTCTTCATGCATATTGCAATTTGCCACCTACACCCAAGTGGCCATGGGATAAAGGATTGTTCCCTTACCACAAAATCTCCTGCAAAGGCTGAGTTTGGGAGCAACATCCAGCTGGAATGAAGCTGTTGCTGGCTCAACTTTGCTCCCCTTTTTGCCTTAGAAACTGGGGAAAACTGCTGCCCTTGTCTCAGGAAGACTTCTTGTTACAGGTGCCTGACCTCAGAAGTGCTGGGGCAGGAAATGCAAAATGCTCATGTGTTTTTGGTATTAAAAACCCAGGAATGATGGAAACACCAGGGAAATGGGTGATGTCCAGAGCTTTGGAGTGTGTGAAATGCTCTGTTGATGAGCACTGGTAAGTTAAAAATTAAGGAAGCCACAAGGATTTGCCAGCTACCTTCAATAGGAAATATCCCTCCAAGTTAAAAGTACAGAAAAGGTTATTTGTTCTAAGTTTATAGAGATGAAAGTCTTAGTTTATGATTGGGACTTGGTAGTAAAAGTAGGTGTATAAGGCAGTTGATAATGTTGGTAATGTGGAGTAATATTTGCAGTAGGAATCAGGGGATTTTGGTACTTAGTTCTGCCATTGATTCACTCTCTCAGACTTTGTCAGCACAGTGTCTTCATTTCTGCAGTGATAAAAGGTGGCTGATAAATGTGCTCCTAAAGATCTAGTGGATTTTAAAGATTTTGGGACTGTAAAATTTGCAGATGATCAGTGTGGCATGATCATTTGCAGCAATATTTTTAATTTTTTCTCTTCGTAAGGAATATTACTTCTTTTTCTCCTTTTGAAAGTTAATTTAATTAGGAGTAAATGTTTCATGATACACCCACAGGAAATGTTTATTTACTTCTCAAGGTTTCATTAAACCCCAAACTGTTCTGTTTTCTGTGCTGATGAGACAGCTTGTCTCACTCATGGTCAGCCCCTAAATCATTCATGTCAACCCTTATGTTTATGTAACACCACTGCATACAGGGCTGAAGTTGGAGCTCCCCAGTAACTTTTTTATGAGTTGCTCTTGGGTTATTTCAAGGGTTTGAGTCTACTGGCATAAATTATTGGGATTAACAGGGGCAGCAGCAGGGAGCACGGACCCAGCTGTGCATTCCCCAGGCACGTGTTCCACAGGTTGGGGTTGCCAGCCTGCCCTCGTAGGTGCAGGGCCCATGGCCTCATCCCTTGTCCTGAAACGGCTTCAAGTGTTTCATTTAGAAGGGAAAACTAGAAATTGTGTGAAGGCTGTGGAGAGGAGGAGCAATAAAGGTCTGCACTTGGGCTCAGCCTGGATCAGCAGACAGGAGTCTCCAGGATGAGAGAGGCTGGGTCTGTGGGCAAAGCATTCAACTGGGCTTCAGACACAAAAACAGGTTCCTGCCCTGGCAGGAGCAGGGTTAAACTGGGGTTCAGACACAGGTTCCTGCCCTGGCAGGAGCAGGGTTAAACTGGGATTGGCACACAGGTTCCTCCCCTTACAGGAGCAGGGTTAAACTGGGCTGAGAGGTTCAGGTTCCTGCCCTGGCAGGAGCAGGGTTAAACTGGGGTACAGACACAGGTTCCTGCCCTGGCAGGAGCAGGGTTAAACTGGGGTTCAGACACAGGTTCCTGCCCTGGCAGGAGCAGGGTTAAACTGGGCTGAGAGGCTCAGGTTCCTGCCCTTTCAGGAGCTCTGGCAGTGCAGGCAGCTCAGGCTCTGTGCTTGGGGGGCCTCTGCAAAGCTGAGATAATGAAATTCATCTGCACTCACCCATGGCTGGCGTGGTCTGGGAGGGGGCTGAGCTCCCTCAGAGAGAAGCTGCTGCTCTCTGTGCCTCCTAAAGTGCCAAATATCTCTATAAGCTTAGAACAAATAACCTTTTCTGTAATTTTAACTTGGAGGGATATTTCCTATTGAAGGTAGCTGGCAAATCCTTGTGGCTTCCTTAATTTTTAACTTACCAGTGCTCACCAACAGAGCATTTCACACACTCCAAAGCTCTGGGCATCACCCATTTCCCTGCTGTCTCCATCATTCCTGGGTTTTTTTATACCAAAAACACACGAGCATTTTGCATTTCCTGCCCCAGCACTTCTGAGGTCAGGCACCTGTAACAAGAAGTCTTCCTGAGACAAGGGCAGCAGTTTGCCCCAGTTTCTAAGGCAAAAAGGGGAGCAAAGTTGAGCCAGCAACAGCTTCATTCCAGCTGGATGTTGCTCCCAAACTCAGCCTTTGCAGGAGATTTTGTGGTAAGGGAACAATCCTTTATCCCATGGCCACTTGGGTGTAGGTGGCAAATTGCAATACCCACATTCCAGAATGGTTATATCAGTGTTACCTGCCCCAGATGCTTGGCACTTGGGATCAGTAATATATCACAATCTTATGGGATGGAAGGAGTATCCCCAGGTTTCTTTTGCTTGAGGACAGAGATTTTGATTAATTTTTTTCCTTCTCTTCAGGGTTAGCACTTTTCCTTATATATATTTCAAGGTAGGGAAATTGCTCACTTGACAACTGTGGATAAAACACGAAATTTTAGATAATGTTTTAAATTCACCAGAGACAAACCTGCTTCAAGGTAATTTATAAATTAAACTAAATTCAAATATTGTCTGGTGGCATCTACCTGTAATTAGAAAACTTTCTTGAAGAGGAAAGAGTTGGCTGGTATACAAATGATTTTGCAGCTAAAAATAGGACTGTTTAGGGACTGGGTGATGTTGGGTGAATCACGTGTTGAATGGAATGAGCTTTCTTCATTTGGTATTTAAGTTTTCTCCTGCTCACCAGCTTGACCAATTTCAAGCTTGCTATGTAAAGGTTAATGGGGAGAGAGTCAGAGAGTTTGCAGTTTATTTGGTGTGAATTTGATTTCAAAATTGTCTTCTCCCATCTCTTCTTATCTCTCTGTTGTGGGATCACAGATTGCTTTGGGTTGGAAGGGATCTTAAAGCTCACCTTGTTCAGAAACACATAATCACATAAGCCATTATATGCAGGTGCTTTTATTAAGAGCTCTGGGTGTCAGGAGTGTTCAACTCAAATCTGACTCCAACCCTACATTCGAGATGATCGTGTTTTATATTCTTTTGTTATATAACTTTCATGGTAATTATTAAACTTAGATTGTTCTATTGTATACATTGATTTCAGTCAAGCATGGCTTCTCATGGTTCCCCCTTAAATTTCTAACATAGTTTCTCATGATTCTTCTTATGATTATACAATAATTATATTTAGTTACTGAACAATCATCACATCTAACAATTATATCATTTATCATACTGCTTACACAGGTGCAGTGATCTGAGCAAACACAAAGCCTACCATTTCCAAAGTCTATCTTTAACATTTTCCAGGGCTCCACTATCACCCTCATCCTGCCCCTTTCCATGGACAGGAGCACCTTCACTATCCCAGGTTGCTCGAAGCCCCAGTGTCCACACCCATTTTCTCAGGGCTGCTCTCAATACTTTATTTGCCTTTTTTAAGTCTTTTTCATGCCTTAAGGGAGGAAAAAATAGTCCTTTGATAAAAAGTGGGATTTTTTATATTTTGAGAAATGTTGTTTCAGAGCTGCTTTATTTTTCTTTCCTTGGATCTGCTCCCCATGGTTCCATCAGCCCAGGATGTTTGCATGGAGAGCAGGGCAATGCTGTGTCTCAGCTCACTTCCAAGGCTGGGAGCCTCTGAGCTGCCCTGCCCTGCTGGGCATTGTCCTGCCTGCCTCTGCCCTCTCCTGCCCTCTTTCCTTCCAGTGTATTTAACTCAGTGCACAGCATTCCCACCTCCCTTCTTGCCTTTCACCTGCCAGTTGCTTTGTTTTGAGCAGCTCCTCACCTGTCACAGGCTGCAGGGGCCACACCTGCAGCAATGGGCAGGGAGGAGAGGTCACTGCAAACGTTTGGGTTTTGTCACAAGCCCTGTAGCTGCACTGGGGCTCCTGAGCAAGAGCTCTGCTGCCAAGCAAAGGCCACTGCCTTTCCCAGTTTTACAGTTCTGATAAAAATTCTGAGCACTGAGAGATCATTCATTCAAGCGCATAAATCAGAAAAGAAAAGAAACAAAATTATCCTTTGCAAGTAGCAGTGTGCTGTAACATGCCTCTAACAGATTGCACCTTTATTCAATTTCTTTGTAAGGGGCCATGTGTCAAAAGGCTTCTTCCCTAGGCCTGCTAGAATGTTAAATGGAAGGACAGCAGATTTCCTTCACCTTTTACCTTGAAGCAGTAAACATTGTTGCTGGGAGGTGACATCAGTCAAAAACAGTGCCAAATTCAGGTATGGCAGACTCCAGGGCAACCTGTGCTCAGTAGGTGTCTAATTCTGACCTGTAATTGCAGTCATTTTCAGAAACTCAGTGCTTTCCAGATGAGTTTCCCTTAGTCCACAGAAGTGTAGAACTAAAGCTGCCGTGGTCTTGCAGCTGAAGGACATGAGAAAAATATGTGGGTAAATATCCATCCTAGGAAAGGAAGGATTTGTAGCATTTGGGTAGTTTTCAAGTGGGAAGGGCAGCATTGCTCCATAGTTGATAGGACATGCACCAGCTCATGTGTCCTCTGCTCATAAAGTGACTTAGTGATGATCCATCATCTTCTCACTGAAAATATTTTGCAAGGTTGCAGTAGTTTTGAAGGAGACAAACACTGGAAAGCAAGTTATTGGGGTTTTCAATTTTAAAAGGAAATATTACATGTGTTTCAAAAGTAAAAATGAAGGTAAAGATGACATTAAACTCAAAAAAGACATGAAAGCAAACCCCCTCTCCCTGTGTGGATTGAAAGATATGTAGTCTCCCTAAAGTTTTTCAGGGTTTTTATTTCAGAAAGTTAATATTTTAGCAGAAATTACTCCAATAAACCAGTTACTTCCTGTAATGTGTGGTATCTGGACTGAGATCACAGGTGAAAGAACTGTCTGGTGCAAACATCAGGGTTTGAGCATTTCTTTATTTTTGCAGCACAGCCCTCAGCTGTCAGTATGTTTTTTGTAGTTGCCTTAATAAAAAGTCTTTATTTCATCATCTTAACAGTTTTGCCCCCAGAAAACAGAGCTTTGCCTACTGTGTTGAATGGAGGGCCTGGAGGACAAATGATCCTGCTGTATTTGATATACAGCCATCAATAACTCCATGAGTTACCTGCAGACCACAGGGGCAGCTTGATGAAGGTGAAGGAGCCAACAGGAATCAGTGTGTGATGGTGCCTGTGTTGCTCTTGTAAGATGTTCTGGGGGAGTATTAACAAAGATAAGGAGGGGATTTGTTCTTCATGCACTGGAGTGACATGTGAGGGGGATACCTGGACCATGCAGCTTTGTTCCAGATGTCAGCTGCAGAGTTATTTCCAGGGACATCACCCTCAGGAAGCAATCTGAGTGCTGGGGGCTTGTAAGCTGCCTTTGGGACAGGAAAGAGGGCTGTGGGAGGCCAAACTTGTGGTGCTGGTGGCACACAGGTGGATGCCTCTGTGTGGTTTTGCTGGGGCAGGGGATGGAGCTCACTGCCTGGTGCTGCTGGGCTGTGCTTCCCAGCACAGGTAGCAATGCTTGCATTTGGCTTGCTAGTAGTGCACAAGGTCCAGAATAAGGCTATAAAATACTTCTTTTTTTTTCTTCCATGTTCCTTGGTTCCTTATCTTCTTGAGTGTGAAGGTTTGGGGCTTAAAGGGAGGAAAAGTGATCACAGACATGAAAGTCAGCTCTAGTGAGAGAGGAAGTGATAACACCCAGCACTCTGCTGTATGGCTCTGTATCATGCAGTCAGTTTTTCAGGTTTTTTATCTCTCCTTTGGATTAAGAGGCTCTGAGGCACAAGGAGGCTCGATGTATTTGCTGCAGCAGAGAGATGTGTCTATGGTGTGTTGGGGAAAGGAGAAACTCAAGAGCAAGCAGGCACATGTCAGCTTGCCCTCCTGCAGCTGATACAGATTAAAAAGGAGGCAAAACCCAAGAGCAGGAGCATCAGCTGTGCACCCCTAGGGGCTGCAAGCAGCTCAGGGAACCCCTTCATGTCCTTGCACAAGTTAAAGCTTGGTCAGTCATTTGCCATCACATTGCTGAAGATGCTGTCCTCACTTAGCAGCAGTAAACGTGCAGATCTGGGGAGGGGAGAGCCAGGGAGCCACCACAACATCTCAGCAGATCCTGCCAGCAGGTACAAATCATCCCACTGGAAATGTGCCCTGGCAGCTCTTGGGAAGTCACAACAAGCAAACAGAGCTGGCTTTGGAAGGAAGGGCTTGTCTGGATTAAGGGCTCTGACTGCTCTCTGTAATCCAAGTGTTTAAAAAAATGTTGGGAATTGTGGATGTGTTTGCAACTGCTGGGAACAGGTTATTGACAACTTGTGGATTTAGGAAGCATTGTTTTTGGTGGCTTGCTGCTGAAGGTTAAGTAGGGGCAGGACCAAGATCTGACCAGGCAGCTGCAGGTAATTCATATTGTAGGTAAGTTTCTGAAGCTGTCATCAGAGGCTGATCCCTCCCAGTATGACCAGCATGACTCCACAACAGACTGGGCTTTTCTTCATGTTGCAGGGGAAGGTTTAAGCTGCTTGATTGTCTTGTTCATCTGTGCTAGAGAGAGCTGGACTGTCCACCCACTGCACAAACAGAAGAAAACAGGTCCCATTTCACTCACAGATCATATTTACTTGTGCCTTTCAGTCATTTTTAATTTATACACTGTCTTTACACATACTGCATTTTTTGATTCATTGTATAGGGAATTACTGCAAGCTGGTTTTTCAGTTTTCCTTCTAATACCTACACAAAACTCAATTAAAACTAATACCAATTAGCTGTGAATGACTTTTCAGAACCCTATTAAACAAAAAATACGAGCAGATGAGACCTATTTAAAATATGGGAGAATGTCAGTTTTAACATCCATTATGTTGCTGTACTTCCAAACCATAAAAGTGACAAGAATGGCATGCACTGTGTAAAAGAAATTTCTTATGGTCACTTAAAAAAATGTTTTTATTATTATTAACTGCTGGAAAGTCAGATATAGATAGTAAATATTCTTTGATATGGAGTACAGATTTTCATGAACTGCCACTTCAAATTTCCCAACCTTTAATATTTGTTGCTGTTAAAAAGTTGTTTTGCTGCTGCTCTGAAGTCCTTAAAGTATTTTTAAATGCTGTAGAGGTTTGTGAGGTGTGTGTAGCAGTTCCTACCTTATGCTTGCTCTGTGAAAAGGTAAAAATTGTGCAAAATCTGCGTATTGTGTTCAGAACATTTGCTCAGTGATTGAGGAGATGGGAATTTGCCTGAGTGAACATATTAAGCCATACCAAATGTCCAGCTAAGCAGCACTGGTCAATAAAAGGTGTCCAGGGCAGACAATAAGAGAAATACACGAGTAAAAAAAAGAAAAAGACCTTTTAAGATACTTCCCCAATCATCTGTGACTTACAAATTTTTGGATACTTGTAGTTGTTAACCCTGAATGAGATTTTTTTTTTTCCTCTGAATATATGAATATACTTAAGTCTTGAATCCATGTAAAATTTCAACACCAACAGAATCTCATGGGAATAAATTTCAGTAGCTCTTTATAATGAAATTTATCTTTTAAATGGTCTGATCATAGGTTAAATAGCTTTGTTCTTTTGAATTTCAAATTTGCATCTGACACTGGTTTCCTATTAACCAACTCCAGTTGCTTAAATTATTACAGAAAATGTCTCAACTGTGGTCCTGATTTTTAAACATGAGTTTATCCCTCATCTGCGGGGTTTCTTTTTAATTTTTTTTTTCTCCCTTCTTACTTGTTCTTGCTAATTAGAAATCAGCTTGAAACTGAGCAAAGCTCAGCCACAGTTTCTGGACTTAGGGAGTGGAAATGGCAGGAGTTGAGAAGCACCTTCAGAGCAGGTTGTACACGGCAACAGCCAGGGCAGGAACACATAAAAAAGACATAATAGATGAACTGCAGAGCAAACTGAATTAGATGCACTTAGAGCAGTGTAATGAACTGGTGCCTTTAGTAATTAGCCAGGGCTGAAGTGATCTACTGTGGATTATATTCTTTGACTCTCTAATAATCTAAGTCACATTTCCCCTGGTTGACATTTACCAAAGGCCTCAATTTTCTGGTGTTTCATAGCTCACTTTTGAATGCTCAAAACCTGGATGTTAATGTTGAGAGCTTCAGTTTAAATTGTCCTTTCTGCAATTTTGTACGCTTCTAACTTTATTACAATTCTGTCCTTTAAGTCAGATACATCAGACGTTATTGCAGACATATTAGAGTATAAAACTTGTCTGGACTCAAAAATGGTAATAAAATTGAGATCCTTTTCCATGGAACTGGCTCTTTATGGACCTGTTTTCCCAATAGAATATCCACCAGCTTCTTCAGGGCTTCATTAGTGTCCAGGCCTATATCAGACGTGTGGTGCTGGATATATTCTGCTTCCAGGCTGCAAATGTGGAGCATAGGTGCACCCAAAGGGGTGATCTCAGTGCTGCTGTGACATCCTCCTTGAAATTCCCAAAATCTCTTTCAGGACTTGCTATTTTTTTACTGGTTTTGGTTGGTTGATTGATTTTGGTCCCTTTTTTTTTTTATGTTTTTTACTTTTTTTTTGAATCAGAAAATATTGTTCAGTATGTGCACTTTTATATTACTGCAAACTTCAGAAGTTGAAAAAATGCAACTTTAGGTAATTTGAAATGACAAAAACATATAAAGGCTGAAATGTGCATCTAAATTTTCAGTGTTAGTGCTTCCCTGTGAAGAACTGAGGAACCTTGAATTTTGGAGTATTTTCTGAAGGTTTTGTTTATTACTTTGAGGCCTGTAGTCTAACCTTAATATGGGAACTGATATTCTCATCAATGTGTTGCCTTTGAGAATGGAAGCTCTGGGTGAAGAAGTTCAAGTACCCTGATGGTCCTGTCAGTGTGTTCATGTTTCATGTTAAGGGACTCTGAGAAATTCCAACACCACTGCAAGTCATGAGTAATGGCACACAGTTAGTTAAATGTGTTTACAGGCTTCTGTTTGTCTCTTTTAGGACATCTTTGGAATTGTCATCTCATAAGTCTCAGGCTGATGTATGTCAGATATTGGCATCAGGATTAGGACTTGAGCAGTCAACAATTTGTTTATTTTCATCAAAATATGTGTGTGTTGAGAGTGTTTACCAGCACTTATTTGCATAGGGGAAAAGCCTTTAAATGATGCTGCTTATCTGGTCTTTAGCCCCATAGCATTCATAGCAAAGATGCTGTTAGCTGAGTTGTGTTATTTAATCTGGTGTTCAAAAGAAAATGTCAACCAGACCAGCTCTGAAAATTAAACTGTTCCAATGCCTTTAGGACTTCTTTCTTCCATTGGCTTCAAATGAAAATAAACAGAGATTTTTCTATTCTTTATGGAAATCCATCTGCTCCTGTTTCTCTTTTTGTGTGATTTTGAACTATTGCATCTGCTTTTCCTTGCTCCTTTCCAGTATCTGTCATTGCTCTTGTTTCCTGTTGTATTTCATTTCTTCCTCTCTTCTTTTAATATTTAAATCACTCAAACCACCCGAGTTTTTAATGATCTAATTTTCCAAATCAACCAAATACCTAACACTGTTGGGATTTCCTGTCATTTTGCCTGAAAACATTCCTCTCCTTGGCACCCATTCAGTGACTTGCAATACACCCACAGCACTTGAAACAAAGGTTACATTGCTTCCCTGAGGTCTCTGCTCAATCTTTGGTACCTTGGCAGGATTCACAATTAGCAGTAAATACATTTCTGCTTGCAACTTCTTCTCAAATTTAGCTCCTGGAACACCACCTGGAGGATTGTCTTACATTTGAATTTGCCAACTATTAGAAAGGCAACTGTCAGAGCTGCTCTGGGTTTTTCCTTCTATTCTTACAGTTGATTGAGTCTGTTTTACACTGGGTTCCCTTGCAGATGAAGCTGGGACAACTCTTGTCTGTGTTAGTCTGGACTGTCCAGGTATGGACTGTTCCATATAAACCCAATAACACTGTTAAGCCAAACCTGGGTGAGCTCTTGTAAAAGATCATGAGAGAGGGACTGAGCAGGGAAGGGCATACAGAAAAATTGGCTGGAGAGCTTAGGGGACACCTTGAACTTAACCTTGTGTCAACCTAAAGCAGCCCCAGCAGTCGCTGTGCTGGAGGTTTTGGGGCTTTCTGGTGCAGCAGAGTTGCCTGAGCCCAGCTGAAACACCTCAGGGTACTTGAGTTACTTTGGGCTCAAGAGGTGAACATGTCCTGATGGAGCTCTCAAAAGAGAGAAGAGCAGGGAATTGAGGGAGAGAGGTGAATATTTCATCTCACAGGCCTTTTAAAAATGCCTGTTTTGGCAATAACAAAGCTGTGCCTTCTGCAACAAAGAAAAGGGCTGGGTAGCTCCTGTAGCTCATGGCTGTACTGCCAAGGGCTTGGGCTGGAGAAAGCAGCTTTGGGCTGATCAAAGCTATAAAAACCAACGTTTCAGTGGGGGGGACTGCTCCAGGTCCATGCTCAAACACATTCTCCATCATGGCATAAACATGACATGAGTCAAATGTTTGCTTCGGAAGTCTCAGCATAACTGAGTAGTGTCTCATGCATGGTGATTGTGTGTGGTGGAGCTTGTGGCTGACTTGCTCAGAAATATCTTTCAAGAGCTTTGAAATTCTTGTCTCCCTCCTATGCCTTTTGGACAGTGCACGAGGTTCATAACATGCATCATTATTCCACTTGATGATTTCTAGTGTCATACAGGATTATTCAAATTTTGTTTGATTTCCTATTTCTGGAAAATGCTACAGTGGAACTTATACTTTGCTTGCTTTAATTGTTTCTAGTGGAAGAGGCTGTTAAAGGAGCATTTTTCAAGCCCAGCCTTTGCTACAGCAGAGTATTTTATTCCATTCCCATCACAAGTGCTTGGGGAGGTATCCTGGGGAGGTGGGCCTCTCCTCCTCCTTATTGTAGAGGGATATGAATGGAGAGTGGGGATTTTATGAGGCTCCTGCTCAGCAGTAAATAATTTAAAATCCAGAAAAAAAAGACCACTCTAATACTTAGTGAAAAGAGAACCTGAAAGACATACAAAAACAAACTGAACTTTTTAAAGCATGAATGAACATTACCAATAAGTGAATGGTCCTGGAAGCCTGTTCTCTTTTGCTGTTTAGCTGCTTCAAACGTGAGCAATCACAGTGCAGAGCTCTCTGTTTCACAGCCAAGACATGCCTGCTAACCCAACAGCAGCCTGGGGCTCTTAGAAAGCTGTTTTGAGGCAATAAGGGGGGGATTTCATCTGAAAACAAACTCGTGTTTATTAATGAGAACAAGGTATTTTTTCCTGCTGTTAGAAGGATGATGGATATTGGAGAGATTGTTTGTGACCATGATGTACTGCTCTACCTGCTGCCTTGCTGCTGACTCCTGTGACATTTGCCTTGCATTCACAGACAGCTTGGCGCTGGGAATAGCCCAGATCACCCACCAAATATCTCCAGTGAGAAGCGCCCCATGAAGGAAAAATGAAAAAAAAATATCTTGTTGGTGTTTTAGAATGCTTGCTGTTGAGAGACTTCTTATTTTAACAAGTTTGAATTATGTTGTAATGGCTTAAGTTTTACACCAAGTTGAAGGTGAAAACTTTTCTATTTGACATGACTGCTCCCAGTCTCTCATGGCACTGCTGTTAATATGCTGCTGTTGACTTTGAGTGAAAAAATAACAGTTCTCATACATCTTCTACCTTAAAATGTAGTGTCATCATAATCCACTTTTACTTGGCAAAAGTTAGAATTTCAGTTACCCAGGGTTAAAGTATTGTTGGAGGAATTGTTGGAATAAGGCAAAAGTTAAGGTGGTCATTCATCCAGAACTCCAGCCAGGCTATAAATGAGCCATTCTTTATCTCTGTGTAGTTGAGATCACTTTGCTCCCTTTCCCCTTGTTTAGCTTTGTGTGCTTTCATCTGAGACTGAAATAAAAAGACCTAAATTCTGAAAAGATACATGTAGCGCTCTTTCAGAGACTCAATAAGAACTGGAATAGTTAGGAGCATGTTTTGGGCACTTATCCAAGCCCAAACAAATCTCTACATAGTCTGAGGAACAAGAACTGAATTGCTATTACAGAAACTGCTTTCACAGGTGAAAAAGAAAACAGCCAGCAAGTGAGATAGGCAAAGTAAAACAATTCTGCCTTTCCCAGCTGAATAACAAATAAGTTTTTTCAGCCTCTAGTTTTGTTGGTTTTTTTTTCCTTTCCACTTCACCTGTAAAAGCTGTGGGTTTGGAGGCCAATATATTTTAACTCGGGAAAAAAATAGTTAAGAAATATCAGATCACACAAGACAGTCCACAAAGCAGTGGGGCAGAGAATGGAGTTTAATTTTTTGTTCAAAGCAATTCTACAAGGCAGTTCCTGATCTGGAAACTTGATTTATTCTGTTTTATGCAGAAGCAACCTGAAATGTTTCTTTACCCCAAGTCTGTATATTCTGTGCAATCATGTACTCTTGGAGTGATTGACTTTTGGTGTGCACACGCTTTCCATAATTCATTTAGAATTCTCTTTTCTCATTAATATTCCAGTTTAAGCACTATGTAATTGGTCAAAGTAAGTTGTTTCAAATATTTAAATATAAGTGTATAGAAAATAGTTGGCAGTTCTTACCTCCCTTCCCCTTTTGTTATTGATGACTCTCTTAAACTCCTCCAGTCTACAGGGAGCATTTCCTCATCTTGGTAGAAACACCCTGGCTGCTGCCTGACTTGAATGGAGAGTTTTGTAATTTGTGTCAGGAGAGAAAGTCTTGTCTTTGTGACATGCAAAACCACATAAAGAAAGCCTCTGAGAGACATTTCTGTTGAAAAGCTGTTTGCTGACACTGTGGAGAAGTGCATCTGCAAGTGGGGAATCCATGTGTGTGGTGGTCATTGCTCCCAGTATCCTCCTCCTCCTCCTCTCAGGAGAGGCTCTGCCCAGTGGGCTGGTACCTGAGCAGAGGGAAAAGCAGGATCCCTGCATCTTTGGCCTCAAATTTGGGTGTTTTTGTCCTAGTGCCACATATTGCACCTTTAGTCTGTAGCTTTAAATCTGCCATGTTAATGCTAAAGACACAATCACGGGGTTTTCACTTTGCAAGAGGGGAAAATTGTTTCAGATTTATTTCCTCTGCCAGTGGCTCTTCTATATGGACGCTCAGACTATGCAGGAGGGAAAATCTCCCAGTAGTCAGTCTGCTGCTGCTGGTTAAAGAGGCTTGGAAACATCATAAAGGTCAAAAATATCGTAGCTGTAAATGGAAGTGTTTAAAGTTGGAGAGCGATTTATGGAAGAGGACAGCATGAATTGGCACTGAAACCATTCTTTTCCATTATTTCCCTAAATGACTCTTTTAGTAGTGTTGAAATCAAGGTAATCAAGTTTGAAAATTAATGGGAAGGAACAGCAAATAATTAGGAACAATGCTATCAAGGAGGTAACTGCTCTGACTACTGGCATACCTGATTCTGTAGCTGCAGTAGCTGTGACTATAGAATGAAAATAGGAGTAGATTATCTTTCCATTCAGCTCCCCACACCACCCTCCTCCCCCAAACTATGAAAGTGTTTGATTTTTTTTTGTTTTTTTTATTTTATTATGAATGAGTGACGCATAGAAAAGAGTACAAAGACTTTTGGTGATTTTTTTTTTTTTTTACTGAAACTTGTGGTGTTAGCTTTTCATTGTGGCCTAGATGTAACCAGCTATCATGCTGTGTTTCAGAGAATCCTGAGGGTCAGATGCCCGTTCCTAATGGACCACCAAATTAATATGACTTTTTAGCACAGTTGTCTTTTGGGTTTTTTTGTCATTAGGATTTTTTTTTTCCTTTGGGGGAAAAAAAAAAATCACTGATGTGAGAAACTTTGGGAAATTGTGTGTGGTTTAAAGTGTTGTAGTCTTAAATGCATGTTCCACTCTGGATCAAGTGTCCTGTGTCTGTGAACCATGAGGCTTTTTTTTTGCTTTTTTTTTCCACCTATTTTTCCAGTTTTTAAGTGTTGTTCCTATCTTGGGCTGCTGTCCTCGATTGTGCTGCCAGTTTTTAACTTTGTTAGAAACACTCTCACTCCAATTGGATTATTAGTGTAAATGGCAACCGGCTGGGAAATCTTTTCAGCCTTTTGACTGCTTTGAAAGGAAATCTTTCATGGCTCTTTGTATCCCACACGGCACACAAATTGTAGTGCAGCCTGCTGCAAGCTGTGTGTAATATTGGCCTGTGATCTAAATTGGCTTAGGAATGCAGTGAGGATGCACAGGCAGTGAATCCTGTGAACCTCCATGCCTGAGCATGGTGCTGGGCTGTGGCTGCAGTGCAGTGTCTCCCAGCAGGTCTGTCACCCTTGCTGGGGACACAGACAAGTGCCAGCCACACAGGACAAACCAGGGACACACATGAATGCAGCAGAGCTGAACTCACAGCAAATTCTGGATCTGCTTCTTCCCATCTTGACTTTAGTTCTTCAAATAACTTAATATTTTTTTATGCTGATGACGCTGTTTTCTTTATCACCATAAATCATTGTTTTATGCTGATGACACTGTATTTCTCTATCACCATTAATCATCTATAATGCTTGAGAGGGAAATGTTAATGAAGAATACAATTTATTAAATGTCACCCAGTGGGTGGGCTAAAAGGTGGATTAACTGCAAACCTTATTATAAACAGGGCCAAAATAAAGTAATGACCCAAACAGACTGGTAGATGTGGTGTGGGAGGTACTGGAAGAGGTGAGCAGGACATGGTCAGTGCCTGGGAGAGCAGGGAAGGGCTCTGCAGGGTGGGACAGCACCTGGGGAAGGCTGGGACAGCCCAGCAGAGCGGGAAGGAGCTGTTCTGGAAATGGAGGGGCTTCCATTGCTGTGTGCAGTGTGCTTCAGAAAGCCCCAGCTTCCCACCTGGTGCTGTTCTTTGGGAAGGCATGGCAGAAACAGGAATTGGAATTCAACTCTGCCCCTCAGGCTCCCCTGCTCTTTGGAAGCACAGGATACCCTCTGATATTTCCCTTGCCTGATCACAGAATAACTAACTCTTGCAAATCGGGGAGAGGGACTTGAATGGCAGAAAGGCTGACAAAACAAACGCCTGAAGCCACAACTATTACTTAGAGAATGTTTTAAATCTTAATTCAGCTCAATCTTTGATTGGCTAGCTTGTCTCTGCTATAAACTTTAAAGACATGTTAGTTACCTGTCATTTTAGAGATTGCTTCTATACCCTGTCCACTTGTAGGCTGCTTGTTTCCCAGAAGGCACAGATTTCTTTTTAGATTTTAATTTTTAATTTTTGCCACATTTTGATTATGGCGATATTAAATGGGGTCAGTGCTCAGTCAACTGTTAAATAAATTGCAAATTCTACAAAACACAGCCAGCAGAGTCATTACTAACTGTAATGCTGAAACTTCAAGCAAAATTACATCTGGCTACAATGCTATTCAGATGCATAAATTATACAGCCTCTGATTATCTTAAGGAAAATTCAGCTATTAAACTTATTTTATGGGCACAAAACAAGGGGAACTGCCAAAAGGAATCTGTGCATCCTAAAAGTCATGAGAAGAAAAATAATTGGCAAACCTTTTCCGCCTGCAGTTTTATGGAATGTTCTCTCTCCCTCCTGATGTTCAATCAGCCTCCACCACTGGCACAGATGAAATCACACAGTGTCAGAACTGGTGGGGGAATGCAGCCTGTGTAGCTTTGGAACAGCAGGTGGGTCCAACATTTCAAATCTGACCCCAAACATCCCCCACCTTTCATGGGGACCTGGGAGGGGTGAATCTCCAGGGGAGAAAATTGTAATTGAATGCAGACAGCAATAAGGATGCTCGATGGTGGGGTGTTGAGTGTGCTGCAGAGCTCCTCCTGAGAGCTCCCAGCTGCCCTGGGGCTCAGGAGGGACCAGCCCTCTTCATGTGCCAGCAGGGCACTGGTGCCTGACTCCTGCCTGGGAGTGGGGAAGGATGAAGAGCAGAGCCTGGAGGGGCTGATGGCACAAGAACCCAAATGGCATTAGATCACACACCACAGCTGTGCCAGAAACCCCTCAGACTCAGGGGCATGGCATAGTGCTTCCTTCCTTGTTCTCCCACACCCAATTTTATTTCAGTATTGCCAGTGTTAAATTCAGAATTACCTCTGAAGAATAGCAAGTACATTGCTTAAAACAGCCCTGTCACCAGATTTTCTGAGTTGCTTCAATGTATTTTAAACCATTCTTACATTTGACAAGTAATTGCCAAAATAGGTTATATGCCACTGACCTTTATCAAAGTCTGATTTTTTCCAAGCCTTGTCTCACAGTTCCGTCCTGTAAAGACATTCAGGGAAGATAATTGCTCCCTAAACTAATTGCCTTCTCTGCTGTTCTTTTCTGGACTTTTGCAAGACAGAGGAAATTTTGCTATTATTTGTTCTTTGAATAGGTCTCAATTCTTCAGACTGGAGATAGGAGAAGGTACCCCAGTTTTGTTTTCATTCCTTCCTTCCTTCCTTCCTTCTTGTAACAAGAATTATGAGTCAGGAGCATTGCTGCTTTCTTTCTGGAGTATTTCTATGCAGAATTTGTAGAGGAAATCATAATTTTATAAGTCCAGTATGTGGTGTTATATCATATAAATATTATTTATATCATAATGTAATTTAGATCATAAATATAAATATGGCTAACAGGAATTATGGATAGTGCCTATGAGTACATGAGGAAGTACTGCATTTCTGTTCCTAACATTATGCAACCTGAATCTGGTTTTTCCTCCCTGATTAATCATAACTATTCAGTATTTCAATATATATTGATCTTTGAGATGTATTTGATCTATGAGGAAGGGAAGATTAATCTTGTTTTAACAAAGCTCTTCTGTTTAATTCAGCTCTGTGATAGGTTGTGAGTGATACCCTTGGTGGTTGGCACAGTTTTAGTCAAGCCCCGAGCTCCTCCTTGGCTGAGGGATATTGATAGCTGCTAAATATGAGCAAAGTTATTAATGGCACTGAAGCATACCAGGATTCCATGTAAATGGTTGGTGTCAGGACAGAGATAATTCCTGTGGTGTTGCAAAAGGAGTTGATTTTTTGACACTGACGTAGTTGGAGGAGCCTCTGTCCCTCCTGTGAGTGGTTTGAGTGTGCAGTGTGGCTGTGGTAGAAAAAGGAGAATACTATTCTCTGAAACTAGAAATACACTGAAGGAAAAAATATAGAAGAAAATTTTCTATTCCTGACAGAGGGAAATGTCTCATATATGAACAGATTAAAACAAAAATAAGTAGGACCGCATCTTTTAATTGCAAGATTCCTCAGCCACTTCACCTCACTCTTTGTGAGGGTTTCTTCACTCCCTTTGAAAGATATTCAGTATACTGCATTTCTTCTGAGCTTTATTTACCCCTTTTCCAGTATTAAGCTGAAATTATTCCACAAAGATAGCTCCTGACCTAGTGTTTTGTACTACTGCAGCTGACAGCCTTTCCACTTGGAGGTTTTTAAGGCTCGTGGAGCTACACTGCAGACTTTCACTCTGTGTGTGTGTGTGAATGTGAATTGCAATCTTTTAGGAAAAAAATAAACATTGTGAAATTAGGAAGCTATTTAGAAGCACAAATATGTTTGGGTTTTTTTTTTTTAAATGCAGTTAAAATGAATAAACATCTTCTGTGTATTTACTGTAGTTTCCTATCTTTGGTTTTGTGACCTTTAACAGAAGTTTAAAAGGAAATTGGAAAAAATATTTCTCTCAATTGAGCGATTAAAAAAGGCCCAAAAACAACTACTGCAAATTCTGCAAGGAGCGGATTATAAATCACATTTTTTACTCCCCCTTCTGGTTGTGGTTTTAAGGAATGCACACACATGGAAAGCAGGACTAAGATTGTCAATTTGTTATCTGAAAACGTTTTAACATCTATTTCTAACTGTGAAATGTGTCATCTTGGGAGCATATAATTTCTTCTATTAAGATGCTGTGTGTATATAATTTAAAATAACAATGCAAGCAGATATGCCAGTGTTGTGGTGTGTTTCATTTCAAGCAGCTTAAAAAGAGAACAATTTCTGTTAGCTTGGGATTGCAATCTAATAGTCCTCCTCACACAGAGCAATGGTTTATTACTTAAATGTTCCTGCCCAGATCAATGTGTTTACTGAAGACACAAAGTGTGGGTCAGACAAGTGAAGTCACAGGGCCAGCACACTAAAGGCTTATTAGCAATGTCAGGTCACTAAACAATGCAATCAGAAAGGTGTTTATTGTAAAATGCCACTTCTACAAGAAATGCATAAAATTCCTTCAGTGCAGCATGAGATGCAAGAGCATAAAATAGCCAGGTTTTGTAAAGCAAATTAAAGCCTTCCATCTGTATTTGCAGAGGTGGATTTCAGGACGAATCCTTGGCACTACAGTGATTTTTAATTTTTTCTGGGGGAGCTGTGGACTTGTCCATTCTCACTGCAGACGTTGATTTGTTTAAGGGTTGTTCTGCCTGTGTGATGCTCCCACGTCATTGCAGGTGTGGGAATGATTTGGGCACAGCTGTCCCAGCTGTGGGTTGGCCCAGGGAAGCCTCACTTATTATCTAAGCCTCACTTATTATCTAAGCCTCACTTAGGTTATTAAAACTGTGCTGTTTGGTCCATTAGGGAAGCCACCATCAGTTTGGGAGTGCCAGCGATGCTGAGGAGTTTATATGTTCTGAGAGCCCAATAAACATCATCTACTTCACTTACAGAGTGCAGCAGTTTTAGATGCCTGGTTGCTTTCCCAGATTTTGTTGCCTTTCTAATTAAATCAGACTTGGGGATTTGAAATTGAATTGGTGTGAAATACACAATAAAGGTCTGTAAGTAGTTGAAGACTGGCAAGGCCTGGGCATGTATTTAAGTAGCATGGGAAGTCAGAGAAACCTGACTACAAACAGTTCTAATGCTGTTCTCTATCCCTTTTTATTCTGTAAATGACTTTTGTTCTGATGTGAGATATTACTTCCCTTCCTGTAGTGCTGCATGAAATGAGATGACAGCAGCATCACATCCTCAAATTTAACTACCATCATCAGCATTGAGAAGGAAAAATTGCATGGCCCATAAAAGCATCTTAAAGCTGGTTGCTTTAGGACAAAAGATGACAGTTGGAAAGGGAACTGTTCTCCTAAGGAATATAAACCACATATTCAAAAATAGGATTAAGAGGTATTTTTGGATAGCAGCACTACTTTGTGTTTGTTTCAGAGTGAACAATAAATGGAAACTGCAGATCAAATCTCCCAACTCTATTGACATTGTGGCTGTGTGTTAAATGGAAGGAAGACAGGCCTTCCAGGTTTGCCAGAAAGAATAACTGAGGAAGTAAATTATGTGACAACAATATCACTTAGGAAAGGATAAAGATGAACATCTCTGATCACAGTGTAAGAGATCTGACATTGTGAAAATGGCAGCTATAAACCAAAGAGGTCTAAGGAGGGCAAGCAGTGTTTCAGATAAAAGTGTGAAACAAGGGTTACTTGCAGTGTAAGAGAATGAGACACTGAAGAGCTGCTGCCTTGGGCAGAGGGGCAGAACTGTTGAACAAATAAGTAGATGAAACACTCAGTTTCTTAAAAATATTTCTCTGTCTTACAGTTAAAATTACTTCTTTGTGAGCTTCTTGCAGCTTTTAAAAGATGTGCAGGAGCCCATCGTTTAGAAAAATTTCCACAATGCCAAAATTCGTGTGGGGCTTCTTAACTGTTGCCATTTTGCAATGCCTTATTTCAAAGCCATAAAACTCCAATATAACTAGACAAGCCAGTGCTATGACACATGACAAAGTGGCATTCCCAAACAACATAATTTTGTATGCATTTAATTAAAATACATACAGTGTTTGCACATTGGGCTGAAATCAAAAGAGGTGCCCACACATTGATCAGAAAATGAAGCATGGCAGTGGTTAGAGCACAAGGAAATAGGTTATGGCTGTGACAGTGCAGCCTGTATCAGTGCAATGCAGGGGCTAATGCATATGCTTAATGCAGAACAGTTTTAAAAATTGCTGGGGTATTGAATTCAGACCACCTTCCTATCCTTTTGAAAGCATTTTTCTTATTTCATACCCCCATAATCCTTTTAAATATGTATAGATTGTGCTCAGGTTATAAGGTAGAATGATTTTTACATGTATAAAAATATGTTGACTAGTGCCTAAATGCTGGACTCCATGGCTGTCAGTGCCTATTGTATATAATTTTCCCAGACACACAGCTAGCCTTAGGCTGTGAAGGTAGGAGCTCTGTGTCAGAAAGACTTTGACAAAAGATATATAGCTTTTAATTTGCCCATGGAACACAGGGAGCAGATTTATGACCTAAAATACAAGGCTGAGAATTGGCTGTATACTTTCAGCTAATGGGTATAGAAATGAGGAGATTGACAATGGCTACTCCATGTACAGGCTGCCTTTTTTGCATGTTGAATAAACAGTCCAGAAAAATTTACAAGGCTGTAATTTAAAGCAAAAATCAGGCAAGTGTAGACCCGTGAATGCATCTTCTATCTTCTATCTCTTCTTGGACTTAGAGTACCTTGTAAAACTGTAATTCTAGCCTGCTTTACCTGATTACTTTGTTTGCGTGCATATCAGGCTAGATTATTAGCATTTGTTTATTGGCTTTTTTTCATTAGGGCCTTTGCAGACATTAAAGAGGCTCACAAAAATGTGGAACTCTCAATACCAGTTCCACAGGTAGTAAAAAACTCCTGTCAACTTTATCTGAAAGAAGTTGCACTGATTTATGCTGGCTGAGGATTTGGCCTGCAGAATTGATCTTGGATTGTAAGAGAGAAACTCTGATGATGTCCTCTGTTCTTAACTCCTTTGACAAAGATTGCTTTAGAAAACCATTTTGATTTTGTGGATTTATCCTTTGTCCTGGCTGTCAGAAGACATAGCAGTTTAAGATCAAAGGGGAAGACATTTGAAGATTAAACATCTTTGAACTGAAAATGTCCTGCAGCCCCATAAATTCCAGCAGAGATCACTAAATCCAGAGTGTGATCATCAGCTGATTTGTGTTAATGATGCACTGATGGAAACCTTCAAAGTGCTGTGAGCTCTGTCCTTCTACCAAAGGTGATGGAGCCCTGTCAGGGATCCTGGAGTGCCTGGATGAGCCTTCAGAGGCTCCTCATGGTGCTGTGCACGAGCAGCACTGGCTGCACAGGACACAGGGATCCCAGTGGCACAGAGCTCTGGGATCTGTCCCCACAGCAGCTCACAGGAGTCTCGTGGTGACACTCACCTCATCCCTGTGCCAGGATCAAGGGGTGCCAAGGGTGTGGATCTGTTGTTGGGTGTAGCCAGGACAGCACATCAATGGGACACAGCTGAATTAACCCTTAAGCAACCTGGCCTAGTAGTGGGTGTCCCTGACAGGACAGCTGGGACCAAAGGGTCTTTGAGGGAATAAAGTGTCTTTGAATGACCACAGAGTCTTGGAGGGGCCTGAAGGCTCTTTCTTGGAGGGGCCTGAAGGCTCTCTCTTGGAGGGGCCTGAAGGCTCTTTCTTGGAGGGGCCTGAAGGCTCTTTCTTGGAGGGGCCTGAAGGCTCTTTCTTGGAGGGGCCTGAAGGCTCTTTCTTGGAGGGGCCTGAAGGCTCTTTCTTGGAGGGGCCTGAAGGCTCTTTCTTGGAGGGGCCTGAAGGCTCTTTCTTGGAGGGGCCTGAAGGCTCTTTCTTGGAGGGGCCTGAAGGCTCTTTCTTGGAGGGGCCTGAAGGCTCTTTCTTGGAGGGGCCTGAAGGCTCTTTCTTGGAGGGGCCTGAAGGCTCTCTCTTGGAGGGGCCTGAAGGCTCTTTCAGGGGCCTGAAGGTTCTTTGAGGGCCTAAAGGGTCTTTAGGAGTCTAAAGGGTCTTTGAGGGGCTAAAGTGTCTTTGAAGGCCCACAGGGTCCTTGAGGGACTAAAGGATCTTAAAGGCCCTTCCCCAACTTTGCATGATTCCATGGTCTGCCATGACAAGGACCAAACTACCACAGCTCATAATCCCTACTTGTTCTCTGCTCTTTCATCTTTGCTTGTTGAAGACGCTGTGGGATGGAGGCTCTACCTCATCTTAAAGAGTTCTCAGAGGTTAATAACCCAAACAATTCAAAATTTGCTTATGTTTTGCTCCTCACCAACTGAATCTCATTTTGAGGTATCCTGTTACAGTGCCTTCCACCAAAGGTGTAATTACCAGGCTGAAAGGAGTCCTGGGCTCCAGTAGTGAGGGATGTTCCTTTGAAAGCAATTTTCTAAGGAATCACTGCTGTAAGGGAGCACCTGCAAAAGACAGGGACATAATGCCTTGCTTTATTCTTTAATTCTTCAAAGATTTAAGAACATGAAAACAATAGGCTAGGAAAAAAGCTCTGGAAGGATTATTCTGATATAATCCCTATTTATTCTTTTGTTTCTTCATGTAATATTAGTATTTGCATGCTAATTAGTGATTAGAACTGAATTTTTAGGAAGAAATTTGTTTTTCTCACGAAACTTATTTTGGGAAATACACTTTCTACTGCATTCATTTTTTATAGATAGGGAATCTACTTAAGCCTACATACCAGAGGATAACATAAAGATGTTATTTGAAAATAAATTACTGCCTCAAGTAGCTTCTGTAGTGTATTTGCAAAATGCCAGTTCTAGAAGGGCAGTGGAATTATTAACTTAAGATAAATGGCTAGAGATGATATAATTATGAATTCTGTGAGAAGACCTTGTCAGACGAAAGATAGAGTGAATTTTTTTTTGCTTTGTTAGCATAATCCATATGAAAAAAAGAATTGAGACATCAGAATGACAATGATTCATACTTTCTGTGACTTTCAATGATTTGATTATAGGTTGTTGTTTTTTTGGGTTTTTTTAAATTTTCTTACCAAGAGAGGCTTGGATATTCTTTGTAACTCACTAGATTTTAACAAATGCTGTATTTGCTGAACTGCAGAACTGAACTACATTTTCTGAAGTAAAAACAAAAATAAAATAAAATGGTTTTTCCTGCATTTAAAAGTGAGACAACCCTGGAGCAAATGGCAGCTTTCCAGCAAAATCATCTTGGGATTTTGATAGATGAAAGTAAAAATGAAAATTCTAGTACCCTAGTACCTGGGATAATGATGCACACCTATGTAAAATACCCTTAAAGAGCTGGAGGTCAGGTTTGGTGGCATTGCCCCATCTGGTTTTAAACAGTAGACACTTGAAGATTGTAAGCCAGATGGTTTTGAAATTACTGCATAAAATCCCTCTAACTTTGGCTAATTTGTGGTGATGGTGTCTAGAGTCTGATTTCCTTGTTCAGATGGAGGTTTTCTAAACTGTCTTTTGAAGTTAGAATTTCCTTTTTTTTTGCTGTTGTCTTCATATTCTGGCAGTTTCTAAATGGTGGGCTCACGAGTCAGGGCTGAGGATGGCAAATTCCTGAAGTGAAGGAGAAAGAAGTTTGTTTCTGTTGCAAAGATTTTATAGACTAAGCACTCTAAATGAAAAACAGTGGCATTTAAGTCAAACTTCTCTCTTATTTCTCTCCAGCTTGTTCTCTCTTCTGCATTTTAGCATTGAATGATTGCAAAGAAATATAATTTTGTGCATGTATGGGAAAGCTTTTATTCTTGCTTTTTGATTGTTATTGTGAATTCAGAGCTCTCCCACTGATATTCATTTCATTAGTAGGCATAAAAGTTGTCCAGAGCTCAAGGAAACATTAAAACATGTAGCTGTTACTGCTCTCAGGAGACAGATAAATGTCAGTGTCAGTCAGTGATTAAATATGCAAAAGATTTCTTGCATGTGCTAGAAACTTGATGTTACAATTAATTAAAAAAAGAGGAAATCTTATAGATAGAGCAGAATAACAGAAAGTGCATGGAGATCACATCAAACACAGAAATTAACAAAGTAATTTTTAGGGGCTTCTCAGACTGTAATGAAGTCTGTGAAAAATTAGCACTAATCAATGAGCATCTGAGAGATCAGTCCAGATTAAATCTGCCCTGTGTGGCTTTGTGAACCTTGCCCATGGCACCCCAGTTCCATCAATTTTTATTTTTTTTTTTTTCTATCTGCACACACTTTCTAAGTTCTGCCCTGACCCTGGTGGCACACAGACAGCCTTGGTGACAGGGACTTCAGCTCTTGCAATCTGAGAGAAAAGAGCTCAGGTGTTTTCAGGAATGTTCCTGTCCCCAGCCATGCCCTGGAGAGCAGAGGTGTTTCTGGCATGGCACCTTGAGCCAGGCACTAATACCTGCAGGTGATGCCTTAGGATTTTAGCTTTTCTATTTTTCATATATTTGTAATCCTGCAATTCTTTAGCACTCCACACTCAGTGTGAGCTGCTGCTTTCCCATTTTGGGTGGACACAAAAATTCCTCTCCAGGCCTGGCAATCAAGGACACCTCACTGCCTCAGGCCCTGAGAAATCTAAATAAAAGTGAGTTGGAGGGAGCAAACATGGGATAAATGACTTCATTACTTGAAGCTGTAATTGGAAAATTAACCTCCAGTATGCAAATGGACCAACCTTATAAAAGTGTGCCAACCTGTGACTCTGTTGTCCATTTTTAGGTGTAGCCCCTCTGAGGGGGTGGCTTCATCTGCCCAAAATGCACCTGAAGAAATTCCTTTTATTCCCTTAATTTTGTCTGGCCTCTGTTTTTGGGTAGTCCCAAAATGCATCACAGGACCAATCCCTTTGCATTGTCCCACCAGAGACACCTGCTCCCCAGGGAGTGTCCCCCTCCCTTCCCAGTGGCTGTGACTGCTCAGCATTTCTGCTTCCTGATGACAACCACAGGTCTTGTCCAAGGACTGGGGAGAAAGGGACAGACCCTCAGAGGGGTTTCTTTGGGGAAAAATTGCTTTTCCTGCACTGCAGCTCTTCAGCTATCATCATGTATGCACGTATGTTCTTCTCCTCTGTCAGAAGAGAGAAAAATTTTCTAGGATTCATTTAAGAGCCCTTGAAAATCCTTAGGAAAATGAATGAGCAGTTTCCATCCCAGTGGGAGGGGGGTTTTCATTGGAATTGGCAGCTTCTAAACATAAAATACACACAGGGACACCCAGAGTCACTCTTTGGAGTCTGGTGCGTCAGGATGGTGGAGGGGAATAAAGATTTGCTTACTCTTCCTACCATATCCATTTCCTTCCCATTCAGGGAATGCTGGCATGGCCCCTCTGTGCCATTCTGTCGAGAGGCAAGAAGACATTTTTAATAGCACTGTCGCTTTTCAACCAATCCAGTGACAGATACGAGTGAATAATATGAATTCTCTAGCCATTCCTTGGCATTTATTTCAATGTAAGTGTATTTTTTTTTTTCAAGTAGAAAACCCAATAGTAATTTATCAAGGGACAAATCATTTTTTCTGGGCAGTGGAGTCTGCAAAATCCCCATTTTTAAAGCACTAAATCTCCCTCCTTTGACAGGAGTAAGAAAGCATTAAAAGCTTTGATTTAGCTGGATCATACAAAATAGTTTCTCATAATTATCCTTTTGGATGATATATGCTTGTCTTTTTTCCCCTTCTTATTAAACCTGAGGTTTCCATTTTTCATCCAGCTGTATTACTAAATTAAATTGCCTTTTGTTGTATTCAAGTTAAGCACTTTGCCGAAAGCTTTCCTTGTTCAGGGAAATAACATTTACCCAACGTGCTCCCTGTTTTACTGTTTAAATTTACTGTTTGCAATTTTTTGGTTTGCTAAACAATTGGAGGTTATTGTTTGTTTTAATAGGAATAATGAATCAGTGGAATTTAGCGTTGTATCTTAGAGTACAGTATCCAGGGCAGGGTGAGGGGAAAAGCTCCCAAGGAATTTTTATTTTGAATTGAAATGTAAATTGCCAACATGACAGAAAAAGGTTCTTGCATGTCCAGCTTTAGAAACTTTTCATTTTTATTGCTGCATGAAAAGGAACTCTAGTCAGCTATGGAAGAATTCCATGGGGGATATAGTCACACTCATTGACAAAATAATAGAAAACAGTTCAATATGCCACTTTTTTTGGGCACTTTGCATCTGCACATTAAAAAATTGCTGTGAAAGCCAGAGGCAGCTTCATCCAGAGTTTTAATTCTCTTCTTGCAAGGAGAAAGCTGAAATTTGGTCTAAATGGACTAAATCATACAAAAATCTATACCAAAATTTAATAAAAGACTACCCATGATCAGCATAGCAAAATAAGTTGCTCATTGAAAGATTTATGAGATGCTGTTCAAGAAACTACCCAAAGAAATTAATTCAGAGGCCACTTCTTGTCATGTACTTGTTCCAGGAGAGTTCTCAAAGAGCTTGGGATGTGTGGAGCAGCCTCCCTGGCTGCTGTCCCCTTCTTGCTCAGGGCATTTCAGATCCTGCCCTGGGTCTGCCATTGCTTGTCCTTTTGTCCTTTGCTCTTTGCTGGGAAGGTCACTGTGCTGGAGCTGGTCTTCCCTGGGCTGTACCAGCCAGGCTTTACAGCCGTGGTGGCCAGATCACAGCCTGTAGCAACACACACAGTCGTCTTGAGCACTGACTCCAAAGTTAATAATGGTATGAATTATACAAGGCCTGATAAATATGGAATTGAAGGTGGTCAAGTGGGCCAGTGCAGCTTTATGACAAATAGATTGTGTCAGAGTGTGTGTGGGCTTTTGAAGAAATTCTAAATGTCATTGATACAGACCAACATCCCTGATGGAGATCCATCTGTGGGGTTGGGTTCTGTGGTGTGGAATTGTCATTAATCAGTTAAAGTGGTGGAAGATCAGTGCGATGCCCCAGCGGGTCTGGTGGGAAAGAGCCTCTGAACATCACCAGGCTTTCCTGGTGTGATCAGGGGAAGGAGGAACTGGCTTTCTATGGAGAGGTGGGAGCAGAGTAAGGAGAAGGATCAGAGATCTGGAAAAGAAATTGTAGAAATCCATATAAAACAAGCAAGACACAGGATTTGAAAATGCACCTACAGAGATTTACTTTGACACAGCAGGATGCCAGCAGCTATATGAAGGTTATGGCACTTGTCTAAGTTGGGGTGTTTTTAAAACAAAGATACAGATTACCCTGACTTGGAATAAGAGGAATGGAATAGGTGACTTCTGAAAGTCATGTGCAACTTCTGTGATATTGGTGAGAGCAAAAGCAGCAGTGGCAGGAGAGAGAAAACCCTGAGGGAAAGGGGAAACACATTTGTATAAATGGGGAGTCCCCAAAAAACAATTAAGGCACAGTCAACTGGTAAACTGAAGGAGATGGTCAAACCAGATGTTAGATCCTCAGAGGATGCAGGTACAGGCAGCAGAGCTGGCTCACCATTTTTGCATCTGCGAGGTTTTATTGCACTGGAAGTAAAAGGGAAGGGAAGACTGAAAAAATTCAGGAGTGCCAAAAGATTTGTGGTGTGTGTGAATGTGGAGTGTGAGTTTTGGCTTGTTGGACAGGAAGTTATGGTTGTGGTGGCCTCTGTCAGCCCTGAAAATCTATGAATGTGTGATTTCCAAGAAAGCTTTGAAAATCTCATCTAAAAGGCTCTGTTTGCCCTTTGTATCCTTCATAATAAATTGAAAAGACAGTAGTTTAGAGAGAAGCTTTTTCTTCTCCATCATATACTTTCATTTTTTCCTGGTTTTCATTTAAACCCTGCTGCTATTAACAGATGCTTCTTGTCTTGATAGTTTCAGGCACAGCATTAGTTTGTTGCCAAACTGATCATATTATTTATTTATTTAATTAATAGTATATTGTCTTTTAATTTGTTTCTTCCCCTGCAGTGCTTCCTATAAAACGCCTTGGAAGAGAATGCAGGACTTTGTGATAAAACATTGCAGGAAACATTGGGCCTCCTGTATAAGTTAGACAGTGACTTTTCTGCACCGTTTGTAATTTTCTTGTGATTTTAGTATTAATTATGTGGAAGTATCAGAAAGGTGGAGCTTCTCCTCCAGGCAGCTAAATATTGTAAAAGGCTTCTTAAGGCTTGTGAGGAAGGCACAGAGGTGTGAGTCAGGGAAAGATGAAAATTTCATAACACAGCGTTTTGGTTTTGATGCTTTGAAGTCACAAACTTTTTTTTTTTTATCTCTGGTTATACAGATCATTTAGATCCTAATGCTGATAATAATTAGAAAAGTGTGGGCACTTAATTTGTTTTAGGATTGCTGCCAGCACTGTGTGGATATTTGATGTGATAAAGGTGCACACACTGGTACAGGTAGTGAATGCTAAATTTATCTCATAGATGCTCTGATTGTAATTAGTACTCTTTGCTTTTGCTAAGGCTTGGGACCATAAAAGTCTTGTACATTCTTTTCCAAGTTAACCTTTTTTGGCTTTTCTTTCTGGGAAAAAACCCTTAAAACCACCCCAGCTCTAATATTACCAAAATGGAATTTGTGCTGCTCTAGACATGTGCTCCTGCACTACTGATTACTTCCTGTTACAAGATTAATCCAATATTAATAAACTAATAATGAATGCCAGATCTACATAACTGTCAAGTTTTCTTCTGGATTAGCAGCACTTCTCATTGAATTATCTCTGGGTCTGCCTGACAGCCCAAAGCTGGTTATTAGTTTCTGAGCATTCTGAAATATCAGCAAAAAGGCAGTATGAAAGTAACAGTTTTTCTTATTCAAGTATGCTGCATGAAACATATATCTGGTTTCCAGGCTCTTATATCCTGGTTTCCAGGCTCTTAAAATAAACACATTTTTTGCTGAATTTGGAATGGAATTTGCATCAAGCTTTCACCTTTTACTTTCAGATAGGAAATTCTAACTTGTTTCCAAAAAATACAGTCATGATACTCCAGAGCTCTTGTATGATTCTGTTAATTAGGTGGTCTGGTTTTGATTTAGTTCTGTTAGTAAAAGCATTTAATTATTAATCAGAAATATGGGAAAAAACCTTACCCACTAGCTCTGCTAGAGTATTTTACTAAGCTTCCTAAACTGTCCTTCAGTTTGGAAAGGGAAAAGAAATTGGGCAAGACTAGAGGGGTGTGAGACCCTTTCATTGCACGTGTTGAGGTTGTCAACGTGCCAATGTGTTGTCAGCCACATGGTAAAATGACAGGGGAAGGGCAAATTGCTTGTGTGGCTGAGAAGATTTGGTAGCAATCAGAGGATTGGATGGATGAGAAAAGGCAAAGAGGAAACATCTCTGTTCCACTTGCCAGGGGGGAGGCACTCTGTTCTTGAGCGAGGCGTCTGCTGGGGTGGCCGTCAGACCTTGAGGGGTTTGTCACTGCTCAGAGACTCTGCAGCCTTGGCCTTTCCTGGGGAGGAGCTGCTCCTTGGGCTCTCCCAGGGGATGTGTCCAACCCATCTTAAAAACCTTGAAAGCCTTTAAGTGGCGGCAGGCATGGGAAAACTGAGGAACCGAGTGATCCTACCAATGAAATGTAAATTGCAATGTACTTGTCTGGAGTCTTGGGGAGTTGGTTGTTGTCTGTTCTACAAATGGGCTTTAATTTTTTTGGAATATTTTTTGAAATAGGAGGAGACATTCTAGACCCTACAGAACCCATGATATTCATTGTCTCAGGTGAAGTTCTGTTAGGTTTGCAGTATCTGTACGGTTTTAAAATAAAACTCATACTTTCCTTAATTATTGCTCATCTTAATCAACTGCCTTTATTGAAAAAGAGTATTTTTTTCAATATTTTTTATTTGTTATTTATTATAATTTTTTCAATTTTTTTTTTGGGGGGGAGCTCCACTCCCCCCCCAAAAAAAATCCAAAATAAAAAATGTCTCCAGGGTCCCCTGAGTGAAGTTCTACAAATGTAATAATGTTTAAACTATACGTATCCATGTGGTGGATAGAATAGTTGAGAATGTCAGGCAAAGACTGAGGACTGCCACAGTCGCTCTTATTTTTAATAAAATTATGCTCATCTGCACTCTATTAGGGAGTATGTAAATTGATTCAAATTCAGACTTTTTACAGTGCACCTAAGAGATGACCAAAAATCAATTCCAAATGCAGCAGAACTACAAGGCAATGCAGATATTTATTGTCATGAAAGTAATTTCTGGCTCCTTTGTATCCCCTAGGTCTAAGTTGAGGGCTTCATTCATTTCCTGCTGGGATTTAAAGAGAACCACAAATGTTTCTGTTATTCACAGGCCCTGTAATTTAAATAGAAAAATCACTATGCATTATCACTGCTTGGCAGTCTTTTATCTAATTATTCAGGCCAATTCTTTTCTGTAACAGAGGAGGTTGAACTGATAAAACAAAGGCAGGTCAAGTTGGAACTTCAAGAGACATTAATAAAGTTATTTATTCTAGTGGCTCATTATGCCAACAAGGAGCAAAGTGATATAGGGGACAATTCTGAAAGTTGCCACCTCATTCTAGACAGCCAGCAGCTCACCTCAGCTCCTGTCAACAGGAGCTGTGGGAAGGGAAATCCCAGGATGGTTGATTGAGACAAGAAAAGGCAAAGAAATTGCCTGGGATCCAGGGAGGGAGGCAGCATTTTCCCATGTGTTGCACCAGTGGCTGTGTGCTCTGGAGACTGTTTTATTAATGCAGTATGATATAACTTACCAGAACTGTGAGGTTTGGTTGTGTGTTCTGGATGCTCAGTCGTGTTCAAGTTTCTGATCTGTAAGAAGCTCCTCCAATACAGGAGGCCTCTTCTTGGATACTTCATGAGTGGTTCCCCTTTACCTTTGGCAGTCTCTGGCAGCTCTGGGCCTAAACTCACCTTTCCACAGCACTGTGGTGCAAGCCTCATTTTTTGCCTTTGGATAAATAAACATTTTCCCCATGTCTGAAGAGGGTATTCTCATAATGGACAGTGTTAAGCGAGTCTAGAGAATTCAGCTGGCACATGTCCCCATGCTGGTCTGTGGAGTCTGGTGAGTGACAGGGGTTTCTGCTCCAGACTTGGGCAATCTGGAAACTGAATTCACAATTAAAAAAATCCTTCCTGCATCTAGTGAGTCCTTCTAAAGTGGCACAAAAAGATGTTAGCAGTTGTTATTTTTGATGTTGGAATGGGAGCTTCAGCATGTTGATTACCTTTGAAATCAGTCTTTTCTGCAGTGTGACCAGACTTATGATAATAAATATGAAAGGAGAGGAATTCTCAAATTTATTCTGAAATCTATTGTCAGGCTGTGATGAAAAACTCATATATAGAGCTAATTACATATCTATCTAAATCTCTGTCTATATATATATATATATCCATATATATCTGTGTCAAGGCTTTCATTTAGTCAAACTTCTGAGGGCATGCTTAAGTCCATTTCTAATCCTAAAGCACTTGGGCTTAATTCTAAGTCTTACTATAGAGAAAAGTAACTAAAACTTTTTGAGTGCTTAAATGTCCTACTGATACATTTAGGATTAAAAATTGGAGATTAAACCACCGTTCTTGAGGTCCTTTGATGGTGGAGGCCTCAGTCCCTGAGCCCCCACCTTCCCAGCAGCATCCTCCCTCTGGAGCACTGCCCAGCCCTCCCAGGGTCCAGCTGAGGTGATTTTTCCACTTGGTGCTGGAGCTCCAAGTGAATGGGCTGGTGTAGCATGGTCTGAGGAATAAATACCTCATGGTTAAACTTTGTTCAATTAATACTTTAATAGAAAGTTGCTTCCAGTGTCTGCAGGTGAAGTAGCCAGAACCTTCCCCCTTAGAGCTGCACTGATATTTCAGAGCCATTTAAGAATGCAGAAATCAAGAACAAGGACTGAATATTAACAGTTGTCAATTGACTGCCTTAGCACATGGTTTTATTATTGAATTAAAAACACTCTGGCATGCACAACTGGCTCCACCAAATGCCAGAAGGAGTTCTTAAGATGAATAGTAAAGACTGCCAGATAATGTAAGGAACATTAATTGGAAAAAGAAAATCGTACTCTTGTTAGAACTGATACAGACTGTAATGAAATATCAAGGCCAAGACTGAAAAGATGTTTTTTAAAAACAAATTCTTATGAGATAGGCTCATTTAAAAGAGACTTTTAACATCAACTTCCATACAAATTGACTTGACTCCGCACTTTCATGGCTGACAGGAAGAAATGGAATATTGACATTGTTGAGGGGTAACTCATCTTGATGATGATGATAATGATAATATAACATCACCACTATCTGATAGCCAACTAAACACACAGAAAAACAGAACTGATGTTGAACACTGTCTTTATACCCACATTGAAATTCTGATAATGTGTGTTTTCTTATACATACCTGCATACCTTGAAGGTGATTAGAGGGCATTTCCTTATTCAGAGACTCCCATTAAAATCAATGGGATTTTGATTATGCAAGTAATTATACATGAAATTTTCATTAACAGAAAATGGGCTGTTATGTCTGGATTTCATTTCCATTGTGTGTGCTTTTGGTGATTTGTGTGCATCCAGAAAGGAACTTTTTTTTCCTGGATTTGTTAGCAGTGAGATACAGGATGGAGAACAGCAAGTGCTCTGTGTGTCTCATTTCCAGCTGGGGTTTTGGTCTGACTGAACAGGGGTTGGGTTTGTGTCTGCAGTGTCACTGTCTGAAAGGCTGTGCTAGTTTGGAGGTCAGGGCAGAACCTTTTCCAGTTACTGGTAATAATTGCAACATGTCTGCAACAGCATCCTCTCTTCATCTCTTCCCTCTCAGAAGTTTCACATTATCCATAATTTTTTTTTGCATTCCTGCAGAGGGACAGCCACTCCATCAGGCTGTGACCTGTTTGGCAAAGGGCTGCTCTTTGGAAGTGAAGATGGATTCAGTCCATCTATTTTCAAAGTAAATTCTGGCTATCAAAGGATAGCTTTGCCACCTCGCAACAAGGTAGATTTATCTACCTAAATTTCTCCTTTTCTCTTTCTTAAGAAGCAGTATCTCAATCTATGGCTGCTACGATTCCTCAGCTGGTTCATTCTGTGGGGTCACCTTTAGCCAGGCAAATGTATAATAAAACTACAATATTTAAAGCAATTATTTATTGGGTAACACAAAAAGATTTTCTGGGTCTTTGTTTCAGTAGCAGTATGATCACTGGCCCTCATAAGACACTCCAAGAGTAAATACTGTGTCAGGAGGCATCCTCCATGAGAAGTGTTGGTCTCCTAGGGTGAATCTTGATTGTGGAACAAGTATTTATTTGTCTATTCAGGTAGGTTAGCAGAAGCATGTATTGAACTCATCAGAGCCACCAGCAGTTTGCAAAATGAGAGAACAGCCTGTCATGTCTGATATCAGGACAAGATAGTTAAAAAATGAAATTAATGAAATTTAAAAATAAAAATCAACAAGACATTTTTTACTTGAATTCAAGTCAGTGTATTCCATTGGGTAATATCCTGAAAATAGAAAACTTTTCATGCTGATGATTCAGTTCTGAAGATGCATATTCTTTCTCATCATTTTTCCCTTTTATTTTAATAATGGTGCCTAGGAGAAGGAAGGGAGCTGGGATTTGCTGGGAATATCTCTCTTAAAATTTTTATAGTGAATTCTGACATTAAAAGAAGTATGATAATTCTGATTATATAGTAGTAGACTTAAAAAATTCAAGAGGCTTTGTCTGTATAAATACCAAGATATTTCCTGGATCCTGTTAGGTTTTGTTAACATGACTATGCATAGACTACACTGTTTAAAAGAAAATTACTAAAAAATTAGTTTAAAAAATAGTAAAAATATCAAGCTTCTTTTCATCTATAATCCTGCATTAACATTAAACTGACAAGAAGACCTGTACCCAATCTATTACCAGTTCAGTGCTGTTGTAAATTCAGGTAAATGTGCCCAGTACATTACCCAAATAGCAAAGTGTGGGTGTGTAAAAGGCTGCTGGTCCTCAGGCCTGGGCTGTAATTTCTGTCTCTCCTTGCTGTTCAGGCAGTGCTTCCTTCAGAAGATGTTACTAAAGTACCAGCTGAGAATCTGCATGCTGACTAGCAGAGGATTCCAGTCATTTAAGTGATCCTCAATCCTGCTCATTTTGAGTTGCTCTCTGGCTCCTGATCTAGAGGCTCTCTCTGGCTGGGAGTGGGGATTGTTTGTCCCACAGTGCTGAGCTTTATGGGGCAGGCACATCCAGCCAGGAGCACTCAGAGCACAGCATCTCTCAGACCTGCCCTCCACAGCCAATGTGGAGGCTCTCCTGAGGACAATCATCAGACTTCATGACTTTATAAGATCCCACAGGGACATGTGGGCATTTTTTGTATCTGACGGTATCTTCGTATTTTCTCTGTAAAGCTGGATGCGCACCAAGCTCCTCTATCCTGAATATTTATGGGATAGACTTATAATAAGGTGAGGAAGTTTCTACTGAGTTGCAATAATTGCAAGAGCCAAGTTCAAACCAGAGTGTTGTGTAGTGTCTGATTTGCTTACCTTTCTTATCTGTTTCAGCACAGGGAATATAAATTTTATACTCCTAACAAATGACCAAGACTAAAGTACATTATAGTGCTGTACTGGGTGCATTCCTATTGTTCAACAATGTGCTTTTAGGAGACTTTTCTGTAAACACAGTACTTTTGTTATTGTTTTGTTTTCTTAATTTTTTTAAAGCTTTATTTTCGGAGCACCACACTTTAAAATGTGAGTAAGGTCCCTAGTTTCTTTTATTGCAGAAATAAATGTGCTCCAGTTATGTTCTGTGCCTTTTTTTGTCATTGAAGACTTGATCCCTTAAAGTAGGAGTTGTTTTTTCTCTGTTTTAACAGTGTCTGATATGAGGGGATGACAGATAATTAATGACCCCAAACTAACAGAAGTCACTGTGGCCTTGAGATTTTGTGCACCCTATAAAAACCATTCACAGTTATGTGTTTCAAAGATTTGGATAGATACTTCTTGGACAGCTACACAATACAGTAAAATGGAGAACGTGTGTTTGGCCAGCAGAACTTTCTCCAGATTATATATCTCAGCAGTCAATGTTGCAAGAGCTGTGTAAAGGTAATTGATAGTTTTAGACCTTACCAAAATTCATCCTGCTGGGCTTTTTATAGAAGGCTGGGGAATCCAGCTGCTCTGCACCTTGGCTAGTCCTATAACATACTGTCACTATTCTTGCCTCCAGCAAAGGCAAGTTGAAAGAAAGGTAGATCATCCATCCAGCCTGTGGAACAGAAGAGAAATTGCCATGTGAATTTTGCCTCTTTGGTAGATCTGTCTTCCTTCTGAATTTTTCTTTTTTTTTTTTTTTTCTTCTTTTTTTCTTTCTATTCTATATTCGCAGCTTTAATCCAAAGGAGAAAAAACAAATCCAGTAAAGATAATGAAACAAAAGGCAAAAAGCTCTTAGGAATGGTCCCTGCTCTGTGGAATTAGAGCTAGTCAGCAATCAGTGTGGTGTGCATCCAGAAACGATACAGAGGTGGCTTTTTTACAGGGCCAGGCTATTTACAAGAAGTAAAGCCTGAAATGAGTTATGGGAGTCATTTCCTCATGTATAGAAGTGAATTTTATCACATCTCTCTCCAACTTTATGTCTTCTACTTTATCACTAGAGTTCTTGCTGGCTTATAGCCACTGTCCCATTTTAATAAAGTAAGGAGAGAAGGCCTAATCTGGAAAATGCTTTAAGCCCATATTTAATTTTAAGGCTGCTGAAGAGTTGATGGCATTGGTGGAGATGTTCATGTTCACATAAAATGTACCATGCGTGTGTTTAAAGGCTTAGTTGGACTTTTCCCAAAGGGGGCTGCTCAAGTCCTGTGCAAGTGTTTCAAGTCACACATCTGAACATAAATGGAAGTTTCTCAGGGGGTTCAGAAGCCTTGGGTAAAATACAGCATGATTCTCATTTGTCACTTGAATTTGACCATGTGTCCTAGAAAGGAGGTGGTACTGCACAAGAGAACTCTGTTGCATGTTTTGCTGCAACAACTGGGCCATTTTGTGGTGGAGGAAGAAAAACATGATCTGTTGGATACTTCAGGAGATGGATGGAAACTCTGAATGAGATGTACATTTTAAAGCAAAACAAATTTTCTTGAAAATCAGAATGAGGAAAATTGTCTCTTCTACTTTTCTAGTTTGATAAATCAGCATTTGGGAGTGTAAGCTGTGCTTTCTTTGGTATTAACAATAGTGCATCTCTGTGTATACAAAAGAACAAGCTGAATATTTCTTAGCAGCTTCTAGGATGTTTTTGTTTGGTCATTTTTGCCTTGCTGCCTGCACCATGGTTCAGAAGGACTGGGAGAAAATCACAGAGTAAACCTGCTTTTTTATATGCTCCATCTTTGTATTTTGAAGGCCAAATAATTTCTCATCCTGTTTTTGCAGTTTGTGCATGAGTGATACTTGGATTTACCTTTCTGTTGGACTCATTTGTGAATTCAGTGTAATAAAGCATAATACAGTTTTGATGGTTTTGGAAGCAGAAAACCTGGCTGCTAAAATCTCAGAAATACTCAGCTGATCCAGTTGTCCCCTGCTCTGCCCCCTCATAATCTGCCAGAAATAATGTGGATTTCCTTTTGCTTATGGAGGGTACTGAGCTAAAATTTTCCATAAGTGACATGAAAACATTCTAGAAATGAAACAAATACAGTGTGACTGTGTGGTGTAACCCCATCTGACACAATTAGTTTGAATTAAACTGTGATTTGATCTAGTTAATATTACAGATTATGCCTTTTGAAATAGCATAGATTTGTAACTGCTGTCCTATTCTTAACATAGATAAGTGAATTGCACTATAAAATACCATGTAGACTTTTAATTCTTTATTGATACTGCTAGAACTCTGAATTCCTTTTAGAATATATGCTGCAGTGTTGTAAAATGTGATCCTTCCACACACTGTATTGAATTTCATGGCAATTTAAATCCACTGAGGATATTGCTGAAATAATTTGATGTAGATATTTTTTCCAGTATAAACTGTCAGATTGATCTTTGTTATCTTAAAGTCTAAATAATCATTTGTAAATGGTTTAAAGTGATTTGTGAGTACTAATAGTCAAAAATCGAGGACTTAAATGAATACATTTCTTGTTCCTCTTCTTTTCCTCTGAATTGACTTTTTCCAGGAATGTGTGCCATCATCAGTTCTTTAAAGGATATCCCAGAGAAAATTATGTTTGAATGCTCACACAGAAACATTAATTCTGTTAATAAAGGGAAGGAGTTTTTTGAGGGAAAATTCCAATGGATATGGTGATGGCAAACATTGAAATTTGGCTCAGTGCTATTTGTGCATCTGTACAATATTGAAATCTGAGTCACCTGGAAAGCTAAACGCTTTACTCTTTACATCTAGCGCCTTTACATGTTGCAGCAGCTTTCCCAGGCATTTTCTCACCAATGTTTGGAAATATTGAGGTTGTATGAAGAGCAGGGGCTGGGATCAGTGTCCCAGTTTCCTCGAGGACTGCTGCTCACCATCCAAAGCAGGGCCGGGTTTGGAGCGGTTGGAGTTGGTGTCTGTGGGTTGGGCTTGGCTGGTTGGAAGTTTGAGACAAGCATGGGGCAGGTGGAGTCCTTGAGACCTTGGTGAGAGGGAAATGAGCTTTAGAAGGTGGGTTTAACCATCACAGCTGTGCCACAGGACACACACACAGCAATTCTGAGTCTGCCAAACGTGTGAGAAATGGCTGTAGGTGGAGCCAGCTCTTACTGCAGGCTCTTAATCTAGCTGTGAGAGCAAAATCCCAAATAGGGGCCTTTGCAATTGCTCCTTTTCCATAATCCCAAACAGGGGGCCTCTGCAATTACTCCTTTTCCATAATCCCAAACGGGGCCTCTGCAATTGCTCCTTTTCCATAATCCCAAACAAGAGGCCTCTGCAATTGCTCCTTTTCCATAATCCCAAACAAGAGGCCTCTGCAATTGCTCCTTTTCCAAAATCCCAAACAAGAGGCCTCTGCAATTGCTCCTTTTCCATAATCCCAAATAGAGGGCCTCTGCAATTGCTCCTTTTCCATAATCCCAAACAGGGGCCTCTGCAATTGCTCCTTTTCCATAATCCCAAACAGGGGCCTCTGCAATTGCTCCTTTTCCATAATCCCAAACAGGGGGCCTCTGCAATTACTCCTTTTCCATAATCCCAAATAGAGGGCCTCTGCAATTGCTCCTTTTCCATAATCCCAAATAGGGGGCCTCTGCAATTGCTCCTTTTCCAAAATCCCAGACAGGGGGCCTCTGCAATTGCTCCTTTTCCATAATCCCAAATAGAGGGCCTCTGCAATTGCTCCTTTTCCATAATCCCAAATAGGGGGCCTCTGCAATTGCTCCTTTTCCATAATCCCAAACAAGAGGCCTCTGCAATTGCTCCTTTTCCATGGGGCTGTCCAGCATGTCTGTGCCCCCTCTCCCCTGCCCCAAGAGCACAGTGAAGCCCTGGTGTTGGCTGGCTGGGGCAGCCACTGCTGACAGATGCACCAGGAGCAGCAGGTACAGGTCATTTTCAACCTGAGAAAAATTATGTCAGGCCCTATGGACATTAAAGGCCGTTTTAGACCCTAGAGCTTTCTGAAGAAAACAGGTATTTGACTTAAAAATGGTTTTCTCTGCTGCTGTGAAAGATTTATATATTTTTTTTTAATTTATTTAAACATTATTTTATCTTCAGCAGTCTTTGGTGGAAGGTGGGAGATTTAGAAGGTCACATGGGACAAAATATATAGCAAAATCACTGAGCCATTAGAGGGTTAAATGAACATGGCCAGGGAAGGACCGGTGGACTCTTAGAACAGAGGTGAATTTCACCTGTTCTCAGGAGAGACTGATTTATCTAAAAGCTGCCCTCCTATCACTGAAGATTGGGAGTTTTTTACATGGGAAAGTTCCTCCTGCATATTTGAGAAGCTGAAGAGCAATATGTTTTCAGACAAACCATAAAGATCAGTGTTTTTCCTTCCCTCTAAATCTTCCCAAGATCCCAGTTTGATCTCAGCATGATTTTGAAAGCTTTGATCTTTTAAGGTTTAATTTAGTCCAATGACAACACAGTTCTCCAAGGCAATTCACCTTTCCCTGACTTGTTTAAAAGAAGAAGAAAAAGGGTGAAAAAGAAAGGCAAAAAACACTTTGTAAGTGAGGAACAAAACCTTCATTAGAAAGAAAGCATCTGAAAATCTCCTCTCCAGCAAAATAACCCTTTGCAATCCCATTAGCCTGCCATCAAAAAATTGTTCTCTGTGGTGGTTATACTCTCTACACACCCTTCTTAATCCATTTTGAGGTACTAAAAAAAATCCAAATAAATAGTTTATTTACTGTTTCAGTTCAAAGCTAATACATTTAAAAAGTGTAAAATTGTTTCACAGTTGTGTAGGACAACCTTTGCTAAACTCAAATGGAAATAAATAACAGTTCATTGTACCCCAGCTGAATCTTTTTTTTTGTCAAACACTCAGATGCAGCCCTGTGTTAAAAATCTCATTATATCTCTTATCACATGGCTGCACGTTCAGTTTAAGTTGCAGCAAGAATTGGCTGCAGTAGCCATGCCTGCTGTAAGATATGACCTTAATAATGAATGTTGCTTTGGAACCTAATTCTCTTTCTGTTTTCCATCCCTGTATGAGAAAGGGAAGGTGCTGGTAGGAGTCCACAAATATGCCTTTGCTCCTGGGCTCTTTGGTTGGTTGGGGGAGCACTGGGCTGTGTGATTGCAAACATGGGCTCTTTCATGGTCATTTGCCAATTGTCAGGGAGCACAGATAGAAAATAGGGGCTGTGTTCTAATGGATGGAATTAAACAGAATAAGAGCAGCACAGCTGGAATGCTGCTAATGTATTTATTTTGTGTCATTCTGGTGGGTACTGGGCATTGTAACAGAAGGCCTCTGCCCACCTACACCAGCAGAAGTTTTTGCTGGACCAAGGGTTAGGAAGAGCTAAGAAACCATAATGTACTTAACAGATTATGTAATTCTGTTCCCTGGAGGGGGAAGAGAGTTTCTCAACACAGTTTGTGATAAGCTTGTTCCCTAGAGCATGAAACATTAATCTACATTACTAAAGCCTCTTAGCTGAATGTTAGTTAGTGGCCTGTGAACCCACTGAGGTTCAGAGCAGGGTGAGTTTAGCGGGTGACTGGGGCTCAGTTTAGTCCCCAAGTTCTGTCTGTTTGTGCATTAATGTTGTTCAAAATGACAGCTGAACATGTTTTCTTAATTGTCAGTAAGCTGTTCCCTTTAATTTTCATTTTGTCACTTTTCTCATTCTTTTCATTGTTGATTTGATGCAGAAAAGCAAACCAACAGCATCTCACCTTGGCAATGTACTGTGGTGTTTCATCCCACAGTCGTTTTGGCAAGTGTATAGAAAGGATTATATAGCACAAAAACGTATGCTTGTGGAAGGAGAAAATTGAGGGTGGGATAGGAATCTTTGGGCACTCAGCATGCTGGTGTCTCCCGTGGGGTTTAAATAAAATTCCATTTGTCTGCACCACATATATTGCACTAAGCTTTTGATGTTTGCAGTGTACACTGGAATAAATGAGTAACAAACTGTTTTGCCTCTCAGAGTTCTTGGGCTGAGTTTTTTGTCCCTCTCCATCTAACTCTGAAAAAGCAAATACTGTAGCAAAAGACAAATTAGAATCAAAGAAAATGGTGTGATGTGCTCTCCATTTGCAGGGTGTAGATGATGAGCTCAAGCTTACACCACCTGCATGTGAGATACACAGGAATTTTCCCTCCCTCAGAGCAGCTGGACCTGCTGCAGGCTTTTTCCATTCTTCTACAGAAAAGGTGTGCAATAGGACATGATCTGGAAGTTTTGCCTAACAAATCCCCTGCTGTTACAGGAACCTAAAACCCTTGGGGTAGATTTGTTCCTACCTCCACCCTTTGATATTTTATTGTTTCTATTATGCAATTTTAACTATTCTGGTGCTACTTCTTGAATATTGGATACTACATTGAGGATTTAGTTCAGTGTTCTCAAGCAATACTTAATAACCATTTAATATTAATATTCTTCATCAAAGTCACAATTTTATTTTAAATAATTCTTTTTCTCATGATGTCTTAACCATTGATCGTGTGTTATCATGGATCTGTACTCGATATGATAGCTGGGAAAGTTTTTATTTTCTAATAATGAAAACTGAGGTTCTCATGTTATCACTAGCATCTGAAAATGATAGTTTTAGACAGCAACAAGAGTAATGAGACTTTCAGTTTGGTCACAAGAGATGGAAAAACTATTTGTTGTAGCATTTTCAATTTTTTGCCCAGGTGAGAAATAGAAAAAATATTCTGATGTGTTTTGACTGTCTGCTCTGTTCCCAAAAGGATTAGAAAAACCTCTTTCATATTAACTTAGAAGGAAAGGTTGGGGATGTTGTTTCACTGATACATTTCATACATTTCAGTACCCCAGGTCTAAATAATTTGGAACTTGAGGGATACATAAAACCAGCCCAGGATCAGTGATGGCATCTAAGACAAATGGATTCATACCTTTTTTTATGCTATGTCTTGTCAAATTGGTAATGCATTTACATTAGCTGATTCTACAAGATATACAGCTCTGTGTGCACACATATCTAACATAAAAATCAAATCCTTTATCTTTTCCCATCGTTTTCTTGGTGTTTCTCTCTTGGTCTTGCTTCTTTTCTTTTTTTATGGAATTATGATAACTTACTGCTTTATATAATTGCAGAATGCAAGGAAGATTCCACATAATTGAGATTTTAATTAATTTTGTGGCTCTAACTTTTTAATTGTGCCAATAATATCAAAGGGAAGGGAGAAATTTACAATCAAGTGATAACAGTAAGTTTGACAAACTGTTAAGAAACCTTTAGTCTAATTACTACCAGTCAAGAAGATACTGACTGATCTGTTTGTGGGTTTTTGTCTGGTACCCTGATTGGAGGAGGAATTTCAACAGAATTTGTGTATTTTTGCATCATTAAAAATAAAAACATGGCATCCTCCAACTGTCATCTCAGAGTAAGGCACTATGGATGTGTCCAGATCCAAACCAGAGCTGGTTTTTCATGAGTCCCAAGAAGGCGTCAGGTGAAGAGAACAGCAGAGGGACAAAGCCAATGGAGGTGCTGAGAAGCAGAGATCCAGTGGGGCTGGGAAGGGCTGGCAGGGCCCTGTGCCAGCTGTCAGGGGGGCTGGGAAGGGCTGGCAGGGCCCTGTGCCAGCTGTCAGGGGCAATGTGGGGCTGGGAAGGGCTGGCAGGGCCCTGTGCCAGCTGTCAGGGGGGCTGGGAAGGGCTGGCAGGGCCCTGTGCCAGCTGTCAGGGGGGCTGGGAAGGGCTGGCAGGGCCCTGTGCCAGCTGTCAGGGGGGCTGGGAAGGGCTGGCAGGGCCCTGTGCCAGCTGTCAGGGGGGCTGTGGGGCTGGGAAGGGCTGGCAGGGCCCTGTGCCAGCTGTCAGGGGGCTGTGGGGCTGGGAAGGGCTGGCAGGGCCCTGTGCCAGCTGTCAGGGGGGCTGGGAAGGGCTGGCACGGCCCTGTGCCCGCTGTCAGAGGGGCTGGGAAGGGCTGGCAGGGCCCTGTGCCAGCTGTCAGGGGGGCTGGGAAGGGCTGGCACGGCCCTGTGCCAGCTGTCAGGGGCAATGTGGGGCTGGGAAGGGCTGGCAGGGCCCTGTGCCAGCTGTCAGGGGGATGTGGGGCTGGGAAGGGCTGGCAGGGCCCTGTGCCAGCTGTCAGGGGCAATGTGGGGCTGGGAAGGGCTGGCAGGGCCCTGTGCCAGCTGTCAGGGGGATGTGGGGCTGGGAAGGGCTGGCAGGGCCCTGTGCCAGCTGTCAGAGGGGCTGTGCACTCAGAGCTGCTGGAACAGCTGCTGCTGCTGGCCTGGGGCTCAGGCTGTGCTGGGGACAAGACCAGAGTGGCTTCTGGGGCCAGTAAATCTCAGGTACACACTGAGAGCAGGGAACAGGAGATGTTGCTGCAGAGGAGCAGGGGGGCAGGCAGGCCACTCTGTGAAACAATTAACTTCAGGCTCTGGGAAGTCCCATGGCTGTTGTCTCGTGCTAGAGGGAGATTTGGTGTTTGAGGAGGAAATAAGGGCAGAGAGGAGCTGACAAGTGTCTGCCTGTGTGATTCCTCACTGAGAGCACTGCAGGGCTGGCTGGCTTCAGGTCACAGCCCAGCTGGGCTGTAGGTTCAGAGAACCCCTGTAGAAAGAAAGGGGCTTCAGAGATGTTTTGAATAGTCAAGTATGAGTTACTCCTAGAAATAACCATTGTACAATCTTAGCCTTGGACATCATCTAACTGCATAACTACAGGTGAAGAAAAGCCACAAAGCATAACTGGCTTGACCTGCTGTGTTAGAGGATTGGGTTTGCCCTCCTGAATATGTGATCTTTCTCAAAATTAGGGTTCTGAAAAGGATCAGTGCATACCCCACAGGAGTAGCAGAGTTAGTCCCTGTGTAGGGTTTTCTGTCTGGCATTGGCATTGCCAGTAGGTTTGGCTCTCATGTCAGCTTCAAGAGAGGGAGAAAAGGGAGCCTTAGGGAGAGGCTGACCTTGCCAAGGTTCCCTGAGAGCTGCTCTTGTGTTCTCTGCACAGCCCTGGGGATGTTGTCCTGAGAAGTCTGACCCTCTCAGAAGCTCAGAGACCTCACAGTCTCTGCATGTCATGTCACCTGCAGCAGGTGCTGTCACACACCTGAGAGGGTGAGACAGACCAGTTCCTGCAGCAGCACAGCCCTGGGTGACTGCTCTGACTTCCCATGGCCCCCAGGCTGCTGAGCTCTCCCCAGTGCCAGCGTGCCAGTGCTGCTGTCCTGGTATTTGCTGAGATAAATGCAGTCCACTTCTGCAATCTACTTCTGGTACTGATGTTTATGGGATTTTTGTGAAATGTCACCTGTTTGGGCTTTTTCAGCGTTCATATTGATGGTATGTTTTTTTTTTTTTTCTGGTTTGACAGTTTTTCTTGTTAATCTCTTTTTAATTAAAAAACAAAACAAAGCAAAATGGTTTTCTGCACATGCCTCCAAGCATGGAACTGAGTGTCATATGTCTTTGCACCTGTCAGGGCTATACAATAGGTGACAAAGAACCAAAATGTGACACAATCATTACTGAGCTTGGGAATGTAAAAGGAATGGGATCTGTTCCCCTGCTTAATAGCTCTTTGTGACATATAGGCATCTTAATGATGTTTTATTTTGGATTGAGAACATTTTCAGCATGAATTTTTGTTAACACCGGCATGAAGCATTGGGATTTTGAGGATAAATGATGTGTCTTGAGTTAAACCATTCATGACATATTGTTAATAGATAACCATGGGAAAAAAATACTAGAATTTACAATTCTGGGGAAAGAAAGTGCAACAACCACTGCAAGAACATGATTAAAAAACACTCCCTGCTTTTTTCACTGCTCAGAAATGTGAAGAGGGCTAAGCTCTGCTTTTGTATTAATTCATGGCAAATCATTTGCCCAGTTCTGACACTAACAAGAGCCAATTTCATATTTGCAGGGCCCCAAACCTCCCGTGGTAGCTGAGAGCATTTCAGCACGATGGCTGATCAGGCCTGCACTCTGACACATCCTGCACTGATCATTTATCACAGTCAGAGATGATTTATTTACTTCCGACCCTTCCTGAGTCGGCAGCCTGCCTCCAGGATAATGTGGCTACTGAGTTTAGCTGTGTTGTAAATTAATAGATTCATTTCACTTTGTGCTCACAGATTGTGCTTGCTTGGGTTTCATTTTAATTAAAGATACAGTGGGAATTACTACTGAACCTCAGAATGCTGATTTTGACCAAATTACCTTTGGGTGTAACTCTGGAAGAATTTGGATTTCTGCACCACTGGAGAATTTGGTGCTCCCTTTCCTGTTGTTTTACTTCTCTGTTTTATGGAACCATTGTAATTGTTTGCCTCATTACAGTACAGAAGTTTTGTCCCACGTGTCCTTTTGTGCAAGTCAGTCTGGTGGTATTTGGGATGAAAATGAACAGAGGAGCTGAAGGCAGGGGTTTTTTGCCCCTCTAAAGTGGAGATAGCTTTGCCAACCCAGTAATGTTCCCATTATAAATCCCAACATTTTTTTTGGTACCCCTCTAAAGTGGAGATAGCTTTACCAACCCAGTAATGTTCCCATTGTAAATTCCAGCATAAGGGTGCACACTGGAAGCAGGGGTTGCAAAACCTGTTCCATGGCACACATTATTCCTCCTGGGCTTCTGTACTCTGAGGCTCCAAATTGCAGATGAGAATTAAAGGTCTTTTCCCAACTATTCTATGATTCTCCATCAATGCCGGGCTTTTTTTTTATTTTTCCTACCATAGAAGACTACTGACAAAGCATGGTTCAGCTGCCTAAAGGTGTCTAATTTTGTTGTTAAAAATTTTAGAACTATATCAACTAATTCTGGGGAGATATGTTTTCTATCTGCTTTTTATCCAGACAAGAATATGTTAGCATTTAAAGATGATCAGAATTTGAAGGTACCGTGAGGCTGCTTTGCTTTAGCTCACACCGTATATGTGTGCGTATTCCTGTAGGCATCTGTCATAAAATCCTTATGGGGTTATAAAGATTTCCATTCTGCTGAGACTCCAGGCAAAGCATCACAGGAAGGAGCTTCACTGGAACCCATTCCTGTGAAGTAAAACTCTGCCAGTCCAGCATTAACATAACAGTATCAAAATAGATGACAAGTCTCTGCATCTTTGGCACACAGACTATGCTTTACCTGTAATAGGGATGAGTTTAGCTCATCTCTCCTAAAACGAGTGCAGCAGTAACACAGATCAGTAAATGTTGCAGTCAGTGCTGCAAATGGGAGAATTATAGATCGTCTGCATGTATCTGCTGTAACCTTTCAGAGTGAAAAAGCAAATTTATTTATATATCTTTCATAATTCTCTCCATTTGCCCGATCAGTGCCCTTGCTGTGCTGTGTTATAGCTTCTTATTAGCCTTCCCCTTTGTAATGGAATATTTTATATTGGATACTCAAATATCTATAAAGCCACTAGTAAAAAAGTCTGCATTTACAACATAACACAAAGAGGGCTGCTGGGATGTCTGTAATGCCCCTGTATTGGTATTGGGCATGGATTTAGTAGCAGAGAGATGCAACCAAGATGTTCCAGCAAAGAGATTTATTCCAGCTGGAGAGCAGAATGTTTGAGCCAGGCTCTAGGCAGCCTTCCCCAATAACCTCCATACTAGATTTCTTAAGGCCAGGGAGCTCTGCAAATAAATGGGGTGAAAATTTCAAACGTAGAGGGAGGTAGGCTCATTAAATATTTATTTGGCTTTCAGCATTTTTTCTTTTCCTTCTGTAGAACTGTCTTGTCTTTCATGACTGCAGACTGAGGGTATCAGACTCTTGGACACGGCTCTTGTAACAATCCATTCCTTTGCTTGTGGCAGCTCATGAGCCCTTCCATAATTTGCTGCTTTGGGGTATTTTTTTCCACCATATCCCTGCCTGAAATATTGTGCTGAACTACAATCTCTTGTTTGATTAAGCAGAGTTCAAATTTACCTGCAGGCTTGGGAGGTTTTGTATGACTTTTTCAAGTTCAAAATATGTGATTCTCTCTTGCTGCTACAGCTGGGGCAACATGGGCATGAAAATCAACACACTGTTTTTTCTAAATGTTGACATAAAGTTCATGATCTACTGTCTGTATGATTATCTTCAGTAACATTAATTTGGGTTAATTATGCATCCTTATGTGAACTGATATGTCTAGCTTCATCAGCTGTCCCTCACCATCTTTCCCTGGAGTTTTGGTCAAGAGCATAATAACTGAAGATTGGATTAAAGAATCTCCATAAGTAGCCTGAAGTGAAACAGCTGACCAGAGAGTAGCTTTTGATTATTTGCTTTTTTAGCATTAATTGTTGTTGAAAATCCTATTTAGTAGCCAAAGCTTCTAGATCATGTTCTTGAGTTGTGGGCTCTGTCTTTCTTTTAAAGATCAGGAACTCCATTCACCCTTTTAGCTAACTCTTTGCTATCCTAAAGTACATCTGAGTTATTCAGAGCCCTTTATGACCAAAAATATCATGGTGTCATAATTTTGCTTTATTGGTTCAGTGCTGGAAAAGCCAAAGGAAATTCAATGCTACAGATTAATTTCTTGAAAACTAAAATACTGAGCTTCTGACAGTTATGAAAATGTTGAATTTGGAAAGACATGCTCTGATTTAACTCTAAGCAATTACAATAAATTATCACTTGGATAATTTTAAAATCTGAAGAACTTGCAAGAAAATTTGTTCCCATTAAATCATAGAGTAGAAAACAATTTCACCTATATCAGTATTTATTGTGAAATTATTTCTGTTAACAGGGAAAAGGAGGAAGGAAAAGATCCCTACAAAATAGCTGCTAACTAACACATCTCAGAAAAGCAAATTTTAAAAGTTAATAGAGTCCCACAGAGACTGAGCTACATGTTCAGTGTTGGGCCTCTCAGCTGTTCGTGGAGAGAGTTTGGGAACAAGAGCAATAAAGGGGGTGTGAAAAAATCTGTGAAATAATTGACACCCTGAATCTTTAACATTACAGACCTTGGATCATCACCCAGCTGATCCAAGTGGGTCTCCCATTGCAAAGGGTTCCCAGGGCAGTTCAGGGCCCTGGTTTGTGTCCCCACTGAGCAGAAGGGTGAGTCCTCCTGTCCCAGGGCCACTCAGGCCCTTGGCTCAGGTCTCTGCCTTAACCCTGGTCTTTTTTAACTCAGCCATTACTTCTGCAGTAATCAAGCTCTGTAGAATTGGTAATTATTTATCATTTGAGACTTTTTCCCCTCTAGGCTCTGTCTGTTTGATTTATGTACCTGGCACCTCCTTTAACAGCTGCCACCCTGGTATGTATTTATTTATCACTAAAGGGGGAAGAAAGTGGACTAAGTTCAAAGCCTTTAAGCAATCTGAGCATTTCCTGCTAGAAGAACCTTACATAGCAATAAAGTGTGGAAATGTAGCTAGGCAAGCTTGGGAAAGTGAGAAATGCAGAAGTCCTTACCTTTTGACGAGGAAAAAGAATGTTCCAGTTACTAAACCTAACTTTAAAATAGGAAGATAGTTCTTATTTAGTGAACAGGTTCAAACTAGGCTAGCTTGATGCTGAAGTTTTTAAGGGAAGATTCATGTAGGTAATTTTGAATTACTTACATGAGTCATTTGAAGTGTGATAATGGTCACCAACAATAATCTCTCACACCTGGACAGTATCTAGCAAGCTAATCCTTAATCACCTTATACCATTATATATTCAAGGATGAATTAAAATCTGTTTGTGACTGCACTTTTAACCATACAGTAGAGACAAGCTTATGCTTTAAGTGTTGTGAGAAGCCTTTTTGGGTTCCCAGTACTAAAAAGCTTCTAAGCTGGAATACTGAGGGGTGGTCCATGTCATAAATGGGATTGATTTCCCTGAGATAGCAGTTGGATGCTGCCCCCTGCTCTCTGTGATGAGGAAAATAGATTCCTTTCTAGAGAGGTGATGGTTCCTCCTCAAAAAATCATTTTGGAGCTCATAACCCCCAGAGAGAATCCTTTTCCTTCGTGCTGCCCCTGGGTTCTTCATCCCCATGGTCAGGGCAGCTTGGGTGGGTTTTCCTCTCAGCCCTGCTGCTCCTATGCTGTGCTGGTGTTTGCTGAGCCCTCCCAGGATGCAGCACCACTTCTCAGCTGCTTTGGGGAGCAGGACAGGTGTGCAAAGGGGGCCCTTCATCTTTAAATCAAACGCCATTTCTCATCTGCTTAAAAAAAAAAACTTGTTCAATATCATACATATTAATTCTGAGATGTTTCTGAGGGTGGCCTATATTTTTTTTAATCTTTTATTATTTTGTATAATTTTATGTACATCATTAGGAGGGGAGACCTTGATAGACTATAATTTTGAAAGCTTACTGTAGTCTTTACTCCTTCCTTTCCTGTTTAATTGTCCCTCTTCAGCAAATCTTTAAATACTCATTTAACCTGCATAAGTCCATCCTGTTGGAAATTCACTCAACAAGCACTTTGGGTAAAATTTTGACCCTGGTGGTCCTGCCTTTGGTGGCTGAACTTCCTAACTACATTTATTTTAATGGGATGTGAGTTAATGTGTAAGTGAAAGAGACAAAAATAAGATTTAAAAATATATACTACATGGAGGTACTTAAAAAATGTAGTACAAAGGCAGGGGTGTGGCAGCAGTGATCCTCTGTGGTTACAGTGAGGAAGGAGATATAACTGCACTTTGGTTGAAAATTATGTCTGTGATCTTTACGAAATTTAAAGTGTAAGAACACCTGCATAACCCAGGAGAAAAAAAAAGGTCGTTAGTTGGGGTTTTTAATAATTTGAAATTTTCTAAGAAGTTAGCCTGGCATTTTATCCTCATTGCAAATCAGCTGGTAAAACAATGAAGAAGCCTATTCAAATGAAAAATTTCACTAACTTTTCCTCAATGACAAAGCTGTTGTCAGACTTAGGATGTGTTACCTCCCTCTCAAACAGAGGCTTTTTCCTGAAAATGTTTTCAGAGCTCAGCATTTATTTATACCATCAGAGACCTCAAGTCAAAATCTTGTCTTTTTTGAATCAATACAATGAAGCAAAGACAACTGAAATGTTAAAGATGGTTTTCTTTTATCCATTAAATGAGGTTTATAAGCTTTGCTTTCTCTTCTTTCTACCATGCTAGGCTTTAACTCTTTTATCACATTAATGCCAGTGGCTCAATATTGTGAGTTCTGTGTCCTGCACCTCAAGCTCCTTAACCCAATTAACAGAATGCACTTCCCTAATGCTGTTTGGGCCCCAGTGACCGATGAGTTGAGTGACCCTGTTTGGACATCCTTAATATTCTTCAGAGTCTAAAACTCTGCTTCACTTGCAGTTCTGCTTGTGGGAAACACTATTGTCTGCAATTCATGAAAGGAGAAGTTTTTGCCATCCTGTCCCTCTTAAAAAAGGGGGGAAATACCAGGCAGATGAAAAGAATTAAGGATAAAAATATGGGTATAAAAGAGAAAGTTTGGGTTGTCTGTTTGGGCTTTTTTAATGTGTTGATGGGGACAAATTTAAATGACTTGTGGCCTGATCTCTGGAACTTGATTTGGATGTGGAGCCCAGGTTCAGCATCCTGGAGACCTGAAGGGTGTCTCCTCCTGTGTCAGTAATATTCCTCTGTCATCGCCCTTGTGTTTTGCAGTAAGGTTTTAGGATGCATTTCAGTGGAATTCATTTGTTCCTTTAAGATATCTTTTAGATAGAGTGGCAAAAATAAAAAGAGGCACTGCTACATGGACTGTCCTTCCTGCACAGTGCTAAGAGTAGTAGGTTAGTATTAAAAAAAAAAATCTGGAAATCAGAATGTTATTAAAATTTAGTTTACTTTGGTTCATCTGATACTGCTGCTAAGACTGTTATTTCCAGTGACCAAAAAGACTGAATGTTTCAATCTCAGAATTGGTCTAGGAATAAAGTTTGTTATAATTAAAAAAAAAAAAAAACAACCAAACCTGTGGTTTTGCCTCAAGATAAAATTTCTCTATTCCTATGAGGTTATATTATTGAATAGATTATATAGGTTTCTTGTTGTTGTTGTTGCTGTGAAGCTTTTAGTCACTTACAGTGGTCAGTCTTTAATAATACGTGTTTACATAAAAGTGTTGTGCAAAACTTACCTGATGATGATAAGGAACCCCTGGCTACATAAGTGTTATTGTTTGTGTGAACACAGTGCTGCAAAATTGATAGACAAATATACAGATTAATCTGTGTTGAAAGTAGCTGTATAAGTATTGCTTTAATTTGCAGGAAGAAAAGAAATAGAGGAATTAACTGATCTCAGAATGCACTTAGAACTTGGGCACTTTCATGTTTTCAGTCTGTGATGAATTCTCTGGATGATGCAGCAGTACTTTCTGGTAATAAATTCCTATTAAACTGTCAGAATATTCAACCATTCAGTCTTCATCTCCTGATTTCGTGAGTCACGTTGCAATAGCATATCTGAAGAAAGGCAAACATTTCTCATGTTAATTAGGAGACTGGGAATTCTTTGTTATTTACTGCTTGCACCATCAAAGGTGCTTGCAGTTTTCAAAGACCTGGTGCGTTTGCTCATGTTGGGATTTCTGCAGAGAAGCTCACCAAATGTATTCTATCAGTTCAGCTTCCTGCAGACCAGAAAGAAAAGGAACAAGCTTTTATTCTTATTTATGGCACTAATCTGGAACAGACATCTCTGTGAACACTGTTTCCTCCTTTTGCTAAACAAAACATGTACTTTACTGTACAAAGAAGGGCTCAGTGACCACTGGGACTGAGAGATGCCTGAAGTGCTGCAGGGAAGAACCTGGGGAATGAATCAAGGAGCAGAGAGAGCTGTTCTTTTCCCTATAGAGCTGTGTGTGCAGGTTGTCTGTGCTGACCCTCCTGAGACAGGGCTTGGAGAGGTTTGCTCGGCTCCTTCTCCCTCTCCTGGCAAAGTAGCCCACACTGCTGAGCTTCACAAACTGAGAAATCACAAGTACACAGCATTTTAGAAAACACTATTTGTTTGCCTCTGCTTTTTAACATGCACTTCCTTATGGCCTTTCCTTCCCCATTTGTTTTCCAAAATAGCACTAGAAGCTGGTAGAGATTTTCGTGTTCATAACTGATCAACAGCTTGTAGATTCCTCAGTTCAGAACCCAAAGAACCCATGTTTCTTTTGTTAGTACCCTGTCAGTATATATGCCTAGATATTTCTTTTTTTTCCACGTTACTTTTCCCTCCAGTCAGCTGAATATGTAGCAGGAATTTGGCAAGCTTGCCTTCAGAAGTTGAGGCCATGAGTTAAGGACACAACTTATTGATAATGTCATGGTGTAGGTTTGGAATTAAATGTGTTTCAGCTACAACTACTGCACAACTGTGTACCAAGCCAACCTTGCAAGGCAGTAAATCATGGCTTAGGAGCTTTTACCAACTCATATTTATGTTACAGCAAAGAAGTTTACCTTGGGAACAGTATATTTAGACTGTTCTCTGAAAAATTGCTATAATGGATTTTCACATGGTAAAATGTATGCTCCACAGATAGCATCTTGTTTGTGTCAGATAGTGCTGTGTAAATAATTGTAGGCAACATTTTTAAAGTAAAACATAAATACCTGATAGTGAAGAAGTCAGTAACAATTTGTGTGTTTTGATCAAGAGATTTGTCACAGCTGTTTTCAGGCAGAAAATACTATATGGCAATTAAGATTAAGAGTTGGGCAAACTCTTAAAATAATGTTCAGAGCTCTCAGAAAAGGTATTTTTTGATGTCTGAGAAGCAAGGACATTTGGAACAGTTTGGGAATATTTTAGAGATTTAAAGTAAAGTTTGTAGAGTGGTGTTGGCAGCAGCTGTGGCAATGCTGATGTGGCAGTTCTGTATCTACAGGCTTTACATCCTGACTGTATGGGATCTCTGGGACTGCTCTTTCTCCAGGGTATTTTAATTACCCACAGCAACAGCAGAGCCACTGAGTAACAACTCAGACATGCTCACCCTGGAGTCTGCTGTGAATGAACTTGCCCAGAATTAAACTGGGATAGATCCTCACTAATCAGAATTATGAACGGTGAATTTATGAGATGCACTGAGCTGGCCCCAGTCCATAAATGTCCCCTTATTTCTTTTACCTTTTTGTGCACCAGAAGCAGCTAAAAGTGCTGCAAATACACCAGAAGAACATAAGAGCTGTTTCAGACATCCAATTTTACAGAAGTGGATGCAATTTGTAGATTTGGATGTAAAAACCAAACAGAGCTAATCTGTGCCAAAATCCTCAACTGAGAAAGTCTTAGGGATGTTAGATGATTTTTTATATTTCGGTCAATTTTTCTGTCTTGGTACAATTTGCACCTTAATTCTTTTATTCATAGCTATTGGCTATTCTGAAATCAAGATCTTATTCACTTTAAGTCTCTCCAAATGAAAAATCAAACATGCAGGAGCTATTTTAAGTAGCTACCATTTTGACCTCAGACTGTTTATGGACTTCATTACACTTAAGGAGACAAGAAATAAGGATTCAGCATTTGTATGATTTTTTAAATGACTTTTTCTCTCTTAAAGAACACTTACTATATCAGTTCTCTTTGTAATGGTTCCTTCCCTTTCTCACTTAATGAAACCTCCTTGTCTGCCCAAGGTGTTATTTCCAGTCATGAAAGGGAAGCCTGGGTACCATGTAGGATGTTTGCATTTACAACAGGACTGACTGACCTTTACATAAGGTTCAGCAGATGCTCTGGATTGATAGTTCCCATTCCTCACTCTGAAATAAGTATAGCTATTTCCAAAGAATACCAATTCATAGTTGGACAATGATCTAAATCCATCTGAAATTGCTGTATTTTAATACTTAGAGGGTTTCTATAATGGGAGAGAGGGAGGCAGAAATCCTTGTTTAGAGTTCAAGGATAGAAAAGGTATGTCTGAAAGCTCTCTCAGTATATCACATTTATTGTGTTCTTATGCTTTGTTGCAAATGTCACAGCTCTAGAGTTGCATGGAAAGTGAATCTTAGCTAATAAAAGGCTTCACCTTTCTTTTCTTTCTCTATACAGTACTTTGTAATAAATATCCAATGCAGCAGCATTTGTTATTTCCAAGTATATCTGATACACTGAGATGGGCTTTCCTCATAGGGGAAAATCTGTGTTCTGCATGATGCAGTTCAGCATTTGGAATGAACTCTCACAGCTGTTTTTCTTATGTTAATGTGCCTTGCTTGTGGTTTTGATAATTTAAATTTTGCTGAATTTTTTTTTCTTTAACTAATTCATTTGACATTTGCTATAAGTTAGCGTTGATCGAGAGGAAGTCATGTAACTGGTTTTGCAGGTACTATCTAATGATTTGGAAAGCTTAAATATAATTAATTTAGTCACTGAAATGGATTGTTGACTGAATTCATGCAGTATATCTGTGTATGAATTGCTGCTATAGGTTGCATTCCGTGAAATGAATTTCTTTTAAAGGAGTAAATTGTGTTTCCCATCACTTCCCTGAACATGGAGAATATAGTACAAAACCAAAGAGCAGAATAAAAAATGAGTACTATTCCCCTTTATCTTTTTTCTGAGTGTTTTCCTTGTCTGAAAATGAGCCTATGTATCTCTGTGAAGTAAAAAAACCTAAAAATTCTGAACCAAGTAAGCTAAAAATATATAAATAAATAAGGCATAAAATTATATGAAATTCTGTATCCTCCATGTCAGGATCATGGGACAGTGAACAAACAGTGTGGATTCTTTTAGATGGCTTTGCACCAAGGAATTGTTTAAATGGAAAATTACAAAAAAGTGCTGACTTCCCTGATGAGCTGTCAATAGGAGATTTAGGGCTCCCCATGTGCCATCAGCATGCTATAATTGATTAGAGTGTTACTATCCTGGAGTGTGCTAAAATAAAGGTTAGAGAAATCCTGAGGATATCAACTACCTTTATCAAACTGCACAATTAAGGGTACAGTACATAATCTGGGAACAGAAACCATCATTCAGGAATAAGTGATCTGCTTCACTTGAAACGAGGAAATTTTTTCTAAAAGTCATGAAATAGTCTGAAAATGGCTGCTTGGAGGAGGGGATTTAAACTGGATCATGATCTGTTTCAAAAGAGTAAGACTGTGGGTTATACCCTGTATTGAACACAGAACTCTGAGAAAGGTTCTTGATTTGGAATTCACACAGTCCAGGGTGTAAAGTGACTCTGTTAGAACTGTTCCCTATTTCTGTGAGCAATTTTCAAGTCAATATATTTTTAACCTCTCCCCAGGGGTTCAGAGAGGCACCTTCTGTGACCCAGTGGTGAGGCTGGTTCGGGTTCTTGGAGCCCAAATGGTTTGGTAGATGATTCTGGCATCCCTTCAAGGCTGCAAGGCACAGCCCAGGAGCATGAAAAGAGAGGAGGGAGATGGATGAATTATTTCTCTGGTTGTGCCTCAGGTGTGCAGGAACAGCAGCAGCCAGAAGTCAGTAAGGTTTAGGGACAGGGAGACAGGAGATGCACAGCACAGGGAAAGCCCTTGGTCACTGTGAGACGTCCTTACCCAACACTGTTGCCTCTTGGTCAGTTTTCAATTAATCAATTAAATCATCCAACCATTTAGGTGGAAAAAGCCCTCTAAGACCATGGAGTCCAACCATGAATCCAGCACTAAACCATGTTCCCAAATGCCACTTTTACATCTCTCTAGGAAAGGGGACTCTGCCATGTCCCTGGGCAGCTGTGCCACTGCTGGACAGCCCTTTTGGTCAAGGATTTTTTCTGAATACCCAATCTAGACCTTCCCTGATGAAATGGAGGCTGTTTTCTCTTATCCTCTCATCCTATCAATTACTTACTGAATTTGTCCAAAGAAGCCCTCAGAATATTGGACAAGATACTATTTCCTGCAGATGAGAAATTCTCCTAATGTTCCTTAGTGGGCAAATATTACATTTAAAATCTCACTACTATTTTAAACTTTGGGGTTCAGCTTTTGTTCAACTACATTAGCCCAATAAAGATATTAAAGGGAAAAAAGTCTAACAATTTGCTCAGGGAAAACAACATGATATTGTAACACCTCCACAAATCAATTTATTTATTTAGATAAATATCTGCTTGATACAGTATTGAAGTACTTCACATTTTCAGAATGGATTACGTTCTTTAAAAATGTTACCACATAGTCAAATACAACACTCCAAACAAGTAAAAATTTATTAAAACAATTTTTCTAGGAATTTAGAAAATAGTGTATTTCATCTCTGAACAAATGAAACCAAAATTTTGAAATGTTCTAGTAAACAAAAGTCCATTTTTCTTTATCAGCTCTAAATGCTGCCTGCTGAAAAATGTTTCAAGGTATTGAGAACGACAGTAGAATATTGTGGCTTTCATGAACAGCTGCAAGCAGAATGGTGGTGTAATGCATTTACAGCTATAGTAAACTTAAATTGTTGCAGACTCAATGTTCTTTTCCAGCCAATAATTAACATTTTTTAATGCTTAAGCATTGCACTTTATTATTATCATATATTTGTACAGATATATTAAAAGGAAAATTAAAGAAGCTAAGAAGACTCGATGTATAAAAAGCATTTCAGAGTTTTGAATATGGAAAATCAAACTATGACTGTCTTTGTAGATTTTTCAGAAAGTGTGAACAAGATGGAATCCCATGTCTAAAACACTTTTGATCTAAACATAGGGCAGCAATGGCTAAATATATCATGAGCAGTGACACTGGGGAAGGCACTGCTCTCCATTCTGCTCAATGGACCATGCTGCAACACTTGTTTCATATCTTGAAACCATTTATGATTGCTGTTAAAGAAGTCAGGGCTTTACAGTGCCAATGAATCAAGTAAAGTCATCCCATTCATCTGTCTGTAAAAAACCAAAATGTTGGAGAGAACAGACAAACACAGGATCTAACCATGCAAAGAGCTTCATCAAAATTGTTCCTTTATCTGTGTGTCAGTGGAATGTGCTGGATCAGAAAGGAAGCATTCTGTATGTTGTTCAGGATTTAGGATTGCCTCCACCTCAATCCTTGCTGTTAAAGTAATTTTAAGGAAACTAAAAGTTTCTAAAGGATAAACTGCTTGTCTTTTCAGCAACTGTCCACTTGAAAATTTGGTTTTTTGGAAATCTAATTTGGGTGGGATTTTTGTGTGGTTTTTCACTTATTTATTCTTTAATGTGACCTTGTCTTCCTCCTTTGTGACAAGGACATAGAAAGGAAAAAAAAAATCTGTAATCTTAATTCCTGTGGACAATGTTAGCTCAAGGTGAAGCCCTTTGAGTGAACAGACTTGAGAAAACTTGTCTGAGCCTTTTTTCCATGTAGCCAGGTCATTGTGCATTCAGCCCTCACAGACAGAAAATAACACATTCCAGCCAAGAAGGACAGGGTGTTTTTACTTCCTTTGTGAGGAGAAGAGGTTTGCCTGGAGGATTCTCTCATTAATGCCAGGAAGAGAAGAGCACCAGGCAGGCTAAGCCCATGCACAGTTCCAACCTGTAACAAGTGGATCACTTCTTCCTGCTGAGCCTTTGGTTCCAAATGGGTCTCAAGCAAACAAGCAGCTGCTTTTTTCCCCCCAGTGGTCACATGGGGACTCTTGGAGTGTTGTTATTCAAGGAAATAACATGGATGATCTGAAGTTATCAGGATTGGATCTGGATTCAGAACACTTTTGGAGTGGTGGAAGTGATGGGTGTAACTGGGTGTGAATGGGGAGCAGGGATTTCATGTCTCTCAGGTACTGTGTTCACTGATGGGATTTTCCATTTAGAAAGGAAGGATGCCTCACAAGTCAGGGCAAATCTCATTTTTCCAATTCCAGATTTACAAGCAAAAGCAAGGAGTTGTGAGTTTAGCCATGTCTTTTCAGCTGTGCCTCTTATGCTAATGTCTGGTGGAGATGTAAATTTTTCTTGAGGTACTTACCATGTATTTATCATTATCTATTCCCACTGAAGCTACAATTCAGAGCTGCTTCCGATCAAGACTTGGTTATTTATGCTTCATTACAGTCCCATGTTTGGACTGTGAGGTTTTAGGGAGTAAGAACTATGTGAGGGCTTTTTTACGTGTTTGCATGGTAGTACTGTAATTAGATTTTTATTACAGGCTAGACTTAAAAAAAAATTAATGATGGCTCTGAGCAGTGATATTGATGTTCACATTGAATGCAAATAGTAGAATAACAAGGCTTTTTTACTTCTTGCTAATGAATAACACATATTGCTAAGGCAGACTGGAGGTGTGCTCCTCAGAAAGTCAGTAAGAGAAATCAGTCAGTAAAAAAAGGAGATGCACAAAAACGTTGGGTGGATGTATTGATTGTTTCCTAGTGTATAATGAGATGTTGGGCTAGGGAGAGAAGGGAGAATGGAATTACAGGGTTTTTTCTCAGGATCACAATCTGGGACAGGACCTGCGAACTGCAAAGGGCAAAAGGACTGGAGCACTTATCACACTAACCCAATGCCTAAACAAATATTCTTCTCCTTAGTCCTTGATGTTTATATCTGTGATTCCACTTCATTCTCAATGCCTGCCAGTGGCTGCTATGAGTAGAGAATTTTTGCTCTTCATCTACTCCCTGAGACAACATTAAAATTACCATTTTACCAATTTGTCAAATATTGCATCTCCTGTAGGTACTGTCACATTGCTTGTTAGAAATCCCAGACCAAGGGATAAGGTGCTTGTGTAAAATAGGTAATAAATGACCACTGTGGGAGCTCCCCAGTGCTCTCTCTTCATTTCAGCTGGCATTATAAAGACACTTGTTATTGAGATTGTAGATAAAATTGAAACTTTACAAATGTGCCAAAAAATATGTGTTGCAAAATTGAATGCTGGGTCTATATTTCCTTAGAATTACACGATTAGGATCTGAAATGGCTGAAACCAAGACACAGACATTAAGACTGGCTCAGATTTGCCTACTGCTCTCAGATTTTTAAAAGACTGTATTTTTAGACCTTAATTCCTTGTTGGTTCCCAATTTTTGGGAAACAGGGAGCTCTTCTGCAGTAAGATTGTATTTGCTAAGAGTTTGTGTGTGCACACACATATGTATGCACACAAATTTATTACTGGCTGTTATATGTTATATGTGTGTTAGAACACATACCTGCCTGTAAAAAATTTAAATTTAAAGTTAATTCCTGGTTTTGATACAACTGTCTTACTCTATTATTCATGGTTATGGTGTCACTGGAGACTTAAGAGAAACTATTTTTAAAGCAGATGTCTAAAAAGTAATATGGGATGTGTTTTCTATGAGCAATACCTATATCTGCTCATGTCAATTGGATGCCTCTAATTACTTTCACAGACCTTGGATCAGGACCTGGGCAGCAGGCAAAGTTTTATATTCAAAACCCCCAAGGAATGACTGCTGCAGGAATAAATACAGCTAATGGGAACCTGCTCATCTCTACAGCCACATCTCTTAATTTATGTCTGAATTTAGGCTTGTATTTCAAGCCTATGAATTTCAACTTTCATTGATTTACAAGCTTCCAAAATGTAGGTTTTTATCTGACCACAGAGCAAATATAACACCAGAAAAAACAAATTCCCTCATAGGTGCCTGTTGTAAGCAAACCTTGAGGCTCACCAGGTGGTGTCAAAGATCTTTATGGCACAATTGACCCAAATCCACTGGGAACAGACTGAAACCATCAATTGTTGCTTAGAGTAGGACAGTGCCACCTTCTGCAATCAATTTTCAATATGTCATTAAATCACTGGGTTTTATACTGGATCTGTGGATGTAATTAAATTATTCATACCAACCACTGCATATGAAAAATTAAAGGGACTACTTTAAAAATGATGCAAATATTACCTATAAAGGATTCTAGGCTTTAACTTAGACCTGTATATGAAATATTAACATAATTCCATTATAGACCTTAGTACCAGCTGGAAGAAGGCACAAATATCTGAAATTGCTGGGTTTCAACCACCTGTTTGTTTACTGACTATCTGTAGCAGTAGCATTGCTAACTTATTGATTGCAGGCTCATCTTGTATTTTTCAGCTTCCAAGGAAAATGCCTGAGTTTGAGGACGTGGATGCAGACTGACTGCAGGACTGCACCTCACCAGGTAAAACCTTGTTTACAGTGAGCCCTGGATTATTGCTTTGCTTAAAGGCTGGTTTTGTGTCAGAATTCAGTGCTTGGTCTTGGCTTTGCTCAAAGGTGGCTTTCTGCAGGTTGTGGAGCACCAGAAAGTCTGGCCAGGCAGCAGGACATGGGGCAGGTGTGAGGTGCTGGTGCAAGGGACTGATTCCCAAACCCCAGTGTGACAATAGGTGTTGTCCAGTGAGTTTGCTCACCTGTGTTAATGGTGTTATTGCCCAGCACGACAGAATTTCTCTGATGAGCTTTTCATTTATTGGTTGCCTTGGTGAAATACACGGTGGGGTGGTGCATTATTACCTGGAGAAAGGACAGAAAGGAAAGCAAGGGCACTTGGCTGCTGGGTGAGCTCCTGTTGTGTGCCCCAAGCTCTGCTGCCACCTGTGTGGGTGACACGACTTTGTGGGGCCATGCTGGCCCTTCCTGCTTCCTTTCTCCCACAAAGTCTGTAGGCTCCACTGCTGTGTCCTATTTCTGCAGTTTAGGATAAATGCATCAATTCTCCCTTCAACATTTTTTGCCAGCTACTGAAAAAGTTTAGAATTAATTCAACAACCTCCCCCGCAGACAGACAAATATTTCTCCGAAGCCAATGTGCCTTGTGTTTCTGTTAGGGATAAAAGATTTAGCCAGAGATGGTTGGCTACTTATGTAAAATATTAAAACTTTCTCAGCTATCATATTGTACTAGGCTGAAGTCTGCTTGTTTTATGCTGTTAAACAACCCATCTTTTGTCGTACCAGGGAATGATACCTGATTTAAGATAATATATTTTCTTTGCTGGGTCTGTTTATGCTTGGAAATGATCTTGCTATATCCCTGTATTGAAAATTTATGAAAGGTGTTAACATATTTCTTGCTATATATTTCTTGTGGGCACACTTTTGCAACTTTAGCATGGTTTGAAAACTACTTCTTGCCCACAGCTAGCAAGAAACAATGATTTCATATTTCCCAAAATGGAAGCCAGTCAACAGCATTCCTCTTTATTGCAAAGAGGGGATACAATAATAAAAAGGCAGTTGCTAGAGGAATATTACCAATAAAGTACAATAATACATTAAAACAGATACTTAGAGTTGAAATTTATGAGTTTGTTTTTCTGTGCCAGTCATCATATTTTCATATGTTAACATCAAAATGTAGACTCTCAACAAAACCTTTAATAATAAAAACAGCAGCCGTCAAAAGCCAGAGTAGAATTTGAGCTCATGATATGAAGAGTTTATCCTGTGTTTATCCTGTGATTTTGGGGGTGGGCTTTTTTTTTTTTCTGATTCGATTTTATTTTCCTTTTTCTTTTTTTCTAATAAAATATTTATCAGTTTGTTCCTTCATATATCCTTCAGTGAGGAACTCAGACCAATAATGCTTCTGTTCTGCCCCTTGTCTTTGCAGAAGATTAATTTGGAAAATGAATGTTTCATTCAGAGAATAACAAAACTAATCAAAGCTGGGGATGGGATTCTTGCTAATGAAGGCAAACACTTGTGTGTTTCATGTGTACACAGTGCTAAAACCATAGCCAGCTCTGCACATCTTCCAAGTCATCTCATATCATCTTCCCTTTTTTATGGGATCTTTTGGTGTTTAAGAAACCATTTTTGAACTGAATTATTCTAGAGTTATATAGAGTAATCACAAACAGCCAGGGCAATAATTCCATGGAGTTCCTTCTTCATTTACCCTGTTGTTACTGAAATGTGGATCTGAGCCCTGGAGTGTCCAGAGTCCCTGGGCACATGTGTGTGTGCACATAGGCAGCTGAATATTTGGAAATGAAACATGGCTGTTGCTTTGGGACCAGCAAAGTCAGGCAGGTTCAGGTTGTTGAAGTACTAAAGTAAGTGCCAAACAACACTGTGTGCAGCCAAAGGCCCTGTGCTGTCTCTAGCATCCTTAGCAGAAGTTAAGTTTATTTTCATCAGTGCATAATGTCATTTGGAGCCCTGGCAAAGGTATGATAAGGTCCCAGAAAAATTAATTTCAGGTATCAAACTGGCAGAGTCTCATGACCAAAAGGGTAATGAGTGTTTTTCAACCCTCAGACCTCTGGTTATTGATGTTCACATATTTAAACCAGATCTCCTGTTGGCTTTCCTCTGAGCAAGGTCTGGAGGCAGCAGCAGCCTAAGGTTCATCAAGGAGAGACCAGGCAACCACAATGTGTTCATAATGCATCTCCAGGGGCACTGCCTGCAGAGGCCATGAGGGCAGAACAACAGGAAAATTAAGCTGAAGTTTTCTGTTTTTAAGAGTTTAATTTGATTTGAATGAGAGAATGAAGGCAAGAGAATGCCTTCTGCTGAAAAATTAATTGGCTTAGGCTCTTTATTTCATTTTTTTTTTAAAGTGAATATTGGCCAAAGGTTTGCATTCACTCATCACCTGAGAGCTTCCTGGGGCTGAGGGAGAGCAGCAGGACAATATTTCAGTGCTTTCTTCACCTCAGGACACAAAGAACCTGCTGCAGCTTGGTGGGGGTGTCTTAGCAGGAGCCAAGCCTTGGGTACTTGGTGTGACTGTTAAGGTTTCAGAATTATCTAAGAGGTAAAGGAAGTCACAAGCTGCAGGTCACAGGAGTGGTTTTGAGGGACTGTGAGAGCATTGAGGAGCTGTAGAAGTATTGGAGAGCCAGAGGAAACAGAGGCAAAACATCTGGTGGGTTTTTGGATCATGCAAAAACAGGCAGGAGACAGTGTTGCTTTTTGAAACAACACCACTTCTGTTAATACATAACTGGAGGGGTAAATAAACATGGATTCAAGTTGTTACCGGGCTATCCTGTGGTGCAAAATTCAGTGTTTTTATCTTTGTTCATAGCAGCCCTTGAACTGACTCAGGACTAGGTAGGCTGAAAAAAGGGTGTATCACTGCAGCTGCTGTTACAGAGGTTCTGTTATTTTCCCTGAAATAGTTAGGTGTGATAGCAGGGACAGATTCACACCTGTTTATGAGCAACAGTAAGGCTGCACTTATGTGCAATAAAAAAGTGAGGCAAAAATATAGTGAATCATAACTTCAGGCAACTTAAGGTTATACTTCTGGTTTTTCCCTCACTTCCGAAACTGTCTAGATATACATCACAGCAAATAAATTAGTAAGAACCAAAATAATTAAATAAATTAACTTGAAAATAGCAATTAATGCAAACTAGGTGTTTTTATTAAATGTCTCCATAGCAGTGACTGTCTGAATCTGGCTGTGCTTCTCAGCCAACAAGCAGTTTGATTTTCAGGACGTTTGCCCCCCTTATGTCCCTTGTCTTTGATAAATGGGATCAGAGGACACATTACAGTTCTGCAGGAGATTGGCCATTACTTTCCTCTTGGCTGGTGAGCAGATATTGTGTGAGGTTTTGGTGTCCATCTTCCAGCTGTGATTTCCCCCATTCTCTTTTTCCCATAGCCATCCTTTTCACAGAAATTGTTTGAGATTTCCTGCTGTCCAGTTGTGTGTGATACACTCAAAGGTTTTCTGTCTCTCTTTTGGATATCTAATGAACAAAAGGATGGCTCTTGTCTGGCACAAGCACCATGTAGAACAGACTCCCAATCCTGAGCAGGAACTTCCCTTTAAAAAGGAATTTCAGCAAGACAGCAGATCCTCCCTGTGCTCTCAGTCTCCTGGTTCTTTCTCTGTGCAAAGTTATGGATTGCAGATATTTCTGAGCCTCAGAACCTCTACACTGAAAATGTGTTTAACCCTGTATATTAACCATGTTTCTCAATGATCAGGAATTATTGTATAAAGCAAAGCTGTACCCTTACTATTATTTTACATTTAGCATTGTCTGATTTATGTCATTCTCAATTTTCCCTCCTCCACCCTGCTCCAGCTGGGTTCCACGTAGGACATCTTTGAAAAATTATTACATTACTTTCACATTTCTGGGGTTATTTTTGTTTTGCACTTTGACGCTTTGAATGAACCCAGGCAAGAAACCAAAATTGTTAAATACTGTGGGTTGAAGGAACAATAAGAAAACATAATAATTTGCCTGGGGAATGGGGAGAAGTCAAGATCAAGGTTATTTCTCAGTAAATGCTTCCAAGTAGGAGGCAAATGAATTGCAGAAGCCGGTGGTAGCATCAGAATGTCATAAGGGGCAGAAGGGAATTTACCTGGGTCACTGTCAAGCTTGCCAGCTCTTTGAACCAAATTGATGCTGGTTTATTTTCAGGCTGCTATTTTGGTGCTCTTAGTGCTGAGTTAGATGGAACTTGCAAAGCCATGAGGTGCCCTGACAGTGGCTGCACATCATGGGGGAAACATGAGCAGGATTTAATAGCAGAAGATCCATGTAAACCTGAAAGGTCTGACATTGCCAGCTGCAGAGTCATATTTGGCTTCCAAACACGTTATTTGACACATCTGGAGTGTGGCAAACAGGTTGAGCAAAGTTGTCCCAACCTTCTTGGTGGTGCTGTTGTCCCTACCCAGAGCATGATTTGATTCCCACAGGTCCAGGGGGATGCTGAGGGTCCTGAGGGGGTTCTCCAGGTGACTGGGGTATGGTGCATGAGCTGTGTATGCAGGATGGGGGATAGGAGTGGGTTTAAATTGGGATAAATCTGATCACCTTGAACTGGAGGCAAACAAACACAGCAGAGCCAAAGTCAGCATTACCAGGGGCCACAGCCAGGGGCAATGGTCATGTGTTCAGCAAAGTGTGGGGTTTATCACTTGGTTACTTTGCAGGGATTCTTACATTCCCTCTGTGCTTGAAGGGCCTTTTTGTGCTTGGCTGTCTGTGTCATCTTCCCAAGTGCTAGAGGATGGCAAAGACTATAGATCAAAGTTTCTAAATTTACAAGAACTGCCTTGAAAACTGAGAGCCCCTGCAGCAGGACCTGTGGAATGTCACCATCTGCTCTGCTACAGATGTCACCAGGCTCTTGATGAGCAGTCATATCCCAGGATTGCTGTCTGGTGACTTTCTGGAATGCAAAGCTGGTGCTAGAGTTCTGTCATAGTCAGCCTAATCACAGACACTGCACTGAGAGCGCTGCAGTGGAGGCAAAGAAATGCCACCTTAGGTGCCAGGTGCACTAATCTCCCCTAGAAGTATATTTAAGATGCCCAAACAAATCTGCCAAAATTTGGGCAACAGGTTTTGGATTAAGAGTCTTTTCTGGATATTTTCATGCAGTGATTGTTGGATCATCAGCCCAAGATTAGGAAACAGTTTTGGTGGTTCCTTTTCTCAGTTTACAGCAGAGTAAACCAAAATTTTAGCATCAATGCCAGTTCTCCATGCTGGTCATCAAATAGCCTCAGTTTCCTCATGTCATCCATAGAGCCCTGTTGGCCAGCCCTGCTAGATCAGTTTTTATATTGAAAAGGAAAACCATGTTCAGCCAGGTTGAGTACATCCCAGAACAGCTCCTGGATTTTACTGTGGCCTGCATAAGCAAATGGCAGCCTTAAAGAACCACAGATTTCTGGGATACTGAGGTGAAAGTTAATGCTGGGAAGTGGTAGTGGGAAGGAAAAATCTCTTTACCAAGTAAACAAGCTCCAAGCACTGGATTGTTTTGGTGGGGGTTCTTTGTTATTTTTTTTCTGTCTCTGAGTAAATATCTGCATCCTTCATTTATACCAAGCATAAATCAACCAATTAAAATGAGGAGTAGGCATTAAAGAACAGATTTACTCACACACAGAAATCACCACCATGTGATATTTTGCTGAGTAGGCTCATCTTGACCAATATGAGATTTGGACCACTGAGAACTGGAGACCTGAGTCCCATTTGGAGCTCATCCCATCTTGTTTCCTTTTTGAAGCAGGGTTTCTTTTTAAAATCCTTTTCACAGGAGGCTTGTGGTGCATCACAAAATCATGCCAGAGTAAATACAGATGGAATATCGAGCTGCTTCATTAAAATCCCTGTGATTTGTGTAAGGAGCTCCAATCTATTGGAACCTGACTTGTTAGTTTAAATTCCCTCACTGAGATATAGGTCAGGTTTAAATTAATAAGCGGTGACTGCAAAATCTTAATTAAAATGATACAGTTTTGTGAGTAGACAAGCACTCCTTAATTCATGTTGGGCTGGGAATATCTTTTTTCTATTGGTAAAAACCTGCTTGCAAAGGTGTCAGACCAAATTAATTCCTGCAGTTAATATAAGTGACTCAAATTACCAAAAAATATAAATCTAACCCTTCAGTCACAACTACCTTCAATTATTTAGGAAAAATTACTGGGGTTTTTTGGGGGGTGGGAGGGAGGAATCGGGGTGTGCTCAATATCTATTTTTTCCATTGAATAGCAAAAAAGCTTAATCATAATTTAAAAGGATCCCTGATGTTGTTAAATTATTCCTTCATGTGGGGCTTGATTCTCCATTGCCTTGCAGTTTCTGTGGCACAATAGCAGGATGAATATCAAATGGCTCTGAATTCCATTTTTCAAGTTGGCTGTGCCTTTTCCCCTCCCCATTTGCCATTCACACAGCACCGACATAAAGTCTGAAATAGTGTGATGGCAGTGTGGGATGAGATCCTCAGGCAGTGATCCCCTCACTCCAGACACCTGAGAAATCATGCTGCAGATGTTAATGCAGCAATCCAGAGGTGCACCAGGCCTGCCTTGCACAGCTGGAACGGTCTGGCCAAACAGGCTGAGGGTAGGAGAGAAACAGCAGCACAGGTCTGGGGGTTTGCTTATTCTCTACTAGAATCCTAGTTCACACAAGCTCTTGAGTCACCTTCAGAGGTACAGTGCTGAATATAAAAATTATTGCTAATCTCCCTACAGTTCTCCAGCAGGCAGAGGCAATAAAACTCAGGTTGATATTCCTCCCTGCCACCACCTTCTTTCCCCTCCTTTTTCTCCTTTGTCCTCTGCAGAGCTGCTTACAAGTGCAGCTGGGAAATAATATAATGTCTGCTCTAAGGATATAGTGGAATCTGCTTTTTACCCCAAGAAGACTTCTATATTTCTCTGCAATGGCTTTCCATGGTAGGCACAGCCTGGATTCATGATGGCTACGTGGAGGAAGGGGACTGTATGAGCCTCTAGCATGGCTCCTGCTATTCTTTTGTCTCTTCCTCTAGCCCTAAATAAGTATAAACAACATGTAGACAAGACAAAACCTCAGCAGTGAACAAAAGCTGCCTGCATGTTATCCATCAGTATTATTTAAGTAGGACATGCTGGGCTGTTCATGATACACTCATACTGTAAGTGATAAGCTATAACGTATGGTATTCATTTACTTCTCCATTCCAACAGTAATATAGCAAAGACAATAAATTTTCCTGTTTGTTCTCTGACCCACTGTTCCTGGGTTAAGCAGCATGTTTGTCTACATTTGTCAGTTGTTACAAGCTTCTAGCTGCTGCAGACTAGGGTATTGATGAACCCTGGAAAATGGAGCCTTGAATAATGTATAAAGCATTAAACATGCAACCATTTCGCTGGGAAAAAGGGGGGAAAAGTGTATTATATGTTTTCTCTGTTGTAGTTCCTTCATTTACAAAACATATTTGTCAAGTCTTTTGCTAAGAATAATGCCAGGATGCAGTTTCCCATCATTCTTGTTAATGGGACTGTCTTAGTGTTACAGTAAACAACCATAAGTCTTGTGTCTCAGCCATTGTGCAGCACGCTTAGTTTTTTCAGCTTCCAATTAAGGATATTTTAAATTTGTTGTCTACAGTCATAGGAGTGGTGGTGCAATTTCTGGGCTTGCATCAAGAGAGGGGCACTAAGGAAAAAGGTGTTTTACAAAGCAAGAGAGTACTTGCAGAATTACTGCGTGACTGAAGTGCATATATTGGGTTCTTTAAAAGCTCAAAACTCATTCCTACCTGTTATAGCGATTTATTACTAAAAAAGCAGCACTGATTCATGCGTTTTCCTGAACAAATTTACGTGATAAACCATCAATATACATTTACATTAGCAAATGGAACTCTCTATCATATTTCTGAGACCAGAGTCCAAGACTTCAGTGGCTGTGAATCAATGCAGCTGCATTAACTTCAGTGGAATGGTGCTGATTTATATCAACTGAAGCTCTGGTTTGTTAAATTCTTCCTCTTTTGGAAGCATGTATCAGAGCAGTGGAAAATTGCTGGATTTGATTTAGCCCCTATTTGATATGCCCCAGAATTCACCATTGCACTGGGAAACTTCAGTGAGCCTGTGATGATTTTATTGACACAAAGTTTGGATTACCCTCCTCTCCTGGCCAAGGCTGAAAGGTTTTGGTGGACTCTGTGGAGGACAGTCACAGTGCTTCCATTTGTTCTGTGTCACTTCTGTAGGTAAACTATAAATGGGATGTTTAGAGCTGCTTCCACAAGGACTAAATTCATGTGAGAATGCGAACAGCTCATTTTTAAAAAAGGAAAATTGATGCATGTAGATGTGAGCTTTCTAATGCTGAGCATTTCATGAGCTAATGTGGTTACCTCCATAAACTAAGGATAGTGTCACATGTTGGTTTCTGCACATCAATCCCTTAGAGAGAGATGTGGATGCTCTGAGATGGGAATACAGCCCCTCAGTTTCCTGAGCCTGACACTCCTGAAAGCCTAAAGCTCTGCACAGAGGTGAGGAGTCTGTGCATGCACAGAGACAGAGCTGCAAGGCTCCCACCAACATTAACAGCCAAATCCCTGATTATTGAAACAAGTATTGACCCCATGTGTGCTTCTCCTCAGCAAATTATTTGTGAACAGAGAAGCAGAACAGTTTATGACACAAGGAAGGAAGTGGGCATGTAACTGATGTCAGAAATATAAAATGTATGGGATGTGAATCCTCTTTTCTACCTTTCTTGGAGGTCTTTTCTATCCTACAGATATGATAAGGAAACAAGCACTGGAGCAGAATATCTGCTTCACATCCATAGCTGGAGGGATTGGTATGAAATGGATTCTGGCAGGGTTATTCACCAGCAAAACAGAAGGGGTTAGGAACAGCTTTATCCAATCCATTGATATGGGTGCCAAGTATCACTAATGAATTCTTTCAGTTAAACTTCAATTAAATTTTCAGGATCAATACAATTACTCTTAGAGGTGAATAAAGGTGACAGTTTTTTGGGGTATTTAAAAAAAATTAAAAATTCTAAAGATAAAGAGGGTTTTTTTTTCCCATTGGTTGAATGTGTTGCTTTGTGATTCTGGAGAATATCCCCAGTGGTAACTTTCTAAAGCTCTTTGTGCTTATTGGCATTGTTTATTGGCATTTGGAGGCAGCAGCTCTATGGCTTTTGCTGCATCCAGGCTCTTCCTTTTAGAATTAGAATTCCTTTTAGAATTGACTGAGGCATCCTTCCCCTCCATATAAGCAGCAAGGGTGATTTTACAGCTCCTAGGAGGGAAGTGCAGGTTTCTGGTACTTGAACAGGTGGGTATCTATGAAAGGCTGATGTTTAACCTCATGACTTCTTTACCAGGCTTCATCATAAGCAGCATCTCAGGATATTGTCAGTCTACAATTTTGAATTTCTGACATTACTTTCAGTTTTTGATTTACTGACTATGTTCTTAACATGAACCTTGCTAGTTTAATTCTCATCAGTGCTGCTATCTGCAATCCATCTTCTGAAGGAAATTATGGATCCACTGAAAAGCAGGAGGAGATATATAATTCAAGAAGTTTTCAAGATTCATTTTCAGGAAGATGAAGTGCCGACCGCATTATGTGCTGAGTAGGGTTCTTTGAACAGTAACAATGCCACCTGCAGCACTAAACATGCATTATGAATAAGTGTTTTATTGCAAGCAAGCCAGGAAAAAGAATGGTCAATCACTATTGCCATGTCTTTTCCAGCAGAAAAAGGATTCCTCTTCTGCAGCTCTAATGACTTGTGTAAAAATGTGCATATCAGTATAGAACTGGGTTCCACTTCTGTGTGGTCCACGTTTGCAATGAGGAGAGCAATCCATGCATTTCTGGAAGAGATGGAGAGAACACACCTGAATGTGGAGCTGTACAAAGAGCAGGAAGCACATTCCCAGTGCTGCAGTGAGCATGGTTCCAGTGCTGCATTGTCCAGGGGGAATGGATGAGGGACCTGTGGGTGCTGTGCTGACTGTCAGTAACCCTGGAGTGAGGTGTTCCCTTCGCCATTCTCCCACTTAATTTAATTAACAGAGGCCCAGCTCTACCTCACTGATGCTGTGCACAGGAGAGAATGTGAAGGAAGGAATGCTGAGTGTTGAATTTCAGGTGAGAAGCTGTGGCTGGGTGGCAGTGCTGGATGGGGAAGCAGGAGCAGGCTGAACTCGGCTGGTTTCATACACAAGGTCATTGAAACTCTTCCCTGTGCAATCTGAAGGAGAATTTAGCCTAGGGTAAAACACTTTGAAAACTTATCTTTATCTTTCCTTTATGTCTAAGTTACTCCAGTTTTGAGACACCTTATTGACATAAAGTGGGAAAAATAAGGAGCTCCTGAAGAATAGGGGTCCTGATCCAGCTTGTTCCATGTTCTCAGGAACATTGCCAGTTTAATCCTGGTAGGATCAAGCAGAATAAAAGCTGAAATTAGTATAGAGTGGGACTTGTGTAAAAAGTTACCTGAAAACATTTTTTTTTGATCCTCTGATAAAATAAAAAGGTAAGAATTTCACAGTAAATCATCTAAAATTCTGTTGTTTTCAACAACTGTGTTCTAAAAATGAGCGACTTTCTGAGCTGCTGAATAATTTGTAACAGGTAGGATACCTCATAATCTTTTTCTCTGCCTTCGCAAATTGTCTGGGAACACTTTAAGAGGCTTTCAAATGATCTCCTGGATAAGAATTATTTTGCTGCTCTGCTTTTCCTGACCTGTGGCTTGTCTGTAGATTGTGTGTGAATAGTCAGTGGAATACTGAGTGGAGCTCAGAAGGGCTTTGGGAACAGGAACAAAATGTCTGCTTTAGAGGCAAAAGAGCCACTCTCCTGAAATTCAAAAGTTTAGGCTAGGAGGAATGCTAATCATTACATTGATTATTAAAACCTTTGCAGTGTTGAGATTTTGAGTTTTTTTGTTTTGGTTTTTTTTTTTTTTTTTTTTTTTTAATTTTTTTTGGTAGACAGTTATCTCCAGGTTTCAGGAATTTTGAACATCTTAACTGAAATACAGAATCTGAGTCAGCCCAGCAAATTTGTTGTTCATTCCTCCATTCCCATTTTCATCATTCTTAACTTTACACATATTTTCTTTCTCCCTATGAATGTATTTTTGGAATTAATCTAACTGTATGTCCTCCACAGAAAATAGCAGTTTCTTTGTTACTTCCTTTAGGGACTGGTATTTCTTTCAATTTTTGATTTTGCTTCAATTAGAAATCATGTGTTAATTTTATTTTTTTTTTAATTAAGCATGATCAACACTATTCCTTTATGTTGATGATGTGGCCAAGTGGATTGAGATAAATGATTTATGGTTGGGAGATATATTCCCTCTGGGATGCCTGTGACCACTGTAGGTTACATGTAGGTTTCTCCTTTTGAAGAGGAAGTTGTGCAATATTTTTCAGAAAATTTGCTGAATGCTTTCAAAATCTGATGGAATTATCATCTATCTGTAAAAATAGTTGGAAAGATAAATGAAAAGTGACTGAACAAAACAATAACTATAATACACAAGTGTTTGTGTTTTAATGTAGATGAAATAATTTTTTTTCATCAAGCTTTTGAAATTTCTCTAGAGTGCTTTTCCTTTCCTCTCATATTTTTAAAATTAATCAACCCAGAACTAAAAAGATGACTTTTGGAAAAAGTAACACTTGGTTTGTATATAAAAATAAATTGAGAAAAAAATGGTCTCCCCACATCTTTTAAGAAAGCTGATTTTTAATATAGTCACGACTGGTTACATCATTCCCTTGAGATCAAACAAAAATATATTCATCCCTTGAATAACTCTTCCTTCATTGGGCACCTCCCTCAAAATTTCTCATTACTTCTAGGAAAACAAAATGCACTCCTTGATCCTTTCTCATTCAAAGCTGCTAGATGAAAATGAACTTTTAGAAACAATCCAGAATCCATTTGTCAGGATAATAACAGTTCTCTGTAACAATTCTTTCTGCCTCTTCTCGCTCCCCCTACCCACATTAATTATAATGCTCTAACAGAACAGAGCTTGATTCCCTTTTTTATTAAGGTTGTTTCACTCTATTATTGATTAAGCTTATTTCCCATGATAAATAACCTTCCTGTCAAAAAATGATTTATGAAAGCCAGTGGTCTTTCTTTTTCCAGTTTGCTTTTCCTGTGGTTACATATTACATATTATCTCCTGCTGACTGGTTTGGGCAGTCTTTGAATCTACAATTACTGATCCTCATTAAGAGAACTGAATTTCAGTGCTGCAAAAGGCCTGGAGATCTATCAGGTGAATCATTTTATTTTAAGTTAGAAGCATCTTTCCAATGTGAGTATATGCTCTTGTGGTGTGTCTTTAAGTCTTCAAACTGTTAATAAAATAACAGGCATTGTGTTTATGGAGACCAGCTCCTTGGAAGTGGCATCCCTGATGAACATTCTGATACTTCTGGATTGCCAGTGGTCCCATGGGCATGGCAGTCCTTGTTCACACCATACTTATAAATGTATGTAATTATATATTTGTATATATATTGAATGGAAATCAGCTTCTTAGAAGAGTGTAGCTCTGCTTTATGCAACTCTTGAGATGGACTGAGCGTGCTTTTGCTCAGGTGTGTTTTGTTCTGTCAACAAAAGTTTTCTCCTCAAGTTTAAGATGAAACATGAGGCCTTGTGAGCTCCTTTTCCTTGGTGGAAAAACTGAAAAACATCCAGGTTGCACCTAATGTGTTTATTGCACAGGACTAGCTAACCTGATTATTGATGAAACTGCTCTGAGGTTTATGTCTTGTATCCACAGCTGACACCTTTCCAGGCAGTGCTTTGTCCAAAATTCCTGCCCAGTTCTTTCACATTCTCATAACAAAATCTTCATCTCTGTCTGGGCTTCTTCCACTGCATTATTTTTTGTTTGTTTTATTGCATCTGTGTTTTCTGTCTCCCATTTGTATAGTTCCAAATAGCCAGTCCTTTATTTGAAATATGTTTCAGGACAAGCAGCTCAAGCTCAGGGGGAACACAGCCTGTCTTTGGGGTGGCAGGATGGGGATGGTGACTGTCTTTTGTTCTGGGCTTGGCACTGCAGAATTCTGATCCACAAGCAAGTTTTCTCTGCAAATGAGCAGTCTTCAAAGATGTCCATAGAGAAATGTCACTGCTTTTTCATAAATCCTGAAGAAGGCTGACTGCACAACCCCAGGTTTAGTAACTTTTTCACATAATTCCTATTGCAGTTCTGTGGAGATAGATATTGCATTAGACAGACTAAAAAAAAAAAAAAAAGATTTTTCTTACCCTTGAATGGTCTCATGAAAAGCCTAGTGCTTATAAGTGAAAAGGCATAAAGCAAAACCTAATATTATCATTGCTTTCATTCTTAATCTTTGTTCCTTCAAGTCTGGGTTCTTAATAGAACCTAATGTGAACTCCATTTTTTTTTTTCCAAGTCAATGGCAAAATTAGAATACTGAAAAACAGCAGGCTGATATTTGATATATTTAATACCTAAAATCAGCTTCAAAGAGAATGAAGCAGGGTCAAAAACATCAAATCAGCAGAGACAAATACTTTTTCCTTGTAGTATCTCTATTCTCAGAATTAATGTTGATAAGGATTTCACAAATGTGATACTTTTTTGCTCCTGATATCCTGCTTACCTGGGGGAAAAAAAAAAAGGTAAAATATCCTTTTCTTAGTCTAGTGTTGTGTGGCCATAATATTTCAAGTCTCACAAATTTTGAAAGGAGCACTTGATGCTGTGACAGGTGATAAAATCAAAGGGGCCAGCAAAGGACAGCGCTTTCTTGCTTTCCTTCAGAGTGGTTTCTCTTAACAGGATACTCAGTGCTCGTGGACAGCAGCTCCCTGGGTTGCTGAGATCAGAGGTTGTCCTCAGTGCCACTGATGTTTCTGTTCTCATGTTTTCCACAGTAACTGCACTCCCCAGCTCTCCTGACTGTGTTATCCTGCCTGAGAGCTGGGCAGCTGCAGTGCAGAGAGCCTCTGGAAAGCAGGGAGTGGGAGCAGGGTCCCAGGCTCCCATCCTGCTCTCTGACACAGCCTCAGTGCTGGCATGGGCACTCCCCAGCTCTCCTGACTGTGTTATCCTGCCTGAGAGATGGGCAGCTGCAGTACAGAGAGCCTCTGCAAAGCAGGGAGTGGGAGCAGGGTCCCAGGCTCTCATCCTGCTCTCTGACACAGCCTCAGTGGGCGCTCCCAGCTCTCCTGACTTTGTTAGCCTGCCTGAGAGGAGGAGCTGCAGTACAGAGAGCCTCTGAAAGCAGGGAGTGGGAGCAGGGTCCCAGCTCTCATCCTGCTCTCTGACACAGCCTCAGTGGGCACTCCCAGCTCTCCTTGCTGTGTTTTCCTGCCTGAGAGGAGGAGCTGCAGTACAGAGAGCCTCTGGAAAGCAGGGAGTGGGAGCAGGGTGTTAGGCTCCCATCCTGCTCTCTGACACAGCCTCAGTGCTGGCATGGGCACTCCCCAGCTCTCCTGACTGTGTTATCCTGCCTGAGCTGGGCAGCTGCAGTACAGAGAGCCTCTGCAAAGCAGGGAGTGGGAGCAGGGTCTCAGGCGCTCATCCTGCTCTCTGACACAGCCTCAGTGCTGGGATGGGCACTCCCCAGCTCTCCTGACTGTGTTTTCCTGCCTGAGAGATGGGGAGCTGCAGTACAGAGAGCCTCTGGAAAGCAGGGAGTGGGAGCAGGGTCCCAGGCTCTCATCCTGCTCTCTGACACAGCCTCAGTGCTGGCATGGGCTGGGGGATGTGCTCTATCAAATCTGCGATGGATGCTGAGCTTAAAAGTGATTAAACCATGACAGCCTGCCACCTCAATAGTCATTTTCTGGGTAATTGTTTTTGTTGGGTTCTTTTTGCCTATTAAAGTAAATTAATTCATGACTGTTAAAAAGCTACATTGCTATCTGTAATAATTAACTACTATTAAGTCCAAATATAGAACTTTGACTCTCTGAAATGAAAATCAAGGGCCTTACTGTGCTCTGAGGTGTGGTGTCACTGTTCTCTTTAAAGAATACCTGGAGAAAGGGCCTGGATTATAAAGATGAACTCATTCTCTATTTGTATTAGGTAACAGTGGAATGATTATTATGTAACCAAATCAAAGAGAATGAGGGATATTTCAATGCAATAGGCCAATGAAGTTTTAAAATAATAAGTACATGAAACACATTTAATTTTACCTCCTTGCTCAGGTTTAACTAGCCACAAAAGGGATTTTGCCTGAACTCACTTATTAATTTTCAGCCTTTATGGTCTTGGTGCCTTTAAATCTATTTAGGAAGTTGCAAGAATGACTTGCTAAAGTAACAGTTTGTCTGGAGGGAGACATGAATTAAACACTGAACTGAACAGGCTGAAGAGGCTTGGCTGTGTCCTGTGCAGCAAGGACTGAAAGCCCAGTGGAAGAGAAGGTCATGTATCTTTAAACTGCCTCGTCTCACTCCTGATTGCAAAGTGCTCTGGGGACTGGGAAGGCCTCCAGCACCATCCTGGATGTTCCTGATGTCCTGTTTGAGGCACATTCACTCTCCCTGGTGACCCTGTGCTCCTTGCAGTTACTCTGGAGCTGCTATCAGCATCCAGCCTGCCCTGAAACCTGGGCATTGGCTGCTCTGACTGATTTTTGAGAAATCTTCTGGGAGCTGAGCAGAAGAATTTAAAGTTTTGCACCTTTTTCAGGGCAAAGGAATATTGCATCCTTTCCCATGTACACTTCCAAAACATCTGCCTAAGGTTACACAGAGACCAAGCCAAGCCTGTGACTCTGGCTTTAAGACTGCTCCTACACTGCTCTCACTTTCAAATTTATTGTTGCTAGCTGAGAATCTTACTCTCACATTTTTAGTGAATATTGGCCTTTATTGTGCAAGGGAATCTGCTCCTGCTCAATCCAGATCTTTGCTGGGTTTATTCATTGCCCATGTATTGTAAGTCACTAAAAGAGTTTATTCTTCTAGGCATTCACCACTCTTGAAATAATCCACTGTCCTTGGGATCACAGGGTCTGATGAGTCCTTGATTATTTTTTGGAAGCATAGACTGGGAGAGGGATTCAATTGCTTCTAAACTTTCAATTTGAGGCAACTCTCAAATGATGACATTCATAGTCAGAATATTTCTCTCACACACTAAGGCATCCATCTGGTGAGTTTCCCAGAATTTCAAATCTAAAGAATTTCTTGGTTTTCTGAGATTTTTGTTTTCTTAAATGCCATCAGCAGCACAGAACCAAAAATCTGTATTATACATGGCATCTCCTGTCTTAAAAAAGCAGAAATAAGAAGAGGACACTTAGACCATGTGGTTTTGTCTTCCCAAAATGGATTTTAGTTTTAAATCATGTTTTTAAATCTTTCTGGGTTTTGTTGGCTATGCTGTATTTCAGTGATGTCTGCTATAAATATCTATGTTTGTTTTAGTAGGAGGCATAACATCTGAGAAAGGAGCTTGGCATTTCAGAGACAGAGAATTGTTCTGATTTCCAGAAATAGGGACACTAGGAAGTGATGATCTGATTAGTTGAAGAGTCTGGCACTGGGGATTTAACTATGAAAAACAGCCAAGGAGGAATCCAGAGGCTCTGCAGACACATTGGAGATGCAGGACATATCCCAAAAATCCCCAAAATTTTGCAGGGCATGTGTTGAATGTTCTATTCAAAAGGGACCACTTGTTCTTGTAAAAAAATCTAGGAAGAACTTGCCCAGGGTATTGTATATCCTGATCCATCATCATGTAATCTTTATTAATGTTGTGCTCAGTCACATTTGCTCTGATTTTTATTTTTGCTGTCTGGGATTGGTTTCATCATGTATTGTATCCAAAACCTTCTACAATCTGGTAGTCTAAAGATAAACCCTGAACTGAGTCATGTACAGGTACCTTGGAAAATGGTTATTACCAAGTGGTCAGCTGGCAATTAATAGTGTATTTTTACACAATAGTGTGTCCACTGAAGAGCTTCAGGCTTTTGAAATCTTCAGTTTTAGGATCTACAGAAAACTTTACTCACTTTCTTCCCACAATGCTGGGGAATCACTGGAGTCAGCCAGAAGGCAGCTGAGTAAGATTTAAACTGCAGCAGGAGTGACTTTGTGCAAACTTGAGTTGGATGGACTGACCTGAAAATTTTGTTTTACTTTAAAGGGGAAAGTTGCTTTCCTATAAGGTTGGAAATTACTCAAAGACTTCTCTTCTGTGGGGCAAATCGTTAGCATTCTGTTTCTATATACTCTTGCTGGTTTCACTTTTAAATGCTTTGACTTAATGGTATTGAACAAAATCATGTTCCAAAGAAAATTCACTGTGAGTAAATAAATGGGGCACCTCCCCACTGGGGGTATTTTTAGATAAGGTAATTTCAGCCCACTGAATCTCCAATCATCAGGTATTTAAATAGCAAATGCATGGAATGGGTGAAGAGAATTTGCTGGGAGAGTGGAATAAGCGCTTTGGGTGCAGCTGGCAGTGTCATTGAGCAGGAATTCCATGGTGGCCACGCAGGTTTACATGGCAAGGAGAGTAGAGATGTTCTCTCAAGGTTTGAGCAGCACGTTGGTCTCCTTGGCCATCCATAATATGAAGCCTCACTCAGCAAAGAGATCACAAAGGTTTCTCCAGAGCCTCTCCCCTAACAGGGTGGATGTGGTGCCCTGTTTTCTGACACACTTTAGGGAAGGGCAGGAGATTGTTCCCCTACAGATCAGCAGAACCCTTCAGCAGCTGGAAGGCAGTGAGCCAGGTAAAGGAGAGAGTCCACGCTGAGGAGAAGTCCCTCTCTTATGAGGGAGGAAAATGTGCACCCAACAGCTGGCAAAAAGTCTGTATTTTGTGAGAGAGCTGCTGGGAAGCTTCGAAGCACACGGCTCTTGGAGGGTCTTCCTCCTCTTGGCTGCTCAAACACAAGGAAGGGTTGGATGGTGGCACTCTGAGCCCACACTCCCTGCCAAAATGGGCATCCTGCATGCCATGGTGCCAGTAATCAATGCAGAATTCTGCTCGGAGACATGGCACACTGTGCAATATATGAAAAAATATTGCTTTAACCGAGGAGATTAGTGAAATAAATAATGTTGGAACAGCAGCACAAACATGTGAGTGCAGAGGCTGAAGTTCAAGGAACACAAGCTAAGGATTTGTTACTTTAGTTGTTACCACTGATACACTTTTGAGTGCTCCTGAATTTAGAAGTCCATTACCATGCTGGCTCATGGTCCATAACTGCAGAAACTGTGTTTACCAACGAGGGGAGCAGAGAGAGAGAGAGATGTTATTTTCAAACTGTTGAGAGGTTATTATACAATCAATGGAGAGTGAAACACCTACATTAGAAACTGCATAAAAGCACTTGACAATGTCCTTTTACTAAGTTTCAATAAAATGTATTTGTATGATTACTATGCTACTTATGTTTTAAAGCATGAGGCCTTTATTTGACCTATAAGTGCAAGATCCTTTTGAAAAATAGTGATGGAAATGTTTTCACCCTCTTCTGTCAGCAATTTCTGTCATCCAGTTTCCATTCCTATTTGTGTTTAGAATGGAAGATTACAATGTTTTTTGGTTTTTTTAATTTTCTCAAAGCCTCACAAAGGGGTTTGCTGACTTTCTTTTATATTTCCATTGACTCAATGAGTGTTTCTCTCTATGTGAGCCTTCTTAGCATGTATAAATGAGCAAGATAAACGAGGAAATGTGCTTCATCCGTTCTGTAGGCAGGTGGTTTGCAGTTTTGAGAGCGTAATTTGGTCTAGATTGAAGAGATACTTGCTTTATTAAGAAGGCAAAGAGGCTACATCCATGTTTTAAGTAAAACTTTAAATTTATAGGTACTTTTCTCCTGGAGCTTAACAGTTCCTTCCCCACTTCCACTCCAAAGAGTGAAGTCTAATTAACATCAACAATCTTTCTACGGCTAAAGTGTTTCCTTTTAAAAAAGTTTTTAGGAACTGCTTTAAAATTATCAAAAATGGAGGTCAAGCAATGGCTTTATAACACTCCATTGAGCCTTTCTGTATGCCAATATACATTTTTCATCCTTAGCTTAAGGTTGTATTAATAAAGAAGAGGTCTGCTGCACATTATGCATCTCCTGATCTCGGCTATTTCACAGGAACAGTAAGCTATGAAACTTCAGGGTGATTTTTTTTCTGTAATAATCTGCTTCTGTTCCTACTGATGAGGATCCAGTGCTCCTCTTTCTGACCTTCCATGTTCACCAGCCAATCAAGCCTGAACAGCTTCAGCAGTGTTAAACTTCACAGCTATTTCTGTTACTCTGAGGTCTGTCCCCATCGATTTTTAAAAAGTCAGCATGCCAGGAATTCATGTCAGATGTCAGCAAGCTTCAGAGTCACCACTGATAACCTGCTGTCTCAGCACCTCACAGCAGAACAGAGCATTCATGTTGTTCTGCTCCTGATTGTCTGGTGAATTGGGAAAACATTGTGCAAAATACAGCAGCTTCACTGGTGGGAAAAATTGCTGAACAGCACCTGCATAGTAAAGAAAGACCATCTGCTTATTTTCCATGGCCACTATTTCTCTACCTCGGTATGTGTCTGGTTGTTGTCAGGCAGGATCATGCAGCTGGTTCAATGAGAATATATACCTATCTGTGTAAGGAAGAAAGAGAAGAGAGAGAGAAATCAGGAGCAGGATTCTGTTTTCATCCGACTCAGAATGTTCCTGTGGGACTGACAGCTACAAGACACCAGCAAGGACAGGAATTCACCAGTGCTCATTAAGCTGACCGGGCTGTTGATCAAGAAAATGTAGACAATTATGGTTTTGTGTAGTTTAAATGCATATACTTAAACCAAAAAGGCTTGATGGGGTGTAAACTCTTCTTTCAGAGCATAAATCTTTTTGCTGAGAGAGATGGGAAGAGCTACTTCCCATTATCTCTATTTATTCTTCCCATGTGTGAGGCAGGTTTTTTATTTTCTTGTGCAGCACAGAGTGGTGATTGCTGTCACAACCCCTGCATTAGATCAGATGAGTTAATTCCAGGTTAGTAATTTATACACTCTAATACAAGTACTGTCCTTGGACAGTAAGAACACCTGCATTTTCTTTTTGTTATATGACACCTTAGAAAGTTACACTACACTAAAATTTAGCAACTTCTGCTGTTGTGGGAGCAATTGTGCTCCTCTTTACTGGAGGTTTCATAAACCTATTCACTGTAACATTCTGGTTAAACTGAAGACAGTTTGTATTGATTTTCTCTTCCTCTTCTCCTCCTCTTTTTTTTTTCTTTTTTTTTTCCTATTTCTTGTGCTTATCCATGTGGAGGACAAAGAGAGTGTCCAACTAAGTATTTTTCCCTTAATCAGGCTGAGAGAAAAGAAGGGTTTCAAGGTCAGTTACAGTGCAAGATGCTTTTTATAACCTCCATCATCTTGTCTGTTTCTTCTGCCTTGAAAAGAGAGGGTTTTTTCCATGACACCAATTACGATACAGTCTCTCGCACAGAATTCTTCCATTTGGGCTTGTATTTGCTCTCTCAGGGAAGTCCCACATCTCCCCCAGTACTGTTTTGGTGATGTGAGCTTCTGACCTTTGGGAAACTATCCTGAACTCCACGAATTCCTTCATCCCTCACTTCACTTATTACAGCTGGTGGTTACTATTTGTCTTGTGCTGTGTTAGCAAAACCCCGTGCAGATGGGGAGTATAGATTTCTTCACTGAGGCTAAATTGGCAAAATATATAATGCAGTATCAATTGCCCTTGGTGCCCTGAATTCCTGCCTTCGTTAACTAGGCTGCAGCAACTGTTGAAGTTAATCTGTCCACTGGCTGGGGAGAGAGTGTCAAGAAGAAGTGAAGATGCCTGTCTCAGGTTTTGTCCAATTTATCCTTTATTTATTTGGTGTAGGTCCTGACTGCAGTGTTATTTGAGGTGCTTGTGTGCTCTAAAGCTGCTACCCTCAGAAATCCCTTACCATGTGAAACAGTCCTGCATTCCCCACTTACACAGAAACATTGAAGCCTGGTCAAGTTTGATAGATTTTCCATGACATTTATGACAGATTTATGAGAGCTCAGACCTTCTAACTAATCTGGTGCTCTACTGTCATATTTTTCTAATTTGGGACAGAAATATGCATTCACTTTAAAAGCAGCTGAAATACTCCAGGACATTTTCTGCTCTGTGCCTGTGTTCAGCTGAAGCTGATGCAGAGCTTGTTGAATAGATCTCAATTTTTGCTGAAGGTGATAGCCTTGATTGCCTCCAGCTGTGAGGATGGCAACTTCCAGGTGAGGGGATTGCATAGAGGAATGGGGTTTGTGTGTGTTTTAAACCCCTATCTTTATCTTTACAAGAGAGGGGAAGATGTTAAAACATTCACAGTTTGGTTATAGGCATTATTTTGGGGGAAAGAAATGACACACAGTTTTCCTGATGTTGTGCTGAGCAAAGCAGTCCTCACCACTCAGGAGCACAAAGTGTTAGCAGGGATGTTTTGGAGACAGCAAAGGAGTTCCTGCTTCTTTGTATTTTGTGTTGTCATCTCCACCTACACATTAATAAGCCACTGCATCCAGTGGTTATCCTTTTCTTCCAAATTCAGCTTTGAGCTGATATCTCTGTTTATCTTTGTGTTTCTATTGCAGGAGTCTCTTGGCAGTATGGTTAGAACAGGTTCAAGGTTACTTCAGATGGGAAGTTTAATACTTTGCTGCATTCAAAAAAGGCAATAACACAGTCTTCTCTTCCTTGTCCAGTGAACTGACATTTCAGCTACCTTATATATCAAATATATCAAACATTACTTCTTTTGCATATGTTTAAGCTCTGAGTGACAGGAACATTGTACATGATGTGGGGTCAGTCCTTCTCAGAGCTCTGCCCAATGATAGCACCTTGCTTGTTTCCTCTTTGTCACAGATTTGCTGGTTGTGTGGTGTTTCACTCAGCTTCAGCTGTTAAAATGGCATTCAAAAAGCTGTGTTTCCTCTCCTCTCTCCCACGAGCTGAAGCTTCTGTTTGAGGCCATTCTCCTGCTGCCTTAAGCAGTGATAAAGAAATATCCACATCTTAATGAGGGATCCAGCCACTATCTGGTTCTGGGCCCCATCCTGCAGCCCAGCCCATGTTTCTCTCACAAGATGTCCCTGCTGATAATGAAATACACTTCATTTTTCTTTTGCTCTGGCTTGAAGGGCTATCCCTATGTCCTCTTACAAGCTTCACCTGAAAACTATTGCCCTTCATTAGAGTCCTTTATTAGTAACACCTGAAAGCCTCACACACCTGAAGCTGTTTTATTCAATGCAGCTGGGGGTAGTTAGCAAGAAGAGCTTTTAAGGAGGAGCTTCTGCCTCAGAAAGTGGTAGTTGCCAGCCCTGGTGCTGAGCTCTTCTTGCATATGTGGCACAAACGTTGAAAAAGCCTCTCTAAGGTAGGAAAACTCTGCTTGCTGTTGTGTTTTATTGTTTCCAGAGTGGTTGAGCCTTAAGTACACAGCTGGGAATGAGAAAAGGGGCCTGTGTGGAAGAGAAAATTAGGGAAGACCACTGCTGCAAGAGCAGATGATCAAAATGTCTGCTGAGAGATGGGTGCCAGTCCCTGGCAGCAGGGACACCCTTGTGTTTGGTGTGATAGAACAACACCTTGCTTTTGTGGTGCTGTTCACCTGGTTCACACCAGAGATGTGCTCTCCCATTCCAGGGGCTGCCCAAGCTCTCTGGCCCACAGCAGGGTGCTCACAGCAGGGTTGGACTGGCCATTAGTGCTGCTGAGCTCTGGGTGTGCTGTCCTGAGCCTGGCTGCAGGCATTGCTCCAGCTCTCCTGTGCTTGGCAAGGCAGAACCTGCCACTGCCCAGGGTCAGCTGGCTCCAGGGCAGCTCTGCTGTGTCCCCCCAGGGGACTTGTGACTGAGAATGGAGCCCTGGGTTGTTGGTTCCTTTGGGTGTTTATTGCCTTGGGTCTCTTAGATGGCTGTGTGCACCACCCCAGTCTGAAATGTTGTCCAAAGAGAGACTGAATTTACAGCGAGAGGGAGGAGGAGAAAGAAGCGGTGGTAGGGCAGACAAATAGACTCAATAGGAGGCTGGAATAAGGGTTTTTAAAGCTTTCCAAAGACAAAACAGTAGATTTATCCTTTAAAGAAAGGAAATTTGCACTCATAATCTTTCACCATGTTCAACTTTATGCAACTCTAATCCACACCCTATTTATATTACTCCCATTAAGATCAGAGTAAGACAGCATTTAACACAATATAGCTCTGCTGCTTAGATCAGCTGGTGGGTATTTGTAATATTTACATTATTTGCATCACTCAGCTCTAAATTCTGAAGTGAATTTAAGAAGTTATAAGTGTCCTTTTCCATTATTCCTGATTTCAGTAATAACAGTCAGTATTTTATTTTATGGATCACTGCATTGCAGCAATGTTGACTATCCAGAGGTAACAAGGATTAGCATGTTCAGAATTAAGTATGGGCTACTAAAGTAAGTTTTTCTCTCAGGGCACCTGCTGTTAAGGGGAATTTTACATGGTCATGGAAAGAACAGTCTCTGTTGATCCCAAGTTTCAGAGTTAGCTCTGGTTACTGCAGTGTGCTCTGCAATGCACTGTGCAAAAAATTATGTCCTCTGGTGAGGTAAGAAAGAACCATTGCATTGTGTTGGTTATTAAGTATTTATTGTTGCTTTATTCCCCATAGTTTGCAGTCACAGCAATAGTTGAATGTTAGTTTACAAAGAAGCTGACTGCCCCAAAGCTCTCACTTGCTCAGCTCTGCAAAATGAGAGAGAATAAAGGGAGTTTATTTCAAAGGCATCCCATCCCAGGGCTGCTCAGAGTCAAACTTGTGGCTTTCAGATCTGGAGAGGTTTGTCCAAGGACTCTCCCTGATGCTCTGTGTGTGTGCCCCTCTGAGAGGGTTTAGAGCAGGATGGAGCTGCAGGGTGTGGGTGCCCAGCACAGCCTGGCCCTTGGGATGTGCTGGCAGCATCCCTGGGGCTTGGGACCCTCAAACCCAGCCTTGCCCTTTGCTACAACTGCTCATGGAGGGGTTCACTAAAATCTGACATCTCCAAGAGTGCAGGCAAGGTCTCTGTTTCTATTTGTGGAGGGAGTTTCTTCTGTTGCTTGAAAGCTTTAAACTGTTTTTCTTACCAGAAGAAAAAAAAAGAGAAAAGAAAAACCCTCCTTACCATCTGGCCATAACCTTGTACAATATGTTACATTTCAAACTGTAAGAAAATTTTTATGATCAGGTTATAATTTGTCAACTGCCTACAGATCTTTAACTTAAAAATGTACAGTGCAGAATAAAGTTGCTCTGTATATTGTTTTCTAAGATGAGTGGAAGGAGAATGGAGGAAGAAAAGATACTTGAAAGTGTTTTAATTGCACAGGGATGTCATTGCCTCTAGCAAGAGTTCTCCTGCTTCTGTCATAAATTTTTCATATTGCCTCGTGAGAGTGAAAACTGGAAACTTTACCCTCTAAGTGAAAGTCGATGAACCTCACACCAGCCTCAGATCCCAGCAGCCCTGCACTCAGGAATATTAATTTAATTAAGATCGCTACAATAAATTCTGGGAGGGAACTCTCCTGGCACCTAAGGTAACTCGTGCAAAGAAGGAGGGGAAAAACCATCAGAGCTGGATCAGGTGGAGGGAGGAGCCGTGGTACAATGCCTTCAGAACAGCTGCACGCTCATCCGAAGCGACAGCTCAGAGACGGGCAGCACCTCCCAAAATAGACAGCAGAGGCTTGGCTGGGAGGAGCCGCAGCATCACACAGAGCCAGATCGGCTCATTGTCACTGCCTGGCCTGGCTGCAGGCTGGGAACAAGGGGCAAGGTGGTTTTGGGATTGCCCGGCCCCTGGGAGCAGAGGGGCGGCTCCAGTGGGGCTGCGACCCTGTCAGTCACACGCGGTGGCCGCTGCACAGGGACCTGGGGACAGGGGGAGCAGAGCTGCCAGCTGGGGCACACGGGCTGCAGGCTCCGGGCTGCTGTTTCAATTGGATTCGGGAGCTGGGGTTAATTAGAGCGCTGTACAGGAGGTGGCTGGCCTGGCTCGCCCTAGAGCTGTGCGTGGTGCTGCCCATTGGAAATCCCATAGCTGAGATCACCTGGAGCTCCAGGAGGGGCAACCAGAACCAGCAGATACCACGTGCCAATTATGACTTTTTTGGTTTTTCTTTTTTGGTTTTTCTTTTTTGGTTTTTCTTTTTTGGTTTTTCTTTTTTGGCTTTTCTTTTTTGGCTTTTCTTTTTTGGCTTTTCTTTTTTGGCTTTTCTTTTTTGGCTTTTCTTTTTTGGCTTTTCTTTTTTGGCTTTTCTTTTTTGGCTTTTCTTTTTTGTTTTTTTCTTTGGTTTTTTCTTGGTTTTTCTTTTCTTGGTTTTTCTTTTCTTGGTTTTTCTTTTCTTGGTTTTTCTTTTCTTGGTTTTTCTTTTTCTTGGTTTTTCTTTTTCTTGGTTTTTCTTTTTCTTGGTTTTTCTTTTTCTTGGTTTTTCTTTTCTTGGTTTTTCTTTTCTTGGTTTTTCTTTTTCTTGGTTTTTCTTTTTCTTGGTTTTTCTTTTCTTGGTTTTTCTTTTTCTTGGTTTTTCTTTTTCTTGGTTTTTTCTTGGTTTTTCTTTTTCTTGGTTTTTTCTTGGTTTTTCTTTTCTTGGTTTTTCTTTTCTTGGTTTTTCTTTTTCTTGGTTTTTCTTTTTCTTGGTTTTTCTTTTTCTTGGTTTTTCTTTTTCTTGGTTTTTCTTTTTCTTGGTTTTTCTTTTCTTGGTTTTTCTTTTTCTTGGTTTTTCTTTTTCTTGGTTTTTCTTTTTCTTGGTTTTTCTTTTCTTTTCTTGGTTTTTCTTTTCTTGGTTTTTCTTTTTCTTGGTTTTTCTTTTTCTTGGTTTTTTCTTGGTTTTTCTTTTTCTTGGTTTTTTCTTGGTTTTTCTTTTTCTTGGTTTTTTCTTGGTTTTTCTTTTTCTTGGTTTTTTCTTGGTTTTTCTTTTTCTTGGTTTTTTCTTGGTTTTTCTTTTTCTTGGTTTTTTCTTGGTTTTTCTTTTTCTTGGTTTTTTCTTGGTTTTTCTTTTTCTTGGTTTTTTCTTGGTTTTTCTTTTTCTTGGTTTTTTCTTGGTTTTTCTTTTTCTTGGTTTTTTCTTTTCTTGGTTTTTTTCTTTTTTTCCTCTGAAAAGGGAAGCTGGGCCACAGAATCAGTGCCACAAAAGATAGCAGAATGATGCAAAGTTCTAGGAAAATTATAGCCCAAAGTTAAGCTATTTCATAGTATTGGCTAAAAAAGAAAACTGAACTCTATGAGAAGTTGAGTGTGAAATGATAGGCTTAATAATTGGGTTTGTTGTGTGGATTTAAAGGTTGAGATTTGCTGACGTGAGTCTCTGTTGCGGAGTTTGTGTACAACCACAAAGGGTTGTATGAGACTTCTGGTCTCTAATGCTGTCCCTAGAGCTGTATGTTCCTTTAATTTAAAATAATTGTTCTTGTGAGTAGTTTGTGGGGTTTTTTTCCCTCAGAATTTTTTAAAGTATTTTATTACAAAAATGGAATGTTGGTGCTATGAGAAGAACAAACCAAGAATGCAGTTTTTTTCTTCGCTCCCAGGCTTTTATTTTCTTTTAAATCAGCTGTTATCTAAAGTGCTAGAAATTGCATCATCTGCGAGCTCGTTCCATGCCCAGGGACCCAGCTCAGCACACACTGCTCAAGCTGGGCTGTGCTTCGCATCCTGGAGTTTGCTCTGGGTGCTCCTTTCAGTCCTTTATGGTTGGGGTTTTTTTTGGTTTTTTTTTCAGTAGTTTTGCCTTTCCCAGTGAGCTGCTGCTGCTGGTGTGATGCCCCTCTCTGCAGCAGATGAAGGTGTCAGAGTCAGGACTGTGATGCCTCTTAGGACAGATTCTCCCCAGTGGGCCCAATCACACAGGAGAGAATGAGAAACTGAGTCTGGTGGGACAGGGAGATGTGCTTTCAAGCTGCTTTCAGGCCACCTGTGAGGGAGAAAGGATTGTGGGACTTGATAAATGAAATCTACTTTTTTACATCCTAAAATGTTCCTTGAACATGATTTGTGTTTTATTCATGAGATTTAAAAATTGAGTTGAACAACTAAGCTGACAGAGGCCACACAATGGCTAAAAGGGTGCTAAAAATAAAACAACAAGAAGGAGGAAATGGGCAGTTGTGCGTCTTGAATATTTAATATTTTAAATAATTTTTTTAAAATTATTATTATTATTTTAAATTAAGCTTGGGTGTAGCATGAGGGTATTTTTCCTTGTCTGTTCCTCTCTGTGCCCTTTGCTAAATGGCATGGTTCAGTGAATGCATGGGCTGGTGTTACTGCAGGCATTGCAGAGCCCTGAACTGCAGTATCTGTTCCTCATATCCCTTCAGGGTTTATTTGCAAAAGGGCAGCATAGCCAAATATGATATTTAGGCTTTGGTTGCTATTAAAAGAAAATAAATGCAGTGCTACAGCAAGGCTCACTGGTTTCAAGGCAACCTGTGGCTACTCTAACAAGTAAAAAAAGGCACTTTGCTGGTTTTCAGATCTTAGTCAGGAGCTGCAGAGAGAAGAGGTAAAAGTAAATGTTTTCCTGGATAATCTTGCAGTTCCTGAGAATCAACAATAAAATGCAATGATTTCTGGTTGGTGACATGGCTGCCAGGTTCAACTAAAATGATAATTTTCCAAAATCCTAACTTTTTCTACTGGATCAACCCTTCTTATGCCTAGGAATAATGGCAGCAAGTTCTGTTCTTGCAGGTGCTCAGGTGGATTTGGGCCACTGGAAGTTGTGTCTGTGCTCTGCCCTGGCAGTGGCCTGGGCCCAATCTTCCTTCTCTTTAAGCTGCAATCTTTCAAGATTCCTATTTGACCCAGCTGCTGTGGACTCGGTTACCCACCCTGTTTTTTTGTCTGGTTTCCTCAATTCAAGCCATTCATGGGTCAGGTCCCTGTTCTTGATTCCTATTCCTTACATTCCCACCAAGAAGGAGGACACCCAGGTCGTTGTTCCAAGGAAATGAGTGCTGTGGTATTTTCTGAAAAAATAAAATGTGGTGAAATGGATATTGAAACTGTTATGAGAGAATAAGATGTTAATTTTATCTTTTAATGTTTTATTGCTGATATCAATGTTGCTAATAATAATGGTCAGTTTTAAAATGGATGAGGAGGATTATGCAAGAGGTCAAACATATTCAGTATTCTGTTTCCAAAACACTTCAACTGGGATAAACCTTTCTTTTAAAAAACTGAGGATTAGGGAAGCAGATTTCATCATGAGGGCCAATAAACTTTTATTTTGGAAGTTATTCTGAGAGGGACAGTCACGAGAGGTTTACCTGCAGCTGGGTATTTCTAAACAGCTATTTCATGCTAAAGGGCCATAGTGATTTCTCACCAAAAATGTTTTCTTTGTGCATTCTTTGTTGTATTTTCTATTATTCTGAGCATCTTAAGTGCTTCTGTTCAGGCTCACAATCTGTGGGCATCCTGTACTGGAAGGGCAGAAGCTGTTACCATTCATGGAAGAGTTTTCAGGATTTTTCCTCTAAGCTTTTCAAGTTCAAAACTAACTTTAGTCTTTTGAAACTGCCTCTTCTCTCCATCTTCTTTCTAGCCCCTTTAAACACTGAATTCTGAACAGGAGCTTCTTGCCTTGTGGGGTGGTTGGCAACTACCCTGACCCATGTGGGTAGGTTAGCCAGCTCAATTATGCACTGCTTGTGAGATAACAATGTTCTGAGCTGGATCCTAGTCAGCTGTATAAATTTCATGTATTACCCTGTAATTTCTCTGAAGCATGTGGATTCTTCAGTGTAACTACTGATGCCTACATAACTTTTCCTTGTATCTTTTTTTAACATACTCTAATAAGATTCTAGGATTTTTTTAATAGAAGAAAATTTTCTACCAAAATACGTTTCTTCTTCCTTTTTTTACTTTGATCCTAGGCCTTTCTTTCTTCCTCTCCTCCCCCCATGAACTGATATCTGGTTTCATTTTCATATTTTTAGTTCCTTATCATGCAGCAAGGTAGTATGACAAATGCTGCTGTGATCCTGAGATAGCAGTGCCATAAGGATTTTGCTTTCACCAAGAAGCAATACAATTTGTAGAAAATATGAGAGAGGACCCAAGGTCTCCAGATGATATTGGTTAATAGATTGATTCTGGTGCCAGGGGCCAATTCTATTATTCTTGTTCCCTACTGGGGGGTGAGCAGCTGCTGACTCAGCACACACAGGTGCTGGACTTGCTGCTCTGGCTCTGCCTTCCACAGATCTGGTTCTCTGGAAGGTTTGAAGCTTGGCTCACTGCAAACCACAATCCGACTTTGCTTTTTAATACTAATTCAGATAAATGTTCAAGACAGCTTTTCTAGGGAGATGCTCACAAATGAATGCACTAGGGCTGAACTTTGGAGTGGAGAAAATTTGCCATCTCTTTCTTAATGCTTTTCTTTAGAACTGTATTATTTGGATCAGGAAAATGGAAAAATGATCTGAATCTGGGCCTTTAACCAGGGCTGGGCCTAAAAGATGAATTATTTAAGAAACAAAGCGACCTGATTGGTTCCACTAAATGTGGTTGATTTATTTTATTTTATTTTTAATTCTGCACTCTCATAGTGAAGTTAAGGAACAGTGTCAGAGTGATGAGTGCCTGCTCTGATGGCTCTGAATGGCCCAGAACAGCCTCCCTGGGCTGCCACCACCCTCTGCTCCTGCCCAGGAGCCCCAGTGATGCCCAGCCTGGGGCTGGGGTCAGGAACCTGTGGCCAGCCCTGCCTGGGGCCCCTTTGTGCCTCCTCTGCTCCTGCCCAGATGGAGCAGGGCTCTGTGGTTGGACTGGGGACAGCAGAGTGCCCATGGCTGGCTCAGGGGTCACCCTCCTGTCCCAGCTGAGCCCTGTGGGAGCTGAGCTTTGCTTAGGGGAACATCCCCACAGCCAATGTCTGCTGAGTGCTGAAGCCTTCTCACTGCTGCCCATCTCTGTAAGGAGAAAAGATGTAACAGAAGGGAACCAGGGCCTTCTGGAAGTCACTCCTGTGCCAAGCAGTGTGCCATGGGACAGGCCAAGAGGGAAAACCTGCCATCTCCTGAATTTGAGCCTTTTTCCATCCAGCACAGCACTTCCCCCAGGATGTCCCGGCTCTTCAGGACACCCACAGCCACGTTTTGGGTGGGTTTCCCTTTGTGCTGAGGGAAGGCTGGTGGGGGCTGTTGGATGGGGGCTGTGGAAGGGCCATGGGGCTGCCTGCCAGGAACTCTCAGGGCTCCTTTATCCTGCTGGATGGGGAGATTTCCCTTCCCCAGGAGCCAGCCTGCCCATTGTGGGGCACAGGACAGGGAGATGGTCAGGCCTGGCTCTTCTTGCAGCCCTGGCATGGGCTGACTCAGCCTTTGAAGGGAATTCAGATGTTTGGGCTGGCTGCTGTTGTGAAGGAAGTTTCACAGTTTCACCTTTCTGATAGGCTCTGTGGCTCTGCCTGCCCCCTCCCATTTTCCTCTTCCCCAAATGCCAGTAAAGCACTAACAGAGAATCTTCCTCTCAGGTAGTCTTTATTTTCTCCCCCTCATGTTGCTATTGTGTTGGCAATTCCAGCTGCAAATGTTGTGTTTGACCTTCAGTAAGGGAGCCTGGTGATTTGAATTCATTTCAAGCAGTTTTCTGACAGCAAGCCTTAGCCAAAGCCCTTAAGGTTTCCCCTACAAAAGCCTCATGACAGCTTTGCTGGAGGCTTACAATGGTCAATGCAAGTGGAGGTAGTTTGTAAACTGTAAGTGGCCTTATTAACTTCCTTGCAGTACTGAAATGATGCCCAAGTCTGTGCTAGGCTCAGTCCCAGGAGCTGAAGCAGGAGCCCCCTTGCACTTCTCACCCCAACAAACCAGCCTGTGAGGGATGTGTGGTGCCTCTGAGCCTCTCCTGACACCACAGAGTGATGGAAGATGGGAGTAATTGGAAAATGTGTTAGTTAATCAGGGTTTCAATCTTTGGCTTATCCATTTATCATGGTCAGAGCCAGCCTGGTGTCAGTTTTTCTGGTGAAACCAGGTGGTTGCACTTCTGTGCTTGGCTGGGCTGGGTGCCAGTGCTAACACAAAGGGCAGCCCTGTGCCCTGTCCTGCCTTTGGCTGATGGGCTCAAAGCCCCTCTGCTCTGCTCATTGCAGTTCTTCAGCATTAGCACAGGTTCATTGGGAGGTCCAGGGCAAAATGAACAGTGCCCAGATCCATTCCTGGGTCAGGTGCTGGCACTTGGCAGTTTGGCTCTGGGATCTCAAAAGACCATTGGGTGAGATGCTTTATTTCCTACTTCTTGATAGCTCCCACCTCCCTTCTGTTTATTTTTCCTTCAGCTCAGATTCCCATAAATACTGAATATAATTGCTAAAATTCTGTCTTACTAACAATAAATTAACATCTATGCCTCTTACCATATTTATTACTCCCCAGAACCAAATACTAGACAACTACAAAATATCATTTTCTCCTCAAACAACTGCCCTCTTTGTGAAAGCCAGAATTTCATTCCTTGCTACTTGGGTAGGCAGCCCCAGACATGAATCCTGGTTCTCAGACCAATTACAGATAACCTGGAACACGTGGCTGGAGGGGCCTCCTGGGTAGGGCCTGCTGTCCCAGCAGGATGGCAGGAGTGTGGTAATGGGGGTTCTTGTTGGGTTTCTTTGGTGTCAGTTTCTCCTTGCCAATTATAAAGCTTTTTCAGACTGTTACAATTCTAACTGGTAAAATCCCTTTCTAATAGTTGGCATAAACTTCTAGCTAATCTACACATACTTGTCCTGCTCTTAGTGCCTTCATGTGTCAGTTTTTCCCTTCTCGGTATTTTCAATTTTCTTGTCCCAGTTTAGGAACCATCCTGTACATCATTAATTTTTTTCTCCCTTCAGAACTTGTTCCATTGTTGGATTTGCCAGCTTGCAATTACCCAGCTTGCTTTTATTTTTTTGCTTTTTAAAGTCAACATTTGCTGTTCTCCAGCTATACAGTAGCAATTCCAGCATTAAAAGCTTATTTAAAATGCCCTGAAGCCAAATGAGTGACTTTGGAGGGAGCAGGCTGATCCAGCAGTTTGCAACTAATATGAGGTCAGCATTAGATCCTTTTGTCTACTGCATTTGATGTATTCTCAGTTTTTTTGGGCTTACTGCAAGTTGTGGCTGTCTTCTAGCAGAACTTGTACTCTTTATAGTTTCATTTATTTTATTTTACACTGTTTGTGATACAAGAGTCAGGTTGGGCACCTCTCTACAACAGAATATTATCATCTGAGCATATACCTCTGTAGTATTTCCAATTTTGAGTTGGAAACTAATTTCCCAGTTTGCCTAGTGTGGGAAATTAATGGCAGGGGTTCTTGGGAAACAGCAAAAGGATTGGCATCATGTACTTTCATTATATAAAGTAATAGGAAAGTTTTGACAGGCAGATGTTCTTGGCTCAGGAATAAGAAACAGATGAAATATTAAACTTTGACTTTGGAAGAATTTTTGGGCAAGAGCATTTTGTCTGGAATATTCTTGGGGAGTGGAATTGTCGTCTACAGCAGAGAATGTCATCTCCACTGCCTTTGGCCTCAAAGGCTGGTAGGCAGGCAGAGAAAATCAGGGATGAAAATATCAGTTATGGTCAGTAAGATGTATTCTCATCTTTTGAAATTTAAGCTGAATTTAATATAACCTTTTCATCTGTTTGTTGCCAAGCTTTAACTACTTAACACAGAGTTTCTCAGTGTGACTGACCAGAAGTAAAGGTCTTTATAATATAATGGCCTATTGAGGGTTCCTGACTTCATTTTAGTTCAGTTTCTGGATTTAAACCAAAGCTTTAAACACTCCAAATGCTTTTCTAAACCAGGCCTAAGAACACATTATAGTATGATTATTTTTAATAAATGGAGTTATTCTCTCTCCTGGAGAGCTTGCAGCAGCCAGGCTGTGAGCTGTCCTACAAGTTGGAGCCTGAGTTGTCTCAGCTGTTCTGGGGAGCTTTACTTGCACTTGGAGGAGGAATTGAACAAACCCCAGAGTTTTCCAAAGAACCATCAGCACACCCAGATGTAATGTGTTGTTTTTACACGGGTAGATAAGATATAGTATGCTCTGTACATGCTAGTTAACCCCTAATGTTCTAAATCCATGAAAAATTAACATATTCTAAAAGAAATTCAGGAGTAGAAGAAGCAGATAGTGAAATTACACCAAAATGAGAGCCAGTAATAGTTTTGCATGATACAAAGTTATTGTTTTTAGTGTTTCCTTTCTGTACTAGCAGGACCAAAGGGCTTCCTGCTGTTTGCTGCTCTGCCAGCAGCTCCAGGCTGACCATTCTCTTCCATTCTAATGCGGTGTGGATCCTACAGCTCCACCTGCTTGACATGCTTTGTAGGTAGGCCTAGGATTATTTTGGTGTTACTAAGTGATATTTTACTCAAGTTGTAAGCAAGTCTGTGTATAATATCATTAAGTGATATTATACACAAGTTTTAAGCAAGTCTACCCAAGTTTTAGGCAAGGAGCCCCTCATGGGCTGCCTGGTGACTGGGCTGTGTTTTGCTGTGAGTGAGCTCCTGACCTTCCAGATGCATGTCCAGGGAGACCTGTCCAAAATCTGAGTGGCCTTCCTCCTCAGCTCCTTCCCCTCATTATGGCCCTTTGTGGCTACTTCTATCAAATCCAATATGGCTTTGGAAAAAATATTTTCCAACTTTTGCTTTATGACAAGAGCCAAGGCTCCGAAGAGAAGGTTTGACAGTTGGGAGTTGATACCTTCTAAGCAACTTGGAAACCCTTTAGTGGATATTTTATTGACAGTGCAGGTATTCTGAATTATGTTTTCAAGAGACCAAATATAAATTTATATACCTGGAGAACTGCTTTCATGGAAAGGCTGCTGTGGAAGAAATGGAAATTAATGTTATTGACAGGGACACCATACATTTCACAGCATCTGTCTCTTCCTTGCAGTCATTCAGGAATAGGTGTGGAAATCTCTAGAGAGAACACCTTGCACCTATCCAGTCTGGTTCAGATCTGTGTGAGCTGGCTGACTGGAGCCCATGGAAAACCTCATAGGTGCCCTAGAAATGTCAAATTTAGAGTGCCAGGTGCAAGTCTTTGTTCAATTGGCATGAAACAATCCCTCACCTGAATATTACAGATTGCCAGGATGAGGGGTAAGGGCTGCAACCTGGCAGGGGCAGGGTTGGAGAGGATTTTGGGAAGAAATTCTTTACTGTGAGGGTGGGCAGGCCCTGGCACAGGGTGCCCAGAGCAGCTGTGGCTGCCCCTGCATCCCTGGCAGTGCCCCAGGCCAGGCTGGGCAGGGCTGGGAGCAGCCTGGGACAGTGGGAGGTGTCCCTGCCATGGCAGGGGTGGAACAAAATCATCTTGAAGATGTCTTCCAGCCCAAAATATTCTGCGATTCTGTGCAAATCTGACAAGGCTTTTTAAACCTTACCTTGTGTGCCCTGACAAGGTGTCTTATATCTCATTGCCCAAGCCATAGGGTTAAGGTGAGCTATTCCTTTTATTTCTTCTTTTTTATTTGGTAGTTTGTGTGCTGTCATACAACTGCAGCAAAAAGTGTTGAGTAAAACTGTTGAGTTATGAAGCCCAAGTTGGATTAAATCTGAACTTTCTAACAGAAAGTGCACTTAAGGAACCATTTTGTCCTCAGTGGAGAGTCTCCCCATGGACTTGAATGCTGATTTGGTGCTTCCTTTCATCCTGCTTATATGTCCAAAGATAAATTCCATCTGTGCGCTCCATGTGATTGTGGCAATGGTTCTGCCACCTAGAATAAAAAATTGGAGATTGCAAATATACTTAATTAACATGATAAAATATTTACTGTTCCAAGTTTTAAGGATATTAACACTGCTTTCATGCTCTCAAAGAAATACTTTTGTTGTTGCAGCTAAGTGGATAAATTGCTTAAGGCACCACATGCTTAGAGACTCAAGGCTAATGGAATAACTTCAGTTTTGTAGTGTTTCTCTAGCTGGTAGAATTAATTTAGAAAAAGCTTTTAAGAATCATGCTTTGTGTATTGTGGTTCCCCCAGCTTTGGGGGTTTTTGGGTTTGCTTTTTGGGCCAGATGTTTTGTGGGGTTTTTGTGAAAAATTGAAATGTTTTCAGAGTTCTTAAAATGTTCTTATAAGTTTAGTGGAATTTACTATAAAATTGCATTCATTTCTGAGGAGGAAATTATTTTCCAGTATACTAGATTGTAGGAGCTTTCAGTGGAGGAAGGAAATGCTTACTGGCACTCTGCAGAAAAAAGAAACTCTAATTTAATTAGGACTTGAGGATTTTGAGCTGATGCATGTGTGTGACAAAATCATGACCTGTATATGTGAGTTTTTATTTCTTTATTTTGGGTGACTGAGTCTGGAACCGACTCTGAGCTTGTGACATAATTAGTACAATAGTGCAAATCAGCCATTTTTGAAAAGAGTAATTTACTCCATATGCAGCTTCTCAGCAAGAGCCCTCATTAATCAAAGAAGGCCATGTACATCAAAGTGTTCCTTGCTTGCTACAACAACATCCATCATACAGCTAGTAAATGTGCTGTGGCAGGGTTTGATAAATATAATGCCTTTGATGTGCTGATAATTCTGTGTATTGGCATGCTGCTGCCTGGAACTCCCTGGATATGCACAAAACTCTCAGGCAGCCCAGCACCCTGCTCCAAAATTCTACCTGGGCTCACCCAAACTCTCTCAAAAGCCAGCTGGGTGTGAAGGAGGACTTGAGTGCATTTTCTCTGTTGCTTATGATTCAATGGGGCCGGTTTTTATAATCTCTTTATTTTCATCTAGGTTCCCAGGTGCTACAAAATTCCTTTGTGAATATATTTATGTATAGATGCAGCTTTATCTGACAAGAGCTTCTGTTTGTTGAGGCACTTGTATTTGACATGGTTTATTCATTCTTTTGTATGAATGCACAGTAGAGATTCAGTGTAGAACTTGTAAGAGATTTATTTCCTATGATATGAGGAGATAAAGCATAAGGTGGTAGAGGTTGGAAGGGGCATGGTCTTATGGTAAAATATCAGGAATTATCTTTGTTAGATGGAAGGGAAGTTGGTTTTAGGATCTCAGTCCTTGAGGCACACAGAACATGATGCAAGTGTTTGTATTAATTCACTGCCCTCTCTGCAGTTTCTCTACTGCCAAAGTGAGTGACTGAAAACTCATCTTCAGCAAATAACAAAAATGATTACAAATGAAGATTTCTGTCATGTCAGAGAGGGGAGCTCCCATTTTTGCTCTGTTTGATGCAAATAGTGGTGTTTCAGCTCTGAAGCCATAAAGAGCAGCAGCTGTGCACTGAAAAGCAGTACTGGTGCATTTCAGTTCCACTGTTTACTGAATTGTACTTTAATTGATTTATTGAATTATAGCTTAATGAAAGGACAAATTACAAACTGGGAATTTTTACCCAAACTGTGTTAGAGATCCAATATGCCAGCTCTTTGTTCCTTTTGCTTCCTCCAAAGCTGATGAAGCTTGCTTCCAACTGCTGCTCGCATTTTTTTTTCCAAGAGTGGGGCATGAAAGCAAGGCAGGAGAGAGACTTGGAGAGAAGTGTTTGCCCCCTGGGTGTAGCAGAGCCCCTCAGCAGCTGCCACTTCAGCCTGTGGTTCAGAAGAACATCTGCCACCCTTCCCTCCTCACCATATGTGACAAGTGGGGGTTGCAGGGCCCGTGCAAATGCAGATCCCAAACCCTCTGCTGTCACTGCCTGGGGCTGGGGTGGCCCTGCAGGGGCAGAGCAGGGGCAGGGGTAGCCTGCCAGAACCACACCTGATTTCATTTGATGTGAGGTATCTGAAAAGAAAGGGAAGTGAGGAGAGGAATGGAAGAGTGTTCCAATGCACGACCTCACCTGGGTGCTCTGTGAGATGTTTGTCCAACTTCTGCCAGCACCTCTGGGCACTTGGGGCAGAGTTCATCAGCCCCAGGGCTCTGGTGGTGACTGCTGGGCAGGAGGGGAAATGAGACCAATGGATGAACAGGAATTTGTGTTATCAGTGAGCCCTGTGGAGGGTGCCTGGGGATTCCTGTCTGCAGTGAGAGAATTGGAGAGCAGGAGAGAATCCCTCACCCCATGGTCATGCCATAGTGAGGGGAGAGAATCCCAAACAAAGCCATGGGCTCTCCTTGTTTGGTTCAGCAGGTACAGCTGTGGAAGGGTGAGGCCAGGGAGCACCCAGGAGCTTCCCAAATATTGTTCCAGCTGTGCTGAGCACCTCTGGCCTCTGCCATTCTTAACATTTGGGGAGTGCTCAGTCATCCCCTAAATGTGTCATTGGTCATCTCTGAGAGCTTGCAGCAGGAAGTATGCAAGGACATGGAGGAAGAGTACATGAGGTACATAAGTACCCAGGAAATGCTGAGTAGTCTGCAGCTTCTGTGATTGAGTTGGTGTGGTTTGGTTTTTCTTGAAGTTGAGTGCCAATTGAGAGATATTTGTTTTAAGTTTTACTTTCCTATGAAGTAATTGCACAGCAATTACTTCCTAGGAAAGTAAAACTTAAAGCCAACAGCTATTCTAAAGGAGGCTTCTCTGGAACCATACTCAGGTTAAACTCCAGGAGAGCCAAGAAATGCATTTTAAGGGAAGGAGATGCATTGATGGAGAAGCATAATCTGAATTAGTTTGGAGCTTGTGAGTTGCTGGCTCTGTGCTTACTCTTTGCATGGTTGGAATGCTGCTCACAAAGCACCACTGCTGATGCTGTGAATCCTGCATTTTGTAAGGTTGAATATGCATTTTTGATGTGCAAAGTAAGAAAAACTGAGCAGTATGCTGTTTGCATTATTGCTTCTCTGTAAGCTTGCTCTGCAATTAAAGAGATTATTAAAGTAATTAAAATAGTCAGAATGGAAGTTCTCTGGATTTTTCTCTTTCTCTTTCTTGGTGTGGGGTGATCTGGGATACTGACTGTGATACTGAACTTTTACTGGCAACTGAGTGAGCTCTGAGATAGTTGGCTTCTCCTGGACCATGTCTATATAGATAATTGATTAAAAACATCTCTCCTGTACCACTGCACTATGTAGTCAAGGGTAAAATATCCTCTAAAAAGTGTTTTTTGTTGAGTTTGAGCCTCAGGTATCCTACATGTAGTGACAGTAAAGGAAAAATACGACTCGAATTTGTATAGCAACATAGAGAATATGGTTGTTGTTCTTTACTAATTTTAATCTGTCAGTAGTGATTCCCTGAACTTGAAACAAAGAAAATACTGATCAAAGGTCTTCCTTTAAATGACATGGCAACACCCTGATTTTTTTTTCTTTTTTTCTTTTTTTTTTTTTTAAGATGATGAATATTTTATCATGGTCTGTGTACTACAGAACAATCTCTGTTAACATTCATCAGTGTATTGAGTCTGGCTGTTCAGTGCCAGGTTCTGGAGATGCCAGACAATTCCAAACTTCTACTGTAGGAAGAACATTAATTATTATTTACCTGTTTTATGGGCAGAATGCAAATGATGCTACTTGCAATGGTATTTTTTTCTCTTTCTGGGTATGGCATTCTCCTTCCCAACCTGGCAGACACAGATATTTCCTAGGAGAGTTTGTCAGAAAAATACAATAAACTTTATCTTGTGAAGTGGGAGGTATTCCCAGTTGAAAGGCACTGGGTAGCATGAACTCAAAGTGAAAAATCATTTATAAGAATTATCAGTTTTCCAGTGATTTTTGTTTGGGCCTCAGCACTTCTTCCTTCCCAGCTCTGCTCCTGCTGCCCTGTGCCACTTGCTCATGTAAATAAAGTCTAAATCCATGAGTTCTGAAAATGTAGGATTGTGTTTAATTAGTCCTTTAGTATGTCTGAAATGGAGTTAAGGCCAAACTGGGTGGAGGTGAAAATGCCTTATAAATTCTCTTTTAGTCCAGGTAACCTGGACTGAACAGGGAGAGTTCAGTACTGTTCAGATCTTGCTTGCATCTCTCACAATGTGTTTTTTAGAAGTAGGATGATGTTTTAAAATATAGAGGAAAAATAAATGGTATGAGATGTGCTAGGGGATAATAATCTCAGAGAATATTAAAATACAACAGTATTTGTCCAACTGTAACTGTGGACTTATTTTGCCAAATTACTTTCCACTGGCATGAATTTACAGAGCAGGAGACTAAAGTTTATGGCTCATTAACAATAACTGTTGTACACCTACACTGTAATTCCTCAAAATGTATTCTCTCCTTTAATACTGCATATACTGTGTGGAATGACAGTAATTACAGAAACTAATTGAATGAGATAGTCATAACTCTAAAAGTCATATTACTCATTTCAAAATGGTTTATTTCCTGAAATAAACAATCTTTACGGAGTGAACAGATATAACATCCCTCTAAGTTTATTAAACTCATTAAATATCCTTAAATATGTTGAAATGTGTATGCTGTGCATTTAATAGAGGGTATAGATACATGCAAGTAAGACATCCATAAAAATTATAACCCTTAAAATGAAATTTCAGTGAAGCAGTTTGTCTCAAAAGTTTGTCTTTCTACAGCTAGTTGAAAATAGGCGAAGTTTTCAGCATTTAATAGCAAAAGTTTGTTGCAAAATGAAATCTGTGGTTTCATCCTGCTGGTATCCTCACCCAATGGAAGTTTCAATGGTTGCACAGTCAAAACAAATCAATCCTTCCTCGTTAATGCAGAGCTGATCTTCCCCAGTGGTTTTCCCTTCAAGTTGCAGCCTGGAGGGGAAGCTCCAAGTGCTGAAAACTTGGGAATCCTGTGGATACAGGTGTGAGCACCGGGGTCAGACCCTGTCCCTGGGCTCACCACAGCCCATGGGAGCACCCACAGTACGGGGGATGCTTTGGGATTGGAAGGTGGAGGGGCCAGCTGGGCTTGGGGCAGGGCTGGACCCTTCTTCTGGCCACGCTGTAACTTTGGGAGAAACAGCTCAGAGCGTTTAATTTCATTTTATTGTCACACTCCGGAGGCCCTTTCAGGCAAAACACCCAATCCTGCTCGTGCCTTGCAAGGGAGGTGTCCAGGAAGAGCTAAAGGTGCAGCAGACCATGACAACATGGGGGAAAAAGGGAAGGAACTTTAGCACAAGGGAGGTGTGTGGGGCCCTGGGGTCCCTGGCCAAAGCTGAGCATGAGGCAGAGCATTCCTGCACAAGAGCATGGCTGGGGTTGGGTGGCTCCACCTTCACCCCAGAGTATATTCAAAAACTTGGTATTTAGGGGGTTTTTCTATTGAAGAAATTTGGGAGTGCATCAAATAATCCTCTTTTGTTTGTTTGGCTTTTTTTTTTTTGTTTAATTTTTCTCTGGTTTGCTTTGGAATTTCTATTGTCTGGGGTTTTATTTTAATTGCTGAGTGTAGCTTGTTTTTATTTTAATGAACAATGATGTGTTATTCGTAGGACTCAGTAATGATTTCAAAATTCAGGTTTCTAGGAGGCATCTCCTATCTCAACTTGAAGATGATATATATGAATTAAAATTCTTGTTAGTTGATAAAATGAGGTTGAATGACAGTGGACTACTGTAGAACAGTGTAATGTATACACTGCACATCAACAGAATGTGCAAGCAATGTAAACATAACATTTACATGTAGTGCAGTCCTGCACTTCTCATTGCTGCTGCAGTGTGCTCAGTGGCTTGTTTAAAACCTTTGTTTTCCAAGGTTTCAGTCTGGCTGCTCTGTGCTTACCATTAGAGCACTGGCTTCAGTAAGCAGGACCCCATGTTTAAAAAAAAAAATTTAAAATATTGTCTTTAATAAATAAACAACCTACAAAATGGAGCAAAGCAGATAACAGCAGATAAAGTAATAATGTGAATTTCCTCCTGGTGGAGAGTCTTTTAACACAGCCTCTTTTATTCATGGAATTGCTTTCCCTGACATTGATGCTGACAATCTTCATCAACATTCATCCAGTGTGTCATATAAAACAAGGTGATAAATGTACCCGTGCACCCCAGGGTGTTACACGTGCAACCATTTTTCTCCACTTTCCTTTCTTTCAGCAGTCACTGTTTTGCTGGACTGCAAAAACCTAATTGTAGTATCTTCTGCTCTCCTAAACAAGCTCATTTTTCTCCAACCTAACCCATCAGAGATGCTGTCAATCAGTGAGAAACCTGTCACACGGAGATCAGGGTGGCAAAGGGCTCCAGTGTTTAGGTTCTTCACAGGAAATGCTTTAAACCATTTTGTGCTAAAACCTAGGGTGTTTTTTTCCTATTTGCAGTCTTATCAACTGAATCCTAAATTATCTGCTCTCTCTTCTACAACAAATTTTAAACAAAACAGATAAATGCTAAGAATAGATCTGTATAATACAAGAATAAAATCCAAGACCAAGATGGTATTTCCTCCTAATAATTTTGAATATGGACGATTTCCCTGTCATATCACAAGTGACTATAATGGAATCTAATAACCATTGGAAATTATATTACTCTGCACTCTCCCTGTATCTAAGGGAGACAGAAACCTGAAAGCAAGTGGATGGGTCAAAAAAGGGTGACTTTGACTCAAACTCATTGGCTACGAGTATTCATTATAAACAAAATCTGTCAAAACTTTTCACTAATAAGGGTGTAGATCTTATTACAGCCTCAGGACAGTGATAACTTATTCTCTGACATATTATGTGAATTTCATGTGCCTACTCTATAAAAAGTGCACAGTTTCCATAGCAATTTTGATATTTCTATGATACATGATGTGACAGCATGTACCATTTTTCCTTCTTCCATGATAAATTGTCCCCACCACTCACCCACTAGATTGCTGCTAGAAATCAGAATATCATTTTGATGTCACTAAAAACTAATATTAATAATTAGGCTTAGATGTTTGCTCTGGCAAGAATAACTTCTTTATTATTATTATTTCACTGCTTCATTAGTTAGGTTAACAATTTTGAAACCATAAATCAAGGATGATAAGTTGAAGTCTATGAATCGGTTTAGACAATATCAGGGATAATCCCAAATTTACAGGAGGATGAGGTCCTTTATTTTCAGTTGAGTTTTAAACAGACTTCTTAAAATATATTTTCATTGCTATTCTTGCCCTGAAGTTCATGAAAACTGGTTTAGTTTTTGGTTTGGGGAAAGCACAAAGCTCACATGAACTAACTGAGATATTGGGAAGGTTAATTTAGTTTCCCATGTCTCAATTTATCCATTTGAAGAATTTCTGCTTGCAGTTATTCTCCTTGGAAGGGACTCTGTTGTTAAAGGTTTTTAGCTGTGAGAAATGAACATTTTTTAAAATTTGGGGCTGCTTTGTGTGGTGACTTTAGCTGCAGCACTTTTGTAGCTGCATCATTTCCAGCAGAATGGAAAGTCAATTACCAGAGGAGTTCAGGGGGTGGCTAACCCAAAGGGCATCTGAATCCCAAAATAATGTGTAGGACTGCAGCAAGGTACCAAAGGTGATCAGGAATATGCACCTCCTGTGTGCAGGGCTCAATTTCTTCTTCTGTGCAGCAGATTTTAACCCGTGTTCAGTGCTGCCCATGTTAGTACCTGATGGTGCTCTGGAGAGATTCAATGTTGGCTTGTAATAGATCAACTTAAGAGAAATTTGGGTCTGCTTCAAAATCTCATTTTTTGATGCTATTAAATTATACCAGATAGGAGGTACATTGATTTACAGGTGTAAAATACTGTTGTGTCAGAGGGGTCTATTGGTTTCTGTTAAATATATTTTCTGTGAAGGTTACTCATTCTGCATAAATATGTGGCTTAATTTGCTGTGCACTTTGGATTTATGTTGATTTTTATGTGCCAAAAAGTGTTGTTCCATAGTGCATGCCAGTAATACTGGTTTACATTGGGTTTTGCATTAGAAAGAAAATAGTTGATTATCTCTCATTTACTGATTCAGCTGTTAATTCTATTGCTTTTATGAGAAAGTCACAAAATACAATCCAATCTTAGTCTGATAGGCTTACACAAGCTCCAATTTATGAGAAGTGGAACAGGTGGAACTTGTCACCATTATTATTGCTTTTATTATAGTTGCAAATACTGTCTTTATTATTTTTCAGTAGAATAAATGCTCCTAGCAAAACCAATTTAACATGACCTTGTTATTGCACAGTCCTAACTAGCTAAACGTATTTTGGGGTTTCAACTACTGATATTTCAGTTTCCTGGCAGCCGAGAGAAAGCTGTTGAAAAGCTTGGCAATTCTCCATTAAACAGAAAAAGAAGGTAAAATTGAGCTTTGGAAATGCTGTTTACATGTAATTTCTGAAAATGCCCCTCAGTTCTTGTTCAGTTATATGTATCTTTTATGGAGATGGTGGGGTGCCACTATAATATAGATGAAGTGTCTGACTGTGCTGATGGTGGGGGTCCAAGCTCTTGGAGGCTTTTCCATAGGGACAGGGCAAGCCTGGAGGAGAGGCCAGGTAAGGACAGAGGGAAATGCAGCTCCTGCCCTGGCTCCCATTTATAAACCCCACACCTGGGCTGGTCTGAGGTGCTGCTGACCCTTCAAAAAAGGCCCTGGAGAGTGCTGGGAGCAGCTGGAGAGCTCAGGAATTTTGGGGAGGAGGGCATGCATGCCAAAGGTCATCTGGCTTACTCCCTGAAGCTCCTGTGAGCTGATAACCAGCTATTTCAATTGATTCATTTGACTCAGTTCTGGCTGGCATGAAAACAACGTAAATCCTGGGAAAAGACCTGGCTTCTGTTTGCCGTCCCTTCATTTATGGGTTTTGGTTTTGCTGGGATGCTGACCAGTATTATTTTCACTAAAATTTCATCTGTCATCTCTTGCTAGCAAAAGCTCCCTTAAGCTTCCCCTGCCTTGTTTACCTTGTGCTCTCTCCCAGCACATGTGCTGCTCTGGTGACAAGTTTGTTCCTCTACACCCTTTGCAAATGCAGCTCAAAAGAACAAGAAGCTGTCTGACAACAGCTCCTGTTACCTGAGGAAAAGCTCACCCAGGCACGGAGGGGAAGTTGGCAGAGCCATGCTGATGCCAAATGTGAATTCCCAAGCACTGATTTGTTAAATAGGAGGGCAACACATGTATGATTGGTGTTGGTTTTTACCTGTTTTTCTTTTGTTCTGATTTTTGCTGAATCCTTTGGCTTCCTGCTCTGCCTGCAGTGCTTTCATCTGCCCCAGCACTGTAATAGCTGCCAGTGCACAGAGCTATAGAAAGCAGGTGGTTATTTAGCAGACTTATTAGAGATCTCATTTATTATTAAATGGAGGCTTATTGGCACACTCATCATGGTTTTTGCTCTATGTAAAATTCCAGTTTGCCATGATTTTTCAAGTTCAGTCAAGTGTTTAGCTTAAGTGGGAAGTTGCTGAAAAGTTTTGAAGGAAAAGTAGTTTGAGCAAAAGAAGAGCAATTTCATAGAAGTCAAACTGTTTTTTGCTTTCATTAGATTCAGATTTGTTTTAATACTGTAATTTCTATCTTCAAAGGGTTAGAAACAAGAGAATTCATTTTGTTTATAGAACTTTTATGGATTAGATACATCCACTTAATTATCTTGGTAGTCTTCAGTTCTGTGTTACAATGAATTTTATCTGCAGCTATTATGAAATGACAAATCAGAAGTGACAAGTATTGATCAAATATTTTCAGCACTCAAATTTTTTCAAGCCAAACTGAAATGTGAAAAAAAAAATGTTTTTCTGGATCTCATCTCTTTTCAATAAGTTTTTCTATGGAGGATACTCTAAAGATTGCATTAGGTCTCTTTTTGTTATGATTAATTGCATTTTGACTTTTTTGTAAAGTGAAATCAATACAAATACCTTACAAATCATTATAATATCATTGAGTGTGCTACACATAAACCAAATTATATACATGTAGATCAGGGAACTTCAGAGTAATAACAAACCCAAACAAATAACTGTAAAGTAACAGCCTGGTAGAGATCTTGCATAAACCAGCATGTTTCATTGACAAAGCAATATATTTGGTAGACAAAATAATATGTAACTCTAATGAGGTGTTTAAATTTCAGTCCATGTTTCACCTTGTAGTATTTCTATTTTATGAATGAACAGAACCATTAAATTAAAAATGAAATGAGGTGGTAAATCATTGATTCTGTTGTATGTGAAGTTGTCGTATGCCTCTGGATTTTTCTAAAAGGGGAAAAAAACCCTTACAAAGCTGTTCTACAAGCGTTGCCTTCTGCTTAGCTACTTTCCATTTATTTAACTAAAGCCTCAATCCTTCCTTAAAGTCTGCTCTCTTGGTAATTAATGACAAAAAGTTAGGCACTCTCAGCAGGGTTTAGTTCAGTGGTCAGGCAGCTCAAACTGCTGGAGCGTTGCTTGTCTCGTGGTTTTGTTAATGCTGGCACTGGCTGAGAATCCAGAAATCTCTTCTAGTCTGCCATATAACTGCCCCCACTTTTCCAAGGATTCTGGCTGCTTTGGAACGATCAGAGTTTCAATTTGACAGCATTAGGCAGATGCTGATTTGTAATTAGCCCATCCGTGTGTTGCTGCCCTTGCACCAATCCCCTTTGATGCTGGCATTGCTGAGCAGCACTGGCAGTTTGGCCCCTGGTTTCAGGCTGCCCATCTCCCTGCCAGGGCTGGTTCTCAAACCATCCCAGCCTCAGAGCCAACCTACAAACTGGGTGCTGTGGTACTGAGTTCTGCAGGGCTTTAAGGGCACAGGGCCATGGGGCTGGTGTCAAGAGGTGTCTGTGGCCTTGCTCATACTGTGTCTATTCATGAGCAGCATTAAAACAGAAAACCCACCCAATTCTATTCATAGTTGTTGTGTTGAAACCTTTAGGCTGCATGATGATCAGAATTTCAGGTGAGTCATAGAATGGCAGAAGAAAATTCTTCAGGGCCAGGCCTAATAACTGTCTCTGTACCTATTTCCTCAGATACCCACTGTTAAATACTTCAGTTTCAGCACTTGAGAGATAATGTACAGGATCCTGTTGCAGCAGGTGGCCCTGACAGGAAAAGGCAGTATGACATCTCTTTGGGTGACTGATAGTTTCTCTGGGCAAGTTGCCATAACTCTTTAGGAGTTCCCCTCCAACCTTCAAATCTGTGCGTGTTGCTGGAATCCATGTCTTCAAAACATCTCTTAAATCAAACATTCTGTCAAAGAACCAAGAAGTTAAATCAAGGAACACCTACTTCCTCCCCGAAAAGTCATCATGCTCTTCATCTTTGCAGTGGCCCCAGGTGAAAATAATTGTCAGAAAAGTGTGAATCCTAACAAGATTGTTATTGCACCTGGCTTAGTTCTCTGTCCTCCAGTTTAGCTCAGAGCTGCTCAGTGGCCTCTAGCAGATCACACAAATCATTGCATCCAGGTAATTGCTCTTTTCCTGCCCTTAGAATAAAGACACAGCAGTTGTGTATACAATTCTCAGTTTCGTGACATTTAAAGACTTCTTTAGGGTCAGCAGCCACAGGACTGAGAGTATTCCTATGAGTTGTGACAGCCCCAAAGTCTTAAACTGGTACCTGTAAGTGAAACTGAAACAAATGCTCCTGTCTGTCTTGGGTAATTGTTTCATGGGCATCAGGCATGAAAACCAAACCCTCTTTCTACCATCCAAGTCCAGGACTCCTGGCCTCTCCAAGTAACTTCTGTAGCTGGGTCGGTCTGGGCAATAGTACAGCCTGTAGAGTGGGAGAATTCACATTTGAAATAGCAACTACCTGACAAACCTCAAACTTCATGGGGAGGCTCAGAACTTCAAAGTTTTTCTTCTTTTTTTCCTTGAATGAACTGACCTTTTCCCAAGCCCTTGAACACTAAGGGTTGCTCTGTCACTGACACATGAAACTATTGGAAATAGGCTTGATGAAACACTTGGTAAGGATTTCAATGACTTCATTTTTACATTTGTGGCTGTGTGCTTACACTTCAGTTTTCCAAATGTATTTTGATGTATTTGTGTTCCCTTTCTATGAGCATCAAGGCCCGAGTGTTCACATTCAATATTCTGGTTTTGATGTCCAAATTCTCAGGTCCCAAGTTTGTGGAAAAGAATTGTCTTTGCCTCAGAAAATCAGGTTCTCTTAAATGCCTGCAACACTCTGGGAAACTTGAGCCTGAAACAATAAATCTTTCCTGAAACAGAGAGATCTGTGAGTGAGTTAGCATTGTGTACTTTGATGTAGAAATGTATCTTGGGTACATAAGACTTGGCAGTTTTGTTCTTTCTTTTCCTGATTGCATGATCTCTGTGCTTTGCTGTCACACAAAGAACTTCAAATATGCACATGCTAAATGATATATTCTATTCAAATACACTGCAAGGAGAATTGTGTGATTTACTTGCACTTTGTAACTAAGCAGTCCATGGAAAGAGAATAATTTTCTTTGGAGAAAGAACAGGTAATTTTGAGTGACAAAGGCAGGAAAGGCTCTTTTGCAAGAGTGTTCATGAACAGAAAATGACAAGATCTGTTGAAAAATCTACTTTGCTTTTGTTTAATATGAAAAAGGGTTGGTTGTCCTGAGTGGGTAAACTTACCAAACTGATTTCTGACAGCTTTGTACCTTTGACATGTTCCTCAAAGGCTTAGAAGTATGAAAATAGCAAAAAGCAGAGACAATAAGGTAGTTAGTTTACAACGTTCCAAATTTAGACTTTGTTAGGGTTCTTAATTTTTAGCAAGTATGTCCCTCTCCTAGGACCACACTGAGAATGTGACATTCTGAGGTTTGTGTACATACAGATGGCCTTAAATTTTGTATCACCTGAGCACAGAAATGGCCCATGACTGTTCTATGGAAGGAGCACAAGTTTCTCCTGCACCTCCAAGCCTCAGCAGTGATAAGATGCAGCCTGGACTTGCCAAAAGGGGATGCTGAGTTACCCTTTCCTGGTCTTTTTTTTCCATTGGCGGTCACTTAAAGACATTTTTCCCCCACTGGTTGAAAAATGCTTTGTGAGCCTGTGAAGAGCCTCTGAAATGCATAATGATGAGGTTAGAAAAAAATACAATGAGCTTGTTACTATGATGGCTGTTGAAAATTTATGAGTTCCACTTTGTACCAGCAAAACAAACCCAGCTGCCTCCTGCCTGTCTGCAAGAAAAATGTCCTTTATAAAAAAAAACTTGAGCAACAAAACAACCCCAAGAAATTTTACGTTGTTTAAGTGCAAAGGTGTGGGAACTTCTCAGCTGGAGCAGACATTGCATCTGTCATGCTTCAGTCTTCTTTTTTCTCAGCATTGAAGAGTCATTTCTGATATGGGTCCTCTTTTTGAGGAGACCCATTAAAAAATCAAGCAGAATCCACTCACTCATTTAAAGGAGAGGTGGGAGCTAAAGAGAATTGTTTTGGATTGATTAATAAAATCATGAGCCACGTATCCTGAGATTCATTTAACCTCATGCTCAGCTATAAACTGGAGGGAAGGGCAGTGAGCTTTAACTGGCACTTTATGGTGCCATCCCCAGCTCCTCTGCTTTATCTGTTCATGTCCTATCCACACTCTTTTGGTCACAAAAGCCATGTGCTGCAGTAGGAGGATGCAGTTAGAAGTGCAGGATCAGGTGGTGGAAAGAAAAAAAACCCCAAAACCAATGAAACAATAACAACAAAAAATTCAACAGTGAAGAGCCTTTAACTTAAGTGTTCTGAAACTCAATTTGTGAAGCACATGGGGCTTTCTGGGTAAATTACTCTTGTTCTACCTCATACCTTAAACCCAGTTGTTTATTTTCTGAGCCTATTTGCAGTAAAGAATTAGAGGAAAGGGTGAAAGAGATTCGGGATTTGAGCTGTGGAACAGATAATAACTAATGTGGGTCTTTCCTGGTGTCTTTTTCATTCTGTTCCACTTATAATGTGACCAAGTGTCTGTCTCTGCAGCTGATGAATCCAATTTCATTAGAAACTCAGTTGTACAAAACCTCTGTCTCTTTCTCCTCACCTTTGACTCCTCCTGAATCTAATTCATTTACACATTTGACTGTGCATTTCCTTCCTTGTCCTTTTTTCCCTGTCTGCATTTTACCTTGCTGAATCCTTGCAGGACCCATTTTTCCCCACAAGGTCTATATCAGTGCAGTGCCACTGGTGCAAGACATTCCAGTGATGTATTGCACCTATACATCATCAGAGCAACAGGGTTTTGATAAACAGCTTTCTAATACATCATTAGATCATCACTGATGGCACTTTGATGATGTATTATATTAGTACATCATCAGAGCACTGTCATTCCAGTGATGTATTTATTAACAGATGGTGCTGTCATGCAAGAAAGAAGGGAAAGCAGGAGAGAACATTTCACTCTGTTACAGCAAAAAATGCATCCCCACCTCTCATTGAATGAGATGAAAGGCAAAGACCCTGTGAGGGCATAATTGTCTCATTAAGTGTTTGGCTCTAAGTCCATGGACTTCCCTGTGCAGCACCTGGCAAGCAGGCACACAACCCTTCTTGGCCAGGAGCACACAGAGCTCTTTGATACAGATTTTTGTGTTCGTTCTCACTCAATCATAAAGCCAGCGTTATTTATAATTTCTCGTAGCTGCATGCTTGCAGGTATAATTAAATTCTATTTACTACAGGCGTAACTTAAAATGGTATTTGTGGCATGGTGTTTGTGCCATGTGAAATGGTACTTGTGGCATGGTGTTTGTGCCATGTGAAATGGTATTGGTGGCATGGTGTTTGTGCCGTGTGAAATGGTATTTGTGGCATGGTGTTTGTGCCATGTGAAATGGTATTTGTGGCATGGTGTTTGTGCCATGTGAAATGGTATTTGTGGCATGGTGTTTGTGCCGTGTGAAATGGTATTGGTGGCATGGTGTTTGTGCCATGTGAAATGGTATTGGTGGCATGGTGTTTGTGCCATGTGAAATGGTATTGGTGGCATGGTGTTTGTGCCATGTGAAATGGTATTGGTGGCATGGTGTTTGTGCCATGTGAAATGGTATTGGTGGCATGGTGTTTGTGCCATGTGAAATGGTATTGGTGGCATGGTGTTTGTGCCATGTGAAATGGTATTGGTGGCATGGTGTTTGTGCCATGTGAAATGGTATTTGTGGCATGGTGTTTGTGCCATGTGAAATGGTATTTGTGGCATGGTGTTTGTGCCATGTGAAATGGTATTGGTGGCATGGTGTTTGTGCCATGTGAAATGGTATTTGAGGCAGGGGGGTTGTGCTCAAACACTCGAGCTGGGTGGCTCCAGCAGCTGTGGATGCACTGCTGGACACTCAGTGTCCACTCCAGGGGTGCCCTCCCACTGCTGTAAGGGCAACATCTTTAACATGCCAAAAAAAGAAGGCAAATTACTTTTATTTTAAGAGATGCAGATTTTGTTCTGTGTAGTATCATAACTGCTAAGATAATTACTGAATTTGCAGTCAATGTCAAACAATTTGAGAGCTAGCTCTGTGGATTGTAGGATCAAGTATGTTATTATTTCCCCATGATTATTAGGATCATCAACACCTTCCTTTGCTGGGTTTGTGCATCTGTTGCTCATGTAATGCCTTGCTGAGCTCTATTACTGGACTACTTGTGCTGAGGAAGCTTTTTCATTTTTCTTTTTCAGGGAAGGAAACTAAGATAAAGATCAGGAGAACTGTCCACATCACACAGACATTTACCCTGGGGCTGGCAAACTCCAACCACTTTTAACCTTGGTCCTGCACACAAGTGATGCAGCAGGTAGGTCAGACTTATTTCATGATTCATTTACAATGATTTGGGATGACTCTGGTGAAATATGATGATTTTTTTTATGTTACTGTTGGATGTTTGGTTTGGTCTTTGATGTTTTGACAGAAAATATTTCTCAAGGTTCCTTGTGAGATTAGTCATCAAAATGGAAATTGTTTCCCTACAAAAGATTCACTTGCAGATATATTGTGTGTGTATATAATTATGAACAATTATCACAAAAATATATTCCAAGTATCTATCTGCATTTTAACGTGTCAGGAAGTGAAATGGAGTGAGTTTTGCTTTTCTAGTTCTCTTAATCTCATATCTTCAGACTCAAAACGTATTGTGCATGGGACTTTGAGGTCAAACAGGTTCATTTTGCACTTATGGAAATTTCCCATGTTGAATTTTCGATGAATTGTGGATGAATGGAGGAGAATTTGTCCTTTCTGTGAAAGGACATTCCACCAAAATTGCACACAAGGCAATGGAAATACATAGGGAAAAAATGCATATGTTTGCTTCAGCAAAGATTTGTCAAAAGGAACACAAGCAAGTGTGCTGCCTAATCAAAACCAGAGCCAGCACAGTGTGGTATCTCTTAAAACTTTATAAATGTCAGTATAGGGCTGATTCCCTTCTTTGTATTGCTTGTCTTGAGTAGGTATCGTAATTCTCATATTTCATGGGACTTGTAAAGTCACAGGTTAGAAATAATTTCAAGATTGGATTTTGTAATTTAAATATGTGAGACAAAAATTAAGTAAGAAGATAGTGTAATATTAATGCTACAGATGGGAAACTGAACACAGAGAAACAGAATATTTTTCCTGAGATCCCTATGTCTGTAAGAGACCAGGCTTAGAGGTGCTAAGATCTGATATGCACATCTTCAGTATTTGCTTATGGGCTATCTGCTATAATTTCATCCTGCTGCTTGGCCCAGACAGTGGAAGCACTATGTGTGTACAGGGGGAAGAAAAAACAAATTCAAGTGTTTTGCTGCTGTACTTAATATGAGAGTCTGACCTAGGAAATGCTAAAGCATTGCCAGATCCACAGGGCCCCCTCAAAAACTGGGTTCCTAAATGCAAAATCTGAGATGAGCTTGGGTCAAACTGAAATCTTTTCTGTGCTGGGAGAGGAGTTTGAGCTATTTTATCAGATTGCATTTCAGCAGCCCTGAAACTGAGACACCAGCAATGCCAAGGACATTTTGGGCTGGATCAGCAAGAGTGCAGCCAGTGGTCCTGCCCTCTGCCAGACCCTGAGGGAGCAAATCTTGTGTGGGGATTTGGGACAAGGCAGGCGCTGACCCAGTGGAGAGAGCCAGCTGAGGGCTATTGAGATATGGGGCAAAAAACCTTTCCTCTTCTGAGGAAAACACTGGACCAGTGCAGTGGCTCTTCAGGGACTGCTCAGTATGCCCAAATCTGCCATGGCTTTCCTCCCAAGATGTGCTGCTCTGTGCTGTTTCACCCATCAGGATGTCAAAAAGGGGAAATGGTGTTCAGCAGGCCTGGTGGATCTCATACTGCAGAAATGTGCTGGCCAAACAGAAAATGGGGGGAATATGAGGTCCAATGAAATTCTCTGAAGCTTGGCATTTGGAGAAGGATAATTTTGTCCATTGGAGGTAATGGACAATATGGCTTGGCAATCCCTCTTGAGCAGTATTTGGTACTCAGACAAGGAACAGAGCCAGTGCCAAGGCTGTTCATATTAATTTATGCAGCCATTAAAATGCAGAGTAACGGGGTATTCTCACACTCAGAGTACTTTCAAATGTGGGGATGCCAACAGCTTCTTTTATCAGTGGTGGGCGTTTTGCACTGGCAGGGTGTGTGAGGCTGAGCTCCAGCCCACGTGTGATTATCCCAGGAGGGCAGCAGGGTCTGTGTGCTGCTCAGCTCTGCCTGTGTAACACACTGCAGCAGCCATGGCCTCTCTGAGAGCAACAGGCAGGCTCAGCTGAGTCACAGGAACACCCTGATCAGGTGCTTTTGATCACACCAACTTTTCTAGCTCAGTGAGGAGTCAGGGGGTGGTGTCTGTAAGTCTTGCAGAAGTCAGGCCTGGGAGACTGCTGTGACAGTCATTGTAACAAAGGGGAATAACATGATGTAGTAGAAACAGGTTCCTTTCAGGAGGAAATGGTTTTAATGCTAACAGAAGGGTCTCATAGATCATTCAAGATTTCTTTCTTCCCAGTTGCACACCGTGTGGTTATCTGTTTTAATAGATGCATTAATATATTTAAAACCAACAGTTGCTCAGCCAAAGTAGAAATTGCTGTCAGATAGGAATTTCTGATTGTTTTTTTACAAAACTGGAAGCAGTCTTCTTAATTAATAAATTCTGTTATTGTATACAACACGTAGATGAAATGGAATCTAATATTACATCCATGTTCAAAAAATTCAATTTGTTGATCATCTTTAGGACATAGTCTATGTGCTGTAGTAAAACAGCTAACTGGAAAAATTCAGCTTCAAGGATTTGATGAGTACAGGAGCAGAAAGAAGTGCTTGAAATAAAAATTTTGTTCTGAAGACAAAATTTTAAAACAAAATGAGGATTTCTTAAGTGGAAGGAGAAGGTGTTCTCTGGTGTACAGGAGTGGACTAGCTCATGTAGTTAGAAGGGAGTAGACCATAGGATAGAAACATTTCCCTTTATCTGGCACTTGAAACTCAGATTGGTGAAGCTGTGTACAGTTTTGGACCTCCAGTAAAAGATGTTCATAGACTGGATCCAAGCTGAAGGGGCTCCAAATAATCTAGGGGCTGGAAGGGACAGAAGCCAAGAGAAAGGGGCTCCACTGAGAACAGTTAAAGGTGACTTTACATTTATAGCCCTTCTCTGGAGTTTTATTATTGGATAAATCAGTAATAACCCACTTTAAAAAATATTCTTTCCAAATATTACATTGATGGATATGACCTAACATTTTCTCCTCATTTGAAATATGAAGCCTCCCTTTTTGAAGCTGTGAGATTTAAATGTGAAAGACCAAAAGTTTTTGGCATGTGGGCAATAGGGAAATAGCTCCAAAATGGATATCTGAGATCATATGTGAAAAGACTGAAAAGATATTTCCATCTCAAGTACACAGGAAAGAATTCTTGTCTCTTTGGAACCAACACTAGTTATGAGTAAAATGAAGGAATTTGTTGTTCTCAGCTTTGTCTCATTTGGGTTTTACCCAACATAAGATAAAATTTGATTCCTCAAGCTTTCAGCAATTATTTTTCTATATTGATCCAGGCCAATGAAATAAATTCCAGTCTTTCATTTTAAAAGCAAAATGTGGTTGGAGGCCTTAAGTACTTTTTCAGATATTAAATAACATTTATATCAATCTAAGAATGAAGGAATAGATCTGAAATGCTGGCCAGCCAAGTGTGTGTGTTGAAATTATTAGTGCAAATGGAAATCATGCAGTTTGTTATTGCAAATGGGAGAGACAAAGGGAAATCATGCTTTCTGTCAGCAATGTGAAATGAGATTGATACTAGGTAGTATTCCATTATTTCAAGATGCCAACTGTTTTGACAGACCAATTGCAATTACTGGAGATAGTGGCTCAGCAAATTGAGAAGGAAATTAGGTTTGATCGCATGAGAGAGAGTGCCATAAAGAGCCCTCCCTCCCCCTTTGCAAAGGTATGCAGATTCACCAGTGAGCTCTCTTTCTCAACAAAAGGCAGGGAGGGGGAATAAAAAACCATAAAATCATAAATCAGCATTCTCAGGCATTGTGGAAACGGAGGCAAGTTCATCCCCTCCCCACAAATAGCATTGACAAACTTTCATTAACCTGTCCTGCTGTTCTATGCCACGTCTCATTTTCACCCAGGGACAGGGTAGGGCTTGCTCCTTGTGGCTTGCAATGTGCTCTGTCAACTCAAACTGCAGCAAAGAGCCTTTGGTTCTTCTGGAGAAACCATCATCTTGACAAAACTGTCCCTTTTTGACAGCTCAGGGTTCTTGCAGTTCCTATAAGGATCTTTCAGTTAACTGGAAAATTTCTTTCTTCAGGAATTTCTTTGTGGGGGGAGATGGGAACATAGATTCCATGGCTGAATCAGGGCAAATAAAGATGACAGAGGTGGCAACATACATCAGGAAATTTCAAATATTTAGGAATATACTGAGCCTGGTTCTTTGCACTCCGTCTGCACAACTTCTGTAGAGAATAAAAGGAATTATCTTGACATTTCCCATGTCATATCTTCAAAGATATTTTAATTGTTTTGATACTGGCATTGGTAAAAATAAAAAGTGAAGATAGAATCCTATGTTTGACATGAAGAGTGGGAAACACCCTGTAAGCCAAGTATCAAAGCTGAAGCAGATGCTGTTTTTTCTGGGCCAGCTGAATTTAACACTCATTGCTATGTATTTAGGGAGGTTATTTTGTCAGATTCACAAAAGTCTACCATAGTGCCAACCAAAATAATAATCATTCACTTGTCCAAACAGAGAAAAGTACAGTATTAGAAACATAAAAGCACATTGTTGCATGGTTGCATCTGAACTGCTGCTGTTGTGGTTCTGTAACTCACAATTTTCTGGGCAGTTTCTATGCAAACAGATTTTTGTGTGGTATTTTAAAGTCTGAATTGAATGTTGTCTTTTGAACGTAAGTGTGTTGATGGTCAGCATCTACTGTGTCTGTGTGCTTAGATGTATGTGATTAGAAAAGAGTTCAGTGACTTTATTTCAAGCCAGGATTTATACCTGGGGCTTGATTTCTCCCATAAGTGAGCAGAGGGTCCCAGCCATGTGAAACTGTTTGAGTTCCCCTGGCTCGGGTCACTGGTGTACCCTGTGCAGGTTTGTAATAGCCAAAATTAATCTCATTTTGCTTTTACCATGCACTGTTAATTCTGGCTTCACAAGCACAGCCTTTTCTCAGTGTGATAGAGGATTTTAAAAGCTTATGCAATTCAACAGCCATACAGTAATTAGCAGATACTGCAGTTTAAGAGAATAATATTTATTAACTTGGAAAAAGTACAGTGACTATAATCCGAGCAATTGTTACAGGAAACATGGAAGCCTCAGTGGTGAGGAGTTCCTGTGTCCCTGCTATCAAAGAGTTGGGCCTTGTTAGCTTAGGGAAAACTTGTTTTCCAAAATATTCTCTCCGAGGAGTGAAAAAACCCTAAAAACCCCAGAAAACAACACGGGCCAAACAAACAAACAAAAACCAAAAACAAAACAAAAAAAACCACACACACGAAAAACCCCAAAACAACAAAATCATTTCACGAAAAAGTGGAGCAGGCACCTGCAGTGATGCTGTTTGCTGAATGCAGCACAGACTCTCTCTTTTCTGACATTCTGTGCATTCTCAGCAATGTGGGGCCCTGATCACCTCCCAGTGCTGCAGGAATCCCTGTCTAGGTAAAGAAGGGGGCTGGAAATGGCATTAGGTGTAACAGAAAGGTTGTAATTACAGCAGAATGCTGCGTGGTCATGCAGGGTGTGAGGTCTGTGGTGGCTTTGCTGTAGCACTCCTGTAGCCTCCAGGGACCATTGTTCTTTAGGAATATTCTAATTCTTTGCACTCTTGGCACCAACTAAGCCCTTGTGTCACCTTGGTGCTGCTGGAACCTTTCAGGTATTTGAAAACCAAGAATTGTTGTGCAGTTTTTATCAGAATTTTTGGGGTGAGTCTGTGGCCCTGCTTTGTTCCTCTGGCTGCATCCTTTTCTCTGCAAGGAGTTAAACTTGGATTTCTGAGGCAGCAGCTGCTGTGACTGGAGGTGGAAACAGAAATTTCCTGTGCTGCAGCAGTGAAAGCAGGCAGTGCAATTCCCCAAATGGATGCAGCTACAGCAGGGTTTTGTCAGACCAAGACTCAGAGAGGGCTTTATTTGTCTTGGGGAGGAGTTGTGTTCAGAAGAGGGATTGTGCACTGTGCTCTGACAGTCTGAGTCTGTATCACTACAGAAGGTGCTCCTTTGGTCATTGAATTTAAGTTAATTACTTAAACATACCAAAAAGTGGGTAATTGACCAACACAGTAATAACATGAAGAGATATTCTGAAACATAAGTTGTAAAGAATTGTAAAAGTTATACTTAAAGATATGAGAAGCACATGCTTTCCAATTCACTAGGTACTCTGGTTTTTTGCAAAGGTGACTTAGCCTGTCTTCCCAGGGTATGATATTCTGTCCAAAGGCTCGTGTAATAGTTGGAGTATCAACCAAAAATTGCTGTAATTTGTGGTACCAGCACAATCCAAAAACTGCAGGGGATGATCCATTACATGTATGTATATAAAGACACAGCTCTTGATGCTGTGTCAGGCTAACATCTGCTTGTTGACCTTTATTGACTTTTCTGTGTCAGGGAGTTCCCTTTATAACCTTTTTCCATTTATCTGACTGTCCACCACAGTGCTTGTTCTGAAGGCTCAAGGGAGGGAGGATTAAATGCCTCCAAAAAGCCATGGATAATCAGAATAAAGGTGATAAAACAGAGGTAGATTTTCACCAGGTTTAGGTAAAGGATGGGAGATCTGCAAGTATGTATTTTTGGGTTTTTAATTTCTTAATGTAAGATCTACTCTTTTCAAAGTACGTTATTAGAATTTTCTTGGTAAGATTTGCAAACATCAGTGGGAGGTTTGAGTTAATGACCTCAAAAGGTCCCTTTTGGGGATGTTTCAGTCATTTGTGACAATCTGCTCTAAAAATTACCAAATGAGTGATTTTACTGTCAACATAGTACACATGAGGGTTTCTGCAGCATGCAACAAGTTTATTCTAGACTAGGAGGATTTATCAATAACTCCTGAGAAAAATATTACTGATAGATAGTGGTAGGTATTTTTACACCACAGTCCTACCAAATATTGGGTTTCTTGGAGGAGATTAAACATTCAGGTTTTTTTTTTTTTTTCCCCATAAATAAGTAGTTTTAAATGTCACATTTAATTTTTGTCATGGTCTCTTAACTTTACATTGCTATTAAATAATGGGAACACAAGTGACCAAAACGGGATTTGTTAAAAAAAAAAAAAAAAATTAAGAGTGTTCAAGACTTAGGACTATCTCTTTACAAGAAAGAAACAGGATTTTTTCTGGAGAGAAAAACATCTTTGGTATGTAAATCCCAATTGTTTCTGGAACAGAAAGCCAAAAGGCATTTTAGATGCAAGCCATAGGTGTCACCTATATGTGTAAATTTGAGAGGACATTATTTGCAGATTAAGAAACACAACAGTTTACATTCAGAATATCATGGGTTATAATTTTTTTTCAGATTTTCTTAGCACCCGTGTTTAATCCAAAATTACAATTTTGGGAGCTACAGGTCAGTCAGCTCCACTTTGGTGTTTCTGATAGGCATGAGAGAAACCATCATGAGTGGGAGCAGTCATGTGAATTTACCAGGTAAAGCATTCCTGGCCACCCTGATTGATTGCTGTGAAAAATGGCTGCATTATGGATGAAGGGAGAGCAGAGAGATCATTTGTTTTGACATCAGCAAGGCATTTGACACTGCTTTTCATGGCAGTCTTGTGTTGAAGTTAGCATCTCCCAGTCTGGATGGATGGAGACTGTGGTCACAGGATGGAGGTCAGGGATGCTGCTCTGTCTGGAGCTGCTCACAAGGGCAGCACTGCAGGGTGTGTGTGGGTAAAACCCTCCTGTTTCACCTTGGTGTTAGCAGTGTTTCTGGGGAGGGCTTGTCCAGATCAAAGGGGACGTGGAACCGGAGGCACCAGTACAGAGAGAAAGGGCAGAGTGGCCATCCCAAGAGAGCTGGATGGGCTGCAGGGGTGAACTGACCAAAACTCCCAAAATCCAGCCAGGAATACCCCAACCATTGCACATCAAGGAAAAAGCCCTGAGAAGAACACAGCAGGAGAGGGTCAGGACGCCTTGGTGGCCCCAAAGTGAGCAGAAGGCAGCAGTGGAGGGTGCATGGGCTGGGCTATCAGAGCATGGCCAGAGCAGGAGAAGAGATTTTTCCTCTCTGCTTACAGCAGTCATCAGGCTGTGCCTGTAACACTGCATTTGCATTTATATCTCACAACAGAGGCCCTGACAAACTGGGGGGACCACAGTGAACAGCTCCCAAAGTTGGCTCCTTAAATTAATTCAGAACAGGTTTCTAACTAACAATTAGAATACCAGTTGCAATAGAAATTTTATGCCTAACTCCTCAATACTTCTCATTTAAAATCAGCTTTCTTTCCTTTATTTACAGATTATTAAAATCTAGATTTACCTCATTTTCTCAGGTGATCTTTTGTTTATTTATGGAAAAATTATCTAAGTGCTCCCAAAACACCCAGCCCATGGAAAAAAAAAAAGTTGATTTATTATGAAATTGAATGAAGTGCAATGTATAGGTAATATACAGGGAGAAGGGAGTTGTGATTCCTCAGCATTCTGATTGGCTACTGATGATGTAATGGTGCATTATTAAGTGATAATTGTTTTATTACAGTGTTTACAAGGAGACAAATGGTTTGTGAATCAATGCACAGGGAGGCCACAAAACAAGTTGCTTATTGATTCACAAGCTTGTTTGTATCAAAGTTTGCTGCTCAGAAGAGAAAACAAAACCAAGGTACTCCAGGGTGTATTCATAAGGATAATAGTCTTGGTAGGATGGAGTCTGAATTTACATTAAAAATTGGCTCAACTCTGAAATACACTTTGCTCTTCAAAATATTGAGTGGAATCACACCTCCTGAGCCATGCAAAGCAATTCCTAGCACACCTTTCTCTGCCATCCTCTTTCATCAGCCATCAGGGTGTTGGGTTCAGTAAACTCATTCCTCAGTTCCTCGAGTCATCTCATTTGGATTCTTTGTCATTAGCTCTACAGTTTGTTAAAGCTACAAATACTTTGCTAAAGTATCTGCCTTTTTGGAGATTGAAGTCCTTTAAACATTAGAAACTGGAGTAGTAGATGTATTCCCATTCTTCCAAATGGTGGAATACCAAAGAGCATTAAATTGTTGGCCTACGTGAACACAGAGTGCTGGATCAGCCCTTCTGTCCCACACACAACTTTCACTAATTTCAGAAACGCTGCTGGAGTATTTACCAATGTAACCTGCCACTGGGTTTCTGATTTTGCAGATCAGTGTCTTTAAGAATTCATATCCATAGACAAGTCACTGAAGCTTAATCAATCACTCTCCATCTGCTGAACAGACAAAACCCCATTTACAAGGCACTGCAATTTAGCTTATGTGTTGGAAACCCTTAGGAAAGAGCTTCAGCAATGTCAGTTTAACTTGCAACTAAGATTAAAATAGGCAACACAGAAATAGATATTGAGCTTAAGCAGGGCAGTGTAGTGAATCACCTTAACTCAGCAAAATGTTTGACTCTTCATGGCTTAATAACACACTAAAAAATCCCAAATCCCTCTTCTCTCTAAAGTCACATCACATTCTATATTGAAGAGAAAGTTTCTGTAAAATTAAGCCACCTGAAAGAGGGAAAGAGTTGAATGACATTTTGTACCTGAGCAATTCTGGTGGAATGAAAGTATTTTTATTCTACTTTAAGGGCTGGTTGAGTTCCTCTGCTGTCTGTGTTCTTCCTTTCATAAGAGCTGCTCACATATTGAGAGCCTTCACAAAGAGATGATTGTGCTCAGCAGCTTGATCTTTTGCATGCATTGTTTAGGAACTTTTGCAAAAAAATATGGCTTTATTGAAATGTCATATTCTGTTTCCTTTAGAGGTGTTGTAAATCTAAGCAGATTCAATGAAATCATTAGCAGATGAAGTAGAGTCTTTTAGCACTGAGGGCTAAGTGTTGGGTTTGGCTGTAGCTAAACAGAAGGTGAGACTTTAAAATGCAGATATTCTCTCCAATAATGGATTCCATAACCAAAACAGGCAGGGTTTGAATGGCATCATCACTTACTGATCAACTTTTCCTGCAAACTCCTCATTGCAATCAGCAGGAATTTTAGGAAGTTTAAATAGACAGAATAACACTGTAATCTTCAGTATGAGATAACTTGTGGATTTTTGCATCCTGATACTTGTGCATGAACTCCAGAGCAGGAATAATTCTGCTCTAGAGTATTTTAATTATTCATGTGCAGAGGCATTTTTGGGATTAAACCATTGCCTTCATTCTTATAGTGCCTATATTGGTTTGGGGTTTTATTGGGATTTTTTGCACACAGTCAAACCTAGTAAAATAATTCCAACTTTCTGCTTCCTCATGAAAAATCAAATGTTATGTATTTCTTTATTTAGGTTTACTTTACTGCAGCATTTTATTTACTTTTGTTTTATTTAAATCTCCATGAGCAGTGCCACAATAGTACAAAAGATTTTTTTATATGTTGAAACCAATTTGCAGAAAAAAAATCACACAATTAGGGAAATTTTTCTAACAGTCTAAGGAATCTAAATTTTAGCTCATAAATAGAATCATCCAATGCCTGGTCTTAAAAACAATGATGGTGTTCATAGAAATAAGGGAGTAAAAATGAATGTATTGAACTAGAAGCTATGGGATTGAATATTTTGTCTTAGAAAGGAGGGAAAAAGTTCTCCAATATTACACCTTTTTTCAGAATAGACATAATCAAATTTCCTTTAGTCTGTTGTCCAGCTCCTCAAATCCAGTATTCCCTCCACAACATAGCACACAGCCTGCCTCTTGCTCTCCTCCTTTGAATTTCAGAAGTGTTGGAAGTCGTGACTGTCTGTGGCAGTAGAGCTTCTCCTTGTCTCCCCTGGTGCTTTGTCTCTTCCTGCAATGCTGATTTACAATCTGTCATGGAGAAGACAATTATAACAACACCTTGAGCAAGGCCTTAAATTTAACTCCCTTCTTGTATGTTTGTAGAAAGAGAATTGAGCTTGGAATATTGTAAGATTTTTCCCCTAATGCAAAATTTAGGTTTTTCTAGTCTTAAGTCAGGTCTAGCTGATACTTGTCCTCTATCTTTAAATCAGGTTAATTTTCTCATCCCTGTTTCTGCAGCTCATAAATGTGTCTGTTCTGTGGCCAGGGCAGGCTGCATATTTTTGTCCCCAGTAGCAGTGATGTGTCATGAAGGTCTCCCAGACTTTGTCAGTGGATCCCTGCCTAAGCCTGGCTTTGACTGCCCACTGTCCCACACATGGAGCTCCTGTGGAGAACAGCTGTTCCAGCTGTGCCAGCCCTCAGCACCTGGTCCCAGATCACAGGTGTGCCTCTGTGGGCTCTGCTGGCAGCCAGGAAGGCTCGTTTTGGGTGTGAGAGGGGGCTGTGTGCTGGAAGCTGCTGGCTAAAGGAACAGGGATCTGTACATTTTAATTGTGGTCACAGGTGTCTCTCAGGTTTGCAGCCCAAGGCATGGGACCAGGGTGAGTCACAAGGTGCCAATTAACAAAGCCTTTTTATGGAATCACAAAATGCAACAATGCTTGAGGTTGGTAGCAATGTCTGGAAACCCTCGAGTCCAACCCTCCTGCTCAAAGCAGGGTCAGACAGGGCAGGTTGTGTAGGGCACTGTCCAAATGAGTGTTGAATAGCTGCAAGAATGGAAAAAAACTCAGGCTGTCTGGGCAACGTGTTCCAGTGTTCGATCACTGCTGAGAAAAAAGCTTTTTGGGATGTTTAAATAGGTTATCTTGTGTTTTGATTTGTGCTTGCCATCTCTTGCTCTTGCAAGTTCCATCTGGCATAATCCTCACTGCATGAGAATGATTTGGTAGTGCCACTACAAGGGGCCTATTGATTATTTATCATTAAAGTCAGCAAAAGGAACAGATCTTCAAGCTGATAATTAGGCAGAGGCCAACTAAAGTAGTGCAAAATAAACACTGAAAGGAAAGATACAGGACTTTCTGAAATGAAAGGTACAAGAGCTTGAGTTCTGCATGGCACAGATCAGCTCAGGAATGGAAAACAGATCCCCCTGTGTGCCTATGTCCTTATGAATTATTTGACCAGATGTAAAGGGTTGATTTACAAACCTCTATGACCCCAGGGGGCATGGTTAGGAAGCCAATTCTTCATATTAAATAAAACCCTTTGCTACCAGCCTAACCCACAAACTTGTGAAAATGGCTTGCTATGCTGCTTTCTTCATCCATGTGTGGACTGTGTTCTCTGAAGCATAATCCTGTGGAATTTCTTTTATGAGACTGTCACTTTTCTTCCTTAAGAGACATGCCCAAAGCTCCTCTGTTGTTCCCATCAGCAGTGTGTACATCACCTGTACCCAGCTTTTGAAGCATCCTCCCATTGATCCTCCCACCTTCAAAAACTCAAGGAGAAGCTGCTTAACAGCATGATGTCTCTAAAGCCTCCAGTTGACACCAGTTCTGATGTTTGTAAAGTGATTGACGTGCATTTCATGGGTGTATTTTAAAATCCCAGCAATTTTATGCCTTGCAGTATTCTCTAGTCTTCCCTCTACAACAGACTTCTGTAATAGGAATAAGAATCAGAGGATTCCAAGGTAGAATCAGTAGAGATATTTTGCTGAAACTTGATTTTTAATACTAGGGATTTAATTCTTTTATCAAAATAAAGATTAAATCAGGAAGAACTGGATTTTTTTATGGAAAATGAGTTATTGTGAGAGTTCATCAGGAAAGATCATTAATCAGAATTCCCCCAGGATTTTCACACCCTGGGCACAAACTGAAACAGAGAATAATGACATCTTATGTGATTTTTGGGTGGAAATAACTGTCTGTAACTTGTTGGTTTTGTTTGCTTCATGGTTTGGGCTGATCTCAACACATATCAGAGTCCAACATTGTCTCTGCTTCCAACAACTTCTTGAAGTGATGGCAGTAGCACTTGGCTTGAATCATTTGCCACTCCACTATATCACATGGTATTCAGAGATGCAGCCATTCAGAAATGCATCCATTACATTAATGCATTGTTATTTATTTCTTAATCATTAAGCATAATGTGATTTTTATGTAGGTTTACAGATATATCAGTAAGTTGTAATGACTTTATCCCATTTGACTGCATGCTTGGGAAGCTTTTGTGGGGCATCAAGCTTTTATAACTGTGATGAACTTACATTCTTAGCAGATGGGAAAATCAGGCAGAATTCCTGAGACGTGACAGTCAAAAATAAATGTTTCATGAAAACTCCTGGGAAAACAGTGGAACACTAAGCATTTATAACCAGGCTCAGTGATTAATCTCACTTGACAAGTTTTTGTGGCCATGTTTGATATTCATTCCTTTCTCTTGCAGAATTTTAGAACTATGTTTCAGCGTCTAAAGAGTAATTTGCAGTTTCTTAACATTTCATGTAGTCTAAATGGCAGATTGGAGCCAAAGAGAATTCTCCCCTGTGTCTGTGTGGTTTTCATGATGAAATCAGCCCAACTGTGCCTCAGTTGTGTTTCCTTCACACATTATTCTCCAACATGCAGTGCTAGGTTGGGCTGGTTTAACTCAGTGTGTTGTCTGAAATTGCTGTTGACTGAGGCATTATATAAAGGTGTCCCAAAGAGCTGCCTGTATAAACTGGATACTTTTAACACAATAGTTCTACATTTACTTTTCTTAAATTCCTTGTGTTCTCCTTCTCTCCAATGTCACACTTGAAATTCTTTCTCTGCTCACCTCACACAAAATCTGTAGCAAGTATTAATTATTCCAAGTAAAGTAATTATTGTTTTTATCTCAGGAATTCAAGAACTCCCTTGGTAGTAACCTCCAAAAAAAGTGAAAACTTGATATGAAATTCCTGAGAACACTAAAGAGCAGCAGTGTCTCAGTCTCTTTGATCAGTCCCTGTTTCCTTTCCTTCCTTTCAAAGTACTGTAGCACTGATTTTCCAGATTAATCTTTGAATAAACAATACAATAACGGTAATTTAAAAGTTTTATAGGGTTTATAGGTAAAAATAGGAATATCTGGAATAACCTCTGAGTATAGTCTCAATAATGGAATAATATCTGGTGCTGAGTTGAAAGAGACAAAAACCTCTCTGCAAACAGCTGTGCCTACCTGCATACCTGTACAGGTGTGTGTGTGTTCATGCATTTTGTCCTTCCAGCAGGGACACTGCAGTGAGGCCCCCGTGAAGTTTCCTTTTGTATTTCCAGACCTGCCTGTCCCTCTTGCATGCTTAGCAAGCTGTGAGCTGCATCAGCTCAGCAGAGTCTTTCCCAGAGAATTGCACTGATCTCAGCAGCAGCAGCAGAACACTCAGTATTTCAGTGCTGTGCCCTGTGACTGGGAACGAGAGAGGGAGAGAAGCCATGGCTGAAATGCATTTTCAGGGACTCTTCCATCACCTCTATGGCACAAATGTCAATTCAAGCCATTTTTCGCCTGCTGGAAATCTGGCCTCTGATTATACTGCTTGCCCAAATGTTTTACAAAATGGGTAATATTTCTGATTTCCTGATTTAGATGAAAATTTCTTTCCCCTGCAGTTTTTATTGTGAGCAGAATGCAGCGCACTTGGAGCAGTGCTGCACAGAGGGCCCTCCCCCAGCAATGTTTTATGCATGCTGATGCCTTGCACAAGGCAGAAACAAGTAACTTAAACAGTACAATAAATTTTACTAAGACGTAGATACAGGTCTTTCCTGGCTTGTCTATAAAGTGAAAAATATGGAATGATTTGCTTCCCCTTTAAGGAGGTTATTAGCTTGCCTGTATCTACCAGAGGAATAGAGGTGCACACAGTCTCCCATTATTCACTGGGTTTTTAATCTTGATCCCTGGCTCCTGTGATAAGTTATTGCTGGGGACTGGAATTGCTTGGGGAGTGATGCAGGTGCCTGAGGGCCAGCAAGTGGCTCTGTTATGAGAACTGGCTCTAATGATTAATGGTAGGATGCAGTGCACTACTGCTGACTTCACTGGGAAATACAACATTGTTAATTTTATCATTATAAACTCCCAGCACTGCAAGAGAATGTGTCTGCCTCCAGGATGGTGAATTTGATAAGAAGGCTTTTCTGATAAGATATCTCGTACTCCCAGGGAAAAGCATTCATGTTTAATCAGGGAGTATTTAACTTGCAATCCAAATGTTACCAAGTAATATGTACAGGTCATTTTAAATTTGTGCTCCACAGTTCAGGTCACAACATTATAAATGAGTTTGTATACACACTGAGGAAAGAATCAATATAGCACTGCTCTTTGCAAAGACTGTCATAAGCCAGAGAAACTAAATATTTTTTCACTTGAAAAGGGGACAGACTTTTTAATGACTGGTACTACTACAGACAGATGAATACACACAGAGAGCCCAGGAACCATCCTGTTAAATACTCTGCAGCTTCCAGCCTTGCTGGTGGCAGTGTCTGTGATTTCAGAGCAAACCCCTGAGGACAAGAGGGATTGCATCCTCTTCCTATTAATTATATCAAACAGGTTGTAGGACTGGCGTGCAGTGCTGGACTATGACAAGACAATAGTCCTGAATGTGCCAGTGCCTCCTTTCAGTGTGTGTTTGTGGGATCAGCATGGACACTGCTGCCTTGCAGAGACATTTGCACTGGTTTTGGCTGGGGTACAGAGAGTTTTCTTCCCAGTGGCTTGTATGGTGCTGAGTTTTGAATTAGTGATGAAAGCAATGTTAACAGACACAGTTCAGTAAAACCTGAGCAGTGCTTTTACAGCCCCAAGGCCTTTTGTGATTCTCACACTGTCCCAGCAGTGTGGAGGCTGCAGGTGCACCAGAAGCTGAGAGGAGACACAGCTGGAACAGCTGGCCCCAGCTGACCAAAGGGATATTCCATCACACAGGACACTGTGTGTGACAGTAACAGCCACAGGGAATGAGGAGGAAGGGGTCTGTTCCCCCAAGATGGAATTGCTCCTCCCTCTCAGTAAATACTGAATCATACAGGGGATTTTGTACATCCTTGGCTCTGCTCAGCACGTGTGTTCCTACAGCTTCATTGCTCTTTATAGCATCTCCCCCCAGTTTTGCACCTTTCCTGCCATGCCCTCATCTCCCATGCCTCCCCCAGCACCTTGTGCCCTCCCAGCCACCTTTTTGCTTCCAAAAGCTGTTGAATGATGAGTATTTTTTCCCTTCTGTTTGTGTGCTCTGTGTGTTGCATGTGTCTCTCCTATGTGGTTTTTCCCTCTCTCCAAATTAAAATTCTTTAGGCTGTGATCCTTCTGCCTTTTCAAACAGTTTGGCTGTTATTTTGTAACTCCTTAGGCCCTTCTAATACATTTGATGAAGACTTTATCAAAACCTTTGTCAAATTTTCCATGAAGGTAATATTAACAGCAATAGAGAGAATTTTGGAATAGTGAATAACTTTGTCTTTTCACGAGAGCCATTCAGTCTAGGAGTTATGACATGAGAAAGTGAACAGCACTTGAACGTAATAAGGCGATTTTTATGGAAAACCTAATGGGGTAGTGTCACTTAGTAGGTCCTTTTAAAACTAGGCTTGTCTTGAAACTGGAATAACATGATAGAACTGAGTGCAGATGTCTTGCACTATGGCTCATGGTCATTGACTCTATCTACTCTGTTAATCATTTGATCTGTCTCTAACAAAATAGATGTTGATAATAATGTGGATATTACACCTGCCATTTGTTTAAATGCAAGCTACTGTTGTTGTGACTCATTTGATAATTTTGTTGCACTAAGTGACACATTATTGCACATGTGGGTGGGAAAGCTGGGGAAACGGAGTCCTGTAATCCACTGGACAAAATACTGGAGTGGCAAGAACTGTCTGGTTCAGATTTACAGCAAATGTTTCTTTTGTGAAGAACTTTGACATTTCAGTACTGAAACAAGTAATGCTCACCTCTAATAGCCAAAGAACCAATTTTATAGCTATCCAATTGCAAAGTGTAGGTTTTGGCATCTCAGGGTGTTTCATAAGCTTTGAGCTAAATGCTGCAGCACTTCCTGATTTCACATGCCCTGGAAGAGAGAGCAATGGCAGGTTGATGTCTATCAACTCCAGCATTCATCACACAAAGTCATGGCAGTGGGTAGGATCAGCTTAAGTTAAGCAGATGATACAGTAAAACCATGTACCTAAGTGGATAATGGGAATGCCATCCTGAGTCTCCTGAGGGATGGTAATCCATAGCAATTGAGGAGATTCAGAGGCACAGGAGAAGTGCCTGGGTGACTGGGATGTTAATGTGTGCAGACAGGAGCTGCTCTGCACTTTCCCTCCTGGCCCCTGATGGCAATGTCACGTTCTGTGTGCTCTGCACACATCTGTCTGTCAGCCTGGCTGTGTTCTGTGTGTCCTGCACACATCTGTCTGTCAGCCTGGCTGTGTTCTGTGTGCCCTGCACACATCTGTCTGTCAGCCTGGCTGTGTTCTGTGTGTCCTGCACACATCTGTCTGTCAGCCTGGCTGTGTTCTGTGTGCCCTGCACACATCTGTCTGTCAGCCTGGCTGTGTTCTGTGTGTCCTGCACACATCTGTCTGTCAGCCTGGCTGTGTTCTGTGTGTCCTGCACACATCTGTCTGTCAGCCTGGCTGTGTTCTCTGTGCCCTGCACACATCTGTGTGTCAGCCTGGCTGTGTTCTGTGCTCTGCACACATCTGTCTGCCAGCCTGGCTGTGTTCTGTGCCCTGCACACATCTGTCTGCCAGCCTGGCTGTGTTCTGTGCCCTGCACACATCTGTCTGTCAGCCTGGCTGTGTTCCCTGTGTCCTGCACACATCTGTGTGTCAGCCTGGCTGTGTTCTCTGTGCCCTGCACACATCTGTCTGCCAGCCTGGCTGTGTTCTGTGTGCCCTGCACACATCTGTCTGTCAGCCTGGCTGTGTTCTGGGTGTCCTGCACACATCTGTCTGCCAGCCTGGCTGTGTTCTCTGTGCCCTGCACACATCTGTCTGCCAGCCTGGCTGTGTTCTGTGCTCTGCACACATCTGTCTGCCAGCCTGGCTGTGTTCTGTGCTCTGCACACATCTGTCTGCCAGCCTGGCTGTGTTCCCTGTGTCCTGCACACATCTGTCTGCCAGCCTGGCTGTGTTCCCTGTGTCCTGCACACATCTGTCTGTCAGCCTGGCTGTGTTCTGGGTGTCCTGCACACATCTGTCTGTCAGCCTGGCTGTGTTCTGTGTGCTCTGCACACATCTGTCTGCCAGCCTGGCTGTGTTCTGTGTCCTGCACACATCTGTCTGCCAGCCTGGCTGTGTTCTGTGTCCTGCACACATCTGTCTGTCAGCCTGGCTGTGTTCTGTGTGCTCTGCACACATCTGTCTGCCAGCCTGGCTGTGTTCTGTGCTCTGCACACATCTGTCTGTCAGCCTGGCTGTGTTCTGTGTGTCCTGCACACATCTGGCTGTCAGCCTGGCTGTGTTCCCTGTGCCCTGCACACATCTGTCTGTCAGCCTGGCTGTGTTCTGTGTGTCCTGCACACATCTGTCTGCCAGCCTGGCTGTGTTCTCTGCTGCATTGGTAGAGGTGCAATTTGGGCATTTTCTCAGGAGAATTTCATGGCTTAGCAAATGAGTAGCAGGGAGAGAGAGCTGATGGCTTCAGGAGTGAATCTTAAAAAGCTGAAGCTTTAGAAATTGTCTCCAGGTTTGAAAAGGGAACATGTGTTGGACTAGCCAGATTTTGAATCACCTGTGTCTAGTGCACCAGAATATGTACCAGAGGCAAACTGTTGTGTTGGACCAAAATAGCAAGACTCTTTTTGCTGCTGGTCGTTTGGGGTTTGTCCTGTTCTCTCCCCCATTGTTATGCTGAAGGGTCCTGTCCTGAGTCAGTTGAATGTCAATCCCCCAACCCCTCCTCAGTTTCCATAGTTGCGGCACGTATCCTTTTAGTTCTCCACCCCGGTTGCCTGCCTGTCACTCGGCACCCCTGCCTCTTTTTCCAGAAACTTCTGGCCAGGGTGTCGGGTGATTGGCTCAGGGGCCGGGGCCCCTCCCTTAGTTATGTATGATTGGTTTTGTCATTGTGTCAGTCCTCAATGTATCCTTCCCTCCTCGCTCCTGATTTGTTACCACCCTCCCCTCCCACGTTCCCTATAAAGCGAGGTTTTCCCCTCCTCGGGGCTCGCAGCCTCGGGACTGATTGGGGATATTTGGTCCCTCTGGGGTCTAATAAACCCGATTGCGCCGAGAGATTGAGAGACGCCTCTTCATTCTCCTGGGGGCTGGAGTTTCTGTGGCCAATGTCCCCAAGGCATTTCCTTGCCTTAGGCAGGCGCGGTGCCTGAGCACGGGCTGGGGCAGCGCCCCATGGGCTGAGACGGGCGGGTCACCAGCCTGGGCGTGCTCTGCCGGCCACGCCGCTCCATCTTTAAACTCATTTCTGTTTGTATAAAACCTTACACCGAGCTGCTGGGACTCAGGCTGGGATTCTATACTCCATTGTTTGTACTTTAGTCTCCTACTGCATTCAAAGGATATTTTTTTTCCCCTCCAGCATATGCTTGGCTGTATCCTGTTTGTTTTTCTGCCTTACTCTGAAGCAAAAAAAATCAGCCATGGTTGGGAACATAGCAGCAGATAGGATAGGAAAGTGCTTGGAAGCAATACAGAGAATCTTGTGTTCTCAGTGTCAGGGTCAGAAATGAAAGCTTGTTTGTTTTGGGGGGATGATCCTGTTTTGTTCTCCCCTTCTCATCCTCCCTCCTGCCCCAATCCCCAAACCAGTCATATTGTCAGAGCTCTTTGAAGGAGATTTATTCTTGTGGAAGATGGAGAGTAGTTTGAAAGATGACTTCATTTAAATCTATATCTTTCCCTCAGAGGGTGTCTCTAGTGTCCTTAAGAAGAAAGTAGTAAAGCATTGTTTACCTCTGACAGCTTTATTAAGAGATTAAATGTTAACTTTTATGTGACTCGTACGAAAGTGGTGAGTCCAAAAGAGAGGGACTGGCTCTGTGAAGGCTGAGCTGGTGCAGTGCTCAGGGCACCTGTGCTGGGTGGAAAGCATTCCAAAAGCCTTGACACCAGGAACACAATCAAAGAAAAGTGTGCTGGCACAGAAAAAGGCCTGGATGTAGTAAAGAAGTGCTTCTAGACCCTGTCAAAAGCTGTCTCTCCAAAGTTTCAGTAGAAGTTTAATAAATGAGCACCTGAAGAGAACACATTGATTAATATTCAAGATTAATATTAATATCTGACTGAAACTGATCCTGTTTTGGGAACCAAGGCAGGCTATAGCCACCACAGCACCTCAGGCAGTAGGGAGTATCTGTCTGTATAGCTTAGCTACTCATTGTTGTGTCTGTGTGTCCACATACCCAAACCCCTGTTGGTTATTTCACAGCAGATAAGCTGTGGTACTTTTCCTGTTTCACAAACATGAGGAGGAACAACTTAAGTTCAACCCATTCATTTCAGCTAATGCATTTAGAGGTGTTTTCTGCTGCAGGCTAGGAATAGGAAAACAGCAGAGCTCAGGCACTGAATCGTAGCTAAATAATGCATCCCAATCCTTTAGTCTTTCTGCTTGTGCTGTGCTACTTAATCTTCTGAGGACTAATGGGCTTAGGAGTAAGAGGATGTCTGGATGAATCATGACAGAAGGCTGGTGTGGAGAGTCAGTTTTCCCTCTCTAAAGCAAAGGTTTATCAAAATCTGCATGTCACTGCACTGCAAGTGCTGCTTGTCCCTGTAGTGCCACGTGCTTTTATGTACATTATACTCATGATACAAGATCAACAGGTCTAAGAGAGGCAGAGGTGACACAATAGCACCACAGGACCCTTGGGTCTTAGTGGATAATGGCAACATTTCCTCTTGCGCAGAGTACAGGGTTCCTTCTTTAAACAAAAGCCCCAATTCTCTTGTAGCCTGATTTTCCCCATACCTACTTGAAAAAATGTGTATCTCATAAAACACTATTATTACATGTAACCCTTTGCAAATGACAGAAAATTCCACCAGAATTGCAATAATCCTGGCTCACCACTACAAAACTGAGCAATCAGATTTAAAGGGGAGAGCAGAATCAGCATCTGAGTCAGTCCTGGCTGTAGTATTCCAGTATGGCTTTGAGGCCTGCTGCACTGCTAGAAATACCATTCTTCCCCTTATTCTCTTCTTTAACGGGATCAAAGAACATCCTCTACACACCCAGTAATGCTCTTGGTGGTGTAAGATATAGCATGGAATTCTCCCCCTAAGAGGCTTTATTGGGCATCTTTTAAGATGTCAGGCTAGTTAGGAAGTGATGCACTGTTCAGTAGAAACAAATTTGATCCAATTTAGAAGAAACAATGTACATTGAAATGCAATTTCAGAGCCCTCATGGCTCCCCAGGGGCACTGCCTCTGCCAGCCCAGGTGTTTGTGTCCAGCTGTGCAGGTGAGAAGATGCCTCATGGGCAGCACAAGCAGGAACAAGCACACCAAGGGTAGGGCAGGGGAGGTTCAAACTTTGAATTTCTGCTAAAAGACAGGAGCTCTGCTTTTGTGAAACACTTTATATTTGATAGAAATGTTGAGAAATAGAAACATGAGTCCACCTCAAAGGAGTCACAGATGTATTCTATTCTTGGCAGTCGGGCTTTGTGATCTGTAAGAGCAGCTTTCCCGTATTCTTTTACACATGGGTAGTTATTGTAGCTATGTATGAACAGGAGTGTGAAAAAGGAGAGAGATATGGAATGGAGCTTTTTTTCTTTTTCCCTGAGCTAACAGTGTGAAGCCAGGGAGCTGTGCTCTGCTCTGTGGCAGGTGTGTTCTGGGCTGGAGTGTTTGTGTGTCACAAAGAAATTGCAGAACGACAAGCTGAGATAACATGATAAAGACAATCATATATGATTTTTGTTGTTCCATACCCTGTGCTGAATGGAAAATAGAATAATTTATTTATTGACATAAATAGGCTTGACATCTTGAGTTTCATTTTAGACTCCATTGTCTGAAAAGCCCTTACACCTCTCAAGGCATCTTCTCCTCCAGAGTTCTTTACAAAACACAGAGAATTCATTGCATTGCTTCCAGCCTGTGATTCCTCTGACCTGTTTTAGATGTGCCTCTCTGCACAAGATGATCCCTGCTGTAGTAAAAGTGTCAGCTGTCTCCCAGTGGTGGTACAAGGATAACTAGCTGAGGTGTCAGCGCCTGCTTCGTGAGCCCCTCAGATTAGGCGCGATGAGTCCCGCGTGGCTGAGTAACGCACTGAGCCAACACGGCGCTGTGGGAGGATCACAGGTGTGGGGCTTCCCAGGTGCTGCCTGACTCCGTGTATCAGCGTGTCCCTGGAGGCATTTGTTGTTTTCCTTCCTGCATACTTGGGATGGTTGCCAAGAGTTGCTCTGCTTTGTTTTCCTGCCTCCGCGGCAGAGGAGCCGCACAATGCGGCACCGAGCCCGGAGCCTGATTTGCAGAGGCTTCCGTGTGAACTTAGGACCAAACTTACTTGCCCCGTCAGCATCCTCTGCACTGCTGAGTGTTTAGAAGCAAATGTGATAAAGAAAGTAGAAATGCAATTAACAAAGACCAATAGATACAAAAGCCCAGAGCCAGTTTTAGCCTCTCTCTGTCGATGCCGGCTGCCACCGCGCCCACGCTGAGACACGGAGTAATTGCAAAGTCGATAGCAGTGGCCTGGCTCGCAGTAATGATTTCAAGTCAGCCCTGATATGCTGTGGAAAGCACTGCAGTCAGCTTGGAGTGTTCCTTCTTGCTCTAAGAAGTTTGAGGCAGAGCCTTTTCTCCTCGTTCCAGTGACTTGCTGCCTGAGAGCTTTGTAGGCTGCCAATGCGGGCCATGCATCCCTTTGTCTACTTTATCCACAGAGGAAAAAAGAAAAAGTAAAGTCTTAACTGCAGTACGTGTGCCTCTTTGGATAGAACTGATCTGTTTCATTTTTCCTCTCGCTGTAGAGATTTGTCAACCCCTAGCTTAAGGACAATTGCTGCCCTGAGGGAGACCCCACTGTATTTTCCTACAGTGTTTTGAAGATTTTTGGAAAAGAGAGAGTTTCCACATTTGGGTTCAAATATAGTCCTTGACATGCAGTGTGCTACTCTGTGGAGGTTGTACAGCCTTTAAACAAAGATCAAAGGAGAAAATCTGGATGTATGTTAATGTAAATGCCCTTCAATTGAGCTGCACTTCTCTAAACAGTAACAAAGTTGGAAAGCATCTCTAAGGAGCACCAGGGACCTGTGGCCTGAGGATTTAAATCTTACACTTTGTGTAGCCCAAGCACCATTTAGTGGTTTATAATATTTACAGTGCTTCTGGTGTGCAGGAGATATTCAGTCTCTTAAGGTCCCCTTCAGTGTGCTTTAAAAAGTCTTGGGAGTTACTGTCAGCAACTTATCTGGTCTTGTAAACAAAACTCCAGTTGTTTAGGTTGCTGAAATACTCTTTGAAAGGTCCAGAGCTCTGTGCAGGTATTTGGTGTGATTAAGCAGCAGCACAGAAGAGAAAGAATGTTGTACATCTACATGATCCTTGTTTCAATGTAATGTTGTTTCATAAAAATACAAAGGGCTGAGATAATCCTTGATATGAAAAATATAAAGGCTGAGATGTTCTGTGCAAAGGAAAAGGCAACATTTTTGGATGCAGAAAATTCTGTGTAGTATTAGTGCTTGTGGTGAGATTTATGCTTTCCTACAGAATCACCCCAAATAAGAAGGAACATTTAATACTGAAATATGTTTTCCACAATGGCAAAAAAGAGTTCTTGTGATAGGAGTTGGGTCAAGTTAATACATTTGGGAGCAGAAAAGCAAATTGCTTCCTTGGCCTGAAGGTGGAGGCCCAGCTGGCCATGAGTGCTTTCTTCTCAGCTTTTTGTGCTATTTCTCTTGTTGTAATGAAGGCAAAAACTGAGCACGTTCACAGGCACAACAGAGGCCATGTGAGCCAGGATCTGCCTCTTTGGCACAGACCCTTGTGTGGCTGAAAAAATACTGAACATTAATTGTGGGGAATGTCCTTGCTCCCCTTAATCTGTTCTGGAGCCTGCTGTGCTTGCCAGCTCACTCCACACCTGAATGCCATGTGGCAGTCAAAGAAGTGCAGTGCTTAATTACCTCAGTGATTTACCCAAAGCTGTTTCAGTGCAGGGTACAGTAAGTCCAGTCCTGTGCACACAGGATTTTTGTCCTAGTTCTCTGAAATCATAAATTTAGAAGAGAGAAATTCAATATTAGGAAGTTTTTTTTGCTAAAACAAATAAACAAACAAAGAAAACCCCCTTTATACCTGGCCATACTGAGCTGGGTTGATCTGGGATAGTGAACTACAAAAAAGAGTAAAAATTAAATTATTTTTACTGATCCACCATGAAATCCTCATATTGATGGTAGCATAGACTTTGAAAATAGTAGTCAGGATAATGTGATTTTCTAAAGACAAGGTGAAGGCAATTCCTATGAGCCTGATCAACACAAGATTGAGTTTAGAATCAGGTGATGGATGGGTAGAATTCCAGACATCATGAGAAAATGCCAAGAGCCCAGACTACAGCTTTGGGGCTTCAGCTGGAATTGTGAAGTTAGCTCTGGGTAGGATGTCCTCAGTGGAGGCGAGCTAATCCAGTTAGCAGGAGAAAACAAACCTTAAGCTGCTTGAGAGGGTGGGTTGACTCATGACCAAAGCTGTGCCTTTGATTTCACAGTGCTTTGTGGCATTACTGCTTAATTCTTTTAATTTCAAAAAGTTTGTTTCTTTAGAAACTGTCTCATCTAATCATGATTTCTATCTATAATGATGATATTCTGTTCTGAGCGCATCAGCCTATTTCAGCCAAGTCTGATGGAGAATTAATAGTTTAAACATGCTTACTTGAAAATAGCAGCTAGAATTAAGAATGAGTTCCCCTACTCCTTCCCTGCCCCACAGCAAGATTGCCAGAAGTTTCAGGTTTTACACTGTAATAAATTACAGTCAAATCCCATCACAAAATAGAAATCTCTATGAATCCAGCTTTATTAACTCTCCTGTGCACTCAACTACTTCCACTAAAGAGAAACAAAGACAACCTCTAAAAAGATACTGAAACATTGAGGGTAAGGAATATTAATTTCCCTGAAACTGTACCTGGCCTCCAAATAAAATTACTTTTGTGCTTTACATTTGTGTCTCTGCTGAGGATGACTGGTCTTCTCTGCTAGAGAAGTTTCATAGCAAAAATTTCTAAGCTGATATTTTCCTTTTCCTTCCTGCCCTGGCCTTTCCCCACCCTTCTTTTCTAGCACTATAATGACCCCTCTTCCATCTTGTAAAAGCCAAATGCTTCTCCTTCTCACTGGCCCAGAATTTAACACTTCTGTTTCCTCTGGAAACCTTTTACCCCTCTGCTGAATTTGGGGCCAGTGTAGCTTAATCTCTTTTCACCTCAGATCTGTGTGAAGTGTGAGTGAGAACAGAGCTGTGAGTGAAGCTTTGGTTTAAAATAGCAAACAGGAGTAAAGCAGCCGCTGTTCATTGAGGAGAAGATAACAAATGAGGCCTCCCAGGAGTCAGCAGTGCAGCTCCTCGCTGCTTCTCCTCTAAATAAATGATCTAAATAGAGATAGCCATGGTAAACAAGCAAATTCTACTGATAACACAAGTATCAGGGAGTAATAAGCCCAGAGCAAACACCAGAGTGTTCAGGGGGTTTTGATCTACTACATCTGCAAATGCATAATTGTCAGTTTTTCTGGCAAAAATAATTAAGATAATAAGCACAAATAAATGTGACTGAGCAGCACTGTGTTACACAGATGTTTTAGCAAAGACCTTGAAATTGAAAAAAAAAATGAAAAAATAAAACCAGACAGAACCTTGATCTAAACTTTAAAATGAAGAACTAATGGTGAGCCAGGATAGCACAGCAGAGTGCTCTGAAATACCCAGGTCTGAAGGGCTGTTGTTTACAATGTGAACCATCATAAGCAGGGTTTTCTGAATATGAGCACCATTGTGACTAAAACAGCCTGTCAGAATTAACTGAACATTTCCTTTCCTTAAGTCTTTAATTTCTTGTCTGGGGTTTAATTTATTTAAATTACTTTGATCAAAAACAAGGCTAGAAACAATTTAGACAACTCTGAACAAAAGATGGTTCATTAATTATCAGTATTTTGCTCCTGTGGAATTTTTAACCTCTTCCATAGTATTCTAAGGCAAGTAGGTATATTCTGCTAACCTTTCCAATGCTGCTGCTTGTAGTGAATGTCTCTGGAAGCTCAGTCTCATTAAGTAGGTGTTTTTCTGAGTCTCTGATCACTTTCCTTTTATTTTCTGACATTCTTCTATTCCTGTTTTGTGTTTTTGTGAAGGGCAAACAAAATGAAGCTCAGTGGCTAAAACATCCAAGAGTAGCAGCATTGAGAAAATTCTAGTCAGAATTATTGCATAGCATCCAGTCATGTGGGGATATATTGCATGATGGTAAGAAATTCTGCCTGGATAGTGGAGCATCTGAACAGATGGGTAAAATAAAACAAATCCACACACATCTTTCTGTGAAGGGCAGATGCAAGGTGGTTGTTTCAGAAGCAGAAGGGAAGCCAAGCTCCTGCTGAGCTGTGTTAGGGAGCTCTGTGTTATCCTCACTCTCCCTTAGCTGAGGGGTCTTTGGTTGTGTTGGTGTGGTCAGTGGTGGGCCCTGAGAGAGGAAAATAGAATTATTTTCTTCAAAGGAAAAGGGATCACCGTTGTGGATGGGAAGATAAAAATTGCAGTGGTAACTTGTTCATTGAGAGGAGTGAGCTGGGCTGAGAAAGAGCAAGAGAGAGCGCGCCTGCCAGGGTATGAATGAAATCATGGGCTAGGCAAATGATGCTGTGCTCCAAGTGATCAAAACCAAATAATCTTCTACTCTGCATTTGTAATGTGAAGGTGAATGAGGCTCTTGGGTGTCTGAAAAAAATCAGGCTTCAGAATAGAGAATTCTGTGGATTTCTGGTCAGGAAGAGAGGAGCCTGAACATGCTGGCCAACAGAGATGGAAGAGAAAAGGGAAAAAAGTGCAGTAGAATTTTGCTGAATACCAAAGTATTGATCTGCTGATATTGCAAGATTTAGTCCCCTGCAGGCTGAAGGCTGTCCTTGTTACAGTGAGGAAAATTCTAAGCAGATATTGAAGCCCTTTGCCAGGGAATAGCACTGGAGCTCAAATACACAGTGCTGGGGAAATGTGATGCAAAGACATTTTCTGATTTTATTGGATTCTTTTTGGTTTGGCTGTTTGAGTTTTTTTTCCTTCAGGCTGGGTGGTGTTGGTGTTTTTGTGGGCTTTTTCCACAGATACCTTACTCTTGAAAAGCCTCTCATTTTTGGCATTATTCCCTGTGCAGAAACCTCTGTGCTGTGATAGTTGAACTGGTGTTCAGTGTTCTGGGAATAGAATTTCAGACTGGGGATCACCTTTGCACTATGCTGCATTCCCGCTTACCCTCCTATCTCTGATATGCTCCTGAGACCCCCATTTTTTGTGTGCAGTGGAAATCTGTGGCATCATGTCAATAACTGATAATGGAACAGTGCAAAGGGAAATGAAAGCACAAAGTTAATGGAAGCAATAGGGGCAATGGCAGCTACCCAAAAATGACTTTACAAAACCCAGTAGGGGTTACAGTGTGTTAGAAGCAGATTCTTGAGTTTATTATTTGTATGTAACCAGCAATTGAGAGCATGTTTCTCCTCGGTGGCATTAGTGGGTTTGGCTGCCCTTGACCTGTCCCTTTGTACAGAAGCCACAAAGAGCAGCTCAGTGGCCCAGACAGACTTGAGGGCTGAGAAGACAGCTCATTGCCAGAGAGCAGGAAAAATGAACTTACATACTCTCTAAGTGTAAACTTTAAAAATAATATTACTTTGGAGCCTTTTAGTTTTACTTCAAGGGAAGGCGTTCTTAAACATTTCTTATTTATTTGTATTATGGTTGTGTCTCAGAGCTGCTGTCATGGGCCAGTGTCCTGTTGTGCTAGGAACTTCAGAAGCATCAAACAGATAAAATCAAATGGATAAGGAGCTGAAAGAATCTTGGTTGGTCTCCTCTTGTCATTGTGGGTCCTTTAGGTGGTGTCAGACAGGAGTGAAAAGAGAGGAGATGACTTTGTTGTTAATGGGAGTAAGGGTGGGCAAACCTTTCAGAAGAAAACTCTAAAAGGAAAAAAACAGTTTGAAAACTAAAGATTTAGAGCTTTTCACTGATATATGACCTCATTAGAGTATAAAGGAAGCAATGGGTGGGATATATACTTGCACAGAATTCTGTAGTGGTGCTGACCTAAAATATTGAGTGAGCACAGACCATCCTTCAGTTTTGTTTAATTAAAACAAATGCATTGAGGACACAGTGGTATAATCCATCACTGAATTAATGGGAGGGAGAGACACTTCAGTCCTAAATTCTATCTGAGTACACTAATTTTCCATTTTATCACCTTCTAATTTTTACCTAATTGTTTTGTGGAGATGCCAATGCCTCACAGAAACCACCCAAACTGAGGCTGTTGGCCTGATCCCAGCATGTGCCCTCTTCTGTCGTTGTGGTAATTTAACTACAGGAGACACAAAACCCATCAGCTGAGCAAGGGTGGATTTTTACTTGACAAAACTTCCAGAGAAACCAAAGTTGTGAAGTAGATCTGAAGTCTGATGGCACAGAATCTGGGGCAGGGGGAGGAACCACCACCCTCTGCCTGACTCCTTGCTGTGCACATAACCCACATAGCTCAGGGAAGGGCTGCTGCTCCTGCTCCACCTCCCAGCAAATCCACCTCTGCGGTTGGTGTGCAAGTTGTAGGGAAAATATGTGGTGTTTGAGGGTCCCCAGGACCAGGTGAGAGATGAGAGTCTGACTCCATGTTCTCAGAAGGCTGATTTATTATTTTATGATGTTGTATTAAAGAATGCTATGCTAAAACTATACTAAAGAAAGAGAAAGGATACAGAGAGAAGGCTTAACAAGAATGAACTCGTGACTGACTCCTCAGAGTCTGACACAGCTGATGGTGATTGGTCATTAAGTTAAAACAATTCACAGGTTTGGATAAACAATCTCCATTCCGGAGCAGCCAACTCAGGAGAAGCTGAGGCTTCTCATCTTCCCTGGAGAAGAAATCCTGGCAAAGGGATTTTTCAGAAAATATCATGGTGACAGAAATAGGTGCAGGTTCTGCCTTGTTTCACCATTCTCACTGTTCTCATCTCTGAAATCTAATTAACCTGTATTTTAGAAAGGGTGATTTTCTCAGAGATGCAAAGAGCAATGCCATTGTTAGTGTGGGGTCTGAGTGGCTCCTGTAGCTGACTGATGTAATACATACAGGGCCATTTTCTGCCAGGGGCTGGGAGCTCTGAGAGGTCTTAGGAAGAGAAACAGAAACTTCTGAGTAAATCACAGCATCGCCAGAAACGTTTCACTTCTGATATTTAATAATTTTGTTTTCCTTTGATGAGGAGTGAGAGCTGTACCAAATTATAAAGTATATTTAATAATCTTCACAGATTTTTTTTCAGTCTTTCTAATCTAATGGTATTTTCTAAATGTTATTCTTGGTGGGTTTTTCTTCAGATTTCTGCCCCATTGCTTAACTAGAGCAAAAATAGGGTGATATATAGCATAACTAATTAGTGACTGTGAGATAAAAAGATACATTTGCACTCTACATTTGCATTACACAAGGTTAGACCTTGTAAATTAGATGAAACACCATTAATAATCAAACAAATGAGGTCAGATCCATTGTTCTTTTCATTTTCTGCACTTCTGTTAAGATAATTTTACACTTCTGCTCCACAATTGAACAATTATTAGTTTCCTAAGTGCTACATGAGTTTTGACAAAACAAACCCCTGCAGAATCAAAATAAGTAATTTTATATTCAGCAAAAATGATTTTCACATTAGCCTGCATGAAATATTATTCAACCCAATTATCACAATATGTGGACATGTATAATAAATAAGATACAGCAAATCTAATCCTCTATGACACACTATCAACAGTGTTTTGCAACAGAAATGTGTAATGATCTTATCTGCATCCACTGACATGTGGGGCATGAATAAATTGCTTTTCCCACTTGAACTTTTGCTATGGTGGGAATGTGTGTCACCAGTTCTGCCTGAAGACCTGCAGGGCATCATTGCCCCCAAACCAAAGGACTGTGCTTGTGTTTCCTCTGACAGAATTATTGGGTCTGGTCTGGGTTGGGGTTTTTGTGTGATTGAGGAGCAGGGATGGCTCTTTCTGCAGGAAGTGGATTATACTAAAGGGTGATTACACCATATTGATGGTGGGTGACTCTAGTTCTGATGTATCCCAGATACTCAGGTACCATGATCCTTAATACCACCAGAATGCAGTGCCTGGGCAGTGCAGGAGTCCTAAGCCAGCCTTTATTACCCTGGAAAGCCTGTTCTGAATGGCCTGAATTCACACCCAGAGGCAGAAGGAAGGTGTTATTTCCTTTTATGCACGGGAATATAATTTTATCTGCCCCAATTAGATGTGTATTAGGAAGCTGCAGATTTGTTATCCCTGCCATTCCTTCCTTCCTAATGAAGCCTACCTCATGCTCACCTGCATTTTCCAGGCCTATTCATTACTATTTTATTTTCCTTCTCTAAAATGCCCTGGCAGCCCATCCTTCCTCTCTGGTTAGTTATATTTGCTCCACATGTTTCCACTTTTGCCAGTTCAGCACCTCTGGGAGCAAAATCAGCTGTTGAACACTTGAGACTTTCCTTTGAAGTATTTTATTTAACGTAGTTGAACAGCCAGAGGACAACAGGAGTCAGGATGAAACAAGAAAGAATTTAATGGCCTCATGTTTCTAGGGTAGCTTTTCCAGGGTGATGCTTCCCTTTTATTTCATGTGATCTAAAACAGTACTAAAGTTAACCTGTTTTCTTTCCTCTTTTGCCCAAATCCATGTTGCTATTCTCCAATTATCTTTTTTCCTTTTAAGAATTCTTTTGCTGAAAAGTTTGCACTAAGCCTGTTTTCTTTTATACTTGTCCTCAAATCACTCATATCTCAGGTCTTAGGGGTAATTATCAATATTTCTTTAATTTTTCGCTGTATGTTCAAAACAAGAAAAGCAAATTACCCAGGAGACTGAATTATAGAACAGCTGTGATGGCACAGTATTATATAAAAGTCATACATTAGAAAAAGGGGGACTGTCAGAGCTCTAGAGCTACATGGAAAAGCAGAAATTATCTAGATCCTAATTTGCTTTTTTTTTTTTCTGCTGATAAAGCTGTTCTTTGCTTATAGAACTTTGAAAGTCCTAAAAAAGTGTATTTGCAGTTGGTCCTAAAGGAAAATAGATTTAGGAAGGAATAAATTCAGTGAGTTCCAGCAGAAGATTTTTGGAATGTTGTAATTAGGCTTGAGATGAAAAGCATTGCCAGGAAGGAACTTACCTTTGTTGTGGATGTGTTTTGTTCATTATTGGGTACCTTCACACTTTGGAATGTTATCTTTCTATAGACTCAGCACAAAGGAATCTCATTTTCACACATGTCCTGTTTCAGGGCTCCCAGATACCTTGAGCAAAAGTGTGACCCTTGCCTCTGAGTGAAGTGTATTAGTGCATTTAATTTTTATTTTTGTTTCTTTCATATGTTAATCGCCACGTGGCCACAACTGACCAAAAAAAAAATATTTATAATCTTTGTTTTTTTAGGGCAAGGAACTTTGTCAAAGTCTTAATTCACAAGTAAGAAGCAGAATATAAGTGTCTAAGAGAGATTGGAATAGAGTTCAGTCCTCTCCTCACTGTAAGCAGGTTGTCTGCCTGGTAAAGGAAATTTTGTGTAGATGTCACCAAACAGTCAAACCCACTATAATCCTCCCTCAATTTTGTGGGGATTTTTCTCTACGAGCAAGTTTATGTGGAACAAGTGTTTCTATGATAAAAGCCTTGCAGCATTTGTGCATTCTGTGGCTGCAATCCTGCCCATGGGGTGTGCCCTCAGTGGGTTCTGGCTGTTGGAGCAGTGAGTCACTTCTGGACTGCTCTTCTCTCTGTGTTTTGTTGTGCACCTTCCCCACCTAACAGCTACACCCATAGAGAACACAACAAAGTGCCTCTCATTGCACTTTTTCTGGGATGTCTTAGTTGAAAATAATCAATGGGTTCCAAAGCTGCAAGCTTAGGCAAGCTCTTACACCAATACAGTATCACTTCTACCTTTTTGTTTAATGAGACTTATTTCTGTATGAAACCTGGCTAAAAATGAGCTTTACATTGTGGCAGAGACCTTTGCCAGCCCAGTGAAGTTCATGAAACCTTTTCATGTCTGAGCTGTAAGCCCTCATAGATTGATTTTCATATTGAAAGTGCTGTGACAACCTGAATGTAAAAAGCCTGAACTGCATTGTTCTAATTAGAGTTTACCTTTTCATTTTATCAGAATTCAGCTGCTGAGCACTTTGTGTAAAGGCTCCAAAAGAAACAGAGGATTAAATGCTCATATCACAGCTTAAGGTCCCCTCAGAGGCTTATTGACTTTCCTAAATTCACCTGCTATGGACCTGTAGAAGGTTCAGAATCCTTAATGGCAGCCATGGTAAGGAATAATTCCTCATGGGCGAGCTGCCCCAGCCAAGAGACAGTCCAAGACATAAAAGGTTGATTTTGTCAAACACTATGTTCCACAGGACAATTTTATCCGTGCTGAACATGGTGACAAAAGGACACAAGGGACAGGATGAGGAGAGGGGAGACGAGCAATATGAGGAGGGCACTCTGAAATTACATTAATTAACATAGCTTGAGATTACATGAGGTGTGACACTAACAGTGGAACTCCCATGAATAATAATAATTCAGTCATCAGATGAAGCTGAGGACTTATTTTAATATACCTCCCTGAGAAATACTGTCTTCTCAATTAGAGATGCAAATATTGAAGAGAAGTGATCTTGTGTAGATCATATAAGAGATAACAAAAATTAGGTGTACTGGGGCTGACTGTCCTCTTTCATATAACCATAGAGCATTCCTATCTTAATTAAGGAATTTTTGCTTGAGTGCAAGGAATTATCTTACTATATAACAATCAAACTTTCATAAATCATGGTCCTGGTTGTTCCATGTTAGTACCCAGGTTTTACTTGGATTTAAGCATAAATTAGAGCCATGGTTTCAAATAAATTTTAACTTCCCTCCAGCTATTCTCCTTTTGCTGAATGAAAACTGTTACAAATATAGAAGGAAGAGGGTTTAAGAAGTGGCTGTGCTATACACAAAAAATAGAAGTACCCTTCATTTTCCTTGCAGTACCTGTGGTTTCCATCAGCAGGTAATGAAGGTATTCATCATCCATTTTAAAAAGGAGTAGCATTCAGCTAAACTGGGAGTTATACAGAAGATTTTAAGTTCTAATGCTCTTAATGCATCTATCTTTCCCTCTAGTTCCATTTTATCCCCCTAATCTGACTGATTCTTGGATAATTTACTCAGCAGAACTAAAATCAGCTTTAAAAAAGTGATCAAGGTTGGGAAAACTTGCACAGGGAGTTGCGTGTCCTAAATCGCATTAGAATATGGGATTTTTATCCTTAAACTCGGCATAATCTTACTTCACAAAGAACTCCAGTGGCTTACTCTTTAGCAGTAAGCCAAGGTCTCTATTTCCTTTTCTTCCAAGACATACCCTACCATAATTCCCCAATAAATAGAGATGCCTAAGCATGTTTGACAAATTGAACTGTTCCCTTGCATTTGCAGCAGCCCATTGTGAGCACACAAAGCCTCCAGGTGCCCTCATAACCACGTCTGCTGAGGCTCACCTGGAGGTGCTTTATGGCTGAACTCCTCAATCTATATGCAGATTTATACCAAGCCAGTAAATAACTTGTAGCATTTCCCATGGTTTGTACTCTTTGCAGTCCAATTCTGTTCATTTGCAAACTCCTCTGCTCTTGTGCCTATTGAGAGTAATAAGACTGCTAATAAAAAGCAGTTAATATAATATATAGCAGGGATACCAAGTGTAACTTAGAGGGATGGTTTTTGACACAAGAGCTTTTTACAGCTTTGGGCAAAAATAGATTAATATAATTTTATTCTTTTGTTTTTCTTCAGTCTAAACGCAGCCTTGTGGCAAAATTTCTATCGGTAATCCCATTTCTGTTTCTCTTGTGTGATGCAACCCTTGTGTTCATTTCAATATTTCAGTGTTTTGGCAGTGTCTTGAGGTCAGGTGCCCAAGCGATTCAATTGCCCACTTCTGAAAACACTTGTGCATTGTTTTCAGTCAATATTTCTGTTCCAAAAGAGAAGCATTTGAAGATGAACCTCCTCTGTACTGCTGACTCTGAGAGTAATCGCAAGTCCTGGTTGCAGAGTCTGTGTGCAGAGGCTTCCTTGGCAGCAATATCACTTGTGGTGCCCGTGCAGTCTCTTCAGGTGACTCCTAAAGTCATTTTGCCCTCTGTATTACTCTGGTTTACATGAGCATCAACGTGTTGGTGAGGCAAGAATGATCTCACTAATAGGGAAAATCCCACCTCCAGTCCTCCTCCTCTAAGGCAGTCTGAAAACTAGCTTGCCTCCAGCCTTCTTTAGTCTGATTTGTAATGTCTGGGGACTAAATTGTCTCACTGCACTGATAAGAGTGCAGCTAAAACTTGAAAAGCTATTTTTTTTTTTTGCTGTATTTAGTGCAATGCAGCCAGTGTGTGTGGATTGTCTGGTGCTGTGCTGGTTGGGGCTGTGTCCTTGCTGCTGGCATTGCTCCTCTCCTCCCCTCCACTCTGCTGACACACTCCTGGCTCTTTGGTTGCTTGCTCTTGCTCTGACCTGAGTGTCTTGAGTGCTGCAATTCTGATTTCTCAGAATCCTCTTGTCACTGAAGGTCTCTCTAAGCCATAGAAGGAAATGAGAACACTCCTCAGGAGCTGATGGTGAATGGTCTGAGATGAGGCTTTGTCGAGGGGCAAACTGGAAGGACACATAAATTTTTCAGTTTCTCCTTGCCTAAGGAGAAACCTCAGATGAAGTGCAGCCTAATGATTTTGCCTGTTGGTTTACATTGAATTTAATGCAAGACCTTTCAGAACTGTTAACATTTACTTAGAACAGACCTTACAGCCCTGATCCTGTCATGACATCTCTACACTTATATTTCAAGATCCCCACAGGAACCAGGGGACTTTAAATGGAACCCACTCTCAGAAACATAATTATAGGTGTGGGCTTCAGAACATATTTTTGTTCAGTAGCAAGATATCAAGAGACACCTACACTATCACTTTTTCTGCAGTTGGATCTGTGGTTTAATATTTTCATAGAATAGGGAATGATTGAGAGTGGGAATTGCAGATCAGAGGAGAGGTAGTGAAATGTCATTTGTGTTGCATAATTTGTACTATCACTTGTCAACAGTGATCCCCTTAATGCCATCCCTTTGACAGATGAGCAAAGCAAGCTTTTAGAATTCTAAAGAGTAAAAGCTGGGATAAAAAGACAACCATGTTTGATTCCCTTCTGCAGTTCAAAGGATTTCAAAGTCATGACACTGGTTATTACTGTGGTCTTTAGAGAGATGCACAGAAACTTAATCTATCTAATCAAACTGTCTCAAAAGATAAACCAAAATCAAAACTTGTGCCTATACAACTCTTACTATGCTTTGTTGGGGTTTTTTTCCCCCCTTAATATTCATTTTTCACCAAGCGGCTGCATATCCATATATCAGCAATAGTAATTAACTACTGCTGCTATGTGCATTGTCCTGACACCAACAGCCTGTGCTGCTGAGGACCTCAGGGTGGCATGGGCAGATCTCAGCTGCAATGACAAAAATCACCCTCAGAGTCCTGGAGGAAAGGTGCAAAGTTTGGTTACATGGTCAGAAAAGTTTCCTGTTTCATAACGTGGTTTATCCCAGCAAACATCCCTGTCCAAACCAAGTGGGAGTTCAGCAAAGGGAATCCACAGCATGAAATCTGTGTTCAGGATTAGGGCTGGTCTGCAGAGAGGTGCATTTATGGGCACAAAAAGAAAGGTTTCCAGCCCCATGAGTGGGCCATGGACTGAGCTGAGGGAAGTTCTGTGAGCTGATGTGAAGGCATGGGCTGCAGCTAATGCAGTTCTGGAATTTTTCAGGTCAATTGAAGAAGCAGAACTAATATCCTTAGAAAGATGTTAGTATGAAGATGGGCAAAATATTGTGCAACCATGTGTACTCTGTACTGAGAAAAGATTAAGGTTAAAGTGAAAGAAGGCCTTTAAGGCCTGGAGCCTGACCAGAGGAATGGAGAAGCTGATTTATAGGATAGAATCATGAAGTTGTTTGTGTGGGAAGGCACCTTTAAAGTTTATCTATTCCAACCTCTCTCCCACAGGCAGGGACATCTTCAGGTTATTTTGGGCGATGAGACTTAACTCTGTTTTACTAAGCCAAAGATGAACTATATGTGAATATGATTTCTCCTTTATGAGCATGACAAGCATAAAAGTTAGTACCAGCATGGAAATACCAGTAAAATATCATACTTAAAACGACCAAGTTTGCTAACAATCCCAAAAATGAAGTTTGAGACCTGTTATAACATAAAGCAGCATAGAAAGAAGCCTATTTTTTTTTTTTTTTCTGGACAGTACTTAATAAAGTCCATGTAAAATGGATGGATATTTCCAGTGTATTTGCCCTGCTGTTATTAACCCAAACAGCAGAGTTATTGCCAGGTTGCTCTTAGAGGCTGAAAATTTCCTTTGTCTTTGGCTTATTATAGCTGGAGTGGGAGTAGTCTCTGGAGCAGCAGAAGTTGTCTGCTGTTAGTGTGTCAGACTCTGAGCCTTAAAGCAATTCTGGGAAATTTCTGAGGTGCATACCTCCAGTTTTCTGATTGTATAATGGAATGAATCCAGTTACTGGTAACTGCAGCCTGTTTTGCTGGGACCACTGGTGTTGTTTTGCCACTGTGTGTAAATCAATTCCATCCTTAGGCTGCTTTACATGCATGGAACCTTTTAGGTGTAATAAGCCCCGTGTTGTGGTTTTTTATCTTCTTTGTGGCACACTGAAGTTCTGAAGCTCTTGATTATTTGCAATATAGGTCTTGCAGTCGTGCAAAGATATTTTACTCCTGCTGGCATGTAGAAGAGTTGGAACACAAGTCCTGTGTATCCTGGAGTTGATGGCTGTGACATACCCGTGTATCTGCTCACAGATAGGCTCTGGGTATGTGCTAGGCCAAAGTCTCCAGGAAATGAATTTCCCTCCCTCAAGGCCTTTTGTCTCTGAGAACAGTCAGAATGCTTGGGCTTCAGAAGGGTAAAGTGAATTTCGTGGTATGACCATAGAAAGTTGTCAAAATTGTTGCTCTCTCCTAAGTGCTAAAAACATTTTAAGTTGCTGTTTTGTGAGCTGATTCTAAGTCTGAGCTTGCATGTACTTTGTAGTAAATTAAAAGCCACATATCTATAACAGATATCCCTTTGCAGCTCAAATGGCAGCTTATTTACAACTTATTCTCACAACTTGTAAGAATGAGTAAATAAATTGTGGAGAGGGCTACAATTCTGCCCACTTTATTACCTCATTGTGAATTTTTTAGTTGATTCTTTCATCGAATAATAAATGTTTCTAGTAAGCTGTACTTGAATATCAAAAAGTACAGCTCTGGTTGCTTCTGAGCCAAACTTATTTGACAGTGGTTAGAACGGTATGCCCAAAATGTTCCTTGCATTTTAGCCATCACATCACTTGGGATTGCTTCATGTGTTCTTTAATCTTCTCTTTGTCAAATACATAGTGATATTTTAATTATAACTGGAATTGTGGGCAGCTTGAAGGGCTTGGGGGTTTGGAGTTTTTAGGGGTAGGGGGGCAGGATTTGAGAACGAGCTTGAAGTGCTGACTTATTTGGGGAGTGGAATGATAAATAGTGTAAAAAGACTCAAAAGAATTTCTAATTTATATCACTTTTGATTGGTAGTCATGAGGGATATTTTCAAAGGTCAATAGAGAGGTGGAATGCATAATTAAATACAGATTATTCGGTGGAAGATTGGAGGTTGAAATATGAGCAGGTTAAATTTGTATCAATAAATACTAAACACAGGATGACATTATTTAATTTCAGTCCAGATTATATATCACTCTTCAACAAATGAAAATGATGTATAACTGCAGTTCCAGAGCTGCATATTAAATGTAAGAGAAGGAGTGAAGATTTGATGCATGTGATTTAGAATACAGAAAGACAACAAAGTTGAGTATAAAGAGGTCCTGCACAGTGTGTGAGTGATTTAATCCAAATATTTATATCTGTGTGCTAGGTCATTTGTTAAAGAGTTGAAATTATGCAGGAGCAGGGGCAAAGCCTTTAATATTCCATATTGGCTATCTCCAATGCATATTGACTATCCAAAAAAACCCACATTTATTCAATTCTGATCTTTATGAACCAGAAATATCTGTAGAGTTTGAAGATGATTTGCCATCATAGAAAAATTCTGTGAGAGCAGAATCACACCTCTAATGTGCCACAAATTAGAGGCATCAATCCATATTTCCAATTAGAATTCATTACTTGGTGATACAGTCAGAGAGGCCCTAAAGAAACATATAAGATCAGAATCCAATTTTAAATGTGTTCTGTTTTAATGAAAAAGTTATTTTGTTGGCAAGGTTCTTATCTGATTGATCCAAGCAGCAGTGCTCTTTTATGTGTACCATATTGTTCTTGTAAACAAAGAGGTTTAAGAATGTGAGCTGGAGTTTGTGGAGAGAGGCAGTATCTTTTATTAGACTGACTGATGTGACTTGCCTGTACACCTGACAGCATGTCTGTCCTTTCCTTGCTATTTTCATTGATCTAATAAGTAATATTACCTACAAACCCTGCCTCATTCTTATCCATGCCCAGAGGTGAAGGGGGTTAATCTCTGTGTGTTATTTATTAGTAAAATGAAAAAAATGTTAACAAAAATGAATGAAATTCTTAAACATTCACCAAAAACTAATCATTGTACATTATTTCACGTAATTTTGCATTAAAAGTTGTCCCAGGACAGCGACAGGAATGGCACTAGCAGAAATTCTGACTGATATTGATGATGCTTTATGGAATCTTGGGAGGTGCTGCTGCATCCCAGTTGTTCTGTATGGCACCCCCAAGGAAATGGCTGGGGTGATCAGCAGCAATGCACTGAACTCCTTTTTTAATTGGCAGAACTCATCTTCTGCAGCCACGCTGCCCTGGGCTGTCTGGGTGCCTCGCTTCCCACCTGCCTGCGCTTTGCCTGGCTGCAGGTGCTGTTTGCACAAACCATCTTCCAAAGTCTAATTTGCCCTCTCACTGAAGGCATTAATTTGAGTAAATTGATTGTTTTTCTGCTTGTGGAACCCTGACTAACCCTTTAGTGCCAGTTTAGCCATGACCTGCTGGGGGGGAATGTGTGACTCAGAGCTGAGTGTGCCGGGCTCGGATGGACCCAATGCATCAAGTGCTGCCCCTCCAGTTCTGGAGAGCTGACAAACCCTTGGCCTGTGCTGATGGAGGATGGCCTGGTACCCTTATGGCTGCACCTGTGAGTTGCCATCACCTGGGGCTCTTTGCAGCCAAGCCGCTCCAATCCCATGGCAAAGCCTCAGATGTGTTCTTTTCTTCTTTAGTTTAATGTAGGCTGCTTCAGCATTAGCCATGACTCTGGTCCAAGCCTTTACAGCACTTTGCACCTCCTCCTCCCCCACAAAAGAATTCAAATAAAATTTATTAACAGATCAATGTCTACTAATAGGATCTTGTAGGTTTTTCTGCATTGTTTAAAGCCCTTTATCTAAGTACAAACTCATCATCTTTTGTTGAAATTTTTTATTTTTATTTTTATCCTGCTGAGGCTTGCTTTGGAGACATTTCTTTGTATACTTATAATAGGAATACCCTCTTAGTTTTTTGTTCAAAAAAAAACCCCAAACCTGTGGGAGAAATATCATATAGTTACTTTTAGTTGAACATATGTCTACTTTTTGCAGTGAATATAGGTCTTTTCTATCTTTTGTTCATTTTGCTCAGTCTATCTGGCAGTTTCTCTAAGGGTTTTTCCTGTGCTCTCTCTCATAGAAGTAACACAGCTGATTGTCCTGCATGATTGATAGAAAAATTGGGTGTGTAATTTGCAGCATTTTAATAAGATCTTATATGTGATTAAGAATGTCTTAATCTAATAATATGGCACATAATTTTGTGTTTCCTTCTTAGTGATTTTTCTCTTTAAAAGTAGTTTTAGAACAATTCCTTCAATATAAAATGGAAGAAGGTGAGATAGTACAAGCCACGCAAGTATTGTTTTTAAAAACAATGGCATTAACAGTAAAAAGACTGATCAAAAGTGAGAAGAAAAACCCTAAAGCCAGGCCTGAGGGTGGGGGGAGCCTGGGGCTGCCCCGTGCTGGGCACAGCCAGTCCCAGATGTGCTCCAGAAAGGACAGAACCGGTTACTTGTGACATCCTTTGCCATCACCAACAGGGTTCTGGATTGCAATCAAAGGAAGCAGGAGCTGAGTTGATGGTTCCTTCTAAATATGGATCAAGCATGAGGAATTCAACCATTAATTTCATATTGCATGCATTATCTCACTGTACACTGCATTTTTATACAATTACCAGGCAGTTAAACATGGCTAGGAGGTACAGGTGTCCAGGAGACAAAAGCAATTAGTGGTTTTCCCCCAGTTAATAAATGTTACGAATTTTATTAGGTGGAGTAAAACAGTTTAATGACATACCTCCCTGACCATAGAACAAGTTAGGAAATTAGAAATACTCCCAGTTGTCTGTGTGTGTATGCATAGTGCCTCCATGCACTCTCTCTGTATTTGTATTTTAATATTTAAATAGAAATTGCATGAGACATGCAAGAACCCCAAAATATTTTCTTAGATTCAGCCTTTGTGTGGATGAAGTTCACCGTTGACAGACCATTCATTTTAGGAGTAAAGATATTGAGCAACTTAGCCAATCCCAGTGGAATAAAAATGAATACTCAGAGTCAAGTCATAGAATAAAGTACTTAAGGGTACTTTGGACATGAGCTCTCTCTAGCTCTGCAAGGCTGAAGCCATGTTTTTGTCATAGAATTTCATTGATTTAAAAAATTAATCCCTGTTTTAAATTAATATTACAAAAGGAAGATTTTTTTTTCCCCCTGTAAGGGGTACTGTAAATAGGAAAGCATTTATGTGAGTTAATTATGAATAATTTATTCAGCTTTATTCTAGATATGTTTTCCTTTTGCAGCATTTCAACTGTTTTATCATTTTATCCTGAATTTACCCCAAATGATCTGTGAAAGTGCATTGCCTCCCTTTAATTCTTTAATATCTGATTATGTTTTGGCTTTTAGTCTCATTACCTTTGGTTCCCATACACTGGGCTATGTTATGCATATGTAACTGCATAATTCAGCTATCCAACCATAGGCCTAATTCATCCAAATAATTTCAAATTAATTTGCATTATTCCTCTTTATTTTGTGCATGTCTGAATGTATTTCTGCTGTTCAAAATAAAACCACAGAAATAGGAAATTTTTTTATTCTCCCTTTTTTTCCCATTATAATCCTTTTCTTAAAGACTTCTGCATTAGAACTCTGATACTCAAGCATAAACCTACACAGGAGTCAAATCTTACTCCTTGGTTAAGGTGCTGTAATGGTTCACACACACTCAGCTGCCTTTATTGTGTTGGAATGGGAAGTAATCTTTAGGTATGATTCTCTTTTTACACCAGCTTAGGCTCTACCTTAGGCTTTTTACAATATAATTAGGAGGGACTATAGCATAGTAACAACTTACCTCTAACTGAATGTTTTTAAACATCTTGTATTCATTACTATTTTTGCACTGTTTACATGCTTTCATAAACAGATATGGGTGAAAAAACAGAAATTAAGAAATTAAATTAATATTAAAAAGTGTGTAATTAAAATCATGCTATTACTATAAAACATGGGGGAAAAATCCCTTGAACTGTTCTTTGCTATGCATTATTTTTGTGTGCTCTCATGCTGCATTCCACCAATTTCTGATTAGAACTGATTGAGTGCGGGTTCTGTGAGCCTCTGCCACAAGATGTTAAATAATGCAACTCCTCCTTAATAAAATCTTGCAAAACATGGAGCATCTAAGACTTGGCAGTCCAAAGGAACTCCTCCAGCACTTGTTCCTTTGTCAGTAACAAACCCCAGGAGAAGGAGGCAGAGTGAGATGTGCGCTCCTTTCCTTGGGGCTCCGTGGGGCTGCTGCCTCCCCAGGGAGCTGGAGCTGGGCTTTGTGGCTCGATTCAGGGCTGGGGAGGCAGATGCTCAGCAGAAATTTAATTGTGAGCTCAATGCAGAGGTTCAAGGGGAGGGTGCTGCAGGCTGCAGGCTGGGCAGGGCTGGTTTGGTGGGTCAGGTGCTGCAGCACGGGGCTGGGAGGGCTGGCAGAGCTGAACCCCTCTGTACCCACAGCTGGATGGCATTCTTGTGCCCCAGAGAGGCTGAAGCAAGGAGCACCATGCCCTCACTGCCAGCACAGCTTCTCAAGGGTCTGCTTGGGTGCAGCAGCCGTGCTCATGGGAGGTGCAAGCTGCTGATGCCCCACAGCACCCACACATTGAGAGAGTGCTGTTAGACCAGCAGGAAGGCTGACCACAAACTTGGGATTTAGAGGTATTAGAGCAGCTTGTGTGAACTTATGTTTAAGCTTTTTTTTGAAAAAGATGCTTTTTCAGAAACATCTGAACACTTGAGGCTTCAGAAGTATTTAGGATTCTGACTCAATGGGGTTTGACTTGTAAATGGTACAGAGTCCTCTAACTGCTTTTGATGATCTGGTTTTCAGATACGTTTTATGCTGAAATCTCCAAACATCCTTTTGTTGTCACTGCTCCTGAGCCAGTATTACAGAATATTGTATTTCTGTTGAAAGATGAAAAAAGTCTGCTTGCAAATTCAGGGTAGGGTTGGCTGTTTTTCCTTTTTGTGGTCACAGTGGCATTACATTCAATCTGACTTCATGAACAGAGAAATGTATTTATTGGGTAATGGGTTTTTGAGGAAGAGGGGCAAGCTCAAGAAGGATGTTCCTGGAGCTTTAAATATTGTGTGGCAGAGGACAGGTGACTCGAACGAATTCCCTCAAGCAACTTTCGGTGTCTGTGATTCAGTAGATGACTTCACCAGGTGGAGAAGAGAAAGCTACAGGAAGTAATTCCCTTACAGTTTCTTATTTGTTGCTTGTTTTCTATTGGGAAAGCAATGCTGATGTTTGTAAGGACTTTTACAGTTCTTAGTGAATAAATGTGCTTACAGGTGCCTGTGGGGATCAGGCCAACCTGATCTAAGCCCTGCTCAACAGGAGCCACAAAGCCATCCTGGCCCAGGCACTGGCTGTCTCTGCCTCCCTGGCATCCCTCTCCATCAGATTTTTTTGTAACATGGAATTATCTTATTCAGCTCCTTGTATCACAGTTCCTCTCACCATTAGCTGTTGGAGGTAAGCCAGCCCAAACTATGCAGTGTGTCATGTGTTTTGCCTTTTCTGCGATGCATTAGGAGCTTTTACAGCCAGCTGACATCGCAGAGTTCGGCTGTGGAGGTCTTCCTGAAGCCTCTATTTCACTGGGGAAGAGGAGCTGTGGTGCTGATCACACAGTGCTGGGATGCTGATGGCTGCTTGTCAAAGGAAATATATGCAGAAAACACTGCCAAAGACCCACTCTGCAGTTAGGGTGGGAAAGCAAAACCCATGTAAGAGAAATCTGTCGGGATGTTCCTGTTATGAGACAGGTGGACAAATGAGTAGATGGTTCCTGCTTGTTTTCTCACCAGAAAAACCCCCACATAGTTCTCATCAGTGTTATCAGCTTAGCCTCAAAATGACTTTCCTCCCCATTATTGCTTATAAACAAACCTTTATCACAGATAGCTGGCCTGCTGAATTAAGACACTGTATTAAACAGTATATTGCTTCTGTCAGGGCCGATCGGCTGTTTGTGCAGATAATAATGCCAACTGCAACAACAACAATCAGCTAGTGTAAATTAACTTAACTGTGTGAAATAATGCTTCCTATATCAGATTAGCTTGCTGAATGACTTTATCCTTAAATTAAAGCTTGCTGGGGCGTAATAGTAAATCATTTAAATGGTGCTGGGCTTTTCAGGTAATGTCTTCATATATTACTGTAATTTCAATTCGCCAAGGCATGCAGATGGCTGCAGTCTCTGGTTCCTTGTCTCCGAAGCCTCTCCCGTGCTGCCATTTTGTAATTACAGCCCAGGAATGCTGCCTGCTGCTCTTAGATTTCCCATGGTGCACCAGCAGCCAAGGCAATGTATTTTAAAATTATTATTCTTGTGTGGCCCTCATAACATAAATGTAAATCTTTTATGCTAACGCTGTCAGGGGTTTAGCACTAGGGCTCCAAGGTGCTCTGATGTAGAAATCACCAGCAATCCATCAACCAAATATCATTTGGGATCCAGCAAATGACTTGCATTTTGGGAGGACTGTAAGCAGAGCATTATTGTAAGGTTAGAGTGATTTTGTTACTAGGTGCTTGGAGGCCTTGAAGGTGTTCTTTATTTATTTATTCTGCCGTTGTACATGGGTATTTAAGTCAGAAATTCTGCCCCAGCTCAAACGCCCAGTGTATGACTTGGAGGAAGCTTACTGTACTTAATATGCTGAAGATAACATCTGAGCAAATAACAGCCTCCAAATTAAAAGCCTTAAAATATATCAACAAGACCAGACTAAGATAGATAGCTGTTATAAAAGCAATATAGAAAAAGAAATTCTCCTGGGTCTGTGCTGTGAGAAAGAATGGGATTATTTAGTCCTTCAAACTCATGTGCAAAGGTTCAGTGATTGCTTGGTATTAAAAATTCAGGTTTTATTGCCTACTGTTTCATAATTTTTTTAATTTGCATTTTATAAAAGGGCAACAAAATCAAATGGTTTGAGAAAGCCTTGTGCTCGCTGTTAACTCTGTGTGAGACATCCTTGCCCTGCACTCTGTGTGTGTGAGCTCTTCACCAGGTGAAGGTGGCATCCCAAATGCTGCTTCCTGACAGCCATTCCAGAGCACAGTGCTGGGACCAGTGCAGTGGAGCTGCACCCACATACTGACACAGCTGAGGGCAGAATGAAGTTAATAAAAGTCCCTGAAGGTAAATAGCTGGGGCCAGCATTTTGTCTGTGCAGCTTCAGGGCTCCTTACACTGGTTTGGCTTTCTCTGCCCTGCTGTGCACCTTTTATCAAAAATGTGAGCTGTGTGCCCAATGCTGAGTGCTGCAACCCATCCAAATTCCTGTTTTCAGAGCAGGGGGGTTGGGCACCCCTTTTTCCCAAGTCCATTTGTGTCACAGCTCAAGAAAAAGACTCGCCCAGAGAAAACTCAAAGGCCTTTGGGTGTCACACAAACTCAGCCCTGTTTGGAAGCAGAGGCCAGGTGCTCTGAGGGGTTTTGTGTGAGGTTGTGCATTAATCAGACCAAGATTTTTTTACACTGCTAGCCTCGTTTGGGTCTATGTACAAGGAAGGATTTAGGAGCATCACATCCCTTGCAGGGAGCAGTATAACTCAGCTGTTTTCATTCCTTCCACCCGAACACTTCTGAACCTGTGCGCTGCGCCTTGCCTCTCCCATGGTAGTTGTAACCCCTTTGCAAATTGCAGGTCAAAGCACTTTAGTCTCTTTACACAATGCACAGGTAGAGAAAACAATCCTAACATTTGTAAGCAATTGTGGCATGTTGTAGCTCTGCAATTCCCAGGAAAGAACTGAAAAGTGCTGGGTCAATTGCCTCTTGTCTTCTGGCTTCTCGCCAAAATTGGCGCCTCTCGTCTTTTGGCAACCCTCCAAATCTGCTTGGCCAACGCAGAACAGAGTATTTGAGGACTGGGCTTCACACGCTTGCACAAAGTCGATATCTCAGTTGGGCATGGTGCTGTATGTGCAGTCTGAGCCTTGTGACCAGCTCACTCCTGTCCCCAATGGACAGACAAGACAGCAGTGTCTTTAGGAGGTCCTGCTGGGCCCAATCTATTTCTCTTTCTGTGCCAGAACCTATTAGACTTGCAGCTGGATAGACTACTGGGCCATGCTAACTAGCTGATGTATTTAAAAACAGAGAGATGAATAATCAAATCTTCTCAGCATGTATCTCTATCAAAAAAATGATGGATGAACACAGCTTTTTTTTTTTTTTTTGTGGACTACAAGGAGCAGAAATCTCAGTTACAGATGAAAATCATCTCATCTGGTCTGAGCCTACTGTTAAGAGGATGTGGAAAATTAACTATAAAAATGTAAACTCAATGAAACCTTTTAAAACTAAAGAGTTGAGAGTTATGTCACGAAGGAAAGTTGTCAGAAATCTCACTGCTCTTGCTGTGGTCTTCTTTGTTATTGTTATAACCAGTGCTGGTTTCCAATCTGGTTCCTCCATATGAACTGGTGCTCTTACAAAAGTGCCTGTTCAGGTGAATATTGTTTGTGTCCTCTGTATATCTCAACAACTTTGTATTTTCCTCTTCTGGAGATGGGCAGCACAATGATACGATGGTATTCTGATTTTACTTCCTGATTTTTTTCTACTAGGCAGTGCTTAATACCAGCATTATCAGGGTATTTATGATGCTGATATTGTGGTCCCAGTGTTTCAGTGCACCAGCAGTGGACTAATGCTTTTCATGCAGTATCAGGTAACAGGAAAGGTGAAATCTGGAGCAATTTGGGCTGTCCCCTTTAATCCAGCCTGATGCCACCTGCTGTATCAGTCAGGATAGAGCAGAAGAAGGCTGCTCTGCTTTTGGGGTGCCTGGCTTGTGAAGGAGGGGGGTGTAATACAAGATGCATGATACTGGAGGGTTAAAAATGCACACCACAAAAATGCTGTGAGCACATGTTGATGTGCTGCCTGATTGTGTAACTGGTTCCCTCTCATCACCTTGATCCTCTTGTTTTTATCGGGGGATTGAAGCCAACAGGCTTCCAGGAGGAGACAATGGAAGATTTAGGATGGCTGCCTCAAAAAAAGTGTTCTGAACGTCTTTCTTTGGAGGCACTGCTCAGGAGGGATCATTGACTATTAGGATCTGCTTTTCTTCTTTCATCAGCTCTAGCAGAGTTCACGATATGTTCACTGTAATTTAACCATAGCTAATTAGAGCTGGGAAAATGGGAGTTTTGCCATTGTTTTCAGTGGAGCCAGGATTTCTCCCAACCTGTTTTTCTGCATAGATCTAATATTCCCTCAGTGGGCTTAAGGTTTTGGTAATGATAATGACATAGCTCTATTATGTCTCTGGGGGAGGAGGGCTGCTAATTGTCAGCCACGACAAAAGTGTGATTACTCTTTAATTGTGTTCTTATAAAAAGGCATTATATGTATTTCCTTCTAATTGCCTAAGCACAAGAACTTTGTTCTGAAATATGTCCATTTCTTGTGTTGGAAGGCTATCATAAAGCAATTAATATGAGATATAATTTTTGTCAGAGCATAAAGAACCACCCAGTGATTGATCTTCACAAGCTTTGTACCCATAATTTTGGTAAAAGTGGTGCTAGTAGATGTACACCATAATCAGGTGGCACAACAGATGCTTTTTGGACCTTGATATTTTCCTACGTTTGGTGTTGTAACAGTTTCTGCCATGCAGTGTGAGTTTGTTGACTGCTTGACAGGGATCTGAGTTGGCTGTAGGATTTCACCCTGTTTGCCACTGCTCCCATTTCACATTTAACTTGTTGAAAGCTGCATTCGAGTCACGTGGCAAAGTTGTAATATAACTTTTTTTGTGGAATTAGGAAGGGTTCTGCAGGCCTTTCCTTTTGGAATCTAAACAGACTTTTAAACATATTTTTATTTGTAATCTTTTTCTATAGTATATATAATGGAAAAGTGGTCTCCTTTCTATGTCTGGGAGTTTTTTAAAAATACTTTTGCATAGAAAATGTTGCTATATCAAGTAAAATCTTACATTCATCTGTTCATGCTGACAGGGCAGTGATACCACTGATAATATTTCATAATATAATCCATAAGAAAATTTGGAGTCCATGAGGAATAATGGAAGGCTGAAAAAGTAATTTCTTGAAAAGTTGTGTTAAATGGGAATTATAGTAAAAGGAAAGTTGCAGAAATGAAAATGAGCCTCTCCAGGAATTTGTAGGTATGCAGACAAAGGAAATACTAATACCAATCTGTGATCAAATATCATAGTAGACTTTGTCTTATACCCAAAAGATTATTTGTTTTGAAACTAAGCATGGTGCCTTGAAGAACATTCCCTGCTGACTGATCTCTTCTTTCCCATTAATCAATATTTTGCTGTCCTCATGCAAGTGAAGGTAATCCAGGAATCCAGTAGGATAAAGGGAAGAGCCTGTTCCTCCATAACCATGTGTTGTTTACTTAATGTTTTCCTCATAATTTTATAAACCCTTTTTTAATTATTTTTTTTTTTCTGTAGAAAATGGGTTGGTATTGTGTGTATGCAGCTTCACCTTTTCCTGTTGATTATTTACCATCCTCCCTTGTGCTCTACCGTGAGCAGAACTGGAAAAAAAAGCAGGGGAGGGGGGAGGATTTTGTTGAAGGTGTGTGTGTAAGATTCCTTTACATCACTCATTGTTGGGAAATAGATGGAGCAGTTAATGGAAGAACACCTGCTTTGGGGTGTTCATATGTCCTTGTAAGCTTTTGGAATCCTAAAAAGATTTTATTGTCATTAGCTAATTGAAGCTGAGTTCAAAGCAAGAAACAATGGCTATCATTTTTACTAGCAGTAAATCCTGGGTTCCTTCCCCAGTCCTTGTCCCTGACTGCAGCCACCCCTGCTGGTTGCATTTACCTTCCCTGTAACAGGATCTGCTGGAAACATTGCTCTACATTACAGAGAGTAGATAATTGCAAGTTACAGGAAGCCAGTTCTCCATATTAACAGAGAGCATATCAGTTCCTTTTACTTAGGAAAAAATAGGCTCATTCTTGGGTATGGATCATTGGGTATGGATCATTGCTTTTATATAAGTGGCAAACTTCACTTATATTTGGAGTTGCATCTCATTTTCAGGATTCAGATGTATTTTACCACTGTTTCTCCATGTTACAAAAACCTGTGCTAAGCCACTCACGGGCTCTTCCTGCCCCCTCATAAATAGCATTTTGTACAGTTCTGTGTCTACAGAAGTAGACAGAATTTCTCCATTTACTCCAAAATGGCCAGAATTTCACCTTTATATTTTCTACATGTTTACAAACAATAAAAAAGGAGCAATTTTTTTTCTATTTTTCATTTTATTTGAGTTGAGATGCGGCATCTGTCTATCAGTGCTTCTGCTGCATATATGAGCTCCTCCTGAAGTAGGTAGAGATTTTTGTGGCTGGCAGGAGTCACTGCTGTTAATGACCAGTTTTGAACATCAATCAAAACTCTGGCATTTTGTAAGGTTGATGTGCAGCCCTTTTCCTTAGCCTCCAACACCATCTTTCTTGCTGAGCCTTGGTGATATTTCACGAAATCTATCATATAACCTCAGTTGCTCTGGACATTTTCTTCTCAGTCTGGAATGCAAGAGTCAGCAGCACACTCCTATCAATTGTGCTAAAAGATACTGACAAGTCATGTATTACGAGATTTGACCTCTAGCCGTGGTATAAGAAGCCTGTGCAATGTGCCTTGAATTTCTGACCCTGAAAAACAAATAAAGAACAGAGAAAGTGTTTCTTCAGCTTCACTTCTTACAGGAATGAGCAGGGAGTAAGTGCCTTCTGGTTTATTGTGGGCAGTGGTGGAACTTTCTTTTTCTCTAAAGTCTAAAACAGTATGTGCCCAGACTATGAACAAGCAAAGACTGAATAGCAGGACATAAAAAACATGAGGATTTTCTATCTTCATCTCTAAATCTAGATGAATATTTGGAGAATTTCAAGAGTCTGATAAAAAGAAATAGTCCTTGTTTCAGCTTAAGGTTAATCTTTTGACAATGACAGTATGATACAAAAATGGTTTAGGGACTAACATTAAAATGAAAAAAAAATATCCTTTATGCAGCAGTATATGCTGAGAAAGCCTGGTGCTGTGGTCTGTTTGAGATATTGGATTTGAAACCCTCCCAAACCAGCCCGTATCCATAATTGGAGGAAATCAAAGGTGTAGCTATTGCTGTGCAGAATGGATTGTCTCACGTGAGAGATGGTTCTGATGATAATTTTATGAGCAATGAATCTTTGATGTTAAGGACATGCTTATCTGACCACGCAATTTCCTTCTCTAAGAGACTGAGGGGACTCTTGGCGCAGACTCTGTCTTGATTTGATGGATAGAAATCTTAGGCCCAAGAGTCCTGGCGACTTTTCAGCCTGCATTTTTTAATTCCATTGCAAAGAGGGGTTGCAGAGGCCTTTTCCCTGTGCTCTGCCTTGGCAGGAAGGCAGCCTGGATATATTGCAGACTGTGCAAGTCAGTTCTTGGAGCCAGGTTTGGGTGTAGTCCTGTAGGTTATGAAAATGAAATGGGAAAGATTCTGGCTCTCATTTAGCTTCCTCTATAGTGAAACCTTTATTAAGCAATTAGTGCAAGCAGATATTAATCCTGGTTGCAGAGTTATGGTGCACTAAAGCCTTCATTAAAGGTGCTGCCAGACTGTAGAAAGGAGAAGGGCCTGAAGATTCTTCAACCAATTATGGTGAAGAACAATTGGAATTAATGACAGTTCATCTGTGGTGTCAGGCTGGCGGGGCTCGTGTTTGTAGTCAGGAACTTGGTGTGGGATTGTGCAAAAGTTACTGGTTCCAGGGGTTCCAGAGTGCATCCTGCCCTGGGCTGGAGGCAGGAAATGCTGCTCTAGCAGTGTGTTCCTGATGGGAGCTCAGACTGCTGCTCCAGCACGGGTTTTGGATCCTCAGAGATGGCCAGAAAGAGAGTGCCAGCATGGGATATGATCAAGGTGTTTTGTTTCTGCCTCTGGTGTGTTCAGTGGGAGTGTGGTGTCACACTGATCCTTGTGGGGAACTGCAGGGCTCCCTTAGCAATCACTGCTCCTTTCTTTTCTTGTTTTTCCCTAAGATTTCCCAGTGTGATCATCTGAAACAAGATGAAACAACTGTGATGTACCAACCTGAAGTGACAGGACAGACTTAGTGGGGAAAAGGTCTCTACTCCCTCCCATTTACTGCTTCAGAAAAAGTGTTTTTATAATCTCTTTATATAAAACCTCACAATAATATATGACTCCTTAGTGTAGTTGGTAAACAACCTGCCTTTTAGTCAAGCACATCTTTAAAAATATGATGCATCACCTAACAAAAACAGTTGAAGATTTTTCCACAAAAATCCATATCTTGTCCCATAAATAAGAATGTTAAATGATGAGCACTTCCTACATTATACACATCTCTGGATGTGATGTCCTTCTTGGTGAATTTTTGTTAAGAAAGAAAATGCAATTTTTATTGAGATCAATAAAAGATTAAGGTGACAAAATGATTTATCGGCTGTACAAAATGCTCATTTTTCCCCCAACAGCGGCACAACCAACCAAGAAAAAAGAGGAGGATGCCATGAAGTATTTTGTATTTAGCTTTGTTTTTGCCTTGCGTCCTTGGAAAACTGGGAAAACAGAGCTAAGTCATCCATCAAATCTTAAAATAGCGCTTAAAATGAGTAAGTGCTGCTCTGGCCCTCAGACTACAACATATGGAGGAACTTATTATATGACCTACTACACACCAAAGTCCATGGAAATACTCCCATTAACTTCAATGAACATAACTCCAGTAGTGCATAATGAAAAGAGGAGAGAAAGCAATTTATCAGTGCATGAGAGATGGTGCTCACCATCGAGCCTTCCTTTTGATTACTGCGAGGCTGCAAAGCCAGTTTGCCTCCTTGATGTACGATTTGATGTGCCTCTGAAGAAAACTTTATTTTAAAGCTCTTGAGGAGGGCTGGATGGAATGTCCCTGGAAAAAGATGCCCTGAATGCAGTTCCTCCCTCAGGAGCAACATCTCATAGCGGTGTCCCGGGTGTGAATTTGAGCAGGGGCTGTAATGAAGCCGTGTGAGAGTTGCTGGCTCTGACTCCTGCAGCTCCTCCCCAGCACTTGTCAGAATTGCTTTTGGTGACAGATCCCACGTGAATCAGGGGGGAGGAAATGAAATTGCTTTGCTGTTGCTGCTGCTGAGTATTCCAGATGAGCAATCACCACTGGGGGAAGCTCCAGAGGTGCTCGGAATTGGTGTAACCTGATTCTCAGCACAGGAAAAATGCTGTGCCTTCTCTTGGTTAAGTGGCAAACATCTAAATCTGCATGTGGCTAGTCAGGCAGTGAAAATATGAGGAGGTTTGTGCCCTCAGCAAAGCTGTACCCACTCTGTCTGGTCATTGCTTAATGCCTGGCCCAAGCACCTGGCTTAGAAAGAAGCTTGCAGTCTGGCATTTCTGCAAACTGCCATGGAATTCAAACTATGTGCTTTGCATACTGCCAACAGATAGACCTTAGTGAGCTCATTGAAGTGTATTAAGTCACTTGAAATACAGGTTTCAATTTCATTGCTGACAATGGAAGTATTTGCTTGAAAAGCTCTGTGTGCAGTGACATTGTGCCAGATCCACCTGAACACAGGCTCATCCCACACCTCCTGTGTAAGCTGTGAGGTGTAAGGCTTAGCACAGTTTGTAACATGGAGAAACAGTAGTAAAATACATCTGAATCCTGAAAATGAGATGCAACTCCAAATATAAGTGAAGTTTGCCACTTATATAAAAGCAATGATCCATACCTCACTAAACACAGGTTCAATCAAATATATAGCATAAAACCTAACCATTTGTAACTGCAGTCATTACTAGGCTCTGCTTTTAAATAACACTTTAGATTTGTGTGTTTTGCTGTGATAAAATCCTTCTCAATTCTTAAAGCACCATCACTACATTTTGTATTTAATTTGATGCTAACTGTAATTTCACCTTAATTTTTTTTAAATCTCAGATCCTTTTCTCCAGTTATTGCTTTATGCATATTTATTCTAACTGTTGTTGCAGTATCCTTGAAATTGTTGATGCCACTGATTGGAAAGGAAAACAGACATTTTCATGAGTTTTGGGGAAGTCATATTGTAAATGAGAAAATCTAGACCCATTTTCATTTTACTCTTGTATGAGTGTTAAGAGCAGAAGGTGTGGCCAGCCAAACACCAGTGAAAAATGCCTTATTTGAGCAGGGACATCACTACAGCACAGATGCCCACTCTCAGAAGCTAAATAGTGTGGTGAATTTTTTTTTTAATGTATAGTAAAAATTCTTGTGCACAGAAAGTACTTGTTACATGTTTCTTATTCTTGTCTGGAATATATGAGGACTGGGGTTTTATTAAGTTTGGTAATTTCTGAGGCTGCACACTTAAGCCATATGTACATTGCTTTTAAACAAGAACTGGCTTTTCAGGATCATGTTTATTCAGCTCTATGAGAGAGGAAGAATATGTGGAATGTGTGGTATAACTTTGAATTGGAAAATATCTCAGCTGACAAAATCTATTGGAACAATGTTGTTTTTGAGCATTCTGTATATTTAGAAGGAACCTGTGTGTGTGCTTGTATGGATGCACATCAAGAAGAAGCTTGCCTTAGCCTTGATGTTTTTTGGGGTGTTCCTGCTGTCTGTGGTGCCTGAGTCCAATTGCAGCACACATAACACTTCCCTGGAAAGTTCACAGGAGCTTCCTGGTCATGGAGGACAAAAGGAAGTCAGTAGAGCAGGGCACTCAAATCCAGTTGTAAGTTTTGATGTGTTGGAGACTGATTTTTGCACTGAATTTTCCTGTAAGGCTCTTGGTCAAACAGTTTACATCCCTGAACCTCTGTTGCTCACTTTAAAGGAGCTGGTAGCATTGCTTGGCTTCAAATGTGTGGATTTTGAAGACAAATGAAGCTCTAAATTTGATTTCTAAAATTCTGTCTTAAACTTTGCCTGGTGCAATGGTAGAATAAAAGCAGAGCTGTCTTAATTATTGAACAATTTATATCTTTCCCCGAGATAATTGAATTAATTTATCTTTGTTCTCCTTGTAAAATCATGGGTATGCAAACCTGTGGCAATGCATATCACTTTGTGGTTTGGCATGTTATCCTGGCCAAGAAACCCTGTAAAGCATGTTTGCAAAATACATTTTCAGGTCTTAAGGCCATCTTAGAGCACAAGCAGATAAATTTCTGTCTCTTCAGCACAGATCTGTGATGTGAGATCTGTTTCCCTTGCATCATCCTTCACAGGGTCTTCACCTTTCTATTTGCTACAGGTAGTAGCCTCACCCATATGTTGTTTTTTTTAAATTCCTTTACCCATCTGTGCTGAGATGATGAACACTTTGTCTACTTCATTCTCTTTGGAGAGACAAAGTCATATTAACCATGTTTTCTCTTTCTGCATCCTCTGCATGTTAATTATTGTGTTCTGTATTTTATTTGTTCATTTTGTAATACTTTCCAACAGGATAATAATCAAAAGTGTGTGTAGCAAAATGTTACTGACAGTAACTGACAGTATATGACTTGAAAGGTCTTTGCCCATAGATGGTCAAATTATTTTATGCATCTTTTTGGAAAGCATAAGAATAACTCCAGTGTTGAGGAGTTACTTGGCTTTACACAGAAGTATTCAGGGTAAAATATGTGCAGATATGGAGCTCTTACCTATAGCAGTCTTAAAAAGTATCGCTTTTTAATTATTTCAAACTACATCCTTCTTAAAATACGATTCAAGAAAAGCACAGACTGCTTATTAGTGTACGTGTGTTTTATTGGGGGAGATTAATAATTATTTTCTGTTTAAATAAGGCATATGAGACGTTCCAAATAGCACTCCTGTTAATAATTGAATGTTAAAACAAATGTACGACTGTGTTCCAGGACTGCAGAAAACAATGAATCATGCATTTATTATTTTAACTGATATGATGCAATCAGCAGGGAACTCTTATTTAGAGAGCAGGTTGGTGTCTGCTGTGCTGCTTAAAGCTAAATCCAGGGTCTTGTGTTATTGCAGTGCAACGAGTCTAATGTATATCATTATACATATAGAAAATCAGAAATCAGAGGGCAGAGAGAAAGCAGTGAGGTGAGGTAGGGTTGGAAGTGAGGAGTTTGGGGTTTTTTTTTTAAGAAACAGGGTATTTTGGACTATTATTTGTCTTGATTAAAGAGCTGGAGGACAGAGGATACCTGGAACTCTCTTTCCCACCAGAGCTGGGTCTTGCATTAATGCTGGGCAAGGCTCGTTGTGCAGTGGGGAGGTATTTTAAACCAGGACAATACCTGAATGTCCTTCACACAGTTGTCTTTGCAGGAGGATATGGCTCTTATATGCACCTCATATTAAGATAGCTCTGCCTGAAGGGAAGAGAGCAGCAGCTCCACAGAGCTGTTTAAGATGGAAACTGAAATCACAGGTGTTCATGGTCTCAATATTTATGCATTAATTACCCAGATTTGCATAAAAGTAAAACAATTTAGGTAACTCACGTAAAAAAACCTGTGAGCCAAAATGGCTGTTGGTATCAAAGATCCATTCGCTTATGGTCTCTCTCCTCTCCTTTCTTCCCATAAAAAAATCTCCCAGCTCCTCCTTGGGGAAGGAAGCTGGCGTCGTAAAAAGATCAGGTGGAGAGAGGAGAATAATAATGGCAGCATTAGCAAAGAGCACTGCACAATCCCCTGCCTCTGCCACAGCCTCTGTCCTCCCTGGCAGGTCCCCTGCAGCAAGATGCAATATATCTCTTGGTTTGAATATTTCATTTCCAGGGGTACATCTGCTTTTCTTTCATGTTATATTCAGCGTTACCTATTTATAACACTTTTTAAAACCGATTTTCCAGCTCCTTGATAGAGTACAAGAGAAAGAGAGGCTATGCATCAGTGTAATGATAAAAGGCATGAGGAAAAGGAGAAAGTAATAATTGGTTGCAAATCAAGTTATGAACCTCGAGCTAAAATAAAAGTGGAAGAGGGAAGAGGGTTTTATAACCTCAGTAAATAGCAGAAATTACAATGTGCTGTGTACATTTGGTTTGTACTTTTATACCAAGTTAGTGGATAAGGATATTTATCTGATGTTGTTTGCTCTACACATAAACTCTTCTGATTTAGATGATAGATAGAAACCATTTATACAGATAAACACAGTAGGGGTCTAAACACAGATCCCTGTGGAACACCAGATGTGAGTAAATGAACATTTGATTTTCCTCTTGTCTGCTTCTGACAACCTGATGGATAAGAAACCATCTCGTGAATTCCCTTAAAACCTGATAGCACTAATGCAGATAATAACATAGAGTGAGATATGGTATTTATTAAATCTGCTCTCTAAATATTAATACGACAGCAGCTGTGATCTTTCTACTCTTTAACTGTACTCTTTATGCACTGTGTCATTTACTAACAAAGATAAATGCACGGGACTGATGTAGAGGGTTTAGGACCACAGGGGTATTCAAATACTTTAAATTCATGCAATTTAGAAATTAATACTCTACATCAGAATTGATTAAATAAAAGGAGTGTGAGAAATTTACAAAATTGCTTTTAAAATGGAAACAGATTGTGTGGATGGAATAAGAAGCAGCTATGTTAATTCTTTTTTGTCCATTGTCCCAGGTGGATCTAATGCTAACCACTGCAGAGTGTATTAGCAGAAAGGAGCTTTCATAAGTTAGAAATATCATCTCTGAAGTGTCAGCAGTTTTATATCCATTTTTCTCTCCCTCTCCATTTCCTCCATATCTCTGAGACGAAAGTCTAACAGAGGAAGAGGCCACCAGGGGCCATGTCTTGGCCAGATGCTTTTATTCACTGTGTCATGTCTTTTCCAGAGTTAACTGTCAAATGCTCTTGTAGCTGAAGCATTCTCAGGTGATGGGGGGTGACTTGCAGTGCTGTAATTTCTTAGCTAAAGCTAAACTCATCAGCTCCATCTTGCCAGCAAAGCCCATAATGCCAGAACCTCCCCCAGCTCACATGGGCATCTCATTTATTAGCCCAGTTTGGTTGGCTTTGGCTGAGCTGTGAAATTTCACTGAATTTATCAGTGAAAGCACAGTGAGGATCAGCACCAATGTTTACACAGGCAGGAATTTCACTTTGTGTAGTGCAAATCGCTGTGTAAAGGAACAGTGCAAGCTGGAGCTGGTGCCATGCAGACCCTCAGGAGGCCTCAGATCTGTTCCTTTTAGCAGCTGCCTTCCTTCAGTCTCTTGGAAGAGACTCCTCAGAGCACACAGACAGGAGCCATGCCTTTGTGTCTGTGCTTGCAGGGGGTTTGAAGAGCTGGTTTTGTGCCGCTTGGGTTGGCTCTAAACAGGGATTTGGCACCAGAGCTCAGGCAACCTGTGGAGCCCAACATGAGGTGCTTGCACTTGCATTTCTGTTGCACACAGTTGTGGAAGAGGAGGCCTCATTCATTTCATATCAGCCTGTCTGGGATTAGTACAAAATCCCCCTTGTGTACAGCTGGATTGCTGATGTGGCAGTTCCAGACTGGACTGATTCATCAGGGGTCCCTTCAGCCCAGCTTTGCCCAGGGAACTGTCCCAGCCTGAGCTCCCCACGCTGGTGCTGGTGACTCTCCCAGGGGGATGTCTGTGCCTCCAGAGCATTCCTGAGGGCCCTGCAAGGGGCAGTGCAGCTCCTGTGCACCAGGGGCAGCCCCCAGCCCCAGCTGGAGCGCTGTGAGTGGGGATTGCAGACTGCGCTCGATAAACACAGCGCTGGGCACTTAGACTCATTCCACTGCCAGGAACTAAAAGCTAATTGGCTTTGAAGAAAATAACCCACACAGTTTGTACCACTCCACTGATCAGAAACTGGACCATGGATAATTGAGATGGTGTGAAACACCTACTGCCTCATGCTCACAATTTTTGGATCCATTAATTCCTACAGTAACATCCTACAGGAGGATGTTACAACAGCTTAGTTCGTTATAAACAATTTTGCCCCATTTACTTTAGAATTTTGTGGTTCTTAATCCATAAATGCAAACAGAATGCAAATTTGCACACAAAGGAGCTTGGAAATAGTGACTTTTTTTTTTTTCTTCAAGCTACTGTTTTAATATGATGGTAGAGACTAAACTTTTATAAACAGTAGAATCATATTTTCACATAAGCTATCTCTATGGTTATACTTAGTGCTACAGATGAAGAATGTTTTGAATGGTGGGTGGTAGTTTGGAGTTTTTGTTTTGCATTGTTTTGGGTTTGTTTTTTTTTTTTAAGGGTGTGAATCGCAGAAAGTCTGTGCTAGATCCTAAAATTCATTTTGATATGGATTATGGGAGCTCAGAGTTTGACCAATACAATTACATTTGAGGCTATGCAAATATAGCATAGAATGAATTCTGTTTCACTCAGTCACAATGCTATTCAACATTGTTATTGTTGCTTCTGTTCCCCACTACAGGGAAGAATGGATGTTGTGGTACCTGTGACAGAAAAATTCAAGTTGTTGTTAAATAGTGTTATATTCAATACAACTGTAACGTCAAACGAGGGCAAATTTTCAGAGATTTTGAATTTTGTGGTGATTCAAATGAGAAATCCTGAAAATGTTTCTCTTCTCACAGTTATCATTAAATATTTTCAAGTCTTTCCACGGAATTTTGGGATACTAATTGCTAGGTCATGTGCCTTAAACCCAGCAGACAGCAAACTATCTCATTGCTAAGTTACCAGCAGATTTAACAGCATATTTTGTACATAGTATTCTGCTAGATCAAAGTTTATTTCAAGCATTTTTGATATATGCTTTTTAAGAACTTTCTAGTCTGGAGATCCAAACTCCTCTAAGGAAATTTAAGCCTATTGATAGTAGGCTTCAGTTTCTTGGTTTGATGTTATGGATTACTTACAAATAATCCTCAACTGCCCAAGAGTAAAGCACTTGAAAACCACTGTTATAGGCTAAAATAGTCTCAACAGATAAAAATTTCTTGTTTAAATGGGACGTTTGTTTCAGCCAAGCCATCAACACAGCAATTTCTAGGAAGGCCAATAGTTAGAGGCCTGGTGTTAATATTAAAAGAGGAAATCTTGTGGTACTCACGTCCTATTTACAACATGTATTTTATTTGATTTTACTTTATTTTTTTTTTCACTAGCACGTGTCTAGACAGGGAATTACTCATTGGAAATGCTATCCTGAGTGGAAAACAATTCCTGTGAATGAAGTGGGATCACCATTTTTTTTTTTTTTTTTGTCATTGTCTGCAAGGAGCTGATCCAGTGTAATGGGCACAGGGAGCAGCAGCATTATTCACTGCAATATGTAAAATAGCCTCTTGGGCTCCCCATACATTTTATCTTTCATTATCAATTTGACACTCCTGCATGGGTAGATTCATTCTCTGGCAGGGAATACCACAGGCTATATTTCTGTGCTTTTTCTCCCTCCATGCAGGCATTCTCTCTGTGCCTTGGTAAATCATCATGTTAAATCATTAATAGTGAAGAAGGGCATGCTACGTAAGCAATTATATACTGATTAATGTCTAAGTTAAATCCCTCTCTTCAAAGATATTGCTGACCTGCTGAGTATCTCCATCATATTCATTTTCTTTGTTCTTTGGGTAGCAGTTTAGCAGTCCAAGCACAAAGGCAGGAGTGTTCTGGGGTTCAAATCCTCGTGTGCAGCACTGAACACAAACAGTTTATGTTCCCTCTCAAAACCAATGTGGGGGGACTCAAGGGCTGAAAATCTACAGTAAAGCTCTACCAAGCTGGTAACATTCTGGGCATGCCCTCACAACCCTTATCCTTGTGAAAAGCGTGGCAGTTTCAGTGGCAGCAGCAGTGAGAGGAGCCCTTGAAGCTGTTGCAGAACTACATCAGTGGGAGTCAGTGTAGGTGGCATGGGGATTAAAATGTAAGTGTAGGTGGCATGGGGATTAAAATGTGGCACCTCTAAGTGCTGTTCTCCACTGGAGATGCCCATGTCTCTGAGAGCACGAGAGCCAAACAGGCTCTGGGCTGGTGCAGGAATGGTTTGAATCATTCCCATTGTCCCCATGACAGCCTCTGTACTCTGCAAACAGGGAAACAACAGAATGGATTCCTGGCTGGGCCAAGAGTGGGATTCAGGGGAAAGAGATTCCATTTTGGTGTTTTCTTAGGAAAGAAAAATAATGTATGAAATGCAGGATCTTTTGGAATTCCTAGGGATGTTTGTGATGCTCAGTGTCTACAAACACATGTCTGTGTAAATACATTTACACAGAAGTGCAAGTTTGTGTTGTCAGCTCTTGTGTATGTAGGTGCTGCTTTCATTTTCTGCTGGGAGGTAAATTATGGACAAATAGCATTCATGCACTTGGCAGATAAGACAGAAAAGGAAATACCAACATTGTCTATCTGCTGACAGGAAGAAATATTTATAAGGCATTTGCATCAATAGGCATTGTCTGGTTTTCAATCAGAAATAGATATTGGAATATGACTGACAAGCTCTACATTCTTCACCCCAGAAAATAAGAATCTCAGAGTAATATGTATATTACTTTTCTCTTTCCCTTAGTTATTCTTGCCATTCCTTTGCATTGGGATTATGTTCTCTACTGGAGCAAAGCCTGGCTCAGAGAGCACAGTTCAGTGTTAGCTGTGCTGTAGTGTGCACCAAAAAGATGGGAATGTGCTAAAGGTTTTTTTTGCAACATCAGGCCCTGCTTTGCCATCCCTTCACAGAGTGTTGCAGAGTAGCAGCATGGCAAGGATGGCTTTCAAAGATCCTTGTTCAGAGAATAATCCTCTCCCACCAGAGGCCAGGTCTCTCTCACTTTGGTGTGCATCTCTCAGCCTTTGGTAACTGGGAGCTGTCTCCTTTGAGATGGTACAGAGGCACCCCCAGTTGTGCAGCAGAAGTGGGGATGTTTGTAACATGCCAGGAATATGCATTGTGCCAGACCCACCCAGATGAGAAGCTGTCACTTCAGAATTGTTACTCAGGCTGTCTTTTATGCTATTAGTGCTAAAACACTCGTTGTATATTTATTTCTGACTGTTCAGACGTGTTGTGCCAAATTCTGGTAGAGCCCACAGAGGACATTGGGTTGCAGTGGAAGTTGAATGAATCTTCAAAGATGTTCAGGAACTGTGCTGAATTTCTGTCCAGCAGAAAAGCACCCATTCCTTTGCTTTTTACCATAAATATTTCTTGTTTCACACATACAGCTCTCCACGTATTGAAAAATATTCAGTCTGCTTCTTTAGAGGTACCAATTGTAAAGTTATTTGTGAGACAAAGATTTGCCTGGAATTTCTGCTCCAATATTTCAGCTGTTGTAGTCCACTATTTTTGGCAACACTGATTACCTGTAAATCTTCCTTCCTGTTTTTCCAATTGAAGTATTCAACCCCTGACAAAACCTGACAGAGGGATTCCAGAAAGGCTGTAACTGTTACAAGTTTTTCTTTTTACATGGCATTTTATCTGAGTTAGAATTTTCAGTCAGTCATCATGAAACACCACAGTAAATCGTGCTAAGTTTGCACTTCTTGAAAATGCTACTCTTCTAACACTTTCTCATCTCCTACTACCTATTACCATTCCATCTCTGTTATCAGGCTGGGAAAATCTATATTCTCTGCAAGCTTGACAGCACGAGGAATAAGCAATGGAGAGCCACAGGCAAAATCCCCCAGGGAGCTGGTGGGGCTACAGCTCATTCCTTGTGCTGCTCCAGCAGGGAGCTGGACATTCTCAGTGCCTGTTGCCATCCTCAGAGACAGGAGAGAGCCAAGGCTGCCAGGTGAGAGCCAAGTCCTGGCCCCACATCCTGGGGCAGAAGCCCCAGGCCCTGCTCAGGTCCCTCTGGCTGTTCCCAGGGTGGAGAGAGGAGCTTTCTGTGCACTCAGCCCTGTGCAGGCACATGTGGAAATAAAGCAAGCATTAACCTTCTGCATGGGCTCAATTCAAGTCAAGGAGCAGAAAATCAAGCACCTGAAGTGCCACAGGAGTTTGGGGCTTGTGGGTCTGCAAAAAATGAACAAACAGAATACTCAGTTGCCACAGTAAGACTTTCCATGAGCAACATATAATTGCACGTCCCTCCCACGTTCATTTACTCCAGCATCATTGTTTATTTTTGTCTGAAACTTTAGAGTAGATGAAAAGGTCCATTAAAATAATAGAGTCTAATGTTTGGATATGTTTTTCATTCCTTCTTTCCCTTTCTCTCCCCCTCTCTCACTCCCATGTGTTTCAGAAGCATCCACCCAGAGCACAGAACAGGATCATCCACCAGAGTGGGTCCTGAGGATGCCACAATTCAAATTACTCACTGGGTAGATGACACCACTCTTGGTGTTTTTCAGAGAAGGCTGGGCTGACTTAGAGAAACACTGAAGTCCTTTCAGGCTTGCAGTGAAAAGTGAAATACAGCCAATAAACAAGTAATATTTGAGGGGCTCCTTGAGGTGAAAATGTGGCAAGGGAGTAGAGAAGACAAGAAGAGGTAGCTCTGCTTCAAAGGAAAAAATAATGTGGTTATAATCATTCCAGAAGAGAGAAAAAATGATTAGTAATTTGAGACAAAATACTCTCTCCTAAGCAATGTTTGGAGAATATTATGCCAACAAATTCAGTATCTTTTACAAGTCTATTAATTTCATCAACCTATTCAGTGGTGTGTGAAAAAGGATGACTCATAGTGGTGGAGCTCAGGACATCTGTGATCTCTTTGCTTTATTATCCTTGTCTTTGATGAGTTGTTTCAACCCTTTGCATCTCAGTTTTCCTTCCTTCCTCCCTTTCCACGCTCAGTTTTCCCTCTGTATTTTCTCCTGTAACTTGTGCACTGTTTGAGAGACATTCCAATACCTGACATACAGGGCTTGATTTCATCTGGTGCTTCCAAATGTTATTTTAAGTCTAAAAATCAGATAATTGTGTTTTCATTAGGTTGAGCAATTGACCTCCTAAGTTTTACTTTAGTGATGTTCCCCATGTTTTGGTCAATCTTACAAATCAGACAGTCCACCCTCTAACCTGCCCCTCCACATCCTTAATAAACAATATTCAAAGGGAAGTAATCACTTGGATTGCATTGGCTCTGTTCCTGGAGCAGAAGTTGTGTTGGTAAATCCTGGGGAAGAGAATTGAAGCTTAGGGGAACCCAAGAAAGGAGAAAAGCAGGGCTGTGGGTGGTTTGTGAAATGCTGCAAGGAGTGTTTTAATCTGCCCATAGCCATGCACCGACCTTTGTGGCCATGCTTTTACAGCCCACGAGCTCTCCTGCTTTCATGCACAGAGAGTGTTTAACAGCATGTACATATTTCTCTGCTAATCAAACCCAAAAATATCTTTGGGCTGAATTGAAATTTATGTTATCAAACCTGCAGGACCTACTGAATCTAGTGCAATGGAAAGCAACTCTGTTTTTATTTGGAGATAGAGTGTAGAGCAGAAATAAGATCTAGATTATCAATTGCTGATAGAAATTGTAGCTAATCCATACAGCCAGAAGCAGAATGGCCTGTCACAAGGGTAGAATAAAAAAAACCCATAAACTTATTTTTTGGTAAGAAAGTAAATGATAAATTTTAAAACTCAAGGTATTAAGCAATAAGAATGACTGTGTGTGTGATATACCAGTAGAACATGGCAAAGGTTTGTGAAATGGGGTCCTGAAAATGTAATTTTATTATTGTCAGTGTTTTATCACTTGTGCCAAATAATGTTTTTAATAGGTAGAGTGTTTCCCAGATCTCCAAGGAGTGGTCCAGGCTTCATAGTTTAAAATAGATGGGGAAAATATTCAGGGAACATTAACTTCAAGTGGGACTTTCTTCTCTGATTGACAGAATTCATTACAGAAGGTGTGTTAGAGTTCTGGTGCTCTTGCAATGGCTCAGCTGGACTTCCAGCCTCACTCCTTTGAGTGTGATTGAGCTCAGATCCCCCTCTACCCTTTATTGGTATTTTTTTTCCTGCTCTTTGTGGCAACAGAGAAAATGAATTTTTTTTTTAGTTTGTTTTGTTTAGTTTCTCTAGCCTTGCTAGTTCCAATTCTCTATTAAATCCCATTTAAAATAGAGTTTGATCTGAGGAAATCTTTATTTCCCCTGCTCCCACTCTGCCTTGCCTGCGGAAGGTTGGAGACTCCCCAGAGCCCAGGGGGTGCCTTGTTTTGCCTCACTGCCCCAGATTTATGCACCACCATTTAGCCAGGGCTACTCAGGAATCACCAGGATTTTCCACATCACATAAAGGCTGCCCCAGTACAAAATTCAGACATGTGATGACATCAGTCCCTGGGGGAGGCAGCACTCTTGGCAAAGTGTGTGCTGAAAAATGGGGAGCTCAGGGGGGTCTCCCAAGGAAGGAATTTGCCTACTTGCCTAATAATCCTGCAGTTTTCCTGGAGCTTTGCCTAGGAAGCTCAAGTCTTTTTTTTTATTTAAAAAGGGTAGCAGAAAGACACCTCCCCAGGCATTTCCAGATGCAAAGATTGCTGATATTTGGGTGTATTTCTTAGGTGATTGGAGCTGGTAAATCTTCTCAAATGCTTGTGACCCACTTGCAGCTGCATGGCAGGCATATTGTTAGGTATTTATCCATCAGGTGCTCATACCAGACTGCTCACAAGAGAAAGCTCACACAAGCTTATGTTAATTGGGAGGTCAGCCTAGAAAAGTGTAAAGGTCCTTATTGGCCTTAAAAATCTATGAATCGATAGCAAGTGCTAGCAAAAGGTCACTGGTCACAGATAAAAGGCTAACTATCAGACCATCTAGCAGAGCTACTCACACCTTTTCGTTATGAGGTTAAAATAAATCCTGCATTTGGTTGTCAGATACTGTTCAGTTCAGATATCTTGGACAATTTCATGCAGATGCTGCTCCTGAAAAATCCCAGTGACTCCAGAAGACCATAGAGAGCTTCCTGAGTCCACCCCAGACATTCCCCCAAGTACTCTGCAACAGCAGCAGAGCAGCTCTCTGGTCTGAGTGCCTTATGATTTATGAATAACTCTGGTTTCCATTAAGCTGCAGAAAGGGGATAGTGTGTTTCACCCTGTGCTGAGAACCCCATTTGTTTCCGTTCCTGTCAGCAGTTTGCATAAGTGAATGATTTTATTTCATGTGAGAGAGAAGGCAAACACACAAGTTATCCCAGCAGTGGAAGATTTGTCAAATAAAGCTTTTAATAATGGTGTTATTTGACAGTTTTATAGTGCCTCAACTTTCGAGCAGTTTGAAGGTGGTAGGTTTTCAATAAAAATTAAGTCCTTATCTAGAAGAAATTCAGTCCCTGTTGTTTTAAAAGAACTAGTCTCAGCTGCATTGGAGCACCTTAATCTACTATTGAAAGTAAATCTCAATCCTTTTCTGTATTAATATATCTTGCAATCCATCATCAGGAGGTGTTCTGTGTATTTTTTTGCCCTAGTATATCAAGGTGGCCTGATAAACCACCTTCCTAACCAAACTTGTTGGGTGATCATTATGTTTCTCACAAGAATAAATTATCCAGTGAAGTTCTCTGAGGCTTACTTAAATAGTCCAGCAGTGTTTCCAGTCACTCTTACTTATTTCTTTAATTTGTTTAAGGGGTCCAGTAAGTTATTCAGGTGAGGAGAAAAGGAAGAGGGAAGTTGCTGGTTTTCACAAGGTCAGAGTTAATCCTATCTGTGTTCATAAATCATTGTACATCGTGGGATAACCACGTAGCAACTGAGAACGTGTTAATAGAGAGCCAGCTCTGCATAGAAAGTTTCCTTGCTTGAAGGAGGGATTTACAAAAGAGTCCAAAACTTCCTTAAATGTCCTTCCAGTTAAATCAACATAAATTTTAGAGAGTTATATTATTTAGAAATGTGCTGCTTTAGTTATAAAAGTTGGTCGATCTTCACCATCCTGAGGAGAAAATGGATTTTCTTACAAGCCTTTTACCAAAGCAGTTTCTGAGCAAGAGAGGGCTCTATAACCTGGCTAAGTATTTGGTTTGGACATTTGGAATAATATATGATAGTATGAATAGAAACAATTATTTGCCTAAGTTCACATATGCAGATGTTGTGAGAGCTGAGATTTGATGTGAAGGGATCCTGGCTCCCAAGTGTCCCACAGGCCAGCCCAGCACTGGTTGTACAGACACAGACTGGCTCCCCAAAGCACAGAGCCCCTTATGCTCAGGAATTCAATGTATGTCTTGCTATAGCAGCTGATATTTACAGGTGCTCAGCTGGTAAAATTCAGTATCATCCCATGTCTGTCTATCAGACTGAGCATCCTCTATCCCAGGGACTTCATCTACGTTTTGAGAATGATCAGGGCGAGCTCTTTGTGCTCAACATTCTCATTAGTGTTGTTCAAACCAGGCACACATGTGGCATGTTTTTAACTACAGTGTCACAGGGTTTGTACCAGAGTTCTTATAACCTGGCTCAATAAACAAAGTGATCAGGAGACAGGAGCTGAAGGGAGGAACAAAAGAACAGCAACAAGTTTGTCAGCTGATGCACTGGATCTCTTTTCACAAGCTGGTGCCTTCCTTACAAGGGCTTAGGGGTACTTTTATTTTCTACTTTTGAACTAGAACTTGGTGAAAAGCTCTTGATAGAGAATGTGATGTTCAAAGACCTTGAAATCTTACAGCCTGGTCTAGAAAACATTCTTGGTTGGGTGTGCTCAGCCCTGCCCCACTGGCTCTTGTCCTGCTCCTCTGGGGGGTGCCAGCAGGACATGGGGAGCACACACGTGGCTAAGAATGATCCCTGCTGAATTCCAGGGGAACTCCCTCCCTGTCCCCTTTGATTAGGCAGGAGCAGACAGTGGCATTCTGTGCTCCACAGCCCCTTCCTTGTTGTGAAGGCAGGGAGAAGAGAGGGACAGGCGTTGGCTTTTATTTACTGGCAGCTTGAGCAATGCCTCCAGATGAATTAGAGGAGTCTTTGCATTGACTTTGTGAAAGTTGGAAAGCGGCTTGGGCTTGTGCTGTATGCACTGTTTTTATTTTATACACAGTCAGCTCAGAGTCTCCCTCATATCTCCTTCTCCCACAGTGTTCAGCTCCTCTCTTTCTCATCACAGGAAAGTCTGACAGGAACTTTCCTCTCTTATCTGTCTCTTTCTCTATGCTGTCCTCCCCCTCCTTCTCATTCTTTACCTCCCTCTGTCTCTCTCATTCTCTCCCCTGCTGCTCTCAGATGGCTGGCTTTGCTCAAGGTCTGCAGGCTGGCATAGAGCATGCCTGGAACAATATGTTCCTATTAAATTTACCCTGTCTCATTGCTTCCTGAAATTAAATTGAGTTTTACTCTCAAGTTTGTTTGTTGAAATCGCATAATAAAAACATCCCTGAATGCAATTGCATTTAATCAGAAAGCTTTCCAGAATTTATAGTGATAAAACACTATTTTAAAAAAGCTTGTTCTAGTGTTCTACAGAAAAGAATAAGCAAGTTTCTTATTTACAACTGAAATTAATCTTCAAATGTCTCTCTAAAGTCTAAGTTCCTTCCACGGATTTACTTGCATGGCTTTCACATCACTTTGGACTCTTCAAGATCACCAAGATAGAGAGGAAAAACATTCCTGCATTATCCGTCTCGGTTTTGAGCTTTATTTTGTTATTTATTAAAATTCAGACAGGTATTCTGTCTGAAATATATTCACTGTATATGTTTTATCAATATAGGAATATTCTGCATTTATTCCAATGGCTGCACTACACTTACTGAAGAGTGTTAGGTTTGAAGCTGTTCACAGTGATGCTGCTCAGGGCTGGACCTCTGGCTTTGATAAGCACAAATCACACATTCTGGGGTGTTGAGCCACTGCTGCTGTGTCAGTGTCAGCAAGGAGTTTTCAGCCCTCCTGAACTGCTAATAGTTTGCACATTCAGGATCAAAATTGTGACAGCTGGACAAGAAGGTTTTCACTGTTTTGGGAGATGAGTGAATAGCAGAGTATGCGTTGCACAGCTTAAAATTGCTGTGGTGTTAAAAAGCCATGGGAATATTTTATTGTTTCTGAGGCATTCTTCTTTGATTTGACTAGGATGTGAAACAGAACCACAGCAGTATCACCATGGCAATATATAATGGGATATATTTCAGAGAGAAAATAAGACTTGCAGAAATTACAGATTGATCACCCTGGAAGGTCCTGCAGCTTTGGGCCACTCACTGGCAATTCCAACATCTCAGAAAGTAGAACACTGCTGCAAGAATATGCAAAACTCCAGAGCCATGCTGTGCCTCTCTCTTATGTACCCTGCACTTGTTTTATATGCTGAAGACATCTTGACATCAATGGGGCTGTTTTCAGAGCAGAGCATGTTTGAAGTCTGTAATAGAAATCCATTGGAGAGAGCAGAGGCAGATGTGAACATTGGCAGTAGTTTGACAGATCTTTTTCCAGTACTGCTTGGGAGGATCCAGTGCTCATCTTTTTTTATTACAAATGGTGGTGTTCAACAAAGCAGATTGAAGTGTCTGGAGCCAGCTATGATTTTTCAGTAGTTTGCCTGGAATTTGGGGATAATAATTCAAAAGTACCTTGCACCAAGGCCATGGAGTACTGTGTACACACAAAAATAGGGAAAGATCTGCCCTGGCAATGCCACAGAGCAAAACCTTAGCTGGCAAAGGGTCAAGGCTGAGACTGTACCGGGTGATCCTGGGCCTGTGGGTCCAGCTCTGGTTGTTACATTCAGGGTATTTCACATGCAAGTAGTGGAGAAGGGGAAATGAGACTGGCTGTGATTTGCAGGGTACCTCATTAATCTGCAGAGCAGCTCTGGGGGTTACTCAGGCAGAGGTGAGTGTGGAGGGAAGGATGGGAAGAGGCACAAGGCTGTAGTGGCTGCTGGCATTTTGTCCAGGAAGCAAAGTGAGGAATCAGGGAGGAGCAGAGAAAACAAGGAAGTGGCAGTAGAGAAAAGGCAAGCACTGACATTTAGAAACATTTATCAAGTACCTCCTGTGCATTTCAGCTGACTTTTCCTCATTACACTGGAAAGGCTTGGCAGCAATTGGCTCCTTCTTCTTCAGAAATATCTGGATAATTTCTTTTCTCACCTACCAGAACAAATTTTTTTAATACAAATCCCAAAGAAGCTCCCAGTGGCCAGGCAGCTGTGTCCATCTGAGAGCTTGTGTAGTTTGTGCCTATTTTAGGGAAGATGGTCTCTAACCCAGAGCCACCTACCTGCACAAAGCTCAGCTCTCCATAGGAACGAGGGCAGGAGTGCAGGCCCAGTCACTGCTACAGAGTTTGGGAAGGAGCTGGACAAACCTTTGCTAGGAGAAAGCAAAGGATGTAATCATAAGCTGCTGTTGCAGGGACAGGCTAATGATGTGCCAGTGATTTTTATTGCCTTTCCTTATAAGACCTTGAGGGACCTCGTGGTCTTTCCTTGGTCCTGAAATAGTTCCACAGTTCAGTGCTACCTAGGAGATATAGAATGGCAAAAGATTACTTCTCCATCACCTTAAAGATAAATCTTGAGACCCTGGCAACCTTTGGGAGAAAATATAATTGTCTTCCTAATTAAAATTGATTTTTTTTCAGTGAATGTGCCCTTCTGTTGCTATCCCAGCTGTATAACTGACTGTATCTCCCTTATTGCAACAGATATTTATGGTCACCCACGGACAGCACACTCAGCACAGTATGCAGTGTGTATGATACCAGCTCTGGCAGCAGATCACAGAGCTGTTCATCCCTTTGGAATGCATATATCTCCCTAACTAGTGCTGAGAGTGGCTGTCTGAGGTGGTTTTCCTTGTTTGGTGGCCTGTACCTGTGGGTGTTTCAGGTGACATAAAAGTATTGACATGGAGACGAAGTTCCTCAATCCCGTTGCCCAAAGGAATTCGGTACCTCCCTTCTTCAAATGCCTTCAAAACCCCTGGGATGAATTTGGCTATGAATGCAAGGTCTTGAATATAAAATTTTGCAAAAGTGATGTTAGTGTTCTTCATGGTTTGTTGGGGTTTTTTTAACTTTAACTAGGGGTATAACTTTTACCTCCTAACAGCCTGCTTTGTGCTGAGGGTCTGAAAAGGGCTATAGAGGTGCAAGGGGTGCTGAGGTTTGGGCTTCAGCATCTTCTGTGCTGTAACAAGGTGTAGTGGTTATGGTCTGTTAATTTGAGATTTTCTGGTTAATATACTGATGTGTGTGGTTGTTTTAGTGTTGGTTATTATTAGTGTAGTTATTAGAATGTATTCACTTATTTTTTGTTGTGATGTAGGATTAGGAGAAAGGTGAAGTAGGCTTAAAACTTTAAAAGAGTATAAAGAAAATTTTATTAAGAGTAATTAAAAGAGAGTAAAAGAATTAAGACAAAAATTTTGGGCCACTTTTTTTCTTGTAACTTTTTTTATGGACAATATAAAGAAACAAACCCTAAAATTTTAGTTAGTTTACTATGGTTAAAATAGTCTTTATTTAATGAGAGAAGTTTTGGGATGTTTTTGTTAACATGATGGAGTTACTACACAGGGGTAACTTGTATCTGTATTGTACATACTACATAGGACAGTATCAGAAATTCTTGTGTATGTTTTGAGGCTGGCACTTTTATAGGATAAAACTGGGAAAAGGCCAAAAAAAAAGGGGAAATGCCTCCATTTGTGAATAAAAAAAGTGCTTTGGATACAATGATGCATGATAAACAGGATAGTTCAAAAGGCATTTCAGAGTGATGCCTCCAAGTGCACTGCAAGTTTAAAGATAATGGAAAATGCAGCATGAGAGGAGGGAAAAAGCCAGAAGGAAGTGCTGGGAAAAGTTCCATTGAATAGAACTCAAAAAGTCAGGCAGCCTGAAGAGGAGTTCTGCTGTCACTGGACTTTTTTCCCCTGCTCTTCATGGGTAGCACATCCTCTGACAGGCTGCAAATGCAACAACCTTCAGACATGAGTCATCAGCAAGGACAGATCCTCTCGTCCTCAGCACTAAAAATAAAGATCTCTCTCCCTGAGCCTGAGGAGCAATTCCCTCTCTGGTAGCTCAGCAGCAGAGCAGAGGGAACGCGCTGAACCCGTGATTTATTCAGGCTGCAGGCCTTGATCTTGACATGACTAACCCGAGTGCAGTAAATGGGCTCAAATAAATGCTGGCATTACAGCAGGCACCATGTTTTATGACATATGGGATATGGGTCCAGGGGCTCTGAGGGCTGCTACCTTGGGCTACTGGTCCTGGAAATGGAGAGCTCCATCACCAGCATTCACAGTGCTGAAAGCTGAGCACCAGAGAAATGCTGATTTCTGCTGCATGTTAGTAGAAAAAGATGCCTTTCTCTTCTCCTTTATGGTCTGAGGGTTCCTTTTTTTAGCATGGCAGTAATTATTTAACTACCCTTCCAGGAAGTAGATTTGAAATCTTTTCAACTTGTGGTGAAAGCAATATCAATACTCTCTGATGTAGGGCAGTGGAGGTGAGGGAGAAATAACTCAGTAGCTTGGCTTAAACCTAACTGAACGTATTAGTCATGAAATATTTAAACCATCAATATCACACATTGATGTGCAAAATGTTTAATTATGTATCATTTCAGTTATTATTCATGTTAGATCTTAGACCTTAAGATGTACATACATTTAAAAAATACCTCAGGAGGTGTATCAGGAGTGTAGAGCAGCATGAGAAATCTGAAGGCTGCCTGTACACTTCTGCCTTGGAAGCATGTGTCAGAATTCCCTTTTTTTTTCCCCCCCCTAAATTGCCAACTCCTTTTCTAGGGCTCAGTGTGGACCATGTTCTTGCCTTTAATAAATGTCTCTGGTAGAACAAGACTATTTCAGAGGAAATGCTTCAAGCTGAGTGCCTCTCCTGTTCTAGGCAGGGCCACGTGCTGTTTCTGTCACTGTACCCTGAGTGTGTGTAACTGAGTGTCTCCCAGTACTGCACTGAGCAGCACAACTCCCATCTGTCACAAAAAGGAGTTTGTTCTCTTGTCCCAACAGCAAAATTGCATGTGCAGTGTCATGCTTCACATGCACAGCTCTGCCAGGTGTTTGCTGGGGGAGGCAAGAGCAGAGTGGATTTTGTTCTCTTTGGTGGGGGCTCTGTTCAGTGCCCTTGGCCCCATGGAGAACAATTCCAGGCAGGGCAGTGGGGTCCAAGCCTGCCTGGGTGCTGGGGAGCTTCCCTGGCTGTCTGCAGGACAGCTCATGTGACTAACAGCCATAATGAGGGGATGGACTGTTTGCATTCTGGGCCTGAATCCTTGTGCTGCTATATTTTTATCTCAATAATTTCAGAAATGCTGCTGTGAAAAGAGCTCTACCTGTTTGTTTCTGTAGCTACCTGTGGTGCACCTGCATGCCACTAAAAATTTGCATTGCCAAACCTTCTGCTGGCAGTTCATAAGCCAAATGAAGGCAGCAGATGAGCAGCAGTGCTGAGGGGAAATCAGAATTATTTTTTTTCCCAGCAGTTTTTAAAATATTGGAATAAAAAATGTCAGATGTTTACTCTTTATCACTTGTATGGCAATAAATAATGAAAGGTGTAAAATAATCAACTTCTAGGCTGTTGGGCTTGAGATTAGAATTATTTTAAGGGGCAGAATCTGGTCCTGTTGTGTTAGCATGCTTTATTCAGTCATTCATATGCAACAGCAGTGTCACTCAGTGACTCCTGAAATGAGCACTAATGAAGGTGTCTTTTGTTTTCATATAGATTAAAACATTACTTTATTCTCTTCTTCAGCTGGCATTCAGAAAGACTGCTCTGCTGATGCCTATATCCAGTTTCATCTTTCAATTAGTGATTTGCTTTCTTTTACCATCCAAGTGCTAGTGGAATTAACCTCAGCTAATTATCACTGATGGACTGATCATTCTGTAAGCCTAGAAAGCAAAGCTGTCATATTTTGCCTGAGATTTGCATACACATTTACCCTGTGGTTCAATTGCTCAGTTTTGGAAGTCTATTTTAAGGTTCCATCAGGCTTAGCTTCACACAAGTTTCATAGATTTTTCAGACACAGGAACAGCATCTGTGTAAAATAAGCTTTAGGTGTATTTGGTAGGAGACAAACTGTGAGTTATAAATGCTTGTTGGACATGGTTTGAGACTTTGAGTCTGGGTTAATGATTATTTGTCTGATATTGCTGTGGTTTTGGGTTGTTTGTTTATTTTTTTTCCTGTAGAGCCTTAAGAGGAAAATTCAAACTATTAGTGGGACAAATTAGCCTAACTGCACTTGTTGATTTTGATTTTCTTCTGTGAGGATAGTGAGATCTTGTTTGTAATGTACCTCACTGGGGCAAAGTAAATCCTTCTTGCTGATGCAGTGCTCAGGTAACTACAGAACTGAAACCATCCATATAAACAGAGAGCCCATGGGCTGCCTGCAATGCAGGTCAGCAAAATATCCTTTGTAGATGCAAGGTCCAAGCTGTGTTCTCCTGCACAGAAGGCATTACTTGCTTGTTCCCACTTGGAAGCATTTGATAGACTTACCCACATTAGAAACTAGTGGTTTTGAAAAATGTGTATCTTATCTCTGGAATTTACACCGTTTTTTCAGTAAAATGATAATTTATCTGCCCAAGGAAGACCTTTAATTTCTCAAACCTATTCAGAGTGGCTGCACTACATACAAGTTGCCAACTTGTAAAGCTTTTCTGAACACTGTTGTGGCTCCAACAGATTATTTATTGCGCAGTTGAGCTTGTGAAACCTTCCCAAAAGCTCCCAAGCTGTCACAAGCACAGTTCCATTGAAAATTCTTCGTGGAGCTGGGATACTCCAGGAGCAAACAGGGATTCAGGTGCCATCAGCCCTGTGAGAGCACTCTGCTTCCCCAGGAGTAAGACAAATAACAGAAACATGTTACACAAAACAGGGCCATTTTCTATTGCCTTACAGAGAGTTTTATCTACTGAGGTGAAGTGCAAATGGAAAACCCTTTTGTGATGAGAGGAGTTGTGTGTCCTTGTGCCCTGTTTACCCAAAGGGGCACCAAGGTGAAGGCACTGGCAAGAAAAGACCTGAGAGCTTGACTTGTCAATTCATGTGTACTTAATTTTGTCCTTTTTTTTTTTATTTTTATTTTTTTTTGCCTTGGCAGTGATAAGAGCAAGACACATCCCATCCCAAAGAGAGATGAAGCAGCACCATGCCAGGCATGGGGCCCACAAATGTTTCCTAGCTTTTAATTGAAAGTGTTCTGGTTTAGTTCACTTGGACCAAGATTTCAGCCAATAGGAAAGATGTGGAATTTAAATCACAAAAAAATCTAACCTGTGGACTTTGACTAATGCTGGGATTTGTTTTGTTAATCCACACAGCTCTAGCTGGAATGAGGGGGACAGAAAATATAAATTGTGCCAGCCAAGGGCATGTGGTGCATCTTGTGTGCCAGCAAAGGATGTTTGGGGATCTGAAAGCATGAGATGCTGGTGTACAAAACAAGAACACAGAAGATAGAATTTAGCATAGCAAGATACAATTTCTACACAGAAAGGGTGGAAGGAGCAGGACAGGCACAACTGGGGCTCTGTCTGTTGTATGGCACCATAAAATCCCACCAGCATCCAGGTCTGTAAAGCTCTTTAAAGCAAGTTGTCCTCCTGGTAACAAATGAGTTGCATGACCCTCACAGCTGTAAAATGGATGATTTTTCACCCCTAATGCAAAGTCTCAGTGAAATTCCACCCATGGGGACAGTGAGAGGGGAAAAGGAGGGAACATTTTTAATAGCTTTAGGTTTGCTCAGCTGAGAAAAAAAGACATTCTGAAGCACAATATTCCTTTTTCCAACTGTAAACCAGGCTCCTCTAGCAGGAAAAGCCTGGAACTTTAAATGCAGTTCTCAAGGCAGGGAGGAGGAGGAGGAGGATGTTTGCTCCCAGCACAATCCAACTGACTGCATTCCAAGTGGGCATTTGGATGTCAGGATGGTGCAGCCAGGGCACAAAACTCAGCTGAGCCCATCTGCCAGGAGGAAAACTGGGGGGAGGTGAGTGGCACAGAGCCTCCAAGCTGGTGGCAGGGCTGGGAGCGTGGCTGGTTTGCTGGAGCTGGGAGTGCTGGCAGCAGCCATTCCCTGCAGCAGCCTGGCCAAAAGGAGCAGAGCAGGCACCAGAAGGGCAGGGAGCTGCGTGGCTGGGACAGGGACATTCTTCTGTGTCACAAGTGGTCAGTGTTTTACCAGCTGAGTTCCATAAATTGGCCCTGGGCTGTCAGTGCTAGTGCCAGCTGTTGAGTTTGTAGCAGCCATAATCTCAGCAGGGACAAACAGGGAAAGATGTATTGACAAATGGCACTGAGCATAATAAACTGCTCATCTTTATGAATGCTGGGATCCAAATGATCAAAACAGATGTACAGTTTCCAGATCTTAGCTGCACTGTCAGAATATTCCTGGTTTCCTCTTGCATAGTCATCCATAATGAAAAGAAAACAAGCAGATTTGCCTTTCTCTTGGGTCTTTCTTTATTGCTCACTCAACATTAATTACAGAATATTGTTGGAATAGCAGACTGGCAGGCACTGGCACCCTGAACAGAGCGTGTCGCTTATTCCTGTCACTTCTGCATGTACCATGTAGCTAAAATTATCCTCAGGACTAGCACAGCATCCACATGGTCATGTGGGAAAGCATCATTTTTGTCTACCCCTTTGTAAATTTAAATTAACCCAGAAAAACATGTCCTGTTGAAAGGCATCAAAATGGAAAATGAGTGAAGGCTGCCATTTTCCCATTGAAGCCATAAAAAAAGGAGGTAGGGAGCCAAAGTGGAAGCAATGTTTAATTCAGATCTGTTAACACAATGATTTCTTATATTTTCATGTCAAGGGAATAGTAGAGGGAGAAAAAGAAGACACAGTGGAAATATAGGCCTTTAAAAATATTTGGACACAAAAATTCTCTCCTGATTTATATGTGATTTGCAGGTTCATCAAAATGACTTTTTTACTTAGTGTTGCCTGAAGTGTTTGGGGTCATTAGGGACTTTTCAGCTTATCAGATAAATCCTATGTACCCTGCCTTGCTGTTTGACTATAGCATTTTTTAAAAGACTTGTCAAGTCAATGGGTTACCACATCCCTAAGGCAGTGCATTTAATAGTTATAAAGTGCTGTCCTTTGCTAAGTGAAATACCGAGTGCTGAGCAGAGTATACAATTCCAGAGCCATAAGCAAAAAGATGAGTTCTCATCTATTTCCCATGTACAATAGGCAGCAGAAATTCAGAATACTGCCCGTTTCCACTGTGCCCAGGATGATAAGCATATTGCTTATTAAGTATTAATGTTATCAAGCTGATGCATTAAGTCACAAGCAGAAGTGACTCAAAAATCAGAACATCTCAAATCTTAGACTTTCCAGTTAATTAAAACCTGCCCTCATACAAACAGCACCATTACTTGGTGGACTTAAGTTGTATTCCAAGGGAATTGAGCCTGTTTGGCTCCAGGCTCCCAGAAAAGATTATGGACAAGGACTTCATGCATCCTGTGCTGCCTCAGGCAGCCCTCAGTGAACCACAGAGCTGGCTCCCAGGAATGGGGAATTGCTAAAGCCTTAATGGCCCTGGATGGAAACTTGCACAATTCTTACCAGCTTCCCTTCTGCCCAACCATTAGATAGCAGAGAGGAAGCTGAGGATCCCTGGATTTTTGTCTTTAGGTGACCAATATTTATTTACTGGCCTCAGTGATGCTGACCCCCTTTAGCTTTTCCCCCTTTAGTATCCCAGAACCAGGAGCAAAGTAGCAGAGAATCAGGACCTGTGTTCACAAAGGGGATCTTGTTTTTTAACTTCCCTCTGCCCTGTATCCTCTGGTTGTCAATGTGAAAGACATTTAATACTTGAAATCATTTAAAATAAGTTAAATTAGGAATAGCAATTATACTGATCTTTTCTGGGTATCTGCTGGCTCAGTCTAAGGAGTAAAATCATTAAAACTCTTTCCTGCAGCCTGTTGAGAGAAATAATATTTAGTGGGTGTTGAATTTCATATAATTCAGCTCAGTCTTGGAAATTGGCAAACCTTTTATGCTCAATTAGATTTAAAATCTGCTTTCAATACCTCATTCTTCATATAACTGATTTGTAATGGAACTCAGGAATGAATCAGACAGTGACCTCCTCGAGCAGGGATATCTGCTGTCCTTAATGCAGCAAGAGTCTCAGACAGAACCCCCACCTTTTTGGGGTTAGCTGAGGAGTTGAGAAGAATTTTCTTTTGCCCCAAAACACCACAAAAAGCATTAAAGAAGAATAACTTAACCACCACGTTGTTCAAGCTGAGCATGCATGAAGTTACATGGAAATGCCATCAGGCTTTAATGCATTCCCTTAGTAGCAACCTTAGCAAGCTAAAGGTAACCATAACATGGATTATGTTAAGGCAGTGCACAGAATGAATATTACTTGTATTTTTGATATCCTGCCAAGTCAGGATATCTTGCTGTGAGGTACAGTGAGTTTTTTGGCTCTACACATTTTGTTTTTCTCTGCTTTCCCTTACACTTATACTAAAAGTAAATTTCAGATCTGTGACTTCCTCTGCTTTATTTCATGCAATCTTAACATATTGTTTCATCCCTTTGGCATTAATGTCTGGCCCCAACTCAGCTAGAGCATTTGTTTTACTTTTAATGACTATATGATTAAAAGTTCAATTTGTGTCCCTTTTGGGGGGTTGGAATATGACACTCTCTTTTATCATCCCACCACCTTATTTTAAATTTGCCCAAGTCAAAGTCATGGAGCTATCAATAAATTTTAGCTCAAAAAAAAAAAAAAAACCCACCAAGAAAAATTTAGAGAGAAAGTATTTGATGGGGGCTTGGGTAGCTTATGAGATTTGACAGAGTGTAAATTGAGTTTTTGAAAATTGTTCTAACTTTTTAATGCTACTTCATCTTCTCCAGAGTCTGTAAATAACACATGGGATTGTAGGGATCCTATGCATAGAGATTATAAACTTAGCACACCCAAACCAAAACTAGAAATTACTTAATTCTGAGGTAAAGCTGCTCTCAGAAGGTGTCCAGAACAATTTGAGAAACCTAAGCTTGATTTAGTACAGCTGAGCTTTCTAAATGCATCTTCAACTTAAAGCATTTAAAATATATTTATTCCAACAGTATAATCTTTATCTGTTTCATTCTACCATTCAAAAGAAATGGGTCTTATCTTGGAACTTCACAGTCTAACTAGACAAGAGAAAGAGAAACCAGCAGGATGTGAACATTATTATCCCTGTTTTGGCAGGTAGGGATGTAAGAGATTGCTTGCTCTGCCCCTCACATGAACTGAAGGCCTAAACTCTTATTTTTCAAGATTATGTCAGCTGTCTTGGATACAAATCTATTTTGTTTTGTTTATACTGCCATCAAAACTCTCAGCATATTTAGAACAAATAACAGCCTGGTACATTTTTATTTTATTCAGCCATGTAATAATCCACATACAAAGAACTCCAGGAATCTTCAGGGTTAATCCCAGTCTGTTTTCATTGATTGGAATGAGTGTCCACTGCTGATTTTAAGGAAACACAGTTTGGTCAATAAGTGATCTGTTTCAAGTTACCACTCCTAAAACACACTAAAGTTTAATTCATGGACAAATTTACTCACAAGTTTTATAGAATAATCAAATGTCTTCCAGGCATGTGGTTTTCTCCTTATACTTCATTTTTGTTTAATGAAACCTGTCCAGAGGCGTTCACTTGACCATTTCAGAATTCTGCTTGCCTGAATTTAATACGTGGCATTACTCAGGAATGTGAATCATTACACAGTTATTGCAGTGGCTTTCTGCATGTCCAGATTAGCCATCATCTGCTTGGATATTTTGTTTAGCCTTATTGAGAAGTCTGCACTTCCTCAGTGTACGTTCTGTAAAATGATAAAGTTTCTGCTGCTATTGAGTAATGAGGTTTTAGAGAGTGTTTAGTAATAAGGGGAATATTGCTGGTGGGAAAGTGGGAAACTATAAGGGCAGGAAGAACCCAAGATTAATTCAGAGATACTATTTCCTTATTATCTATGGTCAACTAAAGCATTTTTCAAGAAGCCACAGGAGCATTGCATACAAAGAAAAATTATACTTGAAAAATATGATAGAATTTGAACCTTCATTCTTTTGGTTCCCATGGACCTCTCCTTTTTCCTAAATGAGGTACTCTGGCAATTTCAGAGGCCAGACCTGATCTGTGGAGCCACTTGTTTTCCAGTGGGCCACAACCTCAAACCATACACTGACAGAAATCTGTTTCCTGTGGAATTCTGCCTTGGGGCTGAGTTGTGGTTTGGGGTAAGCTCTGCCTGAAGCTGCAGATTTTTCCAGAGTCAGTGAAGCATGGACATACTCTGGAGATGTTCTCCCTGCTAGGTCTCCAAAACTCTTACAGTTAGAAGCATAAGGGCTGTAGAATGCCTGTGTCTTTGGGAAGCAGAGCAGCACCATCCTGCATGACAGTGGGCGAGTGAGCTTGTGTTTCTGGGTGATAAAAACTCTGTGGTGCAGACTGTGTAGGGCAGGGGAAGAAATCCTCACCCCTTTGGCTGCTTCAGTCCCAGAGCAGATCAAATCCTGGAGTTCCTCTCCCCTCACCTCCAGCACTGGGAATCGAGCACACAGAGTTGCTGGAGTGTTCTCTGTGCAGCCCAGTGCTTCCACTGACTTTTTTTAATCTCCAGGGTGATGAGCTCTTATTACTGCTCATCAATTTCAGCTGTTTCATTTTTCATTAGGATTTTTTTTTTTTTAAGTGACAGTTTAATATACTGCAACTTAAAACAGTAGTCCTAAAAGTCTAGCAGAGCAGCTAAGAGCAAGGAATAGCCTGAAGAAACGTATTCATTGCAGAAATTGTATTTTGGAAACAAGGCTGACATACCTTTCTCCTCCTGTTCCTGTGTGCTGCCACTGTAACGAGAAGCCACCCTGGGAGGAGGGCCAGGAAATGCAGGCTTTGGGGTACAATCTAAACATGTGAGAGAGGAGGAGGAAAAGCTGCACACGAAGCAGGCACAGATGGCACAGCACTGTGGGACAGCAGGGCTTGTTGGAGGCAGTGTTAAGTAGACAGTTTGGGAACTGGCTGTGAGTTTTAGCAGCTGATTCAATCAAACCACCTGCGCATAGCCTGGTTCCACCTTGTTTTGCCTACTGCAAATTAAGAGGTATGGTGCTTTCTCTGGGAGCTTTTACTTCAAATATCTGTGCACAGCTGCTGGTGCTGCCCAAGTGCATAGGACACACATTTATGTAAAATGCACGATTGAGGGTACCAGCAACATAAAGGCCTCAATTTGCCTCCTTTTTCACTCCATCTCCTACTCTGATCCCAAGATTCTGTGTTTAATACATACCAAGATTCTGTGTTTAATACATCCCAAGATTCTGTGTTTAATACATCCCATGATTCTGTGTTTAATACACCAATACAACATTAAGAGGTTCCAGAGAAAGGAGAGAAAAAAATTTTAGGTCTTTAGGAATCCTAAAAAAATTTTAGGATTATGTTGATTTTGATTTGGGAATATTAATTAGAGACTAGTAATCTACATGTATGAATGGCATGAATGATCATGAAACTGTAATATGTTTTAAAAAAGGTCAGTGCATTTGTTGCCTCTGAATGTGTTGCTGAGTTTCAGAAAGGAGAAAATAACAGCCTGTGTAAATTAAGCTTTTCTCTAGTAATGTGGATAAAAATTTGGCTTCTTCTCTCTTTTTAAGCTCCCAGGTGGATTTTCTTTCTTATGGAGGGGTGCAGAGGATTAAAGGTTTATTTCTAAGAAGCTACAATTGGCTTTTGGGGCACTCAGTATGCTCCAGAGACATTAATATCTAAACCATTCAGGGATAATTGCATTAGTTGTCTTTTCTCCCAACTAAATTATTTGAGTACATTCACAGTCAATTTTGTGTTGACAGGGCATGAATTTCTACTGATGGGAATAGAAAGCTTTGTAATATCTCAAGCAAAACATCAGTCTAAACTTTCATTTCTAAAAGAATATCATTGGAGCAGGGACTTTGTAGATTATATATTGCAGATGGGAGAGAGAGAGATCTCATTTGAACAGTAATGGGAAGCAGTGGATTTAGCAGTAGACAAACCATGTTTCTTGCTGGAAATGTTGCTTTCAACCCAATAAAGCTTCTGTTCACAAGCCACTCCTTCGAATTAGATGGTTAATTTTTAATGCATGTAGCAATTACTGATGTGACAGATAGCAGACCTGCTCTTGCTCCCATCCAACTCCGTGGGAGTTCAGGCATTGATAGCACATGGGGAGGCTACAGATGCAGTTAACAAGGCATGATGAATGTCACCTACACTTGTTTCCACCTCTACACAGGAATGCCAGTAATAGGTACCTGGTGGCTTTCAACACTGGAAGGTCTATCTGAGCTCATCTAAAAAGTTCAAGAATTGGTGAATATGTCTGATATAGTAATTCCTTCTTTCTTATCCAACTGAATAGGAAAATTTCAGTGAATTGACTTTTTGTTTGAATACAACAGCAGACAGCACACAGCCCAAATTAAAACTGGATCCCATCTTCCTGCTGCCTATGTTCTTGTTCAGTTCTGGGTTTTCAATCCTCTCTTTCTTTGACCACATTATTTCTTCTTCTTTGAATATCATTCTTTCCAAATTTCCATTTCTTTGTGGCTTTCTTTTGCTGCATCTTCAGATGCCGGTGGCAGCTCTCTACCCTGTAATCCACTTCCACATTTTGGAATGCAGACAGTGCCTCCTTTTGTTTTTTACTACAAGCAGTTATTTGTAATGGCCACCACTTTCCCTCTCTGATGTCCACAAGATCAGCCTTTCCTGACCTTACAGACACAAATAATGCAATTTACCTGCCAACGAAGTGAACTATTTTGAGAGCTGTTATTTTCCATGCAGAGCAGCCGATTCCAAAATCTTCAAGACATAAAAATCTATGAGTAGCTCATAAGTTTTGCTCCTGCCTCCCCACACACATCCAGAACAGATGTAGACAAAATAATGTAGCTTTGTTTCTATTTTGTCAAAGTAGGGGGGCAGAGAGAAAGATAAGGCAGGAACCACATTTGATTCTTAGATTAAAATTTGGTGTAGAAAGGTAGACATTCAGTGTTCCCACAACTCTGAGGAGAGATTTACTGCTATGAACCTGCTGAGACTGTTTAAATTCAGCTAGCATTAAATTTTACCTGTTATTTAAATACTGCTGCACTAAAAAGTCAAAGTAGTCACTCTCGCTTTTGTTCAGGGGTCTTTGCTAATATGAGATAAGAGACAAGAATTAGGGAATGTCACAATAGCAGTTGACATTCTTTGTCTGGAGCAACAATTTTGTGCAATAAGAATGAAAAATTGTCATATAATTAAAACTGTATCTTCTTGCACTAGGAAACATAATCAATGTTGTATATAATTTGGCAAATTCCTGTTTGGAAGCATTAAGGATGATTCATCCCCAACTGAGCTAATTGTTTGTACTCCCTCACAGTCAATGAAGAAAAGACACTGCCACCTACATCCCACTGGCAAGGACTTTTCCAAAGAGCAGTGTTTGCAAAGCTGGTAACATGGCCAGTTCCCAGCTCCTGAATATTTATTGCACTGCAAAACCCTGCTGCAAGTCTTGCTGGATGTGATTAACAAATATGGACATGTTTGTTCTCTTAATAGCTGTAATATTTTTATAAACTGGGATTACAGGGTTTGCAGTGTCCGATATCGGCTGGGCAGCGTCAGTGGGGTTTAGTTGTGATTGCTCAGATTTTAGTGGAATGCAGATAAAACCAGCAGCAAACTGATGAGCAACAGACTGTCAGCTCCTGCTTTACACAGGGGAGTAACTCAGCCTCTCCCACTGGAGTGGGATTTGTCATGAAAGGTGTTAGAGGGACTGACGTTGGTTCATGGGGGGAACCTCCCTGAGTTTTGCCTGCCTGGGAACCTGCACCTGCTCTGCAGGTGTGGATATAGGGCTGGCTGCAGCCCTTGGCTTCTGAATAACTTCAAGGTTGTTCTAAACCCTAAATCTGAATTCAGATCTGGATGTGACTCATTGATGGGTCTTTGGAGCTGAATTTTGTTGTGGGTCTCCTCCCACACTTGGAAATGAATGATAGAAATTAAGGGACTGTTCGTCTTTAAGAGCCAGATCTCACACCCCAGGTAGGTGCTTTTATAATAAAAGGTAGGACCACGTTGTGGCAGCTCTTTTTAAGCATTAGTCACCATTGAATTCACTGTGAAATTCTGCATAAAACATGATAGCATGCTGTGGCATACAGCAATTGCTGTGATGGGATAGAAGAGTATGGAGAAAACATATTAGAAATGCAGTGGGTAAATGAAGTTGACATGCCACATGGGATATTTTGAACTACATTTCACATTTCAGAGGAGAAAAATCAATGTAAAGGGAAAAGAACTTTTACAAAATGAGTATCAGGCTGATCACTCTTGGAACTTCTTTTTGGTCTCTGTTATCTAACTCCAGCCTATAGTGAGGGAGAATTTTTCTGTCTGCAATGTATTCTGCTTTTTTAGAGTGAAAGAACAGCTGTTGAGCAAAAAGTCTGCCTTTGGCAATATCTGTTAATTGATGCGTTTCCTCAAAAAAACCCCAACCCACAACAAAACACGGGAAAGAAAAAAAACCAACAAAAAAGGAAGGGAAGTACTGCAAAGTGTTTAATTTCTAAATATACTAGGTGACCTAAGCCTGTTTAAAAGTATTTAAGAGAACAGTTTTACTGCTTTTGTTTGTCAGAGGCATGATCCGCTTGGTGCTGACTTCAGAACTGGGATGAAATGGGTCAGAGCAGCCCTGGGGGTTCCGGTTCTGCTGTGTCTGAGCCGGGGGTGGCAGTGGCGGCAGCGCTGGGAGGGACCTGCAGAGCCTCTGAGAAACCTGGGCCAGCTGGCAGCACCCATCAAAGGATGGAGCTGCTCTGGGTGGGCAGAGCCACAGCAAGGGAAACCAGCATTAACTGAGCATCTGATTTTCCAGTTGTCCCCATTGATGCTGGTAAAAGCTGTTTGCTGTGCAGGGGAATTCAGCACACTGGAAATGGATGCTTGCCTCAGTCATTGTATTTACCCTCCAGCCAGTTCAAAATTGTTCTCTCTATATTCTGTTTTCCACTAATTTGCTTTGTCCAATTTCCACTGACCCAAATAATCAGACTTTCATTTTCCTCTATTTTTCAATCCACTTGTGCTAAATCTTAGCAGCTGTTTCCCATATCTGATCTGAATTTACTTTTTTTCTTGGTTTTATGGCATAAAAAGGGAAAGGGGAAGAGAGGGGAGAGGAGAGTTAGAGAAACCTGATTATAGTTTTTTGAGCCTTTTTATCTTTCTGATTTTTGCCTGGAAATTAAGAATAGCTATATTTACTGTCACGTTGCCTCAGTGCTAATTTTGCATCCCCTAAGACACTTGGGAAATCAGATGAAATGAACTGGTTTTGTTGCCATTGTGACTGCAGGCTGGGTCTTGCATGCAGCAGCAGACAAGCTCCTGCAGTACCTAATCAGGAAAAGGAAGAACCAGAAAAGCTGTTCTTCTGAAATTCCCATTGCAATATTGCTGATAAAAGTTGTTCAGATAAGCTCCAGATAACCATCCACGCTTATAAGTGCTCACCTGCACCATCTCCAGCTGGGTTTGAGGTTCAGCCACCACTAATGAAAAGATGTGATTGAAAAAAAAGAAGATATGAAATGCCCTCTCCTCTAAACCAGGAGCTATCACTCACTGTAACAAAACATTGCAGATAACACTGCTGGCCACTCTTCTCCAGCCTTTGCCTCAGCTTTCTTACTGATTCTGCTCTTAGAAAGGAAAGTAATTAATTTTTGTCATTACTTAGCAATAATTATTCATTTATGTCTTGGCAAAAAAAGGATCACAAAATTCCACTCTGATGGAAGAAGTTCAAGGCTTTACGATGTGCCATGAAATCCCATGCAGAAATTATGTCCTGTGAAATGTTTGGCCATGGAAAGTTCAAGTGTCACCCAGCTGTAATTATAGCCTTGGTTTCTGAGAGGTTTATAATTCAGCAGCAGAGATGGTGCCAGCATGAACTCAGCCTGCTATATTGAGTATGAGTCTAAATATTTTTCTTCCAAGTTTGTTCCTGAGGATGCCTGGGAGCTTTTCTGTTTTCTTGTGTTTTTTTTTTTTTTTAATGTCAGCTACTTTGCTTTATTGTTTGGTATCTTAGAAAGTCCTGTATAGAAAATTGTAGGTATTTTAATCTGGTCTGTATCACACCTCCAGGAAACGAATCAAAAATGGTTTAGTGTCTTTTAGCCACCTTTGTACATTTGGTTCCATGGTATAAATGCAGATTTCTGGCTGTTTCCTTAAAATGAAAACTCCAGTTCTTGTCCTGCTCGTGGGTTGTGCTGCAGGCTGAGTTTCCCATAGCACTGTGCCCTACAGACTGCTGCATTTCCTTCCCTGGGGCTTGGGGATTTGCTGTAAAAAGGACTCCCCCAACTCTGCTGGGGAGGAATGCACCCTCCAAAACCTGCCTGGAGTCTTGAGCCATGAAGGGACTGCACGAGTCTGGAAGTTTGGATGGGAAGTTAATTATTGCCATCTTCATCCCTCCATGGGATTTAGCTGCTGGAAGAGCCAAGCTCCACACCAGTGTGATGGGAAACTGAAATTCTGTCCTTGTGTAGTGCCTGTGCTCTAAAGCACTGGACACTGAGCAGCTGGGATGGAAATACATTAAAACCTTTCTTTCTAATGAGATACCATGGAAAGTCACATGGGAATTCTCTAAAAGTTCTGGATTAATATCCTGTTAATTATTGAGTGTAATGATAGCTGTGAGTGAGAATGTCTGCTGTGTTTAGTGGTGGGGTTTTGGTCCCATTTCCTGATTTTTACATCCTGACAGAGATGTTGCATGCAAGTGCAAAGATTTTGTGCAGCTTTTGTCTTCTCCTGTTAAGCTACTTGTCCTTGGAACAGATCTGACTTCAGTATGAGGCTGGAGGCTGTTCTCAGTGGTGTTTGGATTTACTGGATCCTTAAAGATTGCTCTGAGAGAAGAGAACAAGCAGATCTGTCGGGGAGCCAGTTACACAGACACCAGATTGTGGACTACTGAGTTTGTGAACTCCACCAGGCTCTTTGTTAGAGTGATCTGGGGGGAACAAAAATTCTCTATGGTTTTTCTTGTATTTTTCCACTAGTACCAGCATTCAACAACCAAAATCTGTAGTGTGTCTGTATGTGTACTGGTGTTTGTTTGTTTTAATGTTTTACTGTAAGCTTTTTTGAATACCATGATTTTCTAGAACAAATCTGGGCTGCAGAACTTCAGAATGATTCCAAGTTCAGTAAAATTTATGTACCAAATAGTGTAAATATTTTGACTTTACCTACCCAAGCGAGAAGGGCAGAAACAAATTATCAGCAGACATTTTAGGTTCGTTCTAACCTCCAGCACTCAGTTTTGGGAATGCAATATTTCAAGAATTTGTTGATTGGTTAATGCAGAGAGACATACATTAGATTAATGTCACAGCTTGTGTTCAGAAATACACATCACAAAAAATAACTACAAGTGTTTCTTCAGACTCCTGTATTCTTGTGCCAAAAAGAGATTATGGACATGGACCTGGGCAGGAAATGACATCTTATCCTGTGAAAAATGTCATACTTTACAAATGTTCTCACTCTGCTTTAGTGTAAACCCTTGAACTTCAGTTTTCTGTGTCTCAAAAAGGGGCCAAATCACCAGATATCACCTGTTCTTGAGGAACTGGATATTTAAGAGACAAACCTAGCTTCACAGAAAATTCTAAGCTTTGTTATGGTATAACGTGGTCATTTCCAAAGTAACACCAAATCAAAATCTGTATTTGAGGCAAACGTGCTGGTTTCCCCAGGGAAAAGCAGTAATTATTTTTAAATTTAGGAAAAGATTCTTTCATTTCTGTAAATTTGTTCACATAAGAAGCCCAGCCCAATGGCAAACCATTGAAACAACAAAAAAACACTCTTGGTTTTCAACTGAAAAGTAGCAGCACCTTTAACACTGGGTAGTGAACATATACAGACAATTCCAAGGTGTGCTTGGAGAGGAGAGGAGCAGATAGATGAAAATTCATGTTAAAGTTCAGATGCGGCTGTGTCTGATCAGTGGCACAGGGACAGAAATTAACCCTCACTTTTGGAAGCCTGGTGATAAAAACTGATGTCCAGGAGGAGAATCCAGCAGGAATTCTCCCTGTGACTCAGCAGCTGTGGCCTCAAGTAAAAGAAACTGGAGGAGGTGCCCAAGGTGCTGTTGCAAGAAAGAAGGGATGAATGGCCTCTCTTTCTGACACTAGGAAATCTGATGTGATGCAGAGTCAAGGAATTTAAAGGCAGTGAGGAAAATAACCCTGCAGAACAGTTCAGGGTCTGTTCCAGGAAAGAAGGATTTGCACCAAATAATGCTGATAACAAAAATCAATTCATCTGAACTGGCTATCAGTAATTTTAGATTGGAGATTAACAGAGGTTTCCAAATCACAAGGATAGTTTTGGAAGAGCTTTCAGTCAGGGACCATAGGAGCAGAGCAGAACCCCAGCTTTTGGCAATAGAAAATGTTGTGCATTGGCTTGGCAATTTTCACAAGCCAGATTTTGCTTCAGCTGTGTCCAGTGGGACTTATTGTTAAAGTGCAGTTCAGATCTGATTCTTTTCCTTCTTGCTCTGAACAATCAATGTAAGTATTTAAGTTTAGTGAATAGCTTTACATAGAATCAAGTAGTTGTAAAATGAGATTTGCTTCACTATCTGATTTACAGCTCTTCTACTTAGGTGAGGTGCTAGCAATATTGCAGGCAATACTCCTTCGAAAAGAGATTAGTGGAGCTTTAATTACAAGTGAAGAATGCATACCTGAAAATACTCACTGAATTTTATTTCGCTTCTATTGTTACGTCTTCATTATTGCTGACCAAGAGGTACCCATTGAATACAAAATGCCATAATCAGCATAAAAATGAACTGAAGACTTTCATGCACTGCATTATTAATGGAAGTTAAGAGTAAAATTGCAACTAAAATAGACCTCCTGAAAACTTCATTAGTTCTTTAATTTGTCTGGGAAATAAATTATCTGATTTAACATGTATAGTAAAAATAGATCTGGAAATACCCCAAATAATTTGCAAGAATATTTGATAAAAAATGTACTGCCTAAGATTTTTAGTGGTGGAGCAGAACTGGAAATGGTTCTACACCATGTGTTTTATTAAAAATCTTACATTTTTCAACATGAATGTAGCAGTTTATGAGCATACAGTGAAATGTGTGGGAGGACATACAAAGCTTTTCATGACACTTAGCCCAGCCCTGGGCACTGGTCCAGTTTCCAGTATAAGTTACAACCATCCTAATATAAGTTATAAATCATCTCCTAAAATCTTCAGAGCTCTTCTGGCATCTGCAAGTCTGTTGGACACTAGGACACATTTCCCCCTTGCCCACGTTCCTGCAGTGGATCCTTTCTGGGCTGCTGCAGCTGTTGCAGGGGATTTTTTGCCCACCAGAAAATTCAAAAGTAGGAATTAATCATCAGAAAGTTGAGTTGCATTGATAACTCCCTTCAACTTAAAAGATGCACACACAGATGTGTGTCAGCCTGGCCTAATGCCAGTTCATCACTCACAGCAGTTCTGTAAAAATACTAAACAACAAAAAAAATAATCTCACAGTATCTGCTACCTGAATAGAAGAATTCCCAGATGTTTGCTATAGTAGGCTTTGGAAAAAAAACTGATATTTTAATGGCAATAGCAGTCAGTCCAAACTGGCTTCACACTCTTCTTCTGTAGCATGTGGAAACTTACTCTGTCCCTTGGTTAAGTTCCTTGACAAGAATGAGCACAGCCTATAGGGCCTAAGATACCCCCAGTGGTAAAGCAGCCAACCTGAAGGATTAAAGGAGAGATGCAATTGCAATATTCCTATATTTTGTTCTGGACTGTGGTTGTCTCTGTAGGAAACTCCCAAATATGCACTGGTAATTATAATTCATGGTAGCCAGAATGAATTTTTGGGAGCTGCATGATCAACCAGAAGTTAACACTGGTACCAGGAAAACAACATCCCATCCAGCTGTTGTTGTATTTTGGGAAGGACCTCAACATCCCGCTCCATCTGTTGGTGCCTTTTGGGGAGAGCATCACCAGAAGACAGTCAGTTAGAAATGGGCAAGTTTTATCTTAGTAGTAGGTAAATTTCTACAAGAACAAGTTTGAAGTTATCCTGTAAAAACCAGCCTGACTCTTCTCTAATGCCCAGATCTGGATGATTATTTCATCCAGAGTCCTTTTAGATAAAGGTCAATGATACATTTTGCACATTCTTTAGTTTGTCAGAATTCATTGCCATTTTTTTTCCTTCCCCTCAATTTTGCCAACGATCCAAGCTCGGTCATTTTTCACATTAAGAGAAGAAAGAGGTGAGGGACTGAATCTATTTGACAATATTAATGTTTGTCCCATGGGATGGCTTTTATATTATAAAGTGGATATTGACTCTCATGGAGGTGAATATTAAGGTTTATCAACCCTTGAGGTATGTATTGACCAAGAAAAACTAGAGGTCACTGAAACATCAAGAGTAAATAAATCTTAATGCTGTCAAAACGGAAAATCAATATGCATATTTTTCCACTTATTTTGAATGTCATTGAACTATCTAGAAATATCTCAATTGTGTACCTGAACTTCAAGGTAATGGTCTTTTTATTAGTGAGAGTAATAAAAGTCACCTAAAGACAAGTCAGAGGTTGGGCAGGGGTTCAAGTAAAACTCTTCCTACTGTTTTTCCCTTCTGAATAACACAGGACAAGGGTTCTACTTCTTGCAAAATATGTAAATTTTTATTTAACCTATATTAAAGGAAGATACTCATCTGTGCTGATTTCCAAGCCAAACCTAAACTCTTTTCCCTGGCTAACTCACTGTTTGTCAGAAACCTTGTTTGCACCACACCTTGTAGTGACAAAAAGCTGCATTGTGCCATTGAATTGGCCTGGCTCTTCTTCAGATGAATAAAATCTGAAGTATGCTGCTGAGATGGAGCTGTGATTTTGGAGTCCTAGACAGCAAGGCATTGTTATAGACTTTCCTAGAAATAGCTTTTCTGTTGTTGCAGTCTGAGGTAATATAAGGTGCTTTATAGTTTTGTGTATGGATGTGGCAGGACTCTATTGAAAAGCCATTGGCAACATTGGCATTCCTTCAGAATCCTGAGCAAACAGGAAGATGGTTTCAGTTCTTGCTATGAAACCAAGTTCCAAGTTGTAAATTATTATCCAAACTGAAAAGAAAATGCAGCTGTATAAGTAGGCCAATAGATGCAGAAAGGCAATGGTTTATCTTAAATAAGAAAACACTTACTGCTTATTTAAAGGCCAATGAGTCAAAGAGGATGAGCCAAATAAATCCATTTAACATGCTTTTAAGCTCACGTGTGAGTAATTGGGTGAGGGAGAAAAAGGGATCAGGGAAGGGGAAAGATGACCCTAACTAAAAATTGAGCTTTGATAGTTTAAAAGGTTAACTACAAAAAAAGCAGCTGCTTCAGGTAACGGTGTATAGGTTCATGATTGAGGATTTCAGGCTGATGGTAAACCATGCTGACAGAAATTGAAGGTTAGCTGCCCACGGCTGACAGGGAATTTGGGCTTGGCTCAGAATTAAAAGAAAATGGGAGATGGGGGAGAGACTTGAGAAAGATTGTTTTTACTTGGTTATTTTGATTGAAAGCATAGGACTTAGCTCATGAAATGAGCTGGCATTATCCCATCACACAACTTCTAATAATACGGTTTTGTTTTCAGCTGGTTTTGCTTTTAAGTGACTACAATTTTAGAGGCATATTTTAGGAAAATATCTCAAGGTCAGGAGACTTGAAGACTACCTGTGCTTTTGCAAGCACCTATGCACATGCTGTACTTTCTGGCTGTGGATTTGCCAGCCAGAATTCTCCATCCTCTGCCTGAATCTCAGTGACCTTGTTGCAACAGTGTGCCCGAGAGAAGGAGCTGCTGAAGTGAAGTCTATGTGCAAAATATCTGGAGTGTTTGCTGTTTGGTACCTGAGGCTAAAAGTTCACTGAAAGTAAAAAATGAGCAGGTCTGACCTTAATTTGGAGCCCAATGAATCAAAACCAGTCTTCAGTCAGGCCCTTGGCACTGAAGGATTATTTGCACCTCTGCGGCCGGAGCTCTGGGGCTGCTCCAAGGCAGGCATGGCTGGCCTTGCAGCTCATGCAGCTGCCTCTTGCTTCCTTGTGACAGCACTGTTGCTTCTCTGACCATGCAATAGATGCTCAGAGAGCTAAAAAGGTGATAAGTAAGGGTAGTATAACTAGGGAGTTGTTATTTGCTGGCAGGGTCCTGTCCTCATCCAAAGACAGGAAATCATGACCAGGTGAAGCCTTAAGGCTGCACATGCAATCTGGGAAGTGCCCCCAAGGCACAGATGGAGTGACATTAGTCAGGCATGGACCTGAGCTCTGCTGCCAAAGGCTGGTCCCAGCACACCCTCATGCTCAGCCCTTCTTGCCCTGGCCAGTGCTCACTCAGCAGCAGGGAGCCTATCCAGCTCCCAGGCAAAAAGGGATTGGGGACAAGCAAGAGACTGACAGGGAAGAGGGGGATCATTGCTTTTGTCATGGTGGGTTTAAATGGAAGTGCACAGGGGTTATGGGTCCCAGGTGACAAGTAAGGAGCATCCCATTGTGCTGCTGCACACATTTGACTCTCCTGGAGCAGCAGCTCCTTGAGAGCATGCCATGGAGCGACCCCACTTGCTCAGACTGATGCTGAAGGAAGGAACAGAACTCCCAGCCCCAGCTCCTACTCCTCTCTCTAAGCCATGCTAGATACTTTCAACTAAGAACCACCTATCCAGTTATTTGCACAGTTGAAATACAAACCAAGCCTATTTTCCCTCCTGTGTATATTTTTTTTCCAATTACAGCCTTCTGCTACAAAGAACAAGCCACGTCTCCGTGGACTTGAGAAGAATCCTTTGAATTGGGAGAACTTATTTTTAAAGCCAAGTAATAAGTTTGTCAATCACTTCTTTATTATCAGTCACTCTCTGATGAACAACGTTCAGACTTTAATATCAGCAAAGAGATGAACTGAGGAATGAATGCTCAAGTAATAACCTGTAGGAGTTTTTATGGCCTGCCTCTGTTTCTGAAGTGTATACACAATGGCCTAATTTAACATCAGTGAATGCAACAAATTCCCTTTGGCAACTGCAGCATATGGGAATTACTTTTTATGCTTTTCTAGAAGTGCACAAAACTCCCATTAGCATCACGTGTTATATATTGGGGGGTGGAGGGAGAAGCCCCTTAATCTGTGTTGGGCTTAGGGTGTGTTTTTCGTTGATAGTTTTTGTTTGGGTTTTGTAGGGCAGTCCTACCTGCTTCTAGAATAATTCAGATGGGTAACTATATTGAAGCAAATGTCATGGCTTCATTACTGCACTGCAACAGTTGTTACAGGAAAATATTCCTTCTAAAAATTGTACTTGGTTATTTTTGCAGTTCAGGATCCTAAGCACTTTCTTAGCAGCTGATTAAAATATTCTTTTGTGGTAACATCTTCTATCAAGGTTTAAAATACAGATCTATCCATTGCAGCTCTCTTGTGCAGTTCAAGTACAGAGCCTGAAATATCTGCATAATTAAGCAGGACCTCCAGAGAGCCTTGGAGGTGTTCCGATTTTGTTTTGTTGAACTAGATACAAGAAAAAGTTCTTTCTATTTAGTTCAAAAGTTGGCCTAATACAATTTAGGAAACTGCTTTGTTCCTTGGATTGCATCTCACTGGATTTTTCCATAGGTTATATTATGATAGGCAGGGGATTTTTGATTTGAATATGTAACAAGAGAATGAGGGGCATAAATGTGGATCAGTATTCTTGACAATTTTGGTTGTTTTAAGTTTGCTCTAACCTGTGTGAGACTACAACAGTATTTTTGATTACCTGAAGTATTTCTGAATAAATGAGGGGTATTTTTTTTTTTTTAAACACGATGGCATAAGATATAAAGTATATTTTCCTTGATTTTCAAAACCTGGATTCAAAAGACTGGCATTGGTGTTCAGGGCCCTGTGGCCTGGAGTGGCCGCTGGCTCCTGAAATCCCGCATTGTGCAGGATGCCTCCCAAACCCAAGCTGGCACCAGTACCAATATGGGCTGGTTTGACAGAGCCAAGTGGCTCCTGCTATCTGCCACCAGGAACCTGGGCAGGTGCATTTTGTTTCCCAGGGAAACAGGCCGACGTTCGTTCTTCAGGAGCCTGTGACCTGGAGTGGCCGGCTGGCTCCAGAAATTCCACATTGTGCAGGATGCCTCCCAGACCCAAGCTGGCACCAGTGCCAACATGGGCTGGTTTGGCAGAGCCAAGTGGTTCCTGCTATCTGCCACCAGGAACCTGGGCAGGTGCATTTTGTTTCCCAGGGAAACAGGCCGACGTTCGTTCTTCAGGAGCCTGTGACCTGGAGTGGCCGGCTGGCTCCAGAAATTCCGCATTGCGCAGGATGCCTCCCAAACCGAAGCTGGCACCAGTGCCAACACGGGCTGGTTTGGCAGAGCCAAGTGGTTCCTGCTATCTGCCATAAGGAACCTGGGCTGGTGAGTTTTGTTTCTCAGGGAAAAGGGCCGGTGTTCGTTTTCAGGAGCCTGTGGCCCAGAGTGGCCGGCTGACTCCTGATATTCCACATTGTGCAGGATGCCTCTCAGACCCAAGCTGGCACCGCATCCAACTCGGGCTGGTTTGACAGCATCAAGTGCCTCCTGCAATCCGCCATCAGGAACCTGGGCTGGTGAGTTTTCTTTCCCAGGGAAAAGGGCCAGCGTTGGTGTTCAGGGGCTTGTGGCCCGCAGTGGCCGCTGGCTCCTGAAATTCCTCATTGTGCAGGATGCCTCCCAGATCCAAGCTGGCACCAGTGCCAACACGGGCTGGTTTGGCAGTGCCAAGTGTCTCCTGCAATCTGACATAGGCAGGAAAGCATCTCCAACCCCTTCCCGTTTTCTGTAAGTTCTGAGCTGAAATGAGTTTGACCCTGGTAGATGCAACTGCTCTTTGATATCAATACATGTCTAGCATGCTTCATGTTTCAATTTAGTCTGCTTATCCTCAGTTAAGAGGCTATCAGAAATTCTTTAATGACCTGGGACCATCTGTATGGAAATTGGCAAAATAATTTTGCAAAAAGGGTGTTAAGCTGTTGACAGGATGACGGCACTGAGTTCTCATACATTACCCATTTCATCTGTGGATTTAGTACCTTCTGAAACTGGTTTCAAAGCTTTTGTGGAAACATGCACAGCGAGCATTCCTGTATTTCTTTTAGAAATGAGGAACCTGATATAGAAATTGCAACTCCAGAGGAGGTTTAGTGAAAGAAACATTAGAGATTTGAAGACCGAGTCCAGGAGCATCACAAATTTGAATTGTGAAAAGCAGCTATCCTCGCTGTCATGGGTCTTTCACAGGAATAATTTAAAAAATGAGATTCTGTTCATGGGAATTAAAGATCCGTAGAGTTTTCCAAAGGACCAGGAGCAGAGCATCACATTCTCTGGCCAGGATTTTCTCTTCATTAACTACTTGGCAGTGTGCTAAACATCCAGAGGTCGAACTGAGCCTTGCAGAATCTGGGCAGTTGTTATTGCCTGTTTAACTGTAGCACGATTTGAAGCTCACAAATCTTGTGGCGTTTTTTCTCCCTAATTTCTTTCATAATGTATTCAAATTAGAGGGCAATTATTTTCTTTTGAACTGTATACAAGTTAATGTTGAGGGTGTGGGTTGACCTCTTGTCCAAAACCAGTAATTGTCTTCATGTGCAATCAAATTGTGAATATGCAGAGTAAGGCTCATGCAGTAGTTAACATGATTCTGGCTTTATGGACAATTTTGTAAGGCTTTTCCAGACTGTCTCTGTATTTTTAATGTGCCTTTAGCAATGCAAGTCAGATCAAAGGGAATAATTTATGCCTGTTTCTAAATGGTTGGCAAGAATTTTAACAGATATTTTAAGTAATAATTAATTAGGGATATGGTATGATAATTACTACAGAAACATAGGTCTTTTATTTAAATAGGATAATAATCATTGCTACAGTGAAAGACTTGTTTGGATTATTCAGAGAATCTCATTTCTCAAATACAAATTTGTGTATGGAATTAAAAAAAGTAACAAATGATTTTTGAAACCTTCCATTGTCAGAGCATTTCATTTTAGTGCTTAGTTTTTGTAATCATATCTTTTTATTTCTGAGTTTCTCATTTGTTTCCCATGTTCCCATGGGGAATAAGTATCCAATTTTCTACTTTTTGCCCTCACAGTAACTCCAGTACTTGTTTGGTGTTGTTTCAATGACTCTGTTTAGATCTCAAGCAAAAAACAAGCTCATAAGAGAGTTTCTTTTCCAAGAACAACAGATCATGTAACTGAAATTTTCAATTTCTTCTTCTATACTTGAAGCTCAGTGTCAAGTCTAAATCTAGTTATTAGTCTAAACATGTTTGGTGAATTATAGTGGTACATTATGTGCATTTCCCTACTGAAAATAAGGCATTATTATAATAATTATTTACTATAATATCCTTATAATAATGTATATTATATACAATACTATAATAATGCATATTATGTAATCATAAGATATTTCAGCTTCATTATATATTTATTTTAAGGCTCTTAATCTGCCAGCTAGGACCAAGCTAGAAAACACTTTGGTAGGGCCATTTTTGCTGGAGTTTGCCTTTCTAGCAGAGCTAAAATGGTAGCTATCAAAGGTGCTGAAATTCTCAATCTGCTAAAAACTAGGACAAGGAAAATGCTGACAGTGTTAAACCATCCTGCTTGATAGCATGTAATGCTTAGACTTGAATTTTGAGGTTGTAATCTCTTTAGAGCTGTGGTCTGCTCTGGAAGAAGTGGGAAATGGCAAAGAAGGAACTGTTAATGTTAAATGATCCTCTGAGTACAGTTCCACCTTCTTGCTCCAGTGCTTATTCTTCTCCTGCAAGTGAAGTTTTAGAGAGTTTGATCACTGCACTGCCACACCTGAACTCCTGGGCAGGTTGGGTTGAGGGCCCAGCTGCTCTGGGCCAAGGCACTGCCCAGAATCCATAAACGCATAAATCAATACATGCAATAAATGCATCTCACTGTTCCTTGCATTGGAATTGGCCAATGTGGAACATCCTCAGTGGAGCTTTCTCTTTGATAATTTTGGGAAAAATTCAAAAGCTCAAACTGGCAAAGCCAAAGGTTCTTGGGTTTAGATAGTTCTGAAGATTAAACAGGTTTGGTTTTCTTTTTGTTGTTTTGCTGGTTGGGGTTAAAAAACCCAGACAGTTTAAGGGCAAATGCTGTAATGTCAGGATCATTGATAGAGCCATGCTCCTTGGATTCAGAAGAAAACTACTTGCTCAGAGACCAAGGGCATGTACAGGGTGAAAAATCTTTGTTACACCATTCAGGAACAATGACTACATTGCCTTTTCCCTGGAATGAGTCTGCTGCCTATGTCCTAATCATTAAACTGGCATCTTGCAACATTTATATACTGTATGATGAGCCATAATTTCCATATCTCTTCCAAAAATTCCTCTGTGACTTGGTGCTCTGCCATTTTCTTTTCTTTTTTTAAGCAATAGGAATAAAATAAAATTTAAAAAAAAAGCTTGCAAAATTGGTAGGTGGAGAAAGGAAATTAAGTAGCATTTTTTTGGGAAGCTACTTCTGTGGCTTTTAGCTGAAGGCTGAAAGGGAAAAATCATTATGATCAGAAGAATTTTCTTTCAAGATCCACCTCAAATCTATAAGTTCTGTTTAAACTTCTTTCTCTTCAGATGCCCCCTGGTCTATGTTAAGTCAAGGTCTGTTCAAGCCCTCTTCTCAAGTGTTTATGGCCTTTTCCCCCAGAATCTGGCTGTGAGTGAGGAAGGAGTTTGAAAACCTGTCTTTCCTTTCTGGTGCCCTCGTGCAGAGAAGGAGCACTCAGTGCATCCCTTTGGACTGCTGGGAGCAGGAAATGTGAATGCAAGCACTCACAAGTGAGGGGCTGAGCAGACATGAACAAGATTACTGTGTTCAAACATAAGCTGCTTTTTTCCCTTCCAATCTGAAGAAATATTTCTCTTTTTTTTTTTTCCACAAGCCACCAGTCTCAGCAAGGATGAGTTTTTCTTTCAGCATCTCAGCAAATTTAAGCATCACAATGAAAGAGCTGAAAAAAAGACAAGCCTGAGCAGAGAGTTGTTTGGGTGACAGCAGTTTCAGGTGCCTCTTTGTGGGAATGCCCTGTTCCTTCAGAGCTGAATTCCTAGATCAGTCTGATTTTTACAATTGGAGAGACAGCAGCTTGTGCATATGTGTGGAGAGGAGATTCCTGGCTCTCAAAGCCTGTTATTATGAGGCCAGACTTTCTTTGAATGCTGCCTGATGCCAGTGCAGATGAAATCAGCAGATTGTAGTGTAATATGGTAACTGCTCACAGAAACTGGTGCGAACAGGGAGGCGGCAGCTAATCGGATTAAGGAAAAGTCTATCACAGCCACAGCTGTCAGTGGATTTTAGCAGATTTTTTTATCACTGTTTGTGTGGGAAAACACATGATTCAGGGAATCTAATGAAGGAGATTGAACTAATAAACAGAAGTAGTTTTTGATCTGATAGGTGCTTTTCTGAGTAAAGTGCTCTGGAGAGGCTCAGGGAAAGTTTTCATGTTACTCTTGTGTAGAAGAAATAGCACAGAGATATTTTAGGAAGAGGAAGATTGTGGAAGTGGTTGAAATGCTCCCTTCACATCTTACACGAGTTAACAAAAAAGGTTGTTTTAAAATGCAAATGCCCTACTCTAGAATAAAAAAAAAAATAAAATATCAAAGCAAACCACCTATGGGAGTCACTCAGTGCCTCTACCTTCCCACAAACACAAAAATGACACTTTTCCAGGAGAAAGAGGAAGGAATGAAACAAGGTACAGGGAAACAACAGTTCTGAGAGAGATGGTCAACTGTTCTGAGATCAAGTAACTGCAAATGGAGCTGAGATGGTCATCCCAGCCATAGCCCTGAAAATTTTCATCATCTGACATAAATGAGACAGCAGCTGGGATGGGGCTTGGCACATCCTGGGCCATTTGTTTTAGTCCCATGTTTGAAAGAGACTGACCCAAGAGTAGGTGGCAGAGGCACCACACACAGGCAGCAAATGTACTTTGAAATCAGCCAAAAACTGAAGTAACAACCAACTCTGTGTTCCTCTGTGGAGATCTTGTGGAGATCTTTGGGGCTGGTTTTTCAGGGAATATGTTTCTTTGTGCTGGTATTCAGAGTACAGCCACTACAGATTTCAGCTTCTCCAAAAAAAAAAAAAATATATATATCCGTGTGATCACCAAGAAAACTGATGCTAAAAACCTTTCATCTTATAGGAGCCCCTATGACAGAGAGGAAAAAAATGACCAAATTACAAGTGAGAGCTGTGTTTTCATGGCCACCAACCCTCAGTGGTTTTTCCTGCTCCATGCAGGACTGCTCAGCTCAAGCACAGCTCCGTGCAATGACAGATAAAACCTTTGAGGGTCTTGGAATCTCTTTTAAAGCTGCACTATCATAAAAATTGGTGCTTTGCTCCAATTATAGGTCACAGGAAAATATCCAGCACACCTTCCAAACACAAAAATGCCATGATTCTGAAAAGAACTACAGAACATTCTTTTGGTCTTGATTTAAAACAAGTGGTGCTACTGCTGGTATGAGTCAGTGTAACTAGGACAGGAATCAGAGTCTGTGTTTTAATAATTAGATCATGACAGAAAAAGATCAAAGAAGCATTCACAGTTTTGTTGGTTTAAGTTGTAACCTCCATACTGAAGGAAGCTTTTATTTCATTCAGATTCGTGGCTGTGTCCAGGTTGGGGTGAATGTACCTTAACCTTCAAGCTCCTCTCTCATCATATATTTATATCAGAATTGAGCAGTAACTAATTGAGGTTAGTTGAGGCAGAAAAGTACTTTCGACTTGCTGGGTACTTGCTGTGAATGAAGCTTCCAAAAGTCAAGGCAGAATCCTTTAATCCAGCTTTCTTTTTATATATTTATATATTTTTTAATTTTTTTTCGTTTGGTCAATTAAACCTAATTGAAGGAAAGCAGTTTATTCTGATTTTCTAGTGATTAGAGAAGAGGAAAAAAAGGATCTTGTAGAACATGTGTGTTGTTCTTTAAAAGGAGTAAGCAATAATAAAACTGAGAAAATGCAGTGTTCTAGAAGTTGTTATGTACATCTGTTGTTTTTCCTGGATGTTTTTAAAGAAAATAATTCTAGAAATATTCTTCTAAATTGCAATCATCTTGCTGGTATTGCAGGTTCTTCTTTTGCCTCTCCTGTGTTCTTTCTCCACTTTTCTGCAGGGTCCATATTCAGGGACGATCTCTGGGGGACTTATGAGATCCCTTTGTGTTGCAGTGTTGAATATGTTCTGTAGGCAAGGCCAGAGCTGCAGTGGGACTGGAATGGGGTTGGCCTTTCTCAGGTTCCTGAGCAATGTTGCAGTGCTGTGGCCAAAGAACAAATGGGAACCAAAACGCTGTGCTGTGAGTTCAACTGGGACATGGAAAAAACACAAAGGCTTTTCTTTTCTCTGATATCTCAGTGCCTGTCATCTGTTTTTTCCCCTTTGCTGGAATTTTGCTACCAGGGAAGAAGCAAAAGCCGTTAGCTCAGTACATTCAGATTTCATTTTAATCCAACCCCTGTATTGGCTTGCAAAGCTGGAGGAGACTTCAGACATTGTTTCATCAATTACTGACACTCTTCTTGCAGGATTTGTTCTCAGGAGTCCAATTCTTTGTGTTGAGAACCCTTTTTGCTGCCAAAGTGACATAAAAATATCTTGGTGTAAGACCTGCTTTTCAAAGATAATATCTCTCAGTGGAAGAGTCCTTTGGCCTTGAGGGATCTTCCTGTCTGTCCATTCTTTTTCCCTTGTGTGCACACTCATCACTTCATATCTTTTCTTCTCTTCCACCATTCAAAACAAGAAAATTGCATATATGTCAAGTTAAAAATTTATGAGAGTAAACAAGAATTCATAGAATTCAGTGTCTTTTTGATAATAAAATAACTAGAAATGCATATCTTAAACAAGTTTCTACATCTTTGGCAGAAGAAAAATAGAGGAGAAGGTAGAAACAGAAAAGCTCCACAGTAAGGAAGATCATCTTGTCATGTCAAATGTTTTAGTACTCAGCTCTGTTGAACTTTTTCCAGCCCCACCTTCACAGTGTTCAAGTTTTGGCAGGTACCTTGCAAGGCTTTGGCTTCCATGAGCAAAGCAGAAACTGCACAAAGATGCTTCTGCACGTTATCCTTTCAAAACCCAGCTTTTTGCTTTCCAATTTTCATCTTATTGTAGAAGTCATGTACGTGAGGAGATGAGAATCACTGCAACAAGAGCAGAAAAGGAGGCACTGGGCTGACTGCAGGGCTGTTGTTACTGTGCCCAGTAATTGGCTGGTGTTGAGTAAATCAGCCTTGTTAATGCAGAATGATTCAAGACAATTAATTCTTTTCAAGCCAGGAGAAGGGTTTGTGCAGCCCAGAAGGCTTTCAGAGGGTGCTGCTAAGGAACCATTCCTGTTCATCCTGCTCGTGCAGCAGGACATCCCTGGGGTGGCTGCAGCCGGAGCTCAGCGCTGCGTGCTCAGCCCACAGGGAGGGATTGGGTTTGATAAGAGGAGCCTGACAGGAATATTGCAGCTTGAGGAGCTGTGCAGTGTCATAGCAGCCTTAAACAGTGTTGTTTATTCAATTCATCCCCAAGCTTAGGCATCCTAACCTGGCATTCATGTGTCATACAAGTAACTTTTTGGGAAGTCACTGGTCAAGTTCCTTAGACTGCTTAGTCTGCTCCTCAGACCCCTTCAGCTCTCCTTAGAGCACAAGATCCCACTTTCCTGTGCTTTTCTACACAGGAAGCTACACTGGAGATATTAATAGCTAATTTCAAGAACACCTGGCTCTCTGAAATTGAAGAAATTCAATTCCTGGGAGCTCAAGGGTGCCCAGCTTGGATTTATTCTCCACAGAAGATGTCTGGGAGAGGAGCCATGCAGTGACTGAGCTGGTAGGAAAAATCTGAACCTCAATGGCATTGGTGAAAATTCAGTGGCTCCCAAGAATTGTTTCATTTTTGGAGAGCCAGTAAATCTGAACAACATCTCTGATCTTTCAGAGGTATTTCCCCAGCCAGTTCTGCTCTCCATTGGACACATGCAAGGTATTACACAGCAGCTAGAACACCTGGCCAGAAGATATCCCTTTTGCCTTACTAGAATCTACTTCCTTTTCTCAGTTAAGTTAATGGCAAAATTTCTGTTACCTGTAGTGAAAACAAGCTTGAGTTTTTGATGCTTCCAGAGGTATTTCCCTCTGGAATTTTTTAAATAATGCTGACTTGCCATGTTCTACTTAATGCTTCGAATTTCAGGAGGGGTAGCTTTCTTGAACTTGTAAAAATAGCATCTCCTGAATTCTTCTTCTGTATTTTTGTGGGAAAAGAAGAATCCAAAGAGCCCAGCATCACTCAGGCTGCATGAAGCACAAAATATCAACCCTAAAACTCATAACCTGCGCAAAGTGAGACTGCAGGATCAATTTTTCAACATAATAATATCACATGCAAATTCAGTTTGGGAACAGATGCATTTGTTTAAGATGTTACAACCCCCTGCTGTTTTTTACAATCCCTATTAGCTATGCCACCATAACAGATTGTCAGACTGGATTAAGTTGAGCCAGTTAAGAAATAAAGTTTAAAATAAAATGCCTGGCTTTGCCCCAGAAGCCACCGGGAGTGTTCAGGCAGGCAGTTGCCATCAGCTGTAGAAATACCAGGGCTGCACAAGGGTGTCTGCCTTTGTCTTATGTGACATAGATACTTAAGCTTTATTTTCCAAAGTGATTCAAGAATTTTCAAGCTTAATTCTTATTCTCTCTTACAGATCCAAATGGCTTTTCCCACTCTTCTCTCTAAATAAATAAATGATCAGCTCTGACTACCCACACCAGGACAGATAGCTGCACTCTACATGCGTTCCTCACTAAATATTTCAGGAGATATCCTAGAAGCTCTCTGTTATTAAGCAGTTTTGTCATTCTGTGAACCATCAGTTACTGAACAGTAGCTTAAAATAAGCAATACCTCTTCCATAGTAAAAAATAAAGCTGTTGTTTTAACTCACAGCTGCACTGCCACCTTGTCTTTCTGGAGACTTCACTGTTTAGCCAAATCTGCTTAAGTCTGCTGGGAAGTAAATTATTCTCTTTTCCTTCTTCAGGCCTTTCCATAATGCATTTACATCCTTAAGTGTTTTAAAAAAAAACCCAACCCGAAGTAAATCATATTGAATAATATACCAGTCAGTCCAAGTGTTTGATTCCTCTCCTCAGCTAGTCTGGTCTAGACTCAGAGTTTTCATCTCCTCTCTCCAGTGGGCCCTTTAGAGGGCTCACCTCTACCCTCTCTCCATAACTCTGCTCCCCCTCAGCCTGCATCAGAGAGCTGACAGGGAGAAGCCATTCAGCACTCTGCAATCCTTCAGGGCACAACTCATTCAATCAGGATGGGACAGATTTATGGCTCCTGCACTTGGGTCCCAATTTTCTGCACTGACATCCTGATTTGTTTCTGTGACATTAGAGGTTTGCCAGGAATGATGTTTGCTCACTCTCAAGGTACCTGGAGGAGGTTGTTATGCCAACAGCCTGGGACTGTCCTGCAAAGGGCCGGGAAAAGGCCCTGACAAAACAGGACCTGCTTGAGTCTGGGGCTTCTCTATGTTTTAAAAGCATTTTGATAATCTGGTTTTCCAGTTTCTAACAGAGCACAAATTACACAACTCCAGTAAGACTGTTCTGTAAGGGGGCAGTGTGAAACCAATAGACAGAAAACCTTCTTGCTTTCCAGTATCCATCACGCTTGTCAGATGTGTGTAAAGTATATGCCATCTTGTGTTGACAAGCCCAAAGAGCAGCTGTGATTTTTGAAAACTGAAATTGCTTCTGTTGTTTGCTCTTTGAAAGGCAGGCAGTAAAACAGAGCATGCAAAGGTTTGATACTGCTCAAGTTGCATCTGCTAGCTATCCCTCAGATTTTCTGGGAGAAACATGGAAATGAATGCATAAAACACCTGAGTAATATTTCTCACTAGGGCCACAGGGATAGGAAGAGAAGGGTACCCTGGTTTCCCAAAATCTTGAAAGTTAATCAGTGAAAATTGTGAAAAGTCTTTCAAAAGTACAATTAGGAGGAGCTTAAAATGACCTGAGCATGAGATAACCAACACTTGCCTCCATGGAAGGGCACATTTGAGAGATTTATTCCCAGGGAGTTTATCAGACATGAACAATTCTGGAGCAGGTATTGCAATGTACATCAGCAAACACTGAGTACTGAAAAGTGCTGTCAGAGTCAGTCAAAGGTATTGTGTATAGCTCTGAAAAACAGATTCTGTGCTTAGCTTGATACACAAAAGCTGTGTCTAGCTTAATTTTGTTGATCATGGTGGTAGAGGATTGATAAAGGCAGGTTGTTGTTTGTTCCCAAGTGTTTATAAACTCTGTCTTGTGTTGATTAGATATCTTAAGCTTAGAAAAGGCTGTTGTAGTGATCCTCACCTATATAGTCCTGGATATAGAAGCTGGTTGAAATAAATTCTGTTTCCAGTCAAGTAGCTGTGGTTGGATGATATCAAGAAGATTAAACCAGAATTCACTCAAGACAGTCCTTTGTTTCCCAAAGCAGCAAGGGTCCTTGGATTTTTGGTTGTTTTTTTTTTTTTTTTTTGCCTCTTCAACTCACCTTTAGATGTATTAATGTGTAACATCCCTGTACTGGTTCCATGTTCAAAAGAAAAGGGCTGTGAAGGAGTTGAGGATAGAGGAAACTCTTAGATCCATACTGTGAATTAGGTTTCACTTCTTTTACAGTGCTTTTGTTTGTTTGTTCAATGGCTTAGCTTTGTTTTAAATATTTACAGTGGAGAGTTATGCAGCTCACAGATTGTCCCATGCTTGTGAAAAAAGGGCAGGCAGGTGATAACTCCTGCTGCAGTCCCATTTCTTTGTTAGCAGAGGAGGCATGAGAGGCAGAATCAGTGCTGCTCCCAGTGCAAACAACAGCTGAACCCACTGCTGGCTTTGTGTCACAGGGCTGTTTTTTCCTTCTCTGTGATATACTGTCTTCCCAGAGCTGCTGCAGTCAGAACTGGCCCTGTGGGTGATAGCCCATACCACTGTAAATCTTCACTGCAGGCAACATTGCTGGGCTGTGTTAATCTGGACTGGAGAAGCAGCAAGTACCTCTCTCCACTAGGTTAGTTGTGGAATTCTAATTTTTGGAGGATGCTTTTTTCTCTGGGTGATTCCCCTGCTGTGCAGGACAACCTGTGCACAGTGAAAAGGGAGGGCAGCTGCTCTGAGAGGCCACAGTGCAGCCACTGGGCAGAGCAAGGATTCCTGCTGGATTGTGACAAGCATCAGCTGAGGTTTTATTCCCTGCTGTCAGCAGGTTTCCTGCTGCTCTCCCAGTCTTTTGACTGACCTAGATATGCCATTTTCTGGGTCTTTTGCTAGCTGCTTTCCAAACACCCTTTCTGTTTGAGCATACCAGGGTATCCTCAGCAGACCAGGCTCACCCTTCATGCTGGAGCAGGCACCACCAACACTCCAGCCTGCAGAGATGCATTTCTTGGTGCCCACTGTGCCTCTTTCACCCTGTTTATGGGTTAACACACCCCGGCCACGCTGGGAAATGTCCTTTGCAGCATGCCTGATCCTGGGGAGGAGGGTGAGGGTTAGAGACTGTGGGGTTTGGATTAAAATGCTCAGGGCAGTAGAATAGGGTGCAGTAAGGGCTCAAGGTGTTCCTGTAACACAGGTTGAGCCAAAGTTTATGGGATGCTGAGGCTGGGCTATAAGGACCTGCTGGGGAGCCAGGGATGAAAGACCTGTACTTTGAGAAACAGGAGTCTGCTTCCTACCCTAACATTTATCTGTAGCTTGTACAAAAGCAGCTTCCCACCCATCTGCCATGGATGTGCCTCCCAGCCTGGCCTGGGAACAGTTGGGGCTGGGCTTCTGATTCCCTCAAGGCAGGAGGTTTGCTCATGAGGGCTGAGAATGTGCTCCTTGAGCAAGATCAAAGGGTGAGGTGTTTTTCTATTAGCAATAGGGTTATTCACACTCAAATTTATCAGTTGCTCATCCCTCTGCATGCAGTCAAGGTGCATTGGTTAATTCTGCATGGGAAAATTGCCCTGGAAAACCAAATACTTACCGTAGCCTTAACTGCTTCCTGCAAAGTGAACACTGCACAGCTTTAATTATCATTTAAAACCAAAGGCTGATATCTCTGAAAACAGAAGTTTCTTCTTGAGTTAAACAATGATGAGGAGATTAATGGAGCTCTGTAGGAAGATGATTTTTGATGGAGATGAAATGCTGTCAATCATCTGCAATTTCAGATGATTGATTATCATTGATTAGGTACCCATTAAAGTGCAGTCAGCAGTGCCCACGGAAGAAAGGGGCAACTCATTAAATGAAGAGAATCAACCTGCCACCCCATCACAGCCCCATTCCCATATTCTCTATTACTGCTTCAGGAATTCAGGCCTCATGAGGCTTCTGTGCTCTTTGGAAAAGGGTGCAGTATACAGCACATTGCAGTAAGAGAGAGTCCTTGATATGCAAAATGAGCCGTGCAGAGATTTCTCTTCATTTATTTTATTTATTTTTAAAAGTTTTGAACAAGGATAAATTATCCTCTGAATATTCCCCACTTTGAGTAGAAGCAGCTCAGTGTAATCGGAAGAGCAGCCTTCAATTTGGCTATTCCCAGAGTAGGAGTATGCTGCTAAATCATCTGTTATCAGTGGAGCTCTAAAAACAAGGCTATTGACCATGAGATGAATTTTGTCACAAGCTTGATGTAGGAGTCAGTTTTGACATTGCTCTAAATGTTCTCTTGTCAAAGGAAAGCTCTACTGAGAGCAGATGTATAAAAGTTAGGCGGGAGGTTTTAGATTGCATAGATGAGAATGAGACATCTGATTTACCCAGGCTTCTGCTGAGAGTTGAGCATTTCACTGTCCTTCATGCCTTTGAAAAATCTCCCTCTAAACCACCATTTTACAAAATGTGGTAGGAATTTAGTAACAGGATAAGTCAGATTACATCTGCAGAGGTTTCTTGATTTCGATATCACAACGTATGTTCATAACTCCTCTAAAGGGCTCAAATGCTTTCATGTCACTTATCACGTGCCATGTGAATCCCTGCTTTCATCTGTCCCATAAGATGAATGCATTTTATTCCATTTGAACATGTTTTGGCAGCTTCAGAGAAATTTATTGGGAGAAATCTTAGCACATCCCTTTATGCTGATGGAAAATTTTGACATTTGCAGCAGCCAGGCCATCGAGCACTGATGTTACTTCAAACCACTGGGAACTACCTTTGTGCAAGCTGTGAATTTGGTTTTGCCAACTTCATTTTGGATTCATATTTTAAAAGTGTAACTCATAACAAAAGTGAAAGCTTATGTCGACTCAGCACTGCTGCTGTGTATTGGGGGATTAGAGAATTTATTACATAAATGAATTTGTGTGAATATTTATGCTTCATTAGTTGCTCATCGGTGTGGAACATAGTATGGGAACTTTGTACTTACTGATTTTCTCAAGTTAAGCTGCCAAACTGTTCGTGACTGATATTCCCATATTAAGTGTGTGCAGCTTTTAACACTTGACTTAACAAGTACCTTTAATTTCACTGAACAAAGTTATTGATCATGGGGCTTGTTGCCTGGAAGCTCCATTCCTGATTGTTAATTGAGCCATTGATTTCTTTTTTTACCGTTATCATTAACAAAAGGGTGAATGCAGCATTATAAAGTGGTCTGCTTAGACTGGGGAGGGGAGGACTGTAGCTGACCAAAGGAAATTCATGGGGTTTCTAAACTTACCACAGCTGAAATCAGCTCAAAAACTCCTGTTGAACGAAGGGAGAATTTTAGTCAATATGGATTTGATTTGGCAATGTAAAGTTAAAAGGAAACTTGAGCAGATTTCAGGGATGCCAGACCAGAGCTGGTGTTTGGTATACATTCTGGGTATTAGCATGATGCTAAACTCAACCCACCAGGCCTTGCAGAGAAAAAGCTCATCTCTGTGAAAACTTAGTGAGCAAAAGATCAGGATTTCAGGTGAGCAATGATGCTGCTCTCATACGGGGACCAGGGTAATATATATCATATATTTGTGTCTGGTTTTATAGATATGACCTGTAAGTGCATTTTGTAGAGTTGTGGCAGCCAGTGGCATGCAGCATGTTCCTGTTTAATTAGAACTGCTTTGTTGTCTTGGAACTATGATTACTGTCCATGAGGTCATCTCAAGTACCTACAGGTAGCAGAGGAAGTACCTCAGTTCACAAAAAGCCTTTTGCTTGTATTCTGTCATGAACAGCTTCTTTGATTTTTAAAACAGAACAGAAACAATGTTTCTGTCTCAAAGGCATATGATGGAATTAATCTTCCTCTTTTCCAATGGACATTGTTTTTAGGAACACATGCCATGTTATTCAGAGAGCAAGCTGCTTTCTCTGAGCTGTCTCAGACTTGCACGGTGATTCTTAATTAGCATGACTAGTAGGTACAGTCTAGATAGTTTTGAAAAATTCATTATTGCTGTCCTTGTACAATCACATCCAGAAAATAAAAACACCTATTAGAGGCTACTGCAGAGGTGCTCATATTCATGAGCCCCCTGCAAAACACTGTTGCAGTTTGACAACTCTGGCAAGGAAGTATTCATGAGTTTACGATTTGAAGTGCTCGAGTTCTTTGTAGTCCTCCAAACAGTTTCCAGAAACTATTTTATGACAGTTTTAAAAGACTTCAAAGTCTTTACTCTTGGGTATAGCGGCTTTCTCTGGAAGAGAGGAGTGTGGCAAGAGGTCTGAGCAGAGGTAGTAATGATTCAGGTGACATCAGCTCTCCTCATTTCCTGACCTTGTGTGCCTGACAGGTTTAGTGAGGGTGGAAACAATGCTGATTTCTGAAGACTGTCAAGTGCGAGCAGTTTTCTGCTGAGTTGTAGGAGGCTGGAGATCTATAAACCTTTTTAAGTGCTGGGAGGAATGAGAGGGCATTGTTTTCATTGCAGCTGGTCTTTGAGTCAGAAAGAGAATAGTAACTATTGAGGGACAGACCCCTGCAACAAGGCTAAGCCTTATTTATTAACTAGTAAAATTTCTTAAAAGGAGAATGAGCAAGCAAAATTTTCTTAGCTCTGCTGCTGTGGGCAAATAAACATGAATGCAGAAGTTGTGAAAATAATAACACAGCATGAAATTATATTGCTAAGCAATATAAACACAAGTTCTGCCATTTTGAAAAAATCAACAAAAATCTGAATAGCATTTCAAGACTATCCAAAACTAAAATACTTTTCACTGGAAAGCAGCACTCCAAAATTTTGGTTAAAGGAGAATAATTGAATTATTAAAAATTCAAACCATTTGTCTGCCAAAGATGTTTCTGTACCGAATCTGTACTGATTCTATTCCCACTCCAGTTAGCCATAATTTTAAGGAGTTCAGAATGTATTTATTGAAATAAAAAGTCAGACATTAAATTGGTGGGGTACCCAGTGGGCCCTGAATGGACTGAAATGTTACTGTGGGAGCACAGTGCTATTTAGCTCATATTTATTACCAGTCTTTCAGGACAGTCTGTCAAGCTAAATAGCCTGAGCTCTACTGAAGGTCTGGTTACTTTCTTTATGCCTGAAAGGAAAGATGAAGATGTGAAGATACTCAGGAACATTTAGTGGTTTTCCTCTATGCAGGACTCAACCACTGACTATTAGCACATTTGTCTTTAGGAACACAAACTGCAAGACTGAGTAGTGCACTTCCATGGTATTTTGTACATGGTATTTTGTCCATAACCTAAATAGTTTCTGGGATACCATTTGGATACTCACCTCCATGGAAAAATGCACACGTGTCTGCCTGGGGATTTTTTGTTCACAGATGAGCAGAGAGGTAAAAATGAGAAATTTTAGGGTAGCACTTAATGAAAAACCACGTTTTGTATCCAAAATACTCTTGGCTTCTGGGAAGGCTATACAGAGATCTTCTGTCTTATGAATGCTTTGGATCTATGATTAAACCTGGCAATGGAAACAATCATAATGAGCCTACATGAGAAGAGAACATAAATATATGCCAAAGCCATTTTCTGTCCCCAAGGTAAGGCTTTGGTATTAACTATGTCATAATGATACAGCCAAATCCTTACCTCTCTGACACAAAGGAGAAGAAAGCCACTGGCTTTGGGCTGGTTCTCCTCCATCCTTTCCTGCCCCTGCTGTTAGAACTGTACCTCCAAGTCTTAGAGAGTGCCTTTTGCAACCTCATGACAATGCTGTAAGCTGTAATTTTCCATCTAAAAGTAAGTCACACAGTGCACACACCAGCATGAAGTACATGACCTTTCTGGGGGAGCAAATCCTTCATTAACCTACAATGGAAACTTAATGTACACTAATGCTATGGGACACCTCCTTGATCCTATCTCGTGCATTAATTGCTGAGAAATTCAGGTCCCAAGACCCCTCTGAATAGTTAGTGTCTTCCCAAAGACTTAATAGGATGAGGTTGTAAGGGCTCTGTGTTGGTTTTTCCCTATATTTTTCCTGTACTGAACACATGTATACATTCAGATCCTGGCTGGACAAATCACTCAATCTGCAGCATTCGCAGCTATTTTGTTTCCTCCATCCTGTTGTGCTAAAAATGATAAAAAAAACCCTTAAAAACCAGCTAGTCTCTCAACCCATTTGTTCTCTGTCCATATAACATAATTAATTGAATCTGAGGCCCAATTTTGAGCAATCCAGCGAAAGACCCTGGCACTTGGCTTCTCATGTTTGACCTGTCCAGCAAGAGAAATAACTTCCAAACACCGTCAGTGAAGTGATTACGAGCAGCACACAGAATTTCCACCCACCAAAGGGATTTGTTTTTAAGCTTCCCTGAACTCCAGTATCTGGACGAGAGCTCTGGTGTTTAGAATTAATGATGTCTTGGGTTAGCTCACACAGCTTGCAGCGCTCTAGGTGCTGCGGTTTGATGACTGTCACTGTTGGTTGGGTCAAGAATAGCTGCCACAGACATAATCAGCATGTTTCCTCATTTTATCAGCCTGGTGCAAGAGGTAGTCATTTTTTCCAGGGGACAGAATTAATGGGTGAATGCGCTGTGGGGCTGGCACAGGCTGCCTCCAGTTTAATAGCTGAATTAGAATCTTTTTAAACCCTTGGCACCAAGAAATGTGATTTCCTGATGCTTAGGGCTAATGCTGTGGTAAGTGCTGGGAAATCTTGACTGATAGGGCTAAGAGTTAACAGAGACAAGAAAAAAAAAGCACAATAAATCTTACCTGAAGTGTTTGCTATGTATGAATTGCATATGTGCATATATGGATTGGTCTGAAAGGTTTGAGCACATGCAGAGAGATTAATTATAGTTTAACCTGCACTTAAGAGGATCATCAAATCTAATATTTTTTCACTCAATATTTCAGGATTGCTTCTGATGGCCAAGCTTAGAGGGAGAAAGATTTATAGTCACGATGTGAGAAAGTTTATCAAATAAATAATGGGGCCAAATTAAACACATTGATTAACTATCATTCACTATCCTGTAATCTCTTAATGACTGAGGTCTAATTTAAGACAGACTAGAATCAGGATTAAATTCTGAATTGATGTTATTATTACATGTATTCATTAGGTTCTAGAGGAATTCAGGAGAGATTAAAAAGGCACCTGTGAGTTAAAACCAGCTATTAATGGGAGAAGTTGAAGGACTTATCCATATTAATGCTATTTTTCTTACTCGGGTCACCTAATGAATGGAAGCATTGAACTTTACAGATTGTTTGTGCATTCATGGTTTTCATCAGCCCAGTTTATTGTCAGAAAATCTGTAGAGCACCTGGAAATATAATAATGGCCACCATGTTGCATTTACTAATTGCAGTAGCAGAAAGCAATTAAAGAGCTTTTCAGGGCAGTTGAAAGGGATGGGATTTGGTCAGTTCTGCAGCAAGTCCAATGCAATAAAAGGGAGGGAGAATGGGAGAGGAAGGGAAAAAAGCATGGTTTGTTTTAATCGACCTGTGAATTATGCTATTTTTATTTAACACTTCAAGTTTCAGACTGTTTAAGGTGTGCCAAACCAATGACAGCCTCCGAGAAATAGATGCTCCAGTCCAGGTCATGCTCAAGAAATCTCTTCATCACCTGTACAATTTCCTCTTGTCTCCAGAGTCCCTAAAATTAAGTTATTAAACTTGCATGTTTGTGTTTAGGAGTTACAGTGAAAGAAAAACACATCTTTTTCTGGTGCATATTTCTCTGGTGTACAGAAAAACTCTCAAGAATTTAGTTTTAAGATCATTTAAGTCCATCTCTTCCTTAATAATCTTTTCTTAACACTTTACATTCCTAGGTGTGTGATGTTTAATGTCTGCATGATCATTAATACACAAGTAACCCTTGCAGAAATGAGGATAAAGTTATGCTGCCCTCTAAAGCAGTTGATTCCATTTTTACTAATGAAGCACTTGCTATCCTCAGTCCCTCCTCTTCTGCCATTTTTAAGGCAGTTTTCTGATGTTTTGCTTTCAGTAAAGAGGCCATTATTCCTGCAATCTATCATTATAAGGAGTGCTGCCTACTTCAGAGAACCTCTTGCAGCCTAACTGGAATCACTCGATGATTTGGATCATTAATATATTGCAAAATGACAATAAGAACTGAAGTGAGGGGGCAGGCAGACACAAAGTGCTGATGAAGATATATCTGCTCTGCTGCTGTCAAAATTCCACATACAAATATAGGAGCCACCATTGGATTTTTTTATAGCTAGAAGGTGAAGCTTTAACACGCCTAAAGAGTATTGATTGTTAACCCTCAGTTTGGTTGGTCTCAGTTTGAGAGTGTACTCAGAACCTTTAAATCTGCTTTTCCTCTAGGTTTTTGTTTCTGGATTTTACTGTGAGATCTTTTAAAGCATTCTGCTACTGATATGTTTTCCTTTCTTAAACTTTGTTGCTGTGATGACACTGAAAAGGGGTTATTTTTCTACATTTTTGTTTCTTTGGTTTTTGGGGTTTTTTTTGGCACATGATTTGTCTGAGTTCTGCTTCTTCCCCTTTTCCTAAAATAAAAAAAAAAAAAGAGCACTAAGCTTGTTCTTAATTAGATTTCATTATATCAATGATTTTTCTAAAGGATTCAGGCTTAGGAAGAGCAGTTGTTCATCTCCTCATCTGCAGCAGCAGCACTAATCTTGTACACATTTGCATGCACACAGGACAATAAAAAGTGACATGATGTAACATTTCAGTGAAGAATTGTAGGCACTGCAGCCAAATCCTGTCATTTAAGACTTTCTGTGAGGAGTGATTTATTCTCAATTTGCCAGTGTGGGTTTTTTTGAGAGAGAGATTGTGTGGGTGTTGGGAATTATGCCTACGCTTTTTAAGCTTTGCTAGTGACTTTGGGTGTCTCTGCCTTCAGGTACCTCACTTGACATTCCAGAGAGGCTCAGTGCTTGGCACACACATACTCAGCTTGTTTAGAAAAGCTCTGCCTCCAGCAGAACCCCCCAAATCATTGGGTTTGACTCTCTGCTACTTTCAGTTCTGAAGCTGTCAATAATGATGGCTGTAAGGGACGCAGTGTTTCAGATACCATGCTCTGATCTAGCAAAAAAACTTCTCAAAGTTAACATTTGCTCCATCTGTAGAGATTTTTAATTGTCAGAAATGTTCTTTTGCTGCTAGAATAGGAGCTAGAAGAGAGGCTGATGGGACAAATCACTTGCTTTTTCACATTATTAGTCTTCTGGAGGCACAGATCAATTGCTTAGAGCTGTTTCTTCCTTTTTAGAGGCAAATTTCTAATCTTATTAATGATAATGGGGACTTTTGCCAACAGCATGATATTCTGTATTGTTCAGTTTAATAATCAGCATGAAACTTATTAACTGCATGAGATATGGTGTCAGAAATCTGGGTGAAATCTCTGGCACTTGGAAATATTAACTGACTTGTTTTGAGTGCTGCAATCTCCTGCAGTTAACATTCTGGCAATTACAAAGATGCAAGCTCCTAAAGATAAGCTTTCTGTTTTGTGCTGTGCCTGTGCTTTATCCTGTAGCCAAAATCCAAAGTAAGCCTTTTTGGAAGCTGTGACAGCTTGGGAGAGTTTAATCTAATTTATTTTCTTGTGATTGTGAACACTTGGGTCCCTCCTGGTTCTACCTGAATTTAGCAATGACTAAATCACCAGAGCACCTCTTCTCAAGCAGTGTTGATTTGGGGGAAAGCAGATTGATATTCCCAGCTAATGATGGCATCTCAATCATGTGTTGATGCTCTTATGGTTTATTTTGTGTTCCTCCATTGCCATCTCACTTTTAGCTAGCAAGAATGTGGAATTCAGCTGCTTTTATCAACCTGTGTCTGGTTGCAGTCAGTTTTCCTTTCCTTTCATGTCTCTCAGTTTCCAAGCTCATCCCAGTCGCTCAATTTTGCCAATGAAAGTTTGAAACTTTGCCTTCACAAGGGGTCAGCAAAGCTTGCAATTTGTCATTTCTAGACACCAGATTCTATAGCAAGGCTCTCATTAAATTTTCCTTGTGAGTATCAAAGGTTGAGGTCACACGGCCCCAGGTTGTCTCGTCTCTGAGGGGAAAGCTGCCATTGGACTGTTTGATTGCTCCACCACAGCTGTGCATTTCAAGAAGTCAATCTTGGGGCTTGCACTCCCTCCAGGGCATATTTCCTCCTCCAATCACAATTTAACAGTGATTGGCTGTTTTAATAGCTTTTGAATAAGTTGTTCTTAAATGTGTTTTCCCCCTTTCTCCGCTGTGCCCAGTATCAAGTTTGCTCTCTGGGTCACTTCTGGTTTGCCCTGATGCTTTCCATGCCTTCTTCACCCTCTAAAAATGCCTCTTAGTATGGACTAATTAGGGAATGTCATTTACCCTTTCCACTTTCCATGGTGCCACGGAAAGGACTGGTGCTTGTCATGGTGCTGAGAAGTTCCCTTGTGACTTTCCCTTACCTGTTCTGCTCTCTGCCAACACTTGGGTCTCTCTGTAATTACTTTCCCAACATTTTTCTGGTAGGAATACTATCTGAAATCTCCCCTTGACAAGTTTCCTTCTCATCCTTCCTGTAGGCTTCTACTTTTCTGGAGCTTGTTGCTTTTGATTTCTTTACTTTTCAGCAACTGAGCAGGGAAGATGAAGACTTTCCACATCCATACAGCCATTTCCCTGTTTACTAATGTTCTATACAAACAGCATCTTTCAGTGGAAGGTTATAGCTAGCATTTCTTCACGTGCTTTTAATATCTTTGGCTGAATCAGGTGAGATTTTAGCAAGTGAAATCACCCCATTCTTCTTTCTAATGCACAGAATTTTATTTCACTTTATCTTCCTGAAGGACCATGGCTTTAGTGTTTAATGAAAAGCACACATATAAATGGGAATTCCTAAACATGATTGACACAAGCAACAGTGCTAACAAAATACTGACTTGTAAAAAAGAATAAGAAATGCAGTTCTGACTTGTGTGACAGTGCCATGCTTGTCTCCTGTTTCAGGCTGGCATTGCTCAGAGCCCCCATGCCCAGTCTGGCAGGGGCTGGGTACAGCACTGAGCCTTTTGGGCTCACAGTGATGTGGAATTTGCAGTCAGAGCCACTTCCATCCCCTGGGAAAAGCAGCCTGGAGTGAAGGTGGAGAAGGGCTCAGCTACAAATCACTGGTGCAAATGCACAAAGAAATTGGTGCTTCTACTGGGCACAGCTTAACGAGGAATTGGGGTACTTAAAATCTTCTGAGGGGGAGCGTAAGAGAGGAGCTGTTACAAAATAAATAGCAAATACTTCAATCTGGAGAACCTCCTGTGCTTTTCGTGTGCCCTGGCTTGCAGCAATTTCCTTCCCTTTAAGAATGAATTCAGAGTTTACAGGTTAGTGGTTCTCACAAAGGATTCTGGTGTAGTTTGTGTGGAGCACATCCTGCAGCTCCTCACAGGGGCTCTCTGTGCTCCCCTGAAGGTGCCCCTGATGCAAGCAGTGCCTCAGGAGCAGTGCAGGTCAGCTGAGGGGAGCACAATGAGGGGAGAGGAGGAGGAGGCAGCCCTTGCCAGAGAGCAGCACAGCCTGCTCTGGCTTGGGGCACTGAGCTCTAAGGACAAAACAACAGGGGCAAACATCCCTGTGCTGGCAGAGGTGCAAACACCCCCACTGCTGCTGGGATGGGCAAACTCTGGCTCAAATCAGAAGTGTTGGTGAGAGTGCAGGCATCAGATCAAAGGGGCAGACATGTGGGGGGATGATCCCTGCCATGTCAGAGCCCACAGCTGGAGCTGCTCCTGCCAGGCTGTGCTGCTCTCACAACTGCCTGGGTCATTGAAGGCACCCCTGAGCACCAGGTTCTGTGGGTCCAAGAGTTCTTTGAGCAGCTGAAGAAAGGTTTCATCATTCCTTCATTCTGATTAGGGGATCACTAACAGACACCAAACCTAAATTCCCCCTCAGTGATGGCTCCACTTGTCCTGACCCAAAGACACCCATTGGACTTCTTGTGGTCTCAGCTCACCTTCACACATTCGGATTTTTCTGTTACTTAAAATGCAACTTTTCCTCTTTTTCTTCCCTTCCTATGTTCACAAAGGAGTTTGTAGCCACCCATTGTGGCCTTCCAGTCTCTCAAGTTTCCCTGGCAGGTTCCTGAGATCCCTATGACAGCACACATCTCAGACCAGGCACGGAGCTTCAGCTGCCCCTTTTGAGCCCTGTCATTGATACACCTGGGGCTCTTGCCTTCAGGAGGTACAAAAAAATAAAACCACCACCACCAACAAAATCATGAACAAAAGGTACAAAACATCACAAACAACAAAAGACTCAGTGTCCTGCTGAGGCACTGGGTGCTGATCTTCCTTATTCTTTCATAATTGTAATACCAAGAATCAATTTCTACCCATAAATTTTTCACAGTAGAGCACGGGAGGGGCTGCAAGGATCCTCTGCGCCAATCCATACAAAGATCTTCTCCTGCTGTTATTGGCAGGCCCTACACCTGTGTTGGTTGATTTATTAGGCCACTCCCTTTGGCCTAATAAACAGTGACATCTGAGCTTCTGACAGCTCCCATTCCTCTGACAATCCAAGGGCTCCTGTGAAGTGTATTTGGTTGTACAGGTTGCATAGCAGTGCTAGCCTCATATTAAAAGGTAATAATAACTTAATAGTCTTTTTAAAAGAAGTAAGTATGACATTTTTCACTATGCAGAGAAATATTTGTGTTTCTAATAGGAACCACTGGGAAAAGAGAGTTTTGGGGAAAAAAATCAGCCAGAGGGAATAGGTCAATGAAAGCTTTAAGTTCTAAGAGGGTTTTATTTCTTTGCTGCTTTGTAGTTCCTGTGGGTAAGTGAGTAAACCTGACAGTTCAAACTACATTTTCCTCAATATCTCAAAATTCATTCAGCTTCCCATGTTACTAATTATTTTTCCACCTGAGAATCAGCTATTTTGTTTCAGGCTAAAGCAAGAAAAAAAAAAGCAGCTTTATTACAAGCATAGGGAAAAAAGAACAAGAAAAAAGAAGAACTCTGCATCTTTGATAGCATTCAGCCTTTTGTAAATAAAAACATAAATTTCTCTGGGCTTTAGTGGTTATAGTAAGCTCTTAGCACCTACAAGGTAGAGAAAGGAGGCGAATCCTCTTCTTTCTCCTCTTAAATGAATAAGCTCTGTGTTGTTTTTGTTTTGTTGTTTTTTTTTAATTATTGATTTCTGTAATTCTAAATATATAATACATTCAGGAGATTTTAATCAGCATAGAATCAGTAGGCTGGTGTGGAGAATTGTGAGTACCATGAGCATTAATTTCAGTTCTTTTTCAGAAAACATCATCCAGACATTAATTAAGTCTTTAATTAGGCATCCTATTAAATTTTGCTTTAGAAACATTAAAGACCTGGCAAAGATACTCTGTCAAATCAATGTGAGTCTTTACATTGATTTCCATGGAATTTGGGCAAGTCACAAAAGAGCTGATTAGATCTTTTTTATGGGGTGACAAAAATTAGAATCCAGTTATCTGACCTACCTCCAACTTTCCTTTTCCTTTGAGTCTTTGATGGTCAGAGAATACACTGTGAGAAAACAAAGGCTGAAGTAAAAATATGATGTCCAGAGCAGTAGCTTAATGGTTCAGATTGTTTGGGGAAGTTCTGTTGTCATTAGGGAAGAAATTTAAATGGTAATTCAAAGCATGGATACAAACTCAAGTAGCCATCACTATATATTTTGGATTTTCAGCTTAATAGCAAAGGTGAAGGACCAGAACTGAGGTGGTCTAAGGACAGACCTTCCTAAAGATAAAAGTTACAAGCAACTTGCAAACAGTAACTTGCAAAATTATTTATAGATATAATTTACAACCAACCTTCAGAAATGCAACCTTGCAATAATGAAATGGGATTATTCATAGAGCAAAAGTTTTATGGTAAGGTCAGAGCTGAAATATGGAAATAATTTATTCTGTGGTTTTACAAGATCCTAGAACACCTTAAAACATAAATTCACACTGCCTCACATGGGTGTTGTGTGGAGCTGCCACTTTCACTGCCTTTTTCCCAGGAGTTTGTCCTGGTGCTGTGAGAGCTGGGCAGGGGGTGGCTGCTCCCACTCACGAGGGTCCTGCTGAGGATTTTCAGACCCCTGGAACATAACCTTGCACCACGGCTCTCAGCAAACCTTGTGGTTATTGCCTTGTAAACCTTGAGGGCTGGGCTAATAAAGCCTAAAATCTGTGGAAGTTAGGCCATTTCCTGAGGGATGTGTTTTGTACCTCACATTATTGTTGTCAATGAGAAGAGCTGATGGTTAATTAGAGGGAAAGACAATCATGGCAGAACTTTTTTTTTTGTTGTTGTCTACATCTACCATACTGGTCTTCCTTTCATCTATACTTTCAGAAGTCTGTTTATATAGCCTCAAAAAAATTTCCATCAAACTTCATCCTATAAGGTATATTAGTAATGGTTTGTCCTTCTCTGCTTCATTAGATAAATTAAACAGTTTGGGAAAATAATTAGCTACATTAGGAAATGTAAAATTTTTTTTTTCTTTTTTTTCTTTCAGAGGGCAGGATGCCATTTTCAAGTCAATTATGCTCAAGGTCTTGCAACTTGTGCAGAATATTAAGCTTCTGAGATGTGGAGCATGGAAGTGACAGCAGAAATGCATCTGTGATTCATCACTGAATTGTTTGATACAACAACTATCCGGCTTCAATCAACAGAAACAAGTGAGCTTCATAAAATGTTCCTTTTTAGCTAAGATAATTAATCTATTTAATTATTTTTATCATTTTAGAGAAAGAGAAACTGAAAATTTCAGTCACGTTAAAATCAAAAAAGATCTGGTTCTGCCATTTTATTTGGATGTAAAGTAGATGGTAGTTTTGCTTGTTTAGGTAGCTGTGATTTCTCATTAGAACAAATGATTGTAATGGGATCAAAAGTACCGGGCAGTTGGCAGCTTTGCCTGGTACCTTGTCCACTCTTGTGTCCAGAATTTCAGTGAATTGTTGTGGCCAGGGGATGATGCAGTCTCAGGGGTCCCAGTGCTCAGGCCGTGCTCAAATGGAGCTGGCAATTCTGATGCTCAGCTGTATCTACCTTCTGTCCCTGCTATATGACTTCAGAAAATTGTTATGATTCCGTGTATCTTGCAAAAAGTATGAATTTTATAAGTGTTTTTCCATCACCATTAAGCAGTGAAAAGCCAAGTAAGGGTAATTTTGACAAAGGAAATTTTACTCTTTATTAGGTTCTCCTTACTTTTTCCTGAGCCTGGCCTGAGTTGAGTGATAGGCCAAAATGTTTGGCATATCCTCAAGAACTTCTTTTGCTCAGATATTTAGCAGCTTTCTGTAATTAAACAATGTTCTTGCTTTTTCAGGCAGTTTGAGCTGCACAGATAGAGCAGCCATGGGGAATTTAAATGCCAAAGTAGATTAAAGGGAAGGGTGTCTCCAGTTTATTGGATGGATCTGCATAGACTGTGAGGGATGAAATGACCAGTAGAGTGGAAATAGATCACTTGGAAATATCCAAATAAGGTTTTCTGACAAGACTCTGTTGTAATAGATTATTAAGGGAGTAGCTGCAGAAATAAGGATTTATCTCCTTTTTCTATTTCCTGGAGGAAGGTGAAAGGAGGGGAGAGAAGATCTAAAGCCAAATACTATAACTTTATTGACTTAATTGAAATTGCTGCCAAAATCACCTGATGGAAGGAAGACTTGAATCTGTCTCAAAGTAACTGCTTCACTTCCATTGTGTTAAAAATATAATAGGAAGTCATGACTTTTTCCTCTGTTTTTTTTTTTTTTTTTTTTGAGAATTTATAAGGGAAAGCAGCCCTTTAGCTGCTTACACAGTGATTTAGATAACTTTGCCATTGCACTGGGTCTCCTCAGATATTTGGCATGTTTAATGAATTTTTCAGACATTCCATTTCCTTTGTAAGTGCCAATTATCAATCTGTGGTAATGAAGGATGGTTTAACGTGAACTGTCAAGGAAGTTTATAAAATTATCATGTCAACACTGTACTCTTCCAGCAGAGTTAGAGAAGGATTACAAGAAAATGATATTGTCATTTAATTAAACAGGGTGTACATTAATATTTCATTATTACTCCTTACTTATTTTTCATCCTGACAAGTCCTAGCTATCATTTTGTGGAGCCATCAGCTGTGCCTAGTGATGATGGGCAAGTCCTCATATGGCCTGAAAACTTGGGCATTATATTGGAGTGGTGCCTGCATGAGGTGGAATTGGTGATTTTTTTCACCCTCCTCATGCTCCTCAATTGTGATACCAAACAAGATTCCAGTGACAATTGACTGTGCAAGTATTTCTTATGTGATTTCCTGTTCTTGCCTCTTCAGCCATCAATGGAAGTAGTGTCCATACCCTAAACTAACATTTTTTGAGGTGCAGTCTCAGACTATGTATATTCAATATTCCAATATGGACAGGCTTAGATTAAATCACTGGCTCTAATCCAAATTTCCACCACTACAGAAATACTCCTTTGCACCTGGCTTTATCATTTAGATCAAGAAAATGAATGTTTTTCCAGTAGTGTTGATAGGTCTTTGGCAGTGCTAATTAAAGAGCATTTGGTTTTCTCTCTAATAAAAATAAATTTGCCCTAGACTCTTTAGGAGGATTTTTGACCTCTCTTGTGGTTACCCTCAATTACTCTCTTTTATTTTGATATTTGTGTCAAAATAAATCCTGTTCTCTTTAAGATATTTAAAGGCTGGTGGAAGTTCTCTATGTGATGGTTCTGTTCCCTCTCAGAATCAAACTAAATAATCACTGATTTTGCTTTTTTTAAGTAATCTCACTCCTGCAAGTGCCTTACTTAAATTTATAGCTTGGCAGATTTTGTCTCTGCCAAACTCTGGTCATTGTGAAAATGGTTTTATGCAATGTGTCTCTCACCTTCCTTGAGGAGGTGTAGGTATCTTCCTAACTCTTTCAAAAGGAGTTGAGAAATTCTCTTGTGATAAAAACCAAACAATCCAGAATGTCCATAGTGCTGAAAACTAGAAAGATGTTCAAAGACTGTCAATGACAGCCAATGGCAATGACAGTTAAGGCCTTTCAAACCAGCAAACAGTACAGGGGTGTACCCAGCTTGAGGAGGGTTTGATGTGATTCTGAATAAACCAGCACAGCAAAGATGTGGAGTGGCTCATGAAAGTGTTGTCAAGCATTGGAACAGCCAGCCTGGAGAGTTGGTGCAGTCACCATCCCTGGAGGGATGTAAAAGATGTGTAGATGTGGCACTTGGGACATGGATTCTTGGTGGACTTGGCAGTTCTGGGTTAAATGTTGGTCTTGATTGTCTTGGAGCTTTTTTCCAACCTGAATGATTCTACATTGAGCATTTATTTGCTGGAGCCTTGAAGGATTGAAAGCTGAGTCAAGTTTTGGTTCTGGGCAAGGCACTAAAGCACACAGAGCTGTGAGTATTCTTACAGAAATTTTCCTCTCCTGAGAAATTCAACTTGCTTGGTTGAAGAATTTCCCTTCTTCCTTGAAAGAAAAGAAATTTGGTTGGAGTTGGAGACTGTAAATGCTTGGCACCTCTATAAATTAGACAATGTGCATCTCTGCAGTGCCAGAGAGGGGTGCACATATCAGTTCCCTTCTTTTAAAAGGCCATTTATATCTGGCATAATTTGGCCTTCAATTTTTAATTAATTTTACACTGGAGATTTTGTAAAGTTATGCAAGCAAGAAGAAAGTGATCTGTTCTTGCTACGTACCTAATATATGTATTACAGGTACCTAGCAAAAATTAGTAGAAGTGATTAGAATCATAGGATAATTTGGGTTGGAAGGAACCTCAGGAGATCAGCTACTCCAACCTCCTGCTTCAAGAAGGGTCAGTTATCAAATTAATGTGCTTTCCACATTTTTTTGTGGGGTTTATGGTTCCCAGTGGCTCACAGGTTAATTCCAGCAAAGAGATAATCTCACCAAGTGTCAGTCATTTCTTTAGAAACCCAGCTATTATCACTTTTATATGCTTTTAATTCATGGGTGTTAACTATGGGAGCTCAGTAATGTACAGTGACAATTCTGTAGTCCTTTAAAACGCTACACTTATTATTATACCACCTTCCAACTTTCCTCATAGTTCCAACAAGTGCTAGAAATACTATTGTTATGATAAGTTATGGATCCCCAATGGAGGCATTTAATTTCATGGCATGTTAAAGGCTATAACAGCCTATTAAAACAGGGGTGGAAAAATCTTACTTTGGAAAAAAAAAAAAGGCAGAATAAAATGTTTCGTGGCACTTCTCCAAGAGAGACATTTTACAAAACCCAAATCTTAGAGATAGGATTTTTTTTTTGAAGTAATACATTCTTCAAGGGATAACGATGGGAATGGTGTGACCATCCTTTTCAGCAAACATTGGCCACCATTTCTAATTCAAAAGAGCTATCAGTGGCAGCAGGAGAGAGACTAAGCTAATGCTGAAGTATGCATATGATTTTCCTTTCATTATTCTTACTGAAATAGCCAAGGAATTAGGACAATTAACAATTCTGCTCATGTGTAGGATTATATCAGTGCACAAACCTGTAAATCTTGCTCAGTGCTTAAATTTGTTCACATAAATAGTCCCCTTGGCTTGAAAGCAAGGATGAGGCCCCAGTGTTTGTGCTGGCTTTTTGGAAGTTTTCAAACTGCAGTTATCCCTGTGTGAACCTTGAACAGCACTTGTAGGCTTGACTGAGAATCTGAAAATGTGTCCCCATGCCAATAGAAGTGGCAGAGCACAGCTGCTTGCTTTTCAGCTCCAAAACCTTTGGGTTTTGTTTGCAGCTGTCTGTCATAAGTACTTGCTTTGGAGAATGTAAATAACCAAAGATGAAAGGTGATTTTTGAATAAGGGGGAATAAGTAAATAGATGAAACCTTTCTTAAACTTGCTGCTCTGTTCAGTGTTCCGAGCCCCTCTCTCAGTGCCACTTGTGGCCAACCAGAACCTTTCCACTGGCTTTAGCAGAACCTGTGCTGATCCCTGGAACTGTAGCTCTAAGTGCAAATGGAGACTCCTACAGAACTAACAGAGCTGAAGGACTCAGGAATTTGGAGTAGGATTAAATATTAATTTCTGCCTGGTTGGTATCACCCGGGACTTGGCCACAGAGGGCATTAAAAAACAGGGTAAAATAAAAAAAAACCAAACCCACAGCCTAAACATCACTGAAGTCCTTGACTCTCCCTTCCCCAGGAGTACAATTCCATTGTCCTTTATTACTAATATATCATAATATCACCAAATATGGCCTGAGCATTTGACAGTCTGGAGCAACATACAATCCACAAGTGAAAAATGTCAGATAAAATTACAAACTGATGCAGGAGGGAGCTGGAGAAAGCAGAGAGGGGAAATTCAGAGCTGTCAATCACATGAAGTTGTCACCTCAGTAGTTTTTTTGTCAACCCCATGATGTCTTGGGAGTACCACAGAGGGAAACAGCAGTTAACAGTGGTTTGGGGAGTAGAGGAGTGGTGTAGAGCAGGGTCTCTCTAAGGAAGTTTCTTGGAAAGCTATTAGGAAATTCAGAATATGGGGGAGTGGCAGGCAGCAGAGAATATTGAGCTGAAGTGGAAAGACAGACTTTGGTCACCATCAATCCATGGTAATGGTAAGGGCCTGGTGTGTCAGGGCAAGCAGCTTCGTTTGGAACAACTCAGAGAGCCAAAGTTTCAGTAGTTGAGGTGGGAAATAATTTGCTGCTTTATCAGTGAAGGAGCTGTATGTACAGAGGGAATGTGGGGCTATGAATTGGAGACAGAATGATTTAGTACAGCAGGATTCTTTTGAGAATATAATGAGCTTCTGCCCCTAAATTAAAACTTTTCTTTAAAGATTTTGAATCCAAAAATAACTATCAGGGGAGTTTCACAGAAGCATTAATTACTTTCATTCCTAAATCTGACGGTGATCCAAATTCATGTTCCAACTACCTTCCTTTTTCCCTTATAAATTAAGGTTGCAGAGCTAAATTATTGGCTTCAAGGACTGCAAAAGCAATTTTCTACATCATATCTCATTCCCAAGTTGAATGTTATACGTAGATTATGCACAAACAATGCTGAAAACCTTTATAGCAGTGTCCCTTGAGCCACTAAACTCTTTGTCTACTGAACAGAATTTTCTAATGACAGTGTGAAAGTGTGCGACAGCCTACAGTGGGATTGTCATTTCCCTAACCCTCCAGTGCTCTGTCTTTGGTCCATATTTGATACAAGTGTTTTTCTCCTCTTTTATAAGCTCCCAAGTGCTATGATTTTATGAGTGGTATTTCCTTGTGCTTCTTAATTATCCTCTTTCTTCTGGCTTTCAAAAGAGTTTTCTGCTTAATAACAGAACACATAGAGGTGTCCTTCAGATGCATCTTTCACTTCAGTTACCACTAACTTGGATTGGGTTGGCGTTTTTTTTGCATTGGGAAAGTGTTGGCCTGTGGGGATTTTGTTCAAGTAATTCAAGGAATTGGTATTCCATAATTCAAGACAGATTCTGCGTCTGTCTTACCCACACGCTCTTTAAACCATCTACTGTTGGAAATAAGAGTATTTTTGTCAGAACAAAATCACACCTGAGGACAGCTGAAGTTGCTGCCTCCTCATGGAAGATTTAAAATTTCCCATTCTTATCTGTGTCCTAAAATTTCAGCACAGAGGTCCATCCATTTTCTATGTGCTTCTTTGACATGTGCAATTCCTCTTTCAATGCTACTCTCATTTCAAGGGTAGGGACAAGGAAGCCACACAGAGCAGCTATGGGACGGTAAGGGTAGGACCCAGGAATACAGTCTTGATATTTTTTCTGTGTTTAAATAGTGAGAAATATTCTTCCTGCTTTTTTCTGCAGCTTGTGGGCTGGTGTGATGGTTTCAGGTCACCTGAGCACCAAACTGAGACCTCCACCTGAGCTGGCCATGTGTGTCCTCTGTCCCTGAGTCTGCTTAAAGCCCTATCTGAATGAAATGTGCTGTATGAGCAATTTTATATATTTTTTTTCTATTTAATTGCATCTACTCTCTTTCTTTTGTTAGATTTTGGCACTGTACAAATATAATTGAAATATCACAGACCTAAAAGGCCTGTGAACAGACAGCAGCAGTTTGCTGGCACGGCTCAGCTTGGCACAGCCCTGGCTGGGCTGTTTGTGCAGGCAGAGAGCTGAGAAACAAATCCCTTCTCTAGGAACTTAAGTTTGGGTTTAGCTGGGCTTTGGGTGAGCACAGGCATCAAAAGCAAGCATTGTTTGCTGCTGTTTGTGGTATTTCCCTGCAGCCACCAGCTCCTCCATCTCCACACTCAGAGAGGGTCCTTGGTTTTCTGCTTCTGTTGTATCAGCAGTGGGGAACAGATCCTGGGTTTTGTCATTGATCCGATTGATGATGGAACAAAAGTCAAATTTAACAGTTTCCACTCCCTCCCCCTTCAGACTGCTGGTGCTCTCTGAGAGCTGCATTCCTGTTCTCCTGTAAATATAGCACCACAAAAGTCAATGTTACTGGTGGCCTCCTGGCATAAACCATTCTCCCAAAAAATGGAGATTTATGGTTTTATGCCTAAAAACGAGACCCTGAAGAAAAATCCTCTTGCTCTACACTGGTCATATTTTGAAACTTCCAAGCATATTTTCCAGTTCAGAAGTATCAAAGTCCTACTTCAGTAATTGACTTCCATTTAAATAACTGGATCATGGAATAAGCTGAAAATGTGGCTTGTATTTTTAAGTAGATGTATTTTAGGTGACACAAAGAAGCTAAGGGTGTAACAGAAAACATACCTTATATCTTTCACTTTTTTCTGTTTGGTTTTGTGTCTGCTCATTAAAACATTCAGTATTTAAGGTTTAAGACAAGTGAACATTTCTCTGTAATCTGAGCCCACTCTGCAAGGCCCCAGAAACTGGGACACATGAAAGGTGGAGGTGTTAAGCACAATAAAGCCAAGACATGCACATGAGCTACTTGAACCTGAGGCCATCAAAATATGTAGAACTAGAGGAATGAAATTCTCCCTGTTTCACTTGTTTTCCCCGAGTGTTCTTAGTAAGGGAAGCTGCTAACAGCCTGTTTTCAAAATTGTGCCTGAACCTGCAAGCTCTGCTGGCCTTTAAAATCTGACTTTCCTAATATTTTAACCAACTCACCAAACTTCCTGGCATTTTTCTGCTTTTAAATGTGTACATGGTGTGGCAGAGCTGCAGTTTTTGTACTGCAGTGTTGCACTGGTTTGGGAACCAATGAGAAGGGGAAATAACCTGGGGCTCTTTTGCAGGGAAATAGGGAAAGACTTGTTTACCAGATCTCACATTTCTGGCAAACAGCTGGCTGTAGTTTTAATAATGAGCTGCCCATAATTGGAATGTATTTAATCCAAGTTAACACACATGCACTAAACTTGCTAATTGGGAATTTCTTTTTATAAGCACATTACTCTTGCTTTTTCAAGTAATGTTAACATGCTGATACAGCAGAGAGAGTGCACCTCGCTCCACGACTGCAGCGAGCAGGCCCCAGTGCATGGTAATTTTTGAAGAAAACATATGGTAAGAGTAATGGCTGAAGTCTGTAGACAGCTTGCCTAAATTACAGTGCATCCATTGAAACCAGGACACATGCTAAGCTGCTGAAAGCAAAGAGATGTCATTAAAAAATGATTCATATACCTTTGCTTTAATGAGTCCTCACACTTGAGGATTGCCAATTGCCTGATCAATAGCTTCACTGCAGCACGAGGCAAAATTCCTTCTACAAGTGAAATATTTCCATTATAGAAGTCTGGAACTTCAGCATATACACTTTTGCCTTGAAGGAATTTGAAAATAATAATTTTGTTTTTATATTTCTGAAACCTGCCTATATTTGAATCTAGTAAATAAACAATCATGCACTGCCATATGGAGCAATTTCATAACAGCACATGGTGAGGCTCTAATGAGTTTTACCATACTGTGCCTGACAGGTGAATTTTCAGCTTTGATTACAGGAGGCCAAAAATAATTCATCCAGGCCAATAAAGTTTGATTTAGATAAGACTCGATTATTTTTGCTATCAGCCATTAAGAACTGTTCTATCCTCATTTTCATTTTCAGGCACATAGCCTGGCAACAAGCAATAATGGATATTTATTGGGCTATCAAATCCACAGAGACTTGTTTACTTATCCTAGTACTGCAATTGTCAATATTCTCTAGTCCACTGACTGCTATCTTTAAAAGATGTCATGTGTAGGAGTTGTTTTCAAGCTCAACTCTTAAACTTTAAAAAGGGACTTTGAAATTATTATTAGCAGTGCAGTGCCTGGAGACCCCATTATGCCAGGCAGGTACAAACAGACAGAGACAGACCTGGCAGAGGAAATGTGGGGGCAGTTTTTGTGCCTTTTGAAGATGTTGAGCATCTCCAGTGCACGTGGGGAGCTGAGGGCAGCCCGGGGCTCGTCCCAGGGCTGCAGGATCCAGCAGGAGCAGCGAGTGCTGCCTTGCTCAGGGGGAGCAGAGCTCAGCCTCCTGCAGCTCAGAGTGTCTTGGAACAGACAAAAGCAGCTCCCACTGAGGAAGGCTCAGAAATGTTGTGTTAAGCCCCTGTATGAGCTGCTGGTAGCTCAGATCTCACCCTCACCTCCCGTAGCTGAGTCCTACACCCAGGTCCCAAGGTTCCATTGCTCTTTTAGTGCACAGGAGAAATCCCCACCAGATATTCTCAAGAGGTGAAAAATCAGGATAAATTTTACAGGCAAAAATATATAAAATTACTGAAATTCTGGTCATATGACCAAGGCAAAGTCGCACAGTTAATTTTAGTGATGCAAATATTGGTTTATTCCATTTTTCCACCAGACTGACACACACATGTCAGCATACTGCCTCAGATACTCCAGTTGCTTTTGTTTTCCAGCAGACTGGGGCATTGAATTATTCACAGAAGGAAGTACAAAATGAGGTGTGTATTGCCTGGACCTCCCACAGCTGCAGGAAAAAGTAACTGTGCTGAAGCTCTTGCCTTAAAATTTGTAAGAGTTTCTTCCTTGGTGGTTCCCAAAATAGCTTGGTGTTCGTGGAAGGTGGAAAGTCTCAAACTTCTATAGTTTCACCTTAGTACGAGCTACTGGTTTTTAGATAAGCCAGGTGAGAAAGCAGTGGATGGCATCTTGATCTCTCAGAGACCTTTTGTTCTCATTGCTTTATCCTGCATTATTCTCCTCCTCCTTGCCCTTGTGTTCAACAGGTGAAAAATGAACATTTATGCCTTTTCACTAAACTGGCAAATATGTCAGCATGCCATTCCTGCATAGCATGTGACATTTCATGCAAAGCTTTATCTCTGACCTTTCTTTCCTTACCCTTGGTTCAATTTCTTTCTGCCCTGGGCTTTGAGACAATGAAAGTTAATTATGACTCCTGTAAGGCCCTTTGGGGGGTTTGGCTCTTCATATGCATCTACACCAAAAAAAAAAAATGTGACCTTAAGGTTTTTATTCAACAGGTGTCCTCTATCAAACTTCATTTTCTTTTTATCTGTGTTTCAGCAGAAATTTTAATTTTGTCTTAAGGGAGGGTTATGTAAGAATTCAGTATGAGTAAAAAATTATATCAAGTTAATTTTTTATTTATGCATTATTTCTTAGGGAATAATAATTTTGGGGTTACTGCTCATGGAACTCAGAAATCTTTGCTTAAAATTTGGATTACCTTTGAATCCCAAAGTGTAAATCTAGTTTTCAAATACATTCCCAAGTAGGGGAGGTTCAGACAGTTCTTTTACGTTCCCTATTGAAAAATGAAATAGAAGGGGCTTCCAATGGTTTCTAGAGTATGAGAATGACTTGGCTGCTCATTTGGAAGTATTACCAGTGCCTTGCAAATAGTTTTTCTTTGCCATCATGAGCTGTGTTGCAGCCTGGTGTCCCACTTCTGGATTGAAAACTCAGAATAAGCAAGGAGCTATGAAATTAAAACAGCATATAACTGAGCCAATCTTAGGTAGTATCTCTGAGGTAATTAAGAGTGGAGCAACACAGTGATCAAATCAAGGTTGCAATTAAAACTGAATCAACAGATCAATGGGTTCAAATGAGCAAATCATCATATTAATATAGCAGGTAATCAGGTAGAATTAAGTGGTTGACACTGGTGGGAATTTCTGTTAGTTTGAGACTTAAATTGCGTGGAGGAATGGGGAAGAACCTATTTTCTTTTAGTCTGAGATTCAATAGTAGTGATCACTGACCAGAGAAAGAACCACATGCATGATATTTCTGATGCTGAGTTTTGTCCCTTCTTTGTCAAATCTTTGGGAATGCACATCCCAGAGATCTGCCCCATGCTATAAACTTAGAAAAGGAACTGTTTTAGTCTCAGAAGTTATTAGAGGCATACAGACAGTGCAGCTACACAAGACTTGTCTCCCTAGGTAAGAGTGAAAAGATGTTTTTACATTTTATTTTAATGAATTCTCTTCCTGGTTGTTGTATCTTCCCAGACTCAAATACAACGTGGGCATTCTCTACAATTCTCCAAAACTATTTTGCCATACAGGGTAATCTCAAAGTTAATTCACTTTTTTCACTGATACAAAATAATTACAAGCACAGGTTATAAACACAGAGGTAATTCATATGTGTCTGCTTAGTATGATTAACTTGTTTTGCCTTTCTTGTGTTAAAGAGGGATGTCCTTTTTGAAAGACTGTAGAATTATTATGGGAGAAAGAGATTGTTTTAAATTCAGCATGATCTGGGGAGTTGGGCTATGCTTCTCCAGTCCAAACTGATGTCTACAAATCTTGCCATCTTAATTCAGAGGGGCCAGATGCAACACAGGTCAATTTAATTTCATTACTGTCAAAAGGTCTTCTGAAAAGATTATAATGTTTGCAAGCCACTGCCCGCCGCAAGGTGATGCCACAGGGGGAGAGTTCAGTGGGGACCACATGCTGGAGTGAAATTAATTAACCCTTGGCAGCAATGGAGAGTTAAAAGCAGGCCCTTAACTCCTTCAATCGCTCACCAAAGGCAAAGTAGTAACCAGTTTAAATTTCTTACCATGCTATGAGTCAAACTGTAAAATTTCGTTGAATAGTTTGTTTAAAATTGGTGGACGATGCGGCAAAAAAAGGGAAAGACTGAAAAAGTAAGAGTAGGCATATTTTTATTTTCTCTTTTTATGGTAAGTGCTTACTAAGCTTAAGCTATACAGAAATGCAGCTGCAGCACTGGATTGCCCATGATATCTAATTTTCAAACAGACATAAATACTAGAGAACAACTTGTCATTTCAAAAGGGTAAACAGAAAAATCATATAAATTAAGTGACATTTAAGAAGTTCAGGGTTTATATCACAACCACCAGGGAAATCAGACCTAAGGAAGAAATGTTTCTTTAGAGCATTGATGTAATCAGCCTGGGGAAAGAGATTTCTTTTTTCCCCCTAAATGATTGTCCAAATAATTTAGAAGCATAATTTTGGACTCAGATTGTCACAAAGGATTAACTGTTTCTTTTTAATTATGGACCCTACATTTGGAATTCATTTTTAAGTTGATTGAAAATTAGTTCACTAAAGCAGTAAAAGGCTAAATGCAATCAAGTGCCTGGAAGAAATAAAAAGCCCCACTGAGGCCCTGGTTTATTGAAAACAGGAGAAATAATGGCACAGAAGCAAAGATTTGGGGTCCTTACTCAAGTGTTTGTAAGGCCAGCAGAGCCTGCAGTGGGAGGGAGGAACTTTGGATCAGCTGCTGAGGTCCTTGCACAACATTTGCTATAAGGCTCACTCTGTCAAATGTTAATGGATATCTTTGCAAAAAAACCTGCCTGGCTCTGGAAAGGACCTTGAGGTGATGAGTTAAGAGCCATGGTGTTGTCTGTGAATAACTGAGAAATATATTCAGTTGTTCAAGGATGCTCAAGGCCAGGCTCTGCTTAGGCTGGTTGGGCTGGGACTTGAAGGAGAACAGGGAGTTTTGCACTGAGTTTTCTCATGCTGCTCTCATCTTTGACAGGATGAGAGCAGCATGAGCGTCTGCCCTGCAGTCATTTGGGTGCTAATGGCACCCCTGGTGCTGGGCAGCCTGCAAGGGCACTGCCCTGTCCTGTGTGAGGTGGGGAATACCCTGGGCTGCAGCCAGGCTGCTGCTCTCACTGAGAACAGGTCAGGTCTGCTTAAAGCACACCTGTGCTAGGGAATGACAGCAAAGCAGAGCTCCTGCTGTGGCTGCTCTGTCCCCCCTGTGGTCAGTGGTCAGTGAGGGGCACCTCCAGCACCGCTGGCTCTTGCAGCAGCTGCTCTTACCCTGCAAGAGCTGCTTCCTTCTTGGTCTGCACCCGGCTGCTGCTGTGTCAGTGAGCAGATGATGAGAAGAGCAAGCCAGGGGAAAGGTCACCTCCCACACTGGCCCAGCACATCAAACAGCCAGCTGACATTGCCATCCCACACGTGCAGGGATTCGCCGCGCTTATCTCTGAACAGAGCTCGGCGCAGCAGGCGGCGGGCAGGGCCAGCCTCGCTGCAGCATTTATCATGTTAGGAAATGACCTTTGCAGGATCAACTTCCCCAACACCAGGGCTGGCCACAGCTTCTCAATCTGTGCAGCCAAGAGCCAGCTGTAGTGCAGGGCTGTGCCAGCTTGCTCAGCCCAAACAGGACCAGGGCTCGACCTGGATACAGCACGTGACCCATCCTTTGCTGTATTATCCAATTAGTCTGAGTCATTAATTCATCTCTTTAAGGCCTTGTTCTAACAGGAGACAGTCTTATTGCCCAGATAATCCCTAACATTTTACAAACATAGCATTATAGACAGTTCTGATGAAAGGCAACCTCAAGGGGGTTGGCTAATCCTCCCTTATCCTAAGGCAGGATCAGCAAGACATTTAAGCTTTTCATGAAAGATATTTATCTAAGCCATCTTTAAAGAGAACCTGTAATTCTGGGGAGAGGCCTGGGCTGTAAACCCTGTCCTTTATCCTGTCTTCCTGTACAGCTTCTTTTTTGTTTGGTTGTTTTGTGGAGGGTTTTTTTGACTCATTTCATCCATCAAATATTTTGTTGCAGCTGATAGAAAGAATACCTTTATACATTGCCTATAAGTTATTTATTCCTATAGCGTAATAAATGAATAGTCAGTGGCTCAAAATTCTTTAATTAATAAAATCAGGCAATCTGTGGTAACATTCTGGCAACATTCTTTGGTGTATTAAGTGCTGTCTGTAAACGTACCATTCTGATCCATCTCATACATATAACATTTAATTGTTCACTTAGAAATCAAGTCACATCCACATTTAATAAAATCAGTGCTCAAATAAAAAAAAAAAGTCTTTAACTTAAAGACTTTTCATTCAAAATTGTTTTCTTTTTTTTTTTTAATAAAAGCAAAAAATAAGTGTTTCTCTGTTTTGCAGATTGCTGTCTGAAAACCAGGCTGCTCTTCTGCTTTTCTCAGAGGCATTTTACCCACAGATTTTGTGCAGCAGCTATATCATGATGTTTGGGAAGTAGAACTATGATCTTTTCTGGTCCTTGTTTGCTTTTTGCCAGTGCCATCTCTAACTTCGAAGATTTGTAGCACTTTGATATACAAAATTATTATTATGTCAGCAGAGAAAGTGCAATTTTTCCTGCCCTAAAGGGTTTCATAAAATGTTATGCAAGTGTCTGTTGCAGATGGAGTTGGTAACACTGCTTACTCTTAAGGTAGTCCAGCATTTGGCATTTTCACTTGCAAGGTTTTAATTATTCAAACTAAAAGTTTTTATGCAAATATTTGCTTCAGGCTAAATATTTTAGAGAACTTTCAGGAAAAAATAGTTCATCTGCATCCGAAAGTACAGAAATCTGAGGAAAGGAGGAGATTAGTTTTTCCTCATGATAAACAAAATACTTAAATTATTTAATTAGAAAGGTTTGTCTTCTCTTTGTTTACAAATTGGCAGAGAGATTTGCTCTAACATCAGAGATCAGTCTTCTTCAGCTCCTTGACAATCCAAGTGTCCAAAGAGCCTTGAGCTGACTGTGCTGTGTGGTTGTGCTTGGGACAGTCCCAGAGCCCAGGAGCTCCTGCTCTTGGCTCTGGGGGACTGCAGGGCCATGGCCATCCAGCATCTGTTTAATTTGCAAGGGCAGCTCCAGGAGACCACATCTGCTCTCTGTGTGCCTCACAGACATTCACAGGGCCAGAACTGCTCCTTCTTTACTCCAGCCTGCGGTTCCCATGGTGGCAGTGAGCGCTGTGGTGTATCCAGCTCTGCCCAGGGGATGAGATGTGCTATTGCCAGGCTTCCAGGTGGCCCAGAGCTCAGCTGATGGCCGGGGTTTGCTCTGGGTCTTAAACTGGGAGCCAGGAGCGTCATACCATATAACTCAGCAGCTGATATTTTATTTATATAGAGAGAAAAACAAAATTTGAAGTTACTTTAGAAACGTCCAAGCAATATTTAGCTGTTACACCTCTGACACACCTGACCAACACTCTGCAGGCAAATGGCAGCAGCATCTTGAGTTGGGGTGAAGTCTCTTGGCATTGACTTGCTGAGGGCTCTGGAGAGGACAGAGCAGGGATATGTAGACAAGCACTTGCAGTGGTGTTAAGCCTAACCATGTTCATCTGGTTATTCTAATGTTGAAAATAAAATAACAGCTCTCTGGATTCAGTCCAGAAAGTGTCTGTGTTGAGCCTGCTGCATCACCAGACTGCAGGGACTGCGCAGGACTTAGCCTGGCAGCTGGAGGAAGCAAATGCAGGGACAATTATGGTGTTAAGCACTGAACCAGAGCATAGGGAGACAGTGAAACCCTCCCTGCTTGGAGCACTTGATCCCTTGTGATGATAACAGTCTGCTTATTGTTGCCAGGCATCTCATCACAGCCAGAGGTGGAAGTCTGTGCTATGTACCCAGGTCTCTGAGACTCCAGCTTGAGGAGTCCTTCTCGCTTGGTAGAATTCTGTGATCAGTTATTTCTTGAAATTCAAGACTATTTTCTCATTACAGATATATGTACAAACAGCCTCTCTCAGGCTGGAAAGGGAACCAGCTACCTCGTTCCTCCAAAGTTTTGTATGCTGAACTGTACAACCTTAATAAGCTTCTGAATTATTTATTTTTCAGAGTCTCATATAGCTCTCAACTTTTGTCTCAAATTGGAACCATAGGGGAAACCTGGGCAGTAGGACATAGAGGCAATTACCCCCAGTGCTGATCAACTCTGATAGCTTAGATAACCAGGTTTTGCTTTAGTGAGGTTGTACTCACTGGGGCTGCTTTGGAAGCTTCTTTTTCCAAACTTTGGTTGTGCTGTTATGTAAAAACACCTTTTCCAAATCCAAATGCTTGGTGCTGACACTTGGTGAACCCCTGGCTCGTTTCTAGCGCTTGGGCATTGGTGGCCAGTTCAGACATTCAGTACTTGGGTCCAAATTAATTATCATTAGACAAAGGACTATTAACTAACATCAATTATGACAGAATAGCAACGTGTACATTTTTCTACTTAAAGTGTGCTACCAGTGCATTTGGAGTGGAACACACTCTATCCATTTTCTTCTTAAACTTGAAAGCCAAAACTAAACTTTGTAAATCACTGCACATCATTGTACAGATCCTTTTTGTAAAAGGAAATCATGCTGACAATGCTGTTAAAAAGTTGAGCTGATGGGTGCTGGTGTGAGATGCAGGAATTTGACTCCTTGGCAGTCTGAAGCTGGCACTAGAGCATGTGTCTATACAGCTGATGGATGGAGATCTGTAGAGGTTTACTGCTGTTGGGTTAGAAATCCCCAAAATGAGCAATTTTTTTTGTTATTCTTCTGTTGCACCCAGAGTAGCTCTGTTTAAAGCTATGACAAGGAGTTTTCAGGATCAAGTGTTTACATGGAGGGGATTTCTAGAACTCACTTCTGAATCAGAGTATGTCTGGTTTTCACAAAGCAAAATTAAATGGATTACTCAAAGTAAATAGGCTTTCAATTTAACTTGGGATGACTCTGAGATTTGGGTAAACAATCACAGGGTGGGGCTCTCCTTTCCTTTAAAAGCCAGGAAGAACTTTTCTCACTGCAAAAGTACCTTCCAGAATGTGGGCCAGGCTGCGAGCTGCACAGGGCGATAAAGCCAGGAGTTCAGTTCCAATCTATCTGTCTCCACAGTGTAATGTACCTTAGTGTGTGTAATGACTGCAGGGACTGGGGAGATGTGTGATAGAACACACAGCCCCGTGCTGTTATCTTGTTTTAATTACATGCAACATTTTTCTTCAAAATGAAGAAAACAATCGAGACAATAATCCGTGAGCAAGCAGATATGTGGATGCAAAAGAGATGCCTGCAGTATTCCTCTGTTGGTAGTACCAAGAAGAAAGGTCATGAAAAGCCCCATAAATAGCCTCTATTACCCAGAAAGCAAGCCTTGGTAAGTGTCTGACAGAGAGATCCCCAGCTCCCAGCAGCCATTAAAGCAGACTTCCACTTTCAGACATTAGAACATAAAGCTCCTTAATGAAGGGAAGATGTTTTTAGTCAAATTGTTTTCCTTTAATATTTGTTTTCTCCACTTGAACAAAATGTATATGACAAATTACTGGCTAAGCTTACAAGAAAGATCATTGTTAAAACGGACAGTTTGAATCAAATTTTTTAACAAAATTCCCATTACTCTATTTAAATGGAAACAATCCAGACATCATTAAAATAAAGCAGGATTCCTTCAGGGAGAAATTATTTCTGGTTTGATTTCTGTCAAAATGACTTTGACTTTCAGAATACTTTTACAAAATGTTTTCCTGAGGCTTTGTCTTTGTGAAGGGTTTTTAAACAAAGGAACTATTTGCCACTAAACAGAAGTAATCTGATAAAAGATTGGATTCAAATTAAATGTGCTGATTTTTTAATGGAAGAGGTTCTTTATTATTTTATTTTGTTTTAAGACATGTCACCTAATCAGCACATAAATCTTCATAGAATTCATCTGACAACCTCATTAATTTCCTGTGAATATTGCAGTGCGAAGAAAAGACCATAATTTTATGAAGGTAATTTATTCTAAAATCAGGTGCCTCATATTTTTATTTCTGTGAGTTTGTGTTTTAATGAAGCTAATCTCGGCCATAAACACATCTTGTGGCCACAACATGTTTGTATCCTGGTTCTGGAGAGGGCCTGATCCTGCTCCCACTGACACAGCTGGAAATCAGGATTGACTCCAGCGAGGGTACAGGCAGGTGTGAACAAAGGTAGCCTGGATGGAACAGACCTCAAGGGGCTTTAAGGGCTGCATTTATGTCACTTTGTAGCAAAAGTGGTGTAAAGGACTCTAAATAATAACGTGGAACATTATGTCTGGTGATGCTGTGGTGTTAGAGCAGCAAAAACTTAAACTGATGCAGCCTTGAGGCGGGTTTCCTATGGATACCAGAGCTCTTGCTTTTCCCCAGCCTTTCCCACTTAATTTCAAGTTCATTCTTTCAAACTCCATCCAGTACCTGGAAAAGGTGAACTTTCTGCTGAGAAGCACATTGTCTAGGGACTTACTTTCAGTGCCTCATTCACTAAAATTTATGCAACTGAAACTGAATTTTTCCAGTCATGTGAATTGAAGACTTTTTCCCCTTATTTATTCTTTTTGTTGTTCTAGTTTTGGTTTCAGTTGGTTGTGTCTAGGATAAACAAAGCATCAAGGAGCAGATGTTTCTGTTGTGCCCCCAGCTTCTGTGGGCATGAATGTGACAGAGGAGGGGGTCAGGTTCTCCTGCTGCCATTCTGAGCCCAGGGTCACACCAGAGCTGCACCAGCTGTGGAGATTCTATGGCTTTCCCTTGTCTATTCCTTTCTGTCCCACAGTGGAAGTGCTAATGTTCTGGAATGGAACTCTAGAATTAGGGCAAATCATCTGCACAATGTTGGTGTTCTGCAATGGGCTGGATGATGAAGGTGCTTATATTACGTATATAATATTGTTGAAGTAGAATATTGTTTAATTGATAAAGCAGTGGAGCTTTGATGTAAATTGATAAGTTACTAAACCCAGACTGTGGAAAAACCCCAGGCTGTTACCTGTAGTGAGCTAAGACTTCAGCAAAGCATGGTTCATCCCACATCCTTTTAACTTTTGTGTGTTCTTCAAAATTCTGCCCACTTTTCTCTGTTTTAATTATCTTAATGCTGTTTAAAAGCTTGGTGGTCACAAGCTCTCTGTAACCATTAAAAATAATGAGATACAATTTCAGAAAACAGAAAGGAACAATTTGTGTGCAAGTAACTTGAGCTCCAAGCAAATGAAAACAGAGCCTTATTCATTGTCAGAAAGTTTCAGAAACTTCACATGCAGAGTTTACAGAAAACATCTTTCAGACATGATTTTGAAAATTGCTAATATTTGAAACCAGCTGGTGTAACAAGGTTACTGAGGTGAGGAGAGAACTGCTGCCTGGAGGACATGTATTAGAGAGATCAGAAGATGTTGCAGGCAAGTTTCAATAACAGCAGCTATTTTTTACAGTAATATCATTGCTACATTGACCACTGAGAACAACCACTCGTCATTTAACCAGTTCTTCAACTTCTTTTCCCCCCACTTTTAATCTTCTGGTGGAGGCAGCTGAATAATACCTTTTTCAAGGTAAGTGTCTGATGTGTTACATCAATCACTAGAATTTCTTCTAAGATCCACATTATACTTTAAACCTTGACCTTAACAGCCATATCAGCATAATAATTTTTAGGTATCTGAAGGATTTAATACTTGATCACGAGAGAAGTTGTTGGGGGTTCCTTTTATGACCCATGGCAGGTAGGAATATGATTCCCTTGTTCCCCTTTGCATTATCCTCCATCATCAAGAATTTAAAGGCAAATAGCTGTGCTGCATGGGTGCAGTCTTACCCGTACAGCAGTGCTTTATTAAGAAATAATAATCAGCTCAGGTGAATAGCAGGTGAGCTTTTTTTGGAGAAAGGTGTTTGGTTTCTAGGCCAAGTACAGCATGGAGAGCAGCAAAAAAAATTTCATCTCCTTGCGCTTGGTGAGAGAGAGCTCTCTTTAGCAAGTTGTAATATTACAGGTTCAAAGCTGTTGGATGTTTTTTGAGACTTGGAAAGAAATGACTGTTTGTTTGTTTTTTCAATGGTGGTTTCTGTAACACGACACATTAAGTAGATGGTCACCAGTGGAGCCTATGGAGGCTACCAGAGCATCTTTCAGGTCTTGATGAGTTTTGATCCTGGAGATTTCTTGTACCAGATCCATTGTTCTGCCACCCCTGTGAGGACATCTTGCTTTGCAACCATTTTTGAATATGCAGAGTCAATTAATTTGCAAAGCTGTTTTGTGATGATAAATTAGTCTTTTTTCCATTAAGAGAGATTAGAATTCCTTCAATATTTGTGAGGTTTTTATGATTTAATTTTGGGAGGTGAGAAAGGTCTCCAAAAGTTACCGTATCCAACCAAGACATTTTACAAACAAATGGAATTATTTTGAAAAACTGGTAAAGTACCATTTTTTTTTCCCATCACAGGGGAAGAAGATATTATTTCATCATATTTAGTGCCTAAGACATGGAGCTGTAGCTGTAGGAAGCATGATTCAGAAATGGAGATTGCCAGATTGGCCTCTGTCATGCCAGGCCAAGGCTCTTGAGTTTCAAGCTGGCTCTACCTTAATGAAGCAGTTTTGGTTTGAGCAAGCTGCAAAATGTGGGTCAAGGCTTGCTCCTGCATTCTTTGGGCATCTTTCCATCAGCACTGGGGGGGACGTGGCCAGGCTGCAGTGCTGTGATCATATTCCACCAATTGTGATAAATGGATTTGTTTGCAATATTTATACTGCTCTGTGAGGAGCAGAGAGTTCTCAATGGAAATGGTCCTGTTTGGCTGCAGGTTAAAATGAATATGTGAGAGGTTGTTAATTCTGGGCTTTGCAGGTTACTAGTTCAGAAATTAATTCTGAAAGTACCACTCAGCTTGACACAGGCTACAGGGGTTTTTTATTTTCTGTGAAACGGCTCTGGAGTTACTCACAATGCTACAGTAGTGTTCAAAATGGATGTTTGAGTAGGGATTTCCATAGCATAAAATGATTCTATCAAAGCATGTATGGGTATGCACTGCATGTGCTTTATAAAAGGAAATGCTTTTCTGATATTATAATTCCCTCTGCTCTTCCTAGCAAATATTCATTTCACTTGTAGGCTGATCCATTTCCATAAAGCTCCTCTGTCCTTAGCAATCATGTCATGGGACTGTCAGAGAGCCCTGGCTGTGATGAGGCATGCTTTTTCTGGCCTTTATCCTGTCACAACCATAGCAAAGCATCAGACATACAGAAGCAGATGAGTTGTGAAAAGCAGAAAACCTTTGGTACAGCTTTCTGATTTTAGATTTCAGTGATTAGGGAAATTAGAAAGAATATTTCGAATGGCATATTTGTGCAGTGGACAAATGCTTTTTTGTGCTCTAAGACCCTGGGAGGAGTAGAGTGTTCAACAACATAAACTATTTCATCAAAGGTAATCTGAGAGAGGGATTGATTTGTTTTCACATGCATTTTATAATCAAACTGAATCCTAATTATTCTTTCTATTGACTGCTCCATGGACGCCTTGAGCTGTGTGCAGTACAGCACACTTAGTTCACGCCACTCCTTTATGATCATTTGTACAAAGTAATTGTCTTTGTGACCAAGCTGAGAGTGGTGAGACATTTGGTATGAGCTTTATCTCAGCATGCTCCCAGACTGTGTTGGAAACCACAGGATTCCTCAATGCATTCAATAAATACCACGTCATCCATCCATCAGCTGAATTACAGCGCCCTGCAGAAGCTGAAGCAATCAGCTGACCTGTTTATCTTCTCCCCCCCACCCACCAGCTCTGTTCAGTGCAAGCAGAGTTATAGAGGGGGGAAAAAAAAATCCATTAATAGAAGAGAGGCAGAAGATGATGAATTAAGGGAGCCTCCATTAATTTTTCATTTTGACAGATTATTGTCTGTCACAAGGCAGAGGAGATGTTCCTCGTGCACAGAGCTGGGGAGCTCACTCTTTGTAGCACAGACTTATGTTTTTCGCATGAATTAGGTAGTGGGCACCAAAAGGATGAAAAATTCATGGCAATCTATAATTTACATGCTAGAAGATAAATAATGAACTAAATCCTGTCATTAAATTGGTCTTACGTTTTTTCTTAATCCCCACGGTGATGAATCTGATTCTGCAACAACATTTAGTATAAATTGATTTTTTTTTTTTTTTTTAGTGGGGGGCAAAGCTGTTTAAAATACTTTGTTATAAATAGCTTGAGCAGCACAGAACATTGCCTTAGGCTGAATGATATGCCAGCCTATTAATGTAATAGTACATTAAGATTGACGTTAATTAATGTCAATATTAACATCACCTTTCTAAACCACATTGAGCTACCAAAAAAGTCATAAATATTGTAGAGTTTGGTTTAATTAACTTTGAGTTTTGTTAAAAAAAAAAGAAAAACCTGACATATTGGGAAAGTTTCTTTATTCAAATGGTATTAAAATGGATAAATGGGTGTTAGGATAAATGGGGGCTTTCCACATCACTTAATGTGTGTCAAGGGACATGACCTCATTTCAAACAAGTGTGGTTTTTTTAGATAAGACATTAGGCTAAGTGAAGTTTCACTGTGTATAATAAATAATAAAATTACAAGCCTCAAAAGGAAATCTGAACAATTTGAATTGTGTTGTAAGCTGGTTACTGAGGGCTGGTGGATCCATTCAACTCCCTTTGTGTGCTCCTTATAGAGGCAGAGGAAGAACCCACATCTCCTGCTATATGGATCTTACAAATTAGTTCCTTTTGGGTTTTTTTAGCTCTTTCTTCATTTTTTTTCTAGAATGTCATGCAAATACCTGTTTAGAACAATAATATTGTTTATGTAGGCACACACAGATACACACACACACATAGCTATGGAATATAAGCCTGGTGAAGCTCAGCTGCTCTCCATGATCTTGTCTTGCCTGATGTTCACAAAGCCATGCAGAGCTCTCCCCAGGAGCTGGACTGTTTCTCTGGAGCAGTTTTCCTTGCAAATAACAAGGGCCTTTGTCTCCAGTCCCCAAATGCTCTGGCTGGCTTAACCACCATGGCAGGCTGGATCCCTGCTGAGGGCACTGGGGCTGCCAGCAGATGCAGGGCTTTCCTTAGGTCGGTGTCCCCCCTGTACAATATTGAGAAATAGTGGGGTTCTCATTAGGTCTGTGTCCCCCCTGTACAATATTGAGAAATAGTGGGGTTCTCGTCCCACTGACCTGCATTTTGAGGGACAACACCCCTAGTGGATGATGCCTATTTCAGATGGTTCCCTTGTCCCTGTGATAATTCAGACACAGAGCTGCAAGAACAGTGAGCATGAGGCCACATTATCCCGTTCCAAAGCCCCAAGGGAATTAATCCAAGTGGGGCAAATCCTGGTTACTGCTGTGGTCTGCAGCCATGGTGTCCCCAGTCTGTCACCCTGTGTGCATCCCTGGGGACTGTCATGTGCTGTGGGATGCAGCTGAGCTCTGCAGGGAGCTAATGTACCATGGTGCTTTATAACTTGTGTCTGCAGACGTTCTCTGGGCTTCTGGCTGGCAGGAAGTGCCTCGTAATGAGTTGCCATAAAGAAAGCCAAGCTAATGACAGACTGATTTAATGCAAGTTCATACCATTAATTTCTAGGGATTGGTAAATTGAATGAGGTTCCTGAAGAGTATTACAAAAATGTTTCAGTTAATTCTAGCCATTATCTGGAGTAATGAGCAGTAGCTGCTGTGCATGGCCCCTTTCCCATCATGCAGGGTTTGGGATGCTGTACCTGGGCCCAGCAGGATTTCTCTGTCCATCTCCTAAGGCCTGCCTGGTGTCACCAAGGTGGGGACATTTTCCCTGTGTTGAAGTGGCAGCAGTTCTGGATGTCCCAGGTGTTCAGCAGAGGCTCTGTGGGGAATGTCTGGCTGCCAGGGAACTGGGAGCTGCCAAAACAGCTGTTTCCTTTTTCTCTCAAGGACAGCAGGGGCAACCTGCTCCAAAATCATCCTATGGACTACATTTCACTTCTGGGTGTTCATACAGTCCCAGAAGTTGAAATATCCAGTTCTTTTACATACTTAATCATACAGAAAACTGGAACAAGAAATAAAATTGTCAAAAGCACTTAATTTCCAGAAGGGTCTAAACCTGGCAGTGGATCTCAGGCTTGTAAATTATTCTTGTTGTACTGTCACTAAGTGCTTAGAAAACCACTCAGAATATTGGATTTTGGGTTTGTTCATAATGGTTTTTTCCACTGTCATGTAATGATCAGTCAAGGTACTTTGTGTCTCAGCTTGATGTTTACTGACCAGATATCTGCTGGTTTTTGGAGGATTTATTGAGAGAAAGGGGTTTAATTTGTATGTTCCTGTAGTTACCAAACAGACTAGGTGCTAAACACTGCATTCTCCTGCATGCAGCTCCAAACCCTTTCCCAAGCACCACATTGCTCTCCAAGCAATTGGGAATTTGGGAGACCATGTGCTGGGGCCCCTTCTGTCCACTGCCACCAGTGGAGTTGTTGCCAGAGGCCTTTGGGGCTGTGGAGAGAAGGTTCCAGCAAGTGCCCCATCCAGCCCAGCCCAGCCCAGCTGATGTCAGATCAGCACCTTTTAGCTGCAAGCCAGCCCCGTCTCTGTTTTGTTGAGCCCATCTCAACACCACGTCTTCCTATGTTCCAAAATCCTCTGGAAAGCTGGGCCAGAGGGGATTTTTAGCTAGTTTGCTCCAGCTGAGGATCTAACCAAGCTCTGTATGTGCTGCAGCAGGTTCCCTGCTCTGATTAGCAATGCCAGTCGTGGCACCACAATGGAACAAGACAGGTAGAACCTCTCCTCGCCGAACAAGGTGTTCTCCAGCTTGTGCTGTCTGTACTCCTGGGACAAAGAGAGAATTTCATCCTGAGTAAATCAGCTAGAAATTTTTTCAGCCATTGACATGCTCCTGGCCAGGAGGAGGCCATGTGATATATTTTTAACACATCTGGGCTTTATAGCTTATTTTCTGTGAGAAATGTGTGGGAAATATTGGTGGGGTTTCAGTGCGGATTATGCTTTTGTAGCTGTCCAAATTATCTTGGCCTATTTAAACACATTTAATGCTATTTTAGGCTAGTTGGTATTCACATTGCTCACTGCTTTAAATGTAGCCTTGGGGGCCCTGAGGGCTGGAGCTAGAAATGAGGCTCTCCCTGTGGAAGCCCTGTGGAGTCATATGGTAGATAATGGGATTGATCCAATTTCCATTGAAGTCTGTGGTGGCGGGATTGAGTCCAGAAGTTGATTAAAATTTTGTGCTTGCTCATGAGACTTGGTATGCAATCAATAAGTAGAATGACATGAAATATCAGAAGAAAATTTATGCTACACTTTTTCTAAAAAAAAAAAAAAAAGGCATTTTTCCAGGACAGCCTCACTGTCCTGTGTATATTCATTGCTTTGGAACCTGTATAAGCACCACATTGAAAACTTATTGATGGATAGATATTTTCTCCTGACTCTCTTTAGAGTCAAATCTATTTGTCACATGGGGCCTATATTTAGATTTCACAGGGTAATGGGCAGTTGATGTGGAGGACAATATCCAGAGCTTTCTCCTTGAATCTTAAAGCAGTGCTACAGTTTAGATCTTTGCTTTTGAAATGTGTCAAACTAATGTCTCTTTTCTTCTGGCCCCTCTTGTTGCCTGCTCCTTTCCCAGTGTTGAACAGAGAGAGTCTGAGACATTGTTCTACTATAAATGTACTTTGGGTTTATCTACTTTGCTATAAATACACACTGAATATTAATGTCTGTGGAAATTAATCATTTTTCCATTTGATCTTCCTTTTATTGCACTGACTTTTCTTCATTAATTTTTTTAAGAACCTTGAAAAATCAAGTACTTTAGATAATGGCTTCCTTAATTTTTATTTATGGTTTTTGGTTTGGTTTGGGTTTGTTTCTTTTTTTTTTTTTTGATCTTGCTTATGAAATCCTTACAATGGTAGCAAAATAATTTGTATTGGATTCCTCAGGGTTTTGGTGATCTTCATTACTTTTCAAAGTTAGGGAAAACCAAAGTCAGTTTGAGTTAAGGCAGCATTAATTCTAACCATGTCTTGGCTAACTATAGGGAAAGGAAAAAAAGAACTTGTTCCAATGCTCACTGTGCTTAATTTCTTGTAGTGGAGATAAGTTTGAAGTACTCTGTAAGGTTTGTGAACTTGCTAAGCAAAATTCTTTGCTTGTTTGAAAAGTTTTTACTGCATTCAGAACCCAGAAAAGGTTATAAGGAATACTCCAAATGGACATTTCCTTTCTTTTTAACTGACTTTTTTCTAAGTGATAGTGTATGAGAAGATATACTGGGTAGTGTTTTGACATGAATTTTCACATAGTTCTGTATGACATTTCCCTTTTAGGGTTCTTTAAATCAAGCTGTGTAACATGTGCCATATGCATTCTTAAAAAAAGAATTGTAAGATTTAATATAAATTGAAAAATAAGGATTCCCTTTCTAATTTTCCTCAATTAGCTGGGAGACTTGGCTGTGAGAAACAGGACGGAGATGTATGGTGGTTAGGCTTGAGGGTTTTTTCTATGCAACATGGACAGGTCATAATTTTCTCATCTTGAGAAGAATGAAATTTGATTTAATTTTGAATATTGAGGAAGTTCACTCCTTTATAACATCAGCGAATAATGTTTTCAGCAGTTTATTCTGGTTTTACATCTAATATACTCACCGTTGGATTTGATGGGGATGCAGTTAAGCCAAACTGATTGCTTCTGGAAATTTCTACCTTGTATATTCTTAGGAAATATTTAAACAAGTGAATGTCTTGCGCTGTACCTCTCAAAGAAAACCACGATGTGTAGGACAGATTTCAGCTCTCCATACATGGTCATTGTTTGTAGCATGAGAGTATTTTGGAACCAAGTCACAGATCAGTTTTCCTCTGTGCTACTGCAATGCAAAGACAGGAGGAAAAAGAACAGAAAATAAAGAAAACTCTGTGTTGCAGAAAGTGGCTGCTACTTGTAACAAGACTTGATATAAAGGAAAATAGCACACAGAGAAAATTTCAAGATTAGAACAAGACTTGATGTTAATTAAATGAGTGACAATGAACGTAATCAAGTTATTGTTCCTGTACTGACAGGACAGACATTTTGTACTGTGGAAGCAGTGAGAGCAGATAATGTTGAGTACAATGGAGTGATGCACGTCCACGCTGACTCTCACAAAGGAAAGAACAAAGTTGGCAAAGATCAAACCGATCGTGTTTCCATTTTAATGTTGTAATACCTGTCACTGCCAGTCGTAAATGACTGCTGCTTCAAAGATATCCAGCCTTGCTCTGAGTACCAAGATGAATATTCATATTCCTTAGCACAGGAGGAAAAAAAATTATTGAAGAACTTTGGAAAGACAATGTGAAGCTGATGAAAAATGCACTCGTAATCAGCACAAATTTTAGAACTCCAAGGCAGAATGGTGTGAGGCAAGGGAGTTGTTTATCATTTTGGAAGTAAAACAGCACAAAACCTTTGGGGTTTGCTTGATGGATACTGTACAGGACACTTGGAGGCTTTTGGGACACTCCATTAACTTTGCATCCTAAAATTTCCTTGGGAGCATATTTTCTCCTGATCATAAACTAATTTTAATCTGTTGAAGGACAACAAATATGACCAGCATGGCCATTTGGAAAAAAACTCATGGAAAAATGCATTAAAATGAAATGTGGTCATGACAGATGACTAAGCATTTCACTTGCTGAAAACCAGAAAAATTTAAGCTACTGCAGAAGAGAACAATGAAATCTGTCTCACAGGAAATGAGCGCTTTGTGAAGCTTTATGGGAATGGGACATCTTTCTCTGGTTTTGTTGCAATGCAGTGAAGATAACTTGAGATTTAAGATCTATATAGTGCACATCTGTTAACACTGATGACATCTGAAGCCAAGACCATGGCCATGTAATAACAAGTTCTGTACCACTGTTAACCAGCAGCATCTGCCTAGAGCCAGAAGTCAGAATTAGATTTTGTTTTATAAATTCTAATTCTTTATGGACCGAAATGTTGCTTTGTTCAACATCCTTATTATTATGATGAACATCTGGGAACAAAGGATGTCTTAATTAGCCTTAAAAACATTTTTTTTCTTCTCTGATTAAAATCCATAGGTTTAGGACCCAATCCTGTTCCCATGCCATAAACCCCTGCACTATGCAAGCTCTGGCTATCCCAAAAATGTAACAATAAGGCCCATTTTGTGTTGTTTATAGCACCTCTTACTCTTCAGACTCATCTTTGCTTGACAGATCCTCCCATGCCTGTTAGAGCATCTGCAGATTTCTCTGCTAAAGACTTGTGACTTCCATGGGATTATTTGTAGTAAAGGGAATGGAAACTGCAAAGAAATATCTTTTAAAAAGAAACCTCTCTTGTTGAGCTGATTTGTTCTTTGAGGATTCCTGTTAACTGGGGAAATCCATCTGGGAGGTGGTTCATGCTGCTTGGACACGACATTCTCACCCTCTTGACATTGAAGAACTGCATTTGTTTCATGGAAAGACCAGGATCACCCAAAAGATAAAAACTGCTCCACATAAGTGTTTTTGAATTCTGTTTATCTGGGATGTAATGTGTTAAATTCTGTTTATATTGTGCTAAAACCCCAGCATCCTTATCCATGCAAGAACTGTCAAAATATAATATTTCAAAACACGATTTTGAGGGAGGATAGGAATTCCACATGAAATTCTGTTTTAAAATATTTTTAAACACTGAAATAATTATCTTGCAGAGGAGAAAGAGTCTCAGAATTTTTCTACAATTAGCATATTCAGCCTTGCATATAAATGATTTACTTAAGTGTCAACCTGCAGACTAATATAGATATATTTCAGTCAAGAAGAAGGGCAAGGAATCTTTATCACAGTGCTATGAATCTGGACCCGAAAAGAGTTTGGGAAAACAGACAGCAATTAATTTTGGCCTTCAAGGATTATCAGAAGGCTTCACATAAATTAAGAAGAATGCTGTGGAAGTTAAGAAGGTAGGCAACCACAGTGCTGGAATACCAATGACTGTCCTTGTTTGTTATGAAATAAAAGGCTCAGTTATAAGAGGAGAACAATGAATTTCTATAAGCATATGAAGCTGAGCATTTGCCATTACTCTTAATTTGCTCGTAATAGAAGCAGACAACATCTTCCTTTGTCTGTTGAAAAGAAATACTTTAATATGGAGAATGACTTTTTTGCTGGTCAGTAGCAAAAACACTGCTGTGATATAAAAACCACTAGCAAAGCACAGACTTTTTTAAGCATTTGACAATTCAATAGGAAAAATAAAAAAAAAATCAGCTTTGAATACCACTGCGTGCATTTTTTCAGGTACATTCTAGAAAAACATTACTGTAATATTTTTCATTGTAATTGAACAGAGAGATCCAGACATGAGCATACTGAGATCATACTCTGATTTTGAGTGCTTCACTGTATTATTGATTCTGTTGGTGCCCATGGCTTCACACAAGAGAGACTTGACTCCAAGATGAACCTCAGGATAACGCTGATAAAACTACTGGCCCAATTCATGTGCTTGGAAATTGTCAACATCAAAGCATAGTTGAGACAAGTATGAATCCAGTCTTTTAGGTTCTGTATTTCTGTTTTGTCTTGATCAAACTTCCTTCAGATAGGGAAAACAGGCATTACTGCACAGCCAAAAAATGAAAGAACTGGATAAAGACCAATCAGATACCCTGTGAATGTCAATTATCTGGTTTTATGTGAACTCTGAAGAGCCACTGAATTATCATCCAGATTTGGTCTTAAAATTAGTATTAACAATAACACCTTTACATTGTGGAGTTCAGCTATCAGTGTAAAGAACTATTTTTGGTTTGGATTATTTATTTAAGTCTGAAGCTTATATTTTCACAAGTCTACATTCCCCTTGGGGTATTGTTATTTTTGCGAAATGAAGAAGAAACAACATTTCCAACAAGAACATTTCATGACAATAAAGTTCTTTCTTTATGGTGAATTAAACTGCTAAGTGTTCATTTTATATTCTGATCTCAACATTACAGAACAGCACAATTCCAAAAGTTAAGGAGCCGAGCTGTGTAGGTTTTGTACATTGTGTTACTACTGGAAGTAATAAATGATCCAAACCATTTTTCAGAGGAGCAATGACCACCCAATTCAGCCTTCTGTTCCAAACACAGAACCCCCCTGATTTCAGTGGTGTGAGCAAGGAGGGAACTTGATGCTCCATTGCAGTCCTGGCACTAAAAACCAGCACCCTGAGCAAAAGCAGAGGGAGAGGGGTAAGGGTGAAAAAGGAGTCAGAACTTGCTGTCATCACTCTTGGAGTCAGACTCATTCCTCCTACAACTGAAAATGCTGTCAGGAAACTTTATGTTCTTCTCTAGTGTAAAAGTTCTCAGTAAAACACCCCACTGGAGCCTTATAGAACAGACTGTAGGAGGGCAGGCTGGAAATCCAGCAACAATCCAGCTCAGTGCCAGAGGAAAAGCCAGAAACAAGGCAAGCACATCCTTGAATATTCTCCTGCTTACTTCTGGCTTAATGTTTTCCTTTGTTTTTACAAATTGTTGCAACTTTTTCTTCCAGTAATTTCTCTAGCTGATATTTGAACTCATATATATAGTCACTATCCCGGAAGATTTACTTATTCTGCAGAGTAATACCTCCTTTTACTTTTCTAAACCTTGCCTTTTTGTTATTGCTGTCCCTCCCTCCTGCAGCAGAATAGAGATGGAGCAGCTGTTGGCTTCCTTTGTTAGCTCTTTCTCTGTGCTAGTCATGATTTTACAGACTTCTGTCAAATCCCTTCCTTCACCTCTCCTGCAGGATGGTGGCAGGCAGGCTGTGTGACAGTTCTCTGTGTGGAAGCTGTACTTTTGAAAACATTTGGTACATTCTCTGTCTGTTTTCACTGAATTCCTTTTGGGATGTGACTGAGAAGTGGGCTGCCGCTTTCACCAAACCAGCTTCTCACAATTTGAGGTCTCTTTCTCAGTGATGAACAGTTCAGAACCTATTTCTGGGCATGCAAACCTGAGCAGTTTTTCCTCTGTGCATTGTGCTATGTGTATCAGTATAGGAATTGATTTGCCTTTCAGTATCACAAGAGCCTCCTGCACCTCTCCACAGGTGGCTTTCAAGTTCCCTGGGAAAAATAGCTTTATCTGGGAAAAGTTGGTATCCTGGGAAGACTTTGTCATGTAATTGCTCACTGTTGGTGATCTTTGCAAGCTCCATTTTGGTTTGGGCTTGGTTTGGGTACCTGGGATCCCCCAGTGATGTCCTGAGCTGGGGAAGCTGTCCTGCTGCTGGCTTCTGCCTTTCAACCACCCCTTTGTCTGTGACAGGACATTCCCTCACATCCCATGAGAGTACAGCTTCTTTACAAGGCTTTGATGAGGGACCTTGTCAGATATCTTTTGGAAACACAAATAGACTATACAGCTCAAACTCCCTTACCCTGTGCTTGTTGGTTTTGTCAAAGAACTCTTAGCAAGGAGCTTTGAGCAGCAGTAGCCTTGAGGGTCATGGCAAAAAGCTGTGTTGACTTCTCCACCAAATGGTCATATTCATTCATTTATCCAGTAGTTATGTTCTTTATTATAATTTATGCTCATTTGTCCAAGAAGATGTTTTCTTTCAGGGTTTGGTTTTTTTGCTATTTTGGGGTTTATTTTTTTCTTTTTGCTCCAGTTTTACTTACCAAATTTGGATTTGGCATCTGTCTCAGACTGCCCTGGGTAACTTTCAAATGAAACAGTGCAGGCAGTGAAAATAAATCCTCACGAATGTGCCCCAGATTAAAGAGATAAAAAGGAGCCATACCTGGAGAGACAGGGTGGTGTTTGTGGTGTGCCAAAAGGATTGCAGCCCTTCACAGAGCTGGCTGTGCAGCACTCAGGCCCTTCCTGCTGTGTGTGCCCCATGGACCCATGGCTGTGTAACTGCACAGGTGGGTCACAGCCTCTCCTAAAGAGCTCCGCATTCTCCTGCTTTGTTGTACGTGCATCCATATAAATGCATGTGGGTCTAACTCATGTCTATGCTTACAGATATTAGGATTGCATAGGAATAGGCAAGACTGAAAGATAAGGCAGGCAAAGAATCGGTGCCAGCAATTACTCTGTGAGCAGTAAGGAGGTGGAAATCAGAGTGGTGTTTTGGGAGGAGGATCTTGGATGGAGTGAACCTGCAACTGCACAGTTGGGAAATAAAGATATTCAGGGTTGCTAAGAGCAGGTTTAGCTTTATAGAAGTGATAGCATATTTCTGTCTTCATAGAAGACAGTTTCAAAAGTAACTTAATATGACAAAATTAAAATTTAGGTGTGGAAATTAGCTTATAAGCATTTAAAGAGTAGAGAGAACCACTGAGGAATTGGTGATACAGAGTCCTGCCCTGAGTCTTCCTTACCTGCCTCTTGAACCACTGAAACAGTGAAATTACACCTGAAGCCTCTGAAAGACTGTTTGAAACTTTTGATTACAGTGATCCATAAGTATGACCTGAACTCACCATTTCCTGTGGCAGCTCTGAGCTCCCACTGGAACCCCCACTCCTGTTCCATCTGCCAGCAGGGAGCTTTGGTATTTCAAATCAGCTCCAGATGATTTAGTCTTGCAAAATACAAGGTTGTTTCCCTACACTAATTTCCTCCTTCCCAAGCCTCCCAGTGAATTTCTCCAGGTGGTTCTCTGGCCTTTTAATCCAAACCACTGCAGTTCTAGAGCAGCCATTTGGCTGTGAGTAGGTTTAGCTCCTGTTTTGTTTTTCACCTAAGAAATACCTTTTTTTTTTCTTTGAGTTGGAGAATCTTATTGTGCTGCATAAACATCAAAGAACAAAGCATACTTTTTTTTTAATTCTAGAAGTACAAATTACAATGACGGTTTCCATGTTTAACTTTAAATTTCTAGTGTTTGCACCACAGCTCCAATTTCATGTGAGCAACCATGGTTTTTGATAAGACTGTGGAGGTTTGTTTTCTTTTTAGCCTTAAAAACTATTTCCTATCAAGGGCTGTAGCTCAAATTGGTACTTTGTCCTTCTCTTGTGCCTTTTGTGAGTGTGTTTTGGATCAATGTTTGTAAGCTCACGCTTACTCTCGGTCTGACTCAGAGAGAAACAAATTCCTCCACTCCCATCAAAGCTGAGTGCCTGTAAATCAGTCCAGAGGTGCCTGGCAGCAGCAATAAGTGCTGGGTACTGGAATGCAAAGGTTACTCCTCTTGACTACTAATGCATCAGGTCATCCCTGCCACAGCCCCTCGCTGTGCGCTGCCTGCAGCTGTGGCAGGCATGTGAACCTGCTGTTTGCATCCTGACAACCAGGCACAGCCATTCCCAAGCTCCATCCTTCTCCAGATCCTCCCAGAGCAGATGGAAAACACAGGCCGAGGCTAAAACAAGTATTGGTAGTACAAGGAAGCAAATTTGTGAGAAATCTTGCATCTACAGATGCAAGGATTGTCATTAGGACATTGAAAACAGGAAAAAGATGAAGATTGCTAGATAGTATCTCTGCCATTTCTTTGACCTTAGGAGAATTTTAAAGCAGATACACATGATTTATATAAACCTTGAGGGTTAGCTGGCTGTTGATTGGTTACAGCAAGCTGGGTTTATTTCTTGTATATCCAGCAGTGACACAGGATAGCAGCAATGAATAACATCCTTTAGATCTGGTATGGGAGGGGACTGTGGCACCCAGGGAATGCACAGGCACGAGCTCCTGCTGAAACACTTGGGCAGAACTGACTGAGCCCTCCAGGTCCAGGCACCACCCCTGGCTCAGTGCCTGGAGATCCCAGCAGGAATGACTTCATTGGGATCAGCTCTGTGTGGAAATGGGCTGCTGAAGCAGGACCTACAGAACCTGTGACTTCCTCTAAGCCCATGACATTTTATTGGTATTAAAATGGAACAAATAAGAGACTGCAAACTTTGAATGCCTCGAGGTGAAAAGTTTGTTGTCAATGTTGTTGTTTTCACATTGCTAATTCAGACTGTAATTGTCATGGTGTGGTTTTGTTGGGGATTTTTTTCACACAGTGGGTGTTATAGGATGCTCATTTATAATCAGAACAAGCGATCTGAGCACATCTAGAAATTCAGAAGGTGCTTTCAGTCTTTTGCTTTCTTCCTTTCATCATACTCCCTTGACTCTAAGGCCTAATAGTTGTTTTTTATACAGTGTTGGCTCCTCATTTTGAAGCCTTTGGTGAGCTTTAATGAAATCAGCTGTGTGATCCCTCCATGAGACAAGTAAACATATGCAATTTCCCCCTTGCACACAGCCTAGAAGTTAGATCTTGAGAGTTGTCAGAGCAGCTTATATCAGTGGCTCCCAGGCTGTATTGCCATGAGCCTCAGCTCTGGTGCCACCCCTCAGCCCATTTTGGGAGCAGCTCTGCAGTGAATCTCTGGTGAAAGCCTTATACCAGGGGTTTGAGCCAGGATTGCATTTTAGTGCTGGTCACCTTTGCATGTTCGCTCCTCTGGTTTCATTTACCATCACACACATTATTAGGCTGACCAGGCTGGAATCAGGTTTGGTTTGTTTTCTTTTTCCTTTCCATTAATTTTTATGACAGTGACATTCATGCATTCTGCCCTGGGGAGAAAGGGAAAATAAAAATTTGATGAAACAATGGAGAGCCCATGTGTGCTTTAAACAAGAAAATACTTTATTTATATCTGAAAAATAAAATACCTTCAGTTAGAAGAATATCATTGCCTAAGAGTAATTATCTTATAATGATGTTCACAGAGCCCTGTCTAAAGGGCCTTTGTGTGCAGATTAACAGGTATATGCAGATTTTCTCTATATAAAAATAAGAAAGCCAAACTCCAGTATTGGTGTGTGTGCATCCATTGCACAGATTTTATGCATAGCATAAATAATACAAAGCATACATGTGCACACACAGAGATTTGGGCTGTAATCCTTCCTGCTCTATAGAGCCATGAAACACAGAGGAAAATTAATGGATTTATAAAAATAAAACACAGCAAGATTGCAGGAAATTCCTCCAGGAAGTTCCCCCTGGCATGAGAGGCCTGGCTGGAGTACTCGTGCAGCTTTTGGGCAGGTTCTGCTGCTCACACTGAGCTCCTTGGGGCACATTTACACTGCTGCCTCACTCATTTAAACACAGAGGGAGATTCAGATGTAGCATCAAAAAGCACCAATCAGAGCATTTCTGAGTGTGAGCTCTTCCTGAGGAATTTATACCCCTGGTCTTTCCAGGAGTTGGAGCTTTTGCAGGGGCTGTTCCCATCTGTGGATTTGGGTTTCCTGCTGGTTGCACACCTTCAAAGCACAAGTGGTGCTGTAGGACAGATAGATCTGTGTGATGAGCTGAAGAGTCCAGTGAAGCTGAAATGATCCCCCACCCAAGCAGGGGAAATTGAGGGAGCTTCTCAGTTTTCTGAGTTATGTCTGGTTCTTTCCAGTAAAAACTAAAGTTAGAAGCTTCCTTCTAAAGTTAACATTTCTGTCTCTGCTTAATCTGCTCTCTCATCTTCCCTTCCTTAACATGATTGATTGCAGCATTCTGAAAACAGCAACAGAGCTCTTTGGCAGCTTGAGATTTTGAATTGTGCTGTAGTGGCAGGAACAGTTGGCAAGGGTTTCTGAAAGGTTAATCCACTGAGGATTTATGGGTTTGTGTTACAGAGAGCGCAAACATTATTTGTGTTGTCATGCTATAAAACTATAATCTGACATTGATGGTTATTTTGATTTTGCTTATATTTCAATGAATGGGAATTACATAATAACAATTTTCCTATGCAGATCTTGAAGTAGCTTAAGAAAGAAAGTCTTTCTGCCAGGGGGAGGAGGCAGGGAGAGTCTCAAGGTCAGACAGCGAGCAGAGGGTGGAAACTGTGCAAGGTTTTGGCATCCATTGTGCTGTTCTGTTGTGATGCACACTTCCAGCTTTGTCTGCCCCCCATCCCAAGCCATTTAATATTATTTTACCTGGCCAGAAAGGGAAAGACAAATCCAGAATGTTTCATTCCTTTGGTCTGTGTATGTTTATTAATATGGCTTCATTCAGTCACTCCATTCCTAAAAGCCCTGGCATGTTTTACATGGTACATATTTGTCCCTGTATTTAAATCCTACATCTTCTCTTGCAGACCTCAAGCTTCAGGCAAGTGAGAGTCAGTGACAGGAATTTTTCAGCATTTGATGTGATACTAAAAACAAATATCTTAATAGAAGGGAGTTGTTTTACCCGTTTTTATCACTTAAATCCTTTGTGATAGGGCCAGGAGCATGAGTCAGCACAAGATTGGACATTCAGATAAATAGCAAGAATGTATGGAGTAAATATAACTTCAGAGGAATTTAAATGTCCAGGATGCTCTTGACAGTGAGAGCTAACCAGTGACCCAGGAAACATCTAACTTTAAATCACAATTATTACCTTTTAAAGATATTACTGAACAAAGTAGTTGGTGTTCTGTCTACAGTGTGTCAGACAGAGAAAGCATTCCAAAAATAACTGGGAGGTCAGAGAGGACAAACAAAAATGAGAGTGTCTGGGCAGAAAATTATTTTCTTTGATAATAAAGAAATTCCCTTCAAACTTTGTTCTGAAGTCTAGGCTGGTTCATATTTAGTTTGAATCAGTTTTCTTCTCTCTAATTAAGAGCATTACTTGTCTGTAAGTCCAGTGGGAATGTTTTTGCAATCTGTGCTCAAAATTTAAGTTGAACAGTTTACCTCTGGGAAGAAGGAGGGCAAATACAAAACTCAACAAACCTGATACATAGATAATAAGGGAAACACACAAGAAAACATAATTAAAATTTGGTGGTTTAATATCAGTAAGAAGTTTCTGGTCATTTTGTAGAAAAGGAAATGTTGTGAGTTCAGCTTCTGACCACAGGGATGCCAGTGAGGGTGCAGTTCACATCTGTGCAGAGTAATGGTGAGGAACTCAGCTGAGCTCCTTTGGATTTCACTGCTGTTCCAACTTCTTGAGAAGCAAATATCTGTGAGCAGATACACACCTCTGAGACACTGACTGTCTTCAGTCTTCCCTGCAAGGCCATGAGGCCATGCTGCTTTCAACAACATAATTTTGTTGCTGTTAGGTTTCTTTCTAAGTCAAGCTCTCTCAAAACAGTGATCTTCAAATTAGCTTTGATACTGGAATACTAATATTAGTGTCAGAGCTTAGCATGTGGGATCTGGAGCTATGAATTGGATACTGTTCCAGATGTTTCATCTCTGTAAGGCTAAACATTATATTCTTCTATATTCAGCTGAGAAATGTTGGATACTTGCTTTGCTTTTGGCATAATGTGCTTTCTCCTGGCAAAGCCAGGAATTTTAGGTCTCATCTGTTCATCACATCCTATCACTTGAGTATCAGGAAAAACACACACTGGATTCTTCCCCCATACTCCAGAAGCAAAGTGATTATTGTCTTGTTAAAAGTGGACATGAAAAGGAACTGCGAAAACAGGGAAAGATAGAATTGCTGTGTCATTAACCCTGTTAAGGAAAATAGAATTTTACTGGAAGCCAGTGAAAAGGAGTTGGGTGAGAAGTCCATTTCCTCCTTGGCTCTGAGAAAAGAGCTAAAATAACAATATTTGGAGAACAGTCACTATTAGCACTTGGATATTTGATGGTTACCACAGAAATTCCATATTCTAAGCATATGGAACAATTGCAGCCTACTGGGTTGATATGTTGGCAAACATTGACTTCCTAATGGCAACTGCTGTGCAAGTGACAAAAATGCCTCTGTGCCTTCTGGTGTGAGGAAACTGTTTAAGCAACAGACTCTTGGCATGGTTCAATGTAGGAGCTGTAGGAGCCACTCCTGCACTCTCTGCTATGAGAAATATCTGGAATATTTGCCACCAGGGGGGAAACTTGTGGTGTCCTCAGTGGAGAACAACATGGCCCCAGCCATGGCAGAGGTGTGGACTCCATCCACCACAACCTCAGCCAGCAGAAGCTCCCCCCCAGCATGTGTCACTGATTTGCAAGTGCCAAAGTGGCGTCAGTTTGCATTGCAGTGTTGAAACCATCAGCCACTCCCCCATTTCTGAGACATGTCCGTTCTTCAAGATCTCTTGAGCCTTGTCTTTCTGTCCAGCTTGTCTCAGGAACTTTAGATTTCATGGCCTTGGCATTTTCTGTAAGGTTTATCTTCACCCTGGCCTCTAAGGGGGAGAAATGAGAAGTGATATTCTCGTTTTTCAAATGGAGAACAGAAGCATGAAAAGACCTGGTAGTCTTGTCAGAGCTCATGCAGGAAAACCATGGCAAAGTAGGTCCAAGTTTCATAAGCTGTTACCTATTCCAGGATTCTAGTTTGCCTTCAGTGTTTCCTTTCACCTTCCTCTTCTCAATTTCTCTACACTCAGACGATGTTCTAAATGATATTTGCTCTGTTCCATCCCCCTATGCCATATATCATCCCCCTATGAAAGATATTGTGGATTGCAAAATGTCACTCTCCCTTTCTCAGTACCCTCAGAAAATTGTTCTAGAACCTAGATATGGCTTTAAATATTTCATACCTGAAAATCGCATGACCTGTGTAACACTCAAATAAGAAAGCTGCTTGACTCTTCATTTTTAATTAATTTATATTTAAGAATAAATAAACGGATCCATATGTGTTGATAGAAAAGATAGATATAATTTGTAAAGTGATGGTACTCTCAAGTAGAGATAATTAGTCCAAATGAGTCATTTCCTATCTATAAACACAAAGAGCCACGCTGGCTATCTGGAAATAGGTTTGAAAGTTCATAAAGAGTAGCCTGAACTTTCTAGTTTGTTTATAAGCTATACAATGCCCTCTAGTTCTTATTCATGGTATTATTGCCACTTTAGAAGTGGAATTCTAACAACTACAGCCATGGTAAAATCTGTGGAGTCCAATCATATTATTGGATAGCAGTTCTTTAAAGGTCATTTATTTTGATTTAGTTTAAATTATTTTGAGAGGCTGGATGCATCAATTATAAATTGGAAGCTACAATAATCCTGCTCTAGATTTAAAACTCAGGTAGGCTGAACTCTTGACCTCATTGTTTCCTGCCTCCGTACAGCTCAGAGACTCTTGCAACTTAAATTGAAATTGCCCTTCTACATAATTAACTTCTGCCTGCAAAAATTTTGCACCTTTGTAGGGAAGTTCAGTAGCAGAGCTTTAATGTCATGTTGTGGTTTAATCTCAGAGAAGCAATTACTGTTGCTTGGTTACTAGTGCCATTGCTAGCTCATTTTTAAACCAAAACCCAAGCTAATAGCACATAGTTTCAGGTTTAAGCCTTAATAGAAGGTGCAAGTGAGGGTTAAGTCTGATTTATGTCTTTGAACTTATTTTATCAGAGTCTGGTGTTTTTCTCTTTCTGTACAGGTACAGGAAATATTTTTCAGAGGGCTGCAATTTTGGTTGGTTTTTTTTTCCTGATATATTTTTGTAAGTTCCAGGAGATTTTTGTCAGTGGGATGAAGTGCTGATAACTACATCCCACTGACAAAAGAGTTCCAGAGCTGACCAAAAGCCTGACAGGTCTGAGTTCAAACAAAAATGAAACTTAAAGGTTATGAAAACACATGAAACAAAGTCTGTGGAAACACAGCTGATAACCTCATGGGCAGAAACCAATGGTTTCAGTGTCCTGTCCTCACAATGGGAACTGGCTCTGTTTTGGCAGACAGATTTAATAGACTTCAGACTCTTTCTAATGGGGGGTCAAAAACAGGGACAGGGGATCTGCTGGTCTTGGATTGGAACAAAGAGAGCATCTCCTTGTTTTCACTGGAAATGTCAGCTAAGGACTATGCTAAATATTGTAATAGTATTCAGGAGCTAACATGAATTTCTTGGCTTGAAGAGTCACCTTAAAACCTTCATATTTGTTCTTGCATTATTCAGATGGACATTGAGTTAGACAATGAGCATTTGACTCCAATGTCATTTTTTGTAGACACCCTTCCTTTCGAACAGAAACATTCAGAAATCTTGACCTGAGACCTGATCAACAGATAGACCTGGTGGGAAACTGATGCTGCTGGGTTTGAGAGGATCATGAAATTGAGGTAGACAACCCCAGTCATTCCAAGCCCCTCATTAATTCATCTTCAATGCGTATTTCAGGTTCAGTAGTGCTCTCCCTGTTCTGTGCTTGTCAGCTTCCCTCATGGAAGTGAAGAGCTTAACAGGGACTTTCCTCTTTTGCTGGTTGTGAGTCTCTCTGACTTCAGGTAGAAAACTCATGAATGCTGCAGAATTATACCCAAAGTTATTCCAGTATTCTGAAGCTGTAAATTAATTATACCTCACTTCAGAACCTCTCCCCTTTTGCAGGAGACAATTTTAATAGCAGAGCAACAAAGTGTTTATGTCATGAATAAGACCATCAGTAAACTAAAGCAAAACACAAGCTCTGAGCACGGTGCATGTGATGAACAAAGCTCAAAAACAGAGCAAATTCAGGTGTATTGCTGAAATTGAAGATGAGTGACATCCATACCCTGCCATCCTAGAAAGAACTGTAAACTTCACTTAAAGCTCAAGTGCCAACCATTATATTTTCCCCCTCCTATAGATTTTTTTTCTCTTCCCCAGTTGCAGTTATCAAGTTATTTAAACTTTCATGGATTTGCAGATTCTTATCAACCATGCACCTTGTAAACCATGATTAATGTTTAAATGTTATGCTTTTTTTGTTTTATAATTCCTTCAAATGCTGGTTTTTGAGAGTGTAAAGCTGGGATTCCAGTCCAGACTCCAGAAATTCATGCATTGCTGATATCCACATGAGGATCAGAAGCTTCTTGCATGCAAGTTTTCATGTAACCAGGTGCTCAAAATTTATATTGTAGGTGAAAAAAGTGGGTTGATAAGACAGTTTCTTTGTAGAAAGTCTGTACATACCATTGGCACTACTTAATTGTCTTAATTGTCTGGAAATATGTTGTCTGTAAGGAGCACTACATTGAAAATGCTCTGAAAGAATAATTTGGAGAATGGAAGGACATAGGGTTGAGTAACTGGCCTGGGGCTCTCCTTTAGGAGGCCTGCCTGTCTCAGGATGTGAGTTTATATTTGTTTTTCCTGTAACCCATACAAATGAGCTTCGGGTCTGTGCAATCCAAATAGAAAATAAGACCTGCTGTCATGGTGGGGAAACACTCAAAAGTTATAGCCTTAAAATGAAACCTGGATCTGCAAAAAGCAGCTGGAAAGCCTTTTGGAGCAAGTGAGGTGCTGGGGAGCTGCTCTGGCCCCATCCCCTCAGGATGAGCAGCCTTTGGAGGAGGGGAGCCAGCAGCTGCAGCCTGGGGTCTGTGCTGCAGCACCCCCTTCCCAGCCCTGGCAGTGAACATTTACTCTTGTTTTGCACCCCTCAACCCCCCCAGCAAGCTGACTGATGATTTAAACTTGGCATGTGAAGCACCCAGATGTCCAGCTCCAGGAGGAGTCTCTCCAGTAGAATCATCTCCTTGACAACTCATTTTTCTTTGTCTCTTTCTTGGCTTCATAGCAGGGACCTGCCTGCATGTCTGGTGTGGGGTTTGACTGCTGCAACTCTGCTTGATCCTCCTTGATGTATTTTATTTTCCCTTAAGCTTATTAGAGCTGCTATTGCCTATAGTATAGGTCTTGTGGAGGAAGGAGTGGGTTGTGAATCAAATGTCTGAAATGAGGAGAAGGATCTTCTTTCTGGAATAAATTTCTGAGGTTTTTAATGTGAGTATCAATAGAAGCAGCTATACTGCCAGGCATGGAGTAGGTAAAATGTGGAATAGTGTCCTGTGTATATCAGACACAGGAGTTTAATAACACTACAACAGCAGGTGTATTTGACAGGAACGAGGTGAGCAAAGGGCCCAGTTAGAGTGTCCTGCACAGGAGGACCCTGGGCTGGTGATATGAAGTCAGGCAAGTTGAAGTAGAGGTACCTGCAGAGGGCTTTACTCTTTGAGGTGGATGCTTGGTACCTTCCAAAGCAGTATAGAAGTTGCATTTTGTCTCAAACTATTCACTCAAAGCCACCAATTGCACTTAGAAATTGTCATCCCCCGTGGCATTGTGTACTGGTGGTTGACAAATTCTCATTCTGCTCTCCTCAGCAACTGTACTTTTGATCTTCATTCTTTGTTATGGATGACTGGAACATAATCTGCCCATTTGTCCCTGCTGTGCACTCCTTGTGTTACAGTCCTCCCATACACTACCTGTGCCTGAGAGCACTTTGGGTGCCATGGCACTGATGGGACATTGCATTCATTACTGTGCAGCAGTGATAATCTGGATTTAGGTGCTAGCAGGGGTTTGTCTAGATATACTTGAAATTGTAGATTCCAATGAGAGTGGCAGTCTTTTTAATGAAAGCACATCTCTTCCTTTTAAGGCACATTGTGTTTGGGAAAACAGAACAGCCTTGGTGCATTCTTCTGTCCTAATCTTAACCCTTTAGCTGTGCCCAGCTCTTTTGGGTGGGAAGGTGAGCCTGCCCTCCAGGTCATGGCATGCCTCTGCTACACTGCCTTGTTCAGTCTCCTCCTCCTCTGCTGCTCCTCAGGAACCTCCTAAAGATGCGCTGGGTACGCTCAAGTGTCAGGACAGTGAGTTTAGACAGAAGGTAACCTACCAAGGGAGCTCTCACATATATTATTCCTTGTCAACACAGACACCAAGAAGGAGATTATTTACAAATCTGTGGTGTGCAATTATGGGACATCCAACCTGTGATGGATTGTGCCACTCAGACTACTGTGCTGTGTCCTTGAGGCTGAACCAGCTCCTTGCCTTGCTAATCATTTTGACTGCTTGTCTCTAAGCTGAACTCATTCCTGTTCTGGTATTTTTTGAATCAGGTGGCTGAATCCCCAGAAACTGTGGAGAGAATAAAAGTCATTCTAATAGCCCTGCAGTATCAAAGCAGTGTATTTTCTACACTTATAAATTGGTTGGAAGTAGGTCCTGTTGGTAAAGCTGCACACTAGTGCTTCTCTTTGGGCAGTTTTTGGAGCCTTCACCTGCTCTCCTCACAATGGGTGCCTCATGCTTTCAGCAGGACTTTGGGGGGGAGTGTGAGGTTCCTCTGTAATGCTATTTATAATGTTCTTGCACTGCCTCCAATAGACACCTCTGGTGTGCCACCATGTGCAATTCAGCTGGAGAGCCCTCACACAGCCCTGGGGCCTCTGCTGAGCTCCTCAGGGAGGGACAGCCACGTGGGCAGGCTGTGTGCCTTGTGCTGCTGGGGAGCACATGGCACCTCTCTTTTGGGAAGTGCAATTCTGTGGGGCCCTGAGGAATTACAGAGTCCTGTAGAAACAAACAAATTTCTCCTGGCACCAGCAGAAAGCAGATGTTAACCTGATCAATTATCAATGAGGCAGAAGGACAATATGCAAATTGTAATAGACTACAAGCAGCATCTTGTATGTGGTGAAAAATAGAAAAGGAGAGGGAGCTTTGGTAGATGAAACAGAAATAAAAAATATACAGGCATATGAAGCTCTCAGTATTCCAGGATACATTTCTGCAAAACAGCAAATGAGCCACAATTCACTATTAAAACTGAAATGCGTTTTGCTGGCTTTACTCAGCCCACTAATTGCCCATGAAAATTCAGGTCTAGTATTTGACACATTAATTACTCAAAAAACATTTACACTAGGGTTTGCAGAAAGGAACAAAGAGAAAATGTAACTGAGAGAATAAAATGCTGGAAAGCGAGGGGAGGAGGATTTTAAGACAAGTCTTTTGATGCATTAATCACACAATATTCTCTGGGGCCAAGTGCTAAGTGCTGGAACACGTGGAATTGAGCAAATGCCCATTAGCTGGACCAAAGCAGGGTGAGGAATGGCAGCTGCCCAGCAGGCATGGTCAGGGCTACACCCACCACACCGTGCTCCAGGCTTTGTGAGGTGTACAGGCAAGTGTGGAGACCTTCAGGGAGTTTCCACTCAGCCTCTGCATTTCTCTGGGGTTGCCAGGAACAGCTGATGCCACAGCATTGCTCCCACCAGGTGTCCCTGACTGTCCTCTGCAGGGTTGTGTTTTGGAAATAGTGACTTTTTAAAAGTAATCACTGGTATCAGGGCACTGCCTGCTACAGACTTATCTCCACTTCCTGACTCTGAGATCTCAGGCACCAGTGGAGGAACTGGGTGGTAAATCTAGAAGAGAGGAAGGGAACATGAATGATGTGCTGGTGATTACACCTCATTACAAAACCAATGCCATTTACATAGGAGTAAATAAGAGCTTGGGGGAAACTTGGTCTTTATGAAGCCTCTGAGGAATAAAAATGAATTTTTTTTCTCTCCCAGGTTCTATTGATTGCGGTGTAAAGAGTATTTATATTGTGTGCCAGAGAGGAGGGAGGGAGGTTTGTTGCTGTGAGGAGAATTAAGGCGTGAGTTACTATTGAAATTAGTACTTTTTATCGACTCAATCCAGTCATCTCCAACCATTACAGTTTCACAGAAATGTTAAACTGCTTTAAAACTTTCATTTCCCCTTTAAAACTAAATTACTTTTGTGTTTTCTCTAGCACTAGTGCCACCATAAGGCAGGCAAGTTACAGTAGAGCAAACATATAAACAACAATCAAGACATAATTACTAAATGGGAATCACACTTTCTAATGCTGCTTCTCCCAGCCCAGCCCTGTGTGTACTGTAATGGAAACTCTCTCCTGCTATTTGCAATCGAGTTCTTGGAGCAGATGTCGGATATGCTTGAGCAGTTTGGGATTGTCTGATTCACTGGTTATGCACTTCAGTGCAAAGCTCTCTTACTTTGTCTCTTAAATTAGGAAAAATCCTTTTCAGGGATAGGTGGGAAACTCTGAATCAAATAATAAAGCACATGAATATTCCTTCTATTATCTGTAGCTTTTACTGAAAATTGAAATCTTATTTTAGATTGCAAGATTCACTTTCCTTCTTTTGCTACTATTGCCTGATGTTTCTGCCTCGGTCATGAGCATTAATCTAAATTATGATATGCTTTCTATGGAATGACACAACCAAATTCACCTTGGGCAAGAAAGACTGTGATCCCCTAAACTCTGCTTTACAAAATATGAATTTTGTTTCAGTTTCAGATAGCTTTTCAAAATCTGTGGTGCATATCCCATTAGAGCATAGCTTCTGAACTTTTTGAGATTTATTCATCACAAATCACCCTGTTCCTGTTCATCTTTTGATATTTGTCCTTAGAAAGAATTCACAGTGCAAGTTTGAAAACTCAGGAAACTGAGGTAAAGGGTCACAAATCACGTGGGCTTTCAGGTACCTCCAGACACCACAGCCTCACAGAGCTTCTCTCTAGACAGAGATTGAGTTAAACTTTGATTGCACAATTCAAAAATTACCATTGCTGTAAAATATTGAACTGCATTATTTTATTCTCATTTATTTCTATTGTTATAGAGCTTAAAGCCCTAATCAAACACCAGCACACCACTTGGCAAGGAGTTGTACATTAAAAGGGGAAAAAATAGTCCTCTTCTCAAAGAAATTCAAATTAGCATCTCAAGGGAGAAAGAGGAGAGCAAGAAAAAAAAAATCTAAGTTGAAATCTTATTTTAGATTGCAAGATTCACTTTCCTTCTTTTGCTACTATTACCTGATGTTTCTGCCTCAGTCATGAGCATTAATCTAAATTATGATATGCTTTCTATGGAATGACACAACCAAATTCATTGTGAGAGAGATGGTGTGGTATCAGGACAGCAGCAGGCTACAGTGGGATTTGTGTGGTTTGTGTGCTCGCTTCTCATTCTAAGGGACATTTGGAAATGCATTTGGTGAGTGGCTGGAAGGCAAGAGAACTGGTGCTAAACTTCCTTGGGGTGTTGAGAAATAACATATTTGATACTGGTGACAGCAACAAGCATCACCCATGACACCTTTCCAGCCTTTGTTAGGTGGAATTGTGTTAATGCGGGGCTGACCTGGTTTGGCCAAATTTCCAACACCTGTGCCCAGATGTAGAGGATTACATGGTTTAATAAGAGTTTCAGAGTTTCCTAAGCAGTGAGCACAACTGGCTCCTGGTTTGGGGGTCGTGTCCCAGGACTGGGGATGGAGCTGGGATGGAGAGCAGGGTTTGCTGCTCCTGCTGCCCCTGGAGGACAAGAGGAACAGGGTTAGTGACTGTTCTGCTGCAAGCCAAGGTTCTTAATCCCTGTCACAGCCTGTACCAGGCACTGGGCTTTTCTGCTGAGGTCTCAGGCTTTCCAGGGCTCTCACCTATGCAAAATAAGCAAATTACCCGTGGTTGTTTTGCCACCTTATTCTGCTGCCCTCCACAACTGCCTCCTCTGTCCACAGCAAGCACTGGCTGCCAGCTGGAAGATTCCAAGGTCAGGAGTCCCAGTTGAAGGTCTGGCATCTTCAATGCCTGTGTGGTGTGAGGTGGATGGAGGGAGGAAAGTGTTCAAAACACTGGGAAAAACAATATTTTTGTGGACTGCTTTTCCAGGTGGCTCAGAATCTGCAGTTCTCAGCTGCCATTGCCTGTTATTCTGGATCTGGTATGCCCATATGGGACTGAGGAAGGAGGCCATTTCTTTCCTGATCAATATGTTTCAGCAGCCGAAAAGATAATTTCAGTTTTTTTGGGATCACAATTGCAGACTAACAAATAACTTACTAAAAAACCCCACCAAAAATCAGCTAAACGTTGTGATCAGTTGAGCCCAGAGTTTTCAGATGCTGTGTTTCACCTCATAAAGATGGATGAAAGGAGCTGAATATCTCAGTTCTTCAATCTGTTCTTAAATCTCCATCCCAAGCGCAGTCAGATATAATCACGATGCCAATACTGGTAATTTGTCATTAAAGTCACAAATAACCACTTGACATTGATAGAGAAAAAGAATGTCAGAGCCCATCAGTGTGCCAGGCAAGAGTCCTTAGGCAGAGACATTCCTCAATTAGGCATTGCAGTGCAGTAACTCGGACTTGACTTTCTCACACTTGCAGTCACAAGCACTTTGTGTGAGTGAGAGTGGAACCCTGCACCCAGGGCATGCTGTGTCTGTGACAGGAATGCTTTGAGCACTAACGCAGGCAGCTTTAAAATAAATTAACACTCACAGAAATGGGCATTTGGGGAAAGGCATCAAATCTGCCCAGAAATGGGAAGGTGTGCTTTGCTCAGAGACTGTCCCCAGCCTCTGTTTGTCCTCTGCAGAAAATTGTTTAAAAGCCTTAACAAGACCTTTGGAAACAGTTGGGCACAACCCATGAGAAAATAATTTTCTCCTTTTTTTTTTTACTTTTTTCAACTTTGAGAAAATCCTCTTGTTAAATCTGAGCTTTGTTTCACCACTGGGAGTGAAGTGGTTGTTTCATAAGCACTCATCTAAGAGGATCTTACGCAATAACTAAAACTAAAATACATTCAAGGGCAGTAAAGGGACCCAAGAAAATGTGCAGCTGGACACAGTGAGATGTAAAGGGAGACTGCCTATAATTTATTTTGCAGTGTAATTGCTGTCTGATAGTCTCTAAGGATCCCTGTGTACTTTGATCTCTACAGAGTTGAGAGCCAAACCTAATGCTGCACATATATATGCAAATAGATATAAACTTTAATGTTCAGGGGCATTGTGTCATTCACAAAATATAATGAGCCAAATTATCCTTTTCTTATAGCATGAGGCCAAAATTCAGCAAAGCATAGCAGCACACACTTAACTTTCATTCTGAAGGCAATGACACTTAGATACATGCTTAAAGCTTTGCTGAATCAGACTGGACTTAAGCATCTGCTTACACTGAGAGGTGCACTGGAGGGAGTTGTTTATTTGGAACTTAAAATGCTGTTCTATTCAGAGTAATGCAAATTACAGTATTTCTTTCCTGTCTGGAAAAGAAGTATGGGAGAGAATCTAGTTTGTTCCTCAGACAAGCCCGTTTTACACAAACATCAGAATGGACCGTGCAAGCCCATAAAGTGTGTGCTGCTCTTTGGGGGCCTCAGACACAGGGAACAGCAAACCAGTCTTGGATGAAGGGAGCAGTGAGCCAGTTGTTTGAGCTGGAACAATCACCAAGCTGCTTTCCTTTTTGACAACGGTAGTTCTTTTTAATTAAGCTGCAATATTGTCAGAGGAGCTGGGGGACAGGCAGGACACGTGGCAGCGGTGTGCTCCTGCAGCAGGGCAGGCCAGCAGCTCCCTGGGCTGTGTGAGCCAGCAGGTGAGGGGAGTGATCCCTGTCCTGCCCTTGGCACTGGTGACAGTGCAGCTGGAGCCCTGTGTGCCAGGCTGGCTGCAAGGACAGTGACAGAACCGAGGGGCTGGAGCTGGGAGAGCCTGGGGAGGTTGCTCAGCCTGGAGGGGAGTGTGGTGTTTGTGAGGTCCCCAGGACCAGGTGAGAGATGAGTCTGACTCCATGTTCTCAGGAGGTTGATTTATTATTTTATGATATTATATTAAAAGAATGTTGTACTAAAACTATACTAAAGAAAAAGGATGTATCAGAAGGGTTAACAAGAATGATAATGAAAAACTCGTGACTGACTCCTCAGAGTCCGACACAGCTGATGGTGATTGGTCATTAAGTTAAAACAATTCACAGGTTTGGATAAACAATCTCCATTCCAGAGCAGCAAACACAGGAGAAGCTGAGGCTTCTCCTCTTCCCAGGAGAAGAAATCCTGGTGAAGGGATTTTTCAGAAAATATCACAGTGACAGGAGAGCCGGGCCTGAGGGACTCTGCAGCTGCCCAAGGTGGGACCAGGCTCTGCTCAGGATGCACAGGGGAGGGTCAGAAGGCAGCAAGCACAAAGTGGACCTGGAAAGACCATCCAGGCATGTGTTAGAGCTTTCTCCCATGTAGCTGATCAACGAGGGAGCAGTCCCAAACTGCTCTTCATTCAACCCACCCTACTCACCCCTGCTTTGGGCTGGAGACCACCAGCAGTCCCTTCTGACCGAAATGATTATGTGGAGAAACTTATTTTTCTTTTTTTTAAAACCACCCCTACAGTCTCACATTCCTTTTAACTTCTTTAGCAGTGTTAAATCTGCTAGTGTTGCACACATTTTACACTAGTCAGCACTTTTGTCACTGTCTTTGTGTTTAAATGAAGTGTTCCGACCTGGAGCCATTTGGTGAGAGAGGAAAAGTAATTATGCACCAAGCTCTTGTCGACTGCAGATTTCCCGCTCATTTTTATGTACCTAGTGATAATCTAACTCTCATAAAATTTAAGCACTGCTGCATTGCTAGCATTTCCATTTTGCTTGGTGAATTTTTTTTGTTAATACTCTGCTACCAATTTACTTGAAAGAGAAGCCAGAGTCCCTTTTTAAAGATAAAATGTCTAAATTTTTCTTTTTTATGATAGCATGTCCAAATTGTGTTTTGATACTCCCAGAAACACTAAATTGGGTGAAAAAGTCACTGGATTTTCTTTTATAATGTTCCTCCCAACGTGATCAGTTGGATTATTATTCATCTCCTGACTTAAAAGTAATGTCACTTCCTGAAACTCCTTGTTCAGGCAAACTGAATTATTCCTGACAAGGATTCATCTGTGCCAGTAGTGAACACTGAGCAGTCATTGAAAGAATATGTAGATTTAGCTGCTTCCTTTAACATAGGCAGGGTAATGAAAGCCCATCTCACCTGTGCACTGCAGAAATCCATGAGTAATTAAGGTAGCCAGCCTTGATTTGTATTTGGAAAAGCTGAGTGCTTGTGTGTGGTGCTCAGAGAAATGATCTGTAAATGGATGAATAAAACTATATTGGTATTCAGCATTATTTGCTGCCATGGAGCAAAACGAAGGAGAAAACAAAAATATGGAAATGAGAAGAGCAGGTAATGTGAGAGATGTGAGAAGGGCAAAATCTTTCTGAGCAGCATAAGAGCAAGGACAATTTCTTTCTATCTTCTTCCCTCTGCAATAGAACAGTTGATGTTCCATGTTAAAATAAATTCAGACTTTTTAATTAAAACTAAATGGAAATATTTGGAAATGTTGTCAAACATTAAGAGATTTTCATTCAGGAGATTTCCAAATCAAATCAAACCTGTAAGATTAAGAAATAGGAGTGATTGCACAAATTTTCCCACCCTCTTTGAACACAGGCTCATCCTTCTCTTTTTCTGAGACATGTTTAAGAATGAACTTTCCCTCTGTATCAGATTCCCTTTTTTTTATTCAGGTTTAGGACTGTATCTGTCTGTGTGTTCAAACAATACTTATCACATTTTGATACCATTAAAAAGAAATCCATAGTTGTGGTACAAGCAGCCAGTGGGCAGCCAGTTCTCATGCAAAGCCTGGCAGGAGAGACCATCACTGTCACTGCTGCTGTAGGGAGCAGAGGAGGAACCAAGAGGAATTACTTGGCTGCACAAGACAAGTCAGGAACAAAACCTGAGGCTTCACCTGTGTAGATGAGTCCAAGATTTTTCAAGTTCACTTCTAATTCTGCCCACATTTGTACCTCTACAGTGGTGCTGTGTTTCTGTCTTTAAGCTTCATAGCACGAACATCACCTTTGTCAGTGCACCCACTGCTAAACTCCGTCCAGCCCATGACTAATGGGGCAATAAAAAGTCTCCACCACTATTAAACTCTGCATTCCTAGAAGGTCAAAGCCTAGAGGACATCATAACTAGGTTCACATAAAACACTGAGCTTCCCCCTGTTCCCACACTGTGTTAGACATTAGGTTATTTTCGTGCTCAGAAGCTGTTGGCACTCACCAGAACTGCTGAGCATTGAAGAGCAGCAAGGCTGGGGACCCCACAGCTGTGGCTGTGCCTGGGCTGAGGTTAATGGGCTGCACTTGTACAGCCCATCCCTGAGTGCAGCCACCCAGGGAGGCTCTGAAAACCCAATGGCTTTTAGTTTTTGTTCTAAGGATGAGAGAAATGTGGTGCTTGTAAAGTTGAAGAGGAGAACAGCAGAAATAATCTGCAGGGTTTAGGAAAGTCTCTGAAAGTCAAATTGGAGAATCAAATCAATTTGTAAGGTTGGATGCAGTCTGAGAGGATGAGTTGAGATCATTTTTGTCACCAAGAGCTTGTGTCATAAAAGGAGGAGAGCAGTTCTGTGTGAGCAAGTTGTTCAGGCTGTATTCTAAAAATGGAAAGCATCAGGGTCTGGTCTCTTTTTCTGGAATACTATTTTGAGTTTTTTAGACACACCAGTGGTGTTAACATGTGGTTGATGGGTGTGACGAGTCAGTCTGGAGCATCTTTGAGTACACAAAGTTCTCCAAGTGCTCATAGCCTCAAGTTTGGTCCTCAGCCCCACAGTTTGTCTGTGACAAACCTCTGACCCCCCGCCATAGACATTCAGAAATTTTCTTTCAAATCTATTAGCTCCAAAGCCAGCCAGGGCATAGGAAACTCACATGCCATTTTCTTAAAAGAAAGAAAATTTCTCACTAAGGACAGAGTAAATCTATGTATTTGCCATCCTTTAGTCCTCGGGGGGCAGTTGCAAACTGTCCCCTTGAGACACAATTTAATAATCTAACAATCTGGGTAGAACATTCACTTGTTCCTCCAGGAGAGCCTGTAACTTCTGGTTATTACATTTCTTATATAAGGTGCCTGATATGTGATTATTTTTCATACATCAAGTATTTGCAATAGCTCAAGTGTTATCTGGGTATTTTAAAAACCCTTTTCCCTTCCCTTCATAGATTCAGTGACAGCTTCCTCTGCAGCAGTGAAGTGCTGTGGTAGAAAAGAGGTTGCTTGGCCATAAAAGGCTGCTTGGCAGCCAAGTGGTGCCAAGGCAAATCTAAATAATCACCACCACAGCAATCTTTGATAAACTCTTTCCTTTTTCGAAGCGACTGGCATTTGGCAATTTCAAGCAATGTGACTCCCTACTGGAGCTATCTGAGCTTGTTCTCTCCAGTTTTTAGTTATTAATACAGACACTTTAGTTATCAAAGATTTGACAGGAATGAAGGATTGACCTCCTGTGATTGAAGATGCAGACAATCTCAGCTTGTTAAAATAATAAATGGGCACCTGTCAAAGAGAGACTCTGAGCAAATGTGGCCCCTGTAGATATCTCTATTGTAGATTTTTAAAAACTCCTTCTGCTTCCTTGTATGGATATTAATTAATAATAATATTTTCTTTTATTGAGATAGATGGAACTGCTAATTACTGTTTCCCCATGAATCCCTCACTAGTACCATTTATCCTGTAATAATTAAACATCTCAAAGCAAAAAAATGGTTGGTTAGAAGTAGTTAGTAGTGATTTAAGTGCTGGTAAAGAATTGGCACATAAATTACTGCAAAGAAGGATGTAGGATCTATCTCTATAGTGATCAGAAATGAAAATGCAGGACTAGGGATTTTGTTGGGAGCCATTCTGAACAAAGCAAAACAAGTGCCTGATGCAAAACAAGTGCCTGATGCTGGACAGCAGGCTACAGAACCCAAAGCTGTAGGAACACTTAGAGCCCAGTGCACAGCCTCAGGAGGCAGGAGCAGAGCTCCTGGATGGAGCATGGGGAGAATTAACACATTATAATTTATATTACTTTCTGAAATAGCCTGCAAGGGAGAGGATATCCATCCAGTCTGAGACATGGGACCCCCTTTGTGGCAAGAGTTTCTTTTTGTAAAGGACATAGGACCTTTAAGTGAAGGGCTTGAGTCACACCAACTAAGTTGCCTTTTGCTTTAAGCTGCTACTCTTCCCATGAATTTCAGTGACTGGTGATGCACCAGCTCCTTTAGGAAGCAAAGCAGGTTCACACAGATCCCCTTCAGCGCTCGTGTTGTGCTTGAGGAGGCTGAGGACAGCAATTTTCCTCCCTTGGCTCTTATTGCTTCTTGTGAGTCCCAGCCTCAAGCTGAGTTCCACAAGACAGAATCACAAACAGCAAAATGATGCACACTCAGCTTTAGCAAAAACAGGCTGAATGGTGCTGCAATAGGGAAAATTTAGCAATTTATTCACTTGTGTTGTGTGCAAAGAAAAACCTGTAACTAAAGAATAAGGGAGAAAACATCAGTGGAGTTCTCTCAGGAATCAATGTGGTGGCAAAAATCAGACCATTAGCTTCAAAATACTGAGAACAGGACCTGAATAACTTTTTTAACCAGCTGAGGACAAAGGAACTGACTCCAGTGTTCGTTAGTCTAGCCAATAAAACAGTATCACTGCATCAGAGTCTTACTAAGATTGATGGAGATTGAGGCACAAATTTGATTTTTGTCCATGGCTAATAAAAATCATTTACCACTTTCCAGCCAGTGCAATATCTTTGGAACTAAAACTAGACCTGGAACTCACTCTGTGAAGATATCATGATCTTCAAGAAATATCTAAAATTCTTCATTTATCAAAGTATTTCTGATAGGTTCCAAGATAGAAAGGTTTAACACAGCCTTGTGAGTATCACATGTGTCTTGAGGAAAGAAGGAACAAAGTTCCAATATTCTCTGTGTGTTTTTTCAGACTTGAGATTTTGTATTGAGATCCATACTAATGTACTTGTTTGTAGGAGTTTTGGGGGAAAATGAGTGATTTATCCTGGTTTCAAAGCAAGGCCATATTTTGTCTTTCTAATCATAGATTGTGATTTTAACATTCAACCTAACCATACAGAAAAAGAATAATCATGATTTAGGAATTGCATTGTCAATTAAATTGAGCATCAACAACCTTAGATTGATTGAAATCTATGTGTTAAACATAGGGGCCAATGTTTGGGACTAACCATTGTGGTGAATTTGTAATACTTCTATTAAAGTACCCAAAATGCACAGGAGCCCAAGCCTCACCCTCAGAAAGGATGAAGTAGCTCTTCTCCAACAGAAAGAAGTTAGTTAGGCTTCTAAATTTGTTTCCTGCCTTTTGTTAGGTTTACCACAAGCCTTTATCCTCTTTTTCATCAGAGACTCCAGGCAGGCAGTCTTGCTTTTTTAGCACTGGTTCTTAGCAAACTGTACAGGGTAAAGATGTAAAGATGTAGAGATCTAAGTCACATCAATGAGGTCAAAGAGCAAACAATGAATGAGTGGCACATTGCACTGCACAAGGGAAGCTGTCCTTGCACTGGAGCTGCACATGTGGCAGGCAGCAACTGGCAGAGCTGCAGGGGGAGCACGGGGCAGGTTCACTGCAGCCCTGTCGTTTTCTTCTTGCTGCCTTAGTTTATTATTTTCATGGACTTTCTCACTGTTCTGAAAGCTAGAACACAATGAAAATAAGTATATATGCAGCAGCTGTATGTTTCCTGTTTCATCTTCAGAGAATGGATATTGTCACAGATAAGGAGGAGAATATAAATCATAAAATCATTCAAGTGTGTTACCTCACCAGTACCATCTCTTTGCTACTACACTGTCTTCCATGACACTGATTCCCTTGGTCTGGAGGAAAGCAGCAATTTCTGCTTCTCACTTCATCAGCTGTCTAACCAGGCAAGCTTTCAAACCCCCAAACGCTGTACTTGAAATTCTAGATCTGCTGGATACAATGCAGAATTGCCGTAGTCTTCTCTGAACACAAGATTTCACATTTTAAAGCACTAATCCAAATAGGGTGGGGTGATTTTTTTTTTTTTTTTCCTTTCAGCTTTCTTGTAACATCAACTTTTAGCATAAAATCCTCCAAGAGATCCCATTCCAGACTGGCAGAAGCTGCACCATCTCTCAGTATCAGTTCTGAGGACCCACCCAAAAGATCTTTCAGATGAGCAAGACAGACTGCCAAGGACTATTAGAAAAGTATTGCTGTGTTACTGCTTTCCAGCTCCTGCTGTGTGTCTTCCTAACAGCACAGAGTTCTTCAGTGAGGTCTTTAAGTCAAAACTGTCTTGTGTATGAATGAAAAGCTCCATTTGAAATTATGAATCAGTTCTTCAGCATAGCTCCTTTGATATCAGTGAGCTAACAAAGAATTGCTTCAGCTGAATATATGTGCCCTGTACATCCTTTCATTTCACAATGGAACTGCTCAGGTGCTGCCAGGGCTCCCTTCCTTCCAGGTGTGTGGGGCACTGCAGGGGATGTGCTCCCTCCTGGCCTTGGGGAGGATGGAGCACATCCAAAGGAAGGCTGCCCACGAAGCAGAACTCACTCCATGCGCACCCAATGTTCTCATAGCAAGCACTGGAAATAATAGTAAGGACTTCTGTCCTCACAGTAAAAGCTTTCAACACCTCATAAAGCACCAAAGGATGATGATTGCACACGTGAAAAATAATCTGTTTGATGGCCAGAGGATCCTGTGAAGGCTTGTGCTGCTGGGAGCATCAAGTGGGAGTAGTCCATGTTTGCAGATCTACTGATCTTTCTCTGTGATGGAGAGAAGAAACACTCAGAGATGGTTCCTAAAGTAGGACTTGGCACCCAGGAGGTTCCCCAATTTGTTAAAAGTGCTATTTCAAGTCTCACATTGCAGTGTTATGATGTCTGAGTATCTTTTTCTTTCTTTTCTTCTCTAACAAGCACTGATAGATCAAGTCCTTTCTTTGGCACTGGGACCAGATGGAGTTTCTTTGCTCTTGCCTTGTCTGCTTATCTGAGATCTGGCAAGGCTCATCTAAACTGCTGAAAAAAACCATAAAAATGTGTTTCTAGCCAACTCCTGGTCCCTCTTGCAGGCTGGAGCCACTGATGTCTTGTTGCTCTGACGCCATAGCCCCTCAGAGACAATGACTCTGGTCACTAAACCTTTTCTAAAAGTGCCAACAGGAAAGAAACACAACTCACTTATGTGATGATCTTGTAAATTGAGCTGTTTCATATTATTCTGAGGGCAGAAATAGCAAGGCTGCTGTTTCATTGCTGGTTACTTTTGGCTAGCGAAAGGCAGCCCACGTGGCCATTTGTCTTGTTTTATGGCTGGAAACCTTGCATTGAGCTAAGGAGGGTTCTGGTTGCTTTCATCTTTATGGGGGTTGTTAATCTAAGGGCAGAGGTTGCATATCCTTACTTTAAGCATTGATGGAAAGAATTGACTAAAACCCTGTTATTCTGAAGTGGTTTAAAGTGTCACCCATTTTTCACTGCCCCTCTTTTTTTTTTTTTTCTGTAGGAATCCTGAAATCTATTCAGATGGCATAAAGTCCACACAAAGGGGAGCCAAGTGTTTTAGTGCAGTGCCCAGCATGCCTTGCAGATGGGTTATAATAAGACAAGAGCTGTCTTTGTCAGAGCTGAATCCATACTTTTCATGTACAACCTTTACAAATCGTGCCCATGTGGCAGAGTTTGAATTACTTTTTTTACAGCTCTAGAAAACAAATGCAAAAATCTTTCAAGTGCATTCAAAGTCATTACGGTTCTTTGCTGAACTGAATCAATTGTCATAACCTCTGTGGGTGTGTAAAATATGAAATTACCATCACTCTCGTACTCTTTCTGAGTTTGTAAATTAGAAGGAATTGATTATAGGTGCTTTTGGAAAGGACTCTGGTGTATTAAAAGTGTCTTGATGACAAACAGCAATATATTATTTGTAAGATCTTGCTTGATGAAACTGTCTTGTCCACTAATGGCTGTTTGTCTTTGTTATTGTTCTGACTTGCCTTCTAATAAATTGATGTGTGGGCTGAGATTTATCATGTGATGGCTGGAGGAAACAGGAGACTTTGCCCATTAAAGTGATTGTAATACTTGTTTTATTTGATAATTTCAGATATTTTGAAGTTAGTTAATGTCAATATTTTCCAGTGGAGTCATCCTTTCCCCAAGAACCAATTTTTATAAATAGTTGCTGTAAATTTATTTTAAAATAAATAAAATAGTCTGGTTTTCTCTCTATTTCACTATTCACATATTTTCTTCAGAGGTTCTATAAGTTATATTGTAGCACTTTTCTTTGTATATTAGAATTACTTCATGTCTTGCTATATTCTTGTCTCTTTTTTTGTTTGTTTTTTGTCATATTTTGAAAAATCTTTATATATATCATTTTTTGATTTCTACTTCATAATGTTTTAATTCTAAATCTTCAGCTTGTTATTAGCAGGACTTGTTCTACCTGATTTTATTAGAACTGAATTGCTCTTCATTCATTTTATAGTGCAGAATTGGCATCTCATGGTTCCATTTAGGCATGACGTACAAGAAAAAGTGGAAACTGAAATGGGAGAGAGTTATTAAAATATAATTCCAGTTTGGTTTAAAGTTGGGTTGATCTGGATTTTGAACAGCCAGATGCTGATAAGACTTACAAGACAATATCCAGGACCTACTTTTCTGCCTTCCTCTGAACTCCTTCAGCCTTTATCTAAACACCAACAGAGGCACTGTGCCAGCTTTGACAGACAGACCCATTCTGGCAATTTTTTGTGGGCTGTTTGCAGCCCACAATAAGTGCAAAGAAACTCCATGGGCCATAGGTACACTAAGACAATGTGGTTTCAAAACAATTTAACCTTTAAATGGATTATTTTCCATATTCTCCACTGTGATGCACTAGGACCCTGTGTGTAGCTGTGGGATTATGATTTACATCAGGCAAACTTAGAGACTTTGAAGCTGTAGTTTAATATGTTTACATTGTTTAATAGTTTACATTGCTGTAGTTTAATATGTCCTGCAAATCATTACAGCAGAAGAGCCAAAACTCTCCACGGGGAGATGTTGAGTTGGACACCATGGGATTCCTCAGGGTTAGAATCCTGTTTTCATCACTGGGAAGCAGCCCTGCTGAAAATTCCAAGGGGTTATGAAATAAAAGGCTGAACAATACTTGGAAGGAGCAGAGAGAAATCTGCTCTGTGCCATATGGGAAGTTTAAGATGTGTCAGGTTGTTAAAGATGATATTCCCATATTTTTCATTGAAGCTTTTAGAGGGAGATGTAATGGAAATAGATGAACAGAGGGACATATTTTTCATCAGGTAGGCTTTCTCTGTGTTGCATTGGTTGTGTGTGTGTGTGTATCAGCTGCCTGAATATATGTTGTATAAAAAGGTTACCTGTTAGGCTGCTGTATGCAATGCATTTAGTTTTTCACAGGCAGAAAAATGACATCACAAACTGCAATGAGGCATTAATTAAGACAAGATTTGGTCTTAGAAGAGTACAGTGTATGTTTGAATTTGACAGGGAAGGGCTTAAAGACTGTTACAACAGCAGCAAAGCAGGATCTTGTTACTGAATCACAGAATTGTTCAGGTTGGGAAAAACCTCTACAATCACTGAGTTCCCCCAGCACTGCCAGGGCCACACTAAGCAAGTCCCCAAGGGCCACATCTGTGTGGTTTTCAATTCTCTCCAGGGATGGGAGCTCCAGCACTGCTCTGGGCAGCCTGTGCCAATGCTTGCTAACCCACTCTGAACGTCCCCTGGTTCAGCTTGAGGCTGTTTCCTCTTGCCCTATCTCTTGTCAGAAGAGACCAACCCCCAGTTTGGCTCCAGTCTCCTGTCAGGTGGTTATAGAGAGGAATGGTCTCCTCTGAACCTCCTTTTCTCCAGGCTAAACCCCCCCACTCCTCTCAGCTGCTGCTCAGACCCTTCCCCAGATCCTTTCCCTTCTCTGGACATACTCCAGCCTCTCAATCTCTGTCTTGTCATGAGAAGCCCAAAACTGACACCAGGATTTAAGGTGCAGCCTCAGCACGGCCGAGTACAGACACCTTTAATGCTTCCTTGGCATTGTAAGCTGACAAGGCAGTGAAAACTGTGACAGGTGGGGCTTTTACAACTCTACTAGAAATTGTGCCAAAATTCAGCCAAGTTCTAGTTCAAATGGCAGCTTGCAACCTCAGATGACAAATTATACCTGGTCAGTACAAGGACTGAAAACAAGCATGTCAACTGTTTTTTTTTCTACCTCTGAGTTCTTTATGAAACCAAAATGCTGCTTTCTTGGAATTTGTTTGAATAAAACAAAACCCACAACAAAAAAAAACAGCAGCAGTGATAAATGTCCAGGCCACCAAGTCCAGCTGACCAATTCAGAGGGGTCATCCAGGTGTTCTTGTCAAGGAACAAATAGATGATGCTTCCCTGCATGATCCTTAGTTACTCCATGCAGTGCCTCACTGAAAAATTTCAGCATGTAATAGCTGTCACTCCTTTCAAAACCGTAAGCCTGTGATGTCTTTATATAGTGCAGCAGTGCACTGTGGCAAGCTTTATGGTTTTGACAATATATGCCTTTGCTCTTCTTTAAAACAAAAAGGGTATTGTTGAAATCCCTGTGGCTTTATTACATACAAGTGGCAAGCTCTTTACTTTTTCAGTAATCCACATCTGTCAGCCACTGCTTACGAGATAGCCCAGGGGTTATCTGCCCTTTGTTATTGCTTTGATTCCTTTCATTCGTTTGCTTGCCCAATTTAATAACAAGGAGAGATCCAGCTTCTTGATGATTTTGTTGGCATAACACCAAGCTCATCGGCACTTAACTCCAAGGAGGTGCTGTGGCTGCAGCTCTGCGTGTTGGAAGCTGCTATATTGGGTCAGCATCTTTGCTGAAGCATCTTGCTGTTTGGTTTATTCTTTGTTCTTCCTCTGTTGCTCAGTAGTTGTTGTGCAGCAGCCATGTGGGCTTTATCATCTCAGAGAAATGTTTTGTAAAGCAACAAAATTTCCTCTGAGTGTAATGAACCATTCTGTTATGTGAATTTTGGGGTTTTGTCTGTCTAAATGTTTTAAATATGAGGGGATACCACTGCTGTAGCTCCTTGTTGTCTACCAGCATGCAGGAAAGCTGTGATACATAAATAACAGATGCAGAAGAGAACAGAGCAGAAAATTGCCAATTAAAGAACGTTGTATAACAACTCCTCCATCTGGGTCACCAGCAGGGTTTGAACCCAGAGCGTGCCCTGCCGCAGGCTCAGGGAGGATCTCAGCCTCTCCTGCAGCACCCAGGGAGGGCCATGCACAATAAACCTGCTCTCCCTCTGCTCCCTCCCTGCTGGGCATGGCCAAGGAGGAGTTTCTCACTTAAGTAGCACCATGCAATAAAAATGTGGCCAGTTTGTTTTCTAGTGCAGTCACAGCAAAACATCTCTCCAGACAATCGTTTCCTGACATTTAGCAGGATTGGGTTTCTCCTTCCACAGATGCAACCATGGTAACTAATTTTTTTTTTCTAAAAGAGTTGATGTCTATTGAGTTGATGATGTGTGAATGTTTCCCACCTTCCTGCAGGTGCTGTTGCTCACCTTCACGAATGTTTTTAGCTTTGCTGATGGGTAACTTCTCCTTTCTGGCTGCAATGTTGAACAGCCATCACCAGACTGCCTGAGAACAGGCAGCTGCACAGAAAGAACTGAGAAAGGCACTGTGAAAGGCATTTCCCTTCCTCCCACATTCACAGTTCTGTCTGTAGTGCTTTACAGAGATTGCCATCTTACAGAAGAGAGTTTCCTGCAGTCATTGGTGCTGGGGATCTCTCTGATTCCACAAAAACTGATCTGGACACTGCTGGTAATGGTTATAGACAGAAACCAAGTCACCCACCTGTTTCTTTCCATGAAGGGAAGTAGTCATCAGTGCTGCAAAACAAATACACTTCAAACTGCCTGTCTGGTGTCTGGGGAATGCCTTGAAGCAGCTTTGCTACCCGTGCTTCCCACAGCCCTGCTGCATTGACAGACACATCCCATCAGGTTACCCTCAAACCATCTCCTCCTGACAGAATTGCCCTGGGTGCCTGAGCAGCTCTCAGAGCGTGGGTTGGGTTGCTAAACTGAGAGTGGGGGCAATGCCTTTCACACTCCACTCAGAAGAGAGTTTCTGACACATCAGAGGGGAAGGTTCCCACAAATCCCAGTGTCAGGCTGAATACGAGGATAACTTGGCAGTTGTACACCAGCAGAGGTGTTAGCCTTCATTGTCAGCTCTCCGAGTGATTTACAAAATAATTTTAAAAATTCATGAACCTCCTTCTTTATAAAGCCTTGTTGTGAAGTTGAATATTTTATTACACGAGGCAACCATCATTCACTTCTAGGGAAGGGTATGTGACTGCTGTTCTGAAAGGCCAGGATGCTGGGGTGGTTGGCATTGGCAGGAAGGAGTTCTGGCATGTATTTAGTGACTAATCACCTCAACAACACTTTCAGACCTGGGCCTTCTGAGAAAGGACTCCTGACATTCAGACCAATTTTTCAGATTTCCTTTCTATGTGCGCACCCTGGTTGTGATTTTTTAAATTCCTTTTTTTTAATTCCTTTGTTTCCTTATGATTACAAATTCATTCTCATAAATTAAAAGCTGATCTAGGTGGAAATAAAAGTTTTCATGGTCAGGTACAAGTTTTCTACATGGTTCATTGGGACTGCAGCTGCCCACCCAGAGCAGAGCAGGACAGCACCCCTCTACTGAGCTTTGCAGGCAACTCCTTCCCAGTCAAGAATAAACAAACAAAGCAGAACAAAAAAGCAAATAGTTCCTTTTTTTGTAGCAGTGAAGAAGTACAGAATTGCCTCTGTGGATAATAGGCCACAAGCCTTGTCCTGAGTTTGCAATACCTTGGGACTGAGGCCTGCCAGGCCCACCTTGTCTGATCTCTTCTTGCTCTGCCTTTGCTTTACTTGGTTTAGTTGGGATGGCAATTTCTATAATTGATCAGGAGTCTGTCTGTCTCTGGTTTACTTTTGTTTGTCTCTGATGGAGACCTGCACTTTTATATAGACAGCAGTAACAAGCAGGTGTTCTGGGTAGAATGGGATATTTATGACTCAAGCAGAATGTTGCAGTGTAGAGAAATACAGGCTTGGTGTGACAGCAGGGATGAGAAGGAGGTGCAGGATGCAGCAGGGAGGGGTGAAAAACATGGAATATAGGAGATGGGGTAGAGAATTGACACTGGAGACACAGCAGCTGTAAACAATTCATTAATGGTCAGTTTAAAAACATGCAAAATTGTGTGTGCCCTCTATATCCATAAATAAGAATTTGACTGTAACATATTCTACATTACTGTGTGGCACTGCAATAAAATAAAATGCTTGCCTGCCATGTTAAGAGGTGACAGGCAGCTATGCAAACCTGGTCACGACACTAAACTCCAAAGCCACCAGGATAATTTAAAAATGACTGCCACATCTCCTTGAGTCATGTAAACCCACTCAGCTGCACTGAATCAAACATGTTCTGGTCAACTAGAGCTTGAGCACAGCCCGTGGAACGGGATTATTCATGAAAAGGACCATAGGTTGGGTTTTATTTCTTTGTCTTTTATTGAAAAAGCAACCTTTCCCCCGCAATTTATTAGTTTAAAGCCTGGTATTGACCTAAATTTGAGATAGTATTGTTAGACTATAACTCTGTGCCTCTGTGGTTAGTTACAGCACAAACACCTCCACGTTCTCATTTTTCACCCTCTCAGTCCTATGCTTTGGGCCCCATTTCAGCTCCCTCAGCAGCCCATCCACTGGAACCCCAGCCTGGGCAGCCACCCCAGAGTGGCACAGCCCAGTCCAGCCCTGTCCTGCAGGATTCCCTGTCCCAGCTCAGGGATGGCTGTGCTGGCTCAGTGCTCTGGGCACAGCGTGGTGAGCACTGGAGAATGGGATCTTGGTCAGTGCTCAGGGGCACCACTGGCTGCATGCACAGAGCTTTACCTTTCCTGCAGACAAGGGACTAGTGGTTTTCAGCAGGTCTGGACCCACCTGTGTTTGTGAGCAGCAAAGGGGTTGGTTGTCAGCATTTATTTTTTTTTTTAGGGGTTGATTATCAGCTTTTGTTAATTGCTCCAAGAGATCGGGTGGTAGCACGGCAACATTTGACAATGATCAGAGTCTTCACTTAGGTTATTTTGGTAATTCAAACCACTAAACATCCCCTCAAATGTTTTCTCTTATGATTTCTGACCTTTGCAATACTTGAGCTTCAAGAGCCAGCCAGAGGAGAGCCTCTCCCCAGGGCCCAGGCAGCCTGACAGCACTGGAGGTACTGAGTGCTAACATTTCACACTTGAGAGACTTGGGTCTCCTCAGTCCCTGCTGGCTGCCAGGAGTGAGGGATGTGCTCTGTACTGGCATCTGGTGCTGTGGTGAGCTGTTAAAGCAGGTCCTTGGGCTGCCCTGGTGCTGGCATTGCTCATGGGAGCTGGCAGGTCCACAGCCTCCTGTGGTACTGAACGGGATCCTGTGCTATGGGGAGGCAACAGCGGACAGTCACACAGCAGCACTCCTGGGTTTTGGCATGCTTTGTACACCACTGAATTCAGTTGCTGACCATCAGCCCAGCCAGTGTGCTTGTGAGGATGACAACAAGCCCATTAAAGTCTGAGAGGGCAAGGATACCTGCTTAACTTTTGCTTTAAAAGGGACGGCGACCACTCACAGAGAGTAACATCATAACTATGGAGGGCAGGAGGTTAGCAACAGGCTGAGTACTCTTGACAGGGCAAATGTCCCATCAGGGGGGTAAAACAAGCAGAGAAAAAAGCATCTTAAGTACAGTTTTAGGAGCAATGACATTTTCTTTAAGAAAAGACAGCAAAATAGATCCACTGGACATGAAAGAGTGTAGCCAAAGCAGGGCCTGTTGCATCGTGGAGTGAAAGAATATCAAGCAAAATATTATTAACCTGGACATAAGCATGCTAAAAACATATCTGGTAATAATGTGTAAGTATTCCCTGATGTAACACCAATAATTAAATAGGAAACAAACATGCAAATCTTAGGAGAAATGTAGAAATAATGTCTATCAACAAATCAACCATTCAGGAATTGTATGCTTGCACAAATGGGGGTATTGGAAAAATGTGTATATAGTAAAATATGCAAATAAGAGGGTATAAAAGGGTGGAAAATTTGTATGGGAAACAAAAATAAATATATATGTTTTGGGTACATATCTATGTATGTGTGTGTGTGTGTGTATACAGCACACAGAACAAGCAAACAAGATGTCTGGTGAAAACAGAACAAGTCCCTGTCCCCCTGAAAATAATAAATGGCCAGATTGGAGCTGCTTTTGGAGAGCTGAGGTATGAGAGAACCACAGGAATGATAAGAAAAGAAAGATAGTGAAGAGCTCATAAACTTGGCCACCCTGAATCAGCATTAACTACTTGCACATCCTCATGGTAGCTGTACAATCACAGCTAATTTAGAGTAAGATTCTTAAGGGCTAAGTTAATTGCACATGTAATGCTAATTTTTCATGAAGACTAATAATTAACCTATATTGGTAAATGAATGTTAGTCTGGTGTTGTTCTGAAGTTTGGAACTGGCCTGATCTCAGTCTTTGGAACACACCCACCACATGGATCTGTTAATTGCAAACACAGAGTGTATGTGTGTGTGTGTGTTCAGCTGCAGGAAAGGAGAGAGGAAAACATCCAGGACATGAGTTGCTGTAGCCCTGAAAGCCAGGTCAGAGGCTCTGGGCTATGGCCCATGGCAAGGTCAGTTACACAGCTGAGGTAGGCAGACAGGGAACATGCACTGTCTTTAAGTTCTGACCACAGCCAGCAGCAGGGGCAGCCAGAAATCCTCTGATTTCTGATTCAGCATCAAATGTTTCTCTCCACACCTCTCTTTTGCCATGAGCTGCCCAGCCCCTCTCACTTCAGCCAGGGCACTGAGATGAATGCTGCTCCCTGTGAGGAGTGCAAGGAGGGCAAATCCCCTCCTGATATCCCTGGAATCCACATCTTCTGCCTTGGTAGAGACCACACCAAAGGCCAGCCCCTGAGTGCAGCAAACTCCAGCCTCCCTGCCACCAGTCTGCAGGGGAGAAAGGGAGGGTCAGTGATGCCATGGCACAAATTAAAGAATTGCATTGTCAAACTGGCAGTTTCAGGAGTTTCATATTGCACTGTATCCCGTGTAAGGCATAGATACTATTTTAAGAGTGTATGATTTATATCAAAAACATTTAACATCCCTTTTCTATCCATTCCTCTGCCTCCTTTCTGGGTAATTTTTCTACCCCAGCACAGATTCTGAAACTCTGAGCAGCTGCAGAGATCTTTTAGATAACAGCAATATTCAACCTGTCACATAAATATAATTCTCATAATTAGTGTTTTCTTTGCAAAATTCTTCTCATCTTGGGCAAGTAGGAATTTTCATATCCATAACAGTTTTTCAATTTTTGTTACCTTTGTAAGAACTACTGTTTGAATAGAGAATTTGCCACCAAGAAAACATTTCTCTCCCTTCACTCTGAGCTCACCTTTGTGTATTTGGGACACCTTCAGATTGCCTTGTGCAGGACACCCCTCCTCTCAGACACATTTGCTCAGCACAGATTCTGCTTTCACTCGAGATGCATGTATGTACTCAGAAATGTTCAGAGTTCCCCCCACTATGGGTGGATGTCATTTCCTTGCAGGTCTCATGCCAGTTAAACTCGTTTGCACCCCTGCCACAGGCTGAGGTGGCAGCACCTCTGTGGGGACAGGAGCTGCCAGGGCTCTGGGGAGCTCTGGGCCCATGTCACAGGTACAGGTGCTCTGCCTGTTGCCATGATTGCATGGATCACACGAAAAACACAGCTTTTCCAGGCACCATAGCTAGGGATAGACACAGGACCCCTCTGCTGTGTAACTGTGCATCTCCAGAGGGAGGGAATGAGTCCCTCGTGTGACATCTCCCTGCATTTGCCTTCCTGACAAACTATTTTGCAAGTGCAGGGAGGAATGCTGCTCTTTATTCAGTCACTTATTACATGAGGCTGTGGTACTGTTTGAATCACAAATTGCATGCTAATGGCCTAATTCATAAAGCATTGACATTTTTTATGAGCCCTTAACATTCAAAAGTGAAGAATTTGTGCTCAAAAAATAATTTGCATTGCAAAATTCAATAATTTAGTTTCTCATATTCATTAATGCCTAAGCCCACACCACATAACTTATCCCCGTCTAACTACACTTCCCAGAGCACTGATAAAAACAGGATACACACTAGTTCACCTAAAGGGCTTCTATTTGCAACTAACTCTTTACCTGCACTGATTGATTATATTTGTAGAGAGGAAAAATCCAGCTCTGCAGCAAGTGTGATGAATGCACTCAGCAATGGCTGCTTTGAAGCTGCTCTCTGCTCTAATCATGTTTTCCTCCAATGGCATTAACTACCATAAAATATGAGATCATAAAGGGTAACGATATCAGACAACAAAATCATCCTGCAGACTGCTCAGTCCCACTGTATTAGGGAAGGATTCATGTTTCATTAATGAAAACTTGCTTTGCTTTTGACCTGATATGGCTAGTTGTTGAAACCAGACGAGAAAACTAATAATAAATGTGTAGCTCCTAAATCATCCACAAATTCCTAGTGCTGTAAATCACTCCCTTTCCCAGGAGGGGAAACTGAGGCATATGCACAGCAAATAGCCCAATAACTCCTGCAGGGTCAGCTGGACCTCCCTGACTCTGTCCAGTGCTCAGCACAGCTCCTGTGGGATGTGCACATGCCAAGGTGGTTAGTGTTACCTAAACAAGCTTTCTCAGTTTTTTGTGTGCTGAAAGCAGAATAGGTCTGTCCCCCTGTCCTTCCAGGACATTGTGGATGGATGGTGTTGCACAGGCACTCCCAGACAGGGCTTTTTAAAGGCAGGTGATTTGGGGGGTCTGTGCATAAGGGAGCCCAGTCACCCAAAAAGGGTGGGTGGTTGTTTCCTGGGTGGAGGTGGGAGCCTCTATTGTAGGTGTACTTGCAGAAGTGTCTCCAGCTGGTTTAGGTGAGACCCCAAACTGCTGTCCCTCAGCTGGCCTGTGGTCCTTGGGGGCTGTTCCAGCATGTTTAATTCATTGCCATTGGTATATCATAACTAAAGACAAAACAGCTCTTAAATAGCTTAATTACTTACAAATGACTTCCCACCTGCAACAATTTCTATAAACTATTTACAAATAGTGGTTCACAGCTTGATCCCTTCCACAGCAGAAACCACCACGGGGAGTCTCTGGAGCGTAAGGCTGCATTCTCCACCCAGTTTGTTAAATAACACATTTAGGCATTCAGACCAAGCTAAACACAGCAGGAGCTGCCTGGGGCAACTTCTGCAAGTGCCCAAAATTCATCCCAGAGAGCTCCTACAACAATAATGCCAACGTTTAATTGTGATGGCTCTGTCAATCACCTCCTTTCCAGCTGGCCTGCTGTCCCAAGCCTGTGCCTCACCCCATCTGTGCAGAGACTGCCTGGGCCTTCCTGGGGCACCCAGAGAATCAGTGGTGATGGACCTGGGTGTGCCCCAAGTCCACCTACACCACGACTGGAACTGGATGGATTTATTGCTGACCTGTCCCTTCTGTCCCCCAGGTGCTGCTGCAGTTTGGGGTGTGAGGTGTTCGGGTCCCTCACACCTCAGCACAGCAAAAGCTGCGGGCACACAGCTGCAAAGCCAGCGCTACCAGAGTAAGGATTGTGCTCCATCTGCACTGGCATTTCAAATAACAAGCTTTACGTGCATCTTGAGGGGTTTTATGTTACATATTTATTCAGTTCTAGTAAAGAGAAAATGATAATTGACAGGATAATTCACCAGCATCTGTTCCATCCCAATATAGGGTCTGAACTTACTTGCATTTGAAGCCTTCTCCACCATACAGGAGAGAAAGAGATGCTTATTGTAGATCAGTGAGTGCTTTCCAGTGTCATCACCACTATGAAAGTGACATTTATGCAGTCTCTTTTTTGGGCTGGCCCCGAGGTTGCAGCCATAGTATGGGAAATGCAACATCAGGAATTCCATTGGCACATCCTTGTGGAATGGTCTGCAGGACTCTGGCCTGTATTGTTTCTTTCTTATTTTCAGTCAGCATTTCATGTTTCTTTGGACTATTGGTGTCTTTTGAAACCCAGTAACTGAAGTTGTGAAGTTGCTGATAATTAATAAAGAAGCAGCTACAATATATTTGCAGAACTTCCTGCCTGAGGTTGGCTGTTAAGCTGACCTGAATCACAGTTCCATAATTATGTGATGGCAAAGGCTTTGGGAGCTGCTGAACCATGGACACTTCAATTTTAAAGGTCAGATGAAATGCTGATTTGCTATAAAACAAATCAATACACATACACACACAAAAAAAAAAAAAAAAAAAAGGTTGAAAAAAGTGAACTTCCACATTGCCAGTAGAAAACACGTGGATTTGAGACTGGCAAATTATGTATGGGTGTAATGAGTGGATAACAGTTCTTCCTTTCCTTGCTCAAGCTAGAGCACCATGAGGCCTCAAGAACAGCTCTTCCCACACAGCACCCAGTGTTTGGAGGGGCCTGAGCTGGTACACAGCAGTCAAAGGTGTCTTTGACCACTAGGTCAGAGCATTGCAGAAGCTGCCTTTGGGATTCTCCACACAAAACATATCCCAGTGTAGCAGGTGTGAGGTTCTCAAATCTCCAGGGAAGCTCTCTTGTTTGTTGCCTTTCTGCCATGAGAGGAAGACGCAAATGACACATTTACACAATTTTAGTGATCCCTAGGCAAGTTTCCAATCCCTTAAACTGTGCTGGACAGGTCCTTTTAAACCATCCTGGCAAACTAGAGAAAGCAGGGTGGAGTGTGGGGGTTCAGGCAGGCTCTGGGGAGCTCTGCCCATGCCAGGCTCTGCTCCTGTCTGGTTGCACCACAAGCCCTGGATTGCTTTTCTCCTGCAAGGGAACAGCTGGGCAGGCACAGGGAGCCAGCAATGCCCCTGTCACACCCTCTGGGCTCCCAGCTCTGCTCAATGGTGCTCTTTTCCCCACCCCTCCAACCTGCTGTCTCACTGGGACCCTGCAGATTTGGGCAGAAGTTAAAGCCTGATGAAATCTAAGATTCCCTAATTTGTCTCATGGAGCTAAAGATAACTTTTAAATCCTAGCTGGGCACCCTTAATATTTTATGTACATCTCAGATTTCAGCATTGAGACCAAAAAACATGCAAGTGTGGCTCCAGTGAAAACTGAAAATTTGTAGTTCTTTTAATTGCATAATTTTGGCAACAAGATGGGTGGAAGATTCTTGAGGCATTTGAGTGGTCTTGGGTCAGTCATATTTTTCTGCTTTTCTCTCTAGCTATATGCTCTTGAAAACATTAACTGAGAAATGAGAGCTGATCTCTGAGTGTTCATATGATGTCATATTTAAAATAGTTTACTTATTTGGAATTTTATTTTTTTAAATGAGCAAATTAATAAATCTCTTTGAGATCTAGAAAATAAGATCTTCATAAATAGAAATGGCCAAATCTCAAGTGCCACTAGCTAATAATACAATCCTAAAAGGTGGCCATTCTGATTTTGAGCAATACTTTATTCTTTATTCTTTGAGCAATACTTCATCTCTGAGGACCAAATAATTGGGTGACATAAATGAAGGTAGCTCAGTGGTGTTTTTCTGACCAGTATGAACTTTAATTTTTCATAGGCACATTTCAACATGTCCTCATCCAAGCTGGAAGCTGTAATTATGAGTCTGCCTTTTATAAGACAGAGTATATTTCCCTTAAAAATGCATAAGCCTCCCTATTATTGCTACACAGCAGATGGAGTGGCAGAACAGAGCTGCCTTGTGGATTGTTAAACCAAACTGTTGCTGGGAAAAAAACACCACTGAAGACCAAGATCAGTAATCATTTCAGAAAAACAGGTTCCTGTGCCCCTCCAATATATTTCTGTGTTACCTCCATAGCAGAGACTGATGAACGCATGTATTTGTATGAAATGCAGAAGCAGCATGAGCTTAATGTTACAACTGCTTCTAAGTGCAGTTTGCATCTGTAATTTAAAGTTGTTTCAAAGTAGTGAAGGGAACTGGGGAGTTGTTTGGGGCAATAGAATATAGAGGATCATTACAAGCACTTGCAGATCATATTTTGCTTGAACTAATTCCTCCTGATACTTTAATATCAAACATAACCCATGCCAGTTTTACATCTCAAATATATTTGGTATTTCAAAAAATAATTAATAGTGTCAGTTTTATTAATGTGTTAAAATATGAATTAAAAACATGACAAATCAACGGGAAACAGCAGTCTGTTTTAATGAATATTTCATACTGTGCATCAATAAATCATAGATCAAAGGGAATGGAGCATATTCTGCAATACTACTTTTCTGTCAATGTGGGGTTACTAAAAGTTTTACAAGTTGTTTTGGCACTTACTTAGTTGCACATTTGAATTAACATTTTAGGAGGGAAATAAAAAAGTTATGGCACTGAATCCCAGGAGAGTCTGGTGTTCAAAACAGATTGTCCTGCTCCCTTATCATGTCATTGCTTTAAGGAATCCATGGCTGGCCACAGTGTGGAGGTGTGTGTGGTGTGTGCAGGTATCCTGCTGCTCTGCCTCCCCAAACCAGGCTTCTCCCAAGCTGCCCATGTGGGCACTGGCAGAAGGTGAAACTTCTCCTTACAGAGCATCCTGACCTCCTTGTCCATCTTGGTGACTGATTTGCTGCATGGCACTTTGAGCTGTGCAGATTTCTGATCCCTCTGTTTTGCAGAGCATCCAAGGGCTCAGATACAAGTGCCTGTCTGACCAACTGTGTGTGCACATTTAACCTCTCAGATCCTTTAATGATGTATGTTGTATAAACAGAAAACATGATGGAATGGCAATATTTCATTGTTGGTGGCTGGTCAGGCACAGAAATGCAGGAGGCCTCCCATGGCTGCTTGTGGTCCCAGAGGGGGAGGTTTTCCCAGCAGGTTCAGATCTCTCCTGTTCCTGAGGGACTGCACACAGAGGGGAACAAGCTCTGCTTGTCCTCGGTGTCACCAGGCAGCCACCAGCCCCATCACCTCCCTGCCCCACCTCGAGCTCTCAGTTTAGCACCACCATGGTCCCAGAGCTTCTGACCATGATGGTTCTAGAACTGCTGACCATCATGGCCCCAGAGCTGCTGACCACCATAGTCCCAGAGCTGCTGACCACCATGGTCCCAGAGCTGCTGACCATCATGGCTTCAGAGCTGCTGACCACCATGGTCCCAGAGCTGCTGACCACCATGGTCCCAGAGCTGCTGACCATCATGGCTTCAGAGCTGCTGACCACCATGGTCCCAGAGCTGCTGACCATCATGGCTTCAGAGCTGCTGACCACCATGGTCCCAGAGCTGCTGACCATCATGGTTGGTCCCAGAGCTGCTGACCATCATGGCTTCAGAGCTGCTGACCATCATAGCTTCAGAGCTGCTGATCACCATGGTCCCAGAGCTGCTGACCATCATAGCTTCAGAGCTGCTGATCACCATGGTCCCAGAGCTGCTGACCATCATAGCTTCAGAGCTGCTGATCACCATGGTGCCAGAGATGCTGACCATCATGGCTCCAGAAGATGGGCACAAATTTCCTTCAATCTGCCAAGTAGATGTTCCCACACAATATATTTATCTGTGTGATACCACCAACTCCCTTTCTTTTTCTAATAGAAAACCTGAGAGGATTACACACATTCATTTAGTTAAAGATGCAAGGCTATTCACAGTAATTAGCTACCACTAATTAAGTAGTGAGATCAGGGATAGAAATGGAGACAGAAGTCATTCAGGGTATAACTGCTGAGTGATGTGATTTTGCTGTACTCCATGCTCCACAAGAACCATAAATCCCCAGATCTCTTCAGTGGGCAATGAGGAGTTTAAGTCTAAAAATTATTACACTAATGCCAGGAAAGGCTACAGGACATCTTTGAGGGTGTGGATAATGGGATCTGTCCTTCCTAGCCTCATCTCAGAGATGAGGTGACAGTAGTGTGTCCTGCCCCTTTGATTCCTCTGGGAGAGCCCCAGCAATGCTGGAACATGGAGTTCCCATGTCATCCCAGCTAACAGAACAAAAAGCCAACCAGAAAGGGGGAAGCCCTCTTGACCATCAATTTGCTCTGATCACAGTGAAAGCAAATTCAGTCTTTGAGGACAGAGCTGCAATGCCAGAATGTGCAGAGATTAATCTGAAACTAATACCAATTTCTCCCTATCATATTCAGTATATTTGATATAATTACCTTAAGAACAGCCTCAAAATGTTATATTGTTGAAGCTGCCAGATGGAAGACATGCTCTGCTGATAGCAAGCATATCAGACAATGATATTGAAGAGACTTTGGAAGAGTTTTAATTAATCTTTCTCTTTTTTTTTTTATAATTGACATTACATTGGGCTCATTTGTTCTGTGGAACCCAAGCACTTGACTCTTGGTTACAGGACTTTAATGGATAAAGGTTTCCCTGAAGAGAACTAATAAAAGTCAAGGCTCTCAGCTTTTATGAAAATGACTGCAGGTTACCTTAAAGAGAAGATGGTTTCCTCCACTATGTGAAGCAAAACTTCATAGATCAATGCTGACATAAGATGGTGCTTAAATGGGTAATTTTTTTTCAGGCATTTATCTTCTCTGGCTGAGATCCATTATTTTATTGCCCCAGTTGGAAACCACCACTCTGCATGACACAAGCATGGTTTTAATTAGTCTGAAAAGTTTTAATTGGGAAACAAAGGGAGATATCTTATAGATTATTATTGCAACCTTTAATTGTGTGACTCGAGAGACCATTAATTATCTTGATGGGGAGATGACACACCTTTCTGAACTATGACACTCATATTTACAGCACCTTTTACAGAATACAGTACCTGTTGACTTTCTTCCAGCCTTTCATTAAGGAACTGCTGTGATAGGAATTAACTACAGTAATTCCATTACAAAACCTGCTGTCCAGTGGAATTTTTCTGGAAGATTAGATTTCTGAAAGGGAAAAAGGCCATTTAAGCTAAGCATTTCCTCAAGGCTCAAAGTAAATAACCGATGAAGAAGGTCAGAATGAATTTAGAACTCTTAAAGGTCTGCTGTACACTTGCGTGCAGTGTGCGAAAAATAAACAGTGCCTCTTTCCAGTACAGTGATTTTTATTGTTTTAAATGTTTCACATTTCAGTTTAGGGGAGAGATGAGAAGCGCAGAGGACAGAATCTGATCAAAATGATTTTACTTGGAGGAAGAGCAGCATTTTAAGCAGACATTTCAAGGTTGAAGTGATACTGGTAGCAGTTGCTTGGCATTAACAACAAAGAAAAGACTTGTTAAACCCATTGGGGCAGAACAGCAGAGAGGAACTTGGTGACCTGGGGTTCTGCTCATGCCACTGTGCATTCACCACGTGTAGGGAAGGTGCAGAGCACAGGGCTGGGCATGTATGGAGTGTTTGTTATTAACTCTACAGCCACTGTCAGCCTGCAGTGGGTGGCATGCACAGCCTGCTTTCAGCTCCTCTTTTACAACAGAGATGCTGTCAGGACCTGGTCATTTTTAGTAGTTCTATAATTGAGTCTGTATTGAGTAAACTAGTTGGGAGACTTTTAACCTTACTTTATATTGCCTTACTGGAAATTCAGGAGATTGCTTTAAACTGTGTTAATATAGTTGTATTGTTGTTTTTTTTTGTTTTTTTCCTGGAGGTCAGCAGTATCTACTCTGTTTCTGTGAAAGGAAATTAAAATATTCCCTGGGCTACCACAGGCTAACTAGATACTGAGTTTATTTTAAAAGTACAGCCAGGTGACCTCTTTTTTTGACCAGGAGCAGGTGGACAAGTGGAGGCTGGAGCTTTGATCCCATACAAACCTCCTTCCCTGCCAAGCTTCAGCTAATACAGATCAGTGGGAGACAATATTGCACTCCTGCTACTGGGGCTGGAGTAATGAGGAAAAAGGGTTATGTCTGAGTCATGGAACCTCACAGGTGTTTCACAGGGAGCTGCTCTGAGGTGGAGCTAACGACACAATTGAAGTTATTGTGCCTTTCCTGCACACACCAAAAGAGCTGAAGCTAATCAAAGCCATCTGAACATATGCTGTATACCAACCAAGAGGACATGCCCTGACAAAAATCACAGAAATGGATTCCCCTTTGTGTGTGCTCTGCCTGAGCGACCTACGAGTGGGGAAACAAAGTTTTAACAAGTGCTTTCACTTGGGGAAATCTTTCCACAACTACAGAAGTCGTTAGGCTTCATCTGCAGTAGCTACAGTCATTGGAAGCAAAGTGGCCATCAGTGATGCTGGAATGTCTCTACAGCAGAGCTTTTGCAAATTAAGAGTCTGATGCTGCATACTGATTGAATGCTGCAAACTACTTCCCCCTTCTCTGTCCTTTATTTCTTCTTCTCTCAAGTTGCTGTCAGGAGTAATCCCTCTTCTAATATACTGAGATGGGGAAAATCTCTCTTCAGGGTTTTTCTGGTTGGTTGTTTGTTTTTCAATTAATCTCGGGGAGGGCTCTGCTGGGTTGGTGACATTGGTTTGCTCCTCACACGTGCAGCATTGCAGCCGTGGCTGTGCTCAGTGCTGAGGGCAGGCTGTGCAACACAGGGAGCACTGCCCTGCAATAGTGGTCATTAAGGCTTGACAACAGCTCCAAAAAAATACATGGAACTGTGTTATGGGACACTCATTTTAAAAGTCTGTTCCCCTGATGGTGAAAATAATACTGTTCTGTGAACAACTTAGCAGTTCTAAAGTATAATTATTGCCTGAGTGCATCCAACAGTGATGACACAACTCAGGGACCACAGTGACAACTGAAAAGAATGTGCCTTGGGGCACTGGCATGTACAGGGCTACGTATATATTGGTGGTGAGGAAAAACTGATTTGTGTGTACAAATTTACTGTAATAAGCTGGATATACAGCATAAATCTTTAGTATTTATTTATTTATTTATTTTTATTTGTTCAGATGTAGTCTTCTTTCCTACCTGGAAGAGGGCCTGAATGAGCAAGGCCAGCCTGAATGCCTTCAAATTCTGGGGAATTTTTTCTCTTGGAAGCCAGTGGCAGTTTCCCATCTTTGTGTGACTATGTGACCAGGAATATGCCAATTTAATTCACTGCACTGGAAACACAGCTATTATTTCAGATTTAGCTAAATACTAGAGCATTGTAAAAATTCTTTGTAACCAAAATAAGTGGAAGAAAATGTAACTTGGTTTAAAATTATCCTAATACTAAATTTTAATACATTCTTTAGAAATTCTATTTAATGTGTCTCGTCTAACTGTTAGTTTTATTAACTGCCTCTTAAATGTTTAATTTGGGGGGGTGCAAATAAGAGCAGTGAAGACATCAGCATGAATAGACTCACTGGTTTTGTATTCAAGTCAGTGCTGTAGGCAGAAAAGTGCAGCAGGCTGGACAGCAGGAACGCTGTAATTACTTATTAAACTGCAAACTTTAATCACATGCTGAACCACTTTTAATTTTAACAAGCATGAACTGTATGAATTGGTGCACCCAGCTCCAAAGCCTGATGTCTCCAAGATGACAGAAAAGGTGCATGAGAAGCTGCAGGTGTCAGTGGCTGAGCTGCAGGCTCTCTGCTGACCCTGAGCACAGGAGCTGCTGCTGGAGCACTGAACCTTCATCTCCTCTCTTCTGGGCAAAGAGGGACCCAGAATCATGCAGTGACCTCTTAGCCTCGAGGGCACTGCAACAAAAATCCCAAAATTTTGAATGTTCTCCTTTCTGCCCTCTCTTTCTCTTCTGACTTTTATTTGGGTTTGTGTGTTTGGAGGCAGTTTTTTTAATATATCAAGACCTTATGCATGAATTGAGATTTTTTTATTTCTTGTACTTCAATATGTCAGGAATTGAAAATATCACCAAAAACTTGTTCCAATATTTGTGTGTTTTTCCTTTTGTAAGCAATTTTGATTGTTGCTACAGATGCATCATAGAAGTAGAAATTACCATTTTTACTCCACTGGTGAGCGAGAGGAAAAATTAAGCAGATTCTTGCTTAGAGGTAGTAGGAAGTAATTTAGGGTTAGAACCACATTGTTTGAAAAAAATCCTTACCTCTCATTCCTAATTTTCCTTGCCTATAGTTGATTCTTATCTAAAGACTAATAAAGCCAGTGGAAATATTCTCCATGGGGTATTTGGCACCAAAAAAATTGTGGATCTGGATTTTCAAAGGACCAAAACTAGATGATGAAAAATTATCTGATTTCATTTTCTTCACGTTTCAGAATTTAGATGCCTTTTTTGAAGTGTTTGGAGCCAAGAAGGCACATGAGCAGCTGTGCTCTGAGAGCACAAGGATCTTGCTGTCTTTGATAGGGTTCCTTGCTCACCTGAAACAAAGATCTTTGCTAATCTGGGGAAATGTGAGTGACTCGTGAAAATCTGCTCTGAGAGGGTGAAAGGCTCATGGCTGTGCAAAGCTTCAAAGTAAAATCTCAGTTGTGTTTAAGATGCTCCTGGCATGAGCACATGCATTTTGGTTTTCTGTACCTTTCCTCTCTGCCCCTTCATTTTTCACATCAGCAATAGCTCTGATTGTTTGAATATCATCTTAGCGTTCTTCAGGGAAGAAAACACTCAGCACCATTAGGAACTGAAAGTCTCCTGAGACTAAAATCCCAAAGAGCCATTGAGTATGGCAGAATTAAATTATGTGAAAGATGATCTTAGGCACTGGAAATTACTGTGTAGAGCTTCATAAAACCCATGAATGGGGGGAAAAGTATCAGCCAAGCCTGTTTCAATATCAACTGAAGCCATCACTATTTGGAACCATTTGATTCCCACCTCTGAAACCTCCTACCTTCACCACTCCTTTCTCCTACTGGCTGAATGTCAACTCCAGGTTCCAAATATCTTTGCTGCCAGGAAGGGCTTGTGGTCCTAAGGCAGCCAGAATGGTGGGGTTTATAATATTTATACCAAAACTAGGTTTTTAACTGGATTTCCAGCAAGCATTCTCACAGAAAGGGCTCTGTCATCAGACAGATTGCAGGGAAACACAATCTCTGTCATTGATAAATAAAGTCCAAAGGCAAGGCAGAAGTTTGGGGCACCCATGCAGCTTGATGCATTCTGTTAAATTTCTGTGCACCTACTCACAGAATGAAATAATTTGGCTGAGAGGCTCAGGTGACTCCTTTGTGCTCTGAATTAGGTTGAAATTGCCTCATTTCCTGAGCTGGCTCTGGCACGTGCTCCATGGGTTTGTCACAAGGTTTTCTCTTTCCTCAAAGATGGGTAATGCAGTTAGCCCAACACATTGGGATGCTGACAAGCAGCATCAAGTCTCATGATAGCATATAATGACTCTCATTTTCAAACAAGAAAGAGAAATTGTGGTTATTGGAAAATGTTGTTAGATTTTTGTATTAAAATCTTGCATAGTAACAGTATAATTATAATGTGTCATCTCTGGCTCAGTAATTTGACAATTCAGTTCTTTTTTGGGGGGCAGATGGCCTACAACATACCATATTTTTATAATTAGTTTATTCTCTGCAAACTCAGTATGTAATTACTCCCTCATTCATTACTAGTTTCTTTGAAATCTTCCTTTTCAAGAACTAATAAATCCTCCAACACAAGTGAAGCTTAAATTTCTCTTTGTACTCTTCTCTATCCTCTCTAAGGAGCTTTAATACTTATCACCCTGGTTATTTCACACTCCACATTATTTTAAATACATCTTCATCCTCGCCCTCTGTATAACACTTGGCCACCTTTCTTTTTTTACCCTCTTTTTTAAAGAATGGTGAATTTTAAGATGACATTTTCCTGCCAGCAGAGTTAGGCACATAAATAAGCAGAGAGCTGTAGGTAGATGTGTGTATCTGTGTGCTACATTGCAGTGAGTGATGTGAGAGCACTCTGCCTCACAGTGCCAGTGCAGCAGGCATCTGTAGAAATAAAATCACATGGCTTCTTTTTTAGCATTTGAATCCCTGCTGCAGCGCTCAGTTCATTTTAAATTGTTTTAGGCAGCGACATAATCTTCTGCCAATAAAGTTCCTTTCCAAATCCAGAGCCTCCCATGTAGTTGCAGGTGCTTCAAACTCTCTCAAGCACTCCTTTGAGCCCAGCTTAAAGCTCTGCTATGAGCTTGGCTCCCCAGGAGCAGCCCCTTTGTTGTGGTGCTTATCTGGGTACTGCCTGTGGCCTGAAGCTGCTGCTCCAAAGTGCTTCCCACACTGAAATAACAGGCTCAGGTTTTCAGGTTACCCTCAAAATAAAGCAAGTCTTTAACAATAAAATAGCACAACCAAGCAAACTTCAGGGGAAATTTGGCTTTTTCTATCCCTCTTCCTTTTTGGTAAGGTTATGTTCTGTCTAATTTCAGACTAGCGCTGTTATCTTAGATTTAAACCATATCATGGAGGCTGAGATTTTCAAAGCAGCTTAAAGGATTTAGAGACATTTTCCATTCAAATTAAGGATCTTTCTTTCAAAATCCTTTTCATCACTATGTCTTGGTGTTTTTGTAGTTGTTCTTTAAGCAGTGTTTCACTTCAGTCACATAGAAATTCTTTGTGCTGCTACTTAATGTTCCCTAAAAGGGCAAAGAGGAAAAGGAGTGGGAGACTGGGAATGCTGTGCATTGCATCTGCTGTCTGTAGCATCTCAGTGGCTGAGCAACGTGCTCCAAAGTGCTTTAAAATCCCCTGTGCCCCATCTGACACTGATTTCAGGTGTTCCCCTGCATCCAATTATGTGGGAGTGAAAAAACCTCAGGACTGAAGGTGGCAGCTTCCTCTCCTGCTGCCTGATTGAGTCACTGTCATTACCAGCTGTTCTTCTGCCTCTTTCTGCATCCCTTTCCTGCCTGAAATGGTCCCAGGCAAGAAGTGAGGCATTGCTCTCCCACATGATCCTGGCTTTCTTCTCTGCCTTCTCTGCACAATACAAGCTCCTGAAAACAAATATGTTATGGGGAGCTGTCCTCTGCACCAGAACTGATGGCTGCAAATGCTTGACTTGTAAGAGATGACTCATGGTGAGCTGTGTGCCATTGGAAATTCAGATTTTCTTAGGTCAGAGTAGCCTTGCTGCATGATATCAGTGGTCTGTTTGGTTCAGAGATTATCATTGCAACACTGGCACATATTAAGAGCTGAAAGAGACTCTGTAGAAACCATTTTCAAAAACCTGCACACAAAAGAAAATATTTTACATTTGCTAAAAATTTTGATATAGAACTTGAGACTTGACACAGCCTAAATCAGTTTAGATTTTTTTTTCTTTCCTTCTGATTTTTGCTGTTAGTGTAACCATTAGTGTCTCAAATCTATATAAATTTTAATGTTAATTATGTAAGTGTCCAACTTCTTTTAAGATGTGTTATATATATTAAAATCAGACACTTTAAAAATTAATACATTCTGCTGCAGTGGATATCTGAGACTAGCTGAAAACTTAGTCTGGAGGATTTTGTCTTCCTTTAGGTTCAGAGGATTTTGTCTTTAGGTTTCCACAGGGCACATAGTTTCCCTTCAGGGCAAGGAAAGGTACAGTACTGAAGGTACAGTGCCAGCACAGCCCACCCTTGGCCAAGGGACAGGAAAACACCACCAGGAAAATGGGAATGTGGGTGTAATTATTGTGTGTGTGGCTCCAGTCCACAAGTACTCATACCAGCTTGAAAATTTCTGTCTAAAACTGTTCATGCTAAATGGAAAAATGGCCAACAGCCAGATTAAACAGTTACCAGGGAATTATAAAATTTAAAAAACAAACAACTAAAAAGGAGTAGTGATGGGCCACATAGCACAAAATCAGCAGGAATGAGTAGCTCTGTCAGTGCCTCACACCCAAAACCTCCCCCAGTGTGTTTCACTTTTTGATAAATGAAGAATCCCAACTGGAATCTGGAACCTGGTGGTTTGTCTGGGCAAGAACTGTTCTGCTGAAGGGACAGCAAAAGGTTTTTATAGAGACAACATTTCAGATCCTGTTGAGTCACAAATAACTCTTCAGGAGCTCCTGTTGTACTCTCTGCTGTTTGTAAAGCTCCTGGGAAAGGCTCAGGGTGAAATGCTGAGGCTGCTTACCTGAGTCAGGCAAAACTCTTTAAAATTTGCCTAAATGAAATCAGAGCCCTGATGATGGAGTCATTCCCACTCAGCTCCAGTTCCCTGCCTCAGCAGGAGCACAGCCCTGCCTGTGACTCTCCAGACACTGGTCTGAGTTTCTCAGAGCATCTGTGCTGCATTTCCCAGTCTGCCCAGGCAGAGCCTCCTGAGATTTTCCCCACAGGCAGAACTTTGCCCACTCTGCTGCAATTTGAACCAAAGCACCTTCAGTGTGGTGGCTCTGTGCATCCTGCTCAGGGAATACCTGCTGCACTGAGGCCATGATACCTGGAATTGTATCCAGGACCTTTAAGAAGCTGTATTTTTTTGATGAACCCATTATAAACCTTGTGTTAAAGCCCATTTTTTTTGCTGTGATGTTTCACTTTCAGCCCATTTCCTCCCAAATTGCAAACATGCAGCTCCATGAGCAGTGCCCCTAATGAAGTCTGCTTTTCAATAGGTTTGTATCCCTTGGTTGGGTTCCCTGCTGCCCAGGACCATGCAGGTCCTTCCCCAGCTTGTCTTGCACTCTCTCTCATTTCTGCCCACCTTCTACACCTTCCCCTTGTGTGGGAACCCTTTGTGCCTAACAAAAGCAGTGTCAGGCTGTCATTGCCCCTTGATAAGATCTCTTTCTTCACTGAGGTTTCCTGTACTGGAGATTGAGAGGATTGGATTTGACTGCCCTGCCCCTGGTGGGTGTGGATCAGATCTGAGGGTATCAAGAGCAGATGAACATGCACAGTCATAACTTCAAGAAGCCAGCATAAAAACACAATTTTTTCTCTCTCTCTCCTTGTTCTTTTTTTTCCTTAATTCCAAATTTGTTCCCTACCCAAGTCTTTGCCTCCCTGGTGGAGGTTTGGTGCTGCAGTAGCAGTTGCAGGGCACAGAACAAGGCACCACTGCAGTTCTAGGGGAAAATGTGCCAGCCCTGGCCCTCCTTGAAAGCTGAATTCAATTATTTATTGATAAAATCCCCTTGACAGGTAATTTGCTTCAGTATTTGCCTTCTGCAGTGCAGTGTAACATGGTGTTAGATATTGGAAGGAGAAAGAGATATAATGGAATATACTTTATTTCTTTTTCTAAACTGCACAGGCTTCTTTTAATATTTTTCTTTCACTATATTGAAGCTTTCTAAAAATCTGCCAAGTTCATTGTCAGTATTTGTTTTAAAAGCCTTACAAAACACACATAGATGCTTAAGTTCCTTTCAAATTAATTGTAATATTGGGAAGTTAGTTTTTTCAGTCTTTTCTAGTATTTCCAGGAAGAAAAAGCTGAAAATCAAACTAGAATTTGTATGCTCACATGTTCTCTGTGCTTGTCATGGTTACCACCAGCTGTGATCACCAGGGAGACAGCAGATTGAGTGAAATTTATTACAGTAAATATCTAACAAAATACCATATATTATTAAATAGAATCTGAGGTTTTTTCTACACAAAAAAATCCAAATATTAAAATTTGTCTGTCCTCAGGTCCTTTCCTATAAAAAACAAAGTGGTTTGAGGTGTAACAACCTCTACTAGCAGAAAATTATGGGTAACTTATCTGTAGAGAAAGCTTCATCTCAATTGATGCCCATTAGCATCCAGCCCAAGCCTTTAGAAGTCAATAGAAAAAACCTTGTACTAATTTTTGTGGGGTTTGTGCCCACAGTCCACTCATGAGCATTTTATAAGCAGACTTATTTATTATTATAGATGTTCTTTTTCACAAAAATGTTCAACCCCTTTCTGAAATCTGCTAAAATAAATTATACCCACCTGTTCCTTGCAGACTGCTTACAGAACAGAGCTCCAGAATGTTTCTGTATCATCTTTGATCTCTAAAATGGAACCGACAGCCTCTCAGCAATAATCACACTCAGGAGATTCCTGGTACTTCCAGCCTTTTACCTGGATGGGGGAAACTGCACTTGGCTTTCTTGTCCATCTCTGTAAGGATTTAGCTGTATAACTTTCAGACCAAACCTTGGAGTAAATTCTGCTGGAATTTAGCATAGATGTGTGAACGGGATTTTAACTTGTCTGTGTCAGTTTGTTGAACTCATGCAGACATCCCCAGCTGTTAGGAAATGCAAACTGCTTTGTGATCTTCTCAATAAACCTTGACATTGTATTTAGCTTTTGAGGATGATGAGACAAGCCAAAACATGAGGGAGTTGGTACAGCTGAAAATGCTGCACAATTTGCAGTCTTTGCTCAAAAGGCAGAATATCCATATCCATGTATCCTTTAGTGAAGTGCTCTGTTTACCCTGGTGTGGCCATTCCAGAGGAAGGTCTGGTGTCATCTCTGCTTCCCACAGAAATGAAGTGCACAAGCTTTACATCATGTGCTCTACCCATATTGATTAACAAATTCCCTAGGAAGCAGAATAATATTCTTACAATAACAGCTCGTTGACAAAGAATTGGACTTCTGGGACTCCTTGCAGCACGTAACCTGAAATCCATGACCAGTCATTGGATCCAAGGATGGATCCAGCATTTTCTGCAGTAAGGGATATTATAACAACAAGTATTGTAACCTAGAGGGGTGTTCCTGCCATTCTTTTGACATCAGACTGGCTTACAAGGGGACCTGAAGGGCTGTCTAATGCCTATGCTAACAAGGTAGTGGGGAAAATATACAGGAAAGTGTGGCTAATCCATTCCTAAAGAAATATGGATGAGAGGACAGTATATGTTCCATATAGTATCCTCCATATCCATATATCCTGGTTTGAGTAAACCAAAAAACATTCCAGAATCCCATTCCTTAAAATACATTCTGGGAGAGGAATTTGCAAAGTAGTGTGGTGTAAAAAAGGAGTAAAGCCAAGGCAGATTGTCATTAGGAGTAAACTGGCTGAAATAAAAGTAGCTACCCTAATGAGCCACTGTCTTTAACAGCCTCCTCTTGAGACTGGTTTTAAAAGGGGGCACATGTCCTGTAGCACCTGCATGCTCTTCTGCCTTGCTGACAGTGTGCTTAGGCAAGAAGCCATGTCACCTCCATTGCTAACTTCTGTGGGATGGATTTTGCTGTCTCCAGGTCTGGGCTGCTGTTTGTCCCACTGGCTCCCCGACAGCCAGAGCCAGGCAGGCACTGCCATGGAGCAGAGCAGGCACATCCTGAGGGCTGCTTCTCCTTGCTTCTGAGGAGCCAGACCTCATCCATCACCCACAGTTGCCTTTTCCTCCATGCTGCTTCCTGCCAGCCCAAACCTGAAGCACAACCACCCAGCCTCTCCAGTCCCGAGCGGCGTTTGGCCACTCTGGCCAATTATTTGCACTGCCCCAAAGGAAACTGGGAAAAATCATCTTTGGAAGCAGACAGATTTTGCTTGCTGTCACCAGAAAGGTTACTTTTTTTAGTCTCTGAAGGCTTTGGTGGATCAATTCTTGTGCATGGGAAAATAGATTAGAAACACGCCGTCAGGTACGCTGTGCTCAAGATAGACAGATGGAGACAGTGGTATCTGTGTGCTACAGGGGATTGTCACAGGGGCACAACTCATCACACTGGTTCTTAGAGGGCTTAATTTGCTGCTGGTAAATAATCTATTTTTTATTACCTCACATACCCAGATTGTCAACATTCTCAGCTTTTTGCCACAGCTAATTAGACAGGCAAAAGCCTTATAGCCTAAAGAACAAGTCTGAGCTAAGCACCTGCCAAAATATCTGACTTTTTTTTTTTAAGAACTGGAATGTCAAAGAGTGAAGGGGCTGCAGATCACATTTAAACGCTTTGAGCATCAATAAGATGATTAGACCCATGAGGCAAACGTTCAGAATTTCTCTCAGACTCACCACTGAGAGAAGGCAAGATAAAACTCTGATAGATAAAAACTACTGTGCAACGGTACCAAAGCTAATTATTCTGCTGAACTCTTGGAGAAATCTTGCAGGGATGTGTTGACAGCATGCTCTGTGTGGCCACTTCTGTTCAGGAAAGCAATATTTAATTGCATATGTGAATGAAGTCTCTCTGTGTAAAGTATAGCTCTTGGAAAATAAATTGTCTGAACCAAAACAAAGAATGACCTCACTGTTAGCCAGGCAAGGCTGATTTGGCAGGGAGAAGGGAGATTTTGTTATTTTTTTCATGGTGGTTTTATTTTGGTTTTCCCATCTTTATTTAAAAAACCTGTTTTCAAACAAATAATTTTACAAGGAGCTTTTACAAAAAGCTCTGCACCAGGAGCAAAGGGCACCAAATGGTGCCCCTCTATCAGGCATTCCATGAGTAAGGAGTGCCAGCAAATAGCAGCAAAGGTATCCTTGCAGCCCCTGTGTGTCCTCAGAGGACAGACTCTGGTGTTAATGGCTCAGTGGGTCCATGTACCACATTCCTGGTGAACCTGCTCCAGGCTGGCTCTACCTGGAGCCCACAGTGCCTGCAGCACCTCCTCCCCCTGCACTTCATGGCCAGGAGCAGGTATCTTGTGTCCATAGGGCTGATGGGGTGTCCAGTATTTGTACATCTGAAGGAAGAGATGATGTTAGAGATCCTGGAGAGGGAAAAGAGCTCCCAGCCTCTCCATCCTGAGCAGCAATCCAGCTCAGTGGGACTGTCACTATTTAAGGAGTGGTGCAATAAAGCTATTGACTAACTTTGGATTATGAGCCCCAGCACCTATTTGTGCCTTTGGAAGTCATCCCAGAATTTGCTGACTTGTGATTACTCATCAGGGACCCCATTCTCTCAGCCAAAGTGAAAAACCTGCTTTTCCCCTATATTAACTTTTACTGCAATAACTTTCTGTACTTTTCTGTTTCTGATATTGCAGAGAGAGGGAGGGAAAGGACTTCAAGCAGGGAAACTCAAGGTATATCATCTGCCTGCACCAAAGAATAAGCAGTCACCAGCTGATGTCATACATTGCTTGATGACGTTGGTATTGCTGGCAAAACCTCTAGGACTGAAAATAGTAAGCATAAAAAAATTGGCAGACTGTGTGTTTCTTTTCCTGATTGAATAGAATGTGATACATTTCTTTTGGTGCCTTTTGTAGGCATGATCTTATTTTATATTGATTTGCTGTTCTTAAAATAAAAAAAAATATCAACTCCAAATAATTTAGGGCTACAACAACACCCACTGTGTTCTGCCAATGCCTTCTGAGTAGCAAACTATAAGGCATCTTTGTTCTCATTCTCCATGCTGAAGATGTTCTCTCTCTCTGTCACTCCCACAATTTCTATCTACATAGATTTTATGTATTCTGAAACCAACCACACTTTGAGATGGATTATACCTTCTCCTTTGTATGAACTAACTCTGCTTCAAACCCAGCCTCCAGTGCCAGAGCACTGTACCTCCCCCAGAGGAATTCTTGAGCAGAGTTCAGGGCTACAGCCCCCAGAGGGGCACAGGAGGGGCTGTGGCTGTGTGTGCACAGGTGATGCTTTGTGGTAACCCTACTCTTCTGTCACTGCATGAGAGCCTTTCACACCGTTTGTAATTTGGGTCCCACCAAGCACTGTGAGCTGTCTGAGCTGTTTGTTGCATGGATGGGCTCCCAGAGCTCCTGTTGAGGAGGCAGCAGAGGAGCAGCTGGGTGGATGGCTGGCAGCTGGCCAAGGTCAGCCAGCACAGATGGGGAACTCTGCATGGTCATGAGCGAGAGGAAAAGTCAAAGTGCTGACATTTTTCTTTCACTTTTTTGAGTTGAGGCTTGAATAATATTAAGTGCTTTTAGTTATTGTTGTTTACCTGAGTTTTTGAAATTCAAGTTCTCTGTGTCCCCCTTTTCTATCACAAGGAAGAGAGTAAATTCTTGTCACGATTCCTTTCTATCTGAGACATTTTGTGGTGTTTCTTTCCTAGGCAGAAATGTCTGTAAGAAATTGGCAGGGCTCTACAGCCATGGTCTGGCTTTGCCATTCAAAGTTTACCGTTCTGCTAAGAAAGCCTTGAGGATTTCACATCCCAAATCAATGATGTGAAAATCAAGGTAAGCAGTGACTAAATTAAGTGCAGAGACTGAATTAAAATTGGACATTGCATTGCCTGCCCATAGCTGGAAAGGGTAAAATTAAAATCAAAAGGCACTGTGGCCATTCTCTTTTTTTAGCTCTGGATTTAAAAGTCTGGCTAATATCTTTCTTTATTCAGAACAACATCTGCTTGATTCTAGGACAATATTGAGTCAGGATTAGTGTGTCAACAGGAGAGTCAGCTTTTCCTTTGAGAAGTGCATCACACACATGGGTACCCAGTGTAAAAGGTGGGGAAGGAACTGGTAGTGATAGTGGAGGTGAGGAGCTGAAGTGGTCTTGCTCTCACATAAATATGCACACATAGATGTCTTTCATATCCTTCCTTGTGTCTTTTCCATAGGCTGCTCTGTCAAATTTACTTTTTTAAAACTAATTTAACACTTCACATATGCAGTGAGAGCTGCTCAGGCTGAGCATGGTGTGTTTGCAGTTGGCACTGGGCTGCACAGCATCTCCAGGGGCCCTGCAGCAGCGCTGCTGGGATCCAGAGCTCACCTGGGGGCTGTGTTCAGCTGACACACAGGGAGCCAGAGCTGCAATTTATACAGCAGTCTGTGGTGCACCTCCACCTTTCCTGGCAGTCAGGTTAAGCCATCTCAGAAATCCCTGCCTCGACAGGGAAATCACTCAGTTTTCTGGCTCCCCTAGCCTGGAAATGCATTCCCTCTCTGCCAGGACTTGAGAGAAATGCATCCATAATCCACTACTCCTGTTTATAGGAGCAAAGCTTGCTTTACTGCACTTGAATTTAAATAAAGGTATTTGCACATCCCTGATGAATTTTTTCCACCTGTATTTTTATCCATAATAGACTGCCTCTGTACTAGCAGTGACTGATCAATTGTTTGGGGGTTGTTTGTTTTCAAGGCAACGCGTGGGTGATTCTGGATCCTCCCCTGTGACAGAGCCTGCTGTTATCAATATGTTACTTTCCTTTCCCTGGGAACATAGCTTGCAGAAGGCATGGAAAATAAATGGGGTCTGGTTTAACTCCAGTGACAGTCAGGGAACGTGTCTGGTAAACCAACTTCCAAAGCCTCTCCCCCTTTGGAAGTGGCCAGGGCAAGACCTGCTCTTGCAAGGTGCAGTGCAGCCTGAATTGTTTTATCTTTTTCTAATTAACAGGAGCCAGTCTTTCAAAGTGTCTGCAGCAAGTGGGAACCAGGAGGCTGGAGTGAGTACCCTCTGTGGTCCCTAAAGATAGAAATGCATTTGCTTTTCAAGGAGAATAGGAAGATTAGAGAGAGGCCTGACTTGGGCTGTCAGGTCTCTAAAGCAAGATCCACACTTGGTGGGGCCAAAAATGCAGCACTCATAGAAGTGTGTGAGAGCAATGTATTCTCACCTGTGAGCTCAGCACGTGCAGTGAGCAGCCAGATGGAGGCAAGGGCTCAGCCCAACACAGATGTCACCCTCAGGGGTGTGGGTGCCACCCTGGAGCAGCCATGCAGGGCTGGGACAGCAGCTCTGACTCCAGCTTCCCTTCATCCTGGCCAGAAGATGCCAGAAAGTTGTGTCCTGCCAAGGACCAGAGATGGTCACACTCTCTGTAGCTCCTTTTCCCCCTCCCCATTTAGTTTATTTTCTTTATCGAGGCATAGAGACACAGAATAGTCCCCATGTAGTTTCCACCCTTCCTACTGTGGAGGGGTTTCTGTCTCATTTAGTGGCTTTAGGCAGTGCTGAGGTTCAATGAGGAGGAGCAGGGACTCAGCTGGAAATGCCAGCGTGCCTGCCAAACTGTCACCCGAGGTGTTTTCAGATGAGGATGTCTGCAGAAATTACACTGAGCCCTGGCATCACCAGGCAAAGCAACTCTCTGAGCTCCACTGCTGACTAATACAGACAGCACAGTCTGTCACCCCATTAAGGAGCTGTAGCTGTAGTGAAAATTTAAAAAAAAAATTAATAAAAAAAAAGAGTGGAATTCTGTAGGAGCAATTTTTATTACCAGGGGAGAAACATCTCTCATAGAAAGAGTCAGTCCATTGCTGCAAATTTAGCTAATTTTCCTTGTATTTCCCCATCCATTTCACTGGCATGGTGTGTGTCCTGCAGCAGGATGCTGCACAGCCATGGAGGGGCCTTAGGGGAGCAGCACAGCCTCTGCTGGCTTTCCCTGGCTCCTGGGGCCTGCAGAGGTGCCCTTGGGCATAGCTGGGTGCACAGGGAATCCATCCCCTCCTGTGCACAGCAGCTCTGCAGGGCAGGGCTGGGCACCCCCCAGCAGCCCCAGCCTGGGTCCCTGCAGCTGAGCAAGGGCTGGGGCTGCTCAGGAGCACTGCTGAGCTCCTGCTGCCCTTGGGCTGCTGAAACACCATTTCCCTTGGAAAGGGGGTTTTCAAAAAGGGCCATTCCTCACCATAGTGAGGAATTTCTCCCAGTTTCATTTCTCCCAGAAAGTTTTGGAGGGGAGATTTTGTGTTGGTTTAAGTGGGGGGATTCCCCTGGCTATGCACAAGCTCAGCTTGGTCTCTCTTTGTCAAGCTGTGCTTTTTCTGGTTCATGCTTCATTAACAATAATAATAAGAGTTTCCTGAGCAAGAGAGATCTCGAGGCTTTAGCATTTTCACCATTCTAAAGTGAGTAGACCTGAATCCTCCTTGCCTGTGTGGCACCCTCCCTAAGTGGCACTAGCACAGCTGAGAAAAAACAAGAGGTTTTTTCCTACAGTAAGAATTTCAAGGGCATTGTCTCATCCAGGTCTAACTTTATGTGTCTGTAACACTGAGATTTTTCACCTCTTTACAGGACATCCTACAGATTTCTATCTTCTTTCTGTACATCTTTTTCCTGATAGTCTATTTGTATTTTACTGGCTTAGTTTGTAACGCTTTTTTTTTTTTTTTTCTATTTCATCTTTTTGTTCTTAGTTTTTGGATTTCCAGATTTCCTGTGAGGAACCATCTGGAGCAAAAATATATCTGTTGTCCCTTCTAGGTCTTATAGCTTAGAAAGTTAATAATAGAATTTCAGTGCCTGGTCCTTTACCTGCTCTCTCTTACTATCCTGTGCACCTGATGATGGGTTTATTGTCAAATTTAAACAAATAGGGAAAGATTGCTGGTCCAGCTGGAGGAGTGCTGCTTTGTGGTTTGTTTGACTGGGAGATATTTTAAGTTGGCTTGAAGATACTGATTGGTAAGACCAGGATTGCTGAAAAGCAAATAAAACCTTGAGGGGGTTGGAGACTTTTTTTCTTTATTCTAAAGAATATATTAGCCTTCAGCTCACAAGTTGCAGAAAACCTGAGTCTCTTGCATGAGCCTCTGACAGGGTATGAATAAATGTGTACTCTTTTGCAGCATGTGTTGGGAGTTAGGTATTTCTGCTTTGCTAACCCTGATGGCTGTGTTTGATTCTGTATTTACCTTAGCCAAACCCAAGGAGTGTTTCATTAATTTGGGGAATGCCAGAGCTTTTGAAAAATTGAATATCTCACTCATATCACCTATTTTAATTTCAGTATTACTCCAGCCAGGGCATGTGAAGCTATGTCATGGCTTTGTGCCCAGGAGCAGCATTTCAGGTATTTGTGTGCTGCAAGGCAGGACAGTGCATTTCTTGCAATAGCTGGCTGGCTTGCAGAGTCCAGCAAGGCTGATTTTCTGTGAAGGCAGAATAGAAAGGAGTTAATTCCCTCTATCAATGCAGATATATATATATATATATTTAGAGCTGAGCTTCCTAGTCTTGCTTTGCCTGTGCTCTCCCTCAGCACTGCTGGCAGCAGGGGCACAGGGCATTAACTACAGGCAGTGCTCAGCTCTCCTGATGGCATTCCTGTTCTCAGTCACCAGGGATTTTGGGGACAGTACTAAAGAAGCCTAACTATTGCCAAATACTGGGAACTGAGTCTTTGGAAATCTTTTAAGAACCTTTTTGTTCATGCTAAAAAAATGTCTGACCACTTCTGACGAATACTGGGAGTTTTAAAGTCTGATTTTCTGTAGGACTCCTTACTTACTATCTATAGATTACTCAGTCTGTCTTTGTGTGTTTTCCTCCACTAGAAATCCCTGAGCCTATTGACAGACTTAAACTCAGTCTATCACAGGTTAGAAGTCCAAAAAGAAAAAGATAATTAAATTCCTGTATGTTTTCCTGAAAATAGTCAGATGCAAGAGACTGATGTTGGAGTATTCCCAGTAATAGTTTTAATAACTTCTGAACTCTGCTTTGGCTTGGACTTAATGATCCCCTCATATCCTCCCCAGTCTAATGAATTTTATGACAGTTAAAACCTCAGTGTGATTTAGTTGAGGGTTTTTTTATTTAAAAGGTCATCCAAGAGACACCAACAAATAACAAGCAGGATTTCTCCATTGCTTTTGCTGATCAAAGAGATCATTTTTATTCTGGAGTGCCCAAGGGATCTGGATCCACACTGAGCTGATGGAAAGCAGTGTTTGGCACAAGTCTCAGACATTCATCATGGGCTTTCAACCAGACCTCTGATTCCACCTCTCAAGTCACTTTGGTTAAATTTGATTTTCAGAATTAATTTTAAACCCAAATAATAATTTTTCTAGTTGCTGAAATACCTTATCTTTTCTTTTTTTTTTTCCTCTCAGAAAATGTACATCCCCAGCACTTAGACAGAAAGAGAGAAATGTTTAAATAAGTCGAAGATGCCATTTTGGGACTAAACTATTCCTAGCATTTACAAGGAGGAAATTATTTAATAGATCTATCATCTGTGTTAGTAAAAAAAAAAATTCACAGTAAGACATTTACAGGATTGTGGCTTTAAACTACATTCCTTGAGGCTTTTTGGTTTTATCTTTAAATCCTCACAATGATGTTTTGGCACTTGAAATGGCCCTGGGAACACCAAGAGTCAGGAGAGCCCCCTTGGTTCCCTGGGTGCTCAGTTTGTAGGGGGTGTGTCAGAAAACATGAGCCCCATTCAAAACAACATGTATGGATAGAAACATGTTAGGATAAATACATGTTAATCTTTAAAACAAGGTTTCTTTAACCAAAGTTGTCTGTAATTATTAATCAAGCATCACACAGGATTACCTGGAAATGCTCCTGGTTTTGTCTTTCCTAATGATTCCATCTGCTCTGTCTCTCTTGGCATTCATGATTTCTTAAGTCAGCCTTAAATCCTTAAATCAATTGTCATCATATATGCTGAGACTCCTGATTCTAAGCATATGAAGAACACCCTCAAAACTCTCCAAATCTTGAACCCAAAATCATATTTAGCATGAATGCTGTTTGCACCCCAACCAGGAAAGCTGGGAAATGCCTGCTCTGCCCCAGCCTGAGCAAAGCTCTAGCAGCCACAAGGCAGTGCTGAGAAAGAAAAAGGAGATTCTTTAGAACAGAGACTGGAAATGAGGACAAGACCAAATGCTCTTGAGGACAAGACCAGGAGAATTTGCTGCACTTGCTGTGTGCTACCCATGGCTGGGTGGCCTCTGAGGGGCTGAGGAGAGGCTCCCAGAGCTGGGAGGGCTCAGGCACTGGAGGAATGTGGAGCTGGGGTCACCCAGCAAGGCCCCAGCACCGGAAGGAAGGAAGGAAGGAAGGAAGGAAGGAAGGAAGGAAAGGAAGGAAAGGAAGGAAAGGAAGGAAAGGAAGGAAAGGAAGGAAGGAAAGGAAGGAAAGGAAGGAAGGAAGGAAAGGAAGGAAAGGAAGGAAAGGAAGGAAAGGAAGGAAAGGAAGGAAGGAAGGAAGGAAGGAAGGAAGGAAGGAAGGAAGGAAGGAAGGAAGGAAGGAAGGAAGGAAGGAAGGAAGGAAGGAAGGAAGGAAGGAAGGAAGGAAGGAAGGAAGGAAGGAAGGAAGGAAGGAAGGAAGGAAGGAAGGAAGGAAGGAAGGAAGGAAGGAAGGAAGGAAGGAAGGAAGGAAGGAAGGAAGGAAGGAAGGAAGGAAGGAAGGAAGGAAGGGAAGGAAAGGAAGGAAAGGAAGGAAAGGAAGGAAAGGAAGGAAAGGAAGGAAGGAAAGGAAGGAAAGGAAGGAAAGGAAGGAAAGGAAGGAGTGTCCTCCCATGGGACACAGCCCAGGATCCAACATCCCACAGAGAGGGGCTGTGGAAGGTGCAGAGAAGGGACCTGGAGCTCTGCAGAGCCTTCCTTCCCCATCTCTGACAGGAGGCTGGAGCTGCAGCTGTTCCAGCTGTTTTATTAATACTGAACCACTGGTTGGAGCTTCACGTTGAAGTCTTGGGATGTTTGAGCTTCATGGGATTTAGAGATTTCTCAATGCTGAGCAAGACCTAGAAAAAGTGATACTTCTGTAGGCCAGCAAATAGCAAACCTGAAAGTTTCTAGAAAAGTCCTCCCTGCTAAAAAAACAATGCTCATAAGTTTGGTTTTGGGGTGTTTTATTATTTTCCTCTTTGGAGATTTTTTTTTCCTAAAGACAATGTGGCGTTGCTCCCAAATCTGAAATCAATTTGGTATATCTTCACTCCTCAGCTTTTTTTTTTTTTTTTCCCTCTTCTGAGCATCTTTAGAAGGACATTGAACATAGAGAATTGGAAGGGATGGGTAATTTGTTATAGGTGACTGAAATTTGTGAGCAAAATTAGATGTACTTAGTAGACAAAGGTCAGAATTAACATTTATGTATCTGAACACATACATTTAGAGGAAATGGTGTGTTAAACCTGAACCTCTATTAGCAATGATCACAAAATTCAAATAAAACATTTTCATATTAGGAAACAGGATTTTCTCACCAATTTGTTGCATGCTGGCTGTTCTGGTATCTCCAACTATTTGAGGTAATGCTCAGAGAGAACCCTGGTTTCTGAAAACACCAGTCCCAGATAAACAGCCAAACACAAATGCCTTGCTGAGCTGATTTTCAGACCCTAGGTCTGAAGCTTTTTATTTTTGCTCTGTGTGCAGACCCTGAATCCCTGAAACATGTGTGATTCACTTAGAATTAATCTTGTCTCCCTCCAGACTGCTATTTTCTCCATAGCTTTACTTCCCTCACCCCTCCCAAAATGAACATAAGCTATCCTGTATAAGAGGTAGTCCCTGCCTGGCACAAAGCACTCGGAGCTTCATCCTGGTGTGAGGCTGTTGCTAGCCAGGGCAGCCTTTCAGTGAGCTGACCCAAATCCTACAATCCCCTCAAAAATACATCTAAACCTGCCTGTCTGATTTCCATCAAGGATTGGGATTCTCAGGTCTGGTTGCCTGGCTTTATTTATTTTGTTCCAGTTCAGCTTTTCAGCACATCACAAACACATTTACAAATACCTTGAATTATGCATTTCCCATGGGGTGAAGAATCTTTAGTCTAAACCCTTTGTATTTTCTTATATCTTATTCTGGTGCTGTAACTCCCCAAATGGAAGGTAGCTGTAAAAGCTAATTTAACACAACACCATAACACAGTCCACGGTTTCTGGGGACAGGAAGGCAGGGGTTGCAATGTTTGGGGGTTTGGTGGTCGAGGGGTTGCAATACAATACGACTTCTGTTTTCCTCTGCAATAAACCCTAAAGCCCCCAATGTGTAACCCGCCAGAACGAGTTACCTAATGATGATTTCCAGGGGATCCGTGATTTGCAGGCGCCATCATCTGGGCACAGCCTCTGTTTGCAGCTGGAATTAATGGAGTCGACTCAGAGATACAAACTTTGGAGCCTCGGCAAATCTGCAAATGGTTCCTGCTAATAAAACAGCATTTTTCTCCAAATAAATATATCTGTACCCCTCCCAATACACACACACTGTCTGTGAGTGTTTAGAGATGATAAATACGAGGTAGTAAGGATGGATTAATCCTTTCGTAAAGATTTAATTATGTCCTAGACTGTTGGGACTAAATCCATTAAGTCAAGGTGGAATTTCTAATCTATCAGCATGTCTGTTCCAAGCATGCTGGTGTGCACCACAGGCAGCTCATCTGTGAGATACAACCCCTGGCTCCAGGCCATGAAACCTTCCCAGGCTGCTGGTTCAACTTCTGGTGCCTCTTGGGTGCTGTGCTCACTGCTCTTTTCACCACTGTCTGTTGGAGAATCATGAAGGGTTAAAATAGGGTTCAGTGGGAGCCCAAGCCATTTTGCATGCTCAGGAGTTTCAGTCACTTATCTGATGGTGAGGAAGGGAAGACCATCCTTCTGTCATCAAAAAAATTACCCTTTTTTCACCCAGGTCTTTGTTTCCAGTGCCTCCAGGGAGAGGAGCAGAAACTGAGCTTGTGTGACTTCAGGCACAGCAGCCAGGGCAGGGTTCAGGAACTTCCTTCAGAGATAACAGTTTCTTCCACAATGATCTGAAGAGCCTGGGTTTCATTTGCTTTTCTTTTTAAAATCTTTTCCATGCTGTTTGGGGGATTCCCTCTGGCAGAAATGTTCCAGGGCACCGGTGTTTCACAGGGGTTTCCATGGCTTTGACAAGAACAGGACAATGGGCAGTTTGGCCCCAAAGGTAAAATCCTGGCAGCTCTGAAGTTGGTAGGACCTCCTAATACCTCTGCTCTGGATATTTTGCCTTTTCAGAGTAAGTCAAATGGATAAATATCTAATGAAACATAAGAAAAACATTGGATTTTAGAATGAGAATCACTCTGGAAACAGCAGAATTGGTGTGCTGGGACAGAGCAGATCATACACACATGTTTTTGCTGTTCCTTCCCTCCTGCTTTCTTTTCTAAAATTCCTATAGGTCCCATGAGGAGCAGGAGAATAAACCTGTTGTCAGTTTTATTGCAGAGCTGGCTGCCTAAACTGATGTCTCACTGCAACATGGTTATAAAAAGGAAAAAAAGAAAAACTGCCAAAAAGCCTTGCTGATGTAAATGATATTCGTGTTGGAAGACTCTCCAGGAAAGGGCCTCTGAAAGAGGAGAAGCCTAATACATACAGCAGTATTTTCAAAACACCAACTTAAAAATTTAAAGCCCTATGGCTTTTTTTTTCCCTGCTGTACATTGAGAGCAGAGCTGCCTGGGCTGTGCTCTGAAGAGGATGGAGAGAACAGATCAACACAGTAAACCACAGCAGTCTGGTATGGTGATATGAATTTTAAATTACCCTGCAAGACAAATAATTTTCCATATTTTGGAATGCAGCCTGACCTAAAATTTTCATTTACATGTTCATTATAGCTTCAGGAAATTACCATCACTGACACCCCTGATTTCTAGCTCCCAACATATGGTGCTCCATCTTCCCTTTCTCCTTCACTAAGGGAGGCATTTTGATGGTATAGCTCCTTGTGTCATTCTGATGAGGCACATTGTTGATACAAATTGTCCCAAGGTCTGGCATGATTGCTCAGTTGCAGGCTGTGTGTGCTCTCTCCCTAGGAATCGCTGCATCCCTTTCCAAAGTCAGGCTTGTCATGTCGTATTTGAAAATGTCAATACACTTGGAAATTTCATTAAAATCTTAACGTTGTCTTGGGTTTGCATAATTAGGATGGCAATCTCGTGAGAATACTTTTCCCTGTGATGCCACTTATATTTCTTCCTTATAGCCAGGCAGAGAGCAATACCAATACAAAACTCACTGAATTCATGTACGTTAAAATGAAAAATAACCAGGGGAAGGTACTGATTTCTACATGTCCAGAGTTCAATTTGGTTTATTTGGGGACCTACAGGCTGAACTGTTCATTTGTTGCACTCCTTCCAAGTGGGCTGTCACTGATGAGATGCCAGGCTTCCCAGAAGACAGTTCAAGGGATAAGTCCTGCTCTCTCAGAGCCCTTAATGCCACCTGTGAGCCAGAACTGCAGCTTCTGTGCAGTACCAGCTCTTGCCTGCTCTTCATTGCCAGTGCTTCCTTCAAAGGGGATTTAATTACCAACTTTCTCTGCTCTCTGCTTGAAATTTTAGAGAGAAAAAAAAAAATATGTGTAAGGATCCATTTGACCTCTCTTCTGAAAAGCAGTGATGTGAAATGAATATTTGTTGGACTATTGATCTTTGCTTGTTCTTAAATACACTGCAGCCTTAATAAATGCCTTTGGTCCATCCCTCAGCTGGTGTAAATTACCACGGCTCAATGCAGCTGAGCAGATTTACATCATCTGAAGGCACAGTCCTTGGCATGCTGGAGCAGCTGCTCTTCAAGAGCGTGGCAGTTGGTGTGCCACACGTGGAGCACGTCCCACCCTGCAATCCACCCCTGGCTGCTGAGGTTTTGGGGAGGAAGGGCGAGCACCCCTGCTTTCTGTGGTGGTTTGTATCCTGCTCTCTGTTGCTTTGCTGGGCTCACGTGGAACAGTGGAGCAAGGGTGACTTTTGGGGGGCCTGCACACCCCAGAGCCCTCATGCTGCAGGGTGGGAGGGCTCCCTGTGCTGCCCTTGTGCTGCTGCTCCTCACCCCTGAGCCAGCCCCACTGCCAGAGCTATTCAGTGTGCAAGTGCTCTCACTTTTACGGGCACTTTATGACTCTTCTGTGTGGAACATATAATTTTAATGGGTGGAAATCAAATTAACTCTAAACCCCACTTGACTAGTGCTTCTTGTGAAGACAGTGGAAATTCTGTTTGCTGCATTCCCAGCTGTCCAAGCCGTGGTAACCTCTTGGCCTCCAATGCTTGCTGTGTGCAATGGGAGCCCAGAAATCAGTGCCATTTCATTCTACTTTGCTGTTTCACAACAGTTTGGATTCTCACAAAGTGGAGAACTCAAATAAAACACTGTCTCGCTCCCCACACCACACCAGCACACGTGCACATTGATGGAGACAGGACTTATCTCCATTTGCAAGCTGCTAATTGTGAAGTCTTGAAACATAACAGGGATTGTGCAGGGATATAGAAATTCTAAATAAGACACAAATCAAGACCGACTTTGAATTTTAAGAAACCTTTGTCCATTACTTGGCTGTATTCCTCAGCCATTTGAGATAGTCAAAGGGAGTTGGGAATAATTGATCCAATATAAATCTCTGACTTCAAATGCCCGCCCTCTTCTTGCATGTCTGATCTCCTCTTCCAGGCCTGCTGAATACCTCTGCTTTGTATGCATTTCTGGATGTGCTTTTACCTTTCCCAAGCAGCTTCTGTTAACTAGTTGTAATATAAGCAAAAAATTGCAATTAGATGTTTTATTGATTTACTCATGAGGTATGGCAATTGTTAGGTAACTGCATGTTGGTAAACACTGTTTGGCATCTCTAAAGTAAAAAATAGATTAAGATTATAAAATACCATAAAAGGTCCTGGAGACTGTTCCTGTATCTCTTGGAGAGGCTTGCAAGGCACAGTTATTCATATATAATATCTTCAAGAAGAATTTGGTTGGGAAAGGAGGAGGGAACATATTTTGGGTTTGCAAATTTGATGTGATTTTTATTGCCATCATAGGCATCCCTCTGAGCTTTTCCTCTCTCAGACAGTTTGTCTTTGCTGTCTGTGTTTGAATATTCACTGTTTCTTTGCAGGTGCATTAATTTTATCTGTAATTCAGTTTGCTTAAGCCAAAGTAGCACATTTTGTAGGTGGTCAGGGCTCATGATTTCATAATGCAGATTATGCGTTCCTGCTAACTGGCTCCTTTTTTTAATGAATCTTGCTGTACAATGTGAATTCATGTGAAGATCCACCACTATGTGGACCTGCATTATCTGTGGCCTGATGATTACTCCTCAGTGGCAAGATGTGATATTACTCACCCACTCTGTCCCCACAGTCTGGTCTGGCTGTCATTTGGGAGGGGACTGAGGTGATCCAAGGCACTTTGGGTTCCTCAGCTCCCATCTCAGGGTGTCATTTTTTAGCTCTGATGTAGTCCTCAGCTGGGAGGCAGTGGCTCTGCCACACAAATACCACTTACACAAAAGCAAATGAAAATTGGACATGTAGCCAAGGACAGCATGTGATGAGACAAATACACAGTAACATCCTAAATCAAAGAATTTGCAGCAGGCATGACAAGGTGAAGTCATACTCCAGTGTTGCTGGCAATTTGGAGGTTTAGGGTTAGTTTGTTTTTTAAACCAAATTTAATTTTTTTGTACAGACACTAGCAGGCTCCCCTGAGCAAGCAGGCAGCAAGATTTCAGCTCTCCTTTTCAGTCAGGTTGAAATGAGCCAAGCCAAGCAGCCAGAGCTTGGTGCAAATGTTATATCCCATTGAGTCAGACAGCTGTAAAGGCCAGTCTGGGTTTTAAGGTCTTTCCAGAGCTAAGGACTCCTTGTAGCTAATCATTCAATGCTTGTCCTCTCTTCACCCTTCTTAAGAGTATTTTTCACTTGAAAGTTTCTGTTCCTTTCACATGAATCAAGCTTTGGGTCTCCAGAGTTGCTGTAAACAGCTCCCAGGGTTATCTGCATTGGCACCAGTGAGGGACCCTGGCAAGAGGAAACTTTTGGGGAGGGGAATAAGTGTTTGATCAGGAAATCAAACAGGGAGAATGAAGGTAGGATTTCATGCCATTGTTTTACAGAATTGCTTTCTTTGCTAGCACTGTGCTTTAGTTAGCACAGACAGAAATTTATGCTGACACTGCAGAGCTGAAGTTTGAATCTTTTCCAAACTTCCTTACTGACCAGAAGCCTTAAAGGTTTTCGAGAACTACAAAGGAACATCTGTGCAGCAGAATTCATTGAACGGATGTCTGCTAGAGCCTCTCCAGGGCTACCTGCACCCTGCTTGGTTTCCTTTTATAGATTATTGCAGAGGGGATTTTGGCATCCCTCTGATTCTGTCAGATCTTCCAGCACAGAGCATCTCTTCTGATCTCATTCATTCTATTTGTTATAGTTATTTTTCAGTACATTTTTATCATTCACAGGTTACAATTCTAACAGTATTGGAGTGCAGACTCTCTGGTGTCTTTTAGGTCAAAATATTCTTTCCTGTTACACACCTTTGACTCTGGTACTGGTCTCATGAAGAGTTACCCTTATCTAAATCTCCTCTGGTCTACTTGGCAGCAACAGGAGCCAACACAGCTTGAACTTTCCCATGTGTAAGCTTGCATCTAGACTCTTCTTGCTAGCCCTTCTGATTTTCAATATTTACTCTTCAAGCAGTTTATTAGAAATATCTTTCATCTTTGTAGAAATTGTTTGCACTGAAAGATACCCTATGGTCAAATTTCTGTCATGGTGCTGCTCTGGGAAAATGGGGAGCCCATGCAGATATCAGGAAAGAACTCTGGTCCCTGCAGCATCAACAAGCACCTTTAGCAGGGTGCAGTCCCAGACAGCCTCACACTCACATCAGTGCCTGAGAACAGGGTCCAAGGCTCTTCCCCAGGGGATCCCCAGCTGTGGTGGGGGCAGCAGCCTCAGGAAGCAGCAGGATGGCTTCTCTGGAACCCAAGAGCACCCAAAACTGATGAAGATCATGTCAGAGGGAGATTCCTTCCCTGTGCTTGTGCACATGAACTGCTCTGCAGTGTTTGGATGGAGTGTGCCCCCAAGCCACCCTCTGCATGCTCATGTACACGTGCCACTGCCCCACCACCTCTGCTCTCAAAGGAAAGTTAGTTACCTGCTTCACAGGGAAGGTAAAAAGCAAGACCACAGCCTACCAAAAAGAAAATATGTATGTAAGTGACCAGATCAATATCTGAAGCTTCTAAGGACTTTTTAAATTCTTTTTTTTCATAAAACTAAAATTAGCTGAAAGTGTCTCAGGGTAATACACAAAACAAGCTGTAAAGCCTAAATTCTGTGCTGATTTATAGGATTATGCTTCATGGTCACAGGAATGATTTCTGGGGTGGATGTGGGAAGAATGAAGAGAGGAGAACCCACCAGTTCTCTGCTGCAGGTCTTTCCCACGTGGCTCCATGCTGAAAGCTTGCACCATGACCTGCATTTATGGGAAAGCCTGCTGGGCAGCTGGCTTCACTGGCACTTTAAACACTGGCACTGTGACAGGTTCAAACCCAAATGGAAGTGTAAAAATACAGCTTTGGCTATCTGTAGGGTAATACTAGTGCCTAAATAATTTGAAGAATTGTTGTGGACTTGGATTTGAAAAACAGAAGTGCAGATAGATGCCTAAGCAGAAAAAAAAAAAAAAGCTAAAATGGGTTTTGTATGGGTATAACATGAGCAAAAAGCAATGGGAGGTTATTTTATATCCAAGACACTATGAACTGTTGGCAGATTTCCTCCAGTTCTAGTCTAGCATTCAAGACTGGGTTAAGTTTTCATCCAGTAGGGCAGTGCATGCTTATGATGTTCATTGAGCAGGTATCTGCAAAGAATGGGAGGAAAACTCCCCATGTGCCATTTCAAGCCATGCTACATGTTCAGTTTTAAAGTCAGGTTAGCTTTCCACGGGGAAGGGAAATATTGAACTTACTCATGAGGGACAAGAGGAGTTACTCAGTGTTGTAGCTCTGAACCTGTCCTTGATGAGCACACAACAAGCATGAGCCTGGTAACCCCTTTTTGCACCTGTTTGGAGTGAAAGGTCAGATTAGATGACCTCTTATTGTCCCTTCCAACATGAAGGGACATTCATGAATTATTCTAAAATTCTATCCACCTGCTTTTTTCTCAAAGCTTGCTGTGGGTGTCAGGATTCCTGACAAATCACACTAATGGAGTAAATATTGGGAATTTTCAAGGATAGTTTATTGAATACTCAGGAAGGCACAATTATTCAAATATGTACCAAATTATGCTGGGCATAAAAGCATCCTAGTCAGAAGAAATGTGAAAACAGAGACATAAAAAGAAAATAAGAAAAAGGAAATATTAAAAAAAAAACTAAAACCTTAACACATAGAAATACAGAATGGAGGATGGGAAGAGAAAGGAAGTAAAAGTTTGGTGGCCACAAAGATACAAAGATCAGACACAGACTGTGCTGGAGATTCATGTTACCATTAGTGAGTAATGTGTGGTGGCTCTTGAAAGTGGAAGAGGTTTTGAATGGATCCAAGGAACCTCCAGAGCCTTTTGAAGCCAGAGGCAGAGATAATGAGTCTCTGCATGTGTTCCCTGGTAAGCTGTTTTGGTTGCAAGAGAGATTAAATTTAGGAAAAAATAAAACCTTTAAGCCTCCGTGTTAATGTTGCAGTTGAAATAACTTTTCCATTCACCCAGGTGTTGGGTGCCCATAGAACCTTTGTGGTGCTGGAAGACCAGACTGAAAATGGTAGGAAAGGACAACAACCAGGATATTTTTCTGGCTGTGTGGTTACTGGCAAAGCCAGGCTTCACTGGGTGGTTCTTTCCCCCAAGAAGGAAGGTGGGAAGGCAGAGTCCAGCTGCTGCAGCATCCCAGCATGGTGTGAGGAGCAGGACACTCTGCTGGGTCCCCATGGCTCCCTGATGGTCCCTGTGAGGAGCAGGACACTCTGCTGGGTCCCCAGGGCTCCCTGATGGTCCCTGTGAGGAGCAGGACACTCTGCTGGGTCCCCAGGGCTCCCTGATGGTCCCTGTGAGGAGCAGGACACTCTGCTGGGTCCCTGATGGTCCCTGTGAGGAGCAGGACACGCTGCTGGGTCCCCAGGGCTCCCTGCTGGTCCCTGTGAGGAGCAGGACACGCTGCTGGGTCCCCAGGGCTCTGTGAGTGTCACACTCAGGGGCTGCTCTTTGCTTTGTCAGCTTGGTTGGTTTGTGTGTGATTTCTTCCTCAGCAGCACCACAAGCCCACACCATTCATCACCCAGTCCCAAAAACTGGCAGGGATGCAGTTTCCAGAGGCAAGCTGCATTCTGCAGGACATAAATCTTGGAGGTGCTTGGGGAGGGCAGGGAGTGCCCCTTAGTGCTGCCCTGGGTGTGCAGGGGTAAGTCTGTGCTGTGGCTGGCTCAGTCTCTGGCCTGGGCTGTGGAATTCTTCACACGTGTACAGATGATGGAATGGGAATGTTTCTGTTCATCTACAAATCCAAATTTCTCGTTAAAATTGGTCATTAGTGAAATTAGTGAAAGTATCTATTAATATATTCATTATCATTTGCGAATCTGCTGCAGGCCTACCAGCTCAGGAATCAATTTAGATGGCCATTTCTGTGGCTTTGGCTGTAGAATACACACGGCTGAGTTAATTCACATTAAGCATTAAACCCCTTGCAGTTTTTGCTCTTTTTAACAAGCGTTAGCAATGCATAGGATTTTTTTTTTTAATTTCAAGTTTATGGGCTAATTTTGGCTTATTCCAATTTTATATTTAAAACAATTTTCTTCTTTAACATGTTTTCAGGGATAATCTATTACTGAGAGCACTAATGACCTTGGATATTAAGTTGTAACTTTCATTTCCCTGTGGCTGCTTGTGGTATCAAAATGGAGGAGGTACAGGGCAATGTTGGCAGCTCTGATTCCTTTTCCCTTCAAATGGGCTCATACCTAATGCATTTTCCTTTGGATTGTTTTGTTTTCAGTGGTGTTTCTTCTGAAAATTGCATTCCTGTCTCATCCCATGAATCACAGCTTATGTCTTGGCGTGGGTTTTAGTATTTGTTTCCATTTCTTGTGACTCCCACATATAAGCGGATTTTGATGCATATTGTGCTAATATTGTGATTGCTGCTGGCTGTGCTCTCTCTGTATCAGGTAACCTTACTGATTTTTATTTTTTTTTCACCTCAACTACCAGCAGTTTGTCTATGCCTGACCTAATTTCTGCCACTGAAGATGCTCTAAAGTACTGATACAGGCAGAGAGGTTATCTTTCTTTAACCATGACAATAAAAATAATCTGGCATTATCCTGGAAAGATCCAGATTCCAATAGTTGCCTGTACCCATCTGAGTACTGCAGATGAGCTGAGAAATTCCATTAGCTCCAGTGGAGGTCTCTGGTCTTGAGGGACCCAGAGTTTTCAGAGACTATAATCACTTTATGACCACACATGCATGGGTGTCTTTAGTACAGTCCCAGATAAAAGTAGACAAATTCCTAAAGGCCAAGGACCCATTTAATTAAAGTAAGAAATTTCTTCAAGATAAATATTTTTAATGAAGGTGCAGAACCTTGTTAATACAGTAAAACTTTCTCTTCAGCACCACCTGGAACTACTTTTTTTAACACACCAAATGGTAAACTGGCTCGGAGTTTTTAAGACTATTCTTTTTTCAAACTGCCTCTCCTTCTCTCTCCAATTTCCTGCATTTGCTGGCTGTGAGCAGAGCCTGGACTATTAGATCTGTCTATTGCTCACACCAGCCTCTTTTTGCATTATTTAGCTCTTGAAGAGCATCTGCTGAGCATCCATCAGCATGGGGTGTGTGCCACCACCATATGGGCAGCCAACTGCTGGTGGAGCCAGAGAGGGGCTGCTGTGCTGCCATCCATGCCCCCAGCAGTGCCACTCACATCTGGCACGCCCTGGTGCAGCAGCAGCAGCAGATCACTCATCCCTAACTGGGATGGAGCTCCTGGTGCCTCTGCTCTGTCAGTGCAGCTCTGCAGCCCTGGGGACAGTGTGCATGGGGTCAGAGACAGGGCTTGGCTCCTCCTCAGGGCTAAACCAGCCCTCTGCAGTGTTTGAAAGGTTCAAACGCTGCCTTCTGCCTCTGGCTGGGACACAGGAAGGCAGCAACCACAAAAAAGGTGTTCTCACAGTCAGCAGGAGTAGGATTAGTGTCACAGTACTTGAGGCTTTGGGCCATGCTGGTCTGCAAGCCCTTGATGTCACTGTGGATGCATTTCCCACGATCATGACTGTGAATACATTGGCAAAAAAAAAAAAAAAAACCAAAAAAGCTTGCATGGTGCTCTGCTCAAAGGCCCAGAGGTCTAATGAGTTGTTGAGTGACCACATGTTTGTTAGTGGATGTTAGAAATGTTTTGCCTTCTGTTTGATGGCCATAATTCCTGCTCTCCAACTATGAGCAGAAGGCAGGAAGGATTGTTTTGTTTCTTTATGTTGTGTGTCCTTTTCCACAGCCCTGAAGTTGCTTTCAGATCAAATTCACTCTTCTGTGTTTTGGGGCATTCAGGCTTAAATCTGGATGCTTCACACTCTGGCAGGATGAGGTTACAGAAATGTTTCAGATTTTCTTTGAGTATATTTCTGGCTTACAGAAACTTGCTGACAATTTTTTTTCCTTATCCCTAAGTAGCTTTGCAGTGATCAGAGCACCATTTGTCCCTCTGAGGTTCCTGAGGGCCCTTGTTGTGAACCTATCTTTCATTCTTTATCACTAGGTAGCTGCCAAGGCACATGAATTAACTCTCTCACATGTAGTTTTGCCAGGAATCTCATGGTAACATACCAAAATTCATTTTTTTACACTCTGTAGTTGGTGATTTATGGAAGGACTTCTGCCAAGAGAATGCACCACTGCAGACTGTCAGAAAATGCTATTCACATGTAAAGAGTATTTTCTCCTGGGACTCAGCCATGTGGGTAACTTCATTAATTTCCCTGAAGGAATTCCATTTTAACTAAAATTTATTACATGAACTCAATTAGCAGGAAAAATTATGGTATATTTCATGCAAGCTACCAGATGTCAAAAGGGGGAAACCAGCTTTGGAAGTGTTTGTCATACATGCAGCACCCATTCAGATGTTAAAAAAACTGGACAGAGACTCAAACCAGCCTGATTCCACAAGAGAATTCTCCATTCTCTCAAGGTCCAGCTGCTTCACTCAGCTCTATAAGACTTCAGACCCAGCTTCTAAAACCTCTCTGGGGCTGAACTCCTTTTAAAGTCAGCTGGATCCAGAGGGTAAAATGCCTGCTGAGGAGCTGGGTATCAGCTCTCCTGAAAGTCTCTTCTCAGCTGCAGCACAGAGCATTTCTGATGCAGGGCTCACAGATCAGGCTGTACTCAATTGTTCAGTGCACACTAATTTAGGGTTGATTTTGCTCTGAAAGGGAAAGAAATAACAGTGCAGGAAACTGTGTCTTCTTTAGGATAGGCAGAGTAAAAGAAATGCAGTAGGAAAAAAGGTCTCATTTGTTCGTGGTTCCTTGCACCCTGAACTGTGAGTGCAAATTTCAGCAGTGGGATATTTAACTACCACACCCTAAAGGATTGTCTAGACTGAGCAGAGCCTTCTTGTGTAGTAGGACTGAAAAGCAGGCAGGATGATTTCCAGTTACAGCAGAGAGGACATTCAAACTTGACAAATCCTGACATTCCTCCAGTGCTCTCAATGGTCATTTTGTGCCAAAGACACATTTAAATGCCCCAAAGTGCACAAAGGCCAAATCAGACAAGGAGGGTCCTCTAAGCACAACCAAAGAATGAGTGAATCTGGACATAAATTGGCATAAATGGACACTTTTTTATGGCTTGTTTCTTTATAGATATTTCTAGTTTGTGCTTGCAGAAAAACACTTCCCAGCAGATGCTTTGGATGTGGAGGAGCATGGATACACTCATCCCTTTGCTTTGCCTCTTGGGGTGACCTTGCAGTGAGTCAGGGAGAGGAGAGGCAGAAGAGATGCAGAGCAGTTTGGTTTCTCTCTGTAGCCATGAATTACTCTTGAACTAAAAGCAAGTCTGGGAACCCCAAACCCCATATTTTCATAAGCCCATACCTACACACTTCCTGATAAAGGATTTCTGTCCCATTGTTGACTCATATTTGTGATTAGTTTGGTGGAGACAGTGAGCAGGTTTGAATTTTTCTATAATTTAATCTTGTAAAAGAAAAACCTGGACTGCTAAACCTTTTTACTCAAAGACTTAAGGCTGCTCATTCAGTCTGAATAAATTAGAATTTTAAAAAATAAACTCCAGTGAGGTTTTCCCAACAGTAAAAACAGTAACCATTGCTTTGGTGTCTGAAGGGCAGCAGCCCTGTCCATATAAGTGGCAGCTACAAATGGGAGAAACCAGAGGAAGAAAATGTAGAATTCTTTGATATCATCTAACCTACAAATAGGTTAATTTTTAAAAGTTGTTGGCTTACTTGCATCACAGAAAGAATAAAATGATCTGCAGGTATTTTGTCACAGCCATGTGTCGGGAAAGGTCTTTGTGAACAACCCCTTCTTCTCAGGCTGCCTCAGGTGTGGGACACGTTTCTGATGACACCACTGCTCTCATCTCATCTGAATGTAGTGCTGGCATCCTCACCCCTCCAGTGCAGCCCGGGGACTCCCGCTGAATTACTTATCTGCTGGCATTTTGACCAGGAAGTTTGCGTTTCCTCTCGAGCCTCTGATTCCTGCAGTCCTTGCCAAAATCCTGTCAGAGAGTCTGGACAAGGTCATGACTGCAATTCCTCTGTGGCTGTGAAAGCACGCTTCTCAGCTCATTGCTAGACTCCTTCGTTGTCTTTAGGAAGGTTATCATCTCAGGGAATCGCTGCTATCAAAAAGATTATTCTTAAAAGCTGCGGACTTACTTATTCAGTCTGTCAAGCCTCGTTACGTTAGAAGACTCCATGACAGAATATCTAAGAAATTTATCTTTTTGTTCGTGGAAGGAAATGATGGTCCCACTAAGGAAACTGCAAATTTAATTATACAGTAGATTTCCTCACAGACAAAATTTCCAAGGACCTCAGTATGTCAGCACTTACTTTCAAATCTTAATCCTCAGCACTGACTTTGGTTTTCGCTTGCTAAAACACTTCAAGTGACACTGTTCATCCAAAGCAGTCCTCTAGGTCCCAGGTCTGCACCCCTAATTTGCTCTAAGCTCTATTTGCTTCCCAAGGAGGCCAGAGGATTCCTCATTTAATGTGGAGTTGGTAGGAGTGTGCCCTTAATTGCTGTTTTAAATTCTTTATTAGGCATTATCTGTTGCTGAGAGACCCGAGTGCTATTCCTGGCTGCTCTGCCTCGCTGTGTGCCTGCAGATAACTCTCTCAGCTGCTCAGGCCTCACCTCCCTCCGCCCAAAATAGCGGCACTTTCCCTTGGCAAGCACTTTCCATCTGTGGTGTGCTCTGGAGTCAAGGGAAAGACTTCCCAAGGTCACCGTCACTGCTCCTGCTCTGCCACGGAGAAACTGAGGCAGGCGAGGGCACAGGCCTGGGTCACTGTGATATTTTATGAAAAATCCCTTCGCCAGGATTTCTTCTCCTGGGAAGATGGGAAGCTTCAGCTTCTCCCTGTTTTGCTGCTTTGGAATGTGATTTGGAGAATTGTTTACCCAGCATGTGAATTGTTTTAATTCAATGACCAACCACAGCCAGCTGTGTCAGACTCTCTGAGTCTTTCACGGGTTTTTATTATCATTCTTTTCTAAGCCTTCTGATGTATTCTTTCTCTTTCTTTAGTATAGTTTTAGTATATAATTTCTTCTGAGAACTTGGAGTCAGATTCTCATCTTTTACCTTATCCTGGGGACCTCACAACACCACAGACCTGCCCCAGCAATAGGGATTCAGCTTTGGGCTCACTCCCACTTCCAAGCACCCACCAGGCCAGCTGCCTCCCCAAGCTACTCCTTACATGCTAAATCATCAAACTTGGGTTTGGATTCACTGCTAAATTTCACTTCTTTCTCCCTGTGTCCTTTCTTTGGGTGTACTCTGACTTTTGCAATATCCAAGCAGACACTTTTTGAATAGCTGAAAGAATTTCCTGACAGGTTTGAAAGAGAGCCCCTTTGGGCAGCAATTGCAAAGCTTAAGCTAACGACCTCCCAGTTGTATCTGCCAGTTCCTTTGTCTCTAGAGAGGTCTAGATTTTTCTCTTGGCTCACAATCATTACTAATAGATCTTTTTCAATTTAGGGGAGAAAGATTTAGCCCCTGGATTTGTAATTCTGGCCTTTCAGAGAAAGCCAGCATAAACAGCACTGTGTCCTGGCCCAAATCCATTCTGCGTTATTAGGGTGGTATTGATTTGAGATCTCACTCCATTAAAATTTGAAGTCTAAAGCAGTTCCTGCTACAAATGGGGTCTCTCAAGGTTTATACATTAGCTTAGCCCTCAACATTGCCAGATGGTCAAAAACTGGAATGTTTCACAAATGTTCCCGGTGCCCTTCACAAAGTGACACTTTCAAATTAGTTCCCACTTCCATCCATTTACTGTAAGGTGCTACTTCCCATATGTAAATAAACAGTGATTCATTACTCCACCAAGAGGAAAACAGATTTTGTTGAAAGAGTTGCTGGGATTTTCTTTTTTTAAGATGGTTGAATAAGCATTTTCTGCCTGCCGTGGGGTGTTTTTTCAAATCATTTGCACGCTGATTATCCTGTCCTTTCCCAGTGTATCAGAAGAGAAAGACAGGCAGCAGCTCCCCAGTTCCTTCTCCAGTGGGTGCAGAGAGGGGTGACCTGCTGCCCCCCTCACCCCAGCTCCCTGGGGATCTTGGTCTCACCAGGCTCAGTGCTCCCAAATAATCTCATTTACTTTTCTTCACTGTGAAGCTCATGTTTGAAATCTACCTAAGATTATTTTGAACAGAGTAGACTCTGCTCTATTTCACAGGTTATCATGATGAGTTTTTAAGTTTTTTATATTTTTTATTATGTTATTTTATGTATTTATGTTATTTATATAAAACTTTATAAAACTTTATTTATTTTATTGGTTTTAATTTTTTCCCCCACTAGTCCCACTGCAACTGTGATCCTCCCTGGAGCTCTTCTGCAGCCCAAGTGGGTCCTCTATACTGACAAAGCAATGCTGGTATCACACTTATTCCTGTCAGATTCCCTTATTTCCACTCAAGCCAACAGAATGAAAATGTTGAGGAAGGCTACAAAACTAGGAATATGTTTGCTACCTCTTCCCCACATACTGCTCCAACCTGGTAACCTCTGTGTTGATGAGATATGGCCTTAATGCAGGCAGACACATTGTCAAGTTCCCCAAAATTTCAGCCCTCCAAAATGTAGAGAAGCTGTAATTCTGGGTAGGTTTGTGTATACCTGTGTTGGTTTCTTTCTTTTAAAAACCATTATATACTGTGTGGTACGTGATGAAGCAAGAAATTCCTGAGCTTTCACTGTGTCTAGCTCATTGATTTTTAAGAGTCTGGGAGTTTGGAGCCTCTGGAAGCAGCTTGACACGTAATGTGAAACCTGCAAATCCTGCCAATTGCCACGGAAAGGTGAGAGAGGTGAAAAAAATCATTTTACACTGTAGACTTTGGCTCGTTTTTTGACACTGAGAAAACAACTTTTGCCAGCAAAAGCAAAACTTGCAGAGCATGGGGTGGGGAACAGAAAGCCAAAGAGATAGAGTTGCACTGAGTGCAGTCCCAGGACCAGCTGTGTGTGCCTTGTGTACCCTGAGCGCTGCAGCCAGGGCAGCCAAGGGCTCTCATGCAGACCCCCGGTGCTTTTCAAACCTCAGCAAGATTTTATTTGCAGAAGAAGTCTTTGAGACAAGAAGGGGACAAGGGCTGTCAGAGCCTGGCACACAGCAAGGACGAGTGCAGCACATTCCTGCCACGGGAGCTCGGCGTGGCTTCCTTCAGTCCAGCATTGACCTAATATTGTCTTCAACAGCCACGTGGGGGCTGCTTCCCTCTGAAACTGCTCAGCTTGGCATTCTATAATTGTCCTGCTGACAAGTTCTGTATCATTCTTTAATCCCCCCTTCCAGCATTGTGCCAGTGTCCACCTTTGACTCCTACTGATAACAAACTGGCACCTTGCTGCAGCCCCTTAAGGACACAGGTGGGACAGTGTGTGTAGGCAGCAATGAGATCTTTATTTAGAACAAGTGGGAGAGCTGAAAAACGCTATGGAAACTTTTTAGTGCACAGGTAAACAAATGTGTGTGTTGCAGTAATGAACCTGTCTCCTTATGGAGCTCAAAGCACTCCACAGAGACGAGTTAAAATGACTCAGCCATTTCTGTGTGATTTGCTCACCCACCAAAATGCATGGAAATTTCTGTCTCCTGCTTCACCAGGACCAGATTTCCTCTGCTGTGCAGTAAAGCTTTATTTCCTATCTCACTGCAGTGCCAGGGAGAGAAGAAGAAGATAGAATCTCTTATGTGCAGGGTGACTCCTCTCACAGCACATTAGGAGGGGAAAGGAGCACCAGCTCCAAGGTGCACCTAAGATGAAAACTGGAAGACTCTTTTCTTCCTAGGGTAGAGGGAACTAAAAATCAAGATCAGCACAAAAAAATCTGAGAGCAAAGTATGCTCCTTTCACAGAAGTTATGAAATGGTTCCTGTTGGTACAGGAAATGGTGTCATTCAGGTGCTAAGTTCCCTCTATGGTTCCCATCCTTGCCTCATTTGGCACATCCTTCCATGTATCTGCTTTTAACAACTCAAGTTCTTTGGGCAGGGTGTGTGACATGTCACACTGATAGTTCTAAGTCCATTTCAGTGGCATCTTAGCCTGAAGCTAAATGACTGTCCAGCATTTAAACATTACTGATAAATAAACAGTTGTAGGCACTGATGTTATTTCTAAGAGCAGACTAATTCTGAGTGCCATTTAAGGCTGTCATCTTCATCTAGAACCCTGGATCTGTGTGTGCCATGCAGGCTAAAACCTTCTTGTTGAAGAGCTTTGAGAAAACCCCACTAGGAAATACTGCAGCTGCACATATGGCAGACGCAACCATTCATGTCCTAACTCAAAATCCACTGAATGGATCACTCTTGAGACATCTTTTGTTGTTTTTCCTTCCTCAAGAAGGGCAATAAATCAAGTTAAGTTAAAAATTTTATAGCTACAGCTGGTTTTGACTTATGCAAATGCAACATTTCAATCACAACATATGGGAAAAGCATATTTTTTCTGTTCCCTCACATAACTCAAAAGCTGCTATCCTGATTTTTTTCTGAAGCTCTTCAGAAATTATCATCTTTGGGTGGAAGCTTCAGACAGGAGGCACAACCCAGCTCAAATTTGTTCCGTTGAAAGACCACTGAGCAAATGAAGGGAATGGAACTGGAGATTTTAACTACTATTTGTTCACTGACAAGAACTGTAACTGGAAAAGACTTGTAAGATAACTTTATTTCAGATTTTAAAATTATGATAATTTATTACCTAGGCTTCTCCCTAACAGAGCACACTTGAAAGAGTCACAGTAGATCAGTCTGAGTTTCATTATTTCTCCATCTCCTCCATTGCTCGTTGTGCTTAAAGATTCTTTGTGATGAGATTTCTTTGCTGCAGACACAATTCAGAAGCACACAAACTGAATTGCTTCCTGATGGAAGTGACTTGTCATTGTCTCCTCTTTTCCTTTTGAAGCACCAGTACATCAGAGGCTCTGGGAGCAGTGGGGACTGAGTGTGTCCTGCCTGCTGCCCCAGTTTAGGGAGCACTGGGGCTGCAAAAGGCTGTAGGACCAGCACACATCCAAAGCTCATTTAACTCTGCAGGGTTTTTTTCCTCCTGTCTCATATTATTTAATTATTCCAGAGTTGTTCTGGAGGAACAGACCCTGCAGCACTGGAGCACATTCAATTACAGGTGGACTAATCCTGAATAAACTTGTGCTAAAGCCTCATTCTTGGGAATCTCCTCCACAAGCTCATCCAGCCCTGGTTGTCTCCTCCAGCCTGCACAGGGAGAACGAGGGACAGCTGGAGCTCCTTGGGAGGGCATGGTGGCACAAGGGGAAAATCCACAGAATAAGCCTGTTTCTGTAATTACAATGATAAGATTTATCATTCCTTTGCAATCCAACATTAATCCCTGTATGCTGTGTTACAGGAAGTGGCTTTCCCAGAGCAAACCTCCTGGTGACAATCCACAGGTTAGTGTTTGTGCTGGCAGTTCAGCACAGTCAGCTCTGGGGGAGAGGGCAGAGAGAGGAGGGCAGGAGGTCATTAAACATAAGAACCCTTCAGAGATTAAGCAGAATATGCCCAACACAGGAAAGCCAGCCCCCACACTCTGCTCCTTCAGCTGCCTGTCTCAGGACATTTCCCAGTGGTCTGGGTTTCACCAGCCACAGACCAGGGCAGCTCTGGGTGAGTGAGGCTGAGACTGGGAAGAGGGGTTGATGTCTTTGATTCTCACTGTCCAACCTTATTTTATTTCTGGCAATAAATTATATTCATTTCCCCCAAGTTGCATCTGTTTTGCCCATGCAATTGGTGAGAGATCTCCTTTCTTTATCTCAGACCACAGGGCTCAGCCCAGCACACTGCCCTGCTCTCCCAGGGATTCCAGCTGGATTCCAGGCCCAACTGAAGCACAAATCACTGGGAATGCAGAGCCCATGCTCACCAAGCCATTGCTACAGGTGAGAGGAGGAAATGCTTAAACTGCAACTCTACAAGGCTTCTTCTACACATCTCATTAGGTGTAACACACAAGCAAAGTGTGGGACCCCTTCCCTGAGGCTGCCATTTGTTTGTGGGTCCAGATGGAATCTAAGCAGGCATGAAAGGTCCAGGTATGGCTGCATACTGTGGGCTGAAGGCAGCTGCTGGCTCAGGAAACGCTCAAAGGCTGACAGGGGAAATAGAGCACTGCCTGCAATGGGAACAGCACACAAGGGAGGCTGCTCAGGACCATCCTGCCCTTGCAGGATGCCTTCAGCATCACATATCAGCCCATGACAGCAGCAGGATGCTGAGCTAGACAGACCTTTGATCCTGCAGTTTTATAGCTGATCTTGCAGTCTGGTATTGAACAGGAAGGTTTTTGTATGGCTTTTTTGTACATCCCTCCACTTGGAGCAACAGGATTCTGTCCCTCTAAGATGATTTTTGGGAGTTTTCTATTTCTCATCCATAATACTGTAAGAGTCCCATTTGGGACCTGGAATTCCAAAATAATATCTTCATAAAAATATCAGTATTGATTTCTTATTGTCAGAACCACAGAGCACATGAGACATCCAGAGTCACAGGGGCATGTGCATGCCAGCTTTGCTTAGCTCCTTCCAGCTCCCATTCTGTGATGGATCACACCAGTCTGTGTCTGTGGGCAGCTGAGTGTCCATGTACAAAATGCTGCCACCTTGAGAGTGCCTGTTCCTCCACTGCACACCTGCTCCTGCACAGGCTTCTGTGCTGCTGTATCATGAACCCTCTCTGGCTGCTTATTCCCAGCTCCAGAGCCTGAATTTTAGTCCCTTTCCTCTCTTTTCTTCTCAGCTTTAGAAATTATCATGGCTGGGACCACGTAGCTGTGTCTTCATGACTGCTGTTGAAATATTATTTGGCTAAAGCAGTGTTAAATTGTCCCTTACAGGTGACTCTCATACCACACCTGTGTTTCCACATTTGCCACAGGCCTGAGGAATCAGCAACTTGCAAAGGAGCTGCTCTGAAAGACCAGCTGATGTTCCTGTGGAGCAAACATTCTGTGTTTTGGAGGTGACAGCTTGCATATCCTCTTCCCCCACCACACACCCCAAATGCTGGTGCTGAAGTGCCAGAGCCCATCCCTCACCACTCTGCCTCTGCCTGCAGCTCACTGCTCCACAGTGGAAAAAAAACTCCCCACATTTTTGCCTCCCTGTTTCTCCCTCTTTCTTTGTTCACTATTAAGAAATGGCACAATTTTCCCCACAAAAGTAATATCCAGCTCCTCACATAAGAGAACAGCTGTATTTACTTGACTTATGAGTATCTTTACTGACAGATTTATCCTTTGCATCATAAAATGCCTATTTGGGCTTTAAAAAGTGCACTGGCTGCTTCTTCAAAGCTTGCAGCAATAGACCATTCTCATTTGAAAGACATATTATTACCCCAAAACTAAACCTATTATTTTATACATCCCAGCCACCCTGATTCTTCGTGCCTGAGGCCATCTGAGCAAAAGGTGTCATTTGGAGCATGCATCAGAGAAAACTGGGTTATGTAGATATCACATTTCTCTGCTCCTTCTGTTCCAGAAGAGCCACATCCACACCTCTCTCTGGGAAGCTGCTGGGTTGATGGTAAGTTGTATCTGTGTAGATGGTAGTGTTATTTTTGGCAGGCACATACTTCACATTTTCAGCATGAAGAGGAGGAGCTGGCAGCCAATCTCATTCAGTAATCACTCGGTTTGGGTTGTGCCATGAGCCAGGTCCCCAGGGGTCAGGGTGAGGCATTGTGAGGCTGGGAGGGAAACCAGGGTCAGGGGACATGGGGGATGAGGCTGAGAGGGAAACCAGGGTCAGGGGACATGGGGGATGAGGCTGAGAGGGAAACCAGGGTCAGGGGACATGGGGGATGAGGCTGAGAGGGAAACCAGGGATGAGGGGGATGAGGCTGGGGGTAAATCAGGGTCGGGGGACATGGGGGATGAGGCTGGGCAGGCTGGGCAAAGGCAGGGCTTGGCTGGAGCCAGAGGGCTGGGGAGGTGTATGGTCAGTGCTGCTGGCCTGAGCCCTGCTGCCCCCAGAGCCACAGCCCTGCCTGTCCAACCCCTCCCCAGCCACAAACACCCCAAACCCAGCAGATTCCCAGCACAAGTGATCCCCAGACAGTGGATTCCTGCAGCCACAGACGGGAGGGAGTGGGGTGTGACAGCCTCTGGCCAGAGTGAGAGCAGGGATGCTGCTGGGGAGCTGCCTCTGCCTAATGAGCTGCTCCTTTCCTCTGCAGCAGCAGATAAGAGCAATTAAACACTAGATAGCAGATTAATGATTACTGCAACATCATGCTAGCTCATGGTGACAAATCTGGATAAATATTCACCCCAGTGCTGGGCGAGGTGTTCAGGCAGTGTTGTGCCCTCTGTGTGGCAAATCACTCAGAGAGGATGTAAAGAGAGAATCTGCTGCTTGTCACCTTCATTAATTACCACTGCAGGAAAGACCAGCTTCAGTGCATTGCCTTGCATTTGCCAAAGGTTGTTTTGGGCCCAGCTGCCACCCAGAAAACAAGGCAGGCTCTGGATGTGGAATTTCCACCTTGGTGTGAAGGTTTGCAGCCCTGGATTAGCAGCTTTCCTTAGAGCTGGCTTGAGTCTTTGGCTTTCCTTTGGAAATTATGGGGACAGTTATGTGCTGACACATGATACCCATGGCCTCTGGCTCCTGCTTTCTCTTCTGCTCACCTCTTGCTTGCTATTCCTGCAGACAAGATGGACTAAGTAGATTTGGGGTCTGATGCCATCTAAGAACGCCTGTTAGTAAAGAATGGAATGAAAGAGATGAACTTTCTGTCACTTCAATTGAGTTGCTGGCTCAATTATCTGTCTGGGTTTTGAAGGACTGGTATACAGCCCTAGCAGTGTCTGAGGTACCCAAAGGGTGGAGTACTGTGCAGTAATTTGGAGAAACAGACTTTATTGTGGCCTGTTTCTTATTGCACACAGAACACCTCCAGAATACTGGAAAGGCAGAGAAAGGAAAATAATAGCTGGACTGAAGAAGATCTGGATTCCTGAGCTGAAATCTCTGTTTGATCAAGAGATTTTACAGAGCAGATCTATTCTGAGGATTCTGGATTTTGTTCCCTAAAGACTGCTTTGCTAGAGTCTACAAAAACCACATGTGAAACATGGGTAAGAAAATAATAGATTTCTCTAATATGTTTAAAATATTCACAAACAATTTGATGGTTTTAGCTGAGTTCATGTCTGAATAGTCTCTATAATGGTGTCCTGGTGTGTCACACTCCCTTACCATCACAGCATGGACAAGGTAGCCAAAAGCTACCTTGAAGGGTTATTTGTAAATCTTGCTTTTGTTTTTTTTAAGCAGAAACTTCACCAGTGGCTCACCAACAACCACAGACTGCAGCTGGGTTTGAACCACCATCACAGTCACCTCACAGAACATTCTGTGTACCTGTGTTCACAAAGATTCCATGTAACAGAGAATTTAATTAGATTTATTTCTTCACATGTCAGCTCCCTCCCACATCAAAGGCATTTAAGTCTTTGCAATATCTCCAATTCTGTTTGGATCTGCCCTGTGATGGGCACAGCCCTGAAAACAGGCAGCCCCTGAACAGTAGCTGGTAATAGTATTTGAAAAGATGATTGCATCTCAGAATGAATCATTAGATCCTATAAAATGCATCTGTCGCTGTAGTGTTTAAACTCTGCTTTCCCCACCCTCTCCCCACCCTCCCCAATTTGCACTAATTAGTGTAGGATAAGCTGCTGCCTAAAAATTAAGAATTCTGGAATATTTAATTGGTCCTGGTCCCTGCGAATGCCGCGCCTGAGGAACCAGGAGCAGAGAACGGCGTGAGCGTGGCTCATGCAGGGGCTGCATTTCTGGTGTCCCCCGAGCCAGGGAGCCCCGAGTGGGGCTGGTAGCCCTGGCAGGCACCTGCAGGTCCCTGATGCAGCCCCCCAGCCCCAGCTCTCACTGTCCTCACACCGCAGGTGAGTGTGTCTCACCCAAAGCCCCCGAGGGAGGAGTTACCTGAGCAGAAATGGCCTCCTGGAGGGAGGAAGTGTTTCAGTGTGTGCTAACTTTTCAAACCCTGCTCTTTAGGATGCAGAAGTTGCCAAGGATTATGAAGTTTTACTCTTAAAAGTGACACAGTGTGGAATCATGCTTATTGCACCCCAGTGGCTCTCCCCTAAATGTGCTCAGCCGGCACATAAAGATGTGAGCTGTTTTTCACTCATCAGCTCTGAAAATTTACCTTGGATTCTTGCTTTATCATCCATAATTTGTTTTAAAGGCTCTGCTGGGCAGGTCGTTACCAGGAGCCTCATCCAGGAGTGCAGTGCACATAAAGCACCTCGGCCCCTGGGGCTGCCAGGGCTCCCCTCCCCAGCACTTCCCTCTGACAGCCAGCATTCCCAAATGCCCGATGCCTTCCTGCTGTGCACACCTCAGTGCTGCTCCTCTGTCACACCCCAGCACTTCTGGGCGATTTGCAGGAGCTATTTGTGGTTAGGGATCTCTTCCCCAGCACCTGGCAGACCCCAGCCTGCAGAGTGAGCAGCCAGGAGGCACCGAGCACAAGAGAGAGGGGGATGCTGAGGGTGTTTGCTCTGTTCAGTCCCCATTCCATCAGGGCAAAGAGAGGGAGATGCTGAGGGTGTTTGCTCTGCTCAGTCCCCATTCCAGCAGGGCAAAGAGAGGGGGATGCTGAGGGTGTTTGCTCTGCTCAATCCCCATTCCATCAGGGCAAAGAGAGGGGGATGCTGAGGGTGTTTGCTCTGCTCAGTCCCCATTCCAGCAGGGCAAAGAGAGGGGGATGCTGAGGGTGGTTTGTTCAGTGCCCATTCCAGCAGGGCAAAGAAAGAGGGATGCTGAGGGTGGTTTGTTCAGTCCCCATTCCATCAGGGCAAAGAGAGGGGGATGCTGAGGGTGTTTGCTCTGCTCAGTCCCCATTCCAGCAGGGCAAAGAAAGAGGGATGCTGAGGGTGGTTTGTTCAGTCCCCATTCCATCAGGGCAAAGAGAGGGGGATGCTGAGGGTGTTTGCTCTGCTCAGTCCCCATTCCATCAGGGCAAAGAGAGGAGGATGCTGAGGGTGTTTGCTCTGTTCATCCCCATTCCAGCAGGGCAAAGAGAGGGGGATGCTGAGGGTGTTTGCTCTGCTCAGTCCCCATTCCAGCAGGGCAAAGAGAGGGGGATGCTGAGGGTGTTTGCTCTGCTCAGTCCCCATTCCAGCAGGGCAAAGAAAGAGGGATGCTGAGGGTGTTTGCTCTGTTCAGTCCCCATTCCAGGCAGGACAAATGGGCCCCAAAGCCCTGTTGTTGTGAGAACCACAGCAGAAATCAGAGCAGGCACATTTTGCCAGTGCAGGATGCTCCCCAGAGAGCCCAGAGCAGGAGCATCCTGAGATGGCAAAGTGGAAATGCCACACAAATTGGGCTTGGTCTTCTGTTTGTGTTTGGCCTTTGCTTCAAGGTTTTTGCAGACCTAACCCCAACAAAGGCAGTGGGGCAAAGAGTTTGGCAATTTTATTTCATTTAAATTCTTGTCAGAGCCTTTTCCTGGCCTCCTTGGTGTCCCTGCTCTCTTTGCTGGGATGGCTGCTTGGCCTGACAGGGCATGGGGCTGAGAGGGCAGGCCAAATTAACTGCATGGTGATCAGTTCTTCAGTCTTAAAATCCCACATGCTTCTGAATTAATTTAGAATAAATTCAATCATAGTCATTTACAAGGTCTGCTGCTGGGCACCGCGAGGAGCAATTTGCTGGTGGGATTCTCATTCCTTGCAGTGGCAAATTGCCTAAGTCCACCATAGCATGAGGATAAAAAGCTGGAATTTAGACCTGATGGGGCTAAATGCTTAATATGTGTGTCTGTTTACATTGAAGCACACTTCTGGTACCCAGGTGAGGTCAGGGGCTAATGCCAGACAAGGTGATAGAAGAACAGTTTCATTGTCTTTTATCTGCAGCTAGGAAGGGGCAGACATAAACACTTGGGGTAATATGTCCTGTAGCACAGCAACCTTCCCAAAAGTCCTCACTCACACCTCCATTTCCTTCAGCTGTGACTGTCCACAAAACAAAGCCACACACAGCTCAGCGTGTGCTCTCTCCTTTTTCCATTACACCACTGTCTTCAGTAAATCTCAGGCTGAATGCCCATGTGTGTGCTTTGATTGCAAATGCCCGTGCTCTGCCCTATAAAAGAGAAGTGCCCTATCCAGCCAGGCTTTCTTCTTTATGGGCTGCTCAAGTATCACTTCTGCTCTGCTGTGTCCAGGCAGTTTGACCAGCTTGAGCCTCTCCTGTGATATGAAACAATTCCAAAATAGAAACATCTTCCTTGTGAAATTGATCTCCCCCCCACAACCCTTATTGCTCGATTCCCCTGCTGCCTTTCATTCCTTCGGGGTCTTTCAGCATGTGAATTCAAGGGTAAATAAACTCTTTTTGTGTTTGGTTGGGTTTTTTTATATGTTTTATACCCAACTGATGGCAAAGCTCTAGTTCAGGACACAGAACTTCTCTGGACATCAACCAGCAAGAAACATGTGCATAGGAATTGCCTTCCCAGATTAGTAATTACCATCTAATTCCTACAATTCCACGTGGCTACTGAAGTAAGGAAAGAGTGTTCATCTTCTATTAAGCAGAAAGATTGTTCAGCAGACTTATGTAAGGCAGGCCCACAAGGAAATATCTCTTACCTCTGGTGCTGAGCCCTTCCCTCCCAGTTTAAGCCCTGGATGGGCTGCAGAGGGTGGGGTGTCCCTGGCAGTTGGGGTGCACAGGGAATCACCTCAGATGTGTGGACAGTGACAACAGGCTCAGGTCTGGGGCTTCTCTCTTATCAGTTCTAATGGCTTCAAAGAATTTGCATCCACTTGGCTGAAAAAATGGCCAAGGGTGAATGAATGAATGAATGAATGTAAATGAGGCAACTCCTCATCCTGTATTTCTTTATCTGAGGAGCAGTTTATAAATTCAAGGTAAGTATATCTTTCCACCAGCTTTGCACATTTCTACTCTCTCAGGGTGAATAAATTTTTTTGATGGGTGAGTTAAAACATCATTATTTTTTTCATTATCATTGTCATCAGTATAAATGGCAGAGGTGTAGGGTTTTTGCCCAAGCTTTTAAATTTTCATGACAATTTTACTAAGCTGTTTTATACGTTATTAAACACACTCGTGATTTGTTTCAACCTATACCTTAATAGGATGTTTTAAGAGAGTGTTCCCAGAAGAGGGCAAAGGTATCCTGCACGTTTGGGACTCATCTCCAGCCTTGGGCTTCTCCCCTGCTGGGGCCCACAGATAGGGATGGCCAGGCTGCCAAGAGTGCTTATTTCTTTCACTGAGGTTTTTCTTTTGAGATTCTTCTGAAAATCCCAGCCTAAGGGATTAACAGTGTTGATCATTCTTGAGAATCAGGACACTGGTGTTGTTAAGACTCAAAGCAATGGGTTTTTGCAGGTTTCTGCTGGGAAAAGGAAAAAAAAGGGCTGCGGATCGAAGGTCTCATTTACCCAAACACAGAAATAATTCCTTCTTGTGGCCATTTCTAGAAACTGAGGTCAATTCTTGTACTTATTTTTTGAACAAGACTTTTTAATGAGTTTTTACAGACAGCTGCTTTTTGTAAACCACTGGGAGAGAGCAGGGGCACCCAGATTTCAGCACAACTCACACAGTCACCTTTGGCTTGGGAGGAGCTGAATGGCCCCCACTCCTGAGAGAAAGTCTATTTTCATTACATGAATACAGTTCTCAATACTGTATTGGCCATATTTCTTGGTAAAATACTGATTTTTATAATTTACAATTTACAATGAGGTTTATCTGACCAAAGCCTGAACAGTGCAGGTGTTTGTTGTCAGTCTATGAGAGCTCCAGGTCTGCCTCTCTGCATTGTTCCAACCACACTTTCCAAATATTTAGTCAGTGCTCTCTGTGACTGATGTACATGGGACTTTGCTGATTTTTATTTGTTTGTAAAGAAAACTGTCTGACAATAAATTTAGATTCCTGCTTTCTGTAGCTTTTCAACCACAATAAATTTGATTATTTCTTTTAACTGTGGTTGTGCAAAAAATACCATCTTTCATGTACAAATTACTGCCCCCTTCGCCTCTCCCCAGCCCTGATTTCACAGAAATGACCAAATCCTGAGCATTTTTCTCAACCCTGGCTACAGTTAATGGGAGTTTTTTCTGTTAAAAACTTTCTGAAATGTTTTGGGATTTCAGGATTAGATTTGAGTAGTGTTCAGAGGGCAGGATAATGCGTCGTGCTAGAGGCAGATTCTGGCCTCCTAGTCTAACTTGATGCGTCTCCAGTCTGAACACAGAAGTTTCCTCCTACTCACCCAAGGGATTATTTAATTTTCACCACATTTCTCCTTCCTTCCCCATGTATTTTTGTACCAGGCACTCAACGTGTGTCCCCATGTCCTCACAAGAGGTGAAGGGGAGTGCAATAATCTGATAGAAAACTGGCACTTTTGTAAAGAGGGAAGAGATTCTTGTTTTTCTGGTAAGAGATTTCAGGCATAAGGGTATTTTCCTCTTCTTTTATGCTGTACACCATGGTGTGTCCACCAGGCCCTTCAGATCTCAGGCACACCATTAGGAAAACCTAACACTCCGTATCCCAAATGGGTCACTTCCCAAGCCCAGAGCTGAAATCCTTTTAGCTAATACTGTTCAGGTGACTTGGTACTAAATTATATTTTAGAAAGATATGGTCTGCCCTTTACTTTTTCATGGGGCTACCATTCAGTCAGCTTTAAAGCCGTAATTCTTTTTGGGGTTGCCATGGAAACAAGTTAGTGTTCCACTGCTGCCTTGTGCAAACAAGCAGGGTACTCATACATCATGTTGCTGCTGCTGGGTGGCTGTGCAGCCTGGCTGGGCTGGCTTTCTCCTCTCCCACACACACCTTGGCAGGGCCAGAGCCCTCTGTGTGCTGCTTTAGCTCCTCTCCCCAGACAAGAGAAGGGAGTATTGAAATTGTGGATGCTCCGCTGGTTCCTCGTCGCCACATTTGTCCTCACAGAGAAAAGCAAGGCACAACTTCCCAAGAACATTTCTGAGATTCACATTCTCTGAACCTCAGAGAAAGGAAAAACAATTCTTATCTCATTTGCTGTGCCTGTGTTTGTGCAAAAGTAGAATGCAGTATGGAGATTGTTTACCCACAGTGATGGCGTTTTGTTTCCTTGGCCTGTCAGGGGCTATCAGTGTGTGTCTGTCTGTCCAGACTGTTGGGGGACAGTCACGAGTGCAGTGCAGTTGAGTGCTTGGCAGATTCAGTTTAGATGTAGTGTAATATAATGTTATATAATATTGAATAATATAGTAATAAAGTAATTAATTAGCCTTCTGATAAGATGGGGGCCTCCTCATCCTTTCTCCCGCCTTGATTCCGATGGTTCCTCACAGTCAGCACCAACCAGTGCAGGCCCCAGTTTGGGGAACCCTGGCCTTTGAAGAGCAGCTCTGTGAGGCCTGGGATTGCATTTGGCAGCACAGCTGAAATGTCCTCAGCACAAGCAGTGTGCCTTCACACAGGACAGGCCCTGCAGCAGAAGGCAGAGAGCTTTGGTGAGCTTTGGAGCCCAGTGGTAAAGAAGCTGCTGACCCAGCTGGCCACTCTAACAGCAGCTCAGCAAATGCTCAGAATGAGGAGCCTTGCCTTAACTGCTCAAAAACTGACAATAAGAATAGAAGCAAACAGACAGAACAAGAGGACACAGTCTCAAACTGTACCAAGGGAGATACAGGCTAGAATTAAGGAGGAAGTTTTTCACAGAAAGAGTGGTCAAATACTGGGATCATCTACCCAGGGAGGTGGTGGAGTCACCATCCCTCGATGTGTTTACAAAAAGACTGGATGTGGCACTTGGTGCCATGATCTAGTTAAGGTGTTAGAACATGGGTTGGACTCGGTGATCTTAAAGGTCTCTTCCAATCTAGAAATTCTGTGATTCTGTGATTCTGTGAATGTGCTACACCCATGACTTGGACCCGAACACTCCACAGTTACCCTGGCCTGTGTGTAAGAGGAGCAGGCTGATGGCTGCAGCACCTGGATGCTGCAGTGTTAGACTTCCTTAAATGTTTTAGGCCTGTCCAAGTGAGCCTTGGACCCAAAAGGTAGAGCTGTACGCAAAACATTTGGGAAGCCAAAACGCCCGGAATGGGGCACTGCCTGTCCACCTGAGCTGCAGGAGGAACTTTGCCTGCACCTAGGAGGAAAGTTTGACCCTTATAGAAAGTGGCTACCTTCATTTTATGATTGTAATGTACTAATAGCAACTCTTGGTATAACCTGGAGGGCTGGAAATAATGAGGGAACCGAATACAATACTCCCAGGGCATGGGCTTAAAGTGATAACTATTGAAGCGTAGCCTTTGACTAATGCAGTTGCTCTTGCGCATCAAATAATGTCAGAAATGCCACACTTCATAAGAAAGGGCTGTAAAGCTTCATTGTGATCCTTCAGCCCAAAAATCCATGCTCAAAAAGCTAAGATGTTTTTAAATGTGCTGTATGGCATGTAGGGAAATGGACACAGGAATGGAAAATATTCCAGTCATCCGCATTATATTAAAAATGTGTTCTCTCCAGTCAGTGTTCTAACACAAACATGTCCACACACGTTGCTTTTTTGCTTCAATCTCTACAGTTTTGTTTCTGCAGTATTAGATTAGCCAGGTTAGGCTACTGGAGGTCAGCCAACAGTGATACTTGGAGAGCAGCATGGATGCCTCTTAAAGCATTTGGATGGTTGGCTCCAAGCAAGCACCGTGCAGCAGTGAGTCTGATCCATCATGAGTTTAGCCATGCTGGCAGCCAGGACAGCAACAGCTGAAGAAAATGCAAGCACAAGCATTTTCTGCTCAGCAAAGGACCAGGACACCAGAATGAGTCCTCAGCACTGATTCTTGCAAGGAAAACCACCTGCTTTTGTTGTGCTTTCTGGGACAATTCCTGTGATATGATAGTGTAACAGAAATAATCATTCCAAGGAAAAAAAAACATCTCGAGCATGGGCTGAAGCAGCTCCTGTGTTTGCCTGGTGTTTGAGGAGCACAAAGTCCCACTGTCACTTGCCAAATTTGCCAAACCAGCTGCTAACTGTGCCTGTGGATGGAGCAGGTGCTTCTGAGGGCACACTGGACAGTCTGGGAGTTTAATTGCAGCCCCTATTCCTGGTAAATGGTCTTGAAGTCAATTAAATGCAAGATGATGATTTTTATCTTTTGTAAAAAGCTGTTCTGATCTCTTTCTTCCTTTTTTTTTTCATAGATGGTGTTTTAAATTGGTGCTTTAAAACCATTTATAACTGCCAGTTCAGATAAAAGAATTTTCACATTTACCAAAAGTCAAGGTGCTTACCAGTCTAAAATAAAGAGAGCCTTTTTCTTTCATTAAGAAAATTCAGGCAAGCTGTTGTTTGCCACTTTGCTGCCATGGGGAAAGCAGCACTTCCCTGAAGGATGGTGGAGCACATTGAGAGATTTAGAGCTGACCTTTCAGGCAGGCACCCTGACTGCTGCCCCATGCACTCCTTGCCCTGCTCAAAGCTCCTCTGCTGTGTCCATACAGCCCAGGTGAACTGGGCAGCTTTTCAGAAATGCAATGGCATTATTCTAAAAGGCCACCATTTGCCAGCAGTTGCATTGCATCTTAAATATCCATTTTTCTCTAGAGATCAAATAGGCAAGCTCTTATTCTACCTTTATGTCTGACTTCTGTTGGCCCAGTAGTGCATTTTGTCCTGCTTATACAATGCATTCTATTCAGCAACATCCTAAATAATTGGGTCCAAAACACAGTTTGTGTACCCTTCAAGGGTGATTTGAAGTAACTTAAAGCAAACAAACAAACAGTTTGCTCCTCTCTGAGAGTCATTGTCTACTGCAAACAACCCTTCACCTCTCTCCCTTGCCCAGAAGGTAACCACAGTTTGCTGCAGTTCTGGCTCCTGCTCCCATCAGTAAACACCATGGCTTCCTAAATCACTGCTCCTGAGAGGCGTTTCCCAGACTTCTGCATGCTCCATAGCATGAAGTCAGAGGGTTCTCCTGCTTGTTGGTTTTTTTCTTCTTTTTTTACTTGTTTTTGACAAAGCAAAAGCATGTTTCAATGTGCCTTTATTGTTGGTTTATGACCTATTTGCTGCAAAACAAGCATTTCACAAGAGTGATTTCAAAATGTGTTTCCAACAATCCATTTTAGCATCCAAACATACCATTCCATTCCTCACCTGGGTGTTCAGGAGTGCTCTCAGACCTGCCACCCTCCTCTCCCCTGCATCCCTCTCTGGGTGTGGCATTTCAGCAAACATCACACAGCATTTGCAAGGCATTTTCAGTTTGGTTGTCCTTTGACAGCCTAGGAGGTTCCTCAGCTCTCTCCATCCAGCCCTGGGAGGAGGGCAAGGCTCTGCCTGGGGACACCTGTGAGGAGATGCAGAGCATGTCAGGAGTCCAAATCTTCTTTGCACCTCTCACTCCTCTACATTTTTTTCCTGGAAAATATTCAATACTGAGGCATTCATTTGCTCTCTTTTTTATTACCCTTGGCTCCTCTCTGTTATATAAACCAGCTAATTTTCAAAGTCATCTTCTGACACAGACTGAAAGACATAGACAAGCTGGGCACAAAAATGCTCTGGGCAACATTTCAAAGCAATGGCAAGGCTTCTTGATGGTAAAAAAAAAGTTTTAAAAAAGCCTCTCTTGTTCTTCCATGCCCATTTTTTGTTTTGTGCTGTATAATACAAAGAAAAAGTTATTTTGCCATTAATGCCATCAGTAGTGAATTAAGTAAAAAAAGAACAGTGCTACCTTAGAGGGGCTGTTCTTCTCAGAATCATGAACACATATGGGCAGTACAGTGACTAAAATTCATGCTTGGCCAACACTTGCTGGTGTTTACCCAAGACCATTGCTACAGAGCCAGGGCTCTGCATGTTCATATGTGTGTGTGTGTGTATATATATATATAAATATTTTAAAAATTTGTGGAGTTTTCTAGGTGAAATAAAACCAAATATTCCCTAAGAGCTAAAAGCAGAAATCTCATTTCAAACTTTCCCTCTAGGACAATGAGTTAAAAACATCCAGATGGTCACATCCTGTGTATTAATACACTTTTTCATTTGAAGAGCTGCTAAGCTGGGCTAAGGGACCAAACCTATTGAAAGTGCTACCTTTCAAATACTGTTTCTTATTATTGCTGCTTTCTTTTCTTATTGTTGGTGTCTTGGTGTGTACCAGGTGTCATCATGGTGGAGAAAAGAGAATGGCACAAAACTAAACCTTTCCTCCCAAAGGACCATGTTATAAAATATCAACTCTTAAAGACACAGTAAGAGAAAAACTCTTAGGAACATGATTGACTAGTAGAGTACAGTCAGAAAAGCTTTCAAAGCAGCCAACCCAGGCCAGTGACTGGAAAAATAATATCTCTATGCCCTAGGAAATGCAGGAGAAAACATATTTATTTGTGCATGATTGTTTCTTTCATTGACTTGTCTTATACACCATCAAATATGTATGCTTTGGTAAAAAATTAGTGTGTGTCTATACAGGCATTTACCAAAAAAATGTCTCATTTTAAGAAAAAAAAATCATTCCAGACTATTACTGGGCTGAGTGCAGTCATTAAGCATTATACCCTGATAGCTTATTGTTCACTTATGTGATAATTTTCCTCCCAATTATATCTGGGTAATGAATAAAGTCCTGCACCATTCAGAATTTTAGGAGGGGGCAGCCCACTCAGGGCCACTGTTAAGACACAGCCAGTTAAGACTTTAACCTATTTTCAGAAAGCAGAGTTCTATCAACATGCAGTTATTTATGCTAATGAAAATAATGATCTTTTTATAGTGCTTGTCACTGAAAGGGAATGATGTCCTGCCAACTGTGCATGTTTGCCAGTGGCTACAAATTAATCAGCTAAACTGGAGTGGTAATTGGAGTAGAGACAAGTCAAGGGGCAGCCAGGCCAGCTCTGGCAGAAAAGCTTTTGAAGATGAATGCCCTGTTCAGCGCACAAAACAAAAGAACTTGTTTATATAATGCTGTTGTTTAATTAAATCTAAGCAGCTGTTTCATTAAGAGGTCTCTGAAGATAAATGTGGAAGGTGATGGGCAGGGGAATCAAAATGTGATGATGATTGTGTTATACAGGATTACACTGTACATTTACCTCACACCTCACACCTGCCTAATGAAATTATTTCATTATAAACTGCAGACAGACACCAGAGTGTAACCCCTGGCACTGAACACACACATTTGGAGGGGCTGGCTCCAGAGCCTGACTGAGCCTGGACACAGCTCCACCTCAGTGCTCCACGAGTGGCTGCCCCTGGCAGATGTCTCTGCACACAGGGTGACACCCTCAGGACCCTCCCTTGGTTTATTTTGGCTCCCTGTTGTAGGGGTAAAAGATGGGAAGTGCTTGGGCCTTGCTTTGCTCAAACAGGTTTGGTGGTTGTTTTTTTTTAAAAAAAACCTTTCTTCTTTTCACCTTTTTAACTTCTTGCCACCTTCTCTGCTGTTTATTTACCTTGTAGGCACAATTGGCTCTGGGCAAAACGTGTGACTGTGCTGGACATTTCTCCCCATCAGGGCTGGATTCCTCCTGACAGCTACAACTACAGCTGGGCAGAAGCTTGCAGGGATGGGTGATGGTCCCATAACCTGCTGCAGAAGAGGGATGGGTGAAACCTCCAGAAATGCATCTTCACAGGCTCTGGTCTCTGTTCTTCAACCACTCTGCTCTCCTTGAAGTGGACCCAGTCTGGAAAATCCCCTACTTTTCATCCCACCCTGCACTTGTGCCAAGAGCTTAAGCAATTATACAGGGAGTGTTCCTCAGCTGCAGGCTCAGAAGCTTTGGTGGGCTGAGCAGGAATGAGCAGTCATGGACAGGAGCCTGGAAATGTCACAGGAATAGCAGGAATTTGATAATTATTCAGGCATATGACATTTTAAAATACACTGTTAACCTCCACAGTAACAAAGGAAAAACTGGAAAACATGGCAGTAGTCTGCTGCAAGGACTCAGAAACCACGAGACACAGATAAAATACACCAGAATTTCACATCTCTGAAGCATCCTGTGATTTTCTGCAGTGATTTCGTGTTAACACAAAATTCAGAATTTTGCCACCAATGGAGTTTGGGATCTCCATGCTGAAGGCTTCCCTTGTTTTTTTGGTCCAGGCTGCAGCTCAGATCTCATCAGTAGCTGCAGATTCCCTGCCTTGAGAGTCACAGGCAGCAAGGATGCTCACTGACCCCTGATCCTTGCAGTCCCTGACACACAGGTCTTGCATGCATCTAGTGCATGTTTTGAAAAGAATTTCCATGGGACCATTAGTGAAAAAAAAAAAAAATCACATTTTGTTGAAAGGTCTGGTCTTGAAATTATGAGATTCTTAAGTATTTTTGCACTATAAATAATATAATATTTAAAAACTGGCACTGGTTGAAAAAGTTTTTACAAGGGTTTAAATTTCATCGAGGAAATGTATTTTGTAACATTCAAAGCACATTATGGGAGTATTTTGTTTGTGCTTCCTTGTATTCAGTGCAGACCCAAAGAATATTTCCTCAGTGATAGATGTGAGAGCATTTTGCTTAAAGATGAAAAATAAATTTACAAATTTTAATTTTCTAATGAAATGTATTACAAGCAATTTGTCTGTGAGTCACTCAGCCATTTCCTCTTACAAAATGCTTACATGATGAGAAACTTACCCTAACCAGATTCAATAGGCTCTTTGTCATTTCTTCCTATTTATGAACTTTCTATAGCTCCATTAAGAGCTTCCACTGCTGTGTGTTGTTAAAGGCAGAGGCCCCACTGCATCCCAGAAGACACCACAAGGCATTCCTTTGGGAATATCTTTCTTTCCTTAATAGGTCAACAATTTTGATCTGTGCTGGATGGGAGGAAGAGCAGGAAAAGGAGCTCACCATCCCTATTTCAAGAATGTTTAATAGGCTATTGACAAGCCACCTTTCATCAGGCATCACCAGGTGTCTCTGTGCTGTAAGAACACAAATCCTATTCCTCTCACCAAACAGCACCACTCCATTTCAGAGGTGTTTTGTGATCCTGCCTTTCCCCAGAGCCCCAGGGTGGATAACAGCAGGTATCCTGTGCTCAGGAGGCCCCTGCTCTCCTTTGTGGCCATGAAGGTGAACTTCTGAAGGATCTGGCCTTATTTGAGTAAAGCACTGTACCATATCCTATTAAATTGGCACCCCTGACTGCTTCTGTGAGCTTGGCCCAGTGGAATTTTCAATAAAATGTAATTATTTTATAAGGTATAAAGAGCTTATTCAAGGCACACGCTCATTAAGCTCTTTCAGTCGTCATTAGCATCAGCCCCTAAAGGACAACAATGGCAATAATGCCAGGTGGGGCTGAAGGCTGTGGCATTTCTTAGGAGAGCACAGCAGAGGGATTTAACAGCACTGATCCTCTCTCCCAGCCTTCTGCTAGGGCCAGGAGAACACTCAGAATTAGTTAAAGATTCTTATCTTTCACTTGGACTAATCTGGAAGCTTGGAATTTAATTGGGAAGAATCAAGAATTCCAGATGGATTTTATGGTGATCCACAAGAATGAGTGCTCATTTCAGATCAGGTGAGAGCTGCTCTGTGCGGAACCAGCCACCATCACCCCAGGGGCCTTTGGGGGCCCTTCAGCTGCAGAAGGGTTGGGGACAGCCCTGCAGGTGCAGGAGTGTGGAAAGGCTTCACCAAGGGCATGCAGGGACAGATGGAGGGTGACTGCACATGGAGACTGGATGTGTCCTGTTGGTTCTTCACCACATCTCAGAATTAACAGGCTGTTCTGGGATTGCACTGCTGTAGCTGGGACCAGATCCAGCCCTGCAGAGTTCTGTGTCATGGTGGTCCCCAAATCATCATGGCTCAGTGTCCTCACAGCTCTCTGCTGTGAGCTCTCAGAGACCAGCATGAGGTCCTGGACCTCCTCTTCCTTCCAGTTTGGAATTGCAGGGGAGCTTGCTCTCCTTTGCCCTTCCAGAAAGGCATCATGGATGTTATATCCTCTGGCCAAACTGATCTGACTCACTTGATCCTCTATGCTCAGAAAAACAAGGTAATTCTTCCCTGACTCAGAATCTGTAAACAGTAAGGCTCCCCGAAGACTTCTCAGTGAGTTATGTACTTCAGAGGAAAAGCAAAACACACACACATTTCATTTCCTTGCAGCCCTGCCACCAGAGCAGTGCCCATGGTCTGAGCCCCACTGCTCTCCCTCTGCCTGAGGGCTGCACCAGGCACTCCTGGCACTCCCAAACCTGCCTGTCTCCTTCACTGGGGACTTTGAAATGTATTTTGATCCCTGTACTCACAACCTGGCCTTCCTCACTTGCCAAATGTACCTGACAGACCCTCCAGGCATCCAATCCTGACCTCACCTGGCTGCTCAAAGGACAGTCCCTGTGTGAGCAGGCTGAGTCAGCTCAGGAGGAGCTACAGAAAGCTTTACCCTGAAGAGGAGAATTGTTCTGTCTGTGTGAGGATTGATCCCCAGGCCCTCTGGGATGTTAGCTACAATGAGAGCTGGCTGGCCAGCATCCAGTCCTGCACTGCAGCTTTGACCACTCCGTGGAAAACAGAGGCCAAAGGGCACAGCTTGTTCTGCAGGGACAGCTCTCTGGGTGTTACAAGTTTAACAAAAGTCTGAACACTTTTTATTAAGAGATGAGGAAGGGATAGAAAAGGCAGGGGAGGCCATTAGAGTGGCTGAGCAAGAGGGGAGGAGTAGCAAGCCCTGCCAAACCCTGCTCCTGTCCAGCACCTCCAGCGACACCTGAGATACCTGCAGACACCTGCAGACACCTTCAGACACCTTCAGACACCTGCAGACACCTGCAGACACCTTCAGACACCTGCAGACACCTGCAGACACCTTCATTGACCTGCAGCTCAGCATCCACCTGGCCTCACTCCCTGCCCCTCACCTGCTGCCTCCCTCTCTCCCATCAGGATCAGCAGCACAGCTCCTCCTGGGCATCACCAGGAGGTGGCTACCAGGGATCACGCAGCCCTCAATGAGGGGTGGACTAATAATGAAGGTGTGGGAAGAAACCTCTGCTTTCCCCAGCTCTGTCAGTGCCTAAAACCCTCTGCCATGGCTGAGGTGCCCTGCCAGAAGCCCCAGCTGAGCCCAGATGGAGAAGCAGTGCTATTCCCCCTCCTGCCTCATCTCCCTGCCCAGTTTCAGAGCCTGAGCACAAAAGCCACTCGTCAGGTTTAAAGCCAGCCTGCAGTGCCAGAGGAGGGGCTGGCAAGAACCATGTAAGATTAAATTCAGCCACAGGAAGGGACAAGTAATGAGGGCTAGGAGTTGAACCAAAGGCTCTCTACCCATTTGGCTGCTCCAAGGTTGACCTCTTTTTTTGTTTTCTCCGGTGTATCTTTAATATCCTCCTACCTCCCTGATACAAATCATTGATTCCTGCTTGGCTCCTCGGCTCCTGTAAGATTTTCGAGCAGAGCTGAAGGCTACAAGGTTACTGAACAACAAGCAGAAGCTGCTTTATTGCCAAGCATTTAATATCCTGTTTCCAGCAGTGGAGGCTTAGGGGGAAAGTATGGCATGAGACTTCTGCCAGCATATCCACTGTGCCTCTAGCACAAAGGTGAGCAGAGGGGGTAGGTTCAGAGCCATCAAATAAGTCCCTTTCTCAAATAAATCTGCCCCTGAAAAGCCTTTCACAGTCAAACAAGGCCAAAACTGTTTTCAGTTATGTCCATCACTCTTGATCTTCCCTCCTGCAAATGTATTGCATATGTGCAGTATTGGATAGTGAGTGCAATGGGACAAAGAACTATTAGTCTCAGAGCTGCCCACAAAATACCAAAATATTTTAACCATTTTTCAAACAAATTATAAATATATTGTGTGGAAAAAATTGGTTTTCTTTTTTTGTTTTTCCTGTTTTTACCAACTGATTCTAGTTTTCCACCTTTTGCTTATATTCTGTCTAGCTTTTAAGAAGATCTTTCACCTTCAAAATAGAGGTCATGTTGTCCAAAAATTATTTTAATTGTATTAGTTTCAGGCCATATCCAGGTTTGTAACAGAGTCAGCTGTGTGTATTGCATATTCACCACAGCTCACCAGGAGCTTTTCCTGGCACACCAGCATTGCTACAAAATCTGCAGTGTTTTAGGGCAGGGTTTGTAAAGGTCTGAATGAGAAAAATGCCTGTGTTAGTGAGACTGTAGGCTGAGGAATGAATAGTTAAAGATGGCTGGGGGGCAGATTCTGTCATGCAGTGGATTTGCAGCAGCCCGTGGTCCCTGGAGCTCATTTCCAGGTGTGGCACTTCCTGGGATGCTCCTGCTCTGCTGCCTGTTGGTTCCAGCCCAGCCCTGCACCCCTGGCATGTGAAGTCCCCTCCCTGTGTCCCAGTGCCTGGGGCAGCTGCCCCCAGCCCCAGCCAGGGGCTGCTCCCCTCCCGTCCCTGTCCCTGTCCCTGTCCCTGTCACTGCCATTCCCCAGCTCCTTCCCCAAGTGCAGCATTGAGGATGGCTCATTGGTCCAGCAAGGGTTGAGCCATCTGCTGAGCTGATCCCAGCTCCAGCTGGGATGTGCAGAGTGTGGAGCAGGGGAACCACTGCATCCCACAGCCACCCACGTCAGACCTTCCCCTGCACAGAACTGGCCAACTTCCACAGGGATTCTGTGTTCCCTCTGGAGCAGGGAAGTCTCCTGAGGCACAGCAGCACTGACACCACCTTGGCTGGAGCTGCAGACCACGGATTTAACTCTGGAAAGCTCCAGTTCATGGTCTTGGCCAAAATGATTGTCACCACATCTGGACCACAACTCCCCAGGTCACTCCTCAGAACCCTCTGCACCCAACTTCTGCTCAGCTGAAGGGGCTTTTACAGCTGAAAAAAAAATACTTTGAGTAGCATCTCCATTGGTATTCAAAACAAAGATATGCATGTATTTTGTTGTAGCTAAAGATTTTTATTATTAAAAATATTTTCTGCTTACCGCTTTCCATTCTCAAGGTGTTCATTTATGGACAGACCATTATGGACTATATTTAGCAGTAAAAGTGAATTTGGAAAAAATTACATTTTAAAGTAAAATGTGGTGAAATTTATTACCTGGAGAAACATTTATATAGCTAGAGATCGACAGATAAAAGAGATTGTAACATCTCAGGGCACACTTGTGTGTGTGAAAAGGTATGCATGAGTCTAAAGTGACAGTGTGAATAATACAAATATAGCTATATGCAGAAATCCAAGCAGTAAAGACATCCAGGCTGGAAACAATGCATATATTTTTGCCTGTGCTTACATTGTATTTGGAAAGGATCATTCTAAAAAAGAGACAACCCAGGAGTCACAGGGGCACGTGTAGGTGCATGTCTGCACACAGCAGTGGTGGCAAATTGACACAGCCACCAAGGAAAAACTCCTCACATGTTTAATGCTGAGGGGTTTTCATTGCCCTTTGTTGAAGGCATTTTTTTCTGGTTCTAAAACTACAAAATGGGGACAGTGTTTGTCCTGTTAACACTCTGAAACCTCTGCAGGCAGGTGCCAGTGACAGAGATGCTCTGTAAGAACTGGATTCAGACCTTGGATATGTTTGCAGATCTTAAGCCCCTCTAAAATTCCACCTTTAAAGCAAGCAGATTTTTCAGAGAATGAGCAATCAGCTAAATAAATAAATAATGCTTTCTAAACTGTTGCTGTTTTTCCAGCAAATCCCCCATTTCTTTCTGAGTCCTTAGAGCTTGGACTTCCTTGCAGTTCTCCCAGCAGAGTCCCAAGCAATCCCACTGGAGCTCTGGGCACACTGGGGAAGGTCTGAGGGTGCCACAGATGAGATGTTTGAGTTCCATTTCCTCTCCTGTGAGAGCCCTAAATACAGGGAGCACCAGTTGGAAATGGAATGCCTGTCTCAGACCCTACTATCTGTTACTTACATGGGAAAGAGAGCACAAGGAACTCCATACCATATATGATGCCCCAATAAACTGGTCAATTACAGATAATAATATATAAGAATAATAATAAAAGAAACATACAAATCCATATGGACAGCAGAAATATTCATATTTTACCATACTTAAATCCAGCTTAGCCCAACTTGCCATAGCAGATGAACAAACCTCAGGGAGCTTTAGGGAATGGTGGGTTCTAGAAGGCCTGGTCTCTTTTAGATCTGGACATCCTTACTCAGCTCCAGCTAGTGCCTGGAGTATGAATAATTCATTAGTATTTCTCAGTTTGGAACTAAACTTCTCCGAGAATTTAGTAAGTGTGAATGTTGCTGCAGTAAACATATGCCGATTATTTTTTTAGAAGCTAGAAAATGAGGTTACTCCCAAAAAAGTGGGTAAAATAATTAAAATGTAAATTGAAATAAATTATTCACACTACTAAATTTAAATAAATGACTCAAACACCTAAACTCAATTAAGGCAGTGGCATGTTGTTAGTTAGAATACTCAGTATTGTACAGCAGATGTACAAAGCCAAGAACTGGCACCAAAAAAGTGTTCAATGTGCATGAATGTTTTATAGGTAACTGAGTGTATACCCTAAGGGCCTTGAATATTACATTAAATTATACATTTCTAATAAAGCAAATATAAATGAATATGGAAGAAAAGTCAACTTTCAGCTAAAAAGCCCAAATACTTCTTTCAAGTGAGAGCTTTACCATTGCATAACAGTTGCAATATTATCTTGTTTAATAGCTTAAACACTGTTGTCAGCTAAATAACTGTGTGTATGCACGACAAGGCATAAGTGCCATTGGCAACTGTTGTGTAGTGTTATGGAAACCATTCTAAAATAAGACCACATTTACTGTCACTTAAAACTCTTTTAAAATTTTAATAGAAATAACATATTCAGCAAAACAGACTTATTAATTTGCTGTAACTCTTCCTGGTTTTTTGTTGTTGGTTTTTTTTTCCCCCTTTTATGGCTCACTTGCAATCACAAAAGGAAGCTTCTGTCAAAGCCTAGCTGTAAGGATGGAATATTCCTGGCTCTACAACAAGCTCCTAGTGTCAGGAGCAGGACTGAGGGGGAGGATCCTGGCAAGAAATCAGTATATTTTCTTTGCCATGGTTTTATAAAGTACAGAATCACATGGTGAAAGTTCATGTATATGTACTATTTAAGCCTAGAGCCTAAGCTCCAAAATAGAAAGAATTTCTTTTTTTTTTTTTTTTTTTTTTTTTTTGCTGAAGAGTGGGAAGAGCAGCTATAGAGAAGCTTTGTTAATATTTTTGACATATTTGGATGCTCAGCCTGGGTTCACACTTTAAGTGGGCTGGGATGTTCCTGTTGAGCAGAGTGAGCAGAGAAGGACCCCACATCACACAGAGGGGAGCACAGAGCTGGACACACTGTGACTCAGGGGCAGCTCTGGGGACCACTAAGCCACCACCAGGGGCCAGGAGACCTGTGCTCCTTCAGCCCAGGGACCACTGAGCCACTGCCAGGAGTCAGGAAACCTGTGTTCCTTCAGCCTAGGGGCCAGGAGACCTGTGCTCCTTCAACCCAGGGACCACTGAGCCACTGCCAGGGGTCAGGAGACCTGTGCTCCTTCAGCCCAGACACCACTGAACTGCTGCCAGGGGTCAGGAGACCTGTGCTCCTTCAACCCAGGGACCACTGAGCCACTGCCAGGGGCCAGGACACCTGTGCTCCTTCAACCCAGGGACCACTGAGCCACTGCCAGGGGTCAGGAGACCTGTGCTCCTTCAGCCCAGACACCACTGAACTGCTGCCAGGGGCCAGGAGACCTGTGTTCCTTCAGCCTAGGGGCCAGGAGACCTGTGTTCCTTCAGCCTAGGGGTCAGGAGACCTGTGTTCCTTCAGCCCAGCAGGGCTGGGAGGGCTGGGTGTGTGACCCCAGGGGTGACAGGACTCAGTGTCCCACAGAGAAGGGACTGGGCAGCCCCTCTGTGTGTTTGCCTTGCTGCTGAAAATAAATCCAAGTACTTCCAGAGACAGAGGCGATGATGCACTGGGAAAGAGCTGCTGAAAGATTTTTTTTTCTCTCTCTCTAATCAGTTAAGATGTAAGCCAGTTTGGTCCTTGCAAAGCAACAGAACAGATATTGAACTCAGCCCTAATTGGGTCTGTTAACCACCTAACGAAGCCACTGCACATTAACCAGCTTCAATTACAGCAGCAATGAGTGCAAGGCAGGAAAACAATGTGGAGATGTTTTAGTCCAGGGTCCCAGACCGAACAGGGGTTTGTTCAGACATAGTATTGAGCTATAAGGAGAGGGGGGAATGGGGAACATCAGCTCTTTCTCTCCTTAAAAAGAGCAAGAGCCCAAACCTGCTCCCCAGAGATACCAATCCCCAAAGCAGGTTGTGCTCTTGGCCAGCAGCTGAGTGAATAGCTGCAAAGAAACCTGCACCATGAAGCCTTCTAGAAAGCCAAGCTCTGATCCTTTATCTCCACCATAAGCACAGACTGGAAGCCAGCCCAGTGCAGAATTCTGAGGAGATCTTTCCCTTGACACCAGGCAACCTTGGGGTAGAACCCATGTGTTGAGAATGATTCCTTCCAAGCCCTGCACCCCCCATCAGACGGGTGATCAGAGGAGAGTTAATGTTCTTTGCCTTGGCAGAGGACACCTCACAGCTGCCTGTCCTCATTTCAGGCACTGCCAGGGAACCCTGCCATGGGGAAAGGAGGAGGGAGGGGAAATTTGTGCCTGGGCCCAGCTGGAGTGATTTGCCATATCCCACAGGGAGCTATAAAACTCCTCTGGTGAGGCTGGCATTTCTCCTGGTTTAACTCTGCAGCCAGGTCTTTCCTGGAGGAAAGATGAGGAGCCTTTCCCAGAAAAGAATACTTCAGTGCTAGGAGTGAATGAATCAGTTTTATGTGTAATTCTTGCCTAGCTTTGATGTGGTCTTGAATAAAGGGGAAATATCTACAGCAAGTACCGATCTTGGCTTCATTATTGACATATGAGTGGTAATAATTCAACTAATATTGCTATATGCAAGGAAAATGAAGTTTGAACCAGCACAGAATACAGTGGTACCTTAAGAAAGTTGGCTTTTTAAAGCCAAAAAGCATTATGAGCAAGATCAACTGGAAGAAGGAAATAAGGCAGAAAATATGAGAGCTTTGTAAGAACAACTTAAGGATATCTTATTTTAACAGGAGAAAGAAGGCTGTATCTGTGTAAAAACACAACAGAATAAACTCAGCATAATAAATCAAAAACCTCTGCAGTAGGAAGTGAATGCAGCCATAAAAGTAAGTCTTACCAATAAGGACAAAAAAGACAAATGAGATAGTAAAAGAGGATAGATAATTGACAACAAAAACAAAAATGTGTCATTGAGAACATTAATACGGGAACAGTTTTTGCAAAACATTTCTGGAGTGGAAAAAAACCCACTTGAAAGAGACCGATAGGTCTGTTCCCAAACAGAAACAACAGATACTTCTTTTTTATTTAGCAACAATGCAAAAAAAAATCAATAAAGATGTCTAATCTGTATTTGCAGGAAAGGATGAAGTATTTGTTAGATGATGATGGTAATATACTTTCTATTCCTACTGTAACTAAAGAGGATATTAATCAACAGCTACTGTAGTTAGACATACTTAAATCAGAAGTTCTGGGTAATTTGCACTGAGAAATTTTAACACAGCTGGCTGCAAAGCTTTTTTGGCAGGTAATGTTCATTTTTCAGTAACTCATGGACAGGAGAGAATTCCAGAAAACTTTGAAAATGCTAGTTCCTTGTTAGTTCATTAAAAAGTACAGGCAAGGTGGCTGAGACAACAGAGCCTGACAGGCTGAGTTCAGTATGGGGCAACAAAGGAAAAGCTCATATTTAATTCAATTAACAGAGACTGGAAGGTGCATGGTACTGTTAATGCTGATCAAGGATGGAAAATATATCTGCTCAAGGTAATCTTAGAGAGATTATTAGCCTAGTTCACTTCGGAAGAGCATTTAACAAATACACCAAGGCTTCAGGAAAACATTGCTATACAGCTGACAAAATAAAACCATGGACGTGGGAAGTTTAAAAGAAAATAAATCAATAGGTGTACTAAAGGTCAAACAGAATAGAAAGGCACATAATAACTTGGCTGTAGAGTAAATAACTGGAAAGGTAAAAGCCACCAGAAAGCAGAAACCTCTGCTGAACAAGGAAATCTGTGGTAGAACCAAAATTGCTTCAACTTTAGGCAACCTAAATTCTGTATGTTCCAGACATATATTTCAGGCTGTTAACAATGGTGCTTCCTAAGTAGAGGAAAAATTTGATGAAGGTTGTGATAGTTTTCATCACTGACAATCTTTATATCAGAGGTGGATATTTTTGCCATCTCAGGCTGTAGTCCCACTTTCACACCTGGAAGGAAATAAAGCAGAAAAAAGGTTCCAAGCCCAGCAGTTTGCCCCTGTGGCTCTTGGTGCTCTGTAGGGTTACAACATGTATATTCCACTTGGAGATCCTCACCTCTCTTCACTTTCTTTTCTTTTAATTGCTTTTTTTACAGCATGTGGCACTGACTCTTGCAACAGTATCCTGAAAAGTTTATTTATAATGTACTAAAAGATGCAGTCTTTGCAGCTGAACCAAATTTACAATAGCAGCATTTTGGGTGATGAAACTGTAGTGCTCCAAGTTTTGTGACTGATGCTTTACTTGGCTTGGCTTTTTTATTTGAACTCAAATAGAACAATCTTACTTGTTTTGCATCAAAGAACAGCAGAAGCAGAAGTGACTAATTTGATTCCTCATGACCACCCCCTAGAAATTAATATTCTTCAGTGCTGGGAGATACAAATTTCAGCCAGCCATACAAAATCTAACCTCTTTCCTGGGTGAATTTCACTGCCTCAGTCAGTGACTCCTAAGAGGGAAGCAGATGCTGAGCATGCGAGCTTTAGGGACAAGTCAGCCGACCTTTAATGATTCTGTAAGTCCTTCCCTTGCTCTCCATCAATAGCACACTTATTGATCACAGAGCTGGCTGGTACTGAATTCCTCTGGAGAAATTCAGTATCAGAAAGGCTAAGAAAAATCTTTAAAGTGCATTGCTTAATTCTCTGGTCTGTTGTCATCAAAACTGAACATCTGAAACTGTACTTTGCTACCCAAAATGGAGTCTCTTCCCCCAGCCCTCTTGGTATTGTTGCTTTGGCTTCCAAAGTAAAATCTTCCCTTCTGCTTAAACCTGCTTGTGGGCAGGTGATTCAGCATGACTTCCCAAATTCACATCACCGTTTGGGAGCTGGGATGCATCAGTTCTTCAGGGAATCTCACCTGAGAGTTATCTATGAATTCTGTCATCTGAGAAGGCTCCAGAGGAAATGTCACTGCTGTGATGATTTGCATCTGTATAAGCTTCCCTTGAAGACAGCTGCCAAATAAAAGAAATAAAGAATAATTAGGGATGAGAATTATCTCTAATTTTTCTCTCCAATTACTTGTCCATCTACATGCATGTCTGGTGCAATATCACACCATTACTGCAGAAGACTTGGCTAGCACTCCCAAAATAGTTTACAGGCCCTCTGGCAGCAATCACTGTCTTAGGAACAGGCTGAGAAGGAGTCACAAATTAAATTGAAAGCCCCCTGACCCTGACCTATCATGCCAGGGCCCTACACATAATTTTGCTGTATTAATACTACAAAGAGGCAATCACCCAACACATGGCAGTGCAGGATGGTGAAAACCTGGAGAGCTGATTCCCAAGCAGTTCCACCACTCCGTGGTCTTAGGAGTCTTCTCCAGCCTAAATGAACCTGTGATCCTATTCTATGATTGTTTGCACGCTCACATTCCCTTTAGATTTTAAGTATTCAAAGAGTAAGGAGAGCCCATTTCTGCAGTAGACACTCCATGTGCAGTCCCTGCTCCATCCCATATCCCATATGCTGCATTATGTCAAACCCTGTGTTCAGAGCATGTACAATGAAATTTGCCTCTTCCACTAATGCCTAAACTCCATTGCCTGCTGATGGATGGGCAGAGTGCATCACTGGAGTGATGAGGATCTGATGGGATATTGCCATCATTTATTACTGGAATATTATCACTGGCATATTATTGCAATGTATCACCAGAGCAGCAGCCAGCAGGGATGGAGCTGCACCAGAGCCTTGGATGTTTTATTAATTCCTAAGTGATAGCTGTAGGATGAGGATGACACAGAATCAGCCTATATCCTGCTTTCCTCTCATTCACATCTTTGGAAGATTTTGTTTGCTACTTTCCAGGTGTGAATCATTTCCTTGCTGAAGTTTTAGATTGAGACCTTTATTCTGAAAGTTTTGTTAGCAATTATGAAATAACAAGGACCAAAAGAAAATGGAAATCTGATCTTGTCTGTCTTGTTTTATCATCATCTCTATCATATATTTTAGGATTATTTCGTGGCACTATTAAAGTTTTGTATTACCCAAGGTATTATACAAAGACTTAGAAAATGAACATTTCATTAAGGTATAACATCTATTTACAGCGACTTTTTTTTTTTGTTGCATTTGCATGAGCATTTAAAAATTCAGTATCTCATTTGCTGCCAAAAATAACATACAAAACCCAGTATATTCCTGCCACTCAGTTACTCAAATTGGCAAAATGACATCAGATATTTAAACACCTTGATGAAACCTGAGTGCTCCTTCTCCCATCAATGTTAATTCTGCCTGTCTCACAGTGCTTTGCACAAAGCAAGAGTGTGCTTATATTACAGTGTCTCTTCCACAGTCATTGCCTGGAGGAATTCTGAAAGCTCTCCTGCAAATGTCCCCTGGATTTATTTCATTGTACTACCAGAAAATAACATTTGCTGCAAGCTTTATATAGAGCAACTTTTGCAAAGTGATGCCAGTGTCAGCCTGTCTGATTCAGTCAGGACTCTGTTTTACTTCATGATAAGGCTCCTATCTGCATCCCACTAGGATCAGACAGAGATATTGGATAACTACAGCTGGTGCTTGCTACTCACTGGAGGATTGCATTCATCATATCTCTGCTACTTCTGGCCATTATCTATCAGTACATAAATATCTTCATCTTACTTAGCATCACACGTTTTTAGGCTAAAAATGTCTCTCTGATAGAGCCCTTCAAATTCCCATGATTCCTCCTCCATCCCTAATCTATTGCAGTAGAACACTAGGGATGAAATGTAGAGCTGCATATTTTCAAAAAACGCTGATCCAGTTTCAAGTTGCTGCCCTGGGTGAGGCAGTCACCCTTGGCCAGGGTTGTTCAGACAGAGAGGGGCAGGATCAGACAGCCCTGGAGAGGAGCCCCCCTGTGTGCTTGATGAGCTGTGATCCCAAATCAGAGATAACCCAGAGCAGCACAGCCCCTTCTCTGGAGTTAGCTTTGGCTAAAGCTGGTACTGCAATGCACCCCAGCCCCCAGAAGATGCTGAGCAGCAGAGCAAACTGTGAAAGAAGGGGTGAGCAGTGGGAGATGAGGAGCCAGGGGCACACAGACTCTCTGGAGAGATGCTGAGGAGCACTTTGGCAGGAAGGAGACTTTCAGTGGCACATTGGTGTCACCAGCTGCACCACTCAGGGCTGGCCATGGTCGCTGAAAAGACAGGGCAGGGTCGTGGTGAAGTGTCACAGGTTATACCTGCCTGTCTGAAATCAATTTCTGGAGAAAGACTGCACAGGGGGGTTTGTAATCCTTCCTTTGGATCTCCCAGGAAATGGTTAATGCTCATGTAGCAACATGCAGATCAGGAGGTTAATCCCAGAATGTGCAGTGATAAAAGTGAACAAAACAGCAACATCTGTTCCAAATGACAGCTTCTCATTAATCTGCACATCCACTGCTGAAAAATATGGATTACACTCAGCAGGAACCCTACCTAGATTAGTAGTTTGGAAGCCCAAGTCCTCTTGCCTATTGCCAGCTAGATTACCCCTTGCTGAACACTGTGGCTTTCCCAGGACTGACTGCAATAATAATGGACATTCATTTAATCACATTGCCTGACACATTGCAGGGGATTCAGTAAAACCTGGTGGAAGGGACACAGAACTAGTGAAGATTTGATGTTTTGCTCTTCTTTTTGCATATGATGGCTGGATGAAAGTGTTTAACTCAGCCTTGATGTCATTGTCTGACCAGCAGTAGCTGTTCTCTTCCAACACAGTGTGACTTCTGCCATCACAAGAAAACATCTGCAGGATGGCACAAGTTTTGGCATCCCTTCAGAAGGGTATTTAAAACCTTTTGTCTCCTTTCCCCTCAAGAACTCAGTGCAAGACTAATAAATGATGGGTTGGGAATTGAAGGAAGGTCCTGAAGCAAGTCTGATTAGAACTAGGGGAAAAAACAAAAACCAAAACCCACACAACACAATTTGTACACTGCTACCACCTAGTGAATTAAAAGGAAATGAAATCTCCCTCTGAACTAAAATGAACCAAATCTAAGGGTGTGAACCTTCATCCCTGAGGTCACTGGGATTTTTACCATTGACTTTACTTGGAACAATACTTAATGGGACAGGCCATATTAAACATCAGGCATTTGAACTTCAAGGGCAATTCCAGAGAGTACCAGAGAGTTTTGCATATATTTGTGAGCTAGATAATTGCCTTAATTTGTCCAGAATAACACTGAACCAAAAGCAGCATTAGCAATTATGGCTTTAACTCAGTGCAAATAGGTTGAACAGGATGAAAATACCCATTTGAAGAGTGGAAAAAAGAGGAGTTTTTCATGGGTGTTGCATTTTATTTTTCAAATGAGGTTAAACATTAAGAAAGAAGTTTACATAGCAGCTCTGGAAACCTCAGTTCTGCAATGGTGCAAAGAATTCCTCCAGAGAGTTTGGCCAGCTTTCCTTCTTGCTCCCTGGTGATTCCCCAGAGCAGGAAGGAACCAGTCACACCCACTCAGTCTTTAGCTCTGATTTAGTGGGCATTTTTCTCAGTTAGATTGGCACGTGGTAACTCATCTCCCCAGTCAGTCACACTGAAATGTCAGTGCTAACATCCAGTGCTATTAAAATCCACACTGATTTTGACACTTCCTGCTGCAGAGTCAGCATTTTATTTACCCCAAGGCATACTTTCACTTGCAATGTGAATCACAGTACAAAGTGTCATGATTAAATGATTCATACCTTATTTGCAGCACTTGATCCTTTCTTCCCTATGCCATGCCAAGAGAAATCCCTTCCAAACTGCTCTGCAGGATGGATCTGAAACCAGCTGACTTGTGCCACTGTTCTGCTGCCCTGGGACTGCCTGGAGATGCTCAGTGTAATGGAAAAGAGTTTCATGGAAAAAAGTGGCAGAAGAGGCTTTTCAGCACTTCTGGAAATGATGGTATCAATGTCACTGTGATTCCTCTTACCTCTCTGTAATTACAGCTAGGAAGGATGCAAGGACTTTAATTACCTAATATTAGTAATCCAAATGCATTTCTGTGCTTTAATCACTTTCACAGTATTTATCATTGTTAGCTTCATGTCATAGTTCAGCAAAGATCTGAAGTGTATTCATAACTCAAAGCACCACTGTTTTACCCTTTATTTCTCAGCTTTAAAATGAGGGACATTATTTGAGGCTGAGCCTAGAATCAGACCTCACAACAGCCCTACTTTTCTCCCAGTGCTGCTGTGTTTATTTGGAGCTCAGATATGTTCAGAAGAGAATCTTTCTAACAGAGTAGAACACCCAATTAATTACCTCTCTCTTTTTTTATTTGCAATGGAAAATGCTCATGTTAAAGCCAGTTGCAAAAGAGCTCTGTGAAACCTTCTGCAATGCAGTTTTTTGTCACCACAAAAAAAAAAAAAAATCTTGCAGTAATTAAACCTTCCATAGGTTTACTATTTTAGAAAGGTTACAATTTATGTATCATAAAAATCATGCTTTAGAGGAAGAAAAGAATTTTAACCTTATATCAGTGTTAGACTCAATTTGAAAATAGCTTCTTAAATGGTGTGTATTAGAGAACACAATGTTGAAAATAAAATCAAACTTTTGATTTTTTTTCTGATTTTTCTGTAATGTTGGTTTCATAATATAGGGAGTGCCCTCAAAAACTTAATTCTGATACCTTAAAATTTCAGGGGAAATTGCAGTGTGTACAATCCTCCTTGCATCATCCTCCCAGCTTCCTTAAAAAATCCTCTGCTTTAAGCATCCCTTTCAAACCTGTTAAACACCTTCCCAGTGGCTGATGTGCCATTTCACAGCAGCCCTGGCTCACTGGCTGCCTCCCCCTGAACCTCCTGCAGTGCCTCACCCAGATTCATTTCAACTTGTACTTTGTGTTGCTACATAATGTATTATTTTTTTTCTTTCTTCAGGGCAAATGGATGGGATCTGTAAAGCAAGTGATTTTGAAATGCATTTTAACTTTCAGATCAGCCTTTGAGAAATTAATTTCCACTTAGTTTTTGGAGTCATTCCAACTCATCCTCATGAGTGAAATATGGGCATCAGAAGGTGGAACAGAAAATACAAAGCTAATGATCTGGTTCATGTTAGTTAGTTCTCTCTTAATCCTTTGAAAGATTGCATTTCCCGTCTCTGGAATTTCCTCTCACTGACGGTTTTTAAAAGAAACAAGACAATATTTGCCATGCATTATATATCAAGATTAACTCAAGAAGCGAAGATGATCTATTCACCATCCCTCTAAGCCTCTCATAATTAGGTCTACCAGCTTTCAAGGACAGTACTGTCTGAGCTTTAAGAATAAGAATTCCCACTGAAATTTAAAATGTCTCACAGAGTAAAGGTTGGAAAGGACAAAAGGGACCTAACCTTCAACCCTTTTCCACCCTGACTGAGCTGTGAGCACCCAAGGGCTGCAGACCTGCAGTCCCTCTGCTCCTGAAAGGGGACCCTGCTCCTCCCCAGGCAGCCTTGGGCCACAGAATTTTCATTTCTGCTCAGCCCCATAGCAGGGACCACATGCCCAGTCCTACCCACTGCAAGCCTCCCAAGTGTTGTAGGCTTTCCCATTTTTTGTAAACCTGCATCACCTTCAGCTGAGCTCCCCACAGTGTTTTTGCTGCAGGACCCCTAGGAGGTGGGAGTCCATGCCAGCCTTCCAGCAGTGCCTGGTGGCTTTGCAGTGTCACCCTGTGCAAGGCACAGAGCTGACACCAGCAGAACCTGGGCACATCTCTGCATTCCTGCCCCAGTGGGGACAGGAGCAGGTGACAGAGCACGCTGTGGCTCGCTGGCCCCAGTCAGACCTGTCCTGCACAAGGCTTTCCTGCACCCAGCAATTCCCAGAGAAGATGGGAACCTTCCATCACTCAGGGCAGTTGTCCTGAGCAATCCCCTCCTAAGGCCCATGGGCTGCAGCTGTGACACAGCCTGGACAGCAGTGGCCTCTGGAAGAGATGGGGGGTCCAACCCACTCTGGTCACTCTGTTTGCCTCTGCAGCTGGCTCTCCCCAGCCCTGTGCCAGCCCCAGCAGTGCAGAGCAGAGCAGCCACCCTCCTCCTGTCCCCCTTCAGGAGCAGCCACCCTCCTCCTGTCCCCTCCAGGATCAGCCACCCTCCTCCTGTCCCTCTGCAGAAGCAGCCACCCTCCTCCTGTCCCTCTGCAGGATCAGCCACCATCCTCCCGTCCCTCTGCAGAAGCAGCCACCCTCCTCCTGTCCTCCTTCAGGAGCAGCCACCCTCCTGCTGTCCCCTCCAGGAGCAGCCACCCTCCTCCTGTCCTCCTTCAGGAGCAGCCACCCTCCTCTTGTCCTTCTCCAGGATCAGCCACCCTCCTCCTGTCCCCTCCAGGAGCAGCCACCCTCCTGCTGTCCCTCTGCAGGAGCAGCCACCCTCCTGCTGTCCCCTCCAGGATCAGCCACCCTCCTGCTGTCCCCTCCAGGAGCAGCCACCCTCCTGCTGTCCCCTCCAGGAGCAGCCCTGCTCCCTGGGGCACATTTGCTGCTGCCTGCAGAAGGTCCAGTGCAAACCCCAGGTACAATTCCCAGGAAGTTTGAAGCAGGTTGGACAGAGTTGTTTTTGATGGATATCATGGAAATATGTTTATTAGAAGTGTATCTGAAGGAGAAATGAGAATTTAAATAGTGTATCAGGTATTTCTCCTTCTGTCCCCAACCTTCCTTTACTGTCTAGCCAGTTCTACCATCAAAGGTACAAAAATAATGTAGGAATGGAAGTTATCAGCACTATTGCTGCTATGCAAATATAATAACTAACATTTGTTGATGTTGTGAAATGAACAGTGGATTTAAAGAGATAGCAGGATCTCCTGTTTACTTACAAATATATTTGCAGGGAGGGGGGAATATTTGCCTGAAGGCATCGCAGACATCATATTTTTACTGTCACATTTACAGTCCTGCAGAACATTTTTAAACTATCCTCTTAAAGAAATAGCATCCTATCACAGTCAGCTGAAAAAGGGTAAATTTGGAGAGACAGTCTATTCAATTTTGTTCCAATAGAATTGCAAGTACTTTGCTTTTGTCTACTGTTATTGTAAATGTTGGGCTGCAAAATTCAGTCCAGCTCCCAGTTCTGGTAATCAGAAGCTGCAAAGAAAATGCATTTGTTCCTTTCCAAACAGTAAGGAAGATTTGAGTTTTTAAGTGAATGAAAGTTTCCTGGAAACAGCAAATTTCAGTGTTCATTAGTGGAGATCAAGATTTAGCATGGAGAGGCTTTTGTAATTTCTCTCAAAAAAAAGTAGCTTGTTTAGAATTTCAGAATTTCTCATCTTTTTTCTCCCTCCTCCCCACAGAAGATACAGCTGGTAGGGGTCTAAGACTATAAAATAAGGCATTAAATCAGAGAGCCTGTGTTTGCCCTACTTCTTCACTTTTCTACATTCAATTCCACACTTAATAGGAAGGAAGACAAAAGAAGGAGACATTTTCAATGCTCAGCCCTGAATAACATCCCTCTGGGATTACCTGCAGCTCAATACATCATTCAAAAGCAAAGATTAAAAGTAATAGTCACGTTAATATCATTTCACAATCCACAAACATAAATCCTCATTTGTTATTCATGAGCTTATCACACACACCTCTTAAGGAGCAAAATATTGCAGCATGTGCAGAAAACAGGAGCACAAAGTAAACAGTGAAGGGGAGGCAGACAACTTTATAGCTCATTTAAGGTAAAGATATTGCAGGTGTGTTTGCTAACAGAGTAGAAGTGTCTCTGCCTGGCTTTGATGATGCATCTTGCAGAAGCATTTACTGTTTCCCTAATCATGACTTAATCAGACCCTGAGGTGCCCACATCCTCAGAGTGTTGTTTGAAGTGATGGATACCTGTGGGATGAGGTGGTGGAGGGCAGCAGTGCCCTGCAATCCCCCTCCTGTGGTGTGACAGAGCCAGGAGTGTCACACAATGCAATGAATGACATGGACTCACCCCTTTGCTCCAGGAAACTCACCCTGCACCCCCCAGGATATTTCTGCACAGGAATGAGCTGCTGGCCCGGGGCACAGAGTGTCTCCAGGGCTCAGAGCACACTGCTCCTGCACACTGGGCTGCTCCTGAGAGCCTGGAAGCAGCAGGGGCCACAAGAATCACTCACAGACACCCACGGGTGGCTCCCTGCCTAAACACCCAGCAGAGACAGCTGCAAACTCAGAGCTGAATTCTGTTTCACAAGTGAGCTCCTCCAGGGGCTAACCCATCCCTCACTGCCCACTGTGCGACCCCCTGAGCCCTGAGGGGTTCCAGGCAAAGCCATGGGGTGTGTGGGTGGCACACACAGCCTGCCATGGCCCTGCTGCCATCCAGGCTTGAACCCCAGCCAGGAAACACGTGCACACTCCTTCTGGTGGTGGTTACTGTAGAAACAGAGAGGAAACTTTCACCAGTGTTTCTCTCTTATTTCCCAATAAATAGCAGCATCTCCCCTAGAAACTATATCGATCTCTAGTTGTTCAAATAACTACTATTACAGAAGTAGATGAACTCTCCCCTGATAGACCTGTCAGACTCCCTGCTGATGAGAAGCCTTCCATGCAATCCATATCCACAATTGCTTTGGAAGTCGACAACTGATGTTCCCTCCCTTTTCCCCCTCCAGCTATATCCCTGTAGCTTTCTTCTGTTTCAACCTCCCATGCTTTTTTAAGCTGATACTTGTTTTGAGAAACTGCTGGAGTTGTGACAGAAACTTCTGAGCTCTCCCAGTAATTGGCCTGCCTGTGTGCAAGGGAGGGGTTGAGAATGACAGTGCAAGGGAAGAGAACCTTGAAAACTTCTTGTCTTGGGAAGCTCCTGCCATAAATCAGGTGGCATTGCATGAGCTTGCCTTGCACTTTCAGTGGTCTGTGCAATGAGTATTATTTCCTCTCAATGTCTTCTCACATATTCATAGATACATGGTTTGATTTTACACATTAAGCCTATTTTGTCCATGTTTTTTATTTCTATAACTATTGCAAACCCTTTCCTCTGGCTCAGAGGAAAATGTACAACTTGTTCAGCTGGAACAGTTGCAAGTTTGCTGATGAAGACTCAAACACCAAGAGTTCAAGCAGAATCTCATTATTACCTGGAACTACCAAGAAACCTAACACTCATCATGTGTTAAAACATTTTGTTGTACAAGGCTTAAGCAAAAATTAGCAGAGGCTGTATCCTCAGCTGTCACAGGCTGCCAAGTTGCACTGGCTGTGCTGGAGCAGCTCTGCTCTGTGAGCACAGACTCTGGCCTGCAGCAGCCCTGTCCCAGGTGAAGACAATCTGCATTCCTCCTAAAAATAATTAATTGAAAGCTGTTTGGTAGCTTTCCTGACAGATGGGTAACACAGTCCACTGCCTGATTTTCTGATGCTCATGAAGTGACCTGACTGAGCCAGCAAAGTTCTTAATCCTTCACCATCTCAGCACTCAGGGAGCGACTGGGGCATCCGGCTTCACAAGTGTTCTTGTTTTGTTAACTGTTGAGTGGGAGAGACAGAAAACCAGTTCTGCTTATGTTCCTCTTTTCTTCTGACACAGGGGATGAAGGAGCAGCCTCCTGAGCACCTGTAATGGCACTATCTGAGGGTGGCTGAGCTACAGCTGTCAGGTTTGCTGTGCTCTTGTTCAGCCCTCCCACATCTGCCCTGATGTTGCTCAGGAGGACAAGGAAAGCTGCTGGACAGCATCACCTCAGCTGCCCAGCAGCTCTCACCACACTGAGCAATCAGCATCCTGAACCTTCCCACAGAAACTGCTGCAACCGAGGTAACTGGAAAAATGAGTGTATTCATGTGTCACTTGTGCATGCAGATAACAAAATCCTTGGGAACTGGAGAAGCTGTAGGAGGAAAGGTGAGAGAAACTGTCCCTACAGACACACCTTGATGCTGTTACCTCTGTGGCTGCCCTCAAATGGTGCAGAAAACTGGGTGTGTGCTGGAAATCTATTAGCTTGCAAAGGAGGGGGATACATTGATTATCCAGTTTCAAACATCTCTGTATGGAGTTGGGCAAATGGGAGCTTATAACCATACTATGACAATAAATTTCAAATTCCTCAGGTGTGAGCCACCTGCAGACAAGCTCCCTACTTAAATGTCACTTAGCAAAGCTTTTGGCACTGGTGTTTTCCTAAGTGCATTTCCCTATTCATCTTCCAGATAATTTCATTATCTGCCTGAGTGGGACTGATAAAAAGGCTTATGTAAAGGTTTCTCCTAGCAAGACACATCCCAGTTTGAAGCTGACTATTCCAGACCTTCTCAGGATTAAAACCAAGTGCTTACTCCCAAATTTTCCTTCTCCAACATAAGAGGCATCCCTTTTCCACATTTCCATTTTAAAATGTAAAGAATATTGCTGCCAGTCAGATATTGCAGCCTGTCCCACTCTTACTTTAAGAATGAACAACTTGAGTGTAGAAAATACTGCTTGCAGACACCAGAAAGGATCAGCAGATATGTCTCCAAGTTTTTTGGTTTTGTTTAACGTGACATCTGCTTGAAAATTTTCAAGTGTCTGGAAAATTACAATAGGTCTCCTGGGAATGGATTAATAGGCTGCAGACATGCAAGGCAAAGCTAAATGCTGAATAAAATACCTCACCTAGCACTGCAGTTCATCAGCTGGGCTCCCATACCTGCAATAAACCTCTCCCATCTGTGCCTGCCCAGGCAGCTTTCAACCTTCTCCAAGGAGGGAGCTCCAGTCACAGTAAGGTCGACCCTGGCACAAATTCTTTGATATTATAAAGTACTCAACCCATTCAGCAGAAAAATGTTGATTGTGTCTCTCAAAAGTAGAATAAGCAGGCAAGGATTAGGTTTTTTAGCAACTAAATACTCAAGAAAATAGAGTTCCAAAGCCTGTGGGTGTTAATGCACTCTGGTTTTGCCAAAAGGCTACCAAAGTGTTCAGGCTGTAATCTCCAAAGTGCTGTCTCTATATTTGGTACTTGATTACGGAGTGGAGATGGGGAACAAGCTCTAAAAGCAAGACAAGCTGTAGGAGGAAAGGTGAGAGAAACTGTCCCTACAGATACACCTAAATTAATAGACAAAAAAACATACCTTAGGCCAGAGCTGCAGGAAAGAGCAGGACTTTTTTCCTCCTGATTAGTAAGAACAATTAAAATAATTACCCAGTTAAAACTTTGTGCATTCTACAATGAACACAACAGAGTAACTTGGTAACCCTGCCCAACACTGATGGTTTGTAATACTCTGCCACTCCTTGGAGAATGTCAGGAATTTTTGCTGCTGGTTTTGAGATGCTTGGGTTGGCAATTCAGAACACTGAGACATGAACATCAGAGCAGTCAATGTGCATGCACAGGGAGCACAGGGAAGCTGAGCTGAGCCACCTCGTGCAACCCAAGCCCAAAAGGAAAAGGAGACCATTTTTCCTGTATTTTTGGAAAGAGTATTTAGAGATTATTTTTCAGTGCATCCATCCCCACACCAACAGAATTCTGGCATTAACTCCACTGAGCCTACTCACATCCTTATATTTAAAATCTGTATATAAGTACTTTTCTAGACTAAGCACTGCAGTGCACATCCCATGTCAAATTAAACCTTTACTACATTATTTACTGCTCTATTTTTTGCCCATTAAAAAAAAAAAATCCTTTCAGCTCTCATGTCTTTTTATGTTTTATATATCTATCTTGCAAGATTCTTTGTGATGCCCATATAAAACGCTTCATATGAGTGAGATTTCAACCTGACAGACAAATTCTTTACTCAATCCTCATCTGCATCACTGGTCTGCTTTAAAAGCCATTTTCAGCGTCCTCTTTTGTCAGGTACCTCTAGAGAGTAATGTCACATGGACATGAGTGCACAGACCATGAGGCAGGAGCCACCAAGTCACACTGTGAGAAGTCAGCAAGGAAGGGAAGGGATGGGAAAGGGAAAGGGAAAGGGAAAAGGGAAAAGGAAAAGGAAAAGGAAAAGGAAAAGGAAAAGGAAAAGGAAAAGGAAAAGGAGGGAAGATGAAGATGCTTGAAGAAGATGAAAACCACTGGATTTTATGTGTGAATCTCAGTGCAAATAAGAGATATGTAGAGAGATGGATTTTTGGTAAATTCAGTTTGGAAGCCAGCTCTGTGATTTGTTTGATGATGGCCATCACACAGGTTATGCATAAGTGCATGTATATGTAATACACAACTTTTAGTTTGCCATTATTGATTGAAACCCTTTTGGTTTGATGAATGGGTGCATTATGCAGTGACCAGTGAAACCAGCCTTGAGGAGTCATTGGCAGGATTTTCCCAAGTTTTTGAAGGCATACTCTCCCGTGGCCTAAAAGTCAGAATTGTCCTCCCAGTGTGTCTGACTGAGCTCAGCTTTTGACTGTGACAAGACAAGGCCAGGTATTAGTTCAAGTCTGTCAGTTCCTCCCACCTCTCCAAATCCCTCTACACCTATCCTGATATCCACATGGAGGATCAAGGGATGGAAAGTCTCTCAGGGTTCATTTGAACTTGCAGTGCAGCTCTTTCATGTTCATTTTCCTTTTCCCTTTCCTTCACCTCAATTCACTCTGACGCCTTGCCACAATATTGTCAGTCTCAGAGAAAACAACAAGCCAAAGCAGATGTGCTGAACACATGGTCACCAACAGGAGCAGTTCCCAAGCAAAGTTAGCATGTGAAATCATTCCAAAAGAGGGATGTCTCATCCAAAAAATAATCTACATCTGCTCCTGTTGTTTGGTGGATTGGAAAAAAACCCAAACAACATCCATGTCTAAGTTTAGAGTTGGAATTTACCCAGTTATCTTACATTAGAAAGGTTATGATTTTAGGCAGTCTGATAACATTATAGTGGGTTTCTCTTTTGTTGATTAACAGATATATTTCTAGTACCTTTTTTTTTTACTTTTTTAAAATATGGTAGAATATTGTACCATTTATTAAATGGTCAATATGCTACCATTTATTAAAAATGGCCATTGTAAAGGCCCCTTATGTTTTGGTGCCACAGAGGTGATGAAGGGTAACACCATAATTCTGTAGAAATTCTAGGAAAAAGAAATCTGATAAAAAATTATTGTTCTTTGAAAGAAAGATGTGGGTTTTTTTCTTCTTTTTTTTTTTTTAAGGGCTATTTTTCTTATAATGTTTCTTTATTCATTTCCTTTGTCCTGTAGAATTTAGGTAACCAACACTAGAATGGCTGTGACCTGATCCAAAGACAATGTACAGAACAGCAACTGGACATTTTACTGATGCTTCTGTTCTGTTTAGGGAAATATGAGTAAACACCTGGAGAGCAAGATACATCTGGCAAGCTCTAAAGACAAGCTCAGCCTGCCAAGGAGAGAGCACAGAGTGCCAAGGTCTGGCTTGGGTCTGAAGATGAGGAGGAAACTTCCTATCCAAATCTTGACCTTTCAGCTGAAGGTTTGTACTGGGTGAGCCCATTCTCCCTGATAAGGGCCACCACTGTCTTGCAACATAAATAAAACGGAAAAACAAATCACAGTTAAAGAAATGTGATAGCAAAATCCATGCCTGTGTTTGGGAGGAGTGGCCAGGAAACTGAGACAGTCAAAGCATGAAGCCTCTGAGTCACTGAGAACTTGTCCAAGTTGAACACAGCACCCTGAGAGACTTGATCTGCTTTGATTACCCACACATTCCCACTGAGTATGTTCCACCTGTTAACATAAAGAACAAAGCACTTCCACCAAGACCATTTGGTAAATAAATGACTTGGAAAATATTATTAAGCTCAAAACCAACATTTTACCATGTTTGATTTGCCACCAGATGCTGTGGGATCTGAAGATACAGGGAGAATTAAAAAATGGCAAATAATGGCAATGAAAGACTGAAGTACAAGAAAAAGGAAGTTTTTGTTAAATTACAGTCAGAAATGAATGCAAAACTCTTATTCTACCTTGGACTATGTCATGTACAACAAATATTGCCTTTTCATGGAAGGTACAGGTCCCTGACAGTCTTTGCCATATACCTTAGAGAGGGTATTGTGTCTCATTCAAAAAGCAGATAATATATGAAATTGATACAATTTTCTGTAGTGCATTACCCCACATGCTGGGACACATTGATGTACAGATTAGTGGCAAGGAGGCAGTTTCTGCTGTTGAAGGCAGGTAATAAGCCTTCAAAGTGTTTTTTACTGAGAAGATGGATGTCAGTAAGAGCAGCTGGAACTAATGCCAGCTAAACTTGCATCTTTTTTCCCCTTTCCCTTTCCTTGAGGAAGAGGGACTGTTAGTATGAACCAGCAGCAACATTCCTCTTAAATGCCCTCTTTCAGTCTTACAGGGTCCTTCCTTCTACTTATAAACATTTTCAGCCTCCCTTTGAGAGTGACAAGTGTGTATAATTCTTGGAAAACTCAGTTAAAAACATGAATAACCTGCCAAAGACCGTGGCTAGAAATGAGCAGTGGCCATTGGAAGGATACAGTCAGAGCCGGTTGAGTCTTCCCAGATCATCCTGCTTGGGATCTTTTCACCCTAAACACAATGGGGTGAACAATGAGTTCACAATGGGGCCAACAACTCCCTCACAGGCCATGGTCCAGCTGATGTGCTGCAGCTGGGGAGGGAGATTCCATTACCCAACACCTCTGCTGTTCCTCAAAGGCATTCTGCCTTCTCCAGCAGGGAAGTGTTAGTGTTGGACAACTCAGCCTTAGTATCACTGAACCCTTTCACAGCTCTTAGCCTAAATCTGGGCCCCAAACTCAGCTACAGCTCCAGGCACCAACAGCAAATTGAGCAAAATCCACCAAATAGCTTCAAACTGAAACATGTACTAAGGTGTTATTTTTATTTTAAGCTGATATTCTGCTTTACAGGATCATACCAGAGAGCAGCAAAAGCTCTGCCCAGGAGCATGTGCTTCCCAGCCAGCTCAGCTGGCTGCAGAGACCAACACCAGCTACTGTGCCAGTTTATGCTCTTCTATTTCATCTCTTTTTATTATATTTGCACTGAAAGTTTCTCCAAATGAAACCACTGGCAGGGAGATGAGGCACAGTGGATGTGTGCTAAGCAAACCTATGTTATGCTGAAACCATGACCCTCACTGGAGTCCTTGCTGGTCTCCAGGTCATGGATGCTGCACCAGCATCCAGGTCCCCAGCAGAGATGACACCAAGAAATAATATTTCTCCAAGTTCTAAAGTTTTCCAGTGACTTGGAAAGGAGATTTTTTTTCTCCCCCTTTTGCTTTAAAGCAAGTGCAGGACGAGGTTATATGACTACTTGGAATCAATGCAGGTTCCTAATGATGCATGAAATGAAATATTGCTGTCCAGTGCACAGTGAATATTCAGAGTTCTGCTCTGTGATAGATACATCCTGTGCTGCTCTGACAGGGCAGAAACACCCCCACAGCAGCTGCAGCCCAGCCTGGATTTTGTGTCAGATGAGTTGCCATCTTCTGCTGCTACTCTCTCTTCTCCAGCTCATACATCTGGCAGCCAGTTAAGTTCCTTTAGCCAAGGGGTAAATAAAAAGCATTTGCCATGTTGTGGTTCCTGCCCAGGGAAACAACAAAAAAAAAGTCATGGACCTTACAGAATTTCTAAACAATCTGGGAGCTCCCAAATTCTGGCCTGATTATCTGTAGATGGTAGTCCAGCTTTTTGCCCTTTTAATAATAGTGCTAACATGGCCTGATGAAGCTGGACTGAGATGAATTAAAGCACTGCTCAGTCAGGGCAAACACATCTGTAGCTCAAATACTGAGTTTCTGAGAGCTTTTCACATCAGAAGGGAGAAGCAGCATGGAAAAGATTAAGTACTTACAACTCTTGTGGAGATGAATTTGTATAAGAGGCAAAAGAATTACATAAACAAATGAGGAGAGAAAGGTGTAGATTTCCCTTCAGCAGAGCCCCATCTCCAGTGTAATTTCCTCCTCCTTAAAAGAGTGGACACAGTCAGGGAAGAGAAGCTTTTCAAGACCTAGTACCAAAACCAACCCCTTATCTGATGCAGGTTGCCGCACTGTTTTAGATTTGTAACCTGTGCATGGCCAGGTGGCTCTGACACTCTGCAGTCAAATCCTAAAATGAAGGCAGGGAGCTCAGAGGGAATCCACACAATTTTCAGAAAGAAGAGTTATTGCTCTTTTCCCTGGGGTAGAACCAGGCAGAATGGGGCAAGTACAGCAGAAATCTCCGCCTGCACATCTTTGCCTTGATTTTGTGATGGATTTTGTGATGGATTTTGTGGGCATCAGCTGCTCAGGGCAGAGCCAGACCTGGGAGGAGCAGGGTGGGGCAGGCAGGGCACAGAGCACTGGCAGTGCTGCCTTCAGCTCTCCTTCCCAAAGCACAGCACTGCTCCAGCTGATAAACCCTTTGAACAGTGATGGCACAGCACCTAAGCAACAGGAGAACCCATCCTAGTGCCTTTCATGTTTAATGGTACACACAGATTTCCATACTCCTCCTGTTTCTGTTGATAAATAATCTGGATGTTCCTTCTTGTTGCTTTTATCCAGACACAAAGGACAGTGCAAGCTACCTGCTGTGCCTCATCTTTTCTCCTGATCAGCTCTATTTAAAATGAAAATCCAGCCAGCAAAAGGACACCAAGGGCTGCTTGTTCAGTATTCCCTCTGTGCTTAGATGATTACACCAGGGAAGAAAAAAAGAGGGACAGCAAAACGAAACAGTAGGAAGCCAGGATACAGCAGTAGGAGAGAAGAAACTTTTTATCCTCCAGCTATTGCAGAAAGTCAGAAGAGGATCTGTTAGTGAACTGCAATCTTTTCTCTCCTGTCCCTTGTCCAGGGAGGACAGTAGTTTTACTACCTCGTTTTCAAGTATTTCAGCCAGTCTATGCTAATTTTCCATGCTTTCCTGCCCACCCCCAGCAAGTCTTGTTCCTACACACCTGACTTCAGCTTTATCTTCATCTCTTAAAGCAGCTTGAATCACCATTCCAGACCCACCAGATTTATGGTTAAAATTAAAGCTTTGGCAAGCTTCTGTCACTGTGTTGCCCATTAGCATGGTACAATATAATGTAATTAATGTTTTTATGTTTAAGGAAGAGGAGGCACATATGTTCCTCAGCTGCTGAAGAACAGATTTATAGGTAACACATCTGAGGCAGTGCCCATGTTTAGATGTGAGCCTGACAGACCACTAATCATTCTCTAAAGGCTGTGCACCACTGCCCTGCTTCCCTGGATTTGCAAGCAGGACTGTGCTGGGATGCCATAGAGAGATGATAGATTTCAGGTGACACAAGGGGAGGAAGCAAAACATCAGTAAATGTTTCAGCATATCTATCTCTCCATAAGCAGATGTTCTTGCTTAACACGTACCATTAAGCTGGAGCACACCGCGTGCCTTCTTAAAGAGAAACCCAGCCTGCTCAGGGCAGGCAGCTTGAAAAGCTCTTCTGCCCAGCCAGCTTCTCTTTTGGCCTCAGAAATTCAAGCAAATTTCCTTTTCATGTTAGAGGGGAAGTTGTCCCATCCACAGCCACCCAAGAGGACTGAACTGGTCCTGGGGAGACCCTTCCCATCCCTTGTTGCCATTTGGGCTGCACTCAGCTGAGGGGCACAGGAGCTGGAATGGTGATGGGTGGCACCAGTGGCCCCTCCAGGAAGGCAGGGCACACAGGTGTGGGTAGCCAACCCCCCAGCTGCCCCAGCAGATGTTCCAGGTGACCACCAGAGCACTGCCCCATGCCTTTGGGAGGGGTGGGGGTGTTCAAGCACCACCAGTCCTCACAGCATTTCTCAGACCTGCACTGACGTGACCAAGGTGAGGCTCAGCCACTGTCGCACCCCCCTCCTAAACAGGGAATAGAATGGAAAAGTTCATGGCTCACCATGAAGAAGGGAGAGCCCTTCCCAGCTGCCTTCACAGGCAAAAAAGCCCAAGCCTTTGCTTGGGGAAGAGTAATTTATTGCCAAGTAAAAATAGAGCAGGATTGTGATAAATGAAGAAAAACTAACACACACCCCCATAACCCCCTTCCTCACTGAGCTGAGTTCCACCCCTTAATCCAGGGCCCCTCTAGCTGCTGTCCCCCTGTGGCAACAGCTCTCTGGCCACAAACACACAAATGTCCCAGGCATGGTCCTGGGGAAGGCTGTGAGAAGAGCAGAGAAAAGCATGAGAAACAATTCTTGTCTTACCTTGCTGCACCTTTGTTGTGAACATGGAGATTTATTTACCAAAGGGTGGTTTCTTAATTGGCCAGTGGTGATGGTGTTTAGATGGTGGACCAATTAGGTCTACCTGTAGCCAACTAGGATATAAAAGAGCAATGGGTTTCTTAATAATGATATCACTGAATCACAGAATAATGAGGTTGGAAGAGATCTCTAAGATCATCGAGTCCAACCTATGCCCTAACACCTCAACCAGACTACAGCACCAAGTGCCATGTCCAGTCTTTTTTTAAATACATCCAGAGATGGTGATTCTACCACCTCCCTGGGAAGAGCATTCCAGTACTTTATTATTCTTTGGTGAAAAATTTCTTATATATAATAAAGAGATTGATCAGCCTTCTGTGAATCATGGAGTCAGTGTTAATTATTACCTGGCTGGGGCTCACTGCAGTGCTCTCCCCCTGCCCTGCTCAGCTCTGCTCCCCACCCCTCTGTGCCCCAGGAGGGCTCCCTGGGCACTGCTGGCCCTGGCTGGGCTGGACACATGTGATCAGCATCAGCAAAGTGGGGAGCTTCCAGCTCATTTCCAGCAGTCAAGCCTTCCTTTAGATTTTTGGGGTTTATGAACTCCAATAACAGGAGTTGGTAATGTGGGACTTCCTTTTCTTTCCAGCTCCGTTCCTAGGGGACAGGGTATGGATCCAAGGCCCCAGCCCACTGTCCTGGACATCAGAGCAAGGAATTCCTCTTCTTCTGAAAAGTGCAAGACTAAGCTCTCCTTTAGGGATTTAATTAGCATGAAAAATGTGAGTTTTCTCCTATACTTATAGCTGGGGGCTGCTTATGCATTTTGGTGAGTCATGCTCTACTTCCAAGCACAGGCTCTCTTTCAGAGCCCACTGTACTCAATCTACTGACTTAATGGCATTAAGAAAAAATAACGCAGTTTAAGAAAATCTTTGCATAAAGCAGATCTTTTAACCTATACTAAAGCCCATTCTGGGCACTCTCATTCAGAATTAAAGTGGTTTTAATTCAAGTTAGTGTTTGAGTTAAATCTAAATTAAATTTGAATTTAAATCATTAAATCTGCGCAGGGATTTAATGCAGTTTACATAATCAATTTTAGGTTCATACCCTTCACTAATTTGGATGACTATCATCCAGTCTTTGCTTACTTAAAAATAGTTCTAATGCATTTATTAGTATTATACTCCTCAAACTGGGTTATTCTTGAAGAAACAGGGAGTTTGAGCTTTCTTTGAAGTTTCACAAAATGAGAGTATCTTGCTGAAGAAAGTCATTTTGTTCTCACGCATATTAAGGGCAGGGAGGGCTTTTAATTCCACTTAAAGAGCTTCTGTGTTGTCACAGCCAGTAAAGCAGGCACAAGGAGCAGGGCTCTTCCCTCATTAGCAGCTGCAGAGCTGTGCTGCATCCACAGGGGACATCCCCAGCCCAAACACCAGTGTGCACCAGGGTGGGCAAACAGCACATCTGCCAGCTCCTGCAGCACCCCCAGACCACAATGAGAGGTGTGTGGGGACAGTGGGGATCCACAGCACATCTGCCAGCTCCTGCAGCACCCCCAGACCACAATGAGGGGTGTGTGTGGGCACTGGGGATCCACAGCACATCTGCCAGCTCCTGCAGCACCCCCAGACCACAGTGAGGGGGTGTGTGTGGGCACTGGGGATCCACAGCACATCTGCCAGCTCCTGAAGCACCCCCAGACCACAATGAGAGGTGTGTGGGCACTGGGGATCCACAGCACATCTGCCAGCTCCTGCAGCACCCCCAGACCACAATGAGGGGGTGTGTGGGGACAGTGGGGATCCACAGCACATCTGCCAGCTCCTGCAGCACCCCCAGACCACAGTGAGGGGGTGTGTGTGGGCACTGGGGATCCACAGCACATCTGCCAGCTCCTGAAGCACCCCCAGACCACAATGAGAGGTGTGTGGGGGCTCTGGGGATCCACAGCACATCTGCCAGCTCCTGCAGCACCCCCAGACCACAATGAGAGGTGTGTGGGGGCAGTGGGGATCCACAGCACATCTGCCAGCTCCTGCAGCACCCCCAGACCACAGTGAGGGGGTGTGTGGGGGCTCTGGGGATCCACAGCACATCTGCCAGCTCCTGCAGCACCCCCAGACCACAATGAGAGGTGTGTGGGCACTGGGGATCCTCTCTGCCACAGTTTGGGGCGCATGTGTGTTGTGATTTCACCCCAGTCAGCAGCCAAGAACCACCCTGCCCCTCCCTGACTGCCCCAGCAGCAGGACTGGGCAGAGGAAGGGAGGAGTAAAGTGAAAAGGCTCCTGGGGTGAGATAAAGAAGATAAATCAAAGCCATGTGTGCAAGCAAAGTGAGACAAGGAGTTGGTTCCCCATCTCACATGGGCAGGCAGATGTTCAGCCACCCAGGAAAGCAGGGCTGTGTCCCAGATTTGGGAGGACAAACCCCTGAATGTCTCCCCTTCCCCCTCTTGTTGCCCAGCTCTGCACACTGAGCATGATGCCACGCAGTCTGGAATTACCCCTGTGTGCCCCCCAAGCTCTTGTGCACCCTCAGCCTCCTCACAGGGCTGGGGTGAGAGGCTGAAAAGACCTGGATGCTGTGTGAGCCCTGCTCAGCAGGAACAAAAACATCTCTGCAGCATCAATTCTGCTTTCTGGGCAGGTCCAATACTGTGAAGAAAACTGACTCTACCCCAGTTAAAGCCAGCACACTTTGCAAAATGCAGCCACTGGTGTATGGCCCCTGCTTTTTGCCCTTCTCCATGCAGTGCCAGCCATTTGTGGCTGGACTCCCACCTGTCACCAGATTGCAGAGGAATGCAGAGTGGATTCATTCTACAGTATCAGAACCAGCTGCTCACAACAACAGCTTTTGTTCTCCCAAGGTCTGGTAATCATTTCAGGAGACAAGCAGAGAAGAGGATATCTCAGCTGACACTGGAGAGCACAAATGTTGACACAAATATGGATCTGAATTTCCTGACAGGAGTTGATTGTGTTGCTTTAGAAGGTTTAACAGACATGCCACTCAGCAGACAAGGCCCTGTTTAATGCTTCACTTTAGGATTTGTATGATCTTTGGGGCTGTCAGCTCTGGGAATTGCAGTGCTTTAGAGCCATTGCAGCAATCTCCCTGTGTGTTACACCTGCTAGAGCACAATGCTTCCTTCTCAGCCTGGGCTCTGCTAATCTGGAATCCCATGGCATCTATGTGCTAGAGTGCTGCTAAATCTTTTCCCTGCTTCACAGCAGCTCATTTGCACCGAGGCCAAGTGCCCCTGACACCAACCAGGTGTGTGCAAATGCAGCAGGTGTGGCATTGTCACAGAGATGTGCCTGTGCACAGCCTCTGGACTCCATCTCCAGTTGCTCCTGCTCCAGAGCCTATCACTAGAAATCTATTAACCTGGTCTGTGCTGTTTCTAATTTTCTGTTGATTGGGGAAATCTAGTTTCAAACAGTCCAGTCAACATTGGAATATTTCAGTACAGTGGGTTTTGTCCTGCCATAACAATTTTTTTCATGAATTCACATATAGCCCCCTCAAATTAGAATTTGGGGCAACTGAAACATTTGCATGAAGGCTGGACTGCTCCTAGGAGAACTGAACTGTTCTGTTAGACTTGCAAACTGCATTTCTATATTGCTTGCTTCTGGGGATCTGAAATTTCATGGGAATGCACTGAAAATTATTAAAATTAAACTTTGTATCTGCTCTATGTACTCAGCATTAATGTTGTCTTTCATTGTCTTCTAATAGTGATAATTAGGTGTTGGGTATGTCTTGTAGCACCCCTGGGAGGGCTTTTATGCACAAGATAAATACTAAATGCTGTATACATGAAACTAAACTTTGTTGAGATAAAGCCTCTGTTGGTTTCGTTTTTATAATGCTGGCTTTCACCTTCTTCTTCCAGATCCACAAAACTCCCTTAAAATTTCCCTTTATCAGCTGTTTCTTATTCCTTCTATGTCCAAGGTGCTGTTTATCTCAGGCCTTTCCTTCTGCACCAGTGCCATCCTCACCATGGAATGAGAGGCAAACTCTCCTCACAGTAAATACAGCAGCATTTTAAGTGCCAAACAGTGAGAGCTGTGCAAACTCATTCAGGGACAGGCTGGACAAGCATCTTCTTCCACTGCAGCCCTCCTGGTCAGTGGTGCTCTTCACTGGGGACAAAAAATAGAAATTGGGCTGTATGTAATAATAATAATAATTACAATGATGTTGATGATGACGAAAAGAAAAATAAGATAAAGAAGAAGAAGGTAGGCCAATAGTGATGGATATCTGCAAATTTTCAGCATTTCTGGACACCTAGAGATTTTCTTAGCCTAACTTCTGGCTTCCAGTTTAGAATTCCTGGCTGTTACATGGCAATCTGAATTCCTCACATGTACCTACAGAGGCAGTGTCACAAAATGCTCCACTCTGAGTGGCTATTCAGTTCTTCTGCCAGCAGTGGTGGACATAGGGAAGCCAACTGAACACTTAATGTTTAGTGAAGCTGGGAGAAATGCTCCAAGAATACTGCTGTCATACATGCCTATTTTAGAAAATTTTTCTGTAATTCCTAGATATTTTAAAATGGGTCATGTATTCCTACTTTTAGGGTTTACAATACTCTAGCCAACACTAGGTGCAGCAGTCAGGTACAAAAAAAGGCACCCTGGAGCTCCAGGAAAGCATCAGATACAGCTGATCTGCAGGTCTTGACTACAGGGGTACAGGGATACAAATCCTAACCTTCAACAACAGAAAAATGGAAGAGGTGATGATAAAAATAAAGCTGCAGCAATAATTGTCTGAGGTGACTTGTAAAAATGGGCCTTCAGCATTCAAACCCCCCGTGATAAAGCACAAGGGTTGCTGGGGTTCTATTTATTTAGCATTATTGCTGCAGCTATTGTTGTAACATGGAAGTCTGGAGCTGAGTGACCACCTGCTGTTCCTGTTGATGCTCAATTTGCAAACAGTCAAGTACCATTTGGTTTGTGCCAGCTTGCTGCATTACTTCAGCCATAAAAGATATTGTGTAACCTAACAGCAGCTTTTTAACTAAAAATAGGTGTTCTGCTTATATCCAGTAGAAAACTGGTATTTAATGATTACAATACAATGTATTCAGATTCTTTCATCTGCTTCAAGCTGTAAGAACAGCTTTTTCAGCTGCAACAAATGGGGCAAACCTCCTTAAAGAAAAATTTAGTAACAGCAGCAAACGGAGAGACAAGACAATTGGCTAAATTTACTGCTGCCACAGCATTGCAAAAGGCTGCCTGTGTGACCTTGGGCAAGCCTTCACTTGTGGCTTTAGGAAGGTGAAGGATTTAAAACTCCTCCTGAAGTTACTAGCAGGCCCCAGGTCTAAGCACCTATGGAAATCAGAGCCTTTAATCTTCACCATTTGTCATTCTGATACCACAGAAGGCTAAAAGGGATCTTTTGCTTTGCTCTCAGACACCCAGCCCAGGCCCCCGCTCACAGGGTCCAGTCTGAATTCCAGGGGTTTTCTTTTTCTTATTATGACAGATTGCCTGTCCAGAAAGAGGTCAGGAAGTGCAGTTACCTGAGAAAGTGAGTGTGATCCTCTGTTTACAGGGAGAAGCTGACAGGCAGAGCTCCTGGGAGCTGCTATTATATCACATTATGGCTTTGGGCAGGAGGCTTTACCTCTGTCTTTCATCCAACCCACCTGCAACACTTCCATCCCCAAGTGTGGTGATACTTCATGGTTATTTATAAAATGCTCAGGGATGGCTGGGGATTTAACCACCCCAAAATTAAGCCACAATCATTGGCAGTGAACGTGCAGAGGAAGGGATCTGTGTCAGGGTAGGCAGTAAAGCAGCTCCTGTGGCCACTGCCTGGGCACAGAAGGTGTTAAATGCAGCAGCAGAGACCTTTCTCATTCATTAACAGCCCCTCTGTGTGATGAAAGCAAAGGCAAACCCTGCCACCATTTTGCTGATATTCAGCATTTCATACACACAATAAATTCCATGTGAACATTGTTGCCATGCATCCATCCCAGAACTCAGCCCCTGGGGGGCTCAGTCATGCTGTTCTCTCTCCTGTGGCTGGGAATATCAATGCTCTGAAACAACCAGCTCCATGTCCCTGTGTCTCATCAGGGGGGGCATGGAGAGCACAAAGGGGAGGGCAGCAATGGGGCCCTCAGAATGAGGGCAGGAATGAGAGAGGGCAGGAATGAGTGAGGGCAGGAATGGAGCCCTCAGAGTGAGGGTAGGAATGGAGCCCTCAGAGTGAGGGCAGGAATGAGTGAGGGCAGGAATGGGGCCCTCAGAGTGAGGGTAGGAATGAGTGAGGGCAGGAATGGAGCCCTCAGAGTGAGGGCAGGAATGAGTGAGGGCAGGAATGGGGCCCTCAGAGTGAGGGCAGGAATGAGTGAGGGCAGCAATGGGGCCCTCAGAGTGAGGGCAGGAATGGGGCCCTCAGAGCGAGGGCAGGAATGAGTGAGGGAAGGAATGGAGCCCTCAGAGTGAGGGGAGGAATGAGTGAGGGCAGCAATGGGGCCCTCAGAGTGAGGGCAGGAATGAGTGAGGGCAGCAATGAGTGAAGGCAGGAATGGGGCCCTCAGAGTGAGGGTAGGAATGAGTGAGGGCAGGAATGAGTGAGGGCGGCAATGGGTCCCTCAGAGTGAGGGCAGCAATGGGGCCCTCAGAGCGAGGGCAGGAATGAGTGAGGGCAGGAATGGAGCCCTCAGAGTGAGGGCAGAAATCAGTGAGGGCAGGAATGGGGCCCTCACTCCCCACCTGGCTGGGGAGAAGGTTCCTGACCTCATCATCAGTGCAATAAACGCCGTGCAGGGGGCAGCCCTGGCACAGCCCTGAGCTACAGGCAGCCCCACGGAATGAGAGACAGCCCATGCAACTTTCATCAGGATTTCTGCCTTGGTTTTGATGAGGAGGAAGGAGGAGGCTGCGTGCCCAGGGCTGGCAGCACCAAGCCTGTTCTCACAGCACCCTCGTGTGCTCTCAGCTGAAAATGCTCTGTCTCACTGGGGGACTGCTGTGTCTTTCAGCAATGCTGGAACTTGTTGAAAAAACTAATTTAAATTAAATAGGACAGCCAGTACATATTAATTAAGTATCAATTGATTCTTAAAAGAGTACTTATTGAGGGTTCTCAAGTTGGGAAGGGATAAATCTGGTTGTCATGTAATTAATTCAGAATGACACAGGCAACAAATGCATATTACATGTTTTTTTCCTCTGAACATTAACTTGTAAAGAATGTTTACATATTCAATTAACATTTAACAAGATAACCTTATACCACATTAATTAGCTATCTGCTAATTAAAAATGTACCAAAATTAATATAGACATTAGACAAGTCAACTGTATAACTGCTTATGCATAAGGGGAAATCAACATGAAATATCTGGAAAAGCTCTTTGAGAGAAAATGTGTGAGAATGTCGACCTATTATGTCCCTTCCAATGACTCTGGAAACCAGAGTAAGGAGTGGTGGAGTTTATTTTGCCTTATGTACATATTTAATGGAGTCCTTTCTGGCCACACCTCATCCCAGTTCTTTTGGGTTCAGGTACTGTAGGTTTATGAAATTAGATTAGATGCTTCTCTTTGGTTTTAGAAGATCAAAGGCTGGGGATTTTCAGAGCTATGCAAAAGAGAAACAAACAAGAGTAAATAAGAAGCTAAATAATGGCTTGACCCCTTCAGAAGATCACTGCTGCACACATCTGCCCAGCCCTGTGAGCACAGAAATGGATCCTTCACCCAGGCTGCAATAAACCAAATGCTCAGTGAACAATAAAAGGAAAATGAGTGGTTGTCACCGTATTCTAAAGGACAGAAACAGTCCTTACCCATTAAAATAAGACATTGGATAATACTCCTGTTTGTGCCTATTGCAATGATTTTAGCATCTGACCATGTGTTTTGGCACCTGTGAAGAATTATAGGAGGTCATTCTCTGAGGCATTCTGCCTTGCCTTTACCAGTAATTGCAGCTAACTGGAAAATCAAGCCTGTTTCGATCCTAAAATGGGCTGTGGTACTCTGAAACAGTGTAAATTGGCCTGGTTTTAAATGAATTAACTCTGACAAGCAAAGCAGAGCTACAAAACAAAAAAAAAAAAAATCACCTCTCTTGCACATAACAGACCTCCTGCTTTCAAAGGCCCACATAGCAGCAGTGCAGCCTCCAGCCAGCACACAGATGGGAATAGTTGCCTGTGTGGATATTTCAGTGTGCCAGAAACCTTTGAAAAATGTCTTAAACTCATCAGTTTAACAGTCAGCTGCATGGGGTTTATTTCTGGGTGTGAATCTGCACACATGCATGTGTACTGACACACACATGATCTTTTGGCATGGCCACCCCTTTCCAAACTGTAGCACTGATTAAAGTGCTCTGAGATCCAACTGGTCTCTTTTTAATGCAATTGTGAAGCCATTTACATTTAAACATTCCCATATTCGATTTTCATCTGAGTTGAATCATAATATGGATATAATTTAATCCCTTTTGTAATAATTTTAAGACCTGTGTAGTTCAAAAGCTGATAAATTATAATAGAAGTGAAGAAGAGCAAATGTGAAGGAAAGGGAGAACTGGGATTTTATAAGGAAAGAATAACAATTAAACACAGGCATAACAGTGAAAGGGAGTGAGGAAAGATACCACAGAAAGTGAAAGCAACCAGGATGAGAACAGGACAGGAGGTGGAAGATGTGTGCAAAAATAATGGGAAAAGCTGAAAATAGAAAGTGATTCTGCAGAGTTTGAGTGATCAGCAGAAAGACAAGGAGGACATGGGAGGGAAAGACAGATGTCATGTTCTTGTAATGGAACTGCCTGTGCTAATACCCCTGTGGAGCCTCCCAGCACGCCCCTTGTAAATGAGATGTTTTCAGAAGCCTGAGAAGATTCAGGCAGAGCTGATAGCCTCTGTGGCCAGGAAAAAACCTCTGGGCAGAGGCTGTGGCCCCTCTTTGCTGCTTGCTGCTCCCCTGAATCTTACAGGAAGGTACAGTGCTCCTCAAAGCCTGTCCTGAGCTATAGACAAGGACCTAGGGAGAACTCAGCATTCCCAGCACACGTGCCCTGCTGAGGAAGCCCCTCAGCCACCTCCCTGCCATATTTTCAGCTGTGTTAATCAGCCAGTGACCAGCTCAGTTCCAGCTCAATGAAATCCAAGCAGCTGGGTTAAACAGCAGTGTCAGGCTAGAGAAATGCAAGCAGATGTTGGGAAGTTACAGAGCAGTGCTGAGCCCAGGGAGGGAACAAAGGCTGCTAGTCAGCAGCTCTGAAAAGGAAGAGATGAATGCTGGCACTTGGAAGGCCTTGATGCACAGAAGCATCATTCTCCAGAAGCAGCAGGGACCAGCAGGCTTAGCTGAGGCCAGAGCAGCACCAGTATTTCTGCAGGGCCAAGCATCACCTGCTGGTTTTACCTGAAGAGCTAAACAAACTGAAATGAGAAACAGAGCCCACATTAAACCAAGGTAGCACAGCAACTATGAGGAGAAAGCAAAGGCTCAGTGATTCCATACAACAACAGACAAGAGTGCTTTCATAAAAGTGAAGGCATGATTTGGGAAATCCCATCCTGGAGGCAGCTAGTGGAAAGGACATCCTTTTTAAGGTTCTGCTATGGTTTATGTGGCTCTCTGAGATGAATATTGCAGTGGGTAATGCTAGACCTCTAACCAGAAAACAGTTTTTCACTTCTTTAATTGAGGGAGAGGATAATATACAAAGTAGGCCTTGGCCTTTCCCTTGGTGGGCTGCTAAATCCCAATTATACAGTTGTAAGTATTGCATATATTATATCAGTGATATTGATATTATTATATTATAATATAATACTGTAATAATATATATACTGTAATAATATATATAATATATTATATATATATATACTGTAATAATATATATAATATATACTGTATTATATCAATACAGTTTGTGACTGTTACCTAGGACTGATACATAGGATGAGACTCTAGAGCTCAGAACTCCAAGAGCAAAATCATTTTTATTGAGAAGAAAGATGCAGATAAATAGCTTAATCTGACGTCTCTTCAGGCCTTAGAAGGTTTTGCCATCTTCTTGTAAGACCAGTTTTGTCCTTCACCAAACTCACTGCAAAATTCAGCTTTTAACTGGGTGGCAGCCTTCTCATGGACCTTTCAAGGTAGGCAACAGTTCAGTGGTCAGTAATGCAGGAATTAATCTAACAGATTTTGCCTTTCCAAAAGACTGCTGCAAACCCATGGGAATCAGTAAGTTCTCCTTTGTGGGCTTCAGCACCTATTTGGAAAACAGCAAGGAGGCAACAGGCATCTACACTGCTGAATTCTGCTCCTAGGTCTAGGAGAGAAATACTGGCTTACATGGGGAAAAAACTGTCATGGTTATTGCAGTGGGGAAGAATGTTAGCTTTTGGAGGGTTGCTAAATGTTTTGTTCCAGCTGAGCCTGGTCTGAGAATTGTGATTATCTCAAAAAAACTTCAGTGTTCTTTACAGCCTCTGAATTAAATTATTTCTATTTTCCTTGGGGTGTTCTTGTTCTGTGTATTTCAGTGTGAAACATGATCCTGGAACTTTTGGGTGTGTTATTATTCCAATAATTTCAGGCAGTGAACTGAGGTAACAGGATCATTTACTAGTCTTTTTTTTTGTCTTAACACATGCTGCTTATTTGAGTTTCTTGGTCTCTCTGGATGCCACTTCCCCCATATGAAGAACAGAAATAATGATACTACTTACAGATGAGTCATCAAGAATAGTTATGCTCATGTTTGTAAAATTCTTTACAGACACTGAGTGTCTTGGCTTATAAAACCCTTTCCTATTATTAGATGTTCAGCTATCCTTTTTTCCAGAAATATACATGAACATTTGAAAACAAAGAGGGCGAGCTGCTACTCATTTTTAAAACATAATGTATGTACATAATCTGATAGATTCCTCATTTCTCAGCTGATTTATCCACTTGCTTATACTCCTACCAATCCCAAAAATGGCTCAGTGAGGGCTTTTCAATTGTATCTTTACTCAGGGGGAAATTTTAAATGAGACTGTCCCTGAAAACAAGGGGGCACAAAGTAGAGTGGAAAGACAGACAAATAATTATATTTTTCAGTCCTGACTCACCAGCAATTGTTACCTATCAGGTGTTTTTAAACATGGAATAGCTGGGAGGAGCAGGCTGCTGGGGATTTTGGAAGTGTTATTACTGCTTTTATGCAAAACTGTGTAAACAGAAGCAATCTAAGATTTCAGGTTAAATTATGCATGTTCCAGTGTTTTCCCTCAGAACTTGCAGTAGGTGTGTGGTCTCTCACAGCTCACCACAGAGCAGGAGACTCCTGGTTGGAAGCATGATAGCTGTGGTCCCAGAGGAGGCAACAGTTCCTGCTATTTATTGTTACAGACTGCTGCATCACCACAGGGATTTGAGGACATTTAGCACAACACATGCACTCCATAACTGAGTGAAATGCCCTTTTGCAAATGCATCCTCCCCTCTCAGCTCTGCCTGCAGCGCTGAAACTCCCAGCATTTCCTCCTCTGACACCTGTTCCAGGGGAGCAGGCAATCCCAGGGACCTGTCATTTCCTTCTCCTGCTGCCATCTCACCTCCCAGGCTCCCAAGGGCCCTGTCACCCTTAATCACAGCTTTCTCTCTGATGGAAACCACAGGTGAAGAACCAGACAGGTTCCAGACTTGCCCACAGCAGAATTCTTTCACTTTATTCCCTGGGAAAAGGATGGGGGAAAGTGGAGTGAAAATGCAGATGTGCTGCAATAGACAGCTACACCAAAAGCAAGTGAGCATGAGTAACTCTCCTGCTGGATTTTCTTCCTCATTAATTCCTTTCTCCACGTGGAGCTCAGGTATGCTCACACTCCAGGCAAGAATCGTGGTGTCACAAGGGCTGGGCTGAATTAAATTCTTGACTTTGCAAAGACTGAGAAATGAATTTTCATTCAGGGACCTCCAAACATCCACATGCCAGTTCCATTCAGGCCAACAACAGCAAAATTCTGATTGACCTTTGTGAAGCTTGAATTTCCATTTATTAATCAGGTTTTCAGATGCTCACCCTACATTAAAACTTTTCTTCCATGTAGGTATCTCCATGGAAACAAAAAATCCAGAAGCCAGTGTTAGGACAGTGCTGGCCAGACTCTTCCATATACATCCAATACATTAAATATTTGGCAAATATGGCTGTGCTGATGGTGTTAAACCCTTCTGTGGAATGTAGGCATCAATAATAATTCATTACTTCTAAATTAAGATGTAATCTAATGTACAGATTTTGGGACAGTTACATGCCTCTTAGACGATAAAATAAGATTTTGTAGAGACAAGGGTCAGTGAGATAAAGAATTCCCTCAAATTTGGCAGAGTGGAGCTTGGACTGGCTAGAAGTTCCATTAATCATTTTTCAGGTTCACAGTTTTGGCATCACTCAAAACTCAAATGTTTTACTTTGATCAGATCCAGCATTCAGTGAAGGACTCTGCAGACACAGCAAACTTCACCCAATTGCTGCTCAAAACAAGATTCAGCCCAGGTCTGCTCAGGTTCAGACCTCAGCCCCACACAATGGTTTGTGCTGGGAGATGAATACTGCTTCCAGGGTCCAAACTTACAGCAGGAAAAGCTAATGCAGAGTGATGCCCTTCTCTGAGTGTCACTCTAAACCATTTTTTCACGCTGTTATATTAAAAAAAATAATAATAAAAAGGCACATTCTGGAGAATATTTTGCCTAATTTAATAAAAGCTATAAGAAAATGCTCCCACCCCAGGATTATGTGAGTTTGCTGAAATTACACCTTGCTTGTGAACAACTTGGTAAAGACTCCTGTTACCTTCAGTGGCCTTTCCATCTGCTAAGTGAGGCAGCATAAATAGATCAGTATTTGGAGGAAGGTTTAACTGTGCACCATCAATTTCATAGCACCTTTAAACCAATATTTACAATAGCTGGCATCAAGTGATTCACTACTTAAAAGGCTCCCAACCACACTATTGACAAACTCGCAATTTGCCTTCCATTTCCAGACTCTGGATGGGTATTTTTGGCACCCTTCCCTCCCCTTTTCTTTTTAAATATATATTGACACTTAACTTTTTCAGCACAGAATGTATATTGACGGAGCCATCAAGACAGCAAACACATTAAACATAAAACAACAAGAAAATAAATAATACAAAGCTCTAAATAATATAAAGCTGGACCTACAAGCATGCATGCTGAAGAGCTTTAGGTAACTGGGTGTGCAGAGAGAGACACTCAAGCTTCCATTTGGGCTTTTATAGCAAACAAAACAAAAATAAATCTTGCAATTATACAGACAACAATTTATGGTGTCAGGTAAAGACCAGACCTGGCTTCTCTGGCTCCAGCCACCCAGGAGGTTGTTAGCCACACAAAGAACTTGAAGATGCTCAGAGCTGCCTGCTGAAAACTTCACCAGCAAAGCCTCTGCAAAGATTCTTGTCCTGTAAAATGAGGTGTTCCTGGTTTAAATGCTAATTCTCAGCTCAGCCAATGGACAAGGCAAAGCACAGCTCTCCCCTTGCCCAGAGTGGACCTGCAGTCAGTCAGTCTCAGTAGCCAGAGGGCATCAGGAGCATCAGGACTTCATTATGCAGCATCTGGGGCTCCCCAAGGCCCCACTTTCTCTGCCAAGAGAGGAGAATCTGGCCCGTGGATTTTGTTTGATTTCTTTCATCTGTTATTTGTGGCAGAGGGAACAGCTGCAGGTCAGGAGCACCTGGGGCAGTGCAGGGCAGGGATCACCCTGATGGTGCTGGGAGGGGACAGCAGGACCCCTGACAGGACAGGACAGGAGCACCTGGGGCAGTGCAGAGCAGGGATCACCCCAATGGTGCTGGGAGGGGACAGCAGGACCCCTGACAGGACAGGACAGGAGCACCTGGGGCAGTGCAGAGCAGGGATCACCCTGATGGTGCTGAGAGGGGACAGCAGGACCCCTGACAGGACAGGACACCTCCCTGGGGAGCACAGGAGGAGCACACCACGGCAGAACAAATCATGCAGACAAATGTAAAGCTGTTTTTTCACAATGTCTGGAGAAGGATGGACATTTTCAACCCTCTGCCTTCATTTCTGGACTTTGATTTGCTTCTGTGTCTTTTCAATCCTTCACTCAGCTCGGCAATCTTGAGGCAACAGTTTTGATTGCCAAGCTGTGTGTGTTTTCTCCTCTACAGATCATCCCAGTCTCAGTAGGATGCAGTGTTACAGCCCAGCCATTTGCTTCAGGAAAAGGTTTCCTTCCCTCTGGCAGTATGATCTCCCCTCATGTTTGTGGATCTGGGCTTATGAAATAAACATTGGTTTCGTAACCTCAGAAAGAAAACTCCTTGTTCTTGTGCTGCATGAGGAATTCTGGCCTGATTTTAGGCCTCTCAGAGGAATAAGATTATGGCTGGAGGTTGCAGGGTATTTTCTTTTTGGAATTTTCTTCATTTCTGTGACTCAGGATCTGTCACCATCATATTTTCTGAAAAATCTCTTTGTCCAGCTCTTTGCTCCTGGGAAGCTAAGAAGCCTCAGAGAAAAATGAAAACAATAATTATCTGATTTGCTTCTGTTTTGCTGTTTGCTGCTTTGGAATGCGTTTGGACATTGTTTACCAACAGGTGATTATTTCATTAGTTTCTGCTGTGAGTTATTTTGACTCAATGGCCAACTGGGGCCAAGATGAGTTGGATTCTGAAGAGAGAGTCACGAGTTTTTCATTAGTATCTTTTAGCCTTCTGTCTGCATCCTTTCTGTATTCTTTAGTATAGTTTAGTATAGTATTCTTTAATATAATATAGGTCAAAAAATAATAAATTAGCCTTCTAAGAACCTGGAGTCAGATTCACCATTTCCTCCCTTTCTCGGGGGTCTCTGAAAATACAAGAAGGATCTACAGGTTGAGCATGCAGAGGCTCAGCTTCTTCATACAGCCAGAGAGGTGCAGGTATTTCTGTGTCAGGGTGGGAATTGCCAGGGCTCAGCATTACAAAGTTGGCATCTGAGTCCTACTGCCTTTAGTGGGGCCCTAGGGAAGGAGAGCAGAATGCTTTTCTCAGATTTTATCTCTTCTGCAGGCTGGAGATGCGGGAAAGCATCTGTGAAATAACTGTAATCACCACAAATCAGGACAGCAATATCAGGAAAAACACAGTGGCCTGGGAGTCATCATGCACCACACAAACCTGGCAGGAGCAGGGCTGCTCCACACTGGAATGTGTCCCTCAGCTGGGGACTGGAACTGGAGGTGGATGAGTAAACCTGGCTTGAGAATATACACACAGCATCTCATGTCACCTGCAGATGAGGTGTGGCTTCCTCCTCATGACCCCAGGTCCATGGACTGCCAGCCAGGTGATGAATTGCCCTGCCAGCAGCACCCAGCCAGGCTGCAGCAGGAGGATCTGGTCAGAGCAGCAGACACTGGGGGTTGGAAGCACAACAGGAAGACCCACGGGTGGGGAACTGTTGTTTATAGAGTGCTGAGTGCCACAGAAGGTCTGCACTTGATAAATAATTTTCAGACAATGTGGGAATTGCTGAAAACTTGGCAAAGAGTTGTGAAGAAGTGGAAATATGTCAGTACTTTTAGTGGCAGGTACAGGAAGGGGGTGCTCTGTGCTACACAGCTTTTGTGACCTGACATAGCTGATGGAGTGTTGTGTTTCTAGAAAAACACCTTTCAACCTCCTGGCTCTACAGTTATGCCAAACTTGCAAGGTCTTCATTTCTAAAATCACAACATAACACTCCAAAATCTCCCCTTTTCCTGAAAGGAATAAATGCTCCAAATCTGAGAAGAACATGATGTTGCTCTTGCAGTTAGATCTGAGCACCTCGTGCCTCTGGTCTCAGCCCCCACAGTATCACCATGGACAGGGCATGGTGTCATTGCTGCAGGACCTGGCCATCAGGAGGTTCAGTGCCCTGCCACATTTCCCATGGAGAGCTGGCATTCCCACAGGATCTGTGATCCCTGGCTAATGACCACTCTCATTTTATACCTTTAAGGAAAAAAGATGGATGGGGTTTTTCTGCACAGGCAAAGGACAAAGGGAAAGAGCAGCATGTACGGATGGCCTCTGGTCTGGGGGACAAAAACTCCCCCTTTTTCATCCCTTGGCTTGTAGCACATTTTCTCCCCTTGACTGAAAAGGCAAACAGACTCTCCCAGTCCTGCTCCCAGGCTTTTTGGGCTCTCTTGTGTGGAACAACAGTGACGTGCAGTGGCTGCTGGGGCAAAGCACAGCAGAGCAGGGCTGGGAGTGCTGTAATCCATCACTGGGGCTGCATCTCTGGAAAATGACATTCCCACAGAACAGCTACCAGGAAGCTGGGCTCCCCACGCCGTGCTAACAGCTCACAAATGAGTCTGGTGAAATGCCAAGTTATGATTATGTGTGTTGCAAACCCCATTTCGAGCACTAATTTATACTGTGTGCTTCTCTCTCATGTAACAGTGCTATTTAGAGGGTAATCACGTTTTAACCTAATTTCCAAATTAGCAGAAAATATTTGTATTGACTTGCAGTATATGTATGGGTTGCAGCTGACAGTGCAGGCTGAATTCTCAACATAGAATGAAACAAAATCTGATGAAAAATATTCAATCTCTAAATGAGCCATGGTGGGGGTTAGTAGAGTCAGTTATTCAGCTCGAGGCAGTTGAGTAGGAACACTGCCATTAGAGAGGGTGAGGCACAGGAATGGATGCTGTTAGTCCTGTGTCAAAAAGATAGTAGCTAAGTAAGATTTTGGGGTAGCACTTGTCATTTTGGAGAGACATGCTGCTTTCTAAAAGTCTTTAGTGTTTTAATGCTTGTCATGTCACCTAGATTCCAAAGGAATCTGCAGTTACAGGGGGATTTACTGTGTGAGAGGTTTGCTCTCTGTGGGGTTATTTTCTGGACTCCTTGGGGCACTGCTCCCCCAGGCAAACCCAAGAGGATGGGGTTAATCACAGGGCTTTGAAAAGACTGAGGCTTTCCTGTATCCAATTCAATTCTCTTTCCAAATGGGTGAGTAAATGGTTCATCAGGCTTTGGAGATAAAATGGCAGAGGCAGCTTTGGAGGGAGTGGGTGTGGGAGTTACTAGTCCAATAAAGAATGTAGAATTGCTCAGGGAAGGATTGATGAGCTCTGGATGGTGTGTAGGAAGAGGCCCTTGAAGTTAGAGAGAGCAGCTTGAGTTATAGGACAAATAGCCCAGTTGTTATGGTGACAGAGGGTCCCCATGCGCTGCCAAGGAGGAGGGAAAGGACTTTCTGGTGAACAGGAAAGCAGGAAAGTGAGCCCCAGAGATTCTGAAGGACAGCTCTGTGTCCAGGAGAGGCTTGGAAGCAGGAGAGTGGTTTTCCTACTGGATGGGAAGAGGACTTTTTTCTCATTTATATTGCTGATTTTCCTGCCTACCCACACAGAGACCCCTGAGGGGGAATAACAAATCCTGTTTTCAAGGAAGCCAGCCCAGCAGAGCTCCCTGCACAGGCTTACAGTCCTGTGTCTCTGCACACTACTGTGACAAGCAAGAGGTCACTAAAGCAGGGCCCTAAAGACTCAGCACTGTCCCCTTTTTGTTATCCCATCCAGCAAAGGAGGATTAGTGACAGCACCTTCCACTGGCAGGTTCATGGTGGCAGGCACAGCAGTCAGGCAGGGCAGCTCTCCTAGGATGGGATCCAGTGGTGGAGTTCCCTTTCCAGCTGTGTGCAGCTGTTCCTGCAGGGAATGCCCAGGACAGGCAGGGACAGCAGCACCAAACCCTCCCTGCCACGAGCCCTGAGTGCCTCAGAGTGACCCCAGGGGCTCTGGGGGATGCAGTGGCCAGGGGCTGGATGGCTGCAGGAAAGAGCTGCCACTGCTCAGCACAATGGAACTGACTGCTGCCAGTGCTGTCACTTGGGTGTTTGCATGCATTCTGGGAGGAGCTCAAAGAATAGCTGAGTTTGAATCAAAAAGACAAGTTTGGGAATGTGATTTCCATTGGCTAAGAAAGCACCCATTTCTTTCTTCTTTTGTTTTCATTAAATATTGCATTAGTCTTGAGTTCTGAAAAATAAATGTTTACAATTTTTCACTGCACACTGTCTTATCTGTCTGATCACTGAAGGAAACAGACCTGGGATTCTCAGTGACTTATGTAGAACTTCTCCATTTTGTCAGAACTGCCTTGGAACTAATAAAGGTCTTGTCATCCATGAATTTTGCCACAGATAAGAAGGAGATACAGCTGCCAACTGCCATGCCTGGAAGGTACTGCTTGTAAAAAGTAGAAAGACAGACAACTCAAAAGACTTTTTATCCACTCAAAAGACTTTTTATTGCAAGTCCTAAAAACTTTGTTCCATCTACGGATGTTGCTTGACAGTTATAAAATTCTTTTTTATGGTGGGTGTTTTTGTTTGGCTTTTTGGTGGGATTTTTTTGCATAATTAAATGTTTCACTGTATGATACTACTCAAGTGGGAACTGTGGCAATAAAAGGTTTATGATGCCAAAGGATTTTCACAGCGCTGATGCAGTCAGTTCCAAAAGGCTGTGAAAATAGAGACTCCTCCACAGTGCAATTTAGTTCAGCCTCTCTGTATGCTACAAGCATTACAGAGAACATTAGTTTATAAATATTTGAGAAGGCCAGGTTGGATGGAGAAATATGTTGGCCCCACCAGCAGCCAGATGTGTTCTCCAGAAGCACAAGCCATTAGCAAATGCTCTTCAGTTCTTGGCACAGAGATTCCTGTCCACACCTAGGGAGCATTACACTGAGAGGATCCCAGCCTTCCATGACAAGTGTTTGCTTTGTCCTTGGCAAAAATGAAAATGGTAACATTATGAGCCAAAAGCTCTTCAGGGAGCTGCCTCCCATCCCTTCAACCCCAACCAAGGTGTCTTTCAGCTGTCTTTGAAATGAGGCAAACAAGCAGATTACCATCAAAGTGCTACTTTTTAATACTTCACTGCTCATCAGCTCTGGTCTGCTCCAAATGAAATATTAAACCAAATAGCTTAAACCATTGTGTGAACAGGACCAGGCTGAGAGATGCTGTACTGAATAAATGCATTTCAACATCCAAGAGTGATGGCAGGTGGCTTGGGAGCATAAATACATTCGATTGTGACAGCCTGGCTGATAAGCAGTAACTCATTAACTGATGGAAACCTGCCCTCCATATCCCTTTCCCTCTGGCAGTTTTACAAGTGCTAACTTCAATGCCTGGTCCTCAATGTTGGTGGAACCAGAAGGGTTCCTGTAAGATCACAAGGATGGCTTTCCTTTGCCAGTAGGCTGAGAAACTTGGTCACACAGAACAAGAGATTCCAGTCTGTCAGTGCCACTGCAGTTACAGTGGGGAATGGCACTGCTCCCCTGCTCCTCTCCCTCTAATCCTGCAGATCCAAACCAGCTGCTGTTCATCTGCCTGGGACCACAGTCCAGGGATGAAGGAATTATCCTCAAATACTGCTCATCCAACAAGTAAGTCTAGCAAGTCAAGGCTGCACTACAGCTAAGAATATTTTTTTTCAGGAGATGCTGCATTGGTCATAGGGCTTGGGAGAATTACAGCTATGTCTGAAGAGTGCAGAGATTTATTCATAGCTCTGGAGTGGATAATGCTGCCACAGTTACTGGGAAAGGAAGACTGAATCTCATAAATGTGAGAGGCTAGATTTGGTCTCTCCTGCTTTGACAGTTGTTGCATAGTTTCAAAATTCAGTAATGTTGGGGTGTTGCTCAGCTCATACTGAGAGCACAACTTCCTGTCTTTCTTCCAAAAAAATTATGGAAAGAGGGTAAAAATTAATGAAATGTAGCACATTGTTTCCTCCAGAACTTCTCTTAGATTGTCTGGACCAATCCTGAAGTCAGGTTCAATTGTTAAATTCAACAATCAGTCATATCATGGAAATAAGCCATGGTATAAAGCTATTTTTTTTTTATTATTGTTTGCATCCTTAGATATTCAGTTTGATTAGCTCCAGCTATTAATTTCAACATTTATGCCACAAATGTATTAAAAAACTGTGCTGGTTGATCTAAATCAAAACATACCCATCACTGGAATGGCTATATCTCCTAAGAACAGCAGCATAAAAACCTTTAGGAACATTTTGTGATTATTTTGTTTTAAAAAGATGATGGCTATCAGCACATTTTCCAACACCTGACATTTTTAACTCCAGATGGCAAGGAGCAACTTTAATCCAGGAGCAAAGCTGTAATGAGCATGACAGCCTCCCCTGTTCTTCCAACCATACAAAAATTAGTACAGAATTACAGAATAGGTTGGAGAAGACTTTTAAGATCTTGAAGCCCCACAGCCTTTCACAAACCCATGGGCTTGTCTGGCTGTCCTGCAAGTGCTGCAGGCACAGCAATGAACAGATTCTTCCCAAAGAGAGCTGAGTTCTCAGAGCAGCCATGAGATGTCAGCACAGACCACTGCTTCTGTGCAAACCTCCCCAAAAAGAAAAGGTTTTTTCTTTTTTCGTGGAGTCTCTCAAATGAGAGCATCCATGGTGATTTGTGCCAGTACCAAGTGGGATTGACCCCTCAGGATAAACTGTGAGCATCCAAAATTGGGTATGACAGGGACAGGGCTGCTGCAAACACTGGCAAAAAGGGAGGGCAAAGTTTGAGGGCTTCATTAGGCTTAGAGCTGATGTGCAAAGCAGAGGAAGCTACTGCAGTAAAACAGCACTACAATGCTTAATAACAGGAAAAAGATGCAATTTTTGCAATTCAACTAGAACAACAATCCAGTAATTAAAGACCCATGACCTAAACCAAGGATAGCTCAAACTCTGGGCAGAGCCTGGCCTTCCCAGTAGTTTTAGCTGGCATTTAAGAACACCCAGCCAAATTCCTGTGTGCTCATAGTTTCTTGGCTAACAGCAGTGCCCACTTAGAAGCACCAGGGAATCTCTCTTGAGCACACTTATATCAAATTTGGGGGGAGTTTGACTCTCTAACACAAAACCAGAGCATTTATTCTAATATTTTTCGTCCTGAGATGGGACACTTAAGTCTGTTAATATGGGACTGACAGGAGGCATGGGGACATGGGGGTTTTTTATTGATATATCTTGGCTAACTAGGCACTGCTTCACTGCAAGGAATTCACAAAAGGAACCAGAGAAAAGGACATCTTTATTTAGGAAGCAGGCTCAGATTTCTTCAGGTTTTGTTTTTCCACTTTAAATAGTTGAGACCATTGAATTTCATTTGCAGAACAGAGCCAGGGCCAGGGGCTCCAGGACAGAGCCACCAGTGGGCAGGGCAGGGCAGCACCTCTGGGATGGCAGATTTGGGATGGGGCAAGAGCAGCTGTGCAAGGACAAATTGCAGCCTGAACAGGCAGTGAGAGCTGTGAGAGGAGCAGCTCTGCAGAGCCAGGGCAGGGCAGGAGGGGCTCAGGGACAGGGCTGAGATTCCCTGGCTGTGCCCAGGGAGGAGCTCTGGGATGCAGAGATGCACCTGGGGCTGTGCAGGACCCCACACTGGAGAGGGTGCATGGCCAGAGGGGCTGGGATCTCCTGGGCAGGACCTACAGAGAGAGGAGCCCAGGCTGGAGCAGGGTCCTGGCAGGACCCACAGAGAGAGGGGCCCAGGCTGGAGCAGGGCCCTGGCAGGACCCACAGAGAGAGGAGCCCAGGCTGGAGCTGGGTCCTGGCAGGACCCACAGAAAGGAGCCCAGGCTGGAGCAGGGTCCTGGCAGGACCCACAGAGAGGAGCCCAGGCTGGAGCAGGGTCCTGGCAGGACCCACAGAGAGAAGGGCCCAGGCTGGAGCTGGGTCCTGGCAGGAGCCACAGAGAGGAGCCCAGGCTGGAGCAGGGTCCTGGCAGGACCCACAGAGAGGGGCCCAGGCTGGAGCAGGGTCCTGGTAGGACCCACAGAGAGGGGCCCAGGCTGGAGCAGGGCCCTGGCAGGAGCCACAGAGAGAGGGGCCCAGGCTGGAGCAGGGTCCTGGCAGGACCCACAGAGAGAGGGGCCCAGGCTGGAGCTGGGTCCCGGCAGGACCCACAGAGAGGGGCCCAGGCTGGAGCAGGGCCCTGGCAGGGTTTGTGACCCAGCAGGGAGCCCAGGCTGGAGCAGGGTGTACCTGAAGGACTGCAGCCTCTGGAAGGGCCTCACCCTGGAGCAGTTGGTGAAGAACTGCAGCCCAGGGGAAGAACATTGCAGGAGTTCATGGAAGACCCTTTGGGAGGGCCCCCATGCTGGAACAGGGCAGAGTGTGAGGAGTCCACTGCCTGAGGAGGAAGATGCTTCACAAGCAATGTGTGATGAGCAGACTGAACCCCCATTCTCTGTCCCACTGTGCCATTCAGGGGACAGGAGAGAGAATTGAGGAGTAAAATTAAGCCTGGAAGGAAGAGAGGGATGGGTAGAAGGTGTTTTTAAGATTTAAGCTTATTTCTCATTCTCCTACTCTGATTGCTAATAAATTAAACTAATTTCCTCAAGCTGAGTCTGTTTTGCCCATGACAGTAATTGGCAAGTGACCTCTCCCTGCCCTTTTCTTGTCCCAGACTCAGCAGATTTTGTGTCCCCTGTCCAGCTGAGGAGGGTGGGACTGTGACAGGCACCTGCCAGCCCCACAGGAATCATTGGCTGTGGATAACAAATCCCTGGGGCTCCTTTGGCTGCAGCTGTGCCCAAAGCAGCGCTGTCCCCTGGCCATCAGAGGTGGGGACACAGATGCTCTGTGGGCACAGCACAGACACCCTGAACCTTTGTGGTGTCATTCACCAGCATGGCCTCTAAACTTCCTGTATATTTCCACGTTTTTCACATTCAAGGATTCTTCTGACCTCCCCTGTCATTCTCTGCCACCCCTCAAGAAGTGAAAGGAGTGCCTGGTGCAGGGCAGGAGCTGTGGGCACTCTGACAGTGCTGCTCTACTCTGCACATCTGTTTTTCTTCACTTTTGATGTGGTAAATTACCAATGAGTTTGCAATTCACCACAGAGCAATGGGAGCAGCCTCTGTCCTCATCTCAGTAAAGTATTTTGGGGAAAACACAGCAAAGGACATGGTATTAAATAAATATTCATTTCAATAAGAGGAAGAAGCTGATAAGGTCATTTCTTTCAAATTACATAAAGTCCTTTCTAGAATGTTTCCTCTTCCCAGTATAATTTTTCAGAATGTTCAGTGCTAATTTGACTATTCCAATCCATCTTTTCTTCTTTGTATTCAGAAGGAATTTCAGAGACATTCAGGGGTTATGCAAACATTCAGGAGCAGAAGATACTCTTTATTAGCATTGTGCCAGATATTGCAGGAAGCCAGAATGAGAAATTTAGGAGAGCCATGGAAATGAGAATTGCTCTAATTGAATAAGAGATTCATTGGCTTGCTAATTAGATTTGATCACTTGAGTATTTTATATTGTAGCTGTGTAAATGTCTTTTAAATACCTACCACATCTGACACAGGAACTTCAAAAGCATTATAAAAACAGTAGAATAAATCTGCAAAAAATGGTAAAGAAAAATAAATATCTTAGTTCTTTCATGTCTCAGCAAATAATTCTCACTCTGAAATGTCATTTTATTTAATTTTACAACACTCAAAACCACTTTAAAATAACATCTGTAATAATATTCAAAAAATAACTCAGATGATATTTTACTGTTACAGCTTGCAGTAATGTCTGAGTAACATCATACAAATTGCATTATAAATAGTTTCACCAGCACCAAAACAGAGAATTACATTTTACATAATTCACTGAAGCACATGGAATTTTGACTACAAAGGATTTTTTTTTCTTACACTTCTTATAGAGCTGATTTGGTATGCTTTAAATTGTAAAATGACTCAATTACATGGTCCCAACATAAGGCAACATGGAAAATACCTGAAACCAATGTGGGAGCAGCTAAGAATTACAAAATTGTACTAGTTAGTCACAGAATTTCTTCTACTGCTCAGTCTATTGAGGATTTTGAGCCTTATTTAATTCTGATTACAAGCAAGAGCTGACAAGTGAGGTCTTAGCCCAGGATTCAGAAACTCTGGTTTTGTGTGACCTTGGACAAGTTTCTCCATTCACAACATGGCATTAAAATGCTCCCTTCTATCTCCAAAGTCTGTCAGCTCTCAGGAGCTCCCTGCCACTATTTTTTCATAAAACAATTGGTACTTTGGGACTAAGATTAGAGCTGAGCTTGGTCAGAGTGAATGTGCAATCTTTTAACACAGGACACACTGATAAAATTGTTCTGGTGTTTAACAGAGGTAGGTGAATGATGCCCTTTGTGCTGCTGGAGAATGTACAAGGGACTTGCCCAGTGACAGAGGGTGCCTGACAGCTCCTGAGTCACAGTCCTGAGCTGCAGAGTGCTGAGGGCCTCCAGAAATGCATGATCCAACAGAAATGTAGTGCAGCTGTTATCATATTCAAGCCTCTATTCAGCACGGTAGTCAGGGGGAAATTCTTTCAGTAACTTCAGTGGGCACTGAAGAGGAAAAACTGGATTGCTTGGCACCCAAAATGGTATTCATGTGTCCTGCATGTTCAGTTTACTCAGCAGTTTCAGCACAAGATAAACATTCTAGCACAAAGCACGTGCACAAGCTTCATGAAAAAGAAGCATCATCAAAACTGCAAAGTAAAAACTGAAAAATACATCAGATACATCTCCTGCACTGCAGAGCTGAAAAGGCAGCTAGTAATAAGCTGAAGGAGAGAAGTATGTAGGCTGAGCATGGAGAGACTGGGGCTGTCCCCAGCAGTTAGTGAGAACATCTGGAAAACAGCTGGATCTTTCTCTTGCAGTGCACTCACCACTGCACTGCCCTGGAGAACTTCAGCATCACAGCCACCACAATCTGCTGGATTGCAGGATCCTGGAATGGTTTGGGCTGGGAAGGAGGTGAAATATCAGTTCCAACCACCAGGCCCTTGCCCAAACTCCCTCCCCAGCTCTCCTGGAGCCCCTTTAGGTGTTGGGAGAGGCTTTGAGGTCTCCCCAGAGCCTTTTCTTCTCCAGGCTGAAGAGCCCCAGCTCTCTGAGATCTCCAGAGCAGAGGGGCTGACTCCTCCTCTGCACTCACTCCAACAAGTCCACGTCCTTCTAAGAGCTCTCAGGAGAAAGCAAAATCTGGCCTGCAAGGTCACTTTGCTGAGACAACAGAAAAGAGAAAAGCAAGCAAGAGATCTGCCTTGTTCTAAGCAACCAATGGAGATGTCTGATGAGCTGCCAGCTGAAATTATTCTGGAAATACAAACACTGCAATGCACTCTCTTCTAAGGACACAAGAGTTTCCTAATTGACAACACCTGGAATGTTTTACTGATTTACCAGAGTCTTCGTGTTTTACAGCCACCCGTGAGGAAGCAGGCTCACAGCAGCTGACAAGACCCTCAGCCCTGCACTCTTATTGCCCCTGGTGAGCAGCTGGACCAAGTAACCTGAGTTATCAGGCTCTGCAGGGCTCAGTGGCTGCAAAGGCACCTGTTGCTCACAGAGCCTGCTCCCGCTGCCGTTTCAGACCCACCACTCTTGCTGCCAGCAGGAACACGGCCCCAGTGAGCACTTCTGCCACAAAGGAGATCCAGACCAGTGCCAGGGACCAGCCAAACCTGATGTCGATTTCCACCAGGAGATCCTTGCTCCTCAGCAGGCAAACAGCTTCTTGGAAGGCAGCAGCTGAATATGCAATATAGACACTGATCCCTGTCAGGGTAACGAGAGCTGGAAAGAGAAACATGTTCAGCTACTTAGCAGCCACTGAAGAAATTAAAAACAATCAGTTGGATGTGTCCTAGGGCCTCTTTGCCACTCCTTCCTATTCTAGCCAGGCCAGGTTTACAGATTATCTTTGAAACCTAGCTGAGGTTGGTTTCTTGGGCAATGAGGGTGAGAGGGAAGTAAAGGCAGGATTATCTGTGTCCACTGAGTAATATGTGTTCTCACGGTTAAAGATTGAACCACAACATCTGGCAGCAGCCCTCCCTCAATAAACATGTATTTTATAGATATCTAATGCGTGTGCAGCTCTGTTTTCAGAACTGGATTGTGATGTGGCCTGATTCCTCACTGCTGAGCACCATGGACAGTTGTCTCCCTGTGTGCAAGAAAGCCCACAGAGACCCAGACTCTTGCATTTCAGGTCACTGAATTGAGGCTGTTCCCTGACTATTGTCAGTTTTGAGTGTTTAATGTAAATTTGTTGGTTTTCACTATCACCTCTCACCAAGTGTTGTGCTGCCATGACTTCCATCACTGCCAAACACCTGAGTAAAAGACATCTCTGGGACAGACCAAAAATGAATTAATAAGGGCACTCAAACAAGGAGCCAGGTGTTTTCAGAATGAAAAGACTGTTCAAAAGATGGCAAATGTAGGGAATGGCACATCTGGAACAGGTACAAACTGCATCCTGAGCCTGGCATTCCTGTCAGTCAAAGGACAGGTTCTGATGGAAATCACCCTTTACTGGGTCAGCAGCAGAGAAGATGCAGTAAAAAGGCCCTGGATAAAAGGACTGCAGCCCAGGGAAAGTAAATACTGAAACACTTTCAGGACAAATAGTGGATTTGATTCTGAGAGAGAAAATTTTGGTATAGCTTCCTGTTAAATCACAGTAAGTCCTGATGAGCTGCCTTTCTGCCAGAAATATATGTTTGATTAGAGGCAAGCCAAGACAGAAAGAAGAATGTTGGGTTATCCATCATGAGTCCAAATTCACACTCATATTCCTGATTTTAACCATCATCTCATACCTGTACTTTATTCTGGTCCTCTGCAAGGAGAGGGGGGAAATTGCTTCATACCTTTTGTCAGCAGAAATGGAAAAGACTGATTTGTTGAGATTTTCAACAAGGTGCATTGAATTCTGTGCAAATTCCCTTGGGGAAGAAAAAAAAGGAAAAAAAAAAAAAGGGAAACTCTAGGATGTCCTGACATGTGGAGCATATCAGTTCTGAGGGTCTGAAAAACCCCACATTTTTGGAATGGCATCTCCAAACAGCTCTTTATGCTAAAACAGAACTACCTAACTAATACTCAACTTTGTGAATTTGAGTGTCCTACAAAACTGTTCTGTTCTGTAGGACACTCAAATTCAAAAAGGTGAATTTTGTGTCCAGCCAGAGCAGGATGTGGGGCTGGTCTCAGCCAAAGGCCACCCAGAGTCTGTTCATGTTCTCCTGGGGCACTGCACCAGACTCTCCTCCTCAGGCACCCCTCTCCTGGCACTGCCTCTGTGTTTCCTTTCCCTCTTTGCAGCCCCAAACAGCTCAGAAAGGCCCCTGCTCCACTCCCCAGTGGGATAATCATGCTTGTCACTTCACAGCCTTTCATCTTTCCCTGAATATCTGGAGCAGTTTTCCACCAGCCTTTTCAGTGAATACAGCTTTCTGCTGTTCTGATATTAGAACTTGCTCTTCTTTTTAGGAGACAATCATAATGGGGCAGGGTTGGTCTGTGTTAGAGCATTTCAGACTAAAAAGCTCAGTCAAGGCTTTGAGACAGCAGCATTTGCTTCCAGCAATCTCTTAGCATTTTCTTCTTAAAAATAGGACTGTGTGAGCAGTTGATGAGAGCCAATTCTGAGGATCCCCTTTTCTGTTGGGAAAAATTTCTGGTTTAAGTTACATTGTGAGACAGCACTGAAAATCTGTTTGGAACAGAAGATGCAGATTTAAACACAGTTTTCCTACTTTGACAGAACATTTTTAGGGTTTTTAATTCATAAATTACTTTCTAAAACACAGTGGGTTTGGATACAGCAGCAAAGAAAAAATAAAAAGAAGTGTAAAAGCTTCAAATGGAAATGTTACACTCCAACTAAAATAACTTTTGGGGGTTTCCTTTTGTGACCTACAGTTTGGGGACACCAGTCTAGACCAAAACTAGCAGTGAGGCTAAGCCAGGAATGCCTAAAAAGTGCCTTTTCAGGAATTCAATGCAAATGCCTTCTTAAAAACATCAGTTTTCTTAACAGCTGCAAAATCTGTGCAACCCTAAGATTTAGTAATTCCACAGTCTCTTTTCCATCACCCCATTAGCCTGCCTGCAAAGGATTTGTGTCCCATGCTGAGAAGTTATTGACTCTTTAGTGTTAATGGGCACAGCACACATGGATTGCTCAAAGGGTGACTCACTCCCCAAGGAGGGATATTTGCCTTTCCTCTGTAGCTCCATTCCAGAGCCAGGACCCCAGCAGACACCAGGGGAATGAACACCAGCATTATTCTGAAAGCAAATTCTTGCTTTCATTCCCTGGGATACAAAGTGATGTTTCCCAGATACAACCCTCTTGTTATCTTAAAGAGTTAGGCCAGGAGTTTGATTTAGTACCTCCAAAAAGGAAAAGGAGTCCAGTCATTAGGAGCAGCAGGTAGGCCCTGGCAAGAATACTGATGAATCCAGTCATTCCTCCAAAAATCATCAGTATCAGGCTGAGGGGCATCAGGATGACAAATGTTCCATGCATGTCTGGAGAAAAATGAAGAATGTTAATATTGTAATATTTTATTATGGTGTCAGTGCATGTACCAATAATTATTAAGTGCAGAGCCCCTGATCAGAATCAAAGCCTCGTTCTGTGCTGCACAAACCAGAAATTGGACAAGCCCTTGGGTTTTCAGTGTAAATCAGCAGGACAAACATATGGTATGGAGGAAAAGGTGACAGGCAGAACAAACCCTGCCAGGGTCACAGCCTGTGCTTCAAGCAGAGACCACAGCTACAGAGGATATGTCTGCACAGATACATAGGAGCAATCAAACTGTCCCCAGCCCTTGAGCCAGCTGATATCAGGTGATGCATCCCAGGTAGGCTCTGGCAACCCTAATGAAAAGCAGGCCTGTTATGTGAAAAACACTGTTCTGTGTGGGAGGTGAGATCCAGCCATGCTTTCATTAAAGGTTTCTCTCCTTTAAGTCACGTGTCCTCTGCTGCACTGATGTAGCAAATTGTTGACCTTTTCCTTTGTTGCAGCTGACCATCAACTAGAGGGAAATTTTCCAATTTTCCCATCCAGCTCTGATTCTGTCTGTCAGTTTTCTACAGCAGCTTCACTAAGTGCATTAACCTATCCTGCTTGCTTCCTCCCATGCTAAATGTTTTACATTAGTCTTTCTTGGTCCCTATAACATTTTAATAGCTGTGTAAACAGAAGGTTGCTATGTATTTTTTCATATCACCCTGGTTTTTTCCATCATAAACCATTACTGTGTCGTTGTTCCCTCTGATGTAATCTATCCACAACATTCAACCCAACCTTATTTTAGAATAATAACCCAAAAAAAAGTAATTCCAGTATCATTTGTTGGTAAAGTGCAGAGCATCTGAGAGTAAAGTGCAGAGTATCTGAGAAAAGAAAATGTAAAATCCATATTCTGATGAGGTCTAGGCTTCATTGTCTCATTTAATTTTACAGGGGAACAATACACCATTAGCTTAGGAAAAGGAATCACCTAAGAGCTCACAGTTGGTGTGTGATCAAATGATCAATTTTTTCAAGTCACTGTGACTGCCCATGGAATTGGAGCTGCTGCATCTGCCCCTGGCTAAGGATCCAGCTCATCCTCTGCAGCAGCATTACAAAGATCAGACACAATTGTGTGCATGTCTCTGTTCAGTTCCAGAAGCCTGGAAGGTTAGGAAGGGTCTTCATGGCCTCAAGGCAGACACTGCTGATGTTTGTACTTGAGGAGCATGTGCTTTCCAGACATTGTTTTGTGTAGCACAGAACATGCTAACAAAAAACCAAAAAAAATGGCAAATGACAAAGTTTTGGGAGGTAACTTTTTTTTTGTTTTTTTTTTCTGCCTCTGGTACTATATTTTCATATTCAGTGCCCCATATGCTGACGTCAGGACCAGCTGATGCTCAGAAACCATGGATTCAACATTCTGCAGTGAAGAGAGCATTTTCCCTCTGATTCTAAAGCTGAGGACACTCCCTGGGCCTTCCTTCAGCAAAACCAGCCATGGCTGCTGTTCCTGGCCAACAAACATCTAAAACAATTCTCAGTGCTAACAGCCAGATCAATCTTCAGCTCTTCAGCAGAATGTCAAAACTGCCTGCAAATCTTAGCTGGACTCCAAGATGAGAAATAGCCATGGAACTCAGCTCAGGAGTTTCATGTGGTCAGAGATGGTTGGGGATGTGATGAGACACGGTGTGACAGAGCAGAGACTGGGCACCCAAATCCGTTCTCCTATTCCAGAGAGGCAGCAGCAACAGGAGGCTGCTCTTCAGCCACATCTGAGCTTGCTGAGCGTTATTTGGTCTCATTTTTGATTATTCCCCACCATTCTGACATCCATGTGTCATCGTAGCTTTGGTCTTGCAGTAAAAGGAGAAAAAGCATTTGGAGGATGCAATTAGCATTTGGGAAGTATGAGTGTAAGAATGGTGCAAGTCTGTCCTCAGAGCTGGCCTTGCTGAGAGACAACAAACATAGCCAAGCTCATGGCTGGCTCTCTGCCCTGTGATTTCCTCAGCAGTCCAAGTCCCTGCCAACCAACTCCACCTCAGGACAGCAGCACTGATTTGCCATTTCTTTGACTTCTCTTGTCATGGTGTGGCTTCAGCTGCTGCAAGCTGAGCCAGGACACGTGGGTGAGGAAAACACACTCTGAATGGAACTTTGTGAAGGAAAGGGAGAGGAAAACTGTACCAGAGCATCCTTGGGAGTTTCCTAGATTACATTAATCATCTGGGACAGTTGCAATATCAGAATAACTCTGATTTTTGTGCCCTCTTCAGTGAAAATATAGGGTTTAGGGATAGCTCAGCTGAAACCCACAAACCTCACTGTGACAGAACCTTACTTTTCCTACCCACAGCTGGAATCACACTCCTCATTAATCACTGGCAGCTTTTTAGAAATCAAATATTTAGTGAATTCTATTTGGTTAAATAGTACTTTTATAATCTCCAGTGTTCTAGTTCAATATCTAATACTCATTTGTACTATGAAATCTGAAACTGCCTTGGAAACTTATTCTAAAATGCTGCCATGGAAACCACTCAGGAATCTGAATTCATGCCATCTGGCATATAATATTATGCCATTATATTCCTTGATTAGAGGAACAGAATTAGTTTATAGAAGAAAATGACTTAAAATATCTTTACTGTGTTTCTGTCTTCAATAATCATCTGTGAAAGAAGTTAAAACATTCATTTTGCAGTCATTTTAGTGCTTTTCCAGTTTCTGTTGAAATACACATTTATGCATTATGTATTAAACATATAAGTGTCTTCATATTGATGAAATTGCTCTAGTATTGGAAAAAAAACCACCCTAAGCATTTTGCACAAGAAGAGGCATGTGCTCTTTCCTGTAAAACAGAATTCAGTTTCCCACATCTATTTCTCAACACCTGAGCCCCCTGTTAGGCCAACATGAAAGATACAATGGCTTAATCTTGGAAATACTGAAACAAACTCATAAACTTTTAAAAAACACTCTCTTCTTTTGAAGCAAAAAGAATCAAATTGCTTAATCATGGTTACTGAAGTCTTACATTAGCCAGCCAAGGCTCTTTTACTAGAGCTCTGGCCAAATATGTGTAAGAAGGACATCTGCAGTGTGAGTCCAGAACTGAGAATTTGGCAGGCATCTCTAAATTACCACCCAACACAGTTGTTGAGGAGTTGTTTGTGAGAGAAATCTGTGGAATGAAATAGAAACACTGAGGGTCAGAAGTAACCAAGTGCAAGCCCAGCAGTTTTGTTAATCATCTCCTGTTAACATCCTGCAGCTTAATTGCTTCAAACTAACTTTGGATTTGTTTGTACAGCTTATAATAGCAAATAGTGCCTAGAAATCTGTAATATCACCTCATCAGAAATACTCCAAATGGCAGTGGCTCAGAAGAGCTTAATTAAGGGCCTGTTTGTGTTACCCAGCAGTAACCAAAGAGCCAGTTAGGAAGACAAAAGCCTCCAGCTGAAATAGACTCATGGCAGTTGCTAAAAACAACGGGGCTGCTCCAGTAAGGCCTGGCAAAGCCAGGAAGAGAAAGTGCACAGAGAAAGTCTGACCTGCTTGCTAGGAAAAAAAGCAAGGAAACAACTTAGGAAACCAATGAACAACTGAAAGAGCTTGTCTGTGGCTAAATGTGAGTCTTCTTGGCTTGGGCCACAGGGCAGGAAGGCTGGATTCCCTCCTGTTCAACAGAGAAAAGGTGATGGAGGAGGATTGCTCACAGAGCTAGGGGTCTCCAGGATGATTAGCCAGGCTCTGATCTGTGTGTTACATGTTTTGGCTTCTTGCTTTTCTCAAAAAATCTCTGAGCTGAACAGGAAGACCAATTGCAGGCAGCAGAAATAAAATGCTGCTAGAGCTGGAGCAGGTGGCACTGACAAAACTTGCAGTAGCAGGAATGGGCAGAATGATGGATGTGAGCAATGCACCGTGGCTCACATTCTGCTGCTGGGCTACCAGTGAATCTGAAAATGAGAATATTCATCAGAATTTGTCACTGGTTAGGCCTCAGCTGCAGTTATCTCGGATTTCTGTATATATTTACTGTGATATCTGCAGTAAGTACTGAAGCAGATGTCCTCTGGCCCCTCTCTGAAGGAACAGTGCACTGTTGCTCAGAAACAGGTACACACCTACCAGACCAATAAAGCCAGAATTTCTGTGTGCATCATCTGGGTCTCATTTCACTTGGCCTCTGAAATGGCTCCTGCTCCAGCCCCAGCTGTTTCCTTCTGGTAGCTTAAAACCAAAAGAAAATTTGCAAAGAACTGTAAATCCCTCAGGAAAAAAAGTCACAGTGGCCAAAGCAAAGAGCATTCTTTCCAGCATTATAAACTGCAACTCAGTAAATATGGAGCAGGGTAAAGTGTGAAAGCAGCTGGTGCATGACTATTACAGGGTCCACATGCTGTGAGGAAATCCAGACAAGTTTATCTCTACTATTAAACCCATTTTGTTGAGGAAGAAACCAAGGCAGCTGTTACATTAAAACAACTGAGGTATCAGAGCTGCCTCTGCTGCAAAGATCATTTCCCTGCAGGAAGCACGAACCTGAGTGCAGCCTGATGGTTCCAGTTACATTCGTGTCTCAAACAGAAAAAATAAAAATTCTCTGGGGAAAATACTTTAAGCAGTTGTGCATGGGCAGCTGCACGCTCCTGTCTTGGCTTTAGAACAGGAAAAACAATATGGGTGGAAACCACATACATTAAATACTCATTTCTGGATGGGTCAGGAATAGAGGAGAGACTAAAAATGGACCTGTAAAAGGAAATCAATCACTGGCCATGTTGTTCAAATCTCTGACAAAAAATCAGGATTGCCAGAGGCTTAATCTTACCTTGTAGGTACCTAATGGAGATGGTTTGTGTGTCACACACAGACAGTAAGAAAGAACAGCTGTTCCTCTCACATTATTTCTTATAACTCCAGCCCCAGCTCTGCAGGGCTGGTGGGACCCTGCAGCAGCTCAAGTGCAAAGCTGAGATTCAAGAGAAATTGTCTGGTTTTGAATAGGAATATTTACAATATTTTTCATTTTGCAAGAATTACACTGGTGCTGCCTTCAGCTAAATCTGTACTGGCATTTATTTATTATTAACAACATAGGCTTTGGTAAATGGAAAATATTTATATGACAAAAAGGTCTAAGAGCAACTTTTCACCAATGCAACGACTTGAGGTTTCTTGCTTGGGTTTTTCTTTTCTTTTAAGAAATTATTTTTGAAAGCTCAAACTCTTGGGGAAAAGGTTTCAGCTGATTAAGCACTGCCATTCCTTCTATTCTCTGTGTGATCCTCAATATCTAGATCTGATTTTGGATGTTACATTTCTGCTACTGGAAAATGGCAAAGCTGCTCAGAGCTCGATGCAGCTGCCTTTGAAGTCAGTGGCATCCTTATTTTGTCATTTAGAGAGAGATAGATTCAGCTCACCATGAAAAATGTTGCTCTTGCTGCTTGTCTGCCATGGCTGGCACAGGAGAACACATGGCAAGGCAAAATAACAGAGGTGTCTTTGCTGACAAATTTAAATTCTAAGGGGAATTTTCAGAGGGCTATCTTTAATCCTAGTAGTCATCAAGACACTCTGATAACTGTCTAAATTACAAAAAATGATAGTGTCATCTTATTCCTGTTTGGGCCAGAGGAAAATTTACATCTCCAGTGAAAATAATTTTATTAATGCAGAACTTTCAGAAAAGTTAGTGGTAGGGAGCTGAGTGGTATTTTTCTTTAGACAGTGGCTGATTTTTTAAACAAATAACCAGGTCATAGTGTAATCTGTAATAGGGAAATATTTATCCATTGTGGGTTTGAGGGGAGGGAGGGTATACACTGCAGTTCAGCTGGGGGGAGTGGTAAGAGAAGAAAGGGAAGGCTAATGAAGAGGAGAGAGTGTTTGTGCCCAACCCTTTGGAGGAGCAGCTCAAGAGCACTCCTGTGATGTGAAAATACACCACAGTCCCAGGCCCAGCAAGCCCTAGGTTGATTGCCTGGGAAATATTGCTGCTAGCACAGGGTTTTAACTCGGGCACCCAATTATTTTAATTTGCCAGGAGCTCAATTTGAAGTACACAATAAGCTAAAAGGAATCTGCTGGGATGAATAGGAGAGATATTGGAAATGTGGAGGAAGAGTCCACGGAGGCTTTTCATTCTCTAATGAAGGGTTTGTCTTCTGGCAGTGGCCAGCACTTCTGTTTCCACTTAGGCCCAGCTCTCTGCACTCACATACAGACTTTCTCCAGCCTCTTTGCACTTGTGTCTTGTTCATTCATGCCAGGAAGTGCATTCAGACTCTGGAGAATGAGAGATGTGACCAATGTGTGACTTGAGTGCCTACTTTAGGAGACAGTCCTTTAAAGTCTTTTTAGGAATAATCAGAAAGAAACAGGTTTGATGCTGCCAGAGCACATGAAATTCAGTGCCAATCAAACACTGAGAAATATGAGTGTACAGCTAGATGGAATGAGATTAATCCCATGTGACTGTGCCTCACAGACACCTTCACAGGCACACAGAGAGAAAAATGTCCTTTTTGTGAACCAGTTAAAGCTGTGCAATTAGCTTGTTTGCCACATATTAGAGCTGATGTAGAAACTGCTGTAACTACACTGCAATCCATGATCACAGAATTTCCCTCCAAAATTCTTGTCAAAATGTGTTGTAGATGAAGATGGTTTGCCATGATCTGCCTAAATATGATTCAGTGGCTACAGTCAGAAACATTTAAGAGAGAAGAGTAAAGCTGATGTAGAAGGTACTATCTCAGGCCCTGATGAATCTAGATGTCACTTAGAAATATCTGTATTTCCTAGGAGAAAGAAGTACTGACATGGTACTTTCTATGTTCAGCTGCTACTGCTGAGGATCTGTGGCCTCACCACACTGAAACTGCATTGAAGCTGAGCAAAAAAAAATCAAAAAGTTATCTCAGTAGGGCATTCCAATCAAACCTAGCAGGTTCTTTCAATTGAAGTATCTTTGATTTCTTCTCTCACACTTTTAGGCAGACTATGCCTGTTTATAATAAAATATGCAAGTGTCTTTGCAGTCCAGAAGTGTTTTTCCAGGAGCATAAAAATAGTACTTGATGTGAAAGTGAGAGAAAAAAATTCTCCAAGGCCCCAAAGAGTCTGTAAACATCATTATTAATACAATTTTTATTCATATCCACTATTTTCATACACTTCATGACTCACAAAGAGCCATCTTTTGTTTCCAAGCCAACATCATTTGTATAACCAAAAGAGCACTGCTTTTTGGGTTTGTTTTGCTATTTAACTGAAGAGCTGCAATCTCTCACCTGAGAAAAATAACCTTTTGCAAATGTGCACCCAGCTTTTGAAAAGCAAATGGTTTCATCCCAAAATGTTGGGCCAACATAACAGTGGAGGTGCTGGCACATAAAACATGATCAGGCAGGCTCAGTTAATGCTGACCCCTCAAAGGCTCAAGTGATCACCTCCACTGACTTCAGAATCGTTGAGCAGCTACAGCCCTCTGCTTTGAGCATGGAAGATTAGAAAATTGGCCCTTCCTATTTGAAAGCACAGAGAGACATGCTGGGCTGTCAGTCCTGAGCCTGCTGATGTGTTTAAATGCTGGTCTGTAAGTCCTGAGCCTGCTGATGTGTTTAAATGCTGGTCTGTAAGTCCTGAACCTGCTGATGTGTTTAAATGCTGGTCTGTCAGTCCTGAACCTGCTGCTGTGTTTAAATGCTGGTCTGTAAGTCCTGAGCCTGCTGATGTGTTTAAATGCTGGGCTGTCAGTCCTGAGCCTGCTGATGTGTTTAAATGCTGGGCTGTCAGTCCTGAGCCTGCTGATGTGTTTAAATGCTGGTCTGTAAGTCCTGAATCTGCTGATGTGTTTAAATGCTGGGCTGTCAGTCCTGAGCCTGCTGCTGTGTTTGTGTGGCTGCTTCAGGAGCTCACTGGGCTCTGACTCCTACTGGAGTTTCCCAGGACAGCTGTGACACAGCCCCAGCACCACCAGATGCTGCTCCAAGAAACTAAAGACCCTTGGAGCCCCTCTGGAGCCCAGGGAATGGCTGGTTTTGAGGACAAGAGTTCCATTTTAGGAAACAGGACAAATGCTTGTATTTGAGTCAGGGAGAAGAAGAGAGTAAATAAAAAAATTGTAAATAGCAAGCCCATACACAAGGGTGTGTGAAGATTGTGCCAAATATATGATGCAAAGATGGTCAATCATCTTCTAGGAGATGCCTGTAAGCATTTGAAAATGTTCAGTTTGGACTTTTTGAAAACATTCTGGCATTGACAAATGAATCTAAAGGAAAAGAGGAAAATATATTAGAAGCCTAATGTTTTTGAACACGATGTTCTTCAAAGACTTTGAACACTGCTTTTGGTCATTGATTTATTTTCTTAAATTCTCCCATACTTAAGTCTTTTATCAATGCCAGAAATCCCACTGAAATGCTAGAAAAGTAGCTGTGTTAAAGATTAGTTTAAATGTGTTCTTAAGCATTTTCAGTGATCAGACTCCCTTGAGGTGATTGTGAACACTTTTTGCCTTTTATCTTTAGCAATTGTGTACCTTCCTGTGCCATTCCAGTCAGAGGTTTAGCTCCTGTGGAAGAAATTAGCTGAACTTGTCACCAAATGGATGGTTATTTCAACAGTAAACACACTTAAAGATCACAGACAGTGACAGATATTGTACAGAAGCAGAGTCAAAACACTTTCTCAGTGAATTCCCCCTCTGAATCAGAAATGAGTCCTTGTAAGTGGCATGGGAGGGAGGGAAGGATGGATGGAAATGTAAAATAATATAAAAGCTACTCACACAAAAGCTGTCTGTGTGACTCGGTGATGTTCGCATTCTCGTGCCAGAAGGGGTTTATCAAAGGGTAACATTCACTCCTCACTATAGGAGAAAAAGAGGGGAAATTATACTCTTATATCAGTTTGCTATATATACATTTGGTTTTTTGCATGTACATATAATCATTATAATACTACTGCTTCTAAACCAGCCATTCCTAGGTAGGGAAGGAAATGAGAGGATTTTTAGCATGCAGCATCAGCTGCTCCCATGGGGCCTGACCACTGGAGTCAACAGGGAAACATCTGCTCATTGCAGCGGGGCTCAGGGCACAGCAAAGAGAGAATTCCTGCAACCTGCTCCTTCTCCCTGCTCCTCTGGAAACATCCTTTCTTGCCTAGGGCAAGCATTGCTTACTCCTGGCTTTTTAGAGTGCAATCAAAGCCAAAAGTTAAATGCCTAGCAAATAAATTACCGACATGGGGAAAATCCTATATATTGATCTATAGGATTATAATAATTCTGTAGAATGATACATAATAATACTTATATTTAAATTAATTGTATTGTTTATGTAAATAAACTAGATAGTGTTTGTATTTTATTTGATATGTTATTATTTATAATTTTAATGGCTTTAACCCAGAACTTTCGCCCCTTAATTTCCTGAGCCAAATGAAAAGACATCTCCTTCCTTCTAAATGGTTAAGGTTTATTAGATTATCTTGAATTAAAAGTTAATGTAAAATCAGGTTACAGTAGCAGAAAATTCTCTCTCCCCATGTCTCCTTGGGCAAGTGACACGGGCGGTACTGACAAGGCACTGCCCACGGGTCCGGGGCACGGCCGGGGAGCGCCCGTCCTTGAACCAGGGAGAGCCGGAGCTCCGCGGGCAGCGGGCACTGCCCCCGGGCCGGACACCGCATCCCTATCCTGTATCCTGCATCCTCATCCCGCCTCCCCATCCCGCATCCCCATCCTGCATCCCCATCCTGCATCCTCATCCCGCCTCTCCATCCTGCATCCCCATCCCGCATCCCCATCCTGCATCCTGCATCCCCATCCTGCATCCTCATCCCGCCTCTCCATCCTGCATCCCCATCCCGCATCCCCATCCCCGCATCCCCATCCCGCCTCCCCATCCCGCATCCCCATCCCGCATCCCCATCCCGCATCCCCATCCCGCCTCCCCATCCCGCATCCCCATCCCGCATCCCCATCCCGCATCCCCATCCCGCATCCCCATCCTGCATCTCCATCCCGCCTCCCCATCCCGCATCCCCATCCCACCTCCCATTCCTGCATCCCCATCCTGCATCCCCATCCTGCATCCCCATCCCGCATCCCCATCCTGCACCCCCATCCCGGATCCCCATCCCCGCATCCCCATCCCGCATTCCCATCCTGCATCCCCATCCCGGATCCCCACCCCACATCCCCATCCCGCATCTCCATCCCGCATCCCCATCCTGCATCCCCATCCCCGCATCCCCACAGCCGGACCCCCGTAGATGGACCCCGAACCAAGACCCCTGCAGCTGCCTCCCCGCAGCCTGATCCTCAGCCGGACCCCGCATCCCCGCAGCCGGACAGAGCCCGCATCCCCGCACGCCGAGCTCGCATGCGGAGCGCTGCGCTGCCCCGAGCACTCACCGCGGCAGGTCCGCCAGAGCCCCGAGTGCGAGCTGAGCGCGTCCGTGCCGTTCTGGGACGCCTCCAGCTTGGAGGCATCGATGATGTACCAGAAGTCGGTGGCGATGGCCACCACGAGGAAGATGAAGCTCGAAAGTCCCACCAGGGCCACGAAGAGGGAGAGCGCGCCCAAGTTAACCCTCATGGTGCCGCCGCCGCCGCCGCGCCCCGCCCGGCCCCGCGGCCGCGCAGGTAGCGCGCCCCGAGCCCCGCCCCGGCTGCTCCGCGCCCCGCGGGCGGAACGGGCACCCCACGGGAGGAACGGGCACCCCACGGGCGGAACGGGCACCCTGCGGGCGGAACGGGCACCCCACGGGAGGAACGGGCACCCCACGGGCGGAACGGGCACCCCACGGGAGGAACGGGCACCCCGCGGGAGGAACGGGCACCCCGCGGGAGGAACGGGCACCCCGCAGGCAGAACGGGCACCCCACGGGCGGAACGGGCACCCCGCAGGAGGAACGGGCACCCCACGGGCAGAACGGGCACCCCGCAGGCAGAACGGGCACCCCGCGGGAGGAACGGGCACCCCGCGGGCGGAACGGGCACCCCGCAGGAGGAACGGGCACCCCACGGGAGGAACGGGCACCCCACGGGAGGAACGGGCACCCCAAGGGCGGAACGGACACCGCCCGGGGGAGGAACCCCCCGGAACGGGCACCCCGCGGGAGGAACCCCCCGGAACGGGCGCCCCGCGGGCAGAACGGGCACCCCGCGGGAGGAACCCCCCGGAACGGGCGCCCCGCGGCCGCCGCCGGCCCGGCCCGACCCACGGAGACCCCGCCGCCCCCCGGCCGGCAGCCCCGGCCCCGGGCGAGCCCCGCGGTGCGGAGCGCGGGGTCGGGCGTGCAGCGCTGCTCACGGAAAGGGACAGAGTGTCAAAAGCACGGGCACGGGCATCCCCATGGCAGCCTCGGGATGGGCTCACCTCGGAGGGGAGAAAGCTCCTGCATTCCAAACAGCAAATTCCCCTCCCTGCCTGTGAGGGGAGGAGGAAGCAGAGCCGAGGTTTGGGGAGCAGAAACAGAGTTTGTGTTCCTGCTTTCTGGCAACATTTCTGGTATATTTACAAGAGATTCCCTCTTGTTCTGTGCCTTCCAGCTGCCGTCCTCAAAAGGCCAGTTCTAACCTAATTTGAAACGGGGTCTGAGAGAAGGCAGTAGAGTGGCATTTACTACCTGGTGCAGTGATGTCTGCACCCTGCTCGGGATCATGTTCCTGTTAGAATGTCACCGATGGAGGGAAGGACACACGGTCCCTCTCCAGAAACTATAGTTCCTGAGGCATTCATGTGTGAGCCCTAAAGGCACACTTCACCCAGCCTCCTGCTCCTCCTCAGCCCACTGAAATCTGTTGAGTAACAAAGTGTATTTCAGTAATAGAACCTTGTTTTCAAACCCACAGAGGATTTACTCTGGTGTTTTACTGTGTCTCTTCACTGGCATAAAGATACTGTGCAGGTAGGGTCAACGGGGCATCTTGTTTTTTTCCTTGTAATTCACTTCAGGCCTTCCAGGGAATTGCTAAGTAACTCTGAGTAATTAAAAAAGTCATTCTCATTTATTTTCTGGCATGGACACTGGGCAGAATGTGTGACATCATTACCCATCCATGGCAACAAGCTATCGTGAACTAGTAGGGCTTCAGCAGTAGGATGAGTTAAAAGGAACATTTTCCTTGAGAGAGAGCGTTTAAATAAACACAGTAACCATCAACGCTACAGACCACATTTTGCTCTGCATCAAAACTACTGGAAGTTGTATATGGCTGGGAATATAATAGTGTCTATATTTAGGAATACACTGTTAAGCAGCCACGGCATCATTCTGAGCTCTAGCCATCTATTTCTCACATCTCCAAGTTGGATCTGTAATCTGTGAAAATGCCTCTGTAGTTCCACAAGTCAGGCAGCTGCTACCTCCTTGTAATTGCAATGTTGGGTGATACAAAGTTAATGAAGGAAGCAAAGTGAAATGTTTTGTTAAACTAACTAATGCAGTGAGACAAAATGAGCAGGCCTTGGGGCACTGGGATCCCAAGCTTGTCTCTTTTTTTCCAACTACATTTGCAGGGTCACTTGAAAGTTTAAATTAGCCCCACAAATACCATGTCTTAGAAGTTTTATCAGTTCTCATAAATCTGAGCACAAATTCAGAGCACTCATACACCTGAATCATCACTCCCCTGCAATGATCTGCCACTGTCAGCTCCCAGTTAAATCCAAGGGAAAGCAAAGGGTATAGCACTGGAGGAACATTTAACCCAGTTGGGTACAAGCTGTTAATCAGGTATGAGATGCTTATCAGTGGTACTCTGTGTCTTGGAGAGGTTTTGTTCTAATCTTGGGGCCCACGAAGTTTGTACATGTGCTTATTTTTAGAAACATTATTAAATAATCTATTTTAGCCATCAAGATGTGTGGAGGTCCTTGTAGACTCTGTCTAGACTAACTTTACAGTAAACCTAAGTTAGAACATACTAATCCCAGGTCCTTTTTTTGTCACCAGACTGATGACAAACATTTATATAAAGAGTAAATCAACTCAACATAAAGGTTTCATTTCCACATCACCATAATTTTTTCAGGCATTTATTCCTAAAACATATTATTATGCTAGGGAACAAATAATTCCTGTAAAGTCAGAAAACTAAAAACACAGTTAACAAAACAATTTCAGGTATTCATAGGGAAATGTTTATAATGAAAGGAAAAAGCCAGTAGTGCAAATTAGTTTCTCTAGAGACTCAGTTTCAATTTCCTGAGGTCTTTGAATGTTAAATTAGGATCTTTAGCATTAAAGATTTACATTTTTAATCTAGGCTTCGCTCTATGGAGAAGGAACACTTTGCTTTGCATAGACAAGGTGTTGGCTGCATCTGCCAAAGTCAATCTGCTGCTCAGAATAACAAATTCAGAATATACTCTCAAAGTTGCAGTCAATTATTAATCCCCAGAGTGTGATGCAGCAAAATTATCAGTCTCTTCAGCCTGAGCATGGCAAAGCTTGTGTCAGTAACTTTTACCCTCTCTGTTCTGCTTGCAGGGTTGCCTGGGTGCTGGAGGATTCAGGGGGCATTGTGCTCTGGGAATCACCAGCTTTGCTTCCCAGGACTTTTCCTGGGTAAAATTCATCTCTAGGGCAGTTCCTTCTCAACTGCTCTGAACCTGTGCTGGTCAGGTGCAGCAGAATCCCACTGAATTCCTCAACTTTCTCCAGTGTTTCTTTATTTCATATCCTCTGCCCTGTCTGTATTTGTGAAGAGGTGACTGCATTACTGGAAGTGAGATTGTTTGTAAACTGAAGGAGGGAGGGATTCCCACAGTGTTTACCCTCCTGACTGTAGGAAAGCCAGCCAGTGCAAGTGTGACAAAGACTGTAATTAATTGCTGCCATGGCAACAAGCACAATCAACACACCTAATTTCATTCACAATCCTTTTCCAGGAAATATATTTTTTTTTCTCCTGTTTTTGTTGTTGTTGTTGTTGTTGTTGAATAAAGAATTAAATTCAAATGCAGTTTTACCATTCAGCCTTCCAGTAAAGCTAATGGGATTCTGGAGTTTATTGTTCTTTTAAACTTACCACAACTACTTCCCCTGTGGCTTGAAAGAGAAAAGCTGTTAGACAATGTACTCTATTACAATTTTCAGATTCACTGCCCTTGGAAATTAGTAACTATTGCTGGTTGATCTGAGGTTTGGCTATTCCTTCTCAGATTTAATATTTTCATCATGCACTCATACACATCCAGTTTTGAAGAGTCACAACCTACAATGAACTTTAAAAAAGACTGACCAGTCACAGTTTATCTCTGATGAGAGACTACCAGACACAGTGTCCTGACTCTTACTCATTATTACCTGATCTGCCAAAAGAACCCCATGGAGTGTCAGCACATGACTCTGAATTCAAAGGGAATTGCAGAAGGAACATACCAGAAGCAACCAGCACAGCCAACTCCTTGGTACTTGATCAATGGATGAAACTGGCCCAGTTCATCATTTCAAACAAGCCATTAAAGCTTGGTAAAGTTGTCTGGCACGTGAGGTAAATTTAAACAAATTCCCAGGTCACATGGCTGTGAGGAAGACAGGAAATGCAACTTGGGTGCATCCTTAAGAAAGAGGCACACCTGGGGGATTTGCTGCCGAAGCCCTCTCGTGTGTGGTACAGAAACTGCAGCTCCCTAAACAATTTTCATTATCACCCACATTATAACATCTGTAGCCACAGATCTTCTGCAGCCACGAGATATTCCTGCTCTGCCCAAATATTATGCATATGTGAAATGAGGTATCAGAATTTCTTGGAAAAGCAATTGCAGCAGCTCCATTTCTCATGTAATGTACCTTTGTGTTTAAAAGTCCCCATGTAATGCAGCTTTTTAGCTACTCCTCTAATTATACTAAGCCTGTGTACCAGTAAGTGCCTCTTGCTGCAGACTGGTGAGATTTTGTGACAAATATAATCTGCTTTGCCTGCTTGGTACTCCATAGCAGTGAGGAACATGCCAGCAGAGAGAGACACTGCAGTAATAATTTATGTGGCAGTGTATCACCAGAGGAAGTAAAATAATGTTCTGCTCTTTCACAGGAGACAGATAAAAGGAGGTCAAATCTCCAAAGCATTTTTGTCAGATATTCATCCAATAAAATTCCCCACAGAAACTGCAACAAGATATGTGAATGGCTTCTGTGCTTTCCATTTCATTGCCACTCAAAACTCTTGACTGTTTTGAGGGAAACAGGGAAAGATTATTTCATTCTTTTAATAATTATTTTAATAATTCTTAGCCTTTGTTGAGGAAGGCAGATGATGAGACATTTAGAAATAGATACAGAATATAAATTACATTCCAAGGTTTTTTTATTCATTGACTAATACTTCCTACTACTCAAGAAAAATACAAGGATCATCTTTAGCAATTGACATTAGCATCACATGACTAATAATTAATATATAAATGCCCACTTTTGAACAAGATCCCCCTGCTGAAAGATAAAACATCTTCAGCATCCCCTGCAGACTTGCCAAGGAGATGAACCAGGACGCAGATGGGAGTTTGGAGCACACCTCTGTCTGTCTGTGATTTTGCACAGGAGGCTGGTCAGCGTGTCCAGCTGCTGATGTGTCCTGTCCCCACACACCACTGCACCCTCTGGGCTGGCCACACAGCCCGGGGCCAGACCCTGCAGCTCTCACTGCAGACGAGCTCAGCTGGGAAACGACTGCCGAGGACACCATGGTCCAACATGTAGATACCAAAATCTGGTGATCTAACTCCTAGGCAAATTTCTGTTGTTAAAGCCTCCCAAAGACTCTGGTTATGATGTTTCCACTCGGTGATTAACTCAGTCTTGTTTATTTCACCTGGTTTATACGGAGTTAAAAAGTCTTCAGAATTAAGCAACTAAACCCCCAATTCCCTAAACAAGTGAACAGCTGTTGCTCCAGCTAATCTTACAGTGGTACTGGAATTCTGACATTATCTGGACTAAGGCAGAAACGCCTATTTGCCCCCGCAGAGGTTTTCCCACTTTGTTTTCAAGCCGTTTGTTGATTTTGCACGGCATTACAGACGAACCGATAGAGGGCAAGTGATGCCAGACACAATTAATAATTAAGAACGCGAGTAGGAAACGCGTGTTGAATCTCCGAGCAAGTCCCGCGGATGCTTCAGCGCAAGCCTGACCTGCGCGGCCGGTGCTGCCTTTGCCCGCCTCCCCCGGCGGCTTTGAGCGGGGTTTGGTGCCGGGTGATTCTCGAACAGCGGCGAGCCCCGAGCACAGAGCGCACCCCAGGGCCCGCAGCACCCGCGGGGGCCGCCGGGCAGCGGCGTCAGCGGAAGGAGCCGGAAGGAGCCGCAGCGGCAGAGAGCGGAGCGGCCGAGAGGCGGGAGCCGAGCGGGGAACGCGGAGAGGTGGGAGCCGAGCGGGGAACGCGGAGAGGTGGGAGCCGAGCGGGGAACGCGGAGAGGTGGGAGCCGAGCGGGGAACGCGGAGAGGCGGGAGCTGAGAGGGGAACGCAGGAGCCGAGCGGGGGAAAGTGGAGAGGTGGGGCGTGAGCGGGGAGAAGCGGGAGAGGTGGGACACGAGCGGGGAGAAGCGGGATCTGAGAGGGGGAAAGTGGGAGAGGTGGGATCTGAGCGGGGAGAAGCGGGAGGGGTGGGACACGAGCGGGATCTGAGAGGGGAGAAGCGGGAGAGGGGGGAAAGCGGGATCTGAGAAAGGGAAAGCGCGACCTAAGTGGGGAGAAGTGGGACGGGCAGATCCGGCCGGGAAGACGCAGATCCTATCGGGCGACGCGGATCCTGCCGGGGAGAGAAGCGGGACAGGCGGGTTCCACCGTGGAGACACGGGACAGGCGGGTACCACCATGGGGAGGCGGGACAGGCAGTCCTGCCGGAGGGACGTGGGACAGGGAGGTCCCACCATGGGGCCAGGCGGGTCTCACCGTGGGAACCCGGGACAGGCGGGTCACACCATGAGGACCCGGGCCAGGCGGGTCACGCCACCATGGGGACAGGCGGGTGTCACCGTGGGGACCCGGGCCAGGCGGGTGCCACCATGGGGCCAGGCGGGTCCCGCCCGCGCTGCCCGTGCCCGCGGAGCCTCGCCCGGCGCGCTGAGCCCCGCGGAGGCTCCGGCGGTGCCGCAGCAGGAGCGGAGCCCCCCGCGCACATCTCCCGGTGCCGGGCACTGCCGGCTGGGCTGCGCTGGCTCCCGCCGGGACGGGACAGGTGTGGAGCTGGCAGAGTTAACAGAAGTGCGCAGGCACAGATACCGAGAGCTTCTGAAGCCGGCAGTGTTGTGAGTGTGGATAGGTATAGTGGTCCGGCAGGAGGGACTAAGTTATCACGGGTCTGGAGCATCTCTCTTACGAGGAAAGGCTGAAGTTGAGAAGAGATGACTGAGGAGGGCCTTTTTAATGTATGTAAACATCAAAGGGAGGGCTCAGAGCAGGGACCGGGCTCTGCTCCCTGGGGCCAGCAATGGGGCAGGAGCAAAGGGCAGGAACTGATGCCCAGGAAGTTCCACCTGAACGTGAGAAAGAACTTCCCTGTGCAGGGACCGAGCACTGGGACAGATTGCCCGCAGAGAGTGTGGAGTGTCCCTCACTGGAGATACTCCAGAACCATCTGGAGACGATCCCGTGCTCCAGAGTGACCCTGCCTGGGCAGGGAGGTGGGACCAGGTGAGCCACTGTAGTCCCTTCCAGCCTGAACCATTTGGGGATTTTGTTCAAGCACAACTGGGTAATAACAAATTTAGCATAATCATTCAAGATGGTAATGCCAACACAGGAAGGGGCCTTATTCCCTTTGAAAACCTTGATTAGGCATTGTAATTCTCGATTGTTTTTTTCCAGGGGAGGTTGTTTGTAACACAAGCAAATTAGTAGCTCTTCCTAAAATACACAGTGGCTGCCACTGAACTACTAACAGTTATATATTGAGGATTCTGTAAAAGAGAGCCTTGGAGCATTGCTACTTTATTGAACAGTGTCATCTGATCTTCATCTTCTGAAATACTGCTGGAGCAATGTTCAGACAGTGTCAGGCTACCACTAAAAGCTGCCTGTGTTTGCTTTTAGGTTGAATATCCTGATGAGGAACTTGCTGTCTCGGAGCATGGTGGAGCTTGCATGATCCCACCTTCTCAGAAAGGATGTCCTGAGTTTCCCTTGGTGAGCAAAACTGTTGCTGGACACCTGTGAATGGAAGACAATGGAATCCCTTTGTGACAGCACTGCATGAGGGCTGTTTGAGCAGTGCACATGTTCCTCTCTCCAGCACCCCATGGCAGATTTGGCAGAGGAGGAGATGGATAACCCCACGTTCAGGAGTGACACTGTGCTGTCTGATGTTCACTTGCACTGCCCAAGCAAAAGGCACCTCATGGTACGACTGAATGCAGTTGGACAGCCAGGTAATGGGTGCTGTGTTTTAACTGTGCTCACATCTTTGGAAGGCTGAATCCTCCTCTAAGTGGTTGTTATTAATAGTTACATATTTTATTCCAGCTATGAGCAGAATCACCTCCTACTCAGTCTTTAGGAAGAGGGCTAGTGTTATCCTCATGAAATTAACTCCAGAAATGAAAACTTGTAGACAGCTTGTCTTAAAAATTAAACTTTAAATTACTTTTTGAGAAAAAGTAACCAAATTTACTCACTTGTAGGTTTAATTTAATGGTTCATTGAGCAATATTGTCAATATGGCACTTTGGAAGCCATGATTTAAAATAAGGTTGTGATGTTTCTTATATACAAACAAAAGATGAGAACCCAGGGGTTTTAAATAGTGTAACTTAAGTTTAAAATATAAACTATCAGTAATTAATTTATCAAGTTTAATTAAATGTTTATCTGATGAGTTACCATCTATTCCAAGGGAGCATAACAGCTTTCTTTGGGCTATGTGGTGGAGTTACTTTGTTTTGATTCTTTTCTGTTGGTCTGTTGGTGGGGTTGATTTTTTTTTTCTTGGGGGGGGGGGGGGGGGGTATTTGCTTCAAAAAAAAGTCAGCAAAAAAACTCAACACAGCAATGGCTTAAACTGACATAGAATTTGAAGAGTCAGGCTATAGAGGAAATGAGTTGGCAAATGCCCCTGGCTGATTGCCAGCTTGTAGGTTGCTATAAAGTTGTCAAGGGAACTGACCTTGAAGCCGCTGGCAAAATGTTCTGTACAAAAGTCCTGCTGTGACAGAAGTGCTAATTGTTTTTTCAAACCCAGTTGTGACATAAAAAGAGTAACTTCTGCAGCTGTTCTGGTGTATGACAATGTTAAAAATTATCAAAGTAGGCCTGACAAGGAAATGAATAATAATTTTGACCCTATTCAGGTCAAAACCCAGGTAATTAATGCTGTGGTGTGTCTTCATGCTGTTTGATGTGTGTTAGCTGTGATTGTGCTTGGTGCAAAGAACCTTTCAGCAGAAGGAAGTGCCATGTGTTCTACCTGCTTCAATGAGCTCTTCCTGGGAAATTCTTCTGGTTATTGAGACAAGAATTGCATGTTAGTATTACAGCCTTTAGTGCCATAACAATCTACCAGGGCCACTGTGCTGTGTTTTGGGGAAGTTTATGGGGATTTAGTCTCTTCCCCTTTGAGTCAGTTTGACTTTCCACCTTTTGAATGCTGTAGAAATGCAGAGGATCAGAATGGACTTGGAGAACAAAGCATTTCATGATGGCATGTCTATTCCACTTAGTTTCATTTGGTCATCATGCAAACAGTGGAGACTTTAAACATTTGTCATGCTAGGACAGGCATAGAAGATTTTATTAGATCTAGCTAAAAATGGTCTCACTAGAGAGGAACCTCTGTCAGATTTCAGTAGACCACCTTGGAACACCTTACCTACTAAAGAAACTGGAATAGAACCCCATAAATTGTGAAATTGTTGAAAGCAGTGGTGGCAAGCACTTTATCTCTTCCCTTTTGTTGGGAATGAACATAGATGGAAGGACTATGGAATGTCTGTTCTTCCTTATGTGTGATATTCAGGCAGTACAGATTCCTGTAATTAAAATTGCAAGGTCCATGTTTTAATAACTTCAAATTTTAATAGAAGCTATGTCACTGAGTGATTGTTGTAAAAGATTTTTAATTAATTGGTCATTAAGAATAGCTTCAGTCATTTAATCTCTTTGAATAATCAGTATGAACACTTAAAATTACAGAAGTGTCAGCTTTGCCTCCTGTGCAGTTATTTCTGTTCTTACATACTGAGCCAATTTCAAGGCTTGGAGTTGCTTGGATCCCTTAAGACTTTCAAAGCAGTAAACAAAAATTCAACTTGCATTTTACTAGAACATTCTTCTTTCTTACAAGATAGGAATCTTAACCAAAATAAACTAATTCTAACTTCTATTCATTCTGTTTTCAACTTAGTTTGAACTTCTGTGAACAGAACTTTTGGAGGATGTAAGAAAGCATCTCCTCTGCCAAGAGTTAAAATAAATATTACTAAATTACTGCCAGTAGTTAAAATAAATATTACTAAATCAGATGAACATGCCCATTGTGGCTGTGCAAATGCTGAGTCAGCCAGTGGACTGTGAAAGTGCTTTGTTAATTTTGCTGACAGAACTTAATAACAGAAGTATTTCTTCATAGCAAATAAAACTGTATTTCAAGTTACCTGTTTTTACTCTATATTTTTATTTTTATTTTTTTTACTCTATATTTTATTTTTAATTTACTCTATAGATTTTTAATACATGTAACGCATCCCAGAATCTCATGCATGTGGAAGGTTCTGCCTCATCTGGTGTTTAACCTTTCCCCCCACACTGTGTTCTTACAGTATTCCTGTCATATTTCAAACTCCTTTGGAGCACAGAAGATTTGGCATCTGGGAAACACGTGAGAGAAATTACTGCAGGAAGAGAACAGCAGAGCAGAAGTGGAGATGAACTGTGTGACAAGGACAGGAGTAACGTGAAAGAAGAAGGAGAATTAAATAGTGAAGGAGTAGAAGCTCTGCTAGATGATGATGGAGACTTGGAAGTGGTCAGAAGGCCTCGAAGTGCCTCTGATTTGCAAGCAGAGGATCTTTTGAGGGATATAGTGTGCCCTGTAATTCTGATGAAAGGAAAGGAAGATGCTTTTGAAGATGAAGAGCAGGAGTGCACTTACAGTGATGTTGTTAAAATAGGTAAATAATAAGTTTTCAGTCAGGGAGAAATGCGGCAGATATGTTTCAGTAAAACAAAAGAAAAATAGGTTTTCTTTAGAGATGGAACAGCACTTTGTTAAGTGAAAGAAAATAATGAACACAATACTGTGATATTGCAAATAAGAATTTGCATTTTTTTCCTCTGGAAGGGGTTTGGGCAGTTGTATACCACAGGAAACTCAGTGCTCCTTAGAGTGGGTGCTTGGCATTATCCAGCATTATTGTATAGAATGAAGAGTGTTTAGTTCTATATTTGAAAGGGATGCATAGCCTTAGTTTCAAACTTGCCACTGTGGAACTTGATTTGAGCAATTTTGAGGTAATTCTTTTCTGTTCTCTCTCATTTGCACAGAACACACCATGGCAACCCCCTTGGAAGATGTTGGTAAACAAGTACGTGTTCTGCCTTGTAGTATCTTGATTTTCATGGAATGTGCTTCAGAGCTGGTTCAGTTTTAAGTGCTTCCCTTGTCCCCAGGTGTGGCGTGCTGCCTTCCTTCTGGCTGATCACATTCTCTTTCAAAGGGACACCTTCAGGGGCTGCTGTGTGCTGGAGCTTGGAGGTGGCACTGGAATTACCAGCATTATCATGGGAACAGTTGCCAAGAGAGTTTATTGCACAGGTAAGGCAGTTTTTTCAGTTAAATATTTTCATGAAACTTCCAAAAGCAGTGCTTTCATCCTGGTATTTTCAGACTCATCTGTTCAGTTATAGTTAATCATTTTTATTAGTGCCTATCAATTTGTGTTATTTACTGAAAAATAACAGGAACTTTCTCAAGGGGCAGAGAAAGCTCAAGAGTTTAAAAGCAAGATATGTTGCAGTGAACTCAAGATAGTGTGTCCAGATTAAAATAGGTAGGGTAGGAATATAACTTCTTTCTTCAAGGCTTTCAGCTTAGAACTGAAGGACAAAAGGAAGAAGGATACTAGGGGAGCAATCATCAGTGGAGAGAGTTGCTCTGAATTTTCCTTTATTTCATGGGCTTGAGAGAAACTTTGAGTGTTAGACTGAGAGGAATACATGGCCCATACAAAATATTCTTGTTTTTAATATCATTATCACTTCTTTTCCAGACGTTGGTGAAGATCTCCTGGCCATGTGTGAGCAAAATGTTGCATTAAACAAGCACCTGATGGAGCCAGGAGGTAGGTGCTGTATGGTCAGATTTTGACTCTCTGCTTTAGCCCAGATGCTGTGAAAGGCCATTTGTGACTGATGTGATCTTTCTTCACCTCCAGGAGGGGAAATTAAAGTGAAAGAACTGGATTGGCTGAAAGATGAATTCTGCACTGGTAGGTGCCTATAATGGCTTCTGTTAGATTGGGCTTGGTGTTTGGTGTCACATGTTCAAAAGCCTCTCTTGGGCCTCAAAAAAAATTCTGGTTAATGACAATATTTGATACTGCCAGTTGAAAAGGTTTTAAGTTTATTAGACTTTCAAGTAAAGATTCTTTTAATGAAGAATAATTTTTAAAAGCATGATAAAATAGGAAGATTAATCAAAACTTATATAAGGATAAATCTGGGGTTTTGTTTAAAGGTGTGCTTGCTTTAATGTATTTAGTATGTATAATGTATTTAAAGCTGTAGTCTTGCTACAGGATTGTGAATTCTGAAGTGAAAGAAAACTTTTGCTTGCCAATCAGCCTTGGGAGGGTTGGGCATAACACAGAGGAAGCAGAGGACTGAGGGAACTTCAGAAAATGAACAGGGAAGGTTTTGATTTCCCTTGAGTGGTGTGCTCTGCTTATGGAGTAGCAGCTGCCCACAGGAGCTAAGGAGTTCCTTTTCTCCAGTCATTTGAGACATTTAATCATGTACACCAAAGCCATATTCTTTCTTCCAGATCCTGAAGCTCCTTATAGCTGGTCTGAAGAAGAGATTGCTGATTTGCTTGATCACTGTTCTGTGATAATGGCAGCTGATGGTAGGGAAATATAAACAGTAAGCTTTTAAATCAAACACTCAAGCATTATAAGTAATAATTTAAATGTACCTAGTTTGCTTTTAAAATCTAATAGGTCAGATCCTTACTTAATTTGCCAAAGCTCTGCCTTAAGTGTTCCTGCCTGTATTTTTCTTTTCTAAACACTTATATTTACATTCTGAATTAGCAATTATGAGAACAGATGTTGCAAGCTGTAGCTCTTCCTTTTCTTTGGTGTGTCCTGCTATCAAAGGAGATCTGGTTATAATGGTAAATTAATTATAGCCTGGTGTGGGTTTTCATAAAGGAAAGAGGCTCTCTATTCTCTAATACCCTACTTTTTTAGCTTTGTAGTAAGATTATTTCCAGGCTGAGAGAATTCTTGTCAAAGCTTGTCAATTGTCTGATAAATTATTCCCATTCTGATGAGAGAAAGCTTAAAGAAATAAATAGCAGCAGTGAATACTCTGACAGGGTCAGTTGTTGCCATTAAAAGTGTACTTTGCACTTAGATAAAAGAATGACTTGTTTGATTTGAGTAATCAAACTAAGGCCTGCTGTTTCATAATGGACACTTAAGTAAATTATATCCTTAATTATACATATGCTCTTAATCTTGTTTTTTACAGTGTTCTATGATGATGACCTGACAGATGCCTTGTTCAGAACTCTGTATAGAATCACACACAACTTGAGAAATTCTTGCACAGTTTACTTAGCACTGGAAAAGAGGTGAGTATTACCAAGAACTTAATATAAAAAACACTAAAATTTTGTATGTTTTAATTAAAGGTTGGCTTCTGATTTTCATTGTATCAGATGATCACAGGCTCCAGTATGTGCTCAGGATAAGCTCTTTTTTTTCCTACATGCTTAATTTTTATCAGTTCAGAATGTGAATTTAACAGGAGCTTGCCTTTTGTTGTCCTACCTTTGCCTCACCTGAGATGCCCTCTGTGCAAATAAGGATAAATAGGTGGCTAGATTGATATAATGCCTGATAACATTTGCTGTGTATTTTGAGGTCACTGAATGGAATTAAGTGGTTTAGAATTAGGGTGTTTATTTCCTATCTTCAGCAACTCTAGAACAGTTTCTCTTGCTTGCTTTCAAGGAATCAATGAATGTTTTTCAGTAATTGTATGTTGCAGTGCATTCATAAGCTGATACACAAATAGGCTTTGCTTAAATCTCTAGAGAGATGCAAGTAAGAACTCCTCCTGTGGTTTGCTGCCAGGTGTTTGTCCAGGAAACCAAGCCAATGATTCTGCTGTGGCAAAGTGCCCTAAAATCAATGGAAAAGTTCATCCAAGAGTTATTGTGTACTGATACTGACATAACATCTTTTCTGCTTTTCAGGAATGGGGAGTGTACGTTTTTTTGGCTGCTGAAGGGAGTTAATTATGCTGAGAAGATTAATTGTTTTCATTAGCTGAGGGAAGTTACACACCTATTTAAGGTGCCAGTATAGGAGAGATGTTCTAAATGAAATACTCTTTTGCCAGGCTGAACTTCACTTTAAGACATATGGATATTACATGTGAAGCCTACAGTCACTTTAGAAATACTCTAAATGATCTGGAGAACCTCCAAGATGGAAAAATGAAATATACAGTGGAGCACATTAAGCCTGATTTCTGCCAGTTCCTTGTTTATGAACGGATTGAGCAGTTGGTAAGCAGCATTCATGAAAATTAATGTAATGTGTCAGGCTAATCATCTCAAATTAGTTATCAGCTGTTTATGGACACATGAAGGAAGAACAGAAGAATAAACATTATCTTTTATTTCCAATTAGTTTTTTTTATTTAAAATGATCCTTGTTTGTGCTTACATAATCTGTACTAGATTGACATGTCCTGGTTTTGGCTGGGACAGAATTGATTTTCTATCACCAGCAGGGTGGCTGAGATTGCCACCCTCAGTTCCTCCAAGGATAAGAGACCTTTACTTTGTAAAATGCCATTTTTTGTGACTGAACCAATATCTCTTCTCATTTATTTTCTTGTAGGAGAGCTTTCATTTCACACTTTCAGTAATTCCTTTCCCAGTTCAGAGTTCAGGACATAATCTTCAAATATCTATGAAGAAGTCAATTAGCTGTAAACTTCTGTTTTTGAGAATCATGTCAGATATTATATTTCTGGTTATCTAATTACCTCTCAAGCACTTATGGTTCTCTTTTTCCATTTTTTTCCAAATTATCTGCTCTTAGGAATATTATGTAGGGTAACAGCTAACAGACTTCTAGAACAATCCTATCTAATGAATCTTTTTAGAGGAGATGCAAATCTTGCACTGGATTGCAAATCTGGTACCAAGAAATTATGTTGTTGTAGTGAACATACTGTGTGTACACATGGTGAGGTCACAGGAGCCACAGTTACTTCATTAGATTAATTTATTTTACTTAATGCTGATACCTTCAGGCATAAAACATGTGTAAAACTTGTTTAAAAGTTTTAAAAGTACACAAAAGTAACCTGGTTTATAGATAAATGTATAGATAACTCATTCCCTGGCTGCTTTGAGGAAGGCTGCTGGCCCTTGAAATCTATGCATTTTTAAAATGCCTGTGTTTTTATTTATCATTTGCTCTATTGCCACAAATCAGAGATGTCATGGTGAAGAGTATGTGATAGTCTGCTTAATTATCCTCTGTGGAGCAGACAAAGCATATATTAATATATTCTAAAGAAATGAAGTGATTAAGGATTTTTCATCCTTGTCTGTAGGATTGAGAAGGGGATTTGTGTTTATATAAGCCATGCATTTGTGAGACTTTGATTCCTCAGTAAATTATTTCTTCAGCTGTTTTTTTACCAGCATTATTGAAACCATTTGTTAACACAGGCTAAAAACCAGCAGGATTATCAGTCAAAATATGTAGGATTAGCAGGATTATCAATCGAGATCATGCAGATCAGTGAATCACAAAATCACAGAACATTCTGTCATCCACAAGGACAATTGCATCCAGCTCTCCAATGAATGGCCTCATACAGGGATCCACCCCACAACCTTGGCATTATTAGCACCACGCTCTGACAACTGGGCTAATTTCAAACTATTTTTAAACAAACTACTTTATACTAAACACACTTTATTTTTTTAAATCATGCTACAAGAATGAAGCAATCAGCTACAGTGCTGTGTTTCAAATAATTGTTCCAGGAAATTACAGACATGGATTTGGTATCGATCCATTGATGGATACTGTCTGTAGATGGAGGTATAGGGTATATCTTAAAACTTGTCTTACAGTGAGCACATGGAATTTTTTCATGATTGCAGCCTACTGATGTGAGAAAATACCTGTATGTATTTGTTCTGCTCTACAGGAATTGTGGAAGATCATGGCTGAACACCTAACATGACAGGCCCATGAGGAAAGAGAAGATCTTTACCTAAGGAGAAGGGCTATTTTTGTGTTCTGTTAAGATAAGAATTTTCATCCCAAGAAAAGCCTCTTGCTGGTGGAATTGTGTTCTCAGAAAGTATTGCAATGCAGTTTTGCTTTACTTTTTTGGTTTTGGCACTTGGTTTCTTGGACTTGTGCAGTTGGACATGATCTCTCTGATGTTTCCAAGTACCTGCTGGATGCCAGACAGTGGCAGTGACACAGTGACTGGCTCTTTGGGTTGATGACTTCACTTTTAGAGTTTGGCAAAGAAGTATTTAACTTTTTCCATGTGGCTGATTTGCAGATGTCCTGCATTTCCCTTTTCAGTTTACACAACATGGACACTGTTCTCAGTCTTGTCCTAGTTCCAAATACAAATACACATTATTTGTATTTAGGGACACTTGTGAAACAATGTTCTGGACAAGACTTTTTTGTCATGAATGAACTTTTCTTTAAGAAATCTGTTTATGAAACTTAATAATTCACAGTTTGTCCTAAATAAATCACTCTAATTTAGGGTCACTGTCTGACTTAAAAGGAAACAAGATGCATTTTGTTTGAGCCTCTAAAAACACTCCACAGAGGTTTTGGAGTAGAGGAGGCCAACCCTATATTGACCTACAGGAACTTTAAGCTATTCTGTCCTGGGCAGGTACCTGAGGATGAGAAGGTACCACATGAAGGGAGATGTTACAGCTCTTGAAATACTTGGAATTCTATCCTCAGCATACACATGTGAGCCTGGGGGTAGGGAAGTGGCCAAGAATGTCTTGGCCAAACAAAACTGGGCCTCTATCATCTTTCTTCTGGATTAAAATAAAACATATTTATTAAATCTCTCCTGTGCTATTAATGAATCCAAAGATCTGCTTGCACTTTTATAAATGTTATGTGCACTGCTGTGTTTATATCACTTTGCCATATGTGCACTGCCATGGGAATCCTTGTGCCCACTGCATTCCTCAGCAGCAGGAGAGTGTCAGTGATGGAGCTGTTCCAGCCTGGGACTTGTGGGAGTGTGAAAGATGTTCCTTAGAAGCATCTGATGGACTTCTTGAAAGCCTGTTCTACATTTGGCATAGGTCAGTTATTTCATAACCTGCTTATGAAGACCTATTTTTTGTGTTCTTTAATGGGATGAAAGGTTATTAGATGATGATGGCCATTCCCTGCGAGTACAAAGTAAAAATTACATTATTTAGAATGTATCTGTCTAGATTAATACAAAACTTCTCTCTCAGAACCCTCATTTCAACTTCAAAGATGAAAAACTGCATTTTAATCCAAAGATTCCCAAATTAATGTGTGTTGGTTTGTTATGTAATGCTATTAACTTTGGTAGATTCACCTATTTTTGAATGCAGCTGCTTATTTCAGTAGTGATTTTTTGAAGGCTGTACAAGAATGTACAAGGCTGATGTGAAATAATGCAAGCAGTTAGGCAATCCTGTGGTTTTTCTCACACAGGATTTCTCAAAGTCTTTGGAATTATCAACAGAAACTTACCTGCAAGTCCTTCATTTCTGTGAAGGAAGAGAAAGTAGGCACTTAATTTAAAACCTATGAATATTTCTACTTGACTGGGGAGATTAAGTTTTCATTTGGAAAACTGACTTTCTCTTTTGCTAAATAAAGTCATCAGGCAGTTGGGAGCATTTCTGGATCTGGTTGGAAAATCCAGCAGTCATCCCAATGGATCATTTTCTGGAGAAGTCTGGTAATGGATGGACACATGATCTTCCAGTAGGAATCTGGTTTGAAACAAATGATTTTCACTTTTGTCACTGCCATGTGGTGAAACAACAAATGCCTTTTCTCAGTCCCCACCCCTCTCCTGCTTTTGTCTCTCTTAAGAGAAGGAAAGGTGGCACAATTATAGAAATTGGTCAGGAGAAGAACTTGAACTTTTATGGAACGCCCAGATAAGCTTTGCAAACCAATTGCATTTATTTCTTTTAAATCTTTGTTGATGTCAAACTTGGAGAGTTGCTTTTTGTTAATGTCTGTGTGTCATTTTGCAGTAGAAAAGGGCTGAAGACACTGCCTTGATGGGATAGATTCTGTATATTTATCATTGTTGGGTGTTCTCAAATGTAGGTGGCTATTTGTAGGCCATCCTTGTAGCTCCATCTGCTGTACAACACTTTGAGTCAAAACATTTTACAGTTTGTTCAACACCCTGTTCCTTTCTAGTTTGACAATGTTGTATTTTGGAGTAACAGTTTAGGTGGCATGCGTGGTTCTGCACTTCTCACCTAGACTTGCAGATGAAGTCACAGTGAAAATAATCCTGAAATGAAGGTGGTGTTTAATTGCCTACTTTTTGGCAGTAGCTTTGCCTCCAGCAGTTTGGGGTTTTCAGGAAACATTCCAGGATAAAGTGGATGTACTTTGTGTATATGTGTGGGTGTGGGTGGTAGGAACTTCTCATTCCTTAGAAGATGAGGACTTAAATTGTATCTCAAAGTTTTATAGCAGGAAACTATCATGAGATTGTCTGTTCATTAACTCAACCATTTGTGGACTTCTACACCCACCATTAGTGCCAGTTCTTTTCCCTTTTCACCAGAGAATTAAGAGCAATGTCCCTGGCAGTTGCATTTCTGAGTTTTGTTTTGTTTGCTTTGGTTTTTTTTGTTCTGATAGACAGCATCTTAAAACTTGGAGAAATAATTTTGTCTGAGATTTCTACTTACTGAGCTTATTTTATGTTCTAGTTTTATATTTTCCCCTTTCATGGTGTTGGTTATAGCAATTTTGAAATCTGGATTCTGATGTTTTTGATTCCCAGGGGACCTAATTGTAAGTGTAGTTTTCTATTGGATCAATGAGGCCTAATCCAGCTGAGATCAATCAGTGGGGATCTGTTGCTGGGAGTATAAAGAAAGAGCAGCTATTTTGATGGCAGTGGATATCTGGGTCCACTTTGGAGTTATGTGTAAGTGTGCTCCCAATGTGGCAGTGCAGGGTGGGTTAGCAAAGCTGATTTTCCTCAGTCCTGTGCCTGAAACCACATTACCCAGGCAGACTGCCACGAGTGTGACAGCCAAATGCTGCTGGTGGTTTTAAAGACAGTTACTGGTGCTGAGTGTTGGGTTCAGGAAACTGAAGAGTGCTTCTGAAAAGTGGGTGCTGCATTCTTGTCTGCTTGTTATGGCATGGAAAGGAAAGCTGCCTGTCTCATAAGCTTGCAGAGATTTTTCAATCTGCAAGTAAATTGGGAATTATTCACTTAGTGAATAGCTAAATAACTTGTCTTTAAAATGCAGTTCACCTCCTGAGTGTGATCATGGCATTTGTAAGCTGAACACTTTGGAGGTTCAAGTGAAGTAGGATTTGAAAATGAGCTCCTTCTTGCTGCCAGGCTGTCATGCTGTGACATAGGTCGAGAGGTTTGTGTTCTTTTACAGACTCATCTTGACCCTGACCTTCTGTGTGTCCTTTGCATCTGTGCTGGAAGTTGATGCATTAACAGAATAAAGCTTCCTCTTGAGCAATAGCTGCCTCCTCATGCTGCCAGCAGTGCAGTCAGCTGTGTCAGTACAGCACATTGCCACATTGCCTCAGAGAAAGTTTCCCCCAGCAGGTGGCACATGGAATTTCTTTAACAATACCAGCACCTAAAGGCAGTAACAAAACATCTACATATATATATGTGTATGTGTGTTTATTTACACATTGCCCAGGGCAGCCCCACTGGTGTGAGCAAGAAGAGATGCAAAGGAACATCCCTAGCTTGTGAGAAAGCTGAGTGTATTCTCTAAGCTTCTTGAGCAAATATTCAAAGGGGATACTTGTCAGATAATGAATAAGATATGTAAGATGTTAATAACAATTAGAAGTAACATCATTTCTTCCTCAAAGTTAAGTAAAAATGTATATAATAAATTAGGCAAGAAAGTTGACAGGGAGTTGGACAGAAGATAGCATGAAAAAAAGTAAAGTTTACTGTTCTGTTCTTGTTCTGTGGGATATCAGTAGCAGGTTTACATTGTAGGATGATCAGAAGGGGCACCAAGAACTTATCTGAAATTATCTGTTCTGTATTCCTCTCAAAGCAGAATCATATTCATCTGAGAATCTTGCTAAGTGTTTGTTATCAAAGGCTCTCATCATAGAGATCCTGTAATCTGTTCTAGTGCTTCCTTGTCCATTATGCTGCAAACAGCTGACTGCCATCTGAATGGCTCAACTGCTGCCTCTCTTGCGATTTTGGACCATTAAATCCTTCTTACTGGAACAGACTGACAGACATGAGGGTTCTGGGCAGGGTGAGTGGAAATGAGGAGGCATAGATGGCCTGGCCTCCAGCGGTGTGTGCAGGGACAGAAGGATCCTGTAACACCATCTGCAAATCGATGGTGTTGCAGCACTAAGAACAGCTCTGGCCTCTCAGAGCCTGCAGCGTTCCTGCCTTGCTTGTGTCCTCTCCAGCTCTCCTGTCTGGTGTCCTTCAGCTGCTCTGCCACAATTGCTGCTCCAGGATTCTCCCTGGAGCTTCCCACGGAGGTCCTCGAGGGCTGGGTAGGGTCTGACAGCTCCCCTGTCTTGATTTTCTTGAGTGCATTCCTTATGAGTGCTTCCCTTTCACTTTCTTCAGTGCATCCCTTATGTACAGGGAGAAGGTGCCCATGTCCTGCTCACAGGAGAGGGGATGGAGGTGATATTTCTCTTATCGGCCTTTTGTGGCCAGGTCTTAGGCTTTGAAGAAAACCAAGACTGTGAATGAGACATGAGTTCTGTAAGATGAGAGTCCAGGTGGGGTTCAACACGCTTGCCATAGGTTCTGTTGTGGATGAGGTACATAATAATATTTATTACTGGGCTGGATCTTCAAGGGCAGCATTGTGCCTGCAAATACCACATTGCTGTAGCAGAACCAAGCAGCAACGGAACAGAAGGGCTCATTATGGTCCCATAACGAGCTGCTTCAGTCCATTACTGTCCACAACAAAAACAAGTTTTGTCTAAGTCAGGCTTAAATGCTAGTGAAGATTTGGGTTTTTAATTCGGGGTTTGACATAACACTAGGTTTAATTTGAATTTCTAATCAGAGTTAGAAGACCAAAAGACTTTCTCAATTGCTGCCTTTGCTAAATTAAGTATGTCCCAAGTAGCAATAAGGAAAGGGCAGTGAGTCTTTGTGGAGCTGTAACAGTGCAGCGCGGATTCCCAGCGCGGTCCTGAAAGAGGCTTCGCTGCGCTTCTCGCGGATGCGCGATGGATGGAAGAAACGGGCTCCGCTGCCCTTGCCGCGGTGGCTCCCGGAGCAGGGGGCGCGGGCAGGCGGAGCGGAGGAGGCGGGCAGGGAGAGGAAGGAGGGCGGACAGCCCTGGCCGAGGGACGCGGCCGCTCCGGCCCCGCCATCCCTGAGGGTCCGGCCGGCCCCGCCCCTCCCGGCGGGGGCGAGCCCCGGCCGCGCTCTCCCATTGGCCGCGGCGGGCGCGGGGCCGCGGGCGGCGGCGCTGATTGGCTGCGCCGCGCGGGGCGGGCGGGGCGCGGCGGGGCCGGCAGGACGCGGCCGGCCCAGCGCAGCGCACCCAGCGCAGCGCAGCGCACCCAGCGCGGCCGCCGCAGGACGCGCAGCCCGCACCTCCCGCACCTCCCGGTGAGCGCCCGAACCGCGCGGGGCCGCGGAGGGGTCGCTGCCTTCGCCGCCCGCCGCTCCCGCCCGGCAACGGGACTCCCCGCGGGGCCCCGTCTCCATCCCCGCGGGCGGCGGTGCCCGCGTTGCCGGGGCAGCCGCGCGTCCCCCGCCGCTCCCCGGTGCCCTTCCGCCGGCTCCCCGGCCCGGCGCACCCTGCGGGCAGCGGGGCGGCCCCGGGCCACGATCGCGGGGCTTCTCCTGGGGTCGCGGGGGCCGGTGCCGTGCTGCCCCCCTGCTCGGGGGCCCTGCCCTACCCTGCCGGACCCGAGCGTGGGGCGCAGCCCGGCGGGGCCCGGCGCCCTCCCCGCGGGACCGAGGGGCGCAGGAGGGTTCGTGTTCCCCGCGCGTTCGGCCGCGCCGGGAGGCGGGTGTGGGATGCTCCGTGCCCCGGCAGCGGCACCCGCGGCGGGCGGGTGGGCCCGGCACGGAGCTGCGGCGGGGAAGGGGGAAAGGGAACCGGGGGGCACGGAAGAAACCGTGGGGAGAACGGCTCTGCCTTTGCGGGGAGGGCGCCCTGGCTGAGGTGCTGCAGGCAGCTGAGTAATGGTGTTGGTGGAGGCCTGGTGCTGCACTTCAGCTGGGGTTCAGCCGGGCTTTTCAGTTTCTTGTTTTTCAGCTGGTGCTGGTGATGCAAAACCCAAGCATGAGCCAAACCTCACGCTGTGGTTTGATACATCCTTAGCATCACTTCTCTTACGGCGCCTAAAGTAGCGCGGGGCTCTTCGGCCAGGGCTTTGCCCCTGCCTGGCTTTTGCCTCTGTGGTTCTCCATCTCTGTTTATGAAATAAACAGAGAAGGAAATGATATACAAAGAAACTGAACTACTGTGGGAGGTTTCCAAGTAATTTTGTAATCAGTAATGAACGTTCAGGCTTAGAAATACTGGATTTTGCCCTACAGTTCAAAGGCACAGTTGATGGGTATAGGCTCTTGAAAGGGTCTTTGCTCTTTAAGTTTGAAGCAAGGAATTTGGTAAAGGTTGAAAGCCAACTGGTATAAAAGGAGGGTAATAGTAGGGTTACCTTCTGGAAGCTCTGCAGTAAGGAAATTACCTATTGAATCCTGTTACAATCTGGTTATTGTGTTATAAATTGAATTAGCAATTTTGCAGTGCTTTTTGCACTGGTTTTTTGTTGTAATTGTCTTTTCTGTAGTGTCAGTATTGGGCAAATTCTGTCTGGGGGCAGTTTGTCTTCTGTGACTGAAGTTACAAATGGAGACTTGGAGGTCAGTGATTCAAATGCGGGATCAGCTCACCAGACTGAAGCACAGTGTATGCAAAGAAGGGTAACACCTGGATTTCATAGTGTTTCTCATCTGTAGTGTTTACAGCGCTCATCAAACATCACTGGTCTGGCTGTATAGATGGGAAAGCTGTTATTGTATATTGCAATATTGTTATTACATGCTGGGTAGCCTTGTGGACTGGGAATCAGTGTTCAGGTCTGTGTCTGCAGTGTGTGTGTGGCTCCTCCTGGACACCCCGAGTGCAGAGGACAGTGATTCAGAGATCTGCAGATAAATGGGGACCTGAGTCAGTACGTATGTGGTGCTATCAGACAAGCTGACCTCTTGCAAATTACGTGTGGGAAAATGTGATAGAACTGTTTTATTAGTCTTTCATTAGGCCTTTAGTCTTCTGAGGGATGACAGCCTCGGAGGCATACTGTACAGTGAGGTGTCTTGTGCACCCAAACACAAAGTAAAGTCAAATAAGTGGATAAAATTGGATATTTATACCCAGAGGCAGTAAGCAAGCATAGCATGCAAATAAACACCAAGCAAATCAGTAGGTGTCCTGCTGGCAGCTGTGCTGTCATTGGGAAAGGAGAACATCCTGATCTGGATTTTTGCAGAAGCAGGGAGGAATTCAGATTCTTGCCTGCCATGTCTGTGTTCATTCAAACCAGCTCTTGGGGGTCAAACCAGCAGCTTGGGGGTCTCCAGGTGGTTCCCCTTGCCCTGTCTGTGTGATGTGCTGCTTAACAGCCAGGTCTGAGAGCAATTTATCCAATGCCTTCCTTGCCCCCAGGCACGCTGGGCAGCAGCCCAGCTGTAGCTGCCTGTGTGGGCAGGTGCAGCTGCACAGGCACCACTCCTGCCCTGGGAGTGCAGAGTCTTCCTCTGGGTTTGTGTTCTGAGGGCTGGGCCTCAATTAAAACAGCTCAGATCATGTAATGATATACCTGTGCTGCTGCTAAGCCTCATAATTCCAGGAATTATTAGGGTTCACAGGATTAGAGTTCACGGCTGCTCTAAGGCCAATTGGATCTGGTTCTTGGCTTACAAGCTCTGTTTCATGGATTCTAGGATTGAGAGTCCATTCCAGAAACACTGCTAATTTTTTTGTCTGTTTCAATTACAAATTAAATTCCCTTTCTTTCTTACCCAAATGAAAGCAGCCTGTGGAAGTGTCTCAGGAGAGAAGGCTGTTGAGTGTGTAGGTGCTGTATGAACAGGGTGGCACCCACTGCTGTGTCTATTGTAAAGATACAACCCAGCTGGATCTTTAAATCTTGCTGGATTGGCTGTATACCAGAAACTTTAAATCAGGTGGGGACTCTGAACTTGGATGAATCTCCTTTGCTTTTGGCTTTGCCTTTGTCAGAGGGAGCAGGGAGGAGAACAGATTTTGAGTAATTCTCAGATTTCACGTAAGCCCTTTCTCATTATTGTTTTCAAATACATTTTTGTTTCTCCTTGTATGTTGCACCTTGTCCATCTGTGTGTTCAAGCAGGCTTTCCCAGTAGTGCCTGTTCTTCTTTTGCAGTTCTTTTTAAGCTCTTAAGAGTTTTTCAGGCACAGTGATAAGTCTGAATCAAACAGTGAGGTGTCTTATCCCATTTGAAAGAATAAGGAGCATGAAAGAGCTGGGTTCCATCAGAAGGAAAGCAGCTGGTGCTGGTGTGTAGGGAGCTGTGAAAGAACAGGTAAGTAATGCAAAAATAACACATCAGGAGCAGTGAAGCTTAAAGACCAAGAATCCACCACACAGATAATTATCACTGTGAGCCCCATTGCCTGTGGAAGGATGGATGTGCTTTAAAAGTTATGTAACAGATTTATCTTTCCAGAGGCTGAAAACACCCTATTCTTTTTACAGATGGATCCACTTTCAAACTTCTCTTCTTTATGTATAGAAGAGGTTGCCTTAGGGGTCAGAGCTGCTACCAACTAAAAGCAGAAAATTCCTCCATTACAGCCACTATTTTGTAGCTTGAAAACCACCTCTGTCCCCTCTTGGTTTTCTGAATGTTGTGATCATGGTCCTGTTGCCTGAAGTGACAGCTATGGTCCAGGCAAACAGAGAAAGTGATATTTTCATAGCCATATGGTGTTTGTGCAAAAATAACAGTATTCTGGGGGTTTTCCAAAGCAAGCAAAGTGTCTAAAACAGAGAATATTGTTGTAAGCTATTTCTGTGGCTTTCTGATCTGTGGGAGTAAGGTTCTGTAGTGTATCCTTGTATGAGATTGTTTGTCTTTTCTTTCACAATTTATTTGACTCTTCATTTTCCACATTTAGCCAGTACTAGAAATTCAGCAGAGGAATGAGATAGGAACCTTGCTTGTGTGTTGCAGCTCTTGGCTGTGTGGAAGAAGCAGCTTGTCTCTCTTGCTACCCAGTACAGGTGCATCTACTTGCAGCAGGGAGAATATTTTTGGAGGGTATGATTTTCTTGTTGAAAAGAAATCCCACTTTTTGCAGCATGAAGTTTAGTTTCCTTTTCCTAGTTTGTGCATTTGGAGTATTTTGAATTTTGTCTGTGACAGCTTCTACAGCCATAAATTCTGGTGTGGAAATGGATGCATGTCCTGGCAAAGGCTGGACAGTCAAGGAATGATTTTATGGCACCAGCAAGGAGCTGATCTCATGAAGTGCCTTTGTGAAGGGTTAGGGTTGGGCATCTGCAGTGTCCAGGACACAGGTCTGCCCTAGTGATGAACTCAGCTTTTATAAAATGATAAAGCTGTTTGATGTGAGAAAGCATTGAAGTCACTCAGCTAAAAGTACTGCCTTCAGTAAGTGAATGCTGTCAGCTTGAAGAAATGTGAACTTAGTTTTTCACACTTAATTCCCCTTTGTAATGTCTTCTGCCATTATTTCAGTGAACCTCTCTCAGTTTTTATGCAGGAGATAAAGTATTTGTGTAGTGAATGCTTGTGTTGTATCAAACCCCTGCTTGGGACTCTGGCTGAAAGGCAGTGAGTGTACTATAGAATTTCTGTGGCAAGGTGAAAGGCACTTGGAAAGCAATAAAGCTTCAGACTTGGTGACTTTCCCATTTACATTTTGTGATTTTCCTGAAATGCAATTGGCATTGGCAGGGAGTGTTTACCTTCTTGTGACTCTTGGGAAACCTGGCAGTTTAAACACTAACATCAAGTTCTGCTGGTGTTCCTGGGGGATGTTCTGCAGCTTGCTGAACAATTCATGTAAAAAGCCAGTATGTCTCAAATACACTCCAGGTGACAGAATGAAGTGCCAAACTTACTGGTTTAGCTGTGGAGCTGTAATTCTGAGAGTAGAAAAAACTTCTGAACCTATCTCCAGCTTTCCCTTATCTCAAACACTTAAAAATATACCTTATTCCAGCAGGAATTTCCCTTGCTCTCTCCAAACAAAGTTCAGTTTTAATTTTACAAATGAAAATACATTGCTTTGCAGCTGTTCTGCCTATATATAATTTTGTTTTACTTAGGAATTTTTTAGCAATGGCCTCAAAATGCCTGAAGTTTGAAACCTTGCAAGTTCAAGTACCTTGAAAATTGGCTGTATAACAGAGAAATTGGGAAATCCTGACCGGGCACCTGCTAGAATACACTAATCCAATTTAACCCTGGCCTGCTTGGGTTGTGACAATGTGCCTTTTCCAAGGTGTGGGCAGCTGGTGGGACCCAGACTGTTCTTCTGGGAGTGCAATCCTGGGATGTCCTGCCAGGCAGAAATCTGTTCCTTTGCCTCAGGAAGGGGCTGCTGTTGTGGGAGAAACCTGAACATGCCTCCTTTGGCTTCTGGTGCATTTGTGTTCTGTGCTGGCTCCCTCAGGGTGCCTTTGCTGGGTCAGTGGAGAGCTTTGGGTTCAGGTTCCTGTGTCAGTCTGCTCTCTGTTCCCCACAGACCTTGTCACTGTCCCAGCTCTATGGGCCGTGTTTGGCACCATGGGAATGGGACCATGGGAATTCCATCCTGGAATTATGGGATCAGAGCTTCTCCCATGCATTTCCTTTCATCTCTTCTGCCATCTGCACATCAGGAGCACCACATTTCCTCTTGTGGAGCCTTCCAGCCTGCCCACAGTGTCAGGGTGATGTGCTCTCCATTTCCACTGCTCTTCCCACACTTTCCAGCCCTTGTGTTTATGGTGTCTCAGACCTGTTTGAAGAGCTTTTAGTCCTACCTGTCAGCTCTAAAAACAGATGTCTCTGCCTAGAGGACCATTATATCTCTGCAGGAGGCATGGCAGAACATCCACTGTCCTGCTGGGGGAAGGAGCTGGCAGGGCATGGGGTCAGCTGAGGGAAGCACTGGAGAGGTGTTGCCCTGCCTCTGGTGTCAGTGGACAGCTCAGCCTGGACCACACAGCCTACCTGTGGGTGGAATGGTTACAGGAATCATGGAGAAATGTTACCCAAGAGTGTGGGTTGCCAGTATGAGGTTTTCTTTCTAGCTGTTTTTGTTGGGGTATTGGGTTTTATTCAGGGCTTTTTTTTTTCCCCCCTTCCCTTGTAACCTTGGTTTCTCACAGGTTTCTCACAGAACAGTGGGTGTTGGGAAGACACATAAATTAGTGATGATGTTTTTGTGGTGTCCTATTTCTGATGTTTGGCTCAATTTTAAAGCATCCAGATGCCATCAGTAAGCCTTGTACTGGGCAAAGCACAGGGCAGCAAGTTCCTCATAGGAATTTCTAACCCAGTGCTGGGAGATTTCATGGTGGCTTTGTTGGCTGTACTCTCAATATAAATCACCCCTTCCTCTTCCTCTTTCCTCCCAGCAAATGAACAACCCTACAGACTTTCCACAGGAGATTCCACCTCCTTCCCTTCCAGACCTGTTCCTTTCTGAATGAGATAGTGGCTTCTGAAGCCTGTATTCCTGCACTGAGGAGAACAGGAAATGAAAATTAGTTTGCAGGGAAAGGAAAAAATAATATCCCTCATTTGTATTTGTAACTCATCAAGCTCAATTTTGATTAAAGACTCTGAACATCACCACAGCATTCCAATTTTGGCTTCCTCTTTTAGTGAAGGATGAAATGCGGAGGTTCTTGGCAGCATCTCTTGACAACAAACACAACTGAAATCAACTCATATGTTTTAATTGGTCTGGCAATTCTACAGAAATGTGCATAAGTAACATAAATACAATGAAAATTGAGTATTTTAAATAAACTTGGTGTAACCTAATAGCAGTGATATTTTCTGTTTGTATTATGTTTCCTCTCCATTTGTCTGTCAGGTTCCTTCTCAAATAATGGGAACCAGCCATCTTGTTCTTCTCTGTTAAATCTCTTTCCACATCTGTCAGGAATTACACGGTTTTTTGCAAGGTTCTTGCTTCATATTGATGTTGTGATGTTCACAAAAAAAATTAAGACATTGGGAGCAAGATGGAGGTAGTAAGTTTTACTGAAGCATTATTAACAGTTATCACTGTATTTATCTGATTATATAAATGATTGCCTCAGTGGGAATTAGAGATCATGACAGGTTAAAAAGCTGTTAGAAACCAAACCAAACTGCTCTGGAAAGATTTCAGGCATAAGATCCTTTGTGGCAACAGGCCAGAGGGTAATCCTGCCACAGGGTGCTGTGGCCAGGCTAAAAGCCATGACTTCTGCATCCTTAACAGCTGCATCTCTTCAGGCAAAGCTGAGCCTACTGACACTCCTGTGGCAGGTGTGAGGGATAGGATTTACCTGTATGGACCATGCTGCAGGTGTGAGGGATGGGATTTACCTGTATGGACTGAGCTGGGATGGGATTTACCTGTATGGACTGATCTGCAGGTGTGAGGGATGGGATTTACCTGTATGGACCATGCTGTGGGTGTGAGAGATGGGATTTACCTGTATGGACTGAGCTGTGGGTGTGAGGGATGGGATTTACCTGTATGGACTGAGCTGTGGCTGTGAGGGATGGCATTTACCTGTATGGACCATGCTGTGGGTGTGAGGGATGGGATTTACCTGTATGGACCATGCTGTGGCTGTGAGGGATGGGATTTACCTGTATGGACTGAGCTGGGATGGAATTTACCTGTATGGACCATGCTCTGGCTGTGAGGGATGGGATTTACCTGTATGGAACATGCTGTGGCTGTGAGGGATGGGATTTACCTGTATGGACCATGCTCTGGGTGTGAGGGATGGGATTTACCTGTGTGGACTGAGCTGTGGCTGTGAGGGATGGGATTTACCTGTATGGACCATGCTGTGGCTGTGAGGGATGGGATTTACCTGTATGGACCATGCTGTGGCTGTGAGGGATGGGATTTACCTGTATGGACTGAGCTGGGATGGCATTTACCTGTATGGACCATGCTGCAGGTGTGAGGGATGGGATTTACCTGTGTGGACTGAGCTGCCATTCCCTATCATGTTCTCCCCTGTCAGCTCCAGTATAAAGCAAGCCCTGTTTTTTGCTCCACAGCTATTGCTGCAATGCAGCTTCCTGGAGAGAGAAATAGGATTACACAATCAGAGTGTGCTGGTGGAGGTAGGAAAGCAGAGGATGAGCTGGGCTCGGATGAACTCCACATTCCTTGTTTGCAGGGTGGTTTTACCAGGTAATGGATCTACAGGGGAGCAGATCTTTGTTCTGTGGCTTGGGCTTTGGGTGTTGGAAGGGGCTGCTGCAATGAGATGAGATGCTTCTGCCTTGGCTGCTGTGAAAAGCAGCTGAAGCAGAGCACAGAGAGAGCTGGTTTGTGTTACAGAGGGAGGGAGCAGAGGCAAGTGGAGACAATGACAAGCAGTGCAAGGGGCTGGATTCATGTTGTAGGGCCTTTGACCAGGAAGGACTTTGCTGATTGCAGCAACAATCTGTGCATTGCAGTAACTATCACTGACAAATCTTGTGCTTTTCTTCTTATAATAATGAAAGTAAAATGCCAGTTCCTTTTAGCAGTAACAGGAGACTGCTTGCCTAATTTCTCATCAGTATTTTTTTTCCTTTGGCCAAGAAGGTGATTGGAAAACACCTCTTGTTTCTGATCAGGCTGTAGGATTCCCACTGTTCATTTATCCATAAAAATTGGACCATTACCTGCTTGTGTATCAGTTTAGAGTTTGTTGTTTTGCTTCTCTGTCGATTTTGGTGTAGTAAGATTTGGTTCAATCAGAATTAATTTTAGGACAGACTATGGCCATGGGTGCCATGGGTAGGTGATGTTTCAACAGGGAGTCAGCTGTGGTGGCTCCTCAGGGTGGACTTCTTGTGCCTCACACTGCTTGGTTGTTTCCTTTCACTGGTTTGCTCCAAGCTGAACTTGTGAACTCCACTGCACACCAGAAGGGTTTGGTGATTTTTCTTCCTCAACTTAGGAATCTCTCTGGTGTGGATGAGAGACTGAGTGATGGGAGCAGGAAAGCTAGCTCAAAGTGGGGTTCTTCAGAAAAGAAGCTCAGAAGGTGCTACTACCCTGCAAACCCAAGGCTGGTTGCATCATTTTGGGATGCAACACTTGCATAAAGTATCCTTTTTTTCCCCAAAAATATGCAGAGAAAATGAGTTTCCCGAGTGATGTGATAAATGTTAGGAAATGGCTCACAGCTTCTCTTTTGTTGTTCCAAATGGGAAAGAGAAGAGAAAGGAACTGTTTGTTATATCTGGTCAAAATCCACATGCAGCCTTGCATAACTGATCCTCTGCTCTGCCTGGTGGAGCAAGATTAGCAGGCTTGCAGCCACATTTCTCTCATCTCTTGTGAAACTGCAGCCTCTGAATATTGTTTATTTATTGTCACTAGTTAACAGCAGAGGGGGAGAAGGGGCAGCTTGAGATGATACTGACACTAACAAGGCATGTGATGTATCTTCTGTGAAGAATTACCTGATTACTGATAAATCCTCTAGTTGCATCCATTTGGTGAAACCCTGGTTTTATTAAGGAGAAGGGACATTTGCTGTTGTTCTTTTCCTGAGCTTCTGTGACAGTGCCCTCTTGAGAGAGGTTAAGAACCAGTGAGGGCAGCACTCTGAAGGGAACCTCCCTGTCTCATTGTGCTAATGATGCCCTTATTTTTTAAGCTACCCTTAGGAAGATAAACATCTCCCACAAAAAGTTTTTGTTAAATAAATAAACAAGCTGTTCAACCTAACTGCTAGCTCATAATTCCATGCTGATTGTACTCATCCTGGATTTGTTATCCTGGATTTTCCCACTGTTCATGCAGCCTCTCTTAACATCACAGTAATACAAGGCAGTTTCTTGATTCTGGGTCCCTCTTCTCTTACCCCAGCAAGTAAACTGGACTTGCTTAACTTGTATTAGAACTCCTATAGAGATTTATCAAATCTTTATGGAAGTTTTCCCAAAATTGATCAACACTTTTTAACTACCTAAATGTGGTGCATAAAATGTCCACTTGGATGTGCCAGACTGAAGAGCAGAGCCCAGTTTCCTATGGGTGTCAGTGTTACCATGAGAGTTGAGGGTGCAGTAGAGATGTACCTTGATGAGCCTTAACCAGTGAGTTGAGCCATTAGCACACTTAGTAAGCTCCAATTTATCTCCTCAAATTCCTATCCAGGTATTTAGTACCTGTGTGATAATGCAGCAGATTCATTAGTTTGGTTAAACAGGCAATATATAAGGAGTAAATAAGCACAGTTCATGCAGCAGCCTTGTGGATTTTTCCCTAGTGGGTAACTTTCAGCTTTTGATCACCAGAGAGTCTTCCAGTTCCCAGTTTTTCTACCTTGCCTTTAATTCAGCAGAGTTCTTTGGCTCATTCCCAACTCTGGTTTTGTGAATGGGCCCAGAGAAGTAAAAGGGACCACTCGAGAAAGATGTATCTTGCTGAATCAGATTGGCACTAGTTTCTTTCTCCATCTGGAGCCCAAAAATAATGTTCTAAACATACTAGGGAATTTAGTAACAGTCTTTTTAACACTCTGTACATATCTGTGTTTCCTGAACTGTTTTGAAAACTCCCCAGCTGCTGTTCCTTTTTACCTATTGCCTGAATAAACAGGAAATAGGACTTCTTAATAGTAGAATTTTCATAGTAATTGTGTTTAATTCCTATATCCCTTTCCTTCTGAATGTGAAGTTCTCAGGTTTAATGGGAATGAAAGCAGTTGACATCTGAGGAGCAGAGGGGGTGATCCCCTGTGCCTGGGTCAGTGGGAGTTGCAGCAGTTACTCATTAGTGAGTAGTGCAGGGGCAGGTCAGCTGTGCCCTGCACACGTGCAACCTCTGACTTTCTCAAGCTCAACATCTGCCCACAAATGAAATCCCTGCAGTTAGTGGTATTGATTGTGCTGAATTCCACTCTGTTCATGAGCCTTTTAACTTCTTTCACAAAAGAAAAGCTGCCTCTGTGCACGGAGTGTAAAGTTACTGGATGTGCTAGGGTAGGAAGCAGCCTTCTGGCCAGCCACAGGCTGGAAAGCTGCAGTGTGCTGGCTTTCCCACAAAGCTAAGCAATCCCAGTTGTCCTTTTTATTTTGATTTGCCCTTCATGGTAATCTTCTTCAGCCAAATAAGATCCTTATCCTACTATCTGCAAATGGTTTGCTCAGATTTTTGTAATTAACTTGGGGCCACCATTTTTATAGTCTTTGTTTCCTTCCAGCTGTACTGAAATACTTTTTAATATGTTTTAAGGTGAACCTAGTGATTACTGCTCACAGTACCTAAAAGTTGATTTGACACTCCAGCTTGTGCCCTATTCCTTCTCCAAACACAGCAAGCCCTTAGGAGAGGCATTGCTTTCCCTCTTCATGCAGGTTTGGAGTCCTGAGACCCTGCTCTTGAGTCTTGTGGCACCTCTGTTTTTTGGAGGACTAAGACTTGCTGCTGAGTATCCTGCATGCTTTGCTCTCTGCATTGTGATACTGATGTGTTTTGTTCCCATTTCTTGCAGATGTGTATGACATTTAGGATTTTGACATCTTGTCTCTACCCTGGAGCTGCTGTTTCTGAGTGCTGAATTCTCCTCAAGCACTGTGGCTGCGTTGTTTGAAATGCTCTGTTTTTCTTTACAAAGTGTAGCAGATGCTTTCTAGGGTGTGAGGCAGGGGTTAAGGAGAGCTGTGGAGTTGCTTCTGGAGAAATTTGCCATCATTTGCAGTGAAATGCACTGGTAACACAGTAAACCTTCCAATATTTTCCATAAAAACAAAATATCTTTGATACTAACCATGTGCTTTTTTTGGTGTTGTGGACCAGCCTGGCCACAATCTGATCCCTGTTTTGTTTTGTATCATCATTGTGTATTTCAGAAGGATGTTTGTGGCATTGATACAGAGAAATATAGTAACTGTTGGTTCTGCTGAAGCTGGAGATTACTTTCTAGCAGGGAAGGATTGTGTACTGAGTGAATCTTTGACAACTGCAAATCAGAGCAGAACGTGAACTTAGTGCATGTGATTGGCCATATCCTTTCCAATAACAGACTGTTTAAACAGATTTCTGTACCAATGTTCTCTTGATTAAATCAATTGCAAATCCACAAGGTTTTCATTACAGCTCCCACTTCTGTGAACTGCACATTTTTAATACATCTTAAAGAAATTTTTAATAGTTACAGTTGTGTCAAACCAAGTTTTTTGCCCTGCAACAGGACTTAAATAGTCATTGTCATCCTCTTTGTGCATGCAGCCTGCCAGGCAGGGTAATTGTGGGTATGGAGGATGAAGGCAGCCATACAGAACAAGAAGAATTCAGGCTTTACTCAGGCAGTTTGGTGTTAAGCTGTTTGATGCAAGGGTTAAAGCAAAAGAAATCCACTACAAATAAAAGCCTACAAGGGAGCTGTTGTCTCCCTGCAGGATGGGTTTCCAAGCAGTTGGACACAACATGACTCAGCATGAAGGGGCACAGTGCTGACTGGAGTCTCTACATGATGTTGCCATATAACTTGTTAGCACTTTGCAGCACCAAGTACTTTTCATCCAGAATCATTTTGGTTAATGAGTTTAGCCTCACATCATCCCAAGAAACACTCAGCAGAGGCACAAGAAACTTAGTCTTCCTTAGGAGCTGTAATCCTGATTATTATTAGTAATAAATCACTGACACAATGAATTGCTCTTGAATTCAGTGTTTTATACATGGTGAGTCTAAGCACCCATAGCTTTTCTCAGTCCTTCCCCCTCTGCTTTGTGATGTGTACCTGCATTAACCATCTGTCTGAATAAGATTGTGGCACTTTGTGTGGTAGATTATCTGGCTAACAGGTTCAGTTTAGAGCCACCAGTCTGTTCTAATGACTGGTAACCAGTACAGGCTAGTTTAAATGTGTTGCTTACAGTCTGTGTATATAATTAATAACAGCTTTTAAATTATGAAGAAGGTGACGGGTGAGGTTCAGTTCTTACTTTGGATCAAATCAACTGCTTGTTATGGGATCTGTCTTACAAATAACTGCAGTCAGGGCTCCTTTCTTGGCAGTTGCTCACAGTACTCACATGAGATGCCAGGCTACAGTCTCCTGCAAAGGAGAAGGGAACCAGAACAGGATTAACCACGCTGGATTCTCTTCCTTGTTGGTGTTAATGGCATTTTGATTGGCAGTTTGTCTGGATGCTGATCAATTGTCCATTTTGTGCAGAAAAGCTCTGGAAAACAACATGGTGACTTTAAAATTTGTACTCCCCCATTAATGGGTGTAAATGGGTTGGGTGGAAGCAGGTGTTGGTGTGTAAATGGCCTGGGCCAGGTATTGTTACAGGAGACACTGCAGAGTGTGTCTGCTCTGCCTGCATGGCTTTGTCCCTCACTGCTCCTGTGTTAGCACAGTGACCATCACTGCCTCTGAACCCCCCCTGCTCCTGTGTTAGCACAGTGACCATCACTGCCTCTGAACCCCCCCTGCTCCTGTGTTAGCACAGTGACCATCACTGCCTGTGTCCCTCACTGCTCCTGTGTTAGCACAGTGACCATCACTGCCTGTGTCCCCCCCTGCTCCTGTGTTAGCACAGTGACCATCACTGCCTGTGTCCCTCACTGCTCCTGTGTTAGCACAGTGACCATCACTGCCTGTGTCCCTCACTGCTCCTGTGTTAGCACAGTGACCATCACACCACCCACCCCAACCCAGCCAATGCTGCTGCTGTGGCTGCTCTGAGAGAAGGGGACAGGGAAGGTGATGCTGCAGGAGCAGCACAAACTGGAATCATGCAGTTTCCAGGGACCTTATCTGCCTCCTGCAAGCATTGCATCTTCCATCTTTGTCCCTTGCTGCTGGTATCTGTCCTTGCCTCTGCTGCCTCAGGCCCTTCCGTGCACCCAGCTCTGCTTATGCTGAACCAGCAGCACAAGTCTGGGGCTCGCTCTGGCTGCTCCCTCAGCTCCCCCCTTGCAGACTGGGTGCAACACCTCAGTCACAACCCTGTGCTGAGGAAGCATCCTGCCCAAGGCTTGCATCCCCCACAGCTGGAGCCTGCAGAGCCTAAAGCAGGAGCCCCAGCTCGGGTCTCATGCCTGCCTCCCTGCTGCACTGCAGCCCTGCCTGTTGGGGGGCACGAGCTCCCCCTCCTCTGCTCTGATTACTGAAGTGGGTAAGTCACCACCTCGCTTGTAATAATTACAGATTTCCTCTGTGATTTTTCACTTGTCTGTTGCCACAGCAACCGTGCAGTGGCTCGGCCGAAATGCTGTCACAGGGATTTAAATCCGAAGCGGCTCAGCCTCTCTGCGTTCTGGCACATCTTCCCTCTTGCCCCCCGGCACCATGGCAACCTGGCCGTGGTAGCCCAGCCTCGGCCATGGCACCCTGTGCTGCTTTTCCCTGCATCCCTGTGCCTGAAGGGAGGCTGCTGGTGTTGTGTGGGTATCCACATCCCCCCATTCCTGTCAGGAGCAGCGGGAGGTGCTCTGGGATGCTGCTGCCTGCCGTGCTGCCTGTGCACCACCTGGAGGGAGTCAACCAAACCAAGGTTATTTTGTGACACTTGTCTGCCTGGGTGTCACCCTCAGGAGATTTGCAAACCAGAGTCAAAATAAGGGGTTTAGGGACAAAACCCGTTCTTCAACTTCCACAATTGTTGGAAACTGAGGAGCCATTTCAAACCTTAACGCAGTCTGGCTCTGCCTCTCACAATTTGTTTTCATAAAGCTGCCGAGGAGGCTTTCGGATGGACTCGGACACCCTCATTCCAGAGCCAGATCCTCTCAGATTTGAGACGAGTCGTGTGTTCCTCTCTGCTGGCTTTGGCTGAGCACAGGCTGTAGCTGCCAGGAGCTGGTTCCATTAACCTTCATTAAGTGGGGCATCCCCCCAGCTGAGCTGCAGGGCTGCAGCACAGGGCTTCCTCCGGGTGCTGCCCGTCCCCGCCGCGCTGCGAGGAGCTGGCAGCAATGGCATTCCTCACCAGCACAGCCAGCAGCAGCCTGCGCTGAAGGCAAGCAGGCAGTGAAGCAGGAGCAGCACTTCCAAGCCAGGAGCTGCCTGTGGGCAGCTTGGGAGCAGCACTTCCAACGGGAGAGCTGGAGTTTGGATCCAAGCCCTGTAAGTGCCTCTGTGTGTGCCCGCGGGCGTGGGGTGGGCACCGAGTCTGCCCTGCTGCACTCTCTGTGCCCAGGGGAACGTGGGGATTGGGTCTGGGCAGGTGTGGGGGTGTTGTTATGGTGTCCCTGCCGTGGATGTGCAGGGATAGCTGCTCCTGGTTTGTTTTCTGGCCCCCTTGTACAAGAAATCTCCTGCGTGGCTCTGCTGTTCATGTCCTCAGCTGGAATGGGGGTCACCTTGAGAAACCACAGCTCTCACCCCAGCTTGAGATGTTTTCCCTTGGTTTGGTGCAGGCTGGCTCCAAGTGAGCTGGTTTATGCCTTATGGCACAGGAAAATAAATTGTGCTTTTATTTGGTGCTATTTATCTATTTTCCTGATCTCTGAGGAGGCAGCAGTAAGATGCTAGGAATAAAATCTTACAAGGAATATAACTGAATTTCCTTGGAAATGCCACTTGAGGGTATTTCGCAGTACTTAAATTTTTTCAAAACTACAAAATGCTTGTGGAGCAACTAAACTGAAAAACACGGCTGTGCCATAATTTGTTTAATCCGTTGTGAGCTGGGCTCTTTTGGTCTGGGAAATGTGTGGAAATGAACAGGCATGTTTTGGATATGTTGTTGCCATCTGCATTTAAAATAATGCATTTAAAATATGCTTGAAGGGATGTTTAATACAGGCTTGAAGACATGTTTTTATATGTACCTCACTGGTAAAGTTCACTGAAATATCAATGTGCAGGTTATTTCAGGAGGAGCTACAAAGAAATTCCCCCAAGAAATTTAGAATTTTTTTAGCTAATGTAAGTTTAATTGTGCTTGGTTTTTATCAGCATTTATGTATACCATTTATGTAGGTACTGTTGGTTTTGCATCTAGAATTCGCCCCATTTCTAGCAGATGCTTTTTCAAATTCCAGTTTTTGTTTTCCTGAGACAATGTACTTTCACAGGGAAGGTATAGGCACATCTCATCCCACCTCAGCTGTGCCAATAGTTCTTGGATCAGAAATGAGCTGCTCAGAAGTTTAGTGGGTCACCTGGATCCTAGTGTGCCATAATCACAACATTCCTGCCTGTTCTTGTTCATTGGTTTAGGGACCAGGAGAGTTTCCTTGGCCCAATATTTTTTGGAGAGAGGGTAAACAGAGACAAGGGCAGAAACATTTTTTTATTTTACAAAAAAAGAAGATCATGTATTCATATCCAGCCACCAAACCCTGCTTAGAGGGCACCTGAGGAGGAGAACTTGGACACATGAGTGTAGTGAGACTTTAGACTCCAAATGAGTTTTAAAACTTGATGGAAGGGCTGAACATGTTCTGGCTTTGCTGCTGGTTCATCCCTGACCTGAGTGCAGGTGCCATGAAGCAGGTAGGGATTGTTGTGTCCTGCTGGATACTGGACAGTAATTCCAAGCTGTAGGTGTGAGGTTTCCATCTTGTGCAGTGCAGCTTGGTTTGTGCTTTTGCTGCAGTGCTCACAGCAGACTGACTTGAATGCCAGCTGCATGTGGAGGGAGAGAAGAGAGCTGTGCAGAAAACCCAGTTTATTATGCTTTTGTGTGCAATATTAGCTGTTTTGTCAAGACTTGGAGGACAAAACCAGTCTCTCCATTTCTGTTCTTCTGAGGACTCGTGGGACTGTCCAACGCTGTTGGTGTCGATAAATAAATAGGCAGCCCTGAATAACCAACACTTGAGCTTTACTTGTAACTATGACAACTGTGTCCTTGACAACTTAAGTACAATCATGGAGTTTTCAATTGCATCCTGTTCTACACAAAGCCATTAAGATTATTAGAGGCATAAACAGCCTGTCAGCTTGTGAAGTGGTTTTTGGCCAAATCCATGTGGTGGATACATGTTTCCATGTGCAGATCTGTTACTGGTGCTCCTGGTGGGAATTGCCTGGGTGAGCTCTGCAGGGACAGGCTCTCCAGGCCTTGGGGACAGCCACACTTGGCTCTTTTTGGCTGCTGCCCATGAAATTGGGCCATGTAAGTGTTGAGCTTCAGAGTGCTCAGGGCTCTTTTTGGCTGGGTCCTGCAGACCCAGCACACCTCTTTCAGAGTGTCCATCTCTGTCCTGACCCTGCTGTGTGGGCTCCATGTTGTGGGGTGCCTGTAAACACCTTCACTTTTTGGAGTGTGAGGCTGTGGCCTTTGGTTTACCAAGGTGGGGGATGAGCAGCTCCTTTTCCTTTGCTGTGCCCTCTCATGAGGATGCTGCCTCTGTACTGTTCCTCTCAAAGATGAGGGTTCCAGTTCTATTTTGCGCTGGGTTTGTATAGATATTTAATGAAAAAATCTAATGCCAGCCTTTTATGAACACCAGATGTAAATCTTCTTCCAACTCCTCTTAACAGGACTTTTCAATTCAATTCTATTCCATTTGAGATAACTTTGGCCTAGCTCTGACTGAATTTCTAAATTCTTGGTGTTACTCTTATAGACTTCTCCTGCAAATGCTGCTGTAAGCTAATCCAAATTTGTTTCAGAGCTATACTCTGGGATAAAACCCCAGCTGAAGTAAAAGGACCTGTTGCATTTCATTGTGTGTACTCAGGCTTTGATAAATGCATAATCTATACTGAACTCTTAACTCTGCTCCTGGGACCAAGTGAACTGCAGTTAAATACGTCAGCTTGCTGCCAGGCCTCTTTATTTTCATTGTTTACTATGTTTAAGTGGCTAAAGCAGCAAGTCAGGATTTCTAAAGTCACCCTGTGCTCTGTCAGTAACTGGTGAGCTCCTTCAGTTGTTTCCTGCTGTGCTCTGCTGCATGAGGACTCCCCAAAGGAGGCTGGGGCTGTGCCATTTCAGTCAGCAAGTGCTGTGTTCTTTGGATCTTTTTATGCACGATGACATTGCATTACCTGATTCTTGCTCAAATGCAGACTAAGGAAGGACATGATTGTGTTTAACAGATGACAGCCTTGACTGTCTTCCACCTTGCCCCTACTTATATTTCTTTGTGTAATTGTGGGGCTGTTCCAGACTCTGAGATCTCCTTGAGCTGTTCACAGAGGTAAAATACCTGAGCTAAATCACCTATGTCAATAAAGATGCTTGTTCATGAACACTACAAACCGGGAGATCTGCACCCCTTTAACAAGTCCAAGATGGACCTGGGTCCTGCCTGACTTTTCAACATTGTCCTTTTTAGTCACAGCTGGCTTGGTTCCTCAATTTGCAGTTCCTCTGCTGTTAAAAGGCAGAAAGAGCAGTGTCAAAGCATGCTGAGCTGTGAAATAAAGACCCTTGGAGGGACTCCCTCCTTGCAGCCTGTCTGTGCCAGCTCACCTGTGGGAAGGGAGGGTTGCCATTGGGGCACAGTGCTGCTGCTGCCCTGAGCTCTGAGAGGCCTCTGCAGCCCCTGTGCAGCTCCCAGTGTGTGAGCTTACTGCCGGGCTCACATCCAGGTGGATCCAAGCAAACAGGACTAAGAGATGCTTGAAATGTCACAATTAGCACTTAGCATGACTGTACCCTTGCTGTGCAGCCCAGAAGAGTCAAGCAAAGGAAAACAGTAAAAAAAAGGAATGAATTTGCCTTTAGGATCCTCCCTGCTCCCAAATCCACTTTTTGGAAGCCTTGTGAAGCAATTGCCCAATGCAGCTTGTGCTGCTGTTTCTAAACCACTTAATTGTTCCCGGTTAAATGGGTTTGGAGCAGCTGAGGGACAGATGAATGTGCCCCCATGAATTTCAAACAGATTTCTGTGTCTTTGGCAGAGTTGCAAGAAAGAGATGCAAATGTGCAGAGCTAACTTCTCCCATCCTGCTGGGTCTCAGTTTTGCCTTTACCTGTGCAGCTCCCCAGAGGATGTTTGCCAGGGCAGGGTCTGTGAGCTGCAGCCTGGCACTCGATGTCATGCTGCATTAGCTTCTCTGCTAGGGAGTGAGATTGCTGCACAGACTCCTAGTTTGTCTATTTTCTCTCTTGTATCAGGATCAAGCCCCCTCTTTCTAAAACTTTTTCCAAGGTTTCTCCCCAGGAAACACAAGGTCGTTCACTCATGGAAACAATACTTCTTTCTGTGTTCCCAGTAGGCTGCTGCTGCTGAATGACTGCTGTTCTCTCTAGTAACTAGTTTAATCTGTCAGAAATAATCTCTTGGTAGAGAAATCTAGCAGCTGCTGTTTAAAAAAAATACATCTAATTTCACAGCATGCATTTAAAAAATCCACATATCCTTATGTTTCATGTGTGCGATAAACCCGGACTGAGCTTTCTCTTTGAAAATGAAAATAATTTTTCTTACTAGAAGAATGTGGCTGTGACTTAAACACATGCAGTGGCAAACACAGTTTATATAATGCAGAATTACAGGCAAAATTATGCAAATGTATTTGGAAAAATTAAGGTACTGAGATTCACTTCAGAATAGCAGTTCTGTGGAGTCATCTGCACCGATGGCCTGCTCCAGCTCAGACAGCTGCCAGTAGAGGAAAAATATTTAGGGAAGACTTAGGAATCTTTTTCTGGAAGTGTGTCACATCTTTGTATTCTGATGGTCCTTCCCATCCCCTTTCCTGTCAGATATCTGAAATTGGTGGCAGTGTTCTGCCTGGCTTTGTGGATTTGTGTGGCTGCAGGGGCTCTGGAGCAGCAGGGTGATGGAGTGTGCCATCGCTGCGGCTGTGACACGTGCAGGAGCTGATTCTGCTGGATTGCAAACTCTGCTGCTGCTGCTTGTAGTGCAGGATCAGGGTGGGCCACTGGGAATCCATCAGGAGATGGGTTATGGAGGCAAAATTCAGTTAGTTATTGTGATAACCAAATATTGTGTGCTTAGACTAAGATCCCAATCACATCAGCTGATCTCCTGTGAGAGCCTGTGTGCATAATGGAAATGGAAAAGACACTGGGTTTGGTTATAGTCACATGTGGTGTTATGTGATTTATTCTGACTCTGGACTAGAAAATGGTAAAACTTTTTATGTAAGAACTGTCAAGGAAAATTAGGGCTAAGCCACTTTATTTTTAAGCCTCATGCAGTAGTTTTTTTTCTATGAGTAGTTCAGAAAGCCAATATCATTCCCAATTATATTTTTCAGCCTCTAATGAATACTGTAGTTTAGCTATTAAAGGAGTTGAGATAAACAGTAAATATAATTAGAAATAAATAACATTTCTGGAAGCAGACATAGGTGTGGTTCACCTAGGGAAGGAAGAAGGGAAACCTGCTACAGCTGTGGAAGGTGTGTTTGATTTGAAGGTGAAGAGGCATCTCATCCTTGTGGAGGAGGAAATTTGGGCAGCTGGGCAGCAAAACCCCCATGGGAGACGACTGAAGGGTATGAGAATAAGCAGTGAACCTTGGTGGGTGTTAAGTATTTTTGCACTGTCCTTTTGTGAGTTCCTGTGCTCACCTTTTAACAGCTTCCTAAAGACTCTAAAAAAGTAACACCATGCAGAGCAAACTTCTGGAGGGAATTGGAGACTGGAGTAGTATAGAGCAGATAAACAGCTCTGAGCAGAGGACATCAATCGAGGTGCTGGGCATTTTTTTGCCATTTGGTTTTTGTTAGAGGGTGGTCATGAGATAAGAAATCCATGGTGTTGGGATATTTCTTCACACACTGATTGTGCAAAAGTTAGCACAAGTAAAGAAAGAAGCTGAGAGAGAAAACATTATGAATTAATTAAACTAATCTTGTTTTATAAGTGAAGTTTCTCTTTACTGAAAACAAAATTAATTAATTCACTCTGCAGTTGTGACCCAGAGCCTTAGGAAGGTAATCTTGCTTTTCCAGTGTGTGCACAAGTGTTGTGCAAGTGTTTGCTCATCTTGGTACATTGCAAACTACCTTGGATTTTCATTTGAACTAAGTGAAACCAAGTGCTGTGTCAATTGTCTGGGGAGGCACAGGGAATTGGTTTTGTTCCTGACTCTTAATAGGTCTGTGAATTTATAAATCTCTGTAGGCAAGAAATTTTTTATTTTCTTTTATATATTTTGAAAAAGCCCACATGTGAAGGAGAACAAATAGTGTTTCACATAAAGATAATACAGAAACTAAATTTCTGATATTTTAGTTCGGGGTACAAGATACTTGCTGTCATGGTAGCAATAGTTCAGCTACTTCCCTGCATCTGGTCATGAACATCTGCTGGCATGTTTTATTGATGACATAGGACTGATGGAAGCTGTGAACTGTGTTCTCTTTCTGCTGGAAGACCAGCTCTACTCTGAATGTATTTGTTAAATAGAATTTTTTCCAGGTTTATGGATAACAGTGACATTTTGTCACTTGGACTGCAAGCCTCGGTCCACTACTGCTCCATGGTCTGCATCCAGCAAGGTGCAAATCCAGGCAAAGGGCTCCAGTGTCCTACACTGAACACAGGGGCCATGCTGATAAGTGTGAAGTTTGAATTTAACCTGTGTCCTGGATAATAATTCAAGGACCTGTTTTATCTATTCCTGACTTCCAGCCCGCCTTTCTGCACAAGTGATCCACAGTGAAAAGGGAGGCATGTTATCTGTCATGCTGCTTGACTTTCCAAGGTCATTTGTGTGTAACCAGCTGAGGTAGAACCACGGAATGGCTGAGCTTGGGAGGGAGCTGAGGGGTCTGGTCCAGCCCTGTGCCCAAGCAGTGACACCCAAAGCAATCTGCTCGGGACCATTTGGGTTGTGGATATCCCCAGGCATGGTGATTCCATACCCTCTCTGGGAAACCTGCTGGGAGTTTTCCTGTGTTTAGGTGGAGCTCAGAGTATTTTAATTTGTGCCCATTGCCTCTTATCCCATCACTGGATACCTCTGAGAAGCCCTGGCTCCTTCTTTACTCCCTCCCATCAAGTATTTATTACACATTGATGGGATGCAACCTGAGCCTTCAGGCTGGACAATCTCAGCTCTCACATTCTCTCTTCACAGAGTTGTAATTAATGACTAAAAGGCTGTTTTTTATGGGGATTTATTTTCTTTTATTTCCTAATGCTTGTCCTCCTCTCTTTTGTATTAGATGAGGTTTTTCTCATAAACTTAGAGCAAATCAAAACCAGCAGCTTTGGCTTGAGAGACTGACTGGAAACATTTTTTTTTAAAGTTCAACATAGGTTACACATACAGAGAAGGTAGAGAGGAAGAGCAAGGGCAAATAGGTACTGACCTTTACCCCAGCCCTGCTGAGGCTGGGACATACAGCTTTGGCCTAGAACTCATTGACCTTAGCAAGACCAAGCCAAGAATCAGATGTGGGGCTCAATCCTGAGACTGCTCTGAACATCAGCATTAATCCATCCAACCATGCTCTCTGTGCCTTTGCATGGAAATTAATGAAAGGAGGAATTAATGAAAGGAGGAGTTGAACAGCACAGTAATAGTGGCTGCATCTACAGGGACATGAATAAGTGTTTGATTTTCTTTTTTTTTTTTTTTTTATTTTCCCAGAACATCAACCAGAAAGAAATCTCTCAAGATTGAGTCTTTTTCAGTAAAGAAAAGATAAAATGGCGTCAATGTTGCTTAGTCGACAGCTTACCTGTTGCCTGCAGCAAAACTCCAGACTCCTGGTATTTGGTAAGTGTTTCCTTGCATTTTCCTGCTTTGTTCTTGGTAAGTGTTTCCTTATATTTTCCTGCTTTGTGCTTGGTAAGTGTTAACTTTGTGCTGGTGGACAGAATTCCAATTTGAACATTGGTGGGGTTTATCCTGTGGTGTTGAGTCTTTCAAAACTTGAGGAATATGATGTTCTGTGTCTTAGATAATGATGCAGTTGTAGTCCAGTTGTAGTCCAAAGTATATCTGATTTTTTTTCATTCTTCAGACAAGAATATATCAAGTTAATGATTTGCCCTGTAAATATGCTAACTGAAGTAAAGCTCTTCAGCCCCTGAAACTCTGGTTTTACTCTCTGGCACTACATGGTGCAGAGATGAGACAATCATCCATCAAAATGAGCTGGGTTTTCTCTTTGTGCTGTGTAGCACAACCTTGCCCATCTTCCCTTGTGCAAAGGTTTTGTGTGATTGGCATGAAGATGTGACCCTCACTGGGGTTGGGTGTTTCTGCCTTGAGTGAGCTCTAGTGTGAAATAAAAACCTGCCCCACAGCTCAAACTACTTTCTCCTAAGTGAATGGCAAGTTTTGGCTTAGCCTTGGCTTGAAATTTAGCATGTGTATGTGTATATTACACCTGCAGTCTCTCTGAAATAGATAAAAAAAACTAAATTCTTGTTGGCTGTGTTGGACAAAGCAGTGTGGAGCCTTATGAACATTCATTCATGTACTTTTACACTGAGTACAGTGTGGCTGAATGGCTGTTTTGTGACTGAGTAAATCTTAGTGTTTCTCCTGTCCTTCCACCCTCCTGCAGTGCCACTGTGTTCCTTCTGCCACTGCCAGGATAAACCAAGCACACCCTTCCATTTGCTCAGAAACTTCAACATCCTTGATTTCCTTTTAAATAATATACTTCAGGGAGCAACTGTCCTTTGACTGAAGAACACCAAGTCATGTCTTATAACTATTAGAAGATATTAGGTCAGTGTTTCAGTGCAGGATGTGTGTCTGTTCCTGGGAGTGACTCACTGATTATCCACCCTGGGCAGGAGCAGGGATTGTTGGGTGATCATGGGCAGAGGAAAGTGCTTGCAGCAAGCAGGCCTTGTTAGCTGGCAGTCCTTTGAGTTAATCTCAGCATCACTTAATGCTTCCTGTCCCTCCCAGTGTCTTGTACAATTCCTGCTGCTTCCCAAGCACAGAGGTGCAGGTGGCCAGTGGAGGGCAGGTGCCCAAACTCCTCCTCCTCTCTCACCATCAGTGAGGGAGTGTAGATCCCCATGAGAAAGGAAGGCAGCTCTGGGCTCCATTAATCCATCCTTGCTTCCAGGAAACTTCCAAGCCTGCTAAAATACTGAAGGAAATAATAGAGATCCTTGGCTGCAGGCTGTGTAAGGGACCTGTGGGCGTGAGTGAGCAGAGATCAGGAGTGATGGAGCAAGAGGAGAGCCCCTCTCAGGAGGAGCTGTGTGCTGTGCCCCTGCAGCCTCACAGAGCACACAGGAGGCCCTGGTGGCTGTAGCCAAAGCTGGAGCTCCAGGCCATTTCCCTGAGCCCCAGCTCAGACTGCAGTGCTGCTGGGCTCTGTGGCTTTTAGGGAAGTGCTCAGGGTGACATCCAGCAGCTCTCTGCTCCAGAGCCCTCTCCTCCAAGGTATTTTTGAGCACTCAAGTTCAGAGCTTTACAGGCTAAAAAAGAGACTGTACATTACTCCCACAGAAATCCTGCAGTGCCATTTGGGCTGGTACATTTTTTTTTTTTTTTGTGGATAATGAAATCACAGTGTTGCCAAGGGGGGATGGAGGTGGAGAGGAGGGAATAGATTGCCACTTGGTGGGTCTTTGTGTCTGTAAGCTGTCATTTTTCAGTTGTATGTGTGCATTAAGCAAATCTTCTCGTTCATCTTGAATCTACAATAAATTTATTTACACAAAGGGATTTTTTTCATCCTTGACTGTTTCTCTAGTTGGAAAATCTTTGTTACTTAACCACTGCACACTGTTCTCCTTACCCACACAATGTTAAACCCTGGCAAGCAAACTAGAAATGGAAAATAGAAATAATTTAAGTTGATCAAAATGTAAAAGCTAAGCAAAACACATGATCATATGTAATAAATGATAAGCAATACCCAACTTAAATTTTACCCAGAAATGTGAAGCCTGTAAGTGTCATGCCCTTCTTGAAAATAAGCCCTTAATCAGGTATGCTTTTGTTTTCCTTCTCTATTTGATCTGCTTGATAGTTTGCCCTCAAAGATAAGGTTCACTAGAATGTGAAGGGTGGCAGAATGACAATAGAGTGAGTAACTAACCTAATCTTCCTTTTACAAAGCCTCTGCATTGTGCTCTGTGTGGGAATCAGCCAGGCAGGGCCAGGAGGGGCAGCTGATGGTGGAGAAATGAGGGTGTATCTTGGTGTTGCATCTTACCTGAACTGAGTTCTGTGGCTCCTGTCAGCCTGGTGTGCTGCAGGCTGATCACAGCTGGTACTGTGCATGCCAGTGTTTATTCCCTTTGTGCCAGCTCTGGTTTTACCAGCTGGGCACTGCAGCAGGAAAGCTCTTCTGGCTCCATGTTTGGAGGCAGTTGGCTGCTGGCTGGTAGGGCACTACCATAGCCATGAGGACAGGCTGCACTCCAGAGATGTAGTTCAGTTTCCTGCTGATTACCCAAAGGGGTTGAATTTGTCTTTGAATCCTGCACTGAAAGCCTGGCAGAAGGTCAGGCTGCTGCCTGAAGGTAGCATCAGTTTGCATTAGTGCATGCCCATGCCCTTCTAGGATGCTGATCTGTTCTGCAGCTTCTGCAGCCTCCCCAGGCAATTTGTTCATTGCTGGACTGACCTTACCTTTAAAACTTTTTTTCCTAATATTTAGCCTAAGTTTCACAACAGGAAAAAAATCAAATCCATGCTATTTGTCCTGCCCTCAGAGGACCTGGAGGCTGGAATGTTCATTTTTTCTTTGCAGCAGCCTTTTGCATGTTTGATAACTATTGTCTCCCCCAAGACCTCATACTTTTCTCTCTGCTGAATTCTGTTTGAGTCTCTCCTCGTAGGTTCAATTTTTCTCCTCCAGACTCTGTGCCCTTCCAGTGCAGTGCACTAGCACTTGTTGAGGCTGTACCTCACCTAACTCAGCCTGTTTCCTGTCTCTCTGGAGAGGATAATAATGTTTAGCACCTGGGTGCACTGCAGCCAAGTCTGAGAGATGTTCATACTAGTTATTGACTTGTTCCCATCACAGTTACCACAGAGAGGTTGGAAAGCCATGAGAATGATTTATTCTCAGTCACACTTATGTCTGCAGTATTGATCCTTGCTAAGACATTTTACTTTTTTTTATTTGGTTTGTACATTAAGTGCCTCTCTAAGGAAATCAGAGAGAACAGCCTGGATTTGTGTGAGGGATGTGTGGCAGAAGCAGAGAACAATCCCCTTCTTGGGATTGTGGAGGTCAGCTTGAGGTCAGCTTCAACTGGAGCCCTGGAAACTGGACTGCAACCTCTTCTGCTGGACTGAGGAACGTTTGCTTTTCTGTCTGATCAAACACTTCCACAAAAAGCTGAGCTATATAAAAACAATCACATAAAACCTGTTGTGGTAAGCAGGCTCTGGTACAAGGCAGAGTCCAAGCTGGGACTGCTGTTCTCAGTTCCTTGAGTGAATGTGATATTCCTACCCAGTTTTCTGTGCCACAAAGGGTGGCTGTAGCAGTGCTGGCTGCTTTCCCACCTGGCTGTTCCTTGGTTGCTCACCTCCAGAGGTGCCCTGGTGAGCTCTGGAGCTGTTGAACTGTTGGAAGAAGGAGGATGTTACAACTGGTTCAGATCACAAGAACTACAAGACCAGTGGTTGGATGCTCCTGTAACTCTCCTGAGGAGTTGATTTGGGATTGTGCTGGGATGGAGAAGGGGAACTTCTCTTGTTTTTTCTTCCAGGAGTTTCCACTCCTTTATAGCCTGTGTGGTATTAGTTTTTTCTTCATCTTTGGAGAATCCAAAGTGTGCATGTGGGAGTGCTGAAACACAGACAATCTCATGTTGAAGAGCTTCTGATCTTGCAGCATAAGCACTCTGTAAATAGCAATCTCACTTTTCACAATGTTATGCAATAGTGATGTTCATTTCCCAAACATCTCTAGCTAGCCTGGCCTTTTGCCATTCCCTTTCAAGATCTGTTAGTAACAGATTCTACTTGTAACACATAAAGAGGACTCAGAGGAAATCACAGTCCTCCTACTTTTGGCTGTCAGGGCCTCCATGCTCTAAAAATCCTGTCTGGAAGGTGCTTTGATCAACACTGGAGGGGAAGTCTAGGGGAGGTTGCCTGTGTGCAGTGCCCAGGGCAGCAGTGGTGTGACACAGGGCATGTGCCTCCCTGGGCACTGCAGAGCTTCCCCTTACAGCCTTCACAGCAAGACACTTGTGTTTGAGAGCTCTGCTTATGCCAGCATGGGCTTTCATTCCTCTGCTTTTCCTTGGAATTGGAATTGTTCCTTCTCTTCGTTACACCCCTGTCCTTTCAGTGCCTCCACTGGTGTTTCTCCCAGCTAATATCCAGTTGCACACTCAGGAACTGTGTTAATAGGACTGTTATTTTTGGTCAAACACATGAGAGGTTCAGGCTCTTTCCAGCCATGCCTTGATTGCATCTCTATTAACAGAGATCAGCACAGACCTGCCAGCAGTGGTGCTTTGTGACTCCCAGCATCCCCAAATTAGCAGGGTGCACTTCTATTAATTATGTTGCTATAGCAATGTGGCACTTTGTTAAAATTGCTGACTGGGACCCCTGGAGAGCAAGGGGGGCAGCGTGGGGAAGCAGAGTTGGGAAATGATCTTTTCTGCCTGCTAGCAAGTGATGACATCCTGTTGGATGAAAGGAAGGATGTGATAATTTGCTGATGTTATTCAAGTGTTCAGAAAGATGATGTGTGATGAGAACTTTGAGAAGTCTGCAAGAAAAGTAGAATTTAACTTGCCCACCTTCTTTAAATGGAATGGGTAGAAAATTGTGTGCAAATTGTTCAGCCTATGTGCTCTCTGAATGAGGTTCATTAACCTGTGCTTGTGTTTTTACTTTTGCCATGATAAAAATGAGACTGCTTTGTTTACCAGGGATAAAAGGGTGCTGTTCTTGGTCATGTCAGCTAAATGTAATTTAAGAGCTTTGGTAATGCTTCTTTAGAGAAGGACACTTGGTCAGAACCCATTAGCTCTACACACTTGTAACATGAGAGCTGAGGTTATGTCATTTGCTCCTCTTCTTAAGATAATATAACACAAAATCCCCTTTTTGTAAGGCAGTTTGTTCAGATGTCAACAGAAAATCAAGGGATTACCTTTTATTACAAAGTTAATGCTGTTAGTTCACTGAAAGATGAGAATCCCACCAGGGATTCTCAATTCTCAAAAATACCTTGCATTGTCATAGTGACAATCTCAGTTTTTACCTGTCCCATCTCTGCTATCTTTTTGGGAGGCAAAAACCCAGTCCTGGCCTGCAAATGTCTAAAACTCCCAAATATCCAGTTGGAGTAGCCTGAATTACATTGTCTCTTGTATCTTCAGGGTTTCTGTTGTTGGGTAAGTTGATATTAAAAAGTCAAACAGTAAAAATTTGGGCTGAGTTGCAAAGCTCATTGAGTACCTTCAAGATAGAAATGCCAGCTGAGCAAAGCCTGCTGCAGTTTCCCAGGGGATGAAGCACTACAGTGAGTGACCTGATTTATTTGCATTTTCTTGCACCATTAGGAGACTGTGGTGCTGATGCTGGGCCTGGGGGAAGCAAGGGAGACAGAGCATGGCCTGAAATCCTCCTCCAGGCTAAACAAAGCAAGTATTGATGCAGCCATCCATCACCCTGTCCAAGTGCCTGGAAAAGCCTTTACAGGAGAGCAGCCACGTCCCAGAGCTGTGCTGTGAGCAGGGCCACAGGCACTGGAGGGCAGGAGGCAGAACCGTGTCCTGCTGTTCTCGGGGCCTGCAGAACAAAGCCTTGCAGGGGGTGTGGAGAGAGGGGTGCCAGAAAGCCATGAGTGCTCAGGCAGGGCTCTGACCTCCTCTGTGCCTCTGGAGAGTGGCCTGGGCTCCTGTTTGGCCTGCAGAGCAAGGGCAGTTGTGAGGCTGGAAATGAGGGAATGGGCTGTGAGAGGGAGCAGGGCTGGGGCCATACCCTGTGCTCTGAAAACTGTTGAAGTAGTTCTCAGCTACTCCAAACTGCTGGGCTTCTTTGCCTTTGTCACCACAAGGCTTTGGCCACGTCCCTGAGCACCAAGGGAGCATTGGGCTGCAGAAGTCTTGGGCCCTGTGGCAGTAAGAGAATTTGTGTCTGTGCTGTTCAGGTGCCCTCAGCCAGGAGAGCTCCTTGTGGGTCAGTGCTGTGGCTGGCACAGCCTGGCTGTGCCCCCACTGTCCCCTGGCTGTGCCAATAGAGTCACCTTTTGATCTTTTATATGCAGTAGTTTTTCCCCCCTCAGTGGAGCAGTTGCCATGCAGTCTCCAATTTACATGAATGTTAAACAGAATGACACAAAAATGGTGTTGCTGTAACAAAACCTATTAATAGCTTTGCAGAGAGGCACTGACGCATCTGAATTAAAGCTGGGGAGAATAATCATCTTTGCAGACTAAGTTTTCCCAAGATGAGCAGTGACTTTAAGTACTCAAAGATGCTTTCAAAGGGCGGTGATTTTCCAAATAGTTTCTTGAAATCAGGCTTGCTTGAGACATCCCAGCTTGGGCTGACACAAGCTGAGGCAAATGTCTCGAGTCACTGTTGGAAATTTCAGCTGAATGGCTGTGCTCAGAGCACTGCTGAGCAGTATCACAGGATACCTTCTGTTTTCCTTGATAAATATTTGGTTTATTTAACAACTGTTACTTCCAAACACAAAACATTTTCAGTACATTGCTGGAACAGAGCTCTGGCAGTGAGAGGTGGGTATGGATGGAAGTGGTGCTGCCAGGGTTTCTGGTGGCAGTGCTGCACCCCAGGGATTTCCATGTGTTTGACTGCTGGCCTGGCTTCCCAGGCATCTCCCTCCCTGCACCTCTGCCAAACTGGGCTGCAGTTTATTGGTTTAGCACCTGGCAGCATGGCCCTGGCACAGCAGGATGTGGTGAGTGGTACCTTCAGACCCTGCTGCTCCAAGTGCCCCAGGCAAGAGCTGATGTTGCCTGACTTGCCATGCTGAGCCTGGATCTGAGCTGCAGCTGGTGACAAGGAGAGCTAAGGATCTTCATTTTAGGCCATTCAGATTGCACCAGCTTAAAAATACCTACCACAGGTATTATAGAAGTTATGCCCTCTTCTTTCAGGTCTGAGTGTGATTCCCCCAAGTTAAGAGTATTAAGAAAAATTTGTTGTTGATAACGTGCTGGGTAGAGGCTTGCAGATGCTCCATGACAAAAATGTGATTGCCAAGAATGTTGGTTTAGTTCAATATGTAACCAGAGCAAGCTCATAGTCTCTGTTGGTCACCTTGGTAGAGCTTTGGTGTCTGTATTTCCTTTTTTTTGCAAATGTACAATCCCCATATTATCCCATAACCCCCATAATGGAATATGAACATATTTGGAATACATACTTACCAGAACTGTCTCTGTCATATGAAGTTTGCCTAAACTGTGTTTTAAAACAGTTATTTCAGAAAGGGAAGCAGAGCCTGTTATTGGTAAAGCACAGGATAGTTTTGCCTTGTGTTTTCATTAAGGTGTCAAGTTTATTATGATTCCCCACACATGTGGATAAAAACCAGCAAGATCAGAAGGAAAACTGGCACTGACTGGGACTCAGATTTCAGAGCTGCACTGCAGGATGCTGGTTTATGTGAGACAAGGCCATTTACCTTTCTGAGACAAATCTTTCCCAAAAAGTGTTCTTTGGGCTATTGAAAAACATCATACTGGATTTTTCCTGTGGACTCCATCAGGCTTTTTGGTTATTACTGGTAGCTGACCATCTCTGTGTAGGAGTGGGGAATTTATGGCAAAGGCTTGCACAGGGCATAATGGACAGACTCAACAAAAGAGACTGAAAAAATGTGCTCTCAATCCTCCTGTGCTTTGCCTCTGTTTCTCTAGGGTTGCCTTGTGATTTCCCTTGGGATTTTTTGGTTTGTTGTTTTTTTTAAGCCACCTCACTGGTATTGGTTTTATTTTAAGACTGGTCAAAGATGAGATACATAGTTCACTTCAGACAGCTCAATGTAATTGGTCTCATCTGTCAAATGTTTTCAGGCAGGCAAGGTATGGATGTATCTTCTAAAAGGAGAGCACAGAAAATATGGTCTGTACTCAGGTTTTCATTATTTCTTACAGGACACAGGTATATCAGTCAAGCTGCAGCTAAAATTGATGTGGATTTTGATTATGATGGACCTCTGATGAAGACAGAAGTTCCTGGACCACGATCTAGAGTAAGTTTCCAAAGTATAGTATCTTTGTTTTTTTTATCTTTAGCTGTGTCTAACTTGCTAGAAGACAGATTCATTTCAAACCTTAAATCTGATATGAATAAATATAATTCCATAAGTCTATGCCCACTTTTATCAGGAGGTTGAGAATGAAAAGCTCATTAATAAAATGCCCCTCTCTTCAGAGGCAGATCTGAATCTCAACTGCCAAGTTCCCATATAATAATAATAATTCCCATAGAATAATTCAAAGCAAAAGAGCATCGTTTTAATAAAACAGCTGATCAAGCTTGGTCACTTGTGCTCCTGCTGAAATAGAAGCTTTTCATTATGTGAAATAATGCTTTGGTTTTGAAATGAAGCAAGAGTTTGAATTTGCTGGATGTTGTTTTACTCTGGCAAAGTCAGCATTTTTGCATGTGGTGGGTTTTGGTTTTTGTGAGGTTTTTTGTTGTTTTTAATAAAAAGGAGCTGTCTTTCTAGAACCAATGTACCAGTATCCCTTCTGTGTGACTCTGGCTTCTCTTATTTTCTGATTTCTCTCTTGTTTTCTCAGTTCAGTTGGTCAATATAGAAGAGGCAGCTTTCCCTTTTTGGAGATTTACAGTTAAACTGTGTTTGCAGCCCGTTTAGCTCTGCATGCCACAGGTCATAGTTTTGACTGTAATATTTGCAAGATGCACCATGAAAGTTCCTGTGGCAGGTAGAGTTGCCTGGTAAGCACACAGGACTACAAAGTTTGCATAAGATTTATGGGATCATAAAAAAGAAATAAACATTCTCCATCAGTATTTGCTAATTACACACCTGAGACTGTAACATTTGTTTTTCTGCAGGAATTAATGAAGAAGCTGAATGGCATTCAGGTAATTTGTCAAGTTTTCTGTGTTTTGGGGGGTGTTAACACTTTGATTTCAGAACTTGTTTTAAAATCCTGGTTTGTATGTTTTTGCCACAAAGAAAGGTGAAACATGATTCCAGGTTTCCACACTGAGTACATTATGTGTGGTTTATATATGCATTTGAATGAAATCTTTCCTAGTATATTGTGAATACTACAGGATCATTTTGCTAGGACCAGGGATTTTTTCTTTCTGTTTAAACTATGTGTGTCTAAACAAAAACTTCAGAATTGTTAGAGAGTGGCCAATGAAAGTAAGGTATATTATGGCTTGAGTTTAAAAATATGTCAGCCTGAGTGCATATTGCCTTCCTAAGACGAGCAATTTCTCCATGTCTGTGCTTCACTTCTGTAGAAAAAGTAAAGACTTGCCCTTTTAACAGCCATTATAAAAATAGCTGTACAGTTATTCCCATGCCATGAATATAATGTGTCTTTTTATCCTAGCATTAGATATTTTTATCAGATTTGGCTGTATAACCATTAGTTGCACCTTCCTACATACTACCACTTTTGAAAGCACTCATTGTTTTTTTTTTTTCCTGAAGAATGCAGAAGCTGTGCACTTCTTTTGCAATTACGAGGAGAGCCGAGGGAATTACCTCGTAGACGTAGATGGCAATCGTATGTTGGATCTCTACTCTCAGATTTCTTCCATCCCAATAGGTAGGAGGCAGTTGTACCAAAATGTTTTGTTTTGTCCTCAACCTCTTTTGTTTTGTCCTGTAATTTTCTTATCTCAAGCACTACCAGAGAAGTTGGTTGATTCATTTTAAAAAACAGAAGTGATGTAATGAACACCTTGTTGTGATCAGGGACAGCTCACTGCTGTGTACTGTGTAGTGGTGGGTTTGGGTAGCTGAAGGAGCTACAAATTCTATACCTAAAGCTCTCTCAAAGTGCATAGTGGTGCCAGGAAGAGATCTAGTATTAATCTCAATTTGAATGTGCAAGTTCCACAATTCAGGTTGTCTTTTGTTGGCTTGGATCTGTGACTTTGTGATTCTGTAACAGTATGTTACTGTTTTAAACATTAATAAGCATAATGTGGACATTTTTAACTTGAAATTATATGCTTTAGTTAACATTTCTGTCTCAATAATTGGGGGGAGAAAGGAGTGGGCCACGTGGACTGCAGCAGGATGAAACAAGCCCAGCACTGAGCTGTGGTGCTGACTGAAAGCAAAGGTGGCAGCTCATTTGTCTGGGGGAGCAGGCACAGGGCCTGGCAAGTGCCTGGGAGAGTCAGCTGATTGCTTTGTGAAGCCTTGCAAGCAGAAGCAAGGCAGAAATGTGAGCCCCAACTGCAAGGCACACAGGTTTCAGTAGGAGTTCACTTCAGTCCAGTTTGTTTGCTCCTCTCACCCGTGGTTCCTCTCAGCTGCTTAAAAATACACTTCTGCAGAAGTGCTGGGGTAATTTAAAAGGTAGATCTTGTGCTATGTATAGAAAATGTGATGACTCAAAATCATTCCTACAGGCCTCCTTTCCTGGGAAACAGAATTTGATGATGTTCAGGTTGTTACCAAACTTGTGGCATCTAAGACCTTGTGACTGCTGTGGGTGTTCACTTACCCCAGCCCTCTTTGCAGCCAAGGTTGTTGCTGTCCTGTAGCACTCAGTCAGTGAAACCATTCCAGAGCCCTGCAATGTCTGTAGCTTGTTTCTCCCAACACAAATTCTCACTGCTTTTTATCTTTCAGGCTGCACTGGGATAATTTGGCCTCTGCTCATGAGGAAATAGGGGTGAGACACAGGAGCACAATGCTTGGATACCAGTGAGCTGGAATTTTAGGTTCTAGGAAAGGAGATGCATTTACATGGCTTCCCATTCTTCACACAAGAAATTGATTTGGAGAAACAAATCTCAATCATGTAGTCAAATGCCCACTCCAAAGTATAAAAGTTCATACTCCAAAAGCATGAAATTGTACAGACAGTGCACTGGGGCTTTCTGACATTCTGGTGCTGGATGGTGCAAGCACACCTCTTTTAATAGTTTTGTGTATAAAATATTGAAGTATTAAGGAGGAGATATTTTCCTAATGGGCAGAAATGGGCAGGGGCTCTGCAATTTACTTTCTCTGGTTGGTTGAAACTGGTGAACAGGACAAGACTCCAGTGCAGTGACTGACCTCCTAAGCCATGTAGTTCCTCCTTCTCATGAGGCAATGCCCTCCCAAGGACAAGCTGGGTTTTATCCTGGGGAACACATTCCTCAGGCCCAAAGGAGCTACAGTGCAGTGCTTCTTGCACCTTCTCAGAGAATGGCTCTGGGGGTGCAGCAACAAAGAGGAAATGGAACTTTCATACTTACAGGCTGACCTAAGCCTCACACACAACATTAATTTATATGTTTCAGTTGTACTGAGTGACAAGATTATCTGAAGCTGCCCAGGTTACTAATAATGTCCCTCTTGGTGACAGAGGTAGGGCCTGGATTGGGAGAGCAAAACAAGATCACAAAGTGCTTGTTAGTCATCTGTGCTTATCTCTCTGCAAGTAAATCCAATAAAACCTTTCATGAGTCTGTCAGGACTCCCCAAGATTTAATAATGATCTGTTACACTAGAATATATTTATCAGCAGAGGTTGAGAAGTAATAAGTGCCTGTGTGGAGAGATAAGAAATAAAGTATAAAAAACCTCTAGGCTAAGATGCTCTAGGCTGTCTCTTGCTGAAAAACAAAAATTGAAATAGTTTTTTTACAACACTTTTATGGGCAGTTGTAGCACAACTGTCCTTTCATCCTGCATCTATTCTGTCTAATAGAGTTAGAAACCCCATGGAGCCAAATGCAAGAAGGATGTTATTGACATGTTTGCCAGCAAACATCCTGGAATAGCAAATGAAACAATGTGGTTTTCAGTGCTGGGAAGGTCTGTTTTGTTTGGGGAGATGCAGAGAGGTGTAGTTTGATATTATTAACAGCAGCCTGCTGCTCAGTTCAAAGGATTCTTTGGGCTTTCTCCATCTCATTATTTTAGCAGGCTCTAGTTGTTTTTCCTTTTGCAGACAGGCACATTCATGAGCCTGGAGGACATGTACGTTCCTGTCACACTGATCCAGACACCCAGCAAGAGAGATGGAGCAGGTGCCCTTCCTTAGAGCCAGCTCTGGGAGCAGATTTGTAGCCCTGCAAACCCCTGTGCTGCTCATGGCACTGCAAGGAGTTAGTGCCTGTCTGCCATGCCAGCCTGGAGCTCTTTGACTTGTCCACCACAGTTAGAGAATGGTCATTCAAGCATTTACTCCTTGCTGGTGTCAGTTGCTGCCCGTGAGCCCACATGGCAGCTCAGCCCCTGTCACACAGCCCCTGGCACAGCAGCTGGGCCTGCAGGGTCAGGCCTGAGGAGGCACAGGGATGAGGGGGTGTTAGGAGAACACCAGACCCCTTGCCTGAAGTGAACGGGAGAGAGATTCAGTGTGGGTGTGAAAGGGTAAATCAGGGGAAATCAGGGGTTTGTGTTGTGCAGGAGAGTGGTAGCTCTGACACAAAGGCATCCACTATGGGAACAGCAGCAGCAGTTCTTACAGGCAGCCCAGAGCTGATCCTTGAGCTTCCTGAACAATAGTAGCTGTGCTTTGGAGATTCCTAAAACACTTGATTTGCTCTCAAAGGGGCTCTTAGTGGCAGCCCCAGGTGCAGTTCTCAAGGACACAGCTCTCAATGTGTCATTCCCTCTTCCCATGACAGCTGATGCCATGCAGATTTAGTTGTTCTGTGTCCCAAATAGCCAGTATTATCATCTTCATAATAATTTTAACAGATTTATCAGCATGACATGCTGCTAAAACAATATGGATATTCTTTTGTTTTCAGCTAATATATTCAAAACTGAATTTATAATTGTTTTGTTAACATAGTCTCCTAATGCTCCATTGCTCAAACAGGATAATCAGGGCTGTTGTCATTCCACTGGAATGGGGATTCAGAAGCACAAAAAGCTTTTGTAACAAAATTACCATTGTCTGACTTCTTGAGCAGTAGGGAAGATGAGGTTTCCAACTGTTTCTACAAGAAAATTTAAAAGATAATGTTAATCTCTGGCGTTGGTATTTCATACATTAGAGATCAGGCTTAAAATGAAATTTCTGGCCTCCTTCAAAAATTATTTTTCTTAACAGCAGATAAATTGGTTTTGCCTGTAAAGCAAGCAAGTTATCCTTTAGACTATCAATGGGTATAAATTAAGCACTGAAGCTATCTTAGTTTCTTAGTAAGAAGGATAAACTCTTGCATCTTTTTGCATCAAGCAAAATTTTGTCACAGTAAGGAAATGGGTGCCACAGCTCCCAACAGCAGTGCTGTGCTGTGCCCTGCACCCAGACAGGCTGCTGAGGGACAAAGAGCCCAGAGGTTTGTCCTACTTCAAAAGAAGTCCCATTATTAGTAGTTAAAAATATACAAGTTACATATAAACAGTCAAGCATGAAGTTATGGTTATTCTCTAGATTATGCTTTGCATTACTTCATTGAAACCAGATAAAAAGAACTGCTTTCTTTCTTTGTTCTTTTTAATTAGGTTACAGCCATCCCTCTCTGATAAAGCTTTTACAGCAGCCCCAGAACCTGGTAAGTGAATTAGAACATGAAGGATGTGAAGGAGTTCTCTCTCTCCTTGTTGTGGGCTTTCTCTTTTTTCCTCAGACTGATAGTGAATGCTAATGACTCCATTTAATGTATGATAGGATCTGCTTGCTTTACTTCTCACTAGATGAAAAGAGCTTTGTGGTGTTTAAGAAAACACCAAAACCTCTGGGAAGTTTTACAAAATGTAAACATTTGGTGTTGCAAGCACTTGATATATTTGCAGCCACATTTAAATCCTAGTTCAAACTTACTGTCTCAAATTAACCATTTTAATAATGTTTTCTGAAGATTTTTTGAGCCCGAAAGCAAACCCAAAATCTTGAGAGAGAATATCTTGGACATGGTGCCCTACATCTGGAATGCTGTGGGAAGTTTAGGGGTTTTTTTGAAGTTGGGCATAGTGACTGATTCCCATCTCCTAAGTGCACTCCAGCAGGGCAAAGCAATGCAGGCATTTGAGTTCCCTGAGCTGATTTCCTTCATGGAGTACTCGTGTCTTCAGGTGAGAAATTCTGCCTTTCCCAGGACTAAAATACCTTAAGTTAAAAAAAACCAAAACCAAAAAACCAAACAAATAAAAAACCAAATTTAAAAAACCTCCAAAAACAAAACAAAAACCCAAACAAACAAAAAAAACCCCCAGGACTAGAAATGCTGGAGTTATCAAAGGCAAATCTCAATATTTTGGATGGTTTAATATTTATGAATATTATTAACTCTTTATTAACTTCATTAACTCTTTATTAACTTAATCATCTTTATTAACTCATAAATATGATTTCTGAGAATAATATATTCACTATAATGCAGCAGTAGGCAAAACCAGATTTAAATAACGAACAAACAAAAACCCCCAAACCAATTTAAAAAATCAAAATGCCCATTTGCTGGTGGCAGTTGCTGATTTGCCCACTGGGGAAGGGCAGGTGGCAGTCCTGGAAGCCTGCAGTGAAGGAACTCCTCCAAAGTCCCACATGAGTGGCACAACTTCCCTTAGTGTTAGCAAAGGGGTGGGTGTTTTCCTGGAGAGACCTTTTTATCTGGTTTGTCTGTCATGCTCCACATACCCTCTCTGCAGCCAGCTGTAAACACAGAATGTGCATCTGTTTATTTGAGCCCACAGCAGCTTGATGTCAATGTGCTATTTTTCTCAGCTCTGGGTAGCTCATTAACTACAGAAGAAAAATACTCTCTTCTGCTTAATGGCAAATGTTGTCAATTGACTGTGACAACCCATAATCAAATCCACAACAAATGTGTGGTCTTCTCTTTTGAACTTGATATGAAAATTTACTTCTGAACTGAGATAAAAAGTCAAGTACAATTTCTCATAGCTACTAAACAAAAGCTTTGTGTTAGCCTGTCATTAACATGCTTGCTTAGCTTTTGTTTTAAGCTTGAGTCTGTTGGAACAGTGTTTTGGAAGTAAGACACTTAATTCACAAAGTCCAAGCACATCCAGTGTTCTGTCCTGTGTGATACTTGGTTTTCCCTAGGAATCCTGGTGAAATGTCCTTGCAGGTGCAGTGTGACCACTTACACCCCTTGGAATGAATGTTTGTGCTGAGGAGAAGCACTGAAGGATGCTGATAAATGTGCAAACTTGAGCTGCACTGAAAATACAAGTGTTTTGGGGGAGGCTGTGTGTCCCCTCTGGAGACCCATTGAGGCTTAACTTATCAAAGCTCAGCCTTTAATTTCAGCCATTACTTGTTCAACAAGAAAAACAACAAACAAAAGAAAAGGGCAAATAAAGCTGCTTGGCAGTTGGCAAATTTATTGAGCTTGTCCTTCTCTGAGAAAATGTAATTTAAAATAAAGAGTATCACGGTATGAATCAAATAAGATTACCCACAAAGACCAAGAGCAGCAATGAATCGATTTTAATCCATGACACAATTTAAATTAATTGCATAAATGTGACATTCATCTCCATTAGTGGACTGGGGAGGCTGAGGGGCTTTTTCCAGAGCTGCTCCCTAGAAACCCCTGTGTGGGCTGCAGGCTGCTGTTCCCTGACACCAAAATTACCTTTCCCAAAGTTGGGAATCCTGATGTGGCCAGTTCACAGCACCACTGAGCTTGGAAGAGACCTCAGGTGGTGTCTTGGCCAACCTCCTGCTCCAAGATGGGTGGCTGTGAGATGAGACCAGGGTGCTCAGGGTTTTATCTGGGACCTTGAAGACCTCCAAAAGAGCAGCCTGTTTCATTGCAAAACCTGCAAAACCTTTTCCCTATACCCAGATCTGTACTTGGCATGCTTTAATTCATGCCCATGGCTTCTCATCTTCCACTGAAGAGCCTGGAGCCTGGCTCCACCTTCCCAGGGTTCCAAAATGGTCTGTCTTGAAGCTCAGTAGGGATGGAAATGCTGCTATCCTAACTGAATTTAGCTACTCAAACTGAAAGCAAGCCATAAAGATTTTAAAGCATATTTCCTGTGTATAAGGAAAATGGAGATTGAGCAGCTAAAATGGCAATATTGAAGAGGAAATGTCAGGGTGAGTTAGCATGCAACTTTCCTAAGGTATCCTGCAAGAATAAACTAGTGAGGACTGGACAGAAAAACATATGCTAAGGCAGGAATAGTAATCTCTACCTTAAAACCATGTGTGCCATGATACAGATTTCTGCCTGGTATTTATGATTAGAATAAAATGGAACTGCTTTGATATTAACATGTTTTCCATGTGATAGTAACACCTAACAATTCCTCTTCCTTTGTCTTTTTAGAGCACTTTTATCAACAGACCTGCCCTAGGCATTTTACCTCCAGAGAACTTTACAGAAAAACTGAAGGAGTCTTTGCTATCAGTAAGTTTGAGATACCTGAGGACTGATCACTATTCTTATCACCACTGTTATTATCATTTTGCACTATACTTGTGTTCAGTATTTCAAGAGTAATTTTTCTGTCTTTGCTGACAGGTGGCTCCTAAGGGTTTGTCACAGGTGATGACCATGTCTTGTGGATCCTGCTCTAATGAAAATGCCTTTAAAGCAATATTCATGTGGTACAGAGTAAGTAAAACATTAAGGTATTTTTATAGGTTTAGATGTAGAAATGAGTACTTACTCATAATCAGAATTGTTATTGCAAAACAAAATGAGGCTTGGAGGTTATCTTGCTCATTATGTTGTTTATGTGCAATCTAGCATAAAATCTTTATTAAAACCTCTTTGTCTAAGCTTTTACTTTATATTGACACAACTTTAGAAGTTATAAAGTAAAGGAAATAAAGAAAATGCAGATTGTAGGCAGCATGTGAAAGCTATAGTCAGGGTCTTCCTTGAATCCAGTTTTGAATACCAGCATTCCTGGTTTGTGGTTCAGCCATAAATGCCTTGCTTACAACTACAGGAGCACTCATGTTGGGTTGTTTGGATTTTTTTGCAGAACAAGGAGAGGGGCCATAATAATGTCACAAAAGAAGAACTGGAATCCTGCATGATTAACCAGGTAACATTTGTTCTTTACCACACCTACAGAGTACCACTGGTTTGGGCTTGGAAGGGAAGATTGGGAGGAAGAGTTTGGTTTGCTACAAGTGAAGTGGAATCTGGGCTTTGTACATTTAGGAAATGGTGAAATACAGACTGCTCCTCACAAAGATCAGGGAGCCATCAGGAATGCATGGGGGTCAGCACAGGGGAGCCCCAGCCTCTCCTCTCTGAGCCCCCAGGCCACCCCCAGGCACAGCCACCCCACAAACATGTGCTCCTAATTTGCCTACAAAGGGGGGACTGTGCTGGAGGCTCAGCCTTGCCTGAGCTCAGCTGGGCAGTGCTGCCAGGACACCCCAAGGATTTATCCCTGTTCACCCCGGGGTTTGGGACCTGAGGCCAGGGCTGGGGTCAGCACTGTGCGTGCTGAAGGGGGGAGGCTGGAGCAATTTGTGGTGCCTGGTGGAAGAGGAGCTCAGGGGGCAGTGGGGGGATGTTTTTCCCTGGCTGACCCCCCTGTGTGCTCTGCTTGCAGCCCCCTGGCTGCCCTGACTACGCCATGCTCTCCTTCATGGGCGGCTTCCACGGCAGGACCCTGGGTAAGCTGTCCCTTGTCCCCCTCAGCTCACTGTGCTTGTCCTTACACACACAGCACCACTGCAGAAGCTGCAGGTTCATTAAGGCTTGCCTTGGAAGCCCCACCAGCACTGGAATGGTTGAGTGACAGTAGGAATTGATTTTGTGGTTTTTAAAAAGTTCTTTTCAGACAGGCTCCTATTTTCATTCTGAATGTGCAGTTTCCTGTCTGTACTCATGAAAATATAATTCCTGGGGGAAAATCACCAAAACATGCTGTCACTCACTTTTACTGGTTTATATCAGCTCAGTCCTTGTTCTAAGCATGTTACCTGAGAGTGCTGTAACTGTGAGCTTTGTGTCTTTGGAGGGATGAAACCACCTTGTCTGAGCAACCTGTTCAGACTGACAGAGGTTCTCCTGCTCTTCTGGAACATAGTGCATGTGGAAACTGATGCTTAAGATCTAGAGCAATCCATTTAAGCCTGACTAAATCCAATTAACCATTATTTCAGAAGACAGTAAAAACACAGAGAAGTTAAAAGAATTCTACAATCAGGCCATTTCATCTCTTGGTGGCTGTTTTCTTGTATTGGTCCTAGATGGGTATTATTTTAATTTTTCCTTCTCTGGGCTTAGGTTGCTTAGCTACAACTCACTCTAAAGCAATTCACAAACTGGACATTCCCTCACTGGACTGGCCTATTGCTCCATTTCCAAGGCTAAAATATCCCCTGGAAGACTTTGTGAAAGAGAATCAACAGGAAGAAGCCCGTTGTTTAGAGGAGGTAAAAAATTCCCTGGCAGCTTTCTGTTGTTGTTGATTTGAAATAATGAATAGTGTTGGTAGGATTAGTGCTTTTCACTAAAAGAATGTTTTCAGGGATTGGAACAGCCTGTGATTGGAGCAGCATTCACTGTTGTTTACAGTCAGACCTTTCTCCCTGCCAGCTCACTGGGAATTCAGGGCTGCAAGAGTGACACCAAAGTGAAATTTCACCCTCAGAACTTGGTTGTAACACAGTGAACTCACCTGCCAGCTCTTGCCAAAGGGCTGAGAGAGAGCACAGTGTGGATGACTGTGGATAACCCTCTCTGCAGAGAGGGCCTCTAAGAGTATTTCAGCCTTTCCAGCTTCTCCATGCAGCTTCTGATTGTGCAGGGGTGGACCTGTGAGTCCACTTAGCCAGACCTGCCTCACTTCAGAGAGCACAGCAAATGCACTCCCTGGGCTGCCCCAGGGTAGCTTTGCTGGGAGAAGTGCAATGCTGTGTGCCATTATTTTACAAACAAACAAACCAAAAAAGCCAAACATTTTCTTAGCAGGTCTGTGCTGGGCTTACTGGCCCCCTTTGGAAATCGTTGCTTTGCACAGCCTGCAGGGGCTGTGGCCCTGAGGGCTGTGAGAGGGATTTCAAGCACAAACACAACATTAATTGCAGCAACTGGCACTAGGAGGTTAATGAGAATTATCTGCCAGCCCCTTACAACAACAGGATTTTTGCACTATTTCATCTGATTAATTTTAATGTATCTGAAGTGGGTGACTGGAAAAAATGAATTTTCCAGATTACTTTTTCTAATGCATTAGCACAGTTTTAGTTTCTGACTCAAAACCTATCCCATATCACTTAGGTAGAATGACAGCAGTGGCCCAGTGAGCTGCAGTGGTGCTCAGCACACTGCCAGCTGAACCTGGCTAGAGCTTTCACAACACTGCAGATCAATGTGCAGCTAGTTACAGTGTGATTAGGACATGGTTTAAAACATTCAGGAACAAGAAGGCAGTGGTAAATGCTGGAGGAACCACTTGCTAATCCTTTGTGCCTCCTGGTTCCTTTATAGCCAGGAATTTCCATGCAAAGTTGAGGTTCTGATGAGATTTCATCCAGCTGAGAGGAAATGTACAAATGTTCTGGAAGGAAGATGTACATTCATAAGTGTTTGATTTGCAGGTGGAAGACCTGATTGTAAAGTACAGGAAAAAGAAGAAGATTGTGGCAGGAATCATTGTGGAACCAATACAGTCAGAGGGTGGGGACAATCATGCTTCAGATGACTTCTTCAGAAAGCTAAGAGATATTGCCAGGAAGGTAATAAAACATTTCTCTGGGTACTCAGGGGTAGCTGAAACATGCACCCACGCATTGTGGGTGTCTCCAGAGGCTTTGCCCTGCCCCAGGCTCTTGGAGGGTCTCACAGGCCTCCTTAGCAGCAGTCAAGGTAGGTGTGTACCACATAGCAGCAATCCCTGCTCTCTTCCATTTGATTCACACTAATGCTTTCCTCAGTCCAATAAATAATCTTCTAATTTTAAAGTGAGAGAGAAATTACTCTGATTCATTAGCTATGAATTCTGCAGGTGTGTTCTTTAAATGATCATGCTTGTTGGTTGAGGAGGTTCAGTTTCTGAAGAAGCAGGTTGTGAAAAGTATAAATTTTTAATTACATGGTTTTAATTGCAAAAAAAAACCCGCCCTGAAACTCAACTTGAGACCAGCCATAGTGCTGATGTTCCAATAAAACAATGAAAAGGACAGATGTCTTGATATTTGGAATGTAAAGTTACCTATTTAGAAGCTATGACCCTCAGTAATACTTCATGCTTTTTTTCACCCTCAAAACATCTGTGTGCTGAAGAGATACTGCCAAAAGTACTTACCCATTGTTTTTAAATACAGAATTATGATATAGCTTGCTCTCCCTGTCACAAAGTTTGGACAAAATAGTCCTTCACATAAAAACCCCACATTGCCAGCTCACCAGTAGCTCTTTCAGCACAATTGTCTGAAAAGGCAGCTTTTCATGCCCCCCAGAAAAGACCAGCTCATGCTGCTGGTACTGCCTCTGTGCCACATAATGCCCAGCTCTGACTGGACACAGAGACTTCATATTTCCAACAAACAAAGTCCCTAGAAATGACACTCTGCTTCCCTCAGGGGCTTTGAAAATGCCACCTCTGCTCCTCCCAGGTGTTTTCAGGTATCCTCTAGAAATGCTCAAGACTACATAAAAACATGTACTTGATGAGTATGGGTAGAAAACAAATTTCTAGTGCCTTCCTGCAAAAAGAGCTGAATTTTTGATTGTGAAATCTGACACATGAGTGGCATTGGTGGAGGGGTCGAGGAGGGGAGTGAAGGGAGAGGAAGGAGGGGTGTAGCCTGTGACTGGCTTGTGTTGATGTGCTCACTGAGGGAGGTGGTTCTGGTCTGGGAACGGGGGCTCACACTCCCTGCTGCTCTCGTGTGTCTCTGCAGCATGGCTGTGCTTTCCTGGTGGACGAGGTGCAGACAGGAGGCGGCTGCACAGGAAAATTCTGGGCACACGAGCACTGGGGCCTGGATGACCCAGCTGATGTGGTCACATTCAGTAAGAAGATGATGACAGGAGGATTTTTCCACAAAGAGGAGTTCAGGCCAAATGCTGTAAGATTTTTAATGAAACTTGGACTCTGTGCTGGTTGGTGACCCCCTGAGGAGTGACTGTGACATCCTTGGAAGGGACAAGGTTTCCTCCAGCTGGATGGGGCTGCTGTTTTACAGAAACTTGCTGTGTGCTCACACAACAGTTACCATCACCTCTTCACTTTTATTCCAGTTGTTATCAGTCACCAAGGTCATAAAGCTGGTGGGGGGGAGAGGAGAACTGGGTTAAGCCTAATGGAATAAACCTTCAGTACAAAATCCAACCACAAACTGACACCTTCTCCTGTAGGGCAACTTGGGAATTTCAGAGCTTGTATGTCAGCATTACAGATTCTGTCAGCAAAATTTCTTCTTTGCACTAATGACATTTTAGATGTAATAAATGAAAAGTCAAATTAAGGGGAAGAAGATAAAGCTTGATGTAAAGTCTGTATAGATGATGCTGATTTCCTGTCATCTGTAGCTGTGTCCCAGTGAGACATCAGAGTAGCAAGGCAGAGTGCATTAAATGAGAAGCATGAAGTAATTACCCTGTGTTTCAGCTCAGCAAATGGGATTTTCCTTTACAGCACAAATAAGGGTGGTTGGTGAGATTGGTGCATGCCTTTTCATACACCATGTTTGAACTGCCAGTGTGATGCCTTGCTTTTCTTAATTTATAGTGATTAGCCTGTTAACATGTTCCACAACTCTTTTCCCACTCTTTCCCAAGCCCTACCGGATTTTTAACACCTGGCTTGGAGATCCATCCAAGAACCTTATGCTTGCTGAAGTCATTAAGGTTATTAAAACAGAAGATCTTCTAAACAATGCAACCCATGCTGGGAAAGCACTGCTGACTGGGCTGCTGGATTTGCAGGTAAACATCTCATTGTGGATGAGAAGGAGAAATTTGGTGCTGAAGTAGGATCTGACCTCATCCAGTTTAAACATTTGAGCTGAGGAGCTAGAGCTGGGGTCTAGACCATTATAGTAACTTCAACACAGGCCTGAATAACTGTGTCCCATTTGGAATTGAAGTAAACTTTCTTTCTGTGTCCCATTTGGAATTGAAGTAAACTTTCTTTACTGACTTAAAAATGCTGGGTTTGTATGGCTTAATCCAATATAAAGGGTGATCCCCAAAATATCTGAAGGTATGTACTGCAGCTAATTAAATTACTTTGCTGGAAGTAATGTAAGCAGCTGGTATTGCCTTGTCCTAAAGTTCTTTTCAAAGGAAGGTCTTTTCATATTTTGTTCCAATTCTTCTGGGCTGTTGAAATAAGAAAATTGTATCTTTCCCTCCCTTGTTTAAGGGAAATTCCTTACAGCTTCTACTGTGGAGCTCTACAGACAGGCATTTAGAGATGGGCTTGCAGGTGCTTACCTCCCAAAGGCATTTTGCACAGAATAATCCCAAAAACAGTCTCTGCTCTCTCTTTAACACATAGCAGGCAGGAGAACAGAAAACACTATAATCTCATACTTTGGAGGGCCAGAATACAGCCAGTCCTATCCAAAAGATTGCTCTTCCAAAAGATGAGGGCTGTGACTGAGAATAAGTGATGCAGATACTACTGGCAAGTGTCTCGGTGCAGGGTAAGACCGAGCTGGTTTCCAGCCCCAGTGCAGATGGTTTATGCTCAGGTTTTCCTGGAGTCCACTGTAGATGTAAATAAGGTGTGTTATGCTTGTTCCAAAGAATATTTTACTTGACCCAGCTCGTGGGTCAGACTCATTCTCCCTCCCTGCTTTGTGTGGGGCTCTGCAGGCTGAGCAGAGCACCATGTGAGCCACGCTCCACTCCAGCAGAGCGAGGAGGCAGCAGGGTTTCCACCTGGCAGAGCCAGCCCTGCCACCAGGTGCCCTCTGTTGCAGCACCTGCCATGTGCTTGTCTCTCCTCCCTCTGCAGGCTCGTTACCCCCATCTCATCAGCAGAGTGAGAGGAAGAGGAACATTCTGTTCATTTGACACTCCAAATGATGCAACTAGAAACAAGTTAATTACAATAGCCAGAAACAAAGGTAAGAATTTTTTTGTGTGTGGATGAGCTTCACATGTGAAGGTAATGCTTCACATTTTCCTTTTCATATCCTGCGTGAGTATTTCAGTATCAGAGGACAGTAGTAAAATTAAAAAAGTTGGATTTAGGCTTTTCTGGAAATACTTGTTGTCAGAGCCCTCAGAGAAGTCTGTTGCATGTGTGTACATTTACCAGCCTCTGCAGGTCTGAAGTTACTGGAAGAGATCTGTGTATGGGATGAGATTTTGTGACATCAGGTTGAGAGTCCTTTGCAGTGACTTTAGGTGCCCATGGACATGGTTTACTTCTAGAAACTGGAAAGTTAGAAGGAAGTCAATGTCACTCAGGAAAACACAGGGAGAAGAATGATGAGTTCTATAAATACATAATTCCTATATCTAGGAATGCCTAATGATTAAATACAAGTGCCTAAAATGAGCACAGATCTACAGTGGCATCCCTCTTTTCCCACAGAACTGTTAACAGCTGCAGACAGGCCCAGGTATCCAGAGAGGAACCTTGGGATCCACACCTAAAATTCTCTCTTTAACTGTGTGGGCCCTGTGTTTGCTGCTGTTTTTGCTGTTACTCCTTTCTGTTGAAAAAGCAGGCATGGTGCATCTAAACTGTGGTGAAACCAAACTTTTTAAGTGTAAAAGACACCATTTTTTGTTCTGGAAAGTAAGCCAGTAGGGAGAGAAGGCAAGTGGTTTGTTTTCATGGTAAACCAAGGTTCTGCTTTGAGGCAGGGTAAGCTCAGCTTAGTAATAGGGGTTCCCATTCAAACATTTCCAAAAATCTATTTTGGGCTAAAAATTTGTGCATTTAAAACACTGCAGAGAGAGGTTTGCAGGCACTGAGACATTTTAACTTCTTGTCATTAAAAACAAATTAGTTTAAAAACCAATGCAGAGAAACCTCCTGTGTCTTGTTGTGGCACCAGGACACTTGACCAGGAGAGTATGGCAGCATCTGAAATCTCAGATGCTGTTTGATCTCTGTGCTGGATGGATTCTTTCCATTGCTGTCAGGATTAGTCCCAATACTCCAAGTGTTTTATAGAACAGCTCCAGACACCCACAGTGTTCTTCTAAGCTGCTGTGAAGCTTGAGGCCATTCACACCACAATGTGCTGTACCATGGTGTGCCTAGCAGGATCTGGGGAGCATCTGTTGGCCTTCCACAGTGAGGGTATCCCCATTCAGAGACCTGAATTTTTCTGGTTATTTGGCAAAAATGGAAATGACTAGAGGATCTATTGTGTTCTCATTTCAGGTGTTGTCCTGGGAGGCTGTGGAGACAGATCCATCCGTTTTCGTCCCACGCTGATCTTCAAGGACCACCACGCGCACCTCTTCCTGAACATTTTCAGTGACATCTTAGCAAACTTCAAGTAAAAAGCAGTTCCCTTGCACTGAACAGCTGATTATGAAATTAGTTTGCATTAATTCATGTCTTCTCTACTTACAAGATAAGTGTAAAGTCATAAACTGAGGTTTGTGTTCTGTCTGTAATCCTGCCCAAGGCAAGCTGCTCCATGCACACGCGCCCCAGGCAGAGCAGTGGCACTGGTCACCAGCAGGTCCATGCAGCTGTCCCTCACTGTGCATCCCCAGAACCTCCCTCTTCTGGCCTGGGCCATGCTGACTGCAGAGTCCTCCTACAGCCATGTCCCTGACTCTGCACTGTCTGAGCAGGACCTGGAACAGTCTGTTTCCACGGGTGACCCTGGTAGATTTGCATCCAGAAGCAGCAAAGCGTGGCCAAACACTGGGAGCCACACGCCTGCCACACAGAGTGCCCTTCTCTAATGGCAGCTGGGATCAAATCAGCGTTCCAAGGAAAGCTCTGCTTTCCACCACTGCCAAGCACAGTATTTTACAGAATAATTTCCAGCTTTATTCCCTCGAGTACAGGCATCTGCCACACCAGCTGCACCAGGGCAGCTCTGCCCAGCCTGCACTCACTGCTTCAGGGGCTCTGGTGCCCTCAGCCACACCTGCAGCACTGCAAGTGGCACTGAAGCCCTCGTCCTTCTGTCCTCATCATGGATGGGTTTTAAAACTTTTGACTTCTCTTACAAGCAGACTTGTACAGAGAAAACTCTACCCTGAGGTATGTAATCTGACAAAGCTTAGAGAACCATGCAAAGCACATTCTTCCACTTCTGCCAGCAGTCTAGAATGATTCCAGATTATTTTACCATTTGCCCAGAACACACAATAGCCATTAATTTATCTATTATAACTTCTACACGAATACTTGAGGTATTTTGTAAAACTAAAGCAGAAATGCCATTATCTGGTATCAGAGCCACTACAGTGAAGGCCTAGTCCTGCCTGCACATTTATAATGCAAAGTAATTCTATTTTTGTTCTAATAGTATATTCTAAGTCATCAATATTTCAGAGATCTTCTAGAAAGCCACAGGATCAAAAAATGTGTCAACAGTTCATTGATTTTTCTTCAGAGAATTGTTTTAGATGTCTCTTTACTGTTTGCTGAAGGCTGACTTGAACTAGATCTGGTGCCTTTCTTTTTCTTTTTCTTGGTCAGCATCTGGATTTTGTTTACTAATTTTAACTTTTTGTTGTGCACCAAAAAACAGGGACCACAATGGACTTTTACAGTTGCCCTTTCAGGACCTGACCACAATTTTTAAGTGCATAATAAGAAACAGAGAAGTTAAAAGATTTACATGTTTAATACAACTACCAAAATGTGAAAAGGTTCCTTACCTGCTTTGAGAAGTGTTAATCATGGTTTTCCCATTTTAAAGTACTGGTATTGGGAAACTCCGGCACAGTCACTTCTGCCAGCTTAAACCCAGTGGGATTTCTGTAAACCTCTGCAGAAAGCAGAATTCTGGTGCCAGCTGGGCAGAACCTGAGCAGGTTTTTGAACAGAGGTTGTAGAAATCTGGGGGAAGGACTGGTAAAAATTGGTGTTCAACAAAACTTCATTGTCATTGCTGTCCTCGTAAGCGTATTATCAGCAAAGGAAAGTCAAACCAAGAACTGGATTTGACAGCATTTTGGGAATTAGTTTGTTCAACATATCAGTGCAGTAGTTTTAGTGAATGTCTCTAGCAAGTCTTGTACTTTTACAGAAACAAAGGTCCAGTAATTTGAAGTCTTACCACATCTTCACTTTTATTATGACTACTCTAGATGTTTTTATAATTTTTACTGACACTCAGTAACTGTATAATTGTGTACAACATGTTGATGAAATCGTTAGAGAATACCATAGAAAGCACTGCAGCTCAAGCATATAAAGTTAATATTGTTTACAGCATACTGTAGACAGTGCCAAATAAATGTTTAAACAAATACTTAAGTACACTTCATGGTGTAACTAGTAACTGTACACAGATTCATAACAAATGACATCAATAATGTGTAATCAATATTCTTAAATAAAATATTTATAATTGAACTTCTCCAGGGCTTTTCATTTTACACCCAGTACATGCCTGAACTGAACCATTAGTGCATATTAAATACATTCTGATTAAGATAAACCTCAAAAAAATAATATATGTCTGTATATATTATTTTTTGGAGGTTTATCTTCATCACTGTATTTTGCTGCCATGGTGTTTACACCAAGGAACATTTGGATTTCCTTTGATACTGCTGTGCTACACAGTGTCAGCCAAAATTTAAACTCCCAGAACTCCATTAGGAAAAGTTAAACACGAGAAATAGTAATTCAGGGTTACCCTGTGCACTTAAATGGCAATTTTACTTAACTGATCCTTTGGTGATCCACCAAGAAACAGAGGTTTCACTTCACATGAAGAAAAAATAAGGAAAGAACACTCCAGATTATTGGTGAGAGTTAGTTTATTTGCCAGTTACAAATTAAGCTAGAACTAGAAGAGGTGTGTAAGGAGTTACCTTGCTTCTGACAATTCAAAAATGTGTTACATGTTATAGGTGATATGTTTGGTTCTTTCTTGGGTTTAAATTCCTCATTTCTACCGAGGTTTCAGAAAAGGAGAACTCATGCCAATACCATGGAATAAGACCACAATCCTTCATGAAGACAGGTGCTGCTTTTCCCATTCCAATGAAGAATGGCAATTTCTGTAAGAGGCTCCTGAAATTTTGTCCCAGCCTCTAACTTAACAGCTGAGCTGCCAGTGTCTCTTTTGCCCAGCTCCACTCCCATCCTGGAGGACCCTCCTGAGGCCAGGACAGCCCACACACCTTCCCAGTGCCCTCAATTGCATTGATACACGAGCATGTCCCTCTCTGACATTCAGCAGTACCCATCATATGGATGTACCAGACCAGCTTTAATTTCCAGAGGCTTCCCAGCCAACCTGAAATGACCTAAAAGAAACACTGAGTTTGAAGTGGGGATGCTCTGGCAGCTCCTGCATTTCATTTCGAGAGATTTTTCATGTTTCATCCCCAGTAATTTGGCACATTCTGAGGACAGTTCAGGCTTGGAATGCTATGACATTACTGAATGCTACATGGAACAGACACTCCTCACACCATACACAAGATGCAGGACCTTTAATCCAGTGGGCTGTGCCTTACCACTGGGACTTTGTACACTGGGTGCACTTACAGCAGGCTTTGCACAGGAAATGGACAGGGATGTGTAGTTTGGTGAACTATTTAAACCTCGTGGAATAAGCACAATAGACATGGAAAGTCATTGGAAATGAGCTGCTGTGTCACACAAATTCTCCAAATATTTGAGCAAATTTCTGTCTGTCTACAATCTGGCCATACTTAATTGTAAAATACAAAGTATCTGTACTGTTATATCGCTTGAACTGCTGAAGGAGCTCATCCTTGCTATCTCCAACTTCATCCAGAGTCACCACTGTCTCTATGGGACAGTAAATGTCATTACGTCTTCCCCAAAATGTCAAGTGGGCCACTCTGACAGTTTGTCCAGTTTCACTTAAGTAGATGAATCCAATAATTCTTCTGAAAAAGTAGCTCATACCATACAGCATTGCCCCAGCAAAGACAGCGATGCCAGTTGTGTAGAGGAGGATATTCTGGGACACCTGGCCCTGCAGGTAGAGGTAGCAGATGGGAGGCAGCATGATCACGGAGGTGGCAGTCTGCAGCAGCTTCAGTCTCGACAGGACCCTGCAGTATTTTATCCCTGGGAACCTGTACACCAGTTTGAACTCTTCTGTCCTCCCATCCACAGCCTTCTGCTGGACCACAGCAGCAGGGGCCAAGTGGGACAGACACACGGACGGCTCTCGCAGTCTCCTGAGATAACTCCTGACACCATGAGCTCGCTGGGCTTGTGACTGCAAACACTGCCACGAAGCAGCAATCCAGGGCAGGCGAGCAGCTTCCCTTCTCCATGGCCTTGTCCAGAGCTCCTTCTGTAGCGATCTCCCAGCAGGTGCTGCTGTGCAGGCTGTAGTCCTGACTGTGCAGAGCCAAGCCTGTAAGGTAGATTCCCATGGGTCATCGTCTGAGTCCTATTTAAACCCACCAGTGAGCTCAGAGTTGCCCCCTCGGGCCCCTACAGACAGTAAAGCACAACCCCCGGGTCACTGTAACCTTAAACCAGTGTTGTGATAAAAAACCGGTGATTGTGCTCGCATCCCTCCCTGCAGACCGAGAGGGAAAACTTTGCTAACACAGCTGATACCAGTGAGCTCAGTGACCGACCCTGGCACACCCCCTGCCTCCCGCTGGCTGAGCAACAAACCAGGAAAGCTGCTGGAATCGCCGACTCCTTAAATAACCACTTATACAGCAGTTTTAGGGAAACAGAAAAAAGTGGACAAAGCACGGTAAAGGAGAGGAGGCCGCGATCAGGCCGAAGGAGGGAGCGGACGCTGGGAAGGCGCAAAGGCAGGAACGGAGGTTCCGCGCTGTCCCCGCCATGCTGCAACACGCGCGGGCACCCGTGCAGGGACCGCCGAGCGGCCGGAGACAGGGATGGAAAAAGGGATGGAAAAAGGGAAAGATGGAGAAAGGGGAGCTGGGGAGAAAGGGGAGAAGGAGGGCAAGGGGGAACGGCCCCCGCCAGCAGCCCCGGCCCTCACCACCGCCATGGCCCCGCCGCCGCTCCGCGGCTGCGCTCTCCCCGCCCCGCGCGCGGCCCGACGGGAGGGGCGGCCCCGCGGTGCAGCCATGGCGGCGCCGCCCTCAGCGCTCTGCCTGTTCGACGTGGATGGCACCCTCACGGCGCCGCGCCAGGCGAGTGCGGGACGGGGCTGCGGGCCCGCGGGAGCGGGGCGGATGGCACAGCGCGGGGCCCGGCTGTGCCGTGTGCCGCGGCCTCTGTGGGCGCACTTCATTCATTTAACGCTGCTGAAGGACCCGCACGGGCTGCTTGTTCCGGAATGGAGGCGCTGGCCTCTGGCAAATCTGACGGCTCTGTTTTGGACTGCAGAGAATCTCGGCGGAGATGGCGGCGTTCATGCAGCGGCTGCGGCAGAAGATGAAGGTGGGGGTGGTGGGCGGCTCGGACCTGGCCAAGATCCGCGAGCAGCTGGGCGAGGACGGTAAGGGCGATCCGCGCTGGGGCCATCCCGCTGGGGCTATCCCCCTGAGGCGATCCGCGCTGAGGCGATCCCGCTGGGGCCATCCCCCTGAGGCGATCCCCCTGAGGCGATCCCGCTGAGGCCATCCGCGCTCCGGGCCCCGGGCAGCCGCCAAGGGCAGGTGGAGGTTGAACCCCGTCCATCCCCTTCTTCCTTTGCTTGTAATTGTCTTCCTGGGGGTGCTGTGTTGCACTCAGGCTGTGGGGAGCTGCTTCCCGGCGTTTGGAAATCGCAGCCTGTTTGCACTCTGCAGGTATCTCGATGTTAAATTAAGAGGTTGCTGCTAATGGTGAAATCCTGCCTTGGTGGCAGAGCCCTGGCAAGGCTTTGTCACAGTGCTGTGTACAGTGCAGGCCTGTGTGTGACATACACGTGTGGGCTGCTCAGCTGCAGAGCACATCCCTGAGGACCTGGATTTGTTCACTGTGGGGATTCTTGCCTTACTCTTTTATTCTTAATGGTCTTTACTTAACTGATGCCACTGACAGCCTCCTGTAGTACCCAGACAGCTCAGAGTTTGTTTGCCTTCCAAGTGCTCTCCAGTAAACCATATCATCTTGTGTGGTGCTGAGACAGCTCCCAGACATCTGCTGAGCATTAGTGACACTGAGGAAACAAACCTAAAAGGGCAATATTTGACTTGCTCTCAAGCCAGGCCATGTGCCAGTTGTTTGGTCATTCCTTTACATTTAATGCAAAGAGTTACATGCCTCTAAGTAAAACCCACAGGTAAGTCAAACAATTGACTTCACATGATTTGAGGTGTGTGTTAATCATAGTGAGAAATGAGACAAGCTTTAATCTTGCTCTTGATGCTATGCTGCTGAAATTCTCATGCTTTAGGAGCTAATGTTTGCTGTATTTTAAGCTATTTAACGTTTAAGACAATTCTGCATAAAGCACTGAGGGGAAATGATGAGTTACTGTCTTTTTGCTTGTTTGCAGTGATTGAAAAATATGACTATGTGTTCTCAGAAAATGGCCTGGTAGCATACAAAGATGGGAAATTCCTGAGCAAGCAGGTAAATGTGAAATTTCCAATAGTGAGAAAAAGAAATCTTCTAAACAATATTTTGATTTATTTGTACAGTGTAGTCCTTTGTAATCACCCTTTCAAAGACCAAAGTTGCTGCTGCTTTCATATGTTAGTCCTGTTAATGGATCATTCATTTGGCATGTAATGTTTAACATAAATAATGGAGAGTAAACATTTAAGAGATCTTGGCTGAATTTGCTGCCTTGACCAGTGGTTCCAGTTTACTGCAGGAACGAGCTCCATTTCTTCATGTTTGGCTATAGCAGACATTAAATGGAGCTTTTTGTTTGGGGCTGCTGCCTGTGGCACAGTTTCCTTCTGAAGCAGGTACAACTGGGATTCATATTAAAGGACAGTTTGGTGTTATAAAGTGAACAAAAAGAAAAAAGAGAGCCTTTAGCTAGTACCATGTGAGCATCAGCTGATGTTACTGATTGAAGGCATGTTTGTTTCTCTGTGCTATTAACCATGCCTGATTACCCAATGTCTATGTTTTCCATGTGACTTGCTTTTAGAATCTCAAATTCTGGACCCTTGGTTGAATGGTGTTTGTTTTGTTAGAGCATTCAGGGCCACCTGGGCGAGGACATCCTTCAAGATGTCATCAACTACTGCCTGAGTTACATTGCAAAGATCAAACTGCCAAAGAAGAGGTATGTGCACACAGACATCTCACTGTGGCCCTGTTCTCCATGGGGGATGTAAAGCTCAGCTCAGGGTGCTCAGCAAAAAGAATGAGTAATTTCTGCTTGGGGAGCAGCACTGTGTGTGTGAAACAGAGCTCAGTCCATGCATACAAAGACAAGTCCCCAGCTGGAGCACAGGGATTGAAATACTGATCAGCACTTTGTGTCAGAGGGAAGGAGATTCAGGTTTGAAGTAGGAGAGTTCCCTTGCCATGTTTGGAATTCAGAGATGAGAAGTGCAGCCAGAGCAGCTCTGTGTGAGGTGTGAGGTGCAGCTGTGCAGACACTGAAAGGTGCCCTGTGAGGCAGGGCAGGGCACTGCCCACACTGCTGGGAATTCTGCAGCTTCACCCCACACTGACAGCCTGGCCTGTCAGGCCCTGGGCTTGATGGGATGCTCCAGTCACACTTGTTAAACCAAAAGGTGCTTTCAAAAGCCAGTAAGGATGATGATGATGAGGTTGCCAGATTCCAAGTCCAAAAGACTTACTGGTGCCAGAGGTACCTGCATGTAGTGAGACAGGTGATTCCCACTGCCTGTAGAATTAAATGGAAATTTACTGTGATATTTAGTGCTTTGAGCAGTTTTCTCATCCATTTTCTGTCTCGTGATCAATTCCCTTGCAGAGGCACTTTCATTGAGTTCAGAAATGGGATGTTAAATGTGTCCCCCATTGGAAGAAGCTGCAGCCAGGAGGAACGACTTGAGTTCTATGAACTTGATAAAGTGAGTTACAACTCCTGAAAAATACCCAGCTCTCCTGGAGGAGGCAGTTATGGCCAGGTTATGATTTTTTAAAAACTTTCATCATTTGTGCAATTGGTTTTTTTCATTTTAATCCTTTCCATGTGGTTTAACTAATCTGTTCATTCAGACCTAAAGCAATAGACAATGGGTTTTTTGTTGGAATAGCCAGGATTACTTGCAGAAGGGTGGGTTTGGCTCATATTTTTAATCCAATATCCAGAGTACTGAACATCCTACTTCTATACATGGGGTTTCTAAAAAACCCTGTCCTAGGTAAAACCATACTTTGTTGTCCTCTATAGTGTAACCAGCCTGGGTCCATTCAAATCAATAAAACCATTCTTTTTTAGAGGTGTTTTTGGGTTATCTTTTCATTGGTAAATCAACACAGTTACAGCATGTAACTGTTGTTTGGTTTTGTTTTCTTTTTCCCTTAACAGAAGGAGCATATAAGAGAGAAATTTGTAGCTGATCTACAAAGAGAATTTGCAGGCAAAGGCCTCACATTTTCAATAGGTAATACTTTAAAAGAATGTCATTTAAAACATCAATTAATTTAAATTTCATTTAAGTCATACTCTCTTATGGCTGTGACATCCCATCTCATTTGTGTGACAGGTCTCTCTGGGGGTGGTTGCAGGCAAGACTGAGCCTCTTTTTCCTCTCAGCCTTTTATTGGGATATTTTAATTGAAATCCATCAACAAAGAGAACTTCATTTCTTGTCATCAGTTCATTGTCCTTTAATGTCAGTTGTGTGACTGATTCTGCTCATTTTGGAGCATATTAGATGCTTCAGATTAGTCAGAGTTGTTTCTGTGAATCAGTTTTGATCAGAGCTACTCCCTCAGTGCTGTTCCAGTTGCCCTTGGTTCTTCAGCTGTACCTGCACTGTGTGGGAGGAAGGAAAGAATCCAAAAGCAAGTGCAAACTTAAGGAATAAATATAATAAGGGGGAATTAATTTTTGATGCATTTTTCATTTTACCCTCTCTCCTAACATAGTCCCACACTCCTGCCTTTTATTGTTTTTCAGAACTGCAAAGTATGGTTGGCATTAGTGCTGAAGCACTAAGGCAAAAGGGAACTGCAGTTCAGTGTCTCCTTTATGTTGTAAATACCTTTTGGACACCTGCTTCAGCTGGGAATCATGCTCTTGGGTATTGGTGAAGGCCAAGGGCTCAGAATTGGAACAGCTGCTGAAAAGGCTGATTTCTTCCCTTTCCTACTCTGAAAGCCTTAGAAGGTCTTTTGCCTACGATTTTATGGCTGTACATAGATCAGTGGCTGTGTTCATGTGTCCTTTCTTTCTGAAAGTAAAGAGATTAAATGTAGTTCTTCTAAAGGTTCATTTGGATAGCAGTGAGTATTTGGGAACGTGCTCAGACTTTGTTGAATGGATAAATAATCTCTGAATCACAGCTCTAATAACTGATATCCTATAAAACACTTTCTGTACTTGCAGGACTTAACTCCAGAGTCTCACAACATTTCTGTGTCTTTGCAAAGCTCCCTCTGCCTGAAATCTTAGCCAGTTTGGGGTTTTTTCCCTTCTTCTCCCCTCAGCAATACATTGTAAAAATGTAACAAGTCTTGGTTCCTGTCTCTCCTAGGAGGGCAGATCAGCATTGATGTGTTCCCAGATGGCTGGGATAAAAGGTACTGCTTAGGAATTGTTGCCAAGGATGGATACAAGACTATTTATTTCTTCGGAGACAAGACCATGCCAGTGAGTACATTAGTTTGATACACTGATTTGAGAGCTGCTGGAATTAAACCTCAAGGAGTGCAGGTTCTAACCTTACAACCTTAATCCTGACAAGAGCTGAAGTCAGGGCATAAACTTGTGTCCATGTTTACCTGGCTGCAGATGAGAAGTTTTCCTTGTCTCCTGAATTGAACACAGGGTTCTTGCCTTAACAGAGGTTGTTTTAAAATTGAACTTTATAATTCTATTAAATGCCTAGGTGTCATGACTGTGTGAAACTGATTGTCCTGCCTGCTCAGTGTAGATTGATTTTTGTTGGCTGGTGTTTATTACACATATTTATTTCCTGTCTTATTTAACACTGTGCCTTTGCTCACTACTCTGTCTGGCTCCACCCTGGGGAACTGAGCAGAGTCCCTTGTCTCTCACCATGGAGCAGAGTTCTGCAGGGCAATTCAGAGGCTTTTAAAAATCAGACACCTGATCAGAGACCTGACAAGAGCTTGTGAGGGCACTGGCAAGCACAAGGACTTGCTTGAAATTAAAGCTATCTGAATATGGCCAAAGAACAGTGGCAGGCTAAGTTTTATAAGAAAAGGCTTGTTTTGATAAGAACTCACAGTTACAAAACTCTTACATTACACAGGACTTTATAAATTTCAGAAAATAATATTTTCTAAGAGAAAGACAAGCTTGAAATTGAAGTTTTTTCCCCCCTGACATCAGCTGCAAAAGGAATCACCTGTCCCTCTGGCACAGGGCTCACAGCCAGTTCATTTCAGACCCTCTGAGTGGCAGTGCAGCATTGCCAGAGAGTTGAAGTACTGAGAGCTGATGCTGACCTGTGGAAGCAGTGTGGCAAACAGAAGTTTGGGAATGAAGCTAGGGATGGATTTTGGGGATCTGTGCTCATCCAGGGCAGTGCTGTTGTTCACTGAGCCTAATCACTGCAGGCCCTTGGAAAAAGTCCATTTTCCCCCTGTTTCCTTTCATCTGTCCCTATTTGTGACTGTGCTTTCTGTTAAATAAAATTAAATCATCTTCTGCTTCCAGGGAGGGAATGACTATGAAATTTTCACAGACTCCAGAACAGAAGGCCACAGTGTCACATCCCCAGAGGATACAAGAAGAATCTGTGAAGAGCTATTTTTTAAATAAAAGAAGACTTCAGAATTCGCACTTTGAGGACAGTTAAAACAGCAAAATAACTTGAAACATCCTCTTCATTCTGTATTGTTTTTATGTAATCAGTCATGTATAGCAGGTGCTTTGCAGGTCACTCATTAGCAAAGGGAAATGTTTTACTTGAATACCCCTTGCTGCCTGGGGGAGCACAGCAGAGCTTTTAGCACCATCCTTTCAATTGCCAATCACATAAAATTTGTTTTCTTTTTGCTTGGTTTTGGGGCTTGGGTTGGGTTATATTTTGGGTTGGTTTTTAAGATACCTGTAAACTTCCTTAACTAATTAATTACAATTTAGGGAGGGAAGGGGAGGCATGATCTGCCTCTTGTTGATTCATGGTCTTAAAATTGGCCTGCAAGGCTTAATCCTTAGTTTTTTATGTTGAGGCAGCTTTTTAAAAGAAGCAGTTGATTTTTTTAAAAATACTTACCTTGTGCTATATGAATTAACATGAATTATAAGACAGTTTTTTTTTCTAAAACTGGAAGATGAGTAAAAGGGAAATGTTTTATTTCTTCCTGGGGTTGGAAAGATGGCACTGAACCAGAAATCCCTGACTGCCATCCCTGGGAATGCTGGAGCAGCTGGTGCCAAAGTTCCCTCCTCAGGATGGATGTGGTGCCAAGGCACAAGTCAGGTCATGCTACCTACACTCTGTGCAGACCAAATCTAAAAAGTCAGTTCTAAAAATTAATTAAAATAACTTCAGCACATTAGTGAAATCTATTTCTGCCACTTTCTGTTCATTTTCTGAGATTCCTGGTTAAGGCATTAAGGGTAGGTGAGATTTTTCATACTACAAAAATGACCTGAACTATGTTTCTGTTAAAATTCAAGTCAATGCCTGGCAGTCTGTTTAACTGTTATTATTACTTTTCTCATCTGGCATTAGGAAAGTAATCTTGAGTATAAACGGTTTGATTTAGTAAAGGAGAATAAAATCTGATTTTATCATTAAAATATCCTGTTTTGATTTGTCATTATGGAAAATAAAATACTTGAAGCAGACCTGTTGCATGCTGCTGTCTGTACCAAAAAATTAATAATTTTTCCAGTTCCAGGTTCATGGGATACTTGCACAATAAAAAAGCAGAGAATAGAATCTTGGTACCACCCAAAACCCCAAAAGGGCTTACAAAAACAGAGGGGAGCTGCAATGCACCTCATGCACCAAAACTTTTGTCTCCCAGCACCCTTCTTCCCTAACTAATTCCTGTTTTCATGGGAGCTGACCTGGGACCAGGACCATCTCTAGTGTAGGAATGCTCTTTAAGGACAACAGTTTAAGAGCTGCTGCTTTGATTGGTTTCAGTCCCAAACACATTTCTGGCTGCTCTGTCCTGGGAGCCTCCTCTGACATGTGCTGGCCTTGTTATTTCCTCATTGTTCTGCTAAGTGCAGTCAGTGGCTGGGAAAACATTTCCTTAAATAAAACTGAAGTCACCACACAGGGGTGCATATACAGGCAGCAGCATTCTCCCCTTCCTTAAAGCTGATCCTCCTCAGCACCAGCTACCCAGGGAGCAGACTGGAAACACATGGAAGCACTGAAATGGTTGCATTTATTGTAAAGAAAGCAGGGGGTGATATTCCAACAAGTTGCACAGTGATAAACCCACCACTACCACCAAGGCTTATGGGTCATAAAAACAAAACCAAACCCAAACCCCACTAGAGCACGGTGTAACACAGGCACAGCTAAAGAAAAGAAGCCAGCACAGCAGTTCCTGACCCCACATCACACCTGGGAACAGACTGGCTGCTGTGAAGGGCTCAGGACAGCTCCTGACAGCCAGCACCTTTGGTGAAGCTCCAAATACACAACTGAAGCTGCACTGTTTCATACAACTAACAAGAGTTGTGTATTTTTTTTTAACTTTTATTTGCAAAGTCAATAAAAATCCACTGTTAGGAAAATAACAAAGAAAAATGCTTCATTTGAAAAAAAAATGTGGAAGGCAAATAGGAGCAAGAACAATTTAGTAGCACTACAACTACACGAAAGTCTGGGGAAGGGTGGCCCTATCACATCCTACCAAGGGAGTTTGCCAGGGAAACAGATGCAGAATTTACTTCACCAAGACAGCTGAGCCTGGGCAGCCCACACCTGCTGTGCAGCAGTGCAGGTGTCCTGCCTGCCCCTGGCACACCATGCCAGTCTGCTGTATGCAGTCTGAAAGGCAAATCCTCAGCTTGGTCAAAATTCAGACACCCTCTGAGGCAATGAAGTGTCCACTACTCTACGGTTTTCTACCACTTACCTTGGAGCAAATTTAAATTTGGGATGGATTTTTTATTTTTTTTTTAATACTGGCCTATAAAATCTGTTGCTAATCAACCATCAAGGCACCTAAGTAAATTCACAAACAACCCCAGCTTTCCCAGTACAACACAGTTTCCACACCTGTGCAGCCACACCATTTGCAGGGGTGCACCTGATGGGCACTGGAGCACAACCACCTGATGGAGATTTTCCACCCTGTGGCAGCTGCTCTGTTTGTGAACTTCCTTCCATGAGGAAAACAAGTCAGCAATGAACACCTCTGTCTGTCAGCCAGGGCATTCAGGCACTAAATCAGCAATGAAGGTACTGCAGCCCTGGAGAGCAGCAGAGGGAGCACAGGGCTCACCCACACCCAGGGCTCTGAGCTGGGCTGGACCACCTGCACTAGAAGAGCTCTCCTTGAAACCTCTCCCCCCTTCCCCTGGGCATTTCCTGGAATCAGTTCACGAGACAAAAGAAAACCCAAACCTCCCCTCCTCCACCAAGCACACAAACTAGGTCTCTTTAAATACATTTCTTGTAAACACATTACGCTAGATTTTTTTCATTAGCATTTGAATTGCCTTTTTTTTTTTTTAATCAGGCCAGCTGTAAAAAAAATGGTGATTTTGGCCTGCATCTGCTTTATTGACAATGCAGTATTTCCTCACACAGAATTCTTCAGCCAGGTCCTGCAGCCAGGTGCTGAGCAGAGCCCCCCTGGCAGCAGCCACGCTCCAGGGGACCCCTCAGGAGCTGATGACGTGCCCTGACCAGGTCTCGTGCTTGGTGCCAGGGGCCAGGTGGGTGATCACCACCTCCACTGCCTGCAGCTTCTCGTTCTTGGGAGGGATGGTGCACATCTTGTAGGTGACCTCGTCGCCTGCCACGGGCACGTACTCGCCTTCAATGCTGCGGAGGGAAGCTCCAGTTAGTCAGGAGTCACAGAAACACCCGTTCTCTTCTGCAGCTGAGTGAATTTTTTATCAGAATTGTTAGCTTAGATGCTCAAAGTCCTTCAGGGACTTCATAGAGCCTGTCATCTGTCAAAGTCTGAGGCTGATTTTGGTTGTCTCACAGTGAAATCCTATGAAAACATTATAAACACCACCATCGTCCTAAAAAAATCAACCAACCACAAGAAGTACAAAATAAAACCCATTAAAACCCACAGAAATCCCCACTCCAATCTGCTTTAAAGAATACTCAGGTGTGCCAAGGCTTGGGCTGAGAGCTGTGCACCAGCACCTCACTTGCAACAGCACTAGAGGGCAGGGCTGCCACTTACTTCGAGGATATGGATTTTAAACTAAAGAACATTGATCTCTTTTTGGTTGTTTTTTTCCCCCTTCTCACTTAAGCTTTTGAAATTTCACTTTGGGTTTGTTTTTTTTTTCCCATTTTTTCTTAAAAAGAACTGTACCATGTAATGGCAAGATTTTCCCTTTAGATTACTTAGTTTGTGGTATAAAATAAAAAAGGAGCCCAAGTGAGATATGGTATAAAATATTTCAAAATTACTTGCTGTGAGAAAAGAGAGTGTTGTCACCTTATTGCAGGGGTTCTATACTGCTGTCTCCTTATTACAAAAGTTTCAGATCTTCTTGGTGTTTCTCGTGGGCATCTCCTCAGAGCACTGACTCTTTCTTCTTCACAAAGCAGCCACTGACCCCAGTTCCCTTCTCACCCACCCACCCCACTCTTTTATAGCATCTTCTTCTCATTGCTTACACCTGTGGCCTGTTAAAGTCAGGCCTGTTCCTGATCTTTGATAATTGGCCCAGCTGCAGCTCCTTAGGGGTGAGATTCCTCTCTACACTATCTTTATTTTTTTATATTCTATCCCCTACAAGAGAGCTCTGCTATCCCGATGTGTGAGCCTGCAGAAACACCCACTCAGCACTCAGGGAGATTTCCAGGAGGCTCCTCCTGGCCTCAGCTCCCCCAGAGTGATGCCAGGGGATGCTGCAAGACCTGCACTGTGCATTTGCTACTGCACATGAGCCCGAGGTTGGAATCAGTGGCAGATGCCAAAAGGGCTTCAGCTTCTGCTCAGATCAAGGTGCTGATGACACAGAGAGCTGCAAACAGCCCTCCTCACCTCCACCCTGTGTTTGATATCAGGGCTTTGTAATAAAAATCCCAGCATGTGCCACTGAACACTGGCAGAGATTCCTCCCTCCTGCCTTGCCATGAGGCTCTGGCAGTACAGAAGATGCCACTTCACCTTTCTTTAAATGTACCCACACCTACAGGCTCAGCTTCCCCTGCCCTGACATTTCTCAGTGAAGGTTTTCAGTGTTTCTCAGCAGTATCTGTATTTGGGAACAGATCAACACTAAAAACAAATTCTACTGGATGTCTAATTGGTGAGACTTGCTTGTGAGCTCCTGTTACACTGGAGGTAAGATTTGGGTCCAGGAAATAAAATAATTGGTCTAGGTCAGGACCACTTGTAGTGTACCACTGAGTTTGATATTTGCCTTCTCTGAGAGCTCACTGGGAGCACGCTCACACCACCCAGGAATTTTACCCCATGTTTTGTTAATAGCAGGGATCTCAGATTTTAGCAGTGCCCTTTATATCCACTCCCATTAATCTTAGGGATTTTCTATTGCAGGAAAGGCTGGCAGGACTGATAGGAGGTAAATACACTGGCCCCTGCTGCCACTTCTAACCTCACATCAGAGTTTGCTTCTCCTCACAGTTCTGCAAAACTGCTCCAGCTCCATCACCAGCACTGCCTCTCCCAGCCCTTCCCCTTTTGAGGGCTCCTGTCTGAGCCCTGCAGGTGCAGCACAGGCTGTGGTGAGCCAGAGCAGCCCAACCCACACAGGACAGGGTAAGCAGGCATGTACAAGGGAAGCTAAAAATGACCCCTACATCAAGGCTTCTCCCATGGGAAACTCAAAAGAAAAGTCATTGTTTGCTAACTGATTGTATCAACATGATATTGAAAATGCTCCTGTATCTAAATATTAATCTAAAACCTGCTATGAGGAGTTAAAGGCACTCCCAAGGCCTGGGGCTTGAAATGTTTGAGGGAATAAAGTCCTTCAAACTTTCTTTCCCTGGAAATATCTCTACTCCAGAGCTGCCCCTGACTGTGGCAATCAGACCCAGGAGGGCAGGTCCTGAGCTGAACCCTTCAGAGCAGTGCCTGGGAAAATGGGAGTAAATTGAAGGCAGAAGAAATATTTACAGCAAAAATCGAGATAAAGCCTCCTTCATCAGACCTGACAGCCCTTTCCAACCCACACAGGCTGATCCAGCTGACCTTTATTTACTTCCAAAGTCTCCAGGCCACCCTGTCAGCCCAGCCCAGTATCACACTGGACAGGCTCTGCTCAAGCTCTCACATCTGACCTTTGCTGTGCTGTCCTCTCCAGTCACTGCCTCCATCTATGCCCCATTTCCCCCAGTTCCATCAGGTTTGGGATCCTTTCAGGTGTGGAGGGATTGCACACCCAACCCCTACTGTCCTTCCAGGAGCAGAATCTAATTCACCTTTTCTAGTGCCAAAGACCCAGAAGCTTCCCCTGACTTGAAACAGCAGTTTTGCAGAGAGGATGTACTGGAACCTGATGAGGGGACATAAAAGCCCCAACAAGAGACACAGGAAAGGGTTAAAAGAGTCAAACCAGAAGTGAAAATAAAAGTGGTATATAAAAAAAAATGACATCACCTTTCCTACTTAAACTTCTTGAATCTCAAGAAGGATCAAAGGAACCTTGATCTTTCATGGCAAAAAAAAAAAAAAAAGAGATAAAAAATCTTGCAATAAAGCTAAAACCACTAAAACTGAAGCAGCATCTCCCCGTGGTGCTCCAGGCACCACTGCAGAGCCCCAGGCCCCAGGGGGAGCAGGAACTCATCACCAGTGCACAGCCACCCCCCAAACGGATGCCCTGCCCAGGAAGGGATCTCAGGTTTGGCTGAAACATCTTTTTTTTTTAACAAACAGGAACCTTACATGTTTTTTAAAACCTCCTGTAAAACAGGATAAGCCACAGTTAGTAAAATAAACGTTTGAAATCTGCAAGAGTAGGTAAATATGGTTAATGTAAAAGGAAAGTGGATTCACAGTCTCCCAAAGCACCAATATAAAAAATCTTTAAGGTCCTGAAAAATGGAGGTAAATGAGGAATCACTTGAATATTCAAAATCAAGTGAGGAAGAAGTGCAGCTTGAGCATTTAAAAGGATGGGTGTTTTGTTAGGGAATGTTTTATTTAAATGGAAATATGAATATGTACCTGGACAGGTTCTGGTAAGGTGTGTGTTGCAGGTACACTGGTAACAAAGTGATTCTGCTTTTCCAAGAAACAAGACCAAGTGAATCAGTACACACACACAGAACATGGCTAACACACCCCACACTGCAGCCAGGGGGAGGAGAAGCAAAGGCCCAGACTGCAGCACACACTCAGCTGTCACTGAAAGCCACCATGTCCCCCAGGCCTTGGGGGTGACTCTTTGGCCACTGCCTGTCAGCCCCTGGTCTGCCAAGGAAAAATAAAAAAAACCAAAATATTTGCTGAGCCACATTTCTTATGCTGAATCATGAGGTTAAACTCTCGTGTTCCTTCTAGTGAAGGGATCAGATTATGCCCCACAGAGCCCTGAGCATTACCCAGCCCAGCCAGGGGCACTTTTCTCTGCTAGAGAGCATTTCTGGCAGGGCTGAGCATTATGCTGACAGCATCAGATCCTGTCTTGGTTTCACTGCTTATCCAAGCTGACACTACAGGTGACTGGAGCTTGTGATAAAACCTCATTCAACCCCAGGACAGCTTCATCTGATCCCTACTCTGCTGTCTTTGCTCACTTGTTGAGGTGACCCTGCCCCACCAGAGCCAGGCCTGTCCTTTGCACAGCTGTGTGTAAAGGCTGTGGCCACACAAACATCTCCAATTTCATTCTCTGCTTTTGGCCTTTAAACTTTCCTCCCACAGATCAGATATTCTTTTTTCTCCTGCAGGTTTGTGATCCCTAGTTATTTTTGGTGCCTAACAAACACGAGATCATTAGCTCACTGCCCCCAGTGCACATGAAAAGCAAGAGGACAAAGGTCTGCAGCCTGAACAGAGCTGAGAGTGAGCAGTGTCCCCTGGGCAGGGTTTGCCACCAAAAGCTGCTGCTGGGACAGGCACAGAGCCACTCCAGCCCTGCTGTGACTACATGTGCTGCTTGGAAGGAGGAACAAGCCACAGCCAGGTTGTGCAGTGCTGGTGGGGCAGGCAGAAAGGACAATCTGATGGCCCTCAGAGGGGGTGGGATGTGGCAGGGGAGGCAGAGCCCTGCACAGAGCTGGGGGACACCCTCCAGCAGGATGCAAACCTCCAGCACTGGGCAGGAAATGACCTGGAAAAGATCAGAGAGAGTAAACAGAGCTCTTGGAACACTCAGCCTACAACAGACATTCTGTAAACAATGGAAGTTACCTGGAAAATTTGGTAAAGGAAGTTAAACATGGACTTTTTTGATGTTACATATTGATTAAATAATTTTAGGTCTGTATTTTTTACTTACACCCTTCCACATATATTAAATGTTGGTCTAGAGGAATGTGGAGGTTTCCACTTCTGTTTGAGATATTGAAGTGCACTTTCAATTCAAAATAATGAATATCTACATACCCAGGAATCTTAAGGCACTTCAACAACTTCAAATTCAAGCTAAAAATAGGAAATGCTTCCCTGATGTTAGAGTCAGAGAGAGACACAATAGAGTGAGTTTTAGATTATCCAGCACCTCCCATTTCCCAGCTCAGTGCCAGTCTGGTATGGTGGAGCATTTTATCCTGCACTATTTTTAGGGAACTGGGAGGTTATTAGGAAATTACCTAAATAAGGAATGTTCTAGTTCTTCCTCCCCACAGCTGCTATTCATATTCCAGGGCTCTAGTTAAACCTCTTGGGACAAAGCCAAAGTCACATGGAAACATTTTGGAACAAGAGTTTTCAGAGAATTCTGAGCCTTGCTGGTCACCAAGCCCGCCATGGGTGACACCATGAGCACTTCCATGGGCTCTGTTTCCTCCTGGGCTTCTTAAAGCTCATTTAACACCTCAACATTTGCCTCAAGAAACCTGAGGTGTTTTTAACAGCAAGATACAACAGAGTAATGAACCATTGTGAGTTACTAATCCCAAATGCCCTGCCATGCAAGCCAAGGGCCCCAGCAGCCAGCACAAAGCCAGCAGTGACCTCAGGGAGCTGGCAGGCAGGAGCAGGGCTGCCTGTCCCACCAGCCACACCAGGGACTGGGACACACCAGTGTAGAGAGGCTCAGACTCTGAAGAATCCCAGCAGTTCATACCCAAGGCCTCTGCTCCAGCATCCCCTGGTCCCTGAGCTGCTGCAGAGAAACTTCCCAGGAGCTGCACTCCCAGTTCAGTGGATGCACCACCCTGGTGCCCAGCTCCCACTGGCCATGGGGTCTGAATCCCCATTCAGGGATAGCTATGGCTCCAAATCTACTTCCAGCAGCCAATTCCAGCCCAGGCAGCACAGACACCCTGGGAGGAGGAACAGGAGAGAGCTTTGCAGGGATGCCTCTGTCCCTCAGCCACAGACAGACACCTGTTCCTGCACACAGCCAGCCTGGATCCTGCCACAATCCCAGCCAGCACAGTTTGGATCATGGAGGGGCAGATTCAGGGGAGACTTGACTGCAAGAATGACCACAGCAACCTGACTCTCCTGCATGCACCACTGCAAAGGGAGTTTTCTGAGCCAGCTGGGGTGGGGGGGTGGAAAACCCTTAGGAAAAAGATTATCCATGTTCTATTCATTTCCAAACCCCTCTCAAGAAAGATCTGGAATTCTGCTGCCTCTCCTTCCTGCCCCAGATAATTTACCTATTTCAGACACTTCACCCTGCAGCAAAGCATCAGAAGGGGAGCCCATCAGGAAGGATGTGTGCTGTCCAAAGCATGTCAGTCATCCAGGATTTTGAAGGCAATCAGAAAGCTGAGATTTGGTTTCCCAGCACCCCCAGAGCAGTTGGTTGCAGTCAGCAGAAACTGTTTTGCTGGTAGTTCATAGAAAAGCCAGAGAGGCCAGAGAAGTTTGTTCTCTCAGCTCAGATTCAGCTCTCAGATAATTTAGAATTACCAAGTAATTTTAATTTCCAGCCCATATTGTTCCACTCCAGCAGAGGAGCAGCACCACAGAGAAGCCAGAAGATGTGGCACTAATGCTTTGCACCAAAGAGTGATCTGGCAGGAAACAGAGGAAAGGAAGGAGCATGACAAGATGATCTCTCCATGGACACAAGCAGCTCAGAGCCAGCTCCTCAGAGCATCAGGGACACAGCTGAGCTCTCCCTGCAGGAAGATGCAGCTGACAGAACATCTCCAGCACAGCAGCTGGAATGCACCAGCAGAAAGGGACCATCCCCACCTGGGAGCCCAGCCCTGGTGAGTTACAGACACTGGAGGCAAAACTGAGATCACACCACAGTGGAGAAGTGAAGCACAGCAAGCTGAGGGTGTCCCTGGGGTGCTGTGTGCCAGTGTCCCTGGGGAAGCACAGCACCAGTCCTCCAGAGCCATCACTGCCCACGGGTCAGGAACCCAGCCTGAAGGACAGCCTGAAGGCCTCTCTGCAATGCAGCATTTTCCCCTTCAGAGCCAAGTGCTGGCAAACTGCAGAAAACCCACAAGCACTGCATGCTTTTTTCTTTTTCATTAAATATGCTGCTTTTGCAAAACAAAATCTTTTAAAACACCAAGAGTGTGGTCATTCATCCATCACTGCTCCCTGGTGAGCCACCTCCTTGCCTTGCCCTTGCAAGTACACAGGCTTCAGGCCAAATCCCAGATAAATGCAAAATCCTGGGGCACAAACCATCTCCATCATGTGCCCACTCCCAAATGCTCTGGGGAAGTAGAAGAGTGGGTGCAGTGCTCTAATGCACAACACTTGATCTGCTCCCCCATGTCCCCCAGCCCTCAGCAGCCCAGCTGGGAAGGGAAGCTGATGGGAACCTGAGTGCAAGGCAGAACCTGAAACACCAACAGCCAGCACTGCAGGGAGTCCTGTCTGCCCTCTGGGAACATCCCACAGCTACAGGTGGGACAGCAAGAGGGGGAGAGGGAGGCCACCAGAGGCACTGTGTGTGCTGGCAGCCACAGCAGGGAGTGTCTGGGAGAGCTGATTTAATCCTAGGAGGGAACACGAGCCAAGGAGATGACACACAGGAGGATAAAGCTGTGACACCACCATACAGGAGGATAAAGCTCTCACACTGATGCTGTAACACCACCACCAGTTTGGTGACAGTGGATCATCTGACAGGCTGGTGGAAATGGAAGCACTGACTGTACATGTTGCTATTAAAAATGTAATTATGGCCTTTTTAAAAATTTCACTCCGGGCAAATGAATTTGCCTTTGCTTCCTGCTTTCCAGAGATGTTATCTGAATTACTATCTCAGCAACTCCTCTGCCTCCATGCTTGCCAGCTAGGGCTTTATATTCACTTGTGTTTGTTCTAGAGAGGGGTGAATCTGGATGAATCTGAGAAAAACAAAACCTCATCACACCAAAGAGCCATGACATTTCCCTAGCACAACTATTTCTACCAGGTTGAGAACTGTCTGCAGTAAGCACAAGGAAGCAGGACTCACTTGTACCCAATCAGTTAAAAAAGAGAAGGGGCTCCACACAAGTGTTATCAAACACCAAAACAAATAATCTCTGCAGCCTTCAGAGCCACATTAAATCAAAGCCAGCACAAAAGGCCCTTCCAAAGCCAGTGCTGCCATGCAGCCAGACCCTGACAGGCTGCAGAACTGGGCAGGAGCAGCTGCTGAGCTCCAGCCCAGGCCAGGGCAGGGTCCTGCAGCTGGGGAGGGATAACCCCAGGCACCAGCACAGGCTGGGCTCACCCACTGGATGGCAGCTCTGCAGAGAGGGACCTCGGGGTGCTGGTGGGTGACAAGTGACCATGATGTGTCCTGGGGGCCAGGAGAGCCAGGGGGAGCCTGGGGTGCCCTGGGGGGAGTGTGGCTGCAGGGCAGGGAGGTGATGCTGCCCTCTGCTCAGCCCCACTGAGGCACAGCTGCAGGGCAGTGTCCCCTGCCCTCTGCTCAGCCCCACTGAGGCACAGCTGCAGGGCAGTGTCCCCTGCCCTCTGCTCAGCCCCACTGAGGCACAGCTGCAGGGCAGTGTCCCCTGCCCTCTGCTCAGCCCCACTGAGGCACAGCTGCAGGGCTGTGTCCCCTGCCCTCTGCTCAGCCCCACTGAGGCACAGCTGCAGGGCTGTGTCCCCTGCCCTCTGCTCAGCCCCACTGAGGCACAGCTGCAGGGCTGTGTCCCCTGCCCTCTGCTCAGCCCCACTGAGGCACAGCTGCAGGGCTGTGTCCCCTGCCCTCTGCTCAGCCCCACTGAGGCACAGCTGCAGGGCTGTGTCCCCTGCCCTCTGCTCAGCCCCACTGAGGCACAGCTGCAGAGCAGTGTCCCCTGCCCTCTGCTCAGCCCCACTGAGGCACAGCTGCAGGGCTGTGTCCCCTGCCCTCTGCTCAGCCCCACTGAGGCACAGCTGCAGGGCAGTGGCCAGGCCTGAGCTCCTCAGGAGAATGACAAGGAGCCACCAGAGAGGGCCCACAGAGGCCACAGAGATGGTGAGGGGTCTGCAGCAGCCCCTGAGAGGAGAGACTGCAGGAGCAGGGCCAGTTCAGTTTGGAGGAGACAGGGCTGAGAGGGGATCTCATTAGATTGAATTATCTCAAAGGCAGTTGCCAAGAGGATGGTGCCAGGCTCTTTCCAGTGGTGCCCAGCAAGGGGACAAGGAGCAATGGCCATAAACTAAACACCAGAAGTTCCACCTCATCATGAGGAAGGAATTCTTTATGTCGAAGGTGACTGGCCCTGCCCAGGGAGAGAGTGAACCCTCCCTGTCTGGGGACATTCCAAACCCTCCTGGATGCATTCCTGTGTAACCTGCTCTAGCTGACCCTGCCTTGGCAAGGACAGTGGCCTAGATGTTCTCCACAGGTTCCTTCCAACCCCAACAATTCTATGATCACATATTTCTACCCATATCTCACAAGTCCATCTCAATAAAGCAGCTTTGGTGCAACTTCCACTCATAAAACATGTCTACATGTCCACATTCCTGCACAGATACACAGAAAATTTTGCAGATATCAAGTGAAGCTTTTGAATGCCACATATATTTGACTTTATTTTTTGGCTAATGTTCACTTATAAAAAGGAAATGCCAACCCAAGTGTTGTTATTATCTTACCAAAAAATTAAGAAACTTACAGGAAATAGACATCCCATCCTATGGAAGACATTTTCACTAAAATGTAACCTCACAGCTCCTCAAAGCTTACGGAAGAAAATAATTTAATTCCTCAAATTAAAAGTTTATGTTGAAAATCATAATAATCTATGTGCAAGTCAGGCAGCTGGTGCCTATGCTTAAAACCTTCACTAATCATCACAGCTTAGTGATGAGCACAGAGGAACAGTCTATCTTGGTGAATCCAAACTGGCATAACCATTTTATCCAAGCTCCTGAAATCCCGGCTTTTGGGAAGAATTTGGGAGAAACAATCCGCTTTCATTTCATGAGAAGATGTCTGAGACAGTGAACAGGCTAACATCTCCCTCACATTCAGATTTAACTGAATAAATAGATGGAAAAGAATCACTTGATAAACATGAGGAGGATCTCAAAACTCTGTGCAAACCAGAGTCACTGGCGTCCCCTGAGCCACAGGCCTGGTTACAGAATGCTGCCACAAAAAGCAATTCCAGTTAATAAAGAGCAATCTATCAAATTCACTGTGAAATAAACTGAAATGAAAGGCATTACTAATGTGTCCTTCCAGTGTTGCCTTGCATCAGGATTAAGACAGTGACACCATCACCCTCCAGCACGAAAAGCTGTTTCCAGCAACTCAAATATACTCTGAGTAATTAAAGAACACAATGTGCTGAAACCTTCAGTACTTCAATAATAGCACTTTTCACTAACAGGTTGAGGCAGAAACATCAGCTATTTTTGAACTGAAGCTCTGAGACAGTACCTACATTTGAAACATTTCAAACAGTGGCCCATTCCTGCTACAATAGAAAATGCTGTTGAATTCAAGAGAGCAGAATTGACCTAGAGGAGCTGTAAAAACACAAAACACTTCAGTCCTACAAAATCTATATGAACTAAGATGTTTCTGAAAGTGGGAGGAAAAGAGCCTTTGAACACAGTTTCTGCCAGGAGAAGGGCACGGTTTGCCTGCTGTGAGATGGGAGGAGAAGTGGAGGTCCATGGTGAAAGCCAAGTCAGTAAAAACACCACAGTGGGCTCAGAGCCTGTCTGTGGCAGGAGGAGAGCACCAGGGAGGGAGAGGACCCTCAGCACTGGACTGGCAGCCATGGTGGGGCAAAGCCTCTGCCAGAAAGGTACAGATGCCTCCCAGAATGGATGGGGTACAGGAGGTGCCCTGCAGCCTTCTCCTGCTGCACTGCAGGGACACCACAGCACAGGGAGCCTGTTCCTGGTGTGGAATGACTGAAATGGCACAGCTGAGAATGGAGAGAGCCAGGCTGGTCCCGTGGCTGGGCTGTGTCTGAGGGCCCAGAGCCCCCCAGCCCTGCCCACAGAGCAGCTCTGCCCCTCTCCAGCCTCCCCACACAAGGGTGGTGCAAGGACACAGCTGGGGGAGGCTGGCAGAGCAGAGAACCTCCTGTGCCAGCCAAACAAACACTGAAAAAAGCCTGAAAACACCTCCACCAGTGAGGCTGGCCATAAACTTTTACAACCTTTTGGCTCATTCAGTGGTGCTTGAGGATGGAGGGAGTGGGTGGCACAGCTCTCTGGTTACTCCAGTACAGGTTATTGATGGCTCCCAGTGAGAGCAGTTTGAGAGCAGATGGGATCAATACACCAACAGCACAGCCCACCAGAGGGGACTCCTGTCACAGGGGCCTCACACAGAGCACCAAAAATCACAGCACACAAAGTTATTTTTGTAATGTCACTTGGGACCTCAGCATAGGAGACATATGGGAGTCTTAAACAGGGAAACAGAAAAACATCTCTGGAGTTGCTACTGAGTGGAGGGGAATTGAGGGCAGGAACACCTTGTGCACCCAGAATCAAGTCCAAGAAAGAAAAATGTGTTGGGCAGTAGGATAGGGACCTGAAAGAGCAGTTCAGTTTGTACAGACAAACAAAACAGCAACCCCAATCAAAAAGTCATCTCCAGGGTTTTAAAAGGAATAATTTCACATAACTGAAGAAAATTTTACTGAACTAGTTGGAAGAGAAAATGTACAGGGAAAAAAAACCAGGACTGAAAATAGACAGTTCTTTAAAAGGAATTCATTAGAAGGCTGAAAATTCATGTTTCTGCAAGAAGGCTGTTGTAACTAAACCCCTGCTGATCAGTAACTGTATAGGTCAGACTAGATGTTCACAGTTAAATTTTTTTAAATTGTGACATAGGAAATGCTATTTTTAAGTTATTCAGGAAATGAGGAGAAATAGTGCATTTGCATTAGACAAAAGAGAAAGGAGGTATTAAAAATGTCACTTCCTTGGGCTGAACACAAGTCAGAGCACTGAACCTATTTGCACCCATGAGCCCTACAAAGCTTTGGGCTGTCAATGCCCACAGTGCAGCAACATTCCAGAAACCTGGAGGAAAGCCAAGTGCTCCTTCTCCAAGGACATGTACTGCACACACAGCAAGGAAAGACAGCTGGGGCAATGGGAGTGGGTTTGGTGAGGCTTTTGTTGACTTACCACTGGATAACCACTCTGAACAACAAATAAGGATTATACAGCTTCAGTACTGTGAGCAATAGGTAAAATAAAACTGGTGGTAGAAGAGGTTACAGGAGAATAAACATCAGTCTTAACACACACACCCTCAGAGACAACAGCCACTGGTCAACATCCCAGCCTAGGAACAAATATTAAAATTGCCCATTAAACCTTGCAGATTAGCCAGGCCATAAACACCAAGGGCAGTGCAGGCAGGGGATGTGCTGGGCAGGCAGGGCTGTCCCAGAGGATGTGCTGGGCATTCCTGGGCAGGCAGGGCTGTCCCAGGGGATGTGCTGGGCATTCCTGAGCAGGCAGGGCTGTCCCAGGGGATGTGCTGGGCAGGCAGGGCTGTCCCAGGGGATGTGCTGGGCATTCCTGGGCAGGCAGGGCTGTCCCAGGGGATGTGCTGGGCAGGCAGGGCTGTCCCAGAGGATGTGCTGGGCATTCCTGGGCAGGCAGGGCTGTCCCAGGGGATGTGCTGGGCATTCCTGGGCAGGCAGGGCTGTCCCAGGGGATGTGCTGGGCATTCCTGGGCAGGCAGGGCTGTCCCAGGGGATGTGCTGGGCATTCCTGGGCAGGCAGGGCTGTCCCAGGGGATGTTCTGGGCATTCCTGAGCAGGCAGGGCTGTCCCAGGGGATGTGCTGGGCATTCCTGGGCAGGCAGGGCTGTCCCAGAGGATGTGCTGGGCAGGCAGGGCTGTCCCAGGGGATGTGCTGGGCAGGCAGGGCTGTCCTAGGGGATGTGCTGGGCATTCCTGAGCAGGCAGGGCTGTCCCAGGGGATGTGCTGCCCTGCAGCCAAGCCAGGAGCCTCACATCCAGGAATCAGGAATGCAGCCACAGCTGGGAATGCCAGGCTGGATCTGCACCAAACTTTGACACTGCAGAGGATGCTGAGGGCACAGCAGGTAAGCAACGCTGCAAAGACTGGGGATCAAGGGCTAATGCGATTATGGGATGTACAGAAAGAGAAACAGAGCAGAACTGGAGGAGATTTTATCTCCTTACACTGAAAGTGTGTGTGCACTGTATAGTCTTAACATTATGCTTAAATTCTTCAGTCTCTTTTCTAAGCATGCTGCAAAGACTGGCTTAGACTGGAGAAAAATTCTCAGCAAGGGACTTAAAAAGCTTTATCTGCTTAGTTTATCAAAAGGTAAATTCAGAGGGGGTGGTTCTCAGTGTGTTCAGGACAAAAAGGGTTCAAGTACTAATGAACCCTTTAACAGAGAAAGCTTCAACTATAAATTGCTCACAACCTAAGCTAGATAAATTCAAGGAAGTAATAAAGTGTGACTTTCCTCAACAGTAAAGGCAATTAACCTTTAGTTTAATAATGGTACAAGCAGTGCAAAGTAAAAGTAGTGAATTTTCAGTGTTATAAATCTTTACGTTAAAACCAGACACTGCATGAAATATTTGCTTCAGGTGAATGCAAGTTTCTGGGTTTGGGCAAAACTCATAGCTTATTCTAAGAGATTTAAGGATCATCTTCTAGTTTTTAACTCAACAGATTTATAAAAATAACAACAGGAAAAGAACTGCATAATCTATTGCTGCCAGTAACATCTGCATAACCCCTCTTTGCTGGAGTAAGGATGACAGATTATAAACCAGATTGTGTCTGAAATGTCGAGAGCAGTTGGTAATGAAGGCAAAGCAGAGCTGCAGCTCCCCTTGGGCACATTTTGTATTTGCAGGGAAGCCCTGATGAGGGGGAGAGAGAAATGATGCATCTGACTCCATCTTATCAGAAGGCTAATTCATTATTTTATTATACTATATTATTCTATACTATATTACATTACATCTAAACTGAATCTGCCAAGCACTCAACTCTGCACACCCTGCCCAGAATCTCGTGACTATCAGCCCACAGTCCTGACACACACACACACACCTGGCCCTGACAGGCCAAGGAAACGAAACACCATCACTGTGGGTAACCAATCTCCATACTGCATTCTACTTTGGCACAAACACAGGCACAGCAAACGAGATAAGAATATTCTTGGGAAGAATTGTGCCTTGCTTTTGTCTGTGCAGAGAAGAGTGGGGCTGGAGGCACAGGGACAGAACTCACTCTGAGATGTGCACGAAGATGTCGGGCCCTCCGTCCGCAGGGGTGATGAAGCCGTGGCCCTTGGAGCGGCAGAAGCACTTGCAGACCCCTTTGTAGATGGGCCCCTCCGAGGCCCTCACCGTGCTGCAGGAGGAAGCACAAAGAGCAGCTCAGGGCTGGGCACGCTCCCACTGTCACCAAGGCACACTGGGCACAGTGGCCAAGCCCTCCCTCCCTCCCTCTCTGTGAGCTCTGCAGCAGCGCTCGGCTCTCACTGCCCCACACTGCACTGCCTGGGGCCTTTGGAGGGGACACTCAGATGAAGATGATGTTTGTTAGCACTGTAATGCATCGATTGCCATCTTGAATCCAACTGCTCCATCACTGGGCCATGTTTTCCTCCAGACACCACACTAAATGTGAGAATCTTCCGCTTCCAGACACCATCCTGCCTTTGCTTCCTGCTTTCCAGAGATGTTATCTGAATTACTATCTCAGCAACTCCTCTGCCTCCATGCTTGCCAGCTAGGGCTTTATATTCACTACACCAAGCATATTTTGTGTTTGCTCTAAAGAGGAGTGAAGTATGAATCTGAGATAAACAAAACCTCATCACACCAAAGGGCCATGACATTTCCCTAGCACAACTATTTATACCAGGTTGAGAACTGTCTGCAGTAAGCACAAGGAAGCAGGACTCACTTGTACCCAATCAGTTAAAAAAGAGAAGTGGCTCCACACAAGTGTTATCAAACACCAAAACAAATAATCTCTGCTAAATGTACGAATCTTCTGCCTTTGATGAGTTTGGGAGTACCAGTGTCCACCTAAGTGCTGTGCTTTCACAGATTTCACAGGAAGTGTGAAGCCCAGCTGTGGTGCATAACAGCCAGACTACTCATGCCTGAACTCCTCCTCCTCCACTGCCATGGCACTTGTATTTTAAAATGAGACACATTTGCAGAACCAACTTTAGGGTTTTGATGGTACTGCCATCAAAAAAAAATTACTTGTCCTGAAAACTGTGTGGTTAAATCCTTTTCTGCATCAAATACACTGATCCAGGGTTTGGATCCAGGGTTCCAAACTCACTCAAACACTTCCATTAATGAAAACCAACTGGTTTAGACATATTATGGGGTTTACTCTGATCATTGCTAGGTCAGAACTTTCTTCATGCTAGGAATATCCAGTAGGTTCCATGTTAGAAGAGGATTTTGATGCAATTCTTCAAGCACAATGACAGTGCAGCCATTTGTTTATGTGCATCATGGCAACTTGGACATCATTGTCCCAAATGCTTAAATTTTACTGAAGTCCAAATGAAATTGTTTTTAAAGAATGGTAACAGCTTTGTTCCTTAAATCAAACTAACAATAAAGAAATGTAGTTGAAAGTGCTAAAGAAAGAAATCTCCATTAAATCACTTGATTTCCAGCTCTATAAAGCTGTCAACACACCTGACCTCACAAGTGCTTGTTACACAGAAAAGCACTCACTGTCCTAAACAAGCTATTAAAGTTCAATTGCATCTTTCAAAGAGATAAGGCACTGTGGGGGATGAGGCCCCCCACTCCCAGTGAACCAAAATTAAATAATACCACTGAATAATAAGCCACTGCCTGTCACATTCATCTCTTTATACAACTGCTCACCTAGAGCTCTTGTTTAAAGAGGACACACACAAAAAAAAAAAAATTCAGAGCTATTTTGGTTTTCAGGGCAAACAAATACAGCAAGATTCCTACACTAATTAAAGAACTGTGGAAGCCAAATAACAAATTCTTTCTTTTTGTAAGAACCAAACTAAGATTAACAGCTGAGAAGATTTACAAAGAGTTCATTATTAACACAGCATTGAAGCAAGCTAGCTTGGACTTGCTTTTCAAGGGCAACCCCAATTATTAAGTCAATTATGTTCCTTTTAGCAATCTACTTCCATCAGGAAGTTCAGGGCATTTGAAAACTTTTGGAACTGACAATATATAAACTTTTCTTCTGCTTCTTTTCTTTTTTTGCCTCATTTTGAATTCAGAAGTATTAATATGAAGCATCAGTGAGACTTATTATTTAAATCCTCATGGATAACTCTGGAAGAAAAGAGCTGGATAACACTGCAAGAAGCAAAAGGGAAAAGCACACCAACCAGAGTGAGTGGCCCAAAACAGGCTGGCTGTGGGGCTGAGATCTTACAGCCACAGCTTCCATTCAGCACTGCCAGACCTTCCTCACACAGAAACAAAAGGCTGTGGCAGAAGCTTCACATAGTACCCAGATTCAAAGGCTCTGAGATGAACAAAGGAGCCCACATTGCCTTCTTCAGGTCTGCTCCTCATTGGGAGGCCTCTGACAGGCACTGGGGATTCTTTGCAATGGCCAAACCTGGCCACACCATCCTCAGCTGCTGCACTGGGAGGAGTTCCCTCTGGACAGGGCTCACAGGAGCCTGCACAGCACCACAGGGCCCCTGGAAAGCTCTGGTGAAAGATCACTACCTCAAAGAACTACAAAAATAAACAATTATTACCTTGTTTCATGGAAAACCTCATACAAAAAACCTCAGAGAAGGAGATCAGGCATAACTGATCTCCTTGATAACCAGCATATTCTTTAACAGGTCTATTTGAACAATCTTAAGACGAAGGTATAAAAGCTGAATAAGAAAAGGAAACAAGGAAATAATAAATAATTCCACTGAATAATAAGCCACTTTCCTCTGAAAAGTGATGGAGCATCCCTAAAATGTAACTTTGATGACGTTAGCACAGGTGTCAGGAGAAAAAAACCCAAAACTTCCAGTGAGGTTTGGTCCAGTGCTTCAGGGGCAGTGAGAAGGGAGACCATGCCAAAAAAAAATCAGGATCTGAGAAGGAAGCACCAACACAAACTGGTGCTGGAAGCCAGAACCCAATGTCTGAAGTGAAGCAAAGCTTCAGACAACAAACTCTGTTTTGAGAAATCTCAGTGTATTTTCCCCTCCCTGTAAAACTTTTGTCTTAAAAAGCCAAGTGACTTTGAACATCCTTTTCTAAAACAGAGCATTGAAAAACTAAAAATCACTTGGGCTGAAAGTCCAAAGGCATCAGAACTTCTTGGAGAAGAGTATCACAAAGCATCTTCAGACACCAGCCCCCCTCCAGCCCCGTGCAGGGACTGCTGGCCGTGTCCTGTTACTGCTGAGTAAGAAATTACACAGATTATTAGAAAGTTGGTTTGCAGAACAGTAGCTTTAACATGAAAACTCTCTCCTTTTATAGATAGGTTTGACATATTCTACTTGATTGGTTAATTAATAAAAACATTTTTCTTCTCTTCTTTTATAGATAGTTAAAAGGACATTAGAATTCTCTTCTTTTATAGATAGATATGAAAATTCTCTTCTTTTATAGATAGGTTTGACATTGGTTGGTTCTTTTATAGATAGTTAAAAGAATATTGGAATTCTCTTATAGATAGATATGAAAATTCTCTTCTTTTATAGATAGGTTTGACATTGGTTGGTTCTTTTATAGATAGTTAAAGGAATATTGGAATTCTCTTCTTTTATAGATAGAGATGAAAATTCTCTTCTTTTATAGACAGATTTGACATTGGTTGGTTAATTAATTAATAGTTGATTGGTTAATTAATAAAAACATTTTCCTTACAAACAGTTTTTGAGAAGAACAGAAAAACAGAGCAGGAAATCACTACTTGTAGGTCGTTTACACTAATAAGTTATCCTTGTTTCTCTACAACTCTCTGAAAGTCCCACAAATGCGCGGTGAGAAAAGGCATTTTCCCGCTCTCTGGGCAGGCTGCCGCGCTCGCGGGGCCCGGGCGGGGCAGTACTCACGCCGAGAAGGTCCTGGTGCGGCGGGTGGGCAGCGGGCTGGGGATGAGGTAGCCCCGCAGCGGGGACGGGGAGCGCTCCCGCGGCCGGCGGCTCTCGGGCAGGTGCAGCGAGCTGGGCGGCGCGGCAGAGCCGGGGCACGGAGGCGACGAGGAGGAGGAGCTGGGCTCAGCAGACATTCCTGAGGCCGGAGCAGAGCCTGGAGAGAGGAAGGGATCTGATTTAGCCCCAGACGGGAATTGTCGTAAACGCCACGGATATTTGTGATGCTGATTTTGTAAGAACGTGACTCACTTCCTGCAGACGTACACACGGACACAGCTCCCACCGCCAGCTCTGCTCCGTATCAGTGAGCTGATGTTTTGTAAAGTTTATTTCTTTTGAAATGTCACAGTTTTGTCAGCTGTAGTAGGAAGCTCCTCTGCAAACAGATTACTCCTCAACCAACGTGTTTGCTCACTGCTGCCTTACTCACAGCTGAACCCAGCTCCTGGTCTTGGTGTGCCCCACACACCTCCCACAATGATGATGGGCTTTGACCGCAGGCAGCAGAGAGGAGCTGCACACATCTGCACACAAACACACATCACAAGAAAGAAGCCCTTGAAGAAGAAATGCTGAGATAAAGCTGCACCTCCAGTGCTGCAGGTTGGTTTTGCTGTGTGATCACCATGATAACTTCATTGCTGCTGCTCACTTATTAACACGGCTGTCAGCTCATAACACCTCCAGCTTGACTGTGAGAAGAGAATCAGAGGAGAGCTGCTTAATTCCCCTCAGCCTGAGCCAGCCAGACAGCTGATTTACTCTGCCTGGGAAGGAGCACAGGCAAAGCTGGGAGGCAGTGCCAGCCCTGAGGAGCTGTCCCCTCCTGCCTGGCTGATCTGGCAGACCCAGCAATCCCCTTTGGGGGTCTGAGCCTGCCACAGCCTCCCAGCAGCTAGGATGCCAACAGTCCACACCTTCATCCACACCCCCAGCAGGCTCAGGTGTTCTCTTGCTCAGGTCCTACAGGCCAGGAGGGAGAAGATGCCCTTCTCAGCACATGAACAGAATACATCTGATCACACAACAGGCAGAACTCCCAGAATCCATGCAAGGAGCAGGATCAGAAACAGCAGCACTTCTACACATATATAAATGCATGGCTCACAGCAGCAGTGGCAGAAATAAGAGGAAATAACCAACACTGTTCTGATATTACTATACAAGTCCCCAACCACACTGAAAGGGGAAGATGATTTGCAAAAATAACCAATAACCCACTACAGTCTTACTGAAGAAGACTAAAAATACCTGGTTATCTGGATGAGTTAGCAAAAAATGTGGCGATCTGAGTCAAGAAAATATCACGAAGGCAAGAAAAGCTGCCTTTAAGACCAGTAGTTTAATTGAACTGAAATCTCTCATATCCATTATGCACCCTCCTCTTGACACCCACACTCCCCAGCCCATGAATTATGGAGTGGATCCTTGACATGACATTTGAGAGATGCAGCCTTCTTGTCAATGACAAATCCATATTATTTCTTCCTGAAAATAAAGACTAAAATTAAAAAGGCTTCTTAAGAATGAAGTCACCAGGGAACAAAGGCTTTTGTCTTTAATTGCTCAGGGTGCTCAGAAGATAGAAATGAATAGTCAGTCATACTCCCTCCTCTACAAGCTTGAGCTTTCCTAACTGTTCTCAAGAACAACTCAGCTGAGAACAAAACCCCAGCTTTGGGGATGGAATTTCACATATGGATGGTATCTGTCACCTATGAGCTAATGCCCTGCCCAGTGTCACAGCACAGTGCCCAGCTCAGACCAAGATGATAACACCAAAGGGTCAGGATTTTCCAAACTTCCTCCTCCTCAAAATAGACCTGCTGTGCTGGCTGGTACAGAGGAAGTCTCAATTTTCTAAAGCCCTCTCCTTTTGACACCTCGCTTTCAAGGAATGTGTTTGACACAGCAGGACCATAGCCCTAGTAAGACACAGGAAAAATAAGAGCAAACAATAAAAACCTTATTCTGATAACTCAGCACACATGGGCTGGCACAAGTGAAAACACAGCTTTTAGAATCACATGCTTTCTCTCCTCATCTAAATATAAACCAGCTTGTCAGGTGACAAGCAAAATGCAGAGTATTCACCCATCTACTGCAATACAGCCACAGAGTGCTGCCTGTCCCCTTCCTCAAACAAGGCTAGAGAGGCAGAATTTTCCCTCCTTTCTTCAAAACACAGACAAACCACAAAAATATTTACAAATAAAGAAGACTAAATGGAGTTAGAAGCGTGCTACCATATGTTATTGTTCCCATTTGTATTATTTTGGTGCCCTTTGCTCCGCACAGGTAAAATAAACCAGCGATGTGGAACATTCAGTGCAGTGTCACTGCACAAATGTCCTTTTTGTTCTCTGCCCACAGCAAAGGTGGGCGAATAGCCTCAACTCTCATCACTGCTAATACAGGAGCCCTGCATTGTGCTCAGAGCTGGGTGAGACCTGACCCAAAACCACACAGCTGAAGGCAGAGAGCAGCAGCCACACCTTCACCTCCACCACAACCAGTGGGGACTTGGGGGGATGCAGAGCCCGTGCTGCAGCTCAGTCTCTACAGGCAGGCAGGCAGGCAGGATGGTGCATCTCTGCACAGGAGAGTGCACTGCCTCATCCCTCTGCCTCTGGGCTTCTCTGCCAGCTCTACAAACCAGGCACAATGAGAAGGATGGGAGCCTGACCGACCAAGCTGAACCATGTGTGTACAGCAGGATGGCAGCAGCTCCCACCTCCTGTGGCAGAGGATCAGCTCATCTGGACCTTCACAAAGACAAAGGTGCAGCTGGGCTGTTTCAGTTCATGCCGGTGTGGCCACTTGTTGACGTTGTTCATGCAGGGATTAGCTCATTTCCCTTGGCAGCCCTCCTGCAGGAGCAGACACTCTCCCCACTCGCAGGCGCAGCTGGAGGCCGGGCAGTGTTGACACAGGAAGCCTACAGCAAAAACTCAAAACAAAACAAAACCCACACCCCAGCCCTCCCAGCCGCCTCCTCACAAATGCTTTGCCTTCCTAAGGCAGTTACCAGCAGTCTGCAGAGATGTTTTCCAGATGTTATCCTGGGTTCTGAACTGACTCCCTGTAAAATCAAGGATCACCCCTGGAACTTGGGTAGCAGCCCTTCTTCAGCACCCACAAATTCCTTCCTCATTTTTTGACTCTGTGACTAGCTGAACAAACCCACTTTCCTACATCTCTCAGAAGGATCTTACATCTTACATCTCCCAACCCACATCCATCAGGTTTTCCCCTAATTTTCCCCTACAACCAGGAAACCCCCTGCATTTCCCCCAGCCCAGCCAGCACTCTCCCCTTGGCCATGGCAAGGACATCATCCCACAAAGCCCAAGAGCACCAGCAGTGCAGGCACCCTGAGCTACCAGGAGCACCCATCCCCCTGTGCCAGCTCTGCAGAAAGGCCAGCAGTGAGATCCCAGCCAGGCCAGCAGCAGGGACAGCAGCTCTCTGCTGCTTGAGCCAGCAAAACATGTGCCTGCGGGGATTTACAGAGTGAGTGCAACATGACGTAGGGTGGGGATGTTTTCAGGCTCTTTAGGAAACTCCAGCCACGTGCCACATTACCCTGAAATCGCCCCATATTTCAACATGCATCATTTCTCTTTCTCCAGTGTGATTTTTTTAAATATTTATGTTTAGGAACGCAGCAAAGTGGAATATAAATAAAATGAATTACAGTAGCGTCATGGCAAAAGTAGACTAATTTAACATTTCAAAGCAAAAATATTTTTTATCATACCTTTTTTAGAAAAATTGGCCAATGTGTGCAGAAAGAGACCCCAAAATGTCATCTACAACAAGTGACCTACAAAGCACCTGTAACAAGTGAGCTACAAAGAGCACAATACAAGCAGGAAAAATTTCTGAAATTCTCCTTGAAAAATAACTTTGAAAAGCAATTGAAGTGATAAGGTTGGGGATATATAGATATCACCATAATTTCTCTATACATCTATACATCCTATTTCTCTTAAAGTCTGCCCCATACCTCTAGGAATGCCCTAAAATAGCAGGTTTGGGGAAGTTATCCATTCTGACCAGCACAACACTACCACAGAAATCTTGTCTCACTTTTAATTCATGTAAATGCCTGGAAATAGTCCAAATGGATATGGCAGGGTGGCAGGCTCCATGAAATCTCTCCATCTATGAATGGTTTCTTTTTCACATCACAGACTGCAACACCTCCAGTGAACATCCCCAGGGAATGCTGCTCTGCATCCTCCAGTGCTCCAGCATGCAGAAAATGCTCTTCTGGCCTCCTTAGTCTGGAAACAGCCCTGCCTGGAGGAGCTGCTTTCAGATGGTGCCACAATGGCCCATGAACAGGACAGCACTGGCTATGCTTGCCTGGAAAATGAGGGTTTTTCTCAAAGACAGAACAAAACTCCCCAAGAGCAGCTGCTTTCAGCTGCAGGTTCTGCAAGATCTCTTTCATTTCAATCTCTAAAAGGAATTTGAAAAGTATGTCTAAAATATATCTGAAAATCTGATTGTTTTCTGGGCTTTTCCTGGATTTAGAAACAACACCGGAAACTCTGCTTACTTTTTTTTTAATTTTCACTTTCAAACATCCTGGTTTCCACACTTATTCTGTGCAGCTGCATTTCTTTCCTTCTCCAAGGAAGCTGTGCAGATAAACCCCTGAGCTCCACCTGCTCTTCAGCTGACACCCAAAAAACCTCATCTCAGCAAGAAAATCCACAGCCCCTGGCTCCCATCTCTGAGAGAGTGAAGGCACCAGGACTCCCCGCTCTGTGCCCTGATAAAGGTGAGGGACTGAGGGTGTCCCCAGTCCTACAGCAGCTCCCAGCTCCCTCTCTGAGGTGCCTGAGCACCAGCCAGAGCACAGCTCCTCCCTGGAGCTCCTTCCTGAGCCCTTTATGGCACTGGGACCCCGTGCACACAAGGATCCCAGCACTGTGAGCATCCCAGCACTGCCCCTGCACCTCAGGGTGAGGCACTTACAAAACACAACCAGTTACGAAACAGCTTCTGAGAGCTTCCCCTTCCAGCTTAGTCTGCATGACTAACTTTCCACAGTTCATACTGGTATTTCAATTAGCACTGAAACTCAGAGGAGTTGCAACATGCATGTGACATGTCACAGAGGATTATGATATAAACATGATGCTCTTGGAGGCTGCAGAGTGCCCACACACTGGAGTGATTTGTCACTTAATGGAGACCAGGACATGTCCAGTAAAAGCCTAATTATAAGGTAAGCAAAATGCAACAAGGAAAATTCCTATGGCTTGTTTGGGTGTACAAATTAATTTGGGTTAAAGCAGGGTTTAGTTTACAAACGGTAGCAGCTATTTCCAAGCAATCTCAGCACTGAACATTTTGTCCCCAGATGCTGGGGGTGCCCTTCTGCTCCTGCAGTGAGCAGTGTCTGTGTCTGAAGGAAACCCTGCTCAGGCAGCACAAACCCACCCTGCAGAGCAGTGATCACAGAGAGGGATGGGGAGGAACTCAGTCATCAGCAGCCTATACAGCACACTGACAGAGATGAGGACTGCCTGCAGTCCCATGTTTTCCACTGTTCATGAAAGCTCAAAGAAAAAAAAGTTTAGGTGAAGGAACTGAGTGGTTAGTCAGATTAAGTACATGTTTCAACTGGTTTAGGATTATACTGAAGGATATATGGTGATACCCTGTGGCTCATTTTATCAAAAATACAGAGGAATCAGGATTCTCTCTCACTGGAAATCCAGCATTTGCCATGATTGATGATGCACAAACTTGTTGCTCCAAGCTGAGCAGAGCTAGCCAGGGTCCTCCACTGGTCAGTGAGCACAGGAGGCTGTAACAGATGCACTGTCAGCTGCCAGGGGACAGAGTGTGCACAATCACATGGGAAGGACCAGCTTCCATCCTGCCCCTTGTAAAAATGTACTTCAGTGGGAGCAGAGCACACCACCAGCCAGTGGTAAGGCAAGTTCCTCAGGACAGTGCTGGGAATGGCACGGAGCTGTCCCAAGACCAGCACGCCTTCCCTCACACACTCTCACAGGAGAAGCCCAGGCCCTCACTTTGCTTATAAAATCTCATTTTTCCAGCTCCTTTTGTTTAAAGAACAGATTGCAGGAGGTGGAAAACTCTCCCTAGCTCGTGGTGAGCCTGGACAAGCAGTGACAGGTTCCAGACAAGCATCCTCCTCTGGGAGCTCTTCCAGGCAAGGTTGAAGATGGTGGTTGAAGATGATGATGGTGGTAATTAGGTGCAAGTGTTGCCCAGTGACTTAATTTGCTGTGCACCTATAATATTGGTTAATGTAATCAAAAGTATTTAAATGACAGCAGAAAAAGGTGGGGATTCTCACCTGGGCAGGACACCACAGCCTGTCACCAACCAGGCAGGTGGCAGTGCCCTGTGGGACGGGCTGGCACACCCATCCCTGTGCCCGCAGCACACCCAGGGGCACTGAGCCAGCACAAGCCAGGGCTGAGATGCCCAGAATCCTGCCTTGCTTTTGGTCTGCCAGCTGGGTGAGCTGCCAGGCTCCAGCCCTGGCTGTTCCTGTGCCAGCAGGGCCACCCTGTCACAGCAGTGCCCAGCTGCTCCCAAAGCCACTGCCAGCAGGGCCACCCTGTCACAGCAGTGCCCAGCTGCTCCCAAAGCCACTGCCAGCAGGGCCACCCTGTCACAGCAGTGCCCAGCTGCTCCCAAAGCCACTGCCAGCAGGGCCACCCTGTCACAGCAGTGCCCAGCTGCTCCCAAAGCCACTGCCAGCAGGGCCACCCTGTCACAGCAGTGCCCAGCTGCTCCCAAAGCCACTGCCAGGTGCCCCCACAGTGCCAGAACCCAGAGCAGAAGCACAGACAGCAGCTCCCAAAGCCCAGCTCCAAGCCAGGTGCCCCTTCCCTGAAGCCAAGCACACAAGAGGTCACCCCGAGGAGCAAGTGTTGGTGTCCCCAGTGTCCTCAGAGCTGTGATAAGGGTACAGGGCAGTGTGAAGGGAGATCCCAAAGGAGCCTTGCAGTAAAGCTGGGGATCATCAGGATGACTTTACTTGATCCAACACTGGTAGCCAGGTGAAGCTGCCCAGGTTAGAGTTAAATACAAGGTGAGAGCAGCATGTATTATTATTATTATGTATATATTGCTTACCATCAACACCTTTCCTGCATCCTCATTTAAAGAAATGGCCAACTAAAAGTTGCATAGTGGTATTTAATAACCTCCTAGGAGATTTTTCAGGCCCTTCCTGAGCTCATATAATCTTTTAACCTCTGCAGTATCCTGTGGCAAGGAATCCCACAGCTTAAGTATCTATGAAGAAAGGGCCTCCACTCCTTTCAGTGGACTGTGAGGAGAGGCCCTTTTTACAGGGAAATTAAGAAAGGACAGTGAGATTGAAAGGCAACAATAAATTAGAAAAGGAATAATGAAACAAATGGGAAAAAAAAACATTAGCTTAGAGGAGCACACAAGAAAGGGTGTACAGACTTATTCATAAATCAAACCTTAAATCTTAAATTTTCTAGCAGAAGAGACATAAAGAGGGTAGAGAGCAAGAATAGTTACAAACTGTTTCTGGTGATCTTGCCCCCTGCCCTTTAAATTTCCAGGCACAAATTAAAAACCTTGTGCCTTTTTAAAACAAAACACTCCCCACTTTGTCACTTGAATGGCTGCCACGACTCTTTCTTAGACAATAAACCCCACTAGTATCAAATATTTCTGAAGATTTAGCTTTGTCAACAAGATGGCTGTTTTGGGCCAGAAAGCAGATATTATCTATTCAATGTTTTATTGTCCCCAGCACAGAACCATTGTGCTGGTCACTCCAAGTTCCTGCTGCCTTCATCTCTCCTCCATTAGCCAGGGATGGGAACTCTGCTCTGGGATAGCAGAGGCAACACTTCATATATCTCATCCTAAACTTGTTAACATGCTCAGTCACAGTGAGCTGATGTGTTTCCCAGACAAAACACAATATATGGCTGAAAAGGGAACTTTCTGTCCCTTCCAGTGCTTGTTCTCCAGCTTTGGAACCCAGCTCCTCCTTCAGTCTTTTTGCAAGTCTGAAGATTTCCCTCTGCCATTGCTTCCATGCTGGAGCATCCTCCTTGAATTTATTCCAGGATTTATTTCATATTGGCAGAAAATATTTGTACCAGAACATGAAAATCTCTCATGTGTCTTGTGTCTAAGCATCTTAAAGCTCATCTACAAGGCAAATGGGTTATGCAGTGTCATACTATTACAAAGAAGTTATACATATGTAAATCCCTAGGCACTTTTGAAAAGTTGTCCCCTTTTCAGCCTCCTCTGACATCACAAAACTTCAGGCACAATTGTGGTTAAGTTTGTTCATGTGCAACTTTGAGCCTTTTAAGGCTACTGAAATCCCCTGAAATATTTATGTGGCTCAAGTGTTACTCAGAACAATTAGCTCACTGTGTTTCCTCCCTAATCAACATTTTCAATAGGGGAAAACAGTTCACATTACAGAGATCTATAACCATGGAAATTTATGAGGCATACGTGTATTGGCAAGGAAAAAAATCCTCTGAGAGTATTTCATCTGCCAGCATTGCAGCAAGATGCAGTTGGCAGGGTACAGAGTCAGAAACCACTCAAAACCAGCTTCATCCTCACACCAGCTCTGTGAGGCACCCAGAGACCCCAGATGCCCTTCTGGACAGGCCAGGCTCTACTTTCTGGTTATCCCAATGCACAGAACACATCCCAGCCTCACTGCCTGACACTTTCTATGCATATTTTTAAGCATCTCAGGTTAATAACTTGGGTCTATTTCAAAAAGATCACTCAGAAATCAATTAAACAAAAGGTTTGTGATGGAGACAGAATTATGAACCTACATCAATATCAAGTAATGGCCAAAAGATATAAAATTGACTGAAATAATTTAAGAAACAGAAAATGCTCTGCATCTGGTGGGATGATAGACCTAAATTTTAATGGAGAAACAGATAGATAGATAGATATTTCAATATCACAGGCCCACTTAACAACTGCATTTCTGTTTTTTCTCCCCTCCATTACATCTCTCAACACAATTTCCAGTATATCTCACCATGCTGTACACAAGTTTGTGCTTGTGACCCTCTCAGTGTCCTCATGCTCCAGCAGGAGGCAAGTGCTCCATCAACACTGTAAAACTAATGGTTACCTCTGAACTCTCAGCTGAAACTGCCTTAATATGTTTAACTGAAGTCTACAGGATAAGAATTACATAAATATATATGATGCACAGGTCTGGTTTTTCTTACATAACCAAACAACTGGTGGAACAAAGAATATGTAAGCTAACATAGACAACCAAACTCCTTGGCTGAACAGAAAATGTAGCATTTTGCCTCACAGAGCTGCTCAGTCCTGGCAGCACACCTATCCCCCCTGCCAGCTGCTGCCTTACAGAGCTCTGTGTGATCTGCTGCACTGACAGCAGCCCCTACACGTGCACTCAGACCTGTGATGCCTCCAGAGCACACCCCACAGCTCTCAGCCTCCAGAGCTGCTCCAGGCACACCAGCCACCCCAATAAACACCCCAAATCCTCTGGCTGCTACACACCCTCCATCACATCCTCTCGTATGGCAGCTTGGAAAACACCACTGATGATGCACTTTAGAGTTCTAGGGAAAAAATTCTTTTTAAGTCTCAAAAATGCTTACAGTACCCCTAGTCCAGCCAGCCTACTGCAGGCACCACATGGGGAAATGGGCCTGTGGGGAGTGTGACTGGCCTCTCTGATTATCCTGTGTGCACAAACCAGTCTTTCTGGCTCAGCAATCCAGCCTGTGCTCTCAGCAATGGCAGAAGGAGTCACACTGTGCTGCAGTGGCTGCAAAACCGCAGAGCCAGCACGGGCACGTGTGCGGGGCTGCATTTCGTGCCTATTCACCCAAACAAAACCATTCACTGCTCTGTGAGTTCCAGAGCCACGGCCCCACTGCTGTGCTGGGCAGGACAGAGCTGTCCAGAACCACAGGCACTGGTTTTGTGTTGTTTGTGGCTGCTGTGTTAGTGCTCAAAGGCCAACACAGACCACAGCAAGGGCAGGGGTGTCACTGCCAGATCTTCTGAACAATCCCTTCGCCACGATTTCTTCTCCTGGGAAGATGAGAAGCCTCAGAGAAAAAACAATATTATCTCATTTGCCTCTCCCTGTTTTGCTGCTTTGGAATGTGGCTGGAGATTGTTTACCAAGAGGTGCATGTTTGATTGGTTTCATGTGAATTGTTTTTAATTAATGACCAATCACCATCAGCTCTGTCAGACTCTGAGGAGTCAGTCACGAGGTTTTTATTATCATTCTTGGTAAGCCTTCTGTCTGTATCCTTTCTCTATTCTTTAGTACATTTTTAGTATAGCATTCTTTAATACAATATCACAAAATAATAAATTAGCCTTCTAAGAACACGGAGTCAGATTCATCAATTCCTCCTTTGTCCTGGGGACCCAGCAAATACCACAAAGGGGCAACTCAAGCTTTTCAGGCAAGGTAAAAATCAAGTGTTGTAGCTGAAAAAAAGCAGGCAAATCTTGAGGCATGTACATTCTTCAGGTATAAAACTAAACCTCCATATAGAAACACATGTTTAATAGGAAACTGTACTAAAGTGTTGTGTTAGAGCAATCACTACCCCAAAAAACTGCATCTACTTCAATCACAGGGACAATGGGACACACAAGAAGAGCAAACACTGCACACAGGAGCAGCAGGGAATGCCTTTCTGAAGGATTGTTTTGATTCAGTTTGCCTGTTTAGCCACATGCTAATAGCTACATGACCTTATGAAACTGGGCCAGAGCCACTACCAAGAGTGATGTGAGATCAGTAAAGAAACAAAGACAGGGATATATTTGACAGTGCCTTTGTTATTTTTATCTAGAGCATGCTTTGTGTGAAACCCAGTGTTACACAGCTAAGGATCCTCAGGGTCTGCCTGCCTCAGGAACAAGCCCCAGGCCCAGAACAAGCCATATCAGGGTACTGCCTGCACACCCCCTGGGTTCACCCTGGTCCTGCTGGCCAGGAGAGCCCACATTGCACAGCTCCACATCACAGGGTACCAGAGAGGGCTCCTCCTCAGGACTCAAGCCAGGGAACAGGCAATGCAGCCACACTGCAATGTTCAAGAACAAATTTGATTAAAATCCCAGACCCCAGCTGTACCAGTCTAGTGAGTGTCCAGCAAAACCACTTTTGTCCCCATGGGGCTGTGGTAAGTGCTGAGACAGCTCTGCACTACCTTTGTTTCTAATTTTATTCCTCTGGGATGTTTTTCAGGTGAGGTTTGTCTACCAGAAGAGCCTGAGGGATGGAAGGAAAGGTGAGCATGTGAAAAATGGGTAGTGCAGGTAGCAGCATGGTGACATCATGATGCTGAGATGCTGCTGGCAGTGCCTGGGCAGCAGCTCTGCCAGATTCAGCCTGGACTGGGTTCCAGCAGTGAGTTCCTGTCCTGAAATCCCTGCTGCCATGGGTAAAAGACACTGCAGTGGATCACACATCCCCCGGGACAGAGACCATGTTTGTCTAAGGCTGGTACAGGGAGAAAAGAAAAAAATCAATGCAAAAAAATAATTATCAGAAACCAGTGGAACCGCACAAATATTTAAGTATATTAAGATACTCCTTCAGCTCCTGGTGTCCTAAACATTGGTGAGAATAATTTCTAGGACTGACACAGTTCCCAGGGTAGAGAAAAATCATCCTTCTGCATAGAAAAAAAGAGAACATGTTTATTCAGAAACTGAGACCTGTGTAAGATTCAAACACACTTTCTGGAACACCGTATAGCAGAAAATCGATAGTCACTCTATTTACTGTCTCCCCTACCTGTAAAATGAAGAGCCCAATACTTTAATAGTTTGAAACAACTTTAAGAACTCCTCCTACCAGTCTCCATCACAAAGACTCTCCATAAAAAGGCTATCACCATGTTTCATAATTCTCATTGCTAGATTTTCTTCAAATATTGGAGAAAATAAAGTCACAGTCTTCACAGTTGAGTAAATTTTGCCTTTGCTGGCTGAGATCAGCAGTGCTCCTGTTCTGCACCTGCCACTGCACAGAAAGGCACTGCCTTGATGAGCTGGGTGAGAAGACCCAAATCATGTATTTAATGTGTATTTACACTCCAGCAAGAGGCATAAATTTTGTAAACAGGAAATTCTTTGACGTTGCTTTCTGGCAGTTTCATTTACCCTTTTAAGAAATTGACAAGTTGAAATCACGACCAAGACTTTCTTTTATCAAATGACTGATGTAACTGAAAACAAGCAAATGCCTTTGACCAGCCTTCTGAAATCATATCATGAAGGGAAAGGCAGCAGACAAGAAGCACTGAGAAGGCAGGAGCACATAAAACAGTATAGTCCATTTTGCCAGAGGGCCTCCATCAGCGTGACTGGCTGTGCAACGTAAACAAACCAAACATTAAACCAGGACTGACATAAAAAGAAAATTCCTCCCCCACTGGACAGGCAAGATTAAATGTTTATTTCCTGGACACAGTCTAGTCTTTGTCTGGTCATTTTCTTAAATAGCAAATGGCAAAGAATTTGAAACCCTGGGAAAAGCAGCACTCCTGGAAAACAGAGTTGTGCCTGGAGGAACACCCCATGGCAGAGAAGTCACCAGGCCTCCCACCCTGCCCAAAACCAGCTCTGGGAAGACATGGTGCACATCAGATGCTGAATGGGCTGCAAACCTCCTGCAAACAGCCAACTGATAAACAGTCCTTTGGAAGCAGAGGTTCCCACTCCAGTTCTCGGCAATTTTATGTTTTGGTTTTGCTGTTAGTCACCAAGATCTGCAATTGCAGCAGGCAGCTGCAGCCTGTCCTCCCCCATGGGATGAGTACACCATGGTTGATGTGACAAGTGGCTGAGCAGGACAGACCCTTTGTTAGAGGCTCTGCCAGCGTGCTGTGGGAGCTCTTCCCATGCTGGCCACGCTCCTCTGGAACCTCCTGGCTGCAGCCCCATCAGTGCCCCATCCAGCCTGGCTTCAGCTCCCGGGCAGTCCCCAGCACTTTGGCACACGAGCTCCCACCTGGATAACACCAGCACACACTTTGCTTCCCTCCTTGGGACCAGCCTTAACTCTTAGTGCTCTGTCACTTCCCCAGTCATGTGCTGCTCATGAGACATGGCACAGGACCAGCAAGGTTTAATATTCCAGAGAAAATACCAGGTCAAGGTTCTCTGTTTTCCTTGGTCCCACACAAAGCGCTCTGTGATCAGATCAGGCATGGAGCCATCTGGGTAAGGAACACGCGGTGCACACAGGCCTGCTTGCTTTTTCCAGAGAGAGGTAATAGAGCCCTCCCTTGCAGTTCACAACCCCCTTGGGATTTAACTGCAGGTTGTTTTGTTCCCTGTGTGCCTTCACCCCTCGGCTGTCTGATCACTGGGAGGCTGCAGCTCAAGCCCAGGTTTACCTTCCCAGATCCCAGTGCTGGGCAAGAAGTGTGGTCACAGGCCACCAATTATTACCCAAACAGCTGGGCAAGCACCCAAAGGTCAAATTCACAATTGCTGTCCTTGAAACAGCCCTATTTAAACATCTGTTGAGACCTTGACTCTATCACCAGCTCCTCCCTGCAGAAATACACAATTCAAGGTAAGCAGAGCCTAACAGTCACACCATGGATCAAAAATTTAATGTTCATTTTCTTTAGACTTCTATTCAGTTTCCAAATTGCATTAATAATGCAAGAGCCTCATCGTGAGCGGCACTACAACCAAGAGAATCGTTATTTTTTAAAGATTGGATAGGTTACTTTGTTATATATATATTTATCTATCTATATTTTAAATCGACCCAAAGAAAAAAAGCTGCTGTGCAAACCAATGGCAAATAAAGAACCAGCAAAGCCCTGGAGTCCATCAGTAGGATTGTAGCACGGGAGGAACCACACGGATGCAGCTGATTTCAGTGAGGCAGGAGGGGTTTGCAGGCTGCTGAAGCCGGTCCATTAGAGCAGGCTCAGCTCCCAGGCAGCACCCACACCCCAGCTACCCCGGGGCACTACAGCCAAGCCTGGGCAGATGCGATCTGACTCACATGGGATAGCACAGCTTCCCTCGGGGGGGGGGGGGGGGGGAGGCAAACACACCACTTTAGTGTGCTCCACATGCCCCAAAAATGACAGGAACAAAAGCCGGGTGTCTTCCTGCACAGTGCAGAGACAAAGAAAGCGTCAGTTTGGTTCCTCTCCCGGCTGCCACCGAGGCAGGGACGATGCTCCGAGGTGTCGCCTCCTGTCAGAGGGGATCCCATCTCTGCATCTTCCGTACCTTAGCCTTTTTCTCAGCCACTAGCGGAGGGAGGCAAACCAAGATCACGGCAGAAAGTGATCGTGCTCTGCTTGTTTACAAAAGCCAGGAGGCCTCTGTTTATTCTCGGGAAGCGGCGGCGAGCACAGCGCTCGCCCTGCTCGCTGGTCTCTGCAGGCCAACGTGGGCTCCAGCATGGCAGCCACAGCAGAGCAGCACACAGACAGACCTGAGAGCTGCCTGGCCTGCTGAGGGTGGCTCAGACAAACCTGAGAGTGCTGCCTGGCCTGCTGAGGGTGGCTTGGACAGACCCTAGGAGCTTCTGAGGGTGGCTCAGACAGGCCCTGGCCAGCTGAGGGTGGCTCAGACAGACCCTGGCCAGCTGAGGGTGGCTCAGACAGACCCTGGGAGCTGCTGAGGGTGGCTCAGACAGACCCTAGGAGCTGGCTGGCCCACTCAGGGTGGCTCAGACAGACCCTGGAAGCTGCTGAGGGTGGCTCACACAGGCCCTAGGAGCTGCTGAGGGTGGCTCAGACAGGCCCTGGCCAGCTGAGGGTGGCTAAGACAGGCCCTGGCCAGCTGAGGGTGGCTAAGACAGGCCCTGGGAGCCCCCTGGGACGCTCAGGGTGGCTCAGACAGACCCTGGGAGCTGCTGAGGGTGGCTCAGACAGGCCCTGGCCAGCTGAGGGTGGCTCAGACAGGCCCTAGGAGCCCCCTGGCCCACTCAGGGTGGCTCAGACAAACCCTGGAAGCTGCTGAGGGTGGCTCAGACAGGCCCTGGGAGCCCCCTGGCCCACTCAGGGTGGCTCACACAGACCCTGGGAGCTGCTGAGGGTGGCTCAGACAGGCCCTGGCCAGCTGAGGGTGGCTCAGACAGACCCTAGGAGCTGCCTGGCCCACTGAGGGTGGCTCAGACAGGCCCTGGAGCCCCCTGCCCAGCTGAGGCCTCTCCAGGCAGGCGCAGGAGCCCCCGCAGCCCCGGGAGCACAAAGCCGGGAGCCGCAATCACTGCGGGAGGGAGGAAATAAAGATCACTGATCCCTCATGGGAGTTGCCTCAGGAACCAGGAAAAGACACAGCGAGAGGAGGAAGCAGAACAATTGCCTCTGCCCTGCTCAGTCAGTCAGATGAATGCTTTCTGTTTCTCATTTTATCTGGACAGTGCTGGGGACTGATGCATCATGCAAACCCAAATCATCTCTCTGCATCTCTCCTTTCTTTACAGTGCTTCAGTTGGGGTTTTTGTTTGGTTTTCCATATCAACCTGTTGCAAAAAGCAGGATTAGAGTTTTTAAAACTTTTGTGCAGAAAGAAAAACAAACATTTCATCCCCTTTTTTTTCTTTCCTCTTCAAAGACTGCCACCCCTGTGCTGTGCACAATGCTGTTCCCAGCCTACTGGCCCCAGGAGATGGCAGCTGCCACCCCAGAGAAGGGATGTGATCCCCACTCATCCTTCCCCTTGATGTTAATGGGCTTTACACTTTGCAAGCTGAATTCTTCTCCTTAGTCTCTGCCAGAAACCTTCCAGATGAGGGGCAGATTAATCAACAACTCTCACCACCAACATTCAGAATATTTATCAATCTAGACTTGAACAGTTACAATACCAATAAATTTTGCTAATGCTGATCCCCATCAGTCTTTTCCCAAGTTTCAAGCAGTTACTATCAATCCCTGCCAACTCTACTCCATGCCCAGTGATTCAAAAACTGTTCCTTACAGAAACTTGAGACAAAAATAGACCAAAAGATGCAATAAACAACTTCAGCTTTCACCCTGAAGACACCCCGGCCACAATAAAAGAGACCCCAACCCCTTCTACACCCCACAGCCCACTCAGGGTGAAATGGAAGCAGGGGAAGGATTTATTTTCTTCTGTCACTGTCAGGCTTGACACCGAGAACAGCCTTGGCACAGTGCTGGTCCTATCACCTGGAAAGAGCCCCACACACCACATTTCCCCCCAGGAACAACATTTGGTGTGGTGCATGAACAGGGCCTGGCAGTTTGCTGTATCTACTGAAGCAGATACCTTCATGTTCATGGTGGGTTTCATTCTACAGCTGGATATAACCCCTGGATTCACCCTAAGGACAGCACTACCCAGAAAGCCACAGTGGTAAGAGGAGACAGAAGGCAGCATCACCTGGCCTTATCTGGCTAATTTCAAATTACTTGCAGATAAGCATTTCTGTGCTTACATACACGTGAGTAAAGGAGAGGATGGTGCTGGTCAAAATATTTACAGCCCTGGGCACAGCAGAGGCAGAAGCTCGGGACAGTGCAGGGTAGCTGCAGCCAGCAGCAGGTGCCCAGGACAGGGGGGACAGGGCAGCATCACAACCACACCCTGGGTCAGGTCACACATGGGTGTCACAGCACACACGGGGCCGTGGCACCAGCTCCTGCCTCAGCTCTGCCCCTGCTAAGGGCCACCAGGAAAAACACATGCTTTCTCTCCTTTACACCCCCACATAGAAAGTGAAAATAAACCCATTGTCAGAGAACAGGCTCATCTTTCCTACAGTTTCTTTGGCACACACAACTTTTTTTTCCTGTAAACACCCAAAGCCTTCATATGAGTTGGGGCTTTTTTTAACTTTACTGCTGTATGTTAGTTAAACCTCTTTAGATTTAATGAGATACTAAGATGTATTTGTGAAAGCCAGAGCCCTCTGCAGCTACATTAACAGGCCTTGCTATCGTCCATTATTAATAATCAACAGAAGGACAGAAATTATGTTTGCCAAACATAAGATAATAGTCAGAAAGTAAAGGTTAAGAACAGCAGTCAAAAAAATCCTTTCAACCTTGCAAAAATTACGACGAGGAGAGTCACAACAAAGCAGCCTGAAAGTTTTCTGAGACTCTCTAAGAAATCAAATCTAACACCACAAAAGGTTTTGCAAACATTTCTCAGAAGTAGCTCGACAGGGCCAGCAAAAACAGCATCAGAAAAGAGCTCAAATTCCCCTCCTTGAAAGCCAAATTCAGAGGCATAGATCCAAAAATCAGCCTCGGAGGCTTCTCTGCAAGAGCAAGAAGTGACACGCACACACATCCAACATGCCGAGGGAGCACGATAAAAGGGTTGCTTCCCGATTTTTTTGCTTTCCCCGTTCTCCTGAGCAGAAGTGCTGACTCTCAGAGCGGGCAGTTCACGCTACAGCAACAGAGCCTTTAGCGAGGCTCCGAGTTCTGCAGTGCCCCTCTGAGCAGCCAGCGCTGAGTCCTTTCTCTCCCCCGGGCTCCAAAGCGCGGCTTTAGCGCTCTTTGTCTCTCTCGCTCGTCATCTCTAGAACGAGCCACCCTCCGAGGAACAATGTCACACCCGCCGGTCCCAAGCGCAACAAGAAGGCGAAAGTGTTAAAAAAACGCAACAAACAAACAAACCAAAACAAAGGAAACTGGCCCTGATCTCTGAGGCGAAATCAATCCACCGCCCTGGAGGAGGAGCAGGCGGCACCGGCACCTCCCGGGGGCTCCCCGAGCCCGCTCCCCCCGGCCCGGCCACCCAAGCCCCCGAGGGATGCTCCGGGAGAGACCCCGCTCACCTGGGCCGGGCCGAGCCGGGCCGGGCTGGGCTGGGCTGGGCTGGGCCGGGCTGGGCTGGGCTGGGCAGGACGGGCTGGCGGCGGCCCCGCTGCCCCGGCTGTGTCGGGCTGGCCCGGTCGCTGTGCCGGGAGGGCCGGGCCGGGCAGGGCCAGCCCCGCTCCGCCCCGCTCCGCCCCGCTCCGCCCGGGGACACCTGGCCCGGCCAACAGCGCCGCAACTTGTCCGGGATGCTGCGGGCACAGAACGGCGGCACGACGGTAAAACACAACAGCCGAGTGGGATCGGTGTGAAGGGAAGGATGGCGCGGGCGGAGAGCGCCGTGGAACCAGCGGAGTTCCAGCTGGGTAATCCTGCCCGGTGAATCCTCCCGAGCGGCGCGGTGGGGACGAGGAACGCGGCTGTGCTGTGCGCTGCCGAGACAGCGCACGGTGTGTGCTCTGTGCTGTCATCATTTGCGTGTGCTTGGCATCTCCTGCATGAGCAGAGCTGTCACACAGGGCCTGCAGCAGGACAGCTGATGGCACAGCCCGGGGCAGCAGTGACAACAGGCTCCCAGTTAATGGTCACGGACTTTACTGGGAGCACAAAAATCCCTGAGAGACCTTGGGACAAAGTGTGCTGTCTTCGTCCAGCATCCAGTTTCAGCAATGCTTTCATTTGTGCATTATTTCCCTAGCTGATAATAACCCACAGTATTTTTAAAGATAGTTTTACAAAGAGAGCTTAGAAAGTGAATTCATTCTAGTTCTTTTCCACTTGTAGATACCAGACAAAGCATGCCCTCATATCATTACAAAGGTAAGACTCTGGAGACAGAAGTATACGCTCTTTTAGCTGGCCAAAATCACACAAGACATGGCACAAAACAATTTGTGATAAAACTACTGCACACAAACCTTAGCAGGGCATTATTTTTTTCATGAGGAAAAGCAAACAGAAGACCCATAACAGAGTGTGTTTGACCTGAGACAGGGCATCTAGAAAAGGCCTCGTAATATTCAGCAACCAGCTTCCTATGTGAACCACATGGTTCTCTTCCACAGTACTTTACCTCTCCATCCCATTCTGTTCCACACAAGATCTCACCTCTTTCTAAGGTACAGTTACAGGACTGATGACTCCTTTTGCTTAAAATATTAATTAAAGCTACAATTAAATATTTATTCCTGGCAATCTTTTCTCCTTTGTTTTGTGTGCCAAAACTGCTTTTTCCAAGGTGGAGGAGGATGAATGCACTGCATGAGCAAGCACCGTTCAGAGCAGTCCCCCAGCCACAATCTGGGACTACAGCTGTGCTTTCCTCGAAGGTTCAGCACTCCTGAGTCATCCCTCTTGCTTCCCTCTCTCCCTCTGCTTCCCAGGCAGACACTCACAGCCCATGGGAGTTCCATGGCAATGGATGCCCACAGCCTCAGGCTGGTTTCCAGCAACAGGGGGGGTTTGAGGGACCCTCCTATGGGTGTGAGTGCAGTGCACCCCCAGCTACCACAGCCAGGAAATGGGAATTTGCCTGCCTCTGTTTTTCAACAGCTGCTGGAGACAGGAGAGGTTCCAGCTTCCCCCAAACTCCAACTTGTCTCCCTGCCCTTCTCCTTTCTCTCAGCACAATTATTGACCATCAGTTAATCATTTCCAGCCCTCGTGCCTACCTTGCTCCTTCTGTCCCTGGTGTGGGGGGCCAGCAGCAGGGCAGCTCCTTCCCAGGATGCAGGCAGGGCTGGGAATGTTCCCGAGAGCCAGTGCTGCTGGGCTGGGCCAGCAAGGAGCACCTCACAGCTGGGAGGAGGGCAGGAGGAGGTCCAGAGCTGCTGGACTCACCTGCCTCTCTCTTTCCTGCTGGGTGATCCCCTGCTTACTCAGACACTGCTCTGGGCTGTTGCAGGGACTGAGCATTTCCCTCAACAGTCCTGACAGGAGAAAAAAAAATAGAAGGATTTCTTGATAGCATAGCATCATTATACCCCTTTTCATTCATTTAAAGTATTCAAAGTGCAATTACTCTCACAATTTGAGTCAAGGAAATGAGTGTGTAGGGGGAAGATGTATCAGGTAATGTGATTCATTAGTAATGGTGGGTGATACATGTCCCTGTGCTGCTGCAAGGATGAGGAGGCTTCAACAGCTCTGAAATAATTAGATGGGTGCTGCTTGTCAACATAGGGCAAATATTGCCCACCTCTATTGAAAAGGCATGAATTGGCCTAGGATTGCTCCACACATCACAAAGACAATCCTGATTTCCAGTTGGGCTTCAGAACTATTTAATCTAAGAGCTATGGTTGGCACAAGCACAGAGAGTGTAGGCTGGACGTGAATGAACTGTGCCTGGAAATTAGGAACAGGCTCTTAAAGATTAGAGCAATAAGATTGTAATAGAGAATAATAGGAGGAAAAGTACCCTTAACTCCTTGAATATGTGGCATATTAAGTATGCTTGAGTCCAGATTGCTCTACTGCACTTCATGCTCTCGTGTCCAGTCCCAGTGCTGGCTGGAACCCACATTGTGCCAGCCCCAAGAGTGGGGTCTGCCTTTCACTTAAGGCTGTTTACTACATCATGGGATACACTCATTCTATTTTCCCAGATCCATTTTTTCCTACCAGGCATCTGACAAGTTATTGTGTGCTCTCACTATCTTAATCATCTGTAATTCTGAATCATGCTTTAGATGAGCTCTGTTCAGTTTGCAAAGCGTAGGAACTGAGGATGTCTTTGATGTTCTCAGATAAATCATAGCAGCAAGACCCAGGGAAAAAATGCTCACAAAGAAACAAATCATCCTCTGTGGTTAGGGTTAAAATTCAATTCACATTAACAAAAGGTACAAATAACCTTGCAAATAGTTTACAAAGATTTGAAATAATAAAAACAAAGACCCAAATTGCCATACAGTCATCGATAACACAGTGTACTGAGAATAGCACTAACACAACCTTCTCAAAAAGAATTTAATAAACATCTTTCCACCTTTCCCTCAGGGGAGGATTTAGCCCCCACACTTAGTTATCAAATCCAGAGCACTCCTAATAATAGGGTGAGAAATTAATTCCTGAACCCCACAGCCAAGCCTGGGACACAATGTCATGGACAAGGAGCAGGTCAGCTCCAGGTTGTAATCAGCTCCCATTTTGTCATCCTGGAAGGTGTAGCAAAACCCTACCAAACAGGTATTGCTTAACTCCTAATCTGGCCAGCTGGCTATTTCATTTGGCTGGTGAAACAGTGACAGCTGGCACAAACTTGCCTTGAGCAGGGATATCTTCTTATGTTCCTTTTTCCTTTTCTTACAGCAAAACAGTTCCAGGTTCTTTATCAGGAAACAAGGGACTCCATAGCAGTGCAGAAGTCATCAGTGAGCAGGTTGGCAGGTGGCACAACCCACCCAGTCGCTGAAGATTATTTTTTCTCTTTGCTATCTTTTTTTCAGGCTCCACTCCTTCTAAAGAAGAATTATGTTTATCACGAGCAGAGGAATCTTTTGATGCTTCACATCAGTCAGAAGCTACACAGCTACCAAAGATTTTAAGGTCAGTCAGGCTGTCTCTCTGTTGGTCCTGGTACAGTCACTTAACATTCAGCTCTCAAATCTGATTTTTCAGATCGTTTGTCTTCACAGTCAAAAGGATAAGTTTTTTACTTCAGGAAAAATAACACCTATGGATTGTGCTGAAGTAGAAGCACAGAAAATCTGAGTTTTTCAGCAAGGTGAGCTCCAGGGAAATTGGGATGTTTTAAGAGGATGTTGGGATGTTTTGCCTTTTTGGTGGTTTTACTTCTCATGCAAAAGACTTCCTTAAAATAACCCAAACCCATTCTAGTAGAAAAACACGGCCTTCAAGAAGAACTGTTTCTGTAATTTGCTTTTTATTTTGTTAATATTGACTGCCTGACACAAATAAAATACTGTCCCCTGCTCCCTGCTCTTCAGCTGCCGTCTTCTACCCTCACTCTCAGTCACTGTCACCAGCTGCCTCAGTGCCACCCTGCCTGCCCTGTGCAGACTGACATCCCTCAGCCTCTGCCCCTCCTGAAAGCTTCTCCTGTGCTTCCATCCCTGGCCAGCTCAGCACTGCAGCCACCCTCAGTCCTGTTTGCCAGGAACTCAGCACCAGCTGCCAAGCAGCTTCCTTTCCATTCTTCACTGAGACCCCAGGGTTTGCATGATGCAGGCTGGGGGTCAGGCAGGAGCTGATAGGCAAAGGCATCAACATTGAAGAGAGATGCAGCAGCACAGCTGCAGTTTCCTTTCCAGTACAGAGTGTCACCAAGGGGTTAATCCAAGGCTAATCTGCAAGGCAGAAAGCAACCACAAGCACTGAGGAGGGGTGAGCATTCTGAGTGTGCTCACTGTGCACAGCACTGAATCAGGCAGCTGCTTTTTGGAGTGCAAAATGTAAAAGCAGCTCCTCAACAAACACATTGCTATGGCCTTCATACGAGTTTGCAAATTTGAACTGAAGCAAAGATCAAACTGACTCATATTTAACTAGTTCTGACAGTTGTCATGATCCAAAGATGGCAGCAAGTCAGACTGCTGAGCCACTCTGAGAAAACTGCACATATAGATCATGTTGTGTTATCTGCAGTCATTTAAATACATTTGTTTCACCACACAGTGGATGATAATATTCATAATTCACAATGATGAAGAATGATGATAATGATCACATAATTTGTAAGATTAGAAAGGAAAAGAAAAAAAAGAAAAGAGAAGAGAAGAGAAAAGAAAAGAAAAGAAAAGAAAAGAAAAGAAAAGAAAAGAAAAGAAAAGAAAAGAAAAGAAAAGAAAAGAAAAGAAAAGAAAAGAAAAGAAAAGAAAAGAAAAGAAAAGAAAAGAAAAGAGAAAGTAGCTATGCTCTGTCCAAATGAACATACAGGAAAATCTTTGTGGTGAAAAAGAGCCTCCAAAACAATCCTCTCCCACACTGTGGGTTGGGTTGTTGTTGTGACCTGCCTTGAGAGATGGCAATTGCCTGTGGAGAGTTACCTGGGGGAATTTCCACATTTCTTCTTCCCTCACTACCTCTCCATCCTCAGATTCTGTTCTCCTCTTTTCCCAGTCTGTCTAAATTCTGTTTAGATCCCAAATTGCACGCAGAGGTCACATCTGCACTTAAACTCTGTATCCTGCAAAGAGCTCTGTTCACTATCAATAGACATTCTGTCATAGCTGTGGTTAAACTGATACAAATATCTTTTCCTCCCTTTTGGTGAAAGATTGACTCTTATTAGCAATAGGAATTACCTGGACAAATAGATTCTTCCAAAACACTTGAAAATGCAATGCGCTACACAGCAAGAAAAAACTATCAATAACTGGAAATTTTTTTTCCTGAGAAAAGGCTTAGATAAAAATTCCCATGGTGCTAGATCTATCAAGTGAATGAAAACAGAGATGGAAAATAATACGATGGGGAGAGAGCAGTACCAGGCTCCAATGTCCTGGCATCCAGAAGATTCTGTGCTCTCTTGTTTCCAGAAGTTTGGAGCAGGACCCACAGCCACAGTCCATGTAACAAGATGCTATTTCCTGTGTTAGTGATCAATGTGATATATGGGTTAGAATATTTGTGTTTGTTTAATTTTGGGCAACGATCCCATCAGCATTTTCACTCCCACTCCAGGGAGGGAGAGAGGCATTCTCCCAGCTACATTTTTTAATGTATGGTTACTTGTTTCAATCTACAAGACACAATTAAAGGCACAGTCTCTGTCTTCTTTTTTCCCTTAAAAGACTCTGAATATTAAATTTCATGCACACATTATCCCCAGCCTTCTGAAAACTGACAACAGCAAGTTAGATCTGGCAAAACAAGGATGTTTTCACAGGCTGGCAAGCCTGCCCTCTTGAAAGCCTACCAGGTTTAAATATTTAATGACCAGTCTTAGCATTCATTGTCCTAATCAATTCTTTTTTTAGATACGAGTCTGTAGAGTCTCAGAAAGTGCAATCAGGCTGTGCTGGAGACCTGTAGAGGCTTCTCACACCAAGCAGCCAATGGCTACACTTGCCAGGAAAAGAGATGGGGAGGCAGAGCTCTCTGCCCTGTTCCATTAGAGGCACACTGAAGCCATAAAAGGGCAGATGGTCTTGAGATAAATTGGCTTTGACAAAGCCAATTTCAGAATATCCTTCATGCTGGTGGCATTTTTTACTTAGAATTAAATGAAATGGAAATTTTTACAATGTTGAAATAAGGCAAATTCTTTCTTGGAAGGCAGTGGTCAGATGTAAGGCCCTCACATGCAGAGGAGCTGTGCAGAGGGTGCATGTGAGCACAGACATGGGCTGGGTTTGGGTTCAGCCAGGCAAGTGGGGCACACCATTTGTTCTAAAACCCCATGGAGCACATGTCAGGCTGATGGAATATAGGAAATAAAACTGAAAAATAGTCAGAAAACAGTGCCTGAAGTCATCTTTTGAAAAGAACTGAGGAACTTTCAGCCATAGGCTGCTCCTCCTCTGACTGGGGTTCCCAACCCTCCTTCCCTTCAGGAGCCAAAATATTTACCCCATTCCTTTCTGCAGAACAATAGCCAGAGGGGGATTGGTGCTTTTCCCCCTTTTTAGAGTCCTGACCCATCCCAATGAATGTGGGAACCTCCAGCAAGGGCAGTTCCTAGGGAAGAGAAGACTGCTCAAGTCTCTCAGCTGGTCTCTGTGGGCCCAAATGTACAAATCATCTCAGGGGGAGCTTGGGTTCTGGACTCTTTTTTTCATACAGAAGATTCCTCTCATCAATAGGTGATCCTGTAATCCCTTCACCACTGGATTAATAAACCTTGGACTGTTCTTATCAAAAAGAACTGCACTGACTGAGAGTTTCAGGACTGAAGACCACACAGATCCCCAAGAGATTCACATTCCAGATGTAGACTCAGATCAATTCAGACAGAAGAACAGACTAAACCCCATTCCCTCCACAATTTCAGTGAAGTGCTGAGGTTGGTGACATCTTGCATTGCAGAGAATAGTTCCTAGGAAATTATTTTGCTCTAACTGAAGCAAATGAAGCAAACTGAATAGTGCTCCCTACCCTGGTGATTCTCTTGCAGCCCCATGGACAGAAGCTGAGCTGTGAGAGCTCATTAGCACAGCCCTCCTTTGGGCACAGGGCTACACCCTGCATTTGATGCTTAGATTATGATGTGCCATGAATACTCATATCTAAATTACAGAAATCAAAATTGGTTTGAAAGAGATTTAGTGAGAATTCCGGTTGGCAGGAGAAGGGGAATGATGTATGCAAGGATTAAAACCTCTCCTTACAGAGGTGCAGGACTGATCTGGCTTGTTAAAGCCACCCAATAAACAGTGGGGCTGTTGCTTTTCTAACTGCAGCTTGTCCTTAAGAAAGAAGCTTGTTTATGCTTTCCACAACGTTCACAGGTTCTTTTTATGGCACTTCATATTTCTTTACTGCACAACTTGAATAGAGATTAGGAGAAAATGTAGCTGTGCTTTATTTCAAAGGGCTGTACAATAATGACAGTTGTACAGTCCTTTGGGTCAAGTCCAGGACAGCCACAAGTGATGGCATCTTACAAACTGATGGACAGGATGAGCTGATAAAGGTAAACCTGTTTAAATATGATTGGAACATTCTCAGAGAGTACTTCTCTAGATCAGATGAGTGGTAAGAAAATAGTCATTAGTGTATTGAGATGGAAAATATATGGGAATATTTTCACTCATTCTCTTGTAGAGCTGCACACTTCTCCATTTAAACTGCTGCTGCATTCCACCTCTGAGGAAACCCTTCAAACACATAAAGGGGGTCCCAATACAACCAACCATTTAATCCTGTAAACCAACATATAGATCAATGCACAGAAACTGCACAGAGTGGGTAGAGATGTATCACTCTGTATTTTATATTGACAGAAACATTTGTGTGTGGTACAGGCAAACACAAACAACCCTTGATGCAAGGAGTTTAATGTACTTTCTGCAAGTCTGTGTGCAAGGAAAGACCAAACACTGACAAAGAAACTGACAATTAAGAAAATGAATAGAAATTGTTCATCTAATTTTGAATCTTCCTCAGGAGCTCAAATATCAGAAAACGCTGCTCAAAAACGTGTGCATGTGGAGAGAGTCAAGAACAGGTCAAATCCTCTGTACAAGTTTGATGGAGTAAGGGAGTAAATGTATTAAGTCAACAAGTAAATAAGATTTAAAATCTCCAGGCAGCGCCATGTCCATTGGATGGATGAGTGTTGAGGCTCCCTGCAGCCATTCTGGGGGAAGGATCTGGAACAGGGGTGCTGCAGCTCCTGCAGGGAACCCCCCAGTGCTCACTCCATCCCTCTGCGTCCCTGTGACCTTGTTTGTGCAGCCTCCAGAACCTTCTGCAGCACAGAGGGTGGTGAATTGTCCTCAGCTCTGGCTGGCCATGGCTCTGGAGCTGTTACACACACACATTTCCCACACTGACCCTGCTCCCAGCACCAAAGGAAATGCTGCCCAGCCCTTTTGTTTCAGAGAAAGCAAACAGGAAATACTCAGCTACCTTGCTCCCAGTCTTTTGCCATCCTCCTCACTGCTTCCTGCCTCTGTCTGTTTTGGGAGAGAAGTGTTTGAGAAAATTCCTTCTTCCACAGTTCAGGTTTCTCTCGTGGAGGCAGATTGAGCCTTCAGTGTCTCCTGGGGTTCTCCCTCCTCCTGCCCTCAGGGTGGGGAAAGGGCAGGAGCAAAAGAAGGATAAAACCAGGAGGGCTCACAGGATCTGCTTTTAGTTTTAGCCTTTCCTTCCTTTCAACTGAGGGCCATTCTCACAGCATGGAGAAATTGTCACAAAAATTCTCTCTGTAGTGACTGGCTGGGATGCTTTGGCAGTGGGAACTGGCCATGCAGGGGCAGGCATCACAGTAATTTTTTTTTTAACTCTTTAAACTGACAGTTCCAGGTGTTGATTTCATTAGTTATTTAGCAGAGTCAACCACTGGCTCTATATTCTTGAAAAAACAAAACAAAACAAAAACAACCAAAGAATTTAATGCAGCCTCACAATTTCTTGTTATTTTCAGAAAATTCTGAGGCATTAATGCAATACTAAAAAAATTAATTCCTCTTTGTATGGTAAATACAAAAATAGAAGGATTTAATGTTTGCATTGCACTAGGGTATGAAGCAGGGGAAGATTGGAAACATAAGAGAGGTGTTTGCACAAAGATGGCAGCTTGAAGTGGCTGTCCTTTCTGCTTGTGATGAGCTGCAGTGCTGCAGAAATGTCCCATCTTTGTTGGTTTTTAGGGAATATGGAAAATTATTTTATGCCAACACCATGGCAGCTGACAAGGAGAAAGCCAAAATAAGACTGGTCTGATCAGGGAATTTTTTGTATCTGCTCTCTTTCCATCAGCTGTATTTCCTCAAGATGCAACAAGTCATTGGAAAATACTAAAATTCCTAGAGACATTGTTTGAATTAAATTATATCTTTAGGAAGAAATCAGTATAACACTTCCTACTACTTCATCAGGTCAGTTTGCACCTCATCCTTCTCTCCAGATTTTGCAGAGCTCTGTGTGTGTTTAACTCCTTTCTGCTGATCTCTAATTATCTTTTGACCCCAGGAAAGATTTCACAGTCAGCCTGTAGAGAGTCACTCCTGTGCAGTGTTGTTTAGGAACAATAGCCACAATACATGCTCAGGTTTATATGGGTTAGTGACAGCTTTGGGATGTGTCTAACACCCTTTAACCTTTGGGAAAGCAGAGCACACATGAGACAGAAGCCCTTACCAGCTCTGATTTTTTCAGGGTGATATTAAATCAATATTTGGTTCAATTAAACATTCAGATGATGCCATGACTTCCTCCAGTCTCGGCTGAAGTAAGGAGGACTAAATAGGAATAAACAGGAAACAACATTCCAGATCATAAACACTAAAGAAGGAGGAGGGCTCCTGTTCTTTAGGGTTTCTCCAGGTATAGGCTGTATCCAGGTGACAACAGTATTGCAGCACTGCCCTTCATTTCTTTTTACAATTTTCTCCTGTAACCTTGCCTTGTGCTTTTCCATTAATCCTCCACCTGCACTCTCAAATTCTGGACCAATGCACCAGAATTTGCTGTATAAAGGTTGATTTTATTAATCATATAAATTTTTGTACGTGGTCCAATACTTAACCTAGACACATAAATGTTTCAGCAGACACGAGAGGAATAAAATCTTCTGGCTGACTTGGAAAGAAGTGCTCACTAAATTCATTCTGTGAGCAGTGTGGTGATTCCCCATTCTGAAGCTAAATCTGCTGCAACTCCATCAAGGTTATCACTCTACAGCCTCTGTTAATACCACCTCAGTAATAGGTTTAGACAGTTATTATTATTATTATTATTATTATTATTATTATTATTATTATTATTATTATTATTATTATTATTATTATTATTATTATTAAAATTTCTTAAATGCTGCATCACAGCAGAGATGCTTTATGCCAAATACAATGATCCATTTAGTGCAACCTGTATTTTCCAATTCAGTCCATGTTTTGTTTTGAGCTGATTCAGAGTGAAATTGCTTTCAATTTTTCACTTCAGCCAGGCAATCGAAGAAGCAGCCCTGCAGCCTCACCACTGTGCTGCCACCAGGTACCCAATTGTTCAGGGATGACTTGCTTCCCTTTTTGAAAAGATTGGTCAGCCCCAGATCTCCCTTTTGTCTGAGACATTCACAATCTATGCATGTGAAAAAGAAAATAAACAAACAAACAGAACCAAAACCCAAACAAACAAACATCAAAAACCATAAAAACCAAAATAAAACAAAGAAAAAAAAAAAAACAAAAAAAAAACCAAAAAAAAACCAAATTAAAACCAAACTAAACCAGATATTATTCATATTTTCAAGTTCCTCATGATGTATTCAGGTGTTTCATAACAAAGGAAAATGTGCTGATAAAACAGACTTGAAAATAAAGAGATGTAATCTTGTTGAAGTTCAAATACCCCAGCAACACCTGATTTTTCAAACTAGGAGTCAGCAGGAGCACTCCCTGCTCATGGGTTGCAGCGTTCACTCTGAATTCCCCTTAGTTTGGTGAAGGTGAGCATCTGCATGCCAGCTTTTTGAGCATCAGGAGGGCTCAGGAGCAGGATCTGAGCCTGCTGAACACACAGCCCTCCCTCCCCTCCCATCCCAGGCCACAGCCTGGTGCAGTTTTTCCATCTTCCCAAGCTACACACATTTCTCAGCTCTTTAAACACTCTCGAGCATAAAACCTGGGGGCAGCCACTTGTTTGGCACAGAGGGGAAAAGTGTCAGAGGAAAAAGCACAGCAGCAATGGCCCTTGGACAAAGCAGCTCCACAGCTTTGATGTTTCCTCTCTCTCCTTTTCCCTAATTGACTCCATGGCTGCTCTCTGCACAGAACCCAAAAAATGCTCTTGCATTGGAGCAATCTTGGTATTGGTTTTGGGCTTCTCATCTTGCCACTGGTGTGTCCAGTCCACACCAGTGTTTTACTGCAGCCTGTGGTCTGCAGGGATAATATGGACTAAAAAAAAAAAAATCTGTCTTAATTTGGGGTGTTGGAATAGGGACTATTTGAGATGCTATGCACTATTTCTTATGGCAACACAGAAAAGTACACTATTGTCAGTTATTCCAAATCCACTGTCCCAGGGCCAAAAACTCAGCTCTTTTCCAGTCACAGGAACCAGGAAGCTGCCAAGCCAGGATGTCTCCATTTGTGCCAATGCTGACACAATTGTCAGGGCTTTAGGAGTCAGCATCACCCTAACAGGCAAATATTTACCCTGCAACTGTTCTTCCACCTTCCAAAAATGTAAAGCTCACTAGCAGGCAGTGCATTTTATTTTAAACTATGTGCCTGTCTTGTGGCTCCATTCTTGACGGAGAAATTGCTTGTATTGGTTTTCCCTCAAGGGCCTCACTTACAGTAAACACAATTAGGGCTAAAGATATTATCTATTATAAATCATCATTAGAAACTGCCTGTTGCTTTTAGCTTTGCTTTGGGTGTAGTCTGCTCTAGACACAAGCCATCCCTCAGTGATTAGGATGCTGCAGCTCCACATCTTAAAACCCTTCTTAACTTTAAGGGCAGCCTTAGATACTGCAGACTGTAAGTCACAGGACAATGATTTTACTCAAAAAATGCTGCCAAAGGTTTTTTAATCTGGTTATAAATTTAAGCTAGAAAGGTTCTGCTACTGCTGGCTGCAGCACCAAGCTGGCTAAGGAAGGGGAACAGGGCACAGAGTTCCCAGGAATGTGGAAACCCATTTGGCATTGTCCTTGTGCATCAGCTTTGGTTTTGTGTGAGTGGCTGATGAGTGACTCTGTCAGGAGTGTAAGAGGCTTAAATCAACATTTCCTGCCTTTGTCCTGGAAGTGATTTATTCCCAGAGGATGCCACTGGACAGGGCACTGATAACCAACCCTTCCAGATCAGCTGGGTGGGACAGAATTTTTCACACTTTTTGTGTGTTTGAGTGTTTGCTGCTTTAGTTCCAGTAATTCCTCTGCACAAAGCACATCACAGGCAGGCACAGGCCAGGACACTCCTGCCAGCAGATCCTGCTACAGCCCCTCCCCAGGAGACACTGAGAGCCAGACCTGAGCTCCCTGACTCTGCTGCCCAGGGAATGTTTCAGAGCAGAGCAGGAAGCTGACAGCTCAGGCAGAATGTGACTGCTCAGCCCCTACAAAAGCATGGATGAGGCAACTCTGGGTCTTTCTCTGTCATTTGGGTTTTGTCAACAATGCTGATTAATGCTGTTACAACAATCCAGAGACTTACAAAGGCAGATGGGAAAGTGTCATAGCTGACAGACAAAAAAGGAAAAAAAACCAGTATTTCTGAGCTTCTTAATGCACTGCTCTGACTGCTCTAGGAAACTCTGAGCCCTTTTGCCATGAGCCACTGAGAGCAGCACTCAACCAACAGCACAGCAAGAGAAATACTCCATTCGCTCTGCAGAAAAATTTCTGTATTTCACAGCATTAATCAATTAATCTGTAATTTGACCATTTTCTGAGAAATAAAATGAAATGGATGCCAGGAGAAAAGGGGGGTCAAGGAAAAAGACTAGGTTCAGCCATGAAAGGTTTTATCATCTTTTAATTTCTTGCATAATGTCATTGCTCCTAATTGATAGAGGCACCATGAAACAGATGAGTTATATTTCTCTGACCAGTAATTTTGCAAGAGCTAATGAGAGACAGAGCAGTGCAAAGCATATCCAGAGGTACATAATCTAACTCACTCTTGTTTAATTATTATTTTTTGAGAAGAAACACTTCCCCTCCAAGCAGGGCTGCTCAAGAGAAGCACACTGTGCTCAAATTAATCTGCTCTCTGACCTGTCACTTGCATGAGTTCCTCATGCTCTGAAAGTGAAATCATTTGGTTAGGAGCACCAATGTGTCTCTTGATCTTTCAGTGCATAATCACTGGGCATCTTGCCTGGCAAAATATCTGAGAAGCAAATAGAGCAGCTCATGTGCAGCACTGAAATCCTCCTGAAACCAGTGTCCAGTGAAATACAGCTGGCCCAGGTCAGAGTTTTGTGCTGAAGGAGTCCTCTGTATCTTCTCTTTCAGCCTAACATACTCAAAACCACTTTAAAATTAAAAGTGGCATTACAGAACTTCAGACACTTCAAAACTAAGCTGAACTCACAACTGAAGCACTCAGCTGGTGCTCAAGACACCCTGTGCTGGCACAAAGTCATCATCTCTCTCCCACAGTGCCTCCTGACAACACTCACACAAATTAGCTTTGGATGTGCTCTGCTGGAGTTATCCCCATCTTCCTGGGTCAGGATTTTAAGAACCCTCCACAAGAACAGCCCAAGGAGTTTAGAGCACAATAACTCTTTCTTTGACATATTCTTTTGTCTTATTCTCTTTTCCTTCTGTGCACATAGCTCACACACATAGCCAGGAGAATTCCCAGTTCCTGCACTTTTGGATTACCCAGCCTGGTCAGCTCACCTGAGTGCCTCACTTCTGGTCCTTGGGGAGGTTTAGTTATTTTGCTGTCAGCAAATGCAGGGATGTTGCATGGCTCACCCAGCAGCTGGAACAGCTGCCATCCAGCTGAGGGACACAGCAGCCCAGGCAGCTGGTACCCACAAGAGTAAACAGGGGCAGAGTTTGTCTCTTCAGGCCAGGAAAAACAAAGCTGGATCAGTGTGGTTTTCACTTGCCCACAGTGATCACAGCTACCAACATCTGCAGGGCACCTGGCTGCTTTTTCACAGGGCTTGCAGAACGAGGACTGCATTAGAAAGGGCGGAATTTCAGCAGTTTTTTGGGACTGAAACCTGAAATAGCAGAAAATGGCTTTAAACTGAGCAGAAGTGACTTGTGAATTAGAAGGGACATACCCCAGCATAAAGATGTGGTTTCACAGCCTGACAGGAGAGCATTAGGCAAATTCTACAGTACAGTAAGGACCTTAACAACCATCCTGCTTACAGCTGATTTCAGGATAATTCCCTCCCTGATCTCCTGGACTACCTGTGCACACCTTTAACTCTCTACAAGTCCCTCTTGACATAGTTTCAAGACAGATAAACACAGACTGATAAACATTTGGACATTGCTGGACAAGTTTCAGAGAATTGTTCTGGCCACAAGACCAACTTCCTGCTGTGACTTTTGTTTCTGTCAGAAAAAGCACTGCACACAAAGTAGAAGGGATCACTTCAATAAGGTCTTGATACCTCAGCTGCTGCCCAAGGCTCAACAACAGGGTCATTCAGATAGGAGAGGGCACCTGGAGCAAGGCCAAAAATAACTTTAAAGGTACCTAAACTGTGAGGAAGGGATTATGGAGGGCTGCAGGTTCTGGCCCCAACTTCAGCTACAGAAGAAAATCCCATTATCCTGTCCCCACACAGATCTTTGAGTGGCCTACTTTGAACTCATGGAAAGGATTCATTGCTTTTAAGCTGTAATCTCCATGTAAGAGATCCTAGGCTACAGACCTTGTGAGTGACCATTAATAGGCAATATTATTTCTTGTTTTATTTCTGATGGAATAGATGATAAAAGATCCAAGTAAATGGCTCTGGGTTTTTCATTACTTCTGTTTGGTTTTGTAATTCCCTAATTTTGTTAACTATTCTGTAAAACTACTTGGAGGCAGATATTTTGGGATATCAAATACAAATACATTTTAACCTGAGGCTTGTAAAAGCAAGCAGCAGATGGGCCAGAGGTGCCCTGGTTCTGTCAGCGCCGCCGTCCCGAGCTCTGGAGCTCTGCAGGCTGCAGAGGGCAGCAGCCTCTCACCAACCCCAGCAGGGCAGGACACACCAGGAGCTGCCGTGTGTGCCCCTGGGCTGGATCCACTCCTGCACACCGGCTGCTGGGCTGGCTGAACGGTTCCAGCCAGAGCTTTCCATCTTAGCACAGCCTGCTCATGGAACACTCACGTGCATCCTAGTTTTTGGTTTTATGACATTGCTGTCTACATATCACACTCACAATCTCAACAACTGGAGTTGTACATAGTTAAATTTACATGGAACTTGTGTAAATTGCTCTTTGGCCAGCACCATCTTCATCAAGACACCAGGCACACAGAAAAGCTGCTTTGTCCTTTGTGCAAGTCAGAGCACAGGGAATGCTGCTTTCTCTAAGTGCAACCTCTTTTCTGGCAGATTTTTTGTTAAGTGCTCTAGAAGTTCAATGAAGGGAAAGAGGTAAGAAAAGACATGATTGTGAACTATAAAAGAGGAATATATGTTCTCTTATAAAATGTCATTCTTTACCTACCAGGCAGGTGAAGCGATCTTCCAAGAAAATCTCAGTGTATAAATTCCAAGAACACTTTGCATTTCCAGGGATTTACTGGCTGGGATTTGTATGGCAGTAATTCAGCCATTAACCTGCCACAACTACCAGCAGCTGTGCTGAGCTCTTCCCATCCTTTCTCTCACAGGAACGATGTTCTACCCAGCTGCTCCTTGCAAATGAGGAAATTGAAGCAAGGTCCAGGTGCTCAAGATTTAAATTTAATTCTCTTGGAAAGAAAAAGAAAAAAGCCTAATTTTCAGATAATTTTGTTTGCTTCCAGAAGCTGACACAGAATATTGCAGGTTGGAAGTGAACTATGAGGATCATCAAATCCAGCTCTCTGCTCTTCACAGGACTGCCTAAAATTAAACCTAGGAATCACAGACCTAAAAAAAATCAAACCAAAAAGTCCATCTCAACTCATAAACTATGGATGCTCAAAATAAACAAAAGGGTGCATTTGCCATTGCAGAGCCCCACGCAGGGACTAAGGTTAATTACTGCCCCAGTTAATTAGAGCCCTCCAGAGTCTTTGGGAGCCTCCCCCAGGCTGAACCCGCTGCAGCTCCCTTAGCTCAGGCTCCTCCTGGCTGCAGGAACTTGCAGCCCCTCTGCTGAGAGGGATCAGGCACTGGCACTCTGTGGTTTGAGCCTTTTGCATCCTTAGAGCTTGTGGTGGAAGACAGGAGTGCACTCACCCCTCTGTGTACAGCAGCATTCCCTGGGGGAAGCAGCCTTTAAAACATTTGGATTACACTTGCAAAGGCTGTGCAAAGTCAGCACAGTCACATCTTGGCCTGTTTGAACTGTGCTCAATCTCCTTTCCACGTTGTCCACTTGTATAATTAAAATAAAACAGAGTTCTAGGGACAGCTGGAATCCTGAGATTCTTATTCCTGTGGTGCACCAAAGTGTGCAATTAGACAATAATTCAGGCCTCTGACCACACACTGTTTCTTACATCAGAAACATCCCAGACTTGCAAGCCAGCTGTGCTGATCAGCTCCTTCCAGCATCTCAGCCCTCACCACTGAAGTTAATTAGCTGGATGTGGATAACGAACTTCCCAAATGACCCTGAGGGTTAAGGGTCCACTGCTCTTCCTTCCCAGATCAGCATGATGATCTAGAAGGTGTTTTTGTCATGTGCACCATGCAGGTGGCAATCCTGTGGATTCCCATTGTTAGAGAAATCTGAAATCCCTTTAATTCAAGCAGAAAATGTGACACCTCTTGGACATGCCAGGCACAGCCCAGCTGTATAATCAGCACTGTCAGCACCACAGTCACGTCAGCAGAGCAGCCTTTGTTCTCCCTGCATGAAATTTCACAATTCCCCTTTTTTTTTTCCAGTCTGTGAGTCTAATCCTTCATGATTCTGGCTCTAGCAGTTGTTAAGGTGTGATAATAACCAGGAGATGCAATCCCAGGCTGTGGCAGGGTGGCTGCTGGGGTTTCACACTGTGCTCCATCACTCCAGGGCTCAGCAGTGACCTCGCAGCTCCCACTGCAGCTCTGCCTGCCCTGCCCACACCAAACTCTGCTCCAGGCTGAAAGCACAAGAATTTCTCTCAGTGGCAGGGGTGTATTTGCAGAAAATTAGAATTTGTTATGAGTGCAAGGGCTTCTCACATAACAGAACAGTCTCCACTTGAAAACCATTAACAGCCATGGTGGTCAAAAACAGCAAAAAATTTTTTTAAATTAATAAATTTTGAAATGTTCTCACTGACTTTTCCCATGTATTGTTTCAAAACTTTTCAAATACCAAGATAGGATTGTGGATTTTTTTCAAAATCCAAAATAAAAATAAGAAAACAATGATTTTCATAAAGGTATTCCTTGCAAACCAAGAGGGACATTCACTCATTTCCCTTTGATTCAATGATTAATTTTGAATTAAACTGTTAAGTGTTTTCTGCCTCACATAATCAATGAGCAAGACTACATGGATGTATAACCATCCTTCTGACACCAAGCTCAGAGCTTTTAAAACTGTTATTTTAAAAGGAACAAAAAAAAAACAAAAAGAAAAAAAAAAAAAAAAAAAAAAAAAAAAAAAAAAAAAAGAAGGAACCCATGACAGTTGTGCTGTTAATAAAACTGGCCAATGGCTGAGGTCTCAGATCAGATGAGTTGCAGAGGGTAAGATAAGAGGGTACAGTGATTTTTCAGATTCCTGCACGACGTCATGATGTGCTGTAGGTGCTCTTTCTACATCTTATTTCAGTAAGCAAATTACCAGAAGAAGCCAGCACCCAATTTGTCATGCTGGAGATAATTTTTCATGTGGAAAGCATTGCACAGAAGTGGTTTCTGCTTTAAGCTCTGTGCCACGTGTCACCCAAATATTTACTTTGCACATTAAAGTGACTCATCTCTAGATCTTATCAGAGAAGAATAGTGTTTCATATTTGAGTCACTCTTACCCTTCTTGTGTAATCAGTGCTCCAAGAAAATGCTGCATTCAGATCCTGAGCAGGACAGGTGAGTTCCAGCCAGGGGCAGCTGGGTTCACCTGTACTGAACTGCATTTTACCTGGGAAAGGAATTCTTCCTCCCTGCACTGTATTTATGGCAGACAATAGCAGGGATATTCACAGACACTGAATTTCTTGAATTACAAAACACAGCTCCAGATCCCAGTGGCTGCACACAAATACCTGCTGGTGTAAGCAGGGGGGAATTGCACAAGGGCTCTGCTTTCTGTAACTGGAAAAGTGGTTCAGATTTTTCTCCAAGCTTTATTAGCTGAAGACCTGTACCCATTGTTAGTTTTCCAGTAACAGAGAAGCCTTATCAAAACATGAGTTATCTGTAATAAGATCTCTATTCAACTTTATTTTTGTCATGCTTTAACACAAGATGCAGTCAGCTGGGCTAGACCTGAGCACAAAACAGCAAGAAAGAGGCAATCTCACTTCAAAGAATATATGAACTATTTAATGGGATCAAAGAGGGAATTAAATCTCAGTTTCACCCACCTACAAGTCAGAAGCACAGCATGAGCCACTTGTCTGAGGCCCCCCTTAAAGTCAATGGAGAGCCACAAAAATCTCCTCACAAAGGAGGAGGTTTTGCACAGATTTCTGCACAGGTGGGTGATCAGGCCCTGTCCTGCCCTGGGCCAGGTTCCAAACCTCCCAGAGCCTCCCCAGGGGCAGCTTCCCCTCCCTGGGTTGGGTAGGGGTTGATATCCAGCCGTGCTCTGCAGCAATCCCCAGGTGAGAATTGACAATTGTCAGTCTTTATCTCACACTGAGATCCTTCTATCTTAACTCCACAGTTACAATATCCACAGTCAGAAACAGGGCTACCAACTTCATGCAAGAAAACAAACAAACAAACAAACATAAAAAATCTCGAATCCAGTTTTCCCATCCTATGAGAAACTGTAAGCAAAAAAGGGAAAGAAGCCACCAATAATGGTGAACAGCTCCTAGATGCAGTGGTTTGGGTTTTTTACAAGGATAGGAAAAGCAGTCATCACTTGATGGACTAATTTATAATGATCATTGCACCCTGGTTTGTCCCTGACAGCACACATGATATTCAGGGGGCTGATAGCATCTCTCCCCTCCCAAGCCTCACAGTGTTTCTCCCAGAGCAAGCACTGTAATCAGGGTTGGGAAACAAAGCCAGTGATACACATGTAAACCAAAGTTTAAAACCCCCACTTCCCCCACAGGCTGGGGCATCACTGGCAGGGCAGCACAGAGGGACAAAAGCAGCTTGGCAGGAGGATCTCTGCACCCTCCAGCTCAGCTGCACCCTAGGCTGGGGTGACAGAGCAGCCAGGGCCACCAGGAGCAGGGCACAGAGCTGGCACCGCCCCTGCACCAAAGGCTGGGGGTGACAGAGCAGCCAGGGCCACCAGGAGCAGGGCACAGAGCTGGCACTGCCCCTGCACCAAAGGCTGGGGGTGACAGAGCAGCCAGGGCCACCAGGAGCAGGGCACAGAGCTGGCACTGCCCCTGCACAGAGCCCTGGGAGCTGCAGCCAGGGCAGGGCCTTGCCCAGGTGCCAGCTGGGCAGCAGACTGAGGGAATTAAAGCTGCTGGAAATATTTAAGCACTTAAACCATCCTACATCAGAGCCAGAATTTCTTGTGCATGAGTACTTCTGGATGCACTCATGGTTTCATCATTTCTTCTCCTCTGCTGTTCAAGGACAAGGAAAGACACCCATCCCCTAAGAAATGGCCCCTTTCCCCCACACTGATTTCCTGATAAATAAATATATAAAAGGACTCTTCTTAAATCCATTTTTTTCTACAGATATTACTATTTTGACACTTCTCCCTTTTTTTTTCTTCCTGTTTTCCCTAGACCTTAAAGCACCTCTTTAAGAAATTGTAGTATGAACATGCAGTGACTTTCCTAAGAAAATATTGTCAAAATAAAGCCTTTCCACAAAGTGAGTTTCAATAAAGCAGCATCTTAACACCTCTACTGAAATTGATTTATTACAATCAGTCTATTATTTTTCTTTCTATGAAGACAACACAGAGGAGTGAATAACTTGCCCAATATCACATAAGAAACCTATGAAAGAGCAAAGATCTGAAAGGCAGAAATGGGATCAGCCACAGCTACTGTCAGCCATGCTTTCATATTTTTGGTTTAGCCTGGAGATGTGACTCTTGGGAGGTGAGTCTGCAGCTGCTCTGATGATGTGTGCTGTGCACTGAGTGCTGAGCCTCCTCTTTGGCAGGGAAGCAAATCTGAGTAAGGGCTCTGTACCTGTCCTTCGTGTCTGGGGAGAGGCAGGTGATGTGCTGTCACCATCAGCAGCCTCCAAACCCACCAAAACATCCACAACAACAACAAAAAATCTGTTTCCAGAGTGTCCAAGTTGTGGTGACAAAAGGGACATGAAAACTTGGAGTCCACAGCAGTTCCCTCTCTTCCTCCTGTTCCCATGACAGTTTCCCAGCTGTACTGGGAAATATAAAATTCTATTTTGCTAATTATTGTGCAATCCTGACTTTCCAAGCTCAGGGGCTTCCTGCACTGCTGCAGCCCTTTCTTAAACAGGATTTTACCCACATTCTGTGCTGGAGATGTGAGTCTGCCAGACAAACCCAGGGCATCCTGCTCCATCCTTGCAGGGAGCTCTGGGGATGGGCTCCTGCTGTGGAGGAAGATCTTTGTGCAAAACAGTTCTGCAGGAGGTTCAGATGAATAAAAACAATTCTTACTGAGAGGGTCACAGGCCACTTTATACTTGGAGGTGCCAGATGTGTGGCATCTGAGGGAGATGGTTTTGTCTCTGTTTCTTGCCTTTCAAATCTATTTTAACTGGTAATAAATTCAATTAGTTTTCCTCAAGTCAAGTCTGCTTTGCCCGGGATGGGGATTGGTATGTGACTCCATCTCACCTGAAGAGCATTTCCATCTTATTTTCACTGAAGAACATTTCCATCTTATTTTCACTGTTGAAGAGGAGAACAAGAGCATCTGGGTGGGCATCTGGCAACCTAGCACAAAGCATCTATTTAACAAAAACCCAGTTCAGCCACAGACCTGGTTACCAAGAAGATCCCAGCTAAAATATCAATATTTACCAGCCTGCCCAGAGATCCTTGCTGATCTAAGCACACTTAATTGGTCAGAAATTTAAAGTGATCACTGATCTCAGTAATAAAATACCAGAGCCCCAGATCCACCTGTACCTGTGGTTTTTCATCCTTCTTTTCTCATAGAGATGTACACACACTTTTCTCTCCCATTCCCTCAAGTTATTTCTCTGCTGCTTCTCAGCATCTCCTTCAGCTTAGCACAAAGGGAAATTTCTGGGATATTGGGAATAAAACCAACCAACAAAAACAACCTCTGGTGGAAGCCAGTCCCACAGCATTCCTTGTGTGACAGAGCAGGTGTGAGCAGAGGCTGGGGCAGTGACAAACTGGGCTAATTACAGCCTGTGCAGGGCTGGCTGTCACAGCACAGTGGGGCCATGTCCCTGCCCTGCTGTGGCTCTGTCCCCACGCACAGCCAGGCACAGACATGGCTGGAGTGAGCCCCTTCTGAAGCTTTCCCCTCCCTGGATTTGCCAGAGCTGCAGAAAGGTAAGAGCTGCCAGATGGGCTGGGATTATCCTGTGCTTGCTCCTGGGGAGGCAGAGGAGGGGAGGCACAGGGCTGGGGCAGGCACTGAGCTGGGCATTGTGGCACCTCTGGCTCTCCCTTGTCGCTGTTCACTTTTCCTGATTAAATTGGCAAGCTCTGAAAATCTACAATCTCTTGTTCCTGAAATCTGGAGGCAAAGATTTTTCTCAGGATATTGTCTCTTTCTCCTAGAACAGATCAGAGATGGAAGGGAGGAAAAGGAGCTTTTCTGAGAAGGTGGAAATGAGCAGTAATAAGGATAGAAATTCAAACTAATGCACCATAGGAAAGATCTTAGCTCACGCCTAAAAGCAGGGCACACACCTGCTTGCTTTAAGTGGATTTATTCATAATAACTTTGTAAGAGTTGCTAAACCAGCTCCGGATGCTGTAGGACACATGACTTGGGCTGCTCTATCAGCTTTCATTTGAAGGACAAGTTATGGACATTATTTTTAAAAGGGTGTAAATGAAATGCTGGCTGCCCATGAGTCAATGCTGCTGGTAAGGGAATGTTCATCTATAAGGGAATTAAATTAAAAGTTGGCAAACATCAAGTTTTAAAGTAATGATGAAGTGCTGGAAACAACTGTGTGAGGCTGCCCTCAACTTTGAAAGCTAAAAGGGAACGTGAAAGACAAAATCGTGTTCATAGAGGACAAAGGCTGAATCTAAACTCAGCATTTCCCATCTTCTGTTGGGTCCAGCTTTAAGGCATAACCAAATGTGACCATGTCACAGCAGAATTGATGTAGTATCTCCCCAAAACAGCATTTCTGTCCCCAACAGAGCTAAGGAAAACCAGGATTAATTAACTGTTAAACGTCACTGTGGCAGAACAGGAACTGAGCCCATTTTTTTTCTCCAGTCCAGGTTAATGCACAAACCACTGGACAATACTTCCCTTTGGTGGTTATTACTCTATTTTTGGAATGGTAATTAGGGAGGGACCAGTTCTAATGCAATCCCAGAGCTCAGCTGTGCTCACCCTTCACAGCAAGTGCCCTTTAAATGTGAATAAAGTTGGTCATCTCAAGGGAACAAGGGATTATACTTCAAACAGTAAACTAAGGAACAAGGTTTAATAGATAAACCTGGCTGGCATCAAAGGTTAGCACAGGAAGCAGTGATGGATCTTATTCAGTATTTTAATTAATAACCTTGGCAGAAATACAGGAGTGGCTAATAAAATGTATGACTTGAGAAACAAATTATGGAAGCAGAAAATCTATAACACAGAACAAGAAAAGTCAGAGACCTGCTGTGGCAGTATTTGTGTGCATTATAATGCAACAAAGCAGCCCACTTAAAAAACTACCCCAAATTTCAGCTGCAAGCTGGGAGTTCATTAGTACAGAATGACATTGGAGGAGAAGGACCTGCTGCTGGTTAATGACAACTTAAATACAAACGACCAGCGTGAGGTGGCTGGGAAAAGGAAATAAGTGCTGCTGGGTTATTCTGCAGACAACTTTTCCATTAAACACAAGATGACATTCATGCCATTCCATGGGCTGAGGACAGAGGTCACCAATCACTCATGGACAAGAAGGATGAATTCACTGTACAGAAATGAAAAGGACTCAAACCTTGCTCATTCCTGTGAGGGACAGGAATGTTCTCTGGGCAGGCTCGAGGGGAGGAGGTTTTCTGTAAAAGCATGATGCTGGCACAAAAGCACACAGCAAGAAACTACTATTAATAATTCCAGACTAGAAGGCTTGTGAAAGTTTACAGTGGTTTGAATTGCTTTAAGGAGAGAGCAACAGGAGCAGTAAATGTGCTGAATTATAGACCAGGGCTCCTTTTGTGAGGGACTAACATAACACAAACATCTGATGTGGGACAGGACTGGAAAACCCAGGCAGTGCCTGCCTTTGCAGAGCCCTGGGAATGCACATAGCAGGGAGAGAGCCAAGGCAGTCAGCAGACAAGGACAGGGAAGCAGGTGAAGGGTTTGCACCAGGAAATATGGTGCATATTCAGCCAGTCCCCCTCAGCTACATCCTCTCCATTTGAAGAGGCTGGTAACCTGATTCAGGCTTAAAAGCCAGAATAAATGTAATATTAAAAAATTAATTTCATGAGTAAAGAATGGGGAATTGGCAGAGTGTTCATCTCCTTGAAAAGCTTGTCTACTCCAGATACAATGAATGCTTTCTAAAGTCAAAATTCTCATTTGCTGCCAGCAGTCCTCTCTTTTAGCTTCTATTTAAGAAGGAAAATAGGCAAATACCTGAGTCCTGCTCCCCAATTATGTTTGTCTGTATGAGAGCTGGAACTATTCCTTTTTGAACATCTGAAAACCCTCAGCACATTGTGAATGTTACCTGAAATGACCAACTCTGGACTAAAGGGAAAAGATCTCTCCACTGAGGAATTCAGTGTTTCATTGCTAGCCAAAAACTGCTTCAATCAGGTGAAACAGGCCCTTGATATTGTTCAAGCCCTGAATGCAATTGCATGCCAGCAATGGCATTTTATGGCCACTCTTCAAAATAGCAGAAATTTAAATTGCCTCATAAACACAGCTGGAAGGGCTAAATGCCCAGGAAAACATTAAACTAGTGATGGCAGGAGAACCAGAACACATTCAGCAAACTGAAAGCCTTTGGGCCAGTGTCCTGGAAGCCAACAGGAGAAAACTGCTATTCCTCCACACGTCCATGAAATGTGGAGATCATTTACTATAATCTTTTAATACTAATCTTCCAAAATACCAAACTTTTGAATGTAGCACCCTATATCCTTCAAACACCCGAATGTTAGAGTTTCCTCCCAAATTCCATGCTCCCTTTTTTCTGTCTCTGAACACCAAATCCCACAGTGACAGCAGATGAAGCTGGAATGGAGATCAAACCCTTCTGATAAAGCCACTGCTGGCTGAGATGCCATCCTTGCCAGCCAGGTATGACCCTGGAAGAAGGATGAGCACTGCAGGGAACTTTGGTTTTCAAATGAAACCCCTTTCCAAGCAGAGATGACTCTGAGTGAATCCCGTGCGGGGTCATTGAGCCAGCAGGGGCATCCAGGGGGGACTGCAGAGCTGCGGGTGGAGGCAGAGCGGGGCTGAGACCTGGAATTTCACAGCTCATCAGCCTCGCCTGCCTGCACCAGGCTGCTCCCCACACCCCACACCAGATCCTGGAGCAAATCAGAGGAAGGTGATGGAAACTGCCCGCCCATCCTTCCCTGGGGTCTCTCCTTCCCGAACAGAGAGGAGAGATCGGCGCTTGCTTGCTCTGAGCTGGCTCTTTGTGCACATCCCTCGGGCTGTGAGTTACTTCTTGTTTTAAATACTGATTTGCACAGGACTTAAAGTCAGCTTCATTTTCCCGTGCAAACCGGTTTATATCCGTGTGTAGACAAGATTAAAACTTGAGAGAACACCGGGAACTGTTTGAGTGCCCCTGGACTATGCAGCTCTGCCGCAAATCGAGCAGTTTGCAGGAGTTTGAGTCAATCTGTTGGACAAACCCAGGCCCACGCCAGGAGAGCCCCAGGGGCTCTGCCCTTGCTCTGTTTGCTCAGGGTGACTGCAGAGAGGGAGCTCACATCACCCTGAGCCGTCCATTGTGACCCTCCTGGCTGTCACTGCAGGCCAGTTTAGAGGGCATTTTCCTGCTCTTCAGGAACTGCTACCTGGTATTTCCCCTTATGAGCTTTTTTCTGGGGCTACTCACACTGTTCTCTCTCGTATCTTCCTCTCCAACATCTGAAAAAGAGGGAAATCCCTTTCTCTAATTTATGGCAACAACAGCTGCAGGTCTGGGAGTCACAGCCCTGAAGGGGCTCTCGGGCACTTTGTGCACGGCTGGGGCCAAGAGCTGTGAAAGCTGTGTGAGCGCTTCTATGGCAAATCAAAGGGTCTGCAGAGCTGCATAAACAACCCTAAAAATGCCTTTCCCGACCTCTGGACACTCAGCATTCAGGCCCAGAGGGTGCCCGAGCCCCTGGTGCTGTCTGAGCCCTCCCAGCTCACAGAGCTGCTGCAGAGGAACAAGGCAGCGAAAGGAGCGAATTCAAATACAGCCTCAGCCCCTGTCCCTGTGCTCGGCAGCTCCAACAGCTCCAACACAAACCCGGCACCCCCAGCATTCCCCGCTCTACTGCCGGCTCCTTTTGCACCTCGTGTCCTGCACATTCCCCCGTGGTGTTGTCCCATCCCTGCCGGGTGGAGCCGGGATTGCTCCGAGTTGTGCTTGCCAGGCTCTCACCGTGTGAGCCGTCATTACCGCCTCCTACCCCTGCCTCTTGCAGGCTCCTGCCTGGGCTCACAGCCACTGGATGCAATTCAAAAGCTCTTCCCTCTTTTTCCTGTTTCGCAGCGAGAGGAATTCTGCAAAAGTGTCACCCAAATGGACACCACCCAGTATTTAGCGCACCAAGATAGGAATAAGACAAAAACTTGGAGACTCCCTGTAATTTTCCCCACTAATCCCTGTCCCAGGGGAGCAGCTCTTGGCCAACACCGGATAATGTAACATTCATTATCTATCGCTGCTGACAAACTCCTTCTCTTCTCCCTTGCTTCTCACAGCTTCATCCTACCCAAATTCTCTTGACTCGCCTTTTTTCTTCTCGGTGGGATCCTCACGAAGCTTCATCAATGGCCTGTTAACGCCTCTGCCATTCCCAACGCCCTGGTTTAGCTCCTTTGTAACAATTATAATGAGATGCACCTTTGTCCAGCCATCCTCTCCAGTCCATGTATTTACAATTTCCTTTGGTATCTTTGGCCTTATCATGGCCAATGCTTTATTTCTGATTTTTTCTCCACACCATCCTACCTATTCCCTCGGTGATTCATTCTGCTACCATTTTTCATATCACCTGCAATTCATTCAGATTTGTGAAAATTAGGGCACATCTTCCCTGGTGATATTTTCAAATCCCTTTTTGTTTGTTTTTTTTCTTCTCCCTGAGGGGCTGATGCTTTAACTCAGCACTACTGATCCTCCCTGTTTTGTCCTGCCCCTCCAACACCCCTTGCAAACAGACCTGTTGGCACCATCCTGCCTTGCCCAGCCATTCCTCTGCTGCTTTTCTTTGATCTCACACATTCGGGCAGTTTGTGCATCTGTGCTCCTTTTTCTCCCCAAAACTTCCCTTTTCCCCCAGAACACTCACTGACTTGTGCAAAAAGGCTGTCCCTTTTTTCTGCAAAGGCCTCTTCCAGTAAATATTGATTAGTAGGAAATCAACCAGTTAATACTGCTTGAAGGGGCAGCTAGGAATAATTATCGCCTTTCCGCTGGCAGGGATACAAACACACATCTCTGTCCCTGTCCTCTTCCTCCCACCCGCATTTATTGCGAGGATCAGCTCCTGCTAACACCTGCAAAACACACATTTTGTGGTTTCATCCTGCTCAGAGCCTCAGGCAGCGCAGTCACCCATAATAAGGATGTTTCCCAACAAAAGCCTGTCACCTACCGATGAGACAATAGTTTCACAGGACAAAACTGGTCACGATAACAACGCTGATAAGTTTGCACAACAACCCGAAGAAAGACGGATCCAAATTGCCGCTGATTGCGCTGACTTAATCACACGTGAAGGTTTTTCACAGGGGCTCCAAGTGTGCTCTTCCCTTTTTTTGATTACTTGAAAAAAAAATCTTCTTTTCTGCACAGGTAACTCTTTCAGTCCCGAGTTTGCACTCTTTGAATAGCGTTTTCTGGGGAAACACCCTTAGCTTCCCAGCACAAAGAAATGCTGATATTTCTTTTATTAAGATGGTATTTTCTGCCTTCCACCTTCCTCATCACGAAGTGTTACAGGAGCTGACTGCTCTCTCTCCACCCTACAAAAAACCAGTGTGAGAACTGCTAATTCCCCTCTGAGCACCACCCGAGTGTGAGAAGCAGGAGCTACAGGAGCACTGGCAAACCTAGAGCAGGGAGAATCAGGCAGGGAAGATTTTCTTTTGCCCTTCTCTAGCAGGTGAGCCTCAGGGGAGGTTTTCTTTTGCCCCTCTCTGGCAGGTGAGCCTCAGGGAAGGTTTTCTTTTGCCCTTCTCTGGCAGGTGAGCCTCAGGGGAGGTTTTCTTTTGCCCTTCTCTGGCAGGAGAGCCGCGGGATGGCGGCGGAGAAGCAGCGGCCGCAGGTGCCCGTGGTGATGTACGAGCCGCACCCCGAGCGGTACCCGGAGCCCTCGGCGCCGCCGCTGGGCCAGGACGGTGAGCGGGGCTGGGAGGGGATCCCAGGGGCTCCCTGGGGTTGGTGTCCAGTGTTGGCATTCCATTGCAAGGGTTCCATTGCCATTACATTGCAAGGGTTCCGTATTGCTGGAGTTTTGTACCTCTGTGATGTTTCTTGTAGGCAGCTCCTCCAGGCACTGACTCTTCCTCATCCTCACAGCACCCAACTGGCTCCAGTTCCCCCTTGGCCAACCAATCCACTCTTTTATACCACTCTTCTTATTGGCTACAGCTGTGGCCTGTTAACATCAGGCCTGCTCCTAATCTTTAGTAATTGGTTCAGCTGCAACTCTTTAGGGGATAAGATTACATTCTATACCACCTTCATTTACCCCTACTGTACCCCCCTACATTCCAGCTCATCACTGAGCACATCTGGGGCCCAGCCTTGCCAGGATGTGATGATTTAGAAAGTGCCTGTGCCAGCATATAAACCCCCGGGTGGGGATAGGGTCTGCTAATAGAAACATCATTAAAATGTTCCTGTGCCTTTAAAGTTCAAAATTCTCAGCATCCACAGTTCCAACTAATGGCAATAAATATTTTTGTTGGTTCAGTTAATATTTTTTTTTAAACCACGTGCTTTATTGCAGCTGTATCACTACCATATTTTCATATTTCTAACGTGCAAGTGTTCAGCCAGCAAACTCTGTACGTGGATGGGCTGTGTCCTGCTTAAATTGTCATCTAGTTTTAGAGTTCTGGCCTTTTCCCTACTGTCCCTGCTGCCCTCCCCAGGTTCCTACAGGGATGAAGAGCCCCTGCCCAGGGGGATGCCCAGGGATATTTCAGCTCCTGGGCTGCAGGAGGTGCCAGGAGCTGCTGCTCTCCTGGGTGGGCTTTTCCTTCTGAACCCCAGGCACTGCTCTCACACCCACACAAGCACCTCACAACACTCCCCATCCTCAGTGATTGTACCTTTGTTACCTTCCTGCTGCTGAGGAAATTGTCATTTACTGGACAGAGCTGGAGAAAAAATCCAAATGGGAGATGAGGCAGTAACCAATAATGATGGATGTGTCAGCCGTGGGCCTCTAAACCTGACTAATTTTCAGATATTTCATTTGGATCAGCTCTCTCTGTAAATATTTTTGTCCTCAAAGATCTCTCAGGCCTTTTTCTAAGCTCAGCAGAGCTTGCAAGAGGCTCTGGAGGAGTCTCACTTGGAGCCACTCAGGCAAGGCACAGGCAGTGCCCACACCCAGCCCTGACTGCAGATCCTCCACTAACACACAGCAAGTGGGAGCTCACCTGTACTAAGCACATTCCTTTTCTAAATCAGAAGGAAATTATTTCAGATTTTTTTTTTTTTACATTTTTTTCCTTACAAATAACACCCCCTTAAAAACTAAACAAAAAAACCAAACAGAAAACTCCTCAAAACCAAAAACTAAACACCAGCCAACCACCACAAACCCCAAATGCCATTGCAAATCTCTACCACTTCTGGCAAGCCATTCAAGAAAATATTGCTAACATTTTTTTTCACCTTTGCCACTATATTTTATCCCACTCTGGAAAATCCTGGTTTTATGTTCCATTGTATCCCTGTGGGCTCATTCATTCCCTGGTTGCACCCACATCCTTTGTGAAAGGTTTGAGCACAGGCTGGATTTAGGGCTGCTCTGCCTTGGGGTGAGAGTTTCTCCAATGCTGTCCAGGCTTGACCAACCAAGATTTCTCTCAGATTTTGTCCTCCTGTCCCAGAGCAGCCCTGTTTGGTACCACATCCACGCCAGCTGGCTGTAAAGCTTTTTACTTAGATTTATTTTGAATGTATTCATGAATGTATTTTTTTAATACAGTCATTTATTTCACCTCAGGTAGGCTGATTGCATTCTTAATTTGAAAGATTAGCAAAAGAACTGAAAAAGCTTGAGGTGTCTTAGTCACCAGCTTCCCTTCTCCCAAAGCAAAAGGAAAAAGATATTTTAACTTTTTTTTTCTTTCTAGAACAGAGTGTGAGGAAATATCTTTGTTGAAAGCTGATTAAGTTTGAACTAGTAAAAAGGCTCTAAATACTAAATAAGGGTAATTACCACTGAAGGTAGAAGTGGTAATTCTACCACTAGAAGGTAGGCTGTGGGTCCTTTATCAGTGGAATCCTTAAATTAAGTTTGAATATCATGACAGTGTTATGCTGCAATGATGGAGTTGCTGCCTTTCATAAGAAATCATTTGGTTTCTCAGCTTTTATAAAAGTGAGGCCAGCAGCCACTGCAGCTCTTCTGTGGCTGCTTCCCCCTGTGCTGGACTTGGCACTCCCTGCAGGCCCCTCTTGTCTCACCCCAAGGGTTTTTGGGAGCCAGAAGCTGCTGTTCCTTACACATTTTGCCCGGTTTTTCTTTGCACAGGGAGCTATGAGTATCCTTCTCCCCCACCTTACTCCTACCGAGAAACCACCATCGTGGAGGAGCCGGGTAAGGCCAGGGCTGTGCTCTGACAGGGCAGGACAGCAGGAGGGAAATGGGCTTGGTGTGAACATCCACACACAGGGTGGGACTTTGCTGACACAACCACAACCTCATAAGCTGGAAAATTTCCACAGAAATGTCAAAAGATAAGCTAAGGATAATAATGCAAGGAATTCAGACTTGATTGTCCAGCATTAGCCAATCTACACAAGTACCCAAAAACCCCAAAAACAAACCAAACCAAAAAGGCCAGAAGCCAGGGCTCTCAGAACAAATAATTTTAAGGCCAATGTTCCTGTTCTAGTCACTTTTATGAAGTGGAGAATCTCAAAGGATTTGCTGAGGAGAGGCTTTGAAGAACAGTCAGTAACACCTCATACAGGAGGAAAGGAGACACATTTTTAAATATCCCTAAAACCAGAAGGCACTTGAACTCAGACATGCTCTATCCTATCTATCTAACAGATACCTTCCCACTCCTCACATTTTGCCTCAGGCTACAGTGTGAAGTTGTACCCTAAACATGATTTAGGATCCTTAAAATGGTATTTTTTTACTGAAAACATTTCTGAAAAAAATATCCTTCATGTATCTACAAGGGGTGTGCCCCTCAGGGAATAAGACAGTCAAGTCTAGACTGCAAAAACATGAGCTAGAGACTAAGTGAGAACAGCACCAGCAGCTGTAGCTACAAACACCTACAGCTGTTTTGTAGGTGTAAGAGAAACTGCTTTGATGACTTTCTCATAACTACTGAAAAGCTGATCCAGAAAGTTCCCCAACCTCCTTCAAATCTCTTCTTCAGGGAGAACAAGGATTTTCATTTCATTTTAAATATCAGAAGAGAAACCCTCAGAGTCAGAGTACATCCACAGAGGGTGGTGGGGACACACAGAAACAGCACAGTGGTTCTTAGAAATACACCTGAAATCAACAATAATAACATGGATGCCACGTTAAGAACCCACATTCTCTGAATTTAGGCTTTTTAACTTGCAAAATATTTCCTGTGCTTCTAATTTGGCTGCTTCTCCTCTCCTCCTGAACTCAGTTTATTTGGTGCCCCAGCCTCCCATCATCGTGGCAGGGATCTTCTCCAGCAAACCAACATCCACAATCTGTCCTTCCTGCCGCCAGCACATCACCACCCAGGTCACCTACAGACTGGGCAAGCTCTCCTACCTCCTGTGCACCAGCCTCTGCATGGTTGGGTAAGTTTTCACGGTCACTGTGCAGATTCAGCACAGCAGAAGGTTAAAAATGAGTAATTAAAAATCAAAGTTCTAGTTAGTGCCTATACAGACAGTTTGCCCTTCTCCACTTGATGAGAAGCCATCCTGTCCTTTCTAGATACAGTGATCATGGCTACAGGGGATGCAAACTTGCTAAATTTATCCCAGTATGTTTCACTTTTCATAAAACAAGCAGAAATTAGTACAACACTGTCTCCTTCCCAACTGTAATTTAGAATCAGGCTCAGGAACAGACTCATGAATACGTCAGAAGCGAAGATAAATTTTTTGGAAGATATTTTAAACCTTAATAGACTTGGGAAAGAAGAGGATTCACACAGTGAAAAGGCAGACAGAACAAGGCAGGGGGAAATCACAGCTGTGGCCAGCAGGAAAGGGAAGGCAGAAATCATTCTGTGCATGTCCATCTCCCCTTTGGCTCCAGGTGCTGCTTCGGATGCTGCTTCGTCCCTCTCTTCATCAAGATCTTCAAGGATGCAGATCATTACTGTCCATACTGCCAATTTCACATTTATAGATACAAAAGACTATAGAAACAAACTTTATGCAACCAGATGCTGTAAAGCCTCTATTTCCTAATGGCATAAGATTCTGCACATAAAACTACTGCTAGGAAACTCCCAGGACTATGCTTAGGTTCTGCAGCTCCCTTGCTGGTGAACCCACCTGGTAAACTCCAGTTTAGCACCATATGGTTGGACTGGCTATAAAACAAAAAAACACTTCAAGACTAATTTGCACTATCATTTAATTTATGCTCTGTTTGATTCGCTGCCCTGTGCTGTGAAGTTTCCAGCTGGTGAGTTCTTCAGATCCTCTCAAATCTCCCACCCAGCTGGGACACAGACTCCTCTGGACCTCCCAGCCCACCACTACCCAAAGTTTGGACATGGATGTTTCAGAGAAGCTTTTACCTTCTCTGCACTGGAACTGACTGGCTGGGATTTCATTTCTCTCTGCTCTTCTCCCTGCAGGATCTACCCCTGCAGGGCTGTGGGTGGTACAGTGTAGCTGATTATTTATTAACAAAACACTAAGTTATGAGACTGTCTTTACTCTGTTATGTATGAGGTAAGAAAATAAACCTGTTATTGTTCACAACACTGGCAAATCTGCTGTGTGCATTGCTGCCATGCCCTGCTGCACCCAGAGCAGAGATGCAGGTCACTGGGACACCCCCTTCACATTAACAAGGTACAATGCAAAAGGCAAACACACAAAGAAGAAAAATCAGCAAGCACAGCTTAAAAAAAGTCACCACAACACAAGGTCTTTATTTTACCTCTCAGCCTTCTCACTGCAGTGCATCATCTCCCAAAGCAGGATTTATTAGACTTCACCTTCACACAGAACTTCACAGTCCCTTACCTTGTGCAATCAAATACCTGCAATTACAATGCCCAGGAGGTGCCCAGACCCTTCTCACCACTGACAGCAGCAGCAGCTGCTGCAGCTTATTGCTGGCTGGAAAAATAAACAGAGGAAGAGAAGAAACTCGTGCACTTCCATGTTATAACATCATCAGTGCTTTCACATTGGCACACATGAGGGCAAGGGCATGCAGGGCAGCAGCACCGGGGCTGCTCCCCAACCCTGCACTACGGGCACCTAAAGAGCTGAAAGAGATCCTAATCCAAACTGTGCAGGTGTGTGACCACGCTCCCTGTGCTGTGATCGGTGCCCGGTCCCTGGTGTGACCAGTGTCCCTGTCCCTGTGCTGTGATCAGTGCCCTGTCCCTGGTGTGACCAGTGTCCCTGCAATGGCCAGTGTCCCTGTCCCTGTGCAGGGTCCCTGTGCAGGGACCAGTGTCCCTGTCCCTGCGCAGTGTCCCTGTGCACTGCCCCTGTCCCTGCACAGTGTCGCTGTCCCTGTGCACTGCCCCTGTTCCTGTGCAGTGTCCCTGTGCAGTGCCCCTGTTCCTGTGCAGTGTCCCTGTGGAGTGACCAGTGCCCCTGCCCCTGTCCAGTGTCCCTGTCCCTGTGCAGTGTCCCTGTGCAGTGTCCCTGTCCCTGTGCAGTGCCCCTGTCCCTGTGCAGTGCCCCTGTCCCTGGGCAGGGTCCCTGTCCCTGTCCGGTCACTCACTGACCGTGGCCGCCGTCCCGGGGCACCGCCTGCCACCGCCCCCTGCTGGGCACGGGGCGCACTGCGCGCTCCACCCGCGGGACACCGGGACAGGAACAGGGACAGGGACACCGGGACAGGGACACCGGGACAGGGTCAAGGACAAGGGCAGGGACACCGGGAAAGGGGCAGGAACACCGAGTCAGGTCAGAGCCCCCAGCGGCTCCTCCGGCGGCTGGCACAGGACACAGCAAAGGCAAGGTCTGGCTGCTGGACACTGGGGTTGAAGGCAACTGTTAGAAAAGAGCTTCAGGAACGGCGCTGCCACCAGTCCTGTGACCCTAAGCCATCTGTCACAGCCTGCACCACAAACTGCCCCTACTGAGCTGATCCCAGCTCCCTTAAACTGGGCTGGGCATATGCACGATTTTTATTTCAACACCTGCACCACTGCAGCCTTTAGACCACAGAAACCCCAGACTTCAGACAGTGAGAGGTGAAAAACCATAACCAATACATGTAAAAACTGTTTAACAACGTTTTCCCAGCCCTACATGAAACCCAGAGCCAACATTCCACAGCCCCCTCAACACCCAGCCATCCCCAGAGCAGCTGCCACAGATTTCCCTCCTCTGTACCAAGGTCAGGGACTGTCCCCCACAGCCACCCAACCTGCTGTGACCTGATGGAACACAAACCCTCAAGGATGGAAGGCACACAGATGGCAGCACAACAGGTTTTACCAATTCACACATTTTTTTAGGATGTTAAGATTTTTCTCTATTTTAAAATGTGGCTGTGAAACCACAAGTGTTGCTGTTAATTAGTGGTAAATAATGCACCAAGTCAGTGACATAATCAGGAAAGGTGCAAACCCCAAATCCACACGTACATACATACAGCAAAGAAATTACATAAATATATGACTTGAGATGTGCAAGAGGTATTTAACAGAAGTAGCCAGGACATTTTTACACCACTATTTATAAGTACAATAGTTTTACACAACTATTTAATAAAAAATAAAAGCTCCCAGCATAGCAAATTTAATTTAATTAACCTGGGACAGAAATTAAATAGAACACAGATTTGGAGCCGGATTAGGACATATCACATGTGAACATTTCCCCCTTTTTCTGATCCCTAAGACCAGGCAGGTTTAACAGCCAACAATCAATGACACTTGCTGCTCTCACACCAAACAGTGACACTCTGCACCGCAGTACCAAAATGCTTCAGGAAAAACACAGGCTCAAAATGTGGAAGCTGAAGTACAAGTCAGAATTTACCTTCTTGTAGGGGCATAGAATATAAGTAAATAAAGGTAATACAGCAAGTAATCTTACCTGCTAAAGAGTTGCAGCTGGGTTAATTATTAAAGATTAGGAGGCCTGACTTTAACAGGCCACAGCTGTAGCCAATAAGAAGAGTGTTATAAAAGAGTGGGGATTGGTGGGTTGAGGGGAACTGGAGTCAGTTGGATACTGTGAGAAGAAGGAAGAGTCAGTGCCCAGAGCTGCCTACAAGAAACATCACAGAGGTATGAAACTCCAGCAATATGGAACCTCTGCAATAAAATGACAATAGAACCCTTGCAATGGAATGACAACACCTTCTGGCCAGCACACCTTACATTATTAATGCCACTCCTAACACACAATTGAGCTGAATTTTGTAAACTTCATCTACTCGATCTAACCAAAATCTCCCTGAGTTCTGAGCGACCCAAGAGCTGTAACTCCCACTCCTGTACAGAACGAAGAGCCAAGACACCAAAGCAGTGCTTACCCCGGGCTATTTTATTTACAATATGTACAGTTCCTACAGAAAACGATTGCTCACAGAGGATTTCACACAGCAACCCCCCGGCGTGGCTCCGATGGGCGCTGCCGCCAGCGCAGCCCCACGCTCCGGGGCCGGGTGGGGACACTGCTGGCACAGGTGGGGACGCTGCTGGCACGGGTGGGGACGCCGCTGGCATGGGTGGGGACGCCGCTGGCACGGGGATCCTGGAGGAGCTGGAGGGCAGCAGCTGAGGTAGATCCGGGGTGCGGGAGGCGCTCGCTCTGCTCGTCCTGCCCGGGTGGCTGTGCTAGCCTGGGCCAGCCTGGGCGGGTGAAGGGGCTGGGGCTGGCAGCACTCTCTGGTCAGCAACTCTCACTGGTGTGATCTGCTCAGATTGCACAGAATGCTTTGGACTCCTTTAGGATAAAAGGCACTATGTAAATCTACAGGAACCACGCTCTGTTTTGCTAGGGAGAATTTGGATGGGCTGTTAACATGTTGCTCTGATGCTGTGTACCATGAAATTACATCCTTATTGCTTAATACTTATATTACCATTACCTTAATTTAATGCATTCACTGTCTACTATCCAGATAATTCCAAAATCTAAATAAAGAAATGGAAAGCATGGCAATTTTGAAGAATGTATTCTTGTAAATTTTTTTCAATGAACTAAACAAACATACTGCACCTGAGAAACCCTCCTGTCCTCCTCTTCATAGGTATTTCCACAAGTTACTTCAGTAACAAGTACAATGTGCTCCAAAACATTTTTTTTTCCAGAAAATCCTTCAGTAATTGAAAACTGCATATGGAATGCCTCAAAGTATGGACATCACCAAACTAGCATAGGAATAGCACAAATACTGAAGCACATAAAATCCAGTCATCTAAAACCCAAAAGGCACCCAAAATCTACTGTTTTTTCTTCTGAAACAGGAAGGATTACGTTTCTTAAGATAGTCCCTAAAAACTGCCACCATCCCATAAATGAATGTGAAAACTTAGTGACATTCAGATACAAGCTCAATTTCCTATCAGTCTAAACAATGCTAAATAGAATTAGGGCTTACTACTGCTGACCAGAGCCTCTGATTCACAGGAACAGTTTGGAAACCAATCCTGACATTTACTGAAAGCCTGCAGAGACAATCCAAGTACCAGTAAAACCAGCCCTGGGATGGTGCAGTTGTCACCAGCCTGTGGAAATGCAAAGCAAAGAAAGCTTTCTCACTTAAGGCATGCCAGATAAGCACTTCCCTCTATGCTAACCTACACACACAGACAGCAAAACAAAAGTAAACAACTAGTTTGCCTTGACTGGAAATAAGAGACAGTTAAAAGCACTGCAAGAAACAAACTAAAACAAGAATCAAACATTCCTAGAACTTGCACCTTCTGTTTTGGTTATGAATACAGGGAACACGTTACAGAGGGAATCTATTACTCTATGAAGTGACCTTACCTTTAGAGACTCCAGATTTCACTTTACACCATTTATAATATTAGACTTGAGAATCTGGACCACAAAATTTTTTACAGGCAGGCAGAGTCCAGTCTACCACAAAGACTCTACTACAAGCTTTACAAACAAACTAGTAAAATAATTTTTCCATTTGTCTTTTTTGTACATGGCTCCTTTCCTGGAAAACCTTTTATTTGTTAAACTCAAATGTGACTAGTTAGGATGTAAAAAAGCCAAACCCCACAAAAACCTCCAAACCCCAAAACTATTAAACAGAAACCCCCACAAAGTTTCCCCAAAACAACAAATGAGAATTATACAATTGTCAACACTTAAGGAAAAAGAAAACCACACCTTTAGCAAAATCTCATTAATGAAAACGTTTCCCAAAACTCTATTTCCAAGGAGAGGAGAAATCTTCTTCAATGTCCATGTCATCACTCATCAAAAAAAATTTTATAGAAAATTTTATTCAACATACAACATTTTCCAGCAAAAAAAGGCAATATACAGGAAGAGGAGTTGTACACTGCGGCTACAGAAACAAAATAAAATACTGGAAAAGAATGTAAAATTAAGTGTGAATTGCTGATTCTATCTTTACTGCACTCAAAACTAGACACGCGGCTGGCATTAGCTCCAAAGAAAAGGAAGCAGTCTGGGGACTGAAATAAAACTACACACAATGAATATCAACATCAGTGAAATTCACTTGCAGACTCACCCAATAAAATTAACCTCCAAGTGTTAAATTGTACATGTTCATTCATTAAATATACAATTGCTTTTTTCAGTTTTTTTTTCTTCTTTTTTCGTTTTTTTTCCTCCTTTTTTATACAAAGTCAACAGCTTACTAAACACTAGTGAGCATGCCCTCTGTGCTAAAAGGCTAGTTCTTGTGTTTTCCCCATCTCTTCCCATGGTAACTAAATTAATGATATTTATAATCTTTTCACTTGCTTTTGCCAACTTTTGAGTGTCATTCTATTTGCCAGGAGATGGCATAATCAATCACAACGGTATTTCTCAGTGGTTGGAAATTTCATAAAAAGACCCAAATATCTCTTTTTAGGACTCGGGGCATCCACTTGGTAAAACGGGATGCACAGTATTGACTAAATTAAATGAAAACTAGTTTATTAAAAAAGATTCTATGAAGCTGGAGGAGACAAAAATCCCGAATAAGTGCCAACAATGTACACAATAAAGTAGAGATTGCTATTTATTGATGATGTGAGTTTTTCTTTTGCATTTACAAATGCACAAAAATGTCATTTAAAGTATAACTGAAGGAAATAAATCTGATGTGAGTCTAAACATAAGACTTACTAGCTGCAGTGATGGTGAACACCACATGGGAAGGGCAGCCAGTCAGCTTATGCCATCTATAAACGTACTACAGACAAATAATTTTGCCAATGTCAACTGTTCTACTAAACTCTTCCCTCATTATGCTGACAATTGCCTTGCATTACGTTTACCATAAAATAACTCTCATTGGCATCCAAGCTTTTATAAAAACACCTTCATTTTGCTCAAAAAGGGCAGTCAATAGATACAGAGAAGCCAAACTGAACAGCCTCAACAAAATAAAATTAACATCAGCAGCAAATCCTCTTGCTGAAGACTTCAGATATAGTGCACGTGTACCAAAGTTCTACAGTTGTTAAAAAGGTGCACACACACACTTATTTTTGTCCCTTGCCTTGACAATCTGGTTAAGTAAGTCAGTTATGGATTTTAATAGCTTTTTCAAGGTAAGTGTAGCGACTTCTCTTTGGGGCTTTATTGAAATGGTCAAGCCCTAGCCATGGCCTTGGATGAGACATGTTGCCTAGAAAAGAAAAGAGAAAAAAATAATGAAGTTTTAAGACTAAATTGGAAAAATGTTTCCATTACACAACCTAGTCCTGTGTGCCCTGCCCACAGTGTCCACAGGGAGGGCAGAGGAGTGCGCAGCCAGAGGGGCAGGGTTTTCCTTCCAGCAGCACATTCACAGCTCCTTCTGCAGCAGGTACCTGCTTTTTGTCTTCTTAGTCACCTACAGGACTTCACAGCAGTGAAGGCTGTGCTAAAGCAAGATAAGCACTGTTATGGCCAGAGGCACATCACAGTACCAGCTCTCACCAAAGTGCTGAGCCTGTTTCAAACAGGGAGGATCTGCCATTGAAACAGCATTTGACAACCAACAGTATTTGCCATAATCTCTGCTATCCCTATCATCTGGTTTTAGTGGAAATATCTGTTTAATTCATGTAAAATGCAAATAATGCTAATTAAGAAATCATGAAACTGACCCTCCTCTTTATTTTCTAAGAAAAAACCCTAGTCACTTAGATTGCAAAGAAAATATACAGATTTTTTTTCATTTGTTCAACCCAATATTATTTATTCTACTGCTAATTTTAATGAAAAACCACAGTCCACATACTTCTTGCAAATGGGAGAAATTCTCTTTTAAGATGTTCTCAATGCAGAGCATCCAATGTTCTTTGAAGTGAAATGATAAAGGCAGAAACCAAAGAGGCCCCCAGCAAAGAAAGTACATTCTACATTCAAAGCCATCAGCTGCAACCACTAAAGCATAAAACATGTGACCTTGTTGGTTGCCTGCATCTGCATTTTGTGATATATTTTCTTCAATCAAAATTATTTTGGGGTTTTTTTTCTTGTTTGACATAATGGTCAATATCAAATTAAAAGAGAACTGCCAATCTTAGTGGGAGAATTTGAATGTTTCTGAAGAAAGAAATGAGATCCTACATGGTTGGTGCCAGCACAGTCACAGCTATACTTGGTGTACCTTGGCAACAGCAGAGGGACACTACTGACATCAGCTACACCAATCAAACTGTGCAGTGCCCCAGCTTTGGTTCCATCAGTCCAGTGTGTGCTAAAAGCTGGCATTTGGAGAAATTAATTCTATCAAAGCAATATTTTCTCACAGGGGTGAATTCCATGAACTCTCAAATAAAAACCTTTTGCTCTTACATTCCTTACAATTCCTACAAACAGTTCAAGTTCTCCCTTCTCCACATTCTGTGCCTCTGACCTGGTCACTGGTTGGTTTTTCAAGCTGTTTTGGCACCACTGGCTCTGCCTTGCTCACCAAGGCCAGCAGCTCATTCCAGACTATTGCCTTTCCCTCCCTGACCCATGAGGGATGGATAAAATCAGGACTCTGCCTGCTCTGACCACAGCAGAGAGAGTTTGTCTGTCTGGAGAAATGCCCATCTCCAAGCTGACCATCCAGAGAGCCTCCACCAGCAGTGCCCAGAGGTGACTGTGACACACTCCTGGGCTCTGGGGTGACTTGTGCAGCTGCAGACACTCAGCTCTGGAAGCCAAAGCCTGCCTGTGCTACCCACACAACAAAAGGACTGTTTGCTAGGCTCCTGCAAGTAATAACACATGTCTAACTCTCTGCAGGTTTTGAAATAAATGGACAGTTACAGGATTTCTTTACAGCTGTTACACCAAACCAGAGCACAGCTGGGGAAAAATAGAGAAAGCTCAACCCTAGCAAAACCTGCCAATAAAAAATCAGAATTCCTAATTGTCAGAAAAACAGAACAGCAGAGAGTCAGTGCAACTCACAGAGAGGAACACTCAGCTAAGCTGGCAGAAGAAACCCCAATGAATTCAAGGGTTTCAATGGATCCCTGATTGTGGATGCAAAGGTGCCATTCCCAAATAGAACTCTCCAAAGAGGAACAGGAGAGATTTGGATTTAGAAGCACTGCTGCAGGTTGCCCAGAGGAGCTGCAGCTGTCCCAGCCCTGGAAGTGTCCAAGGCCAGCTTTGATGGGGCCCTGTGTGACTGGTCTGGTGTGTGGCATCTGGCAGCAGGCTGGAATGGGATGATCTTTAAGGCACCTCCCAGCCCAACCCATGCTATGGCTATGAAAACACTCCTGTGGTGGAACACCTGAAGGATTAACCTGGTTTCTCCCATGTGTAAATATCTAAGAAAACAGAGGTTTAAATGTCAGTCAAGTAAACTAGATGACAGCCAATCCAGAGACAAATTTAGAATGGAGCTGAATTTGTACCTTGGTGACTCATTTCTTATGGAAAAAAAATCTAAACAGCATCTAATTGACATATTTAATGTTCTTATTAGAATCTTCAGGTTCATTGAGGATACAAAGAATAAACAAGAATCAAATATGCAAGGGGGCAGATGAACAATAAAGACAAGGTGCAACTGATGCTGTAAAGTGTGTTATACTGACACTGGACCCATTTGGTGATGCACATGCAATCTCTGAACTCAAAAAGAAACAGATCATTTATCTATATGCCTATAAAATACATTTTCTTGGACTAACACATTCATGTAACACTGCTCAGTGTGCACACTGGTGTATATAAATACTTGCTTGGTCACTACATCTCATGTAATTCATGCAAAAAGAACAAACTCTTCCTGCATCCTGAGTTAAGGATGAACACATTATAACAAGTGGCAGAGCAGCTTCAGCAGGCCAAAAGAAAAGTGAGGTTGTTTGACAACTTACCAGGTTGGGACTCAAAATCTTTCAAGTTCACTTCATACTCATCTTCATTGAGATACTGGTGTCGGCCCATCATTACAATGGCAAATTTAAACTGTGCAAAGAAAAAAAATACTCAAAAACCAAGTGGTAGGATATGACACTAAAATTAAGTCTTCAAGCCTAAGTTCACAGTCTAACTTGCAGCTGGTTATAAGTAGAAAACTTGTAACTTCAATTTATAATTTTCAGCTTCAGGAATTGAAAAAGGCCAATCCTGGTTAAAACCCTCATCAACAACCTGGATAATGGGACAAAATAAATGCTCAGGAAATCATGAACCCACATCCTGGAATACTGTGTCCAGGTTCAAGCCCTCCAGGGAAAGACAGGGCAACAAACTGCAGCAAGTGCAGCAACAGTCCAGTGAGGCTGTGAGAGGACTGGGGGGAACCTGGCATTCAGGAACCTCTGGGAAATGGCTTCTGCTCAGCCCAGAGAAGAAAAGGCTGACAGGATATCTACAGTTTTCCACCACCTGGAGGATGGTGCACAGGAGCAGGCTCTTCTCAAAAAACTGCACAGAGGTGACCTCCACAAGTTGCAAAATGAAACATTCTGATTATTTGCATTTCCTTTGCAAGGAAAGCAAAGGCTTCCCAGTGATAGTGGAATACTCTAAAACACAGTGTCCAGAACAGGGCAGAATTCCCACCCTTGGGAGTTTGCAAATTGCAACTAAAAAGCCCTGCACAACCTGACTGAGTCACGTTCTGCTCTGAACAGGAATGTGATCTGGGGGTGGCTTCTAAAGGTCCCACACCAGCTACACTTTTCTGGGTTACTTTGTTTTGCAGAATATTTCTCTTGATGCAGTACAGAAATACTGATCCTACCCATTCTAACTAATTAGTCCTAGAAAAAGCATTATTTCAGTCAGGCAGCTGTTCTATCCCACAAAATCTACACTTATCCCAAGTCTGGAGTGTTCCAACCTACTACAATAAACTCATTTAGGGTTTACAGTCAGCAATAAAAACTCTCCCAGTTTGAAATTACCTTCTCAAATTCTTTTTCTTGTATGTCCAGCATTGTTTGAATCCGCTTCATAACCTCTCTGAAGTGTTCACCCTAATAATTACAACAAGATTTTTAATGTCAAAAAAATCTAGGAAAAAGAAAGGAAGCTGTTAGTATCTCCTGCTTTAAACTTCATTGAAATAGACTGCCTCAATGTCTCTCCTATTTACAAAATTACACAAGTGTCAACATCATTCTCTACAATATGGAACAACAGCAGGCAACTTGCTCTACATTCAGAAACTTTAAGTTTATTGATCTATCATTATGCAAACTGCCCCATAAATTGGTCAGGCACTGCCACTGATATGTGCAAGTCAGGTTAAAGTAAAGTAGCAAAATCAGAAAATTAGCAGCAAAATAGGAATTTGTAAAAAAAACCCCATATTCTTGCTAAACTTGTTGCTACTTTTTGTATGTTTCTGCTCCCTGTCTATGTAAAGTGCCCAAAAAAGTGACAGATACTGTCAACTTAAAGATGAACAAAATATATTAACTCAGAACAAGGAAATGCAGAACAAATGGTTTTCACCAAAAATCAAACAAGTGTTACTGTCTGATCAAAAATATGGAAATTAGTAAAATTATAATTTGAGAGATAGAGAAATATGGACACAGTTCTCATTCCCAAATTTTTAAAGTACATAATTTTCATACAAAGTAACACACATGAACCAGAAAAAGCTTAGAAGGAAATGGTAACTGCTCCCAGAAATACACTTTGATATTAAGAGAATCAGGGTGACATTCAGCTGGAGCAGCACCACAGGAAAAACTTGAGAATTTAAATTAAGCTTTCAAAATTAGCTTTTGTTCTTGTACCAACTTTCAGCCCTAGAAGATAAAGCACATCAAATTACAGAAGGGATGAAATGCAAAGTCATCTCAGAAAGTGATGGAGAAAGCGACCCCATTTTCCATAACCCTGTCTCAGTGAGAGCAACCATGGCAGGGCCACTTTTGCCAACAACTCTGCACTGCAGATACTCAGGTGCTGTTGGAAATAGGGTTCTGCTTTGTTGGGGGCTTCTGCAGGGGGCAGGGGATGGCAGCTGCTGCCAAGTGACAGCTTTCTAGGTGTTCACAGGCTCCCTGAAACACTGAACAACCTGGATATGCAAAAGGAACTGAGCTGGGAAATGACTGAACCATAAAAAGGCACAGATTGGGCAGAACCTTTGTGTTTTCCTACTCACTTCATACATGAATGCATTTCTTCAACAGTATTTATAGAAAACATCATCAGTATAATCCCACAGAGGAAAAAGGGAGGGATACTGCACCTGGTGTATCCTCAGCAAGAATGGAATTCCAAATGTCCCGAAAACCTCTTTGTGGAAATGTGCCACTGTGATTAGCATCTCATTTTCTTTATCTATATCTACCTGGTCCAGAGGAATTTCCTAGATCCAGACAGAGAATTGTGACTCCAATCAGCTAAACTTGCACAAAAAGAAACTAATGCTTTGAAGTTATTTTTCTAGTTATTAAGAAACTGAAAGCATTATTGATGTACAGTTACTGATTTCAAACAATTCTATTCAAAAACAATTAAAAGAGCCATGTTGTTTGACAGTCTTTTACCAGAGTCCCTCATCCCTGGCATGACAGCACTTCAGCTTCCCCTACTCAGGAAATATTCTCCTGGCTTCCCTGAATGGCTTTTTTGACAAGAAATCTTCTATCAGTGCAGAACTAGCTGACAGTAACACAGGCCTCTTGCCAGCTCCTCATTACAGTTTACACTGGAAACTTTTTTTTTCATTTCTGATCTTTGAAGCAAGTTAGTAGATCTAAATGATGAGATGTTTAGAAAAAACAAATCACATGTTAAGTATCAAATTTGCTTCAAGAACCTCAAGTGTAACAGAAATGGAAACAAAACCTTCTAGAATATTACAGCACAAAAGTGGGTTCTAAGCATAAACACTTCTATCATTAACTCTCAAACAAACCTTGGAATTACTGCCAAGACATTAAATGTCCTTTGGACAGGCTCTTGCAAAGTCTTCACGTATTGTTATAAAAACATTTGTAAAAATGAAATAATGAAACCATTATAGGGAAACAGATGGAACAAAGGATGATCTCTTTAAAAGCATTATCTTAAAATAAATAAATAAATATATATATATAATATTATCATGTAATCTTAATACAAACATCACAGTATTTGAAGAAAAAGAAAATTACCAGTTGAAAGAGTTTTTTCTCTCCAAGTCAGGTTTTAAAGCTTCTCTAAGACAAGCACAACTTACCTCTATTCGAAACGTTCGACTTGTTGCAGGTGACAAACACTCTAACAGCTCATCCTCCTGATGGACACCAATTATTTTGTAACTTACAATTTCTAGCAGCCTTAAAGATAAACAGAAAAGTATTTTTTAAAAGTGAATTTAAAAAATTCAATGCAGCATTTCTTTCTCAAATCTTAAGAGAGATTAGTGTAGAATATACACGGATGCTGCTATTGTATTTATAAAATTCTAAATTCAATCTTTAGTAAAAATTAAGCAGTAAAGTCATAAGAGGGTAAATTATTTCTGGCTCATGGCAAAAAGCTGTGCCATTACAAAATATAGGTTTCTAGTGGAGATTATTTTATATATCCTCTTTAAATGACCTCACTTTTAACCCCTGTAACTCCTGAGAAGTGAATAGCATGAAATGCTTGGATTTGAAACAATTAATAAGTCATGACTAAAAAATGCAATTGATGAAACTCAAGGATGTATTTATTAAATACAAAATAAATAACTGTGTAAAATTATATTTATAGTTAAGAAGAACTCTTAACAGTGACAATCTGGAAGATTTTAACACAATATTACACTTCATCTGTTAATAATGTACAGTATTTAAAATACTGTATCTACAGTATTTTAAATTCTACAGACACTTTGCTGCATAAAATCTACACGTTGACATAGAAGAAATCAGAGTCTTCCAGCTTTACCTTAATTTCCCTGAACCTTTTTCAGAGAGTTCTACAACTTTTTTACATTCTTCTAACAGGTCCCGCACACACCCATGCTTATCTGGATATACTGTTATTTCCTGTGGAATTTGAAACACAAAAATCATTAGAAAAGCTGAAAAAGTAAACAACCACATTAAAGCACAGAACACATTGGATTGTTCCCCTTAACCACCCATCTTGAAAAGATAACTGAAGTCAACACCTATGTCATCTTCAACATTTCTGTTAAGGAATGTGATTTTTTTTAACATCTTTTTGTGCTCTTTGGGGTTTTTTTGCTGTTGTTTTCATTAGGTTTTTTTACATCATGTATAGCTTTGTTCTAATTCTCAGGGGTTACTCAGGGGGAGACCCATATCCACAGCCATAACAGCTCTGACACAGAAATAACAGCAAGTGTGTAATGGCTTCACTCACCTCTTCCCTAAACTGGCTATTTAGCCATATGCATTTAAAACTTCTTCTGTTTTCAAAATCAGTTATCTTCATTTTGAGCTAAAGAAATAAAAGAAAAACACTTTAGGCATACTTTGAATAGGGCAGAATTATTTTTCATAACTCACCCCAATAAAAAGAAAAGACTCTTACCTGTTGATAGTAGAGTTTTTTCGGTTGCCTAGGCTTGAAGAACTGCAGAAGATCTCTTAAAGTACCTTCATAATTATGTCTAAGAGGATTACCAGGGCCATCCCTATAACTACAGAAAGAAAGAAAACATGTTCTTAAAATCCATCTCTTCAAAATCCATTACTGCTCAGCAAATTGAAGCACCAAGAACATTTTTATTACTGGCTTTCAGTTTCACATAATTGCTAACACAGCCTAAGCAGCACAACACCCAGAACTTTAGTGATTTTTAAACACAGCTGGGCTGTGGGAACAGAAAACCATTCAGGTGTGTGTTAACTCTCCTGGATGTTTACAAGCTCACTGATGTCAGTGCTGCAGGCTGGCAGACCTACATTCCTCTGAAATTACTGGCATAGCAGCACATGCTTTAGATTGTGAAAGGTTAATTTGTGGAGCCATATGACACAGCAAATTCCACAGTGACCACAGCACTGCAAACTACAAAGAGCTACTCAAATTCTCACTGATGATGAAGGGAGATAGCCTCAGGTAACTAAAGAGCATTTACACTTGCATGAATACAGAGAGCTGTAAGTTTTGTGTGTGCATTATTCCTGAAGCACATACACAGAGCTATAATACACTACTTTCTGCTCTAGTTTTATACAGATTCAAGACTAGTTTTACATAAACATGTGTAAAACCACCACTTTAACCAGAAATATCCCTTTGAGCAACTGAGAACTTGTTAGATTGTTGTCATCTTCATAAAACCTCATTTGCAGACTTTGAGGGAGGAGAATTCAGTGAAGTAACTCCTGCATTTAAACTTGCAAAATCAGCAAAAATACTGCTTTTATGTGCATTTGTTTCTGCTCTCCTCCATTCTAGAAATCTGCATTCACTGAAACAGCACTTGAATTAGCTTAGCAATTTATCCCATAGCATCAGGCTTTGAAGTAATTAATGATTTTTAAAATGACATTTACTAAAACTCTTCTAAAACATGCAATTCTTTGAGGCTCTAGAGACAGACATTGCAATACTTCAACTGTCAAAGCAACCTGCTGTGCTTGCCAGAAAGGTAACATCTTACTGGTACAGAATTAGTTAATGACCTGGAAAAGGCTAATTTTTGAGGAGCAGCTTAGACAAAGAATACTAAGGAATTTGTCTTACCCTTGGGACTTGAAAAATTGTAATAGCATTGGATCCGTGTTAAGTCTCTGAGCGACTGTCTTTGCAACCTGAAAATAAATTTTTGGTAAGTTCTGAATTGTTTCACACAGTTATGACATTGCTCTACAATCATACAGTCATTATTTCATGAGACTCTAATTTCCCTGACAGAGCAGAATGGTCTACAAAGAAAGAATCCAATTATCAAATAACTAATTTTTAATAATACTGGGGGTTTATAGTATTTTTTCCCCACAAGCCTTAGTGTCTTCCTTAAATTTTTCATCTAAAATGAAATCTACACAACGCAAAAAACACAGGCAGTTTAAGAACTTTTCTAAAAGTATGTATAATGCATTTGTGAGCCAGTGCAAAAATTCCTTTCCAAACAGGGAAACAAAAGAGAAACAGGAGACATGCCTGAAAGTAATTCATCCTATTGGATAAAGTAACAACAAAGCCTGGGTCATTGGGGATGGTTTTGTCACAGAAAATGACATCCACGCGGTGATAGAGGTCTCGGAAGTATTCCTTAGCTGTGGGGAGCTCGCTGTTATCATTTTCTGGGTCATCCCTACAAGAGCAAACAAATGGTGATACCATTACACATCCCATTGTTACACACACAGGCAGCTGGAGCTTTAAAAACATGTTCTACAGTGAGTCAGCAACAGTGAAGAGATACAGAGATGAAGTTTAGAAACCTTCTGCAAGAGCCACCGCTGGCACCCAGTAGGACTGGTGCAGTCAGCAGTGACCCAGAGCCCGCCGTGGCTGTGTGCTGCAGCCCTTGCCTGCTCTGCTGGGCTCCTGGGGGTTCACAGCACCACTGCAGCAGGAGCTGGCCCTCCCTCCCACCCTGCACATCCCTGTGTGTCTGTACTAATGCTGCACAGCTTTCCATGAACCCCTGTATCGACCGCTTTGCACAGAGGACAGATGGACGGCATTCCTTGGCACAGAGAGGCAGAACAGTGGGCACAGGGGCTGGTTTGGGTCACTCCTGACTGGTACCCCAACTTCTCTGCAGAGAAATAGCACCAGGGTACAAGCTGTGCACTTACCCAGGAGTCAGCAGCCAGCCAAGGGTGCATAACACCAACTGGGTCAACTGGGACTGCGAGTTCCAAGGCATGACATGAGAAATACATTCATCTCACATAATCTGGGGTAAGAGTGCTGAAGATAGACTAGCTGGCTTCCACCCACTGTCAGCCCATGGAGAGAAACAGAGCAACACAGTTGGGTGTGACCATCAGGAGTGAGAGCATAGAAATGCTGATTTATAGCCCTGCCAAGCTTATGAAAGATCCCTTCATTGGATACAAGATGCAGGAGCTCCCCTTTTGCCTTGGAGAAATCTCCAGCTGAAGCACCAGTACACCTAGGAGTGGCACCTCAGGCAAACTAGGAGCATCTCATCACTGCAGACCAGTAAGGACCTGACTGTGAGCACAGGGGAGAGGCAAAAAGGGAAAGCAGTTCAGTGTAGTTCTGGGCTGAAAGAGCTCCAAGAGCCTTGTCCAGTGGCCATGGTATCTGCAATGTTGGAAGGCTCTTCAGTATCTGTGTTACAGTGGCTCCAGTACAAAGCTGCACAAATCAGATGCATTGCTGAACACACTCTGGTAATATTATGAACTATTTTACGTTATTGGTTTTCTAAACTAGGAGGACACCTTTTCCTTAATTAATGTGGCACATGATACCCAAACAGGACTGATATTTGCTCATTTCCCCTTTGAATAAACAAATGAGAACTGCAGAGAACACATCTACTATTGGAATGTAATACTTAGCTCTTGATAAAAAAGCTTAAAGGAAGTTCAGCTTTCAAAGTGATTTTTCCAGGTGATAAAATTGCAATAAGGTGCCCCCTTACAATACATACTTCTGAAACACTATGATGTCACCATCCATGAGTTCATCGAGAGCTTTATCAAGAGATACATCATAGTCTTGAATCCTTTCTGTTAAATTGGGTTTAACTTCCTGCAACAAAGAACAAAAATTATTGATCACAAAATAAAAGACAAAAATAAATGTCACAAATAAGTCACCATAGTGAAGAAATCATCAGCTAAGGTAACCTGTACATTCTTTTAACTGAAACAAATGGATAGATGTGTATCTATTCAAATTCAATGCATGTATTATTAAATATCTATATGCATATTACATATTTATACTTGCAGGCTGAGCTTTGGGCTGACCCAGGGATAAAAGCACCTGTGCAAACAAACTGGAATGGCACTGTAACCCTGGCCTGCCCAGAACAAGTACAGCTTTGCTTTTTAGGATAGCTCTGTGTGTGCTGCCCTGGAACCACCAGAGAGAGCAGCAGGACTGCTACCAGAAATTGCAGCAAAAACCAAATTCCTTGTTCTTACTCTAGCAAGGACTTGGCCTTGGCAAGATCTGCATCATCAGCACTCAATAAATGTAGCAGTTATGAAGATTCACTGCTTTGGGCAGAAACAGCCTAGCAGTGTTTGCTGGCTTTGGCTTGGGAAAGGAAGGAGAAGATGCAACATTTTCTCATCCTCACTAAGGTGGGCACTGAAAACACAATGGCCAATAATGTGAGCAGCATCAGCTCTTCTAACTCAGCAACACAAGTCTAGCACAACAAAGCTGCTCATATAGGACTCTCATGGAGACAGTTTTTGGTTTTAAAGCTTTACACTTCTTTCTGTTTAATATAAAATCTGGTTTTTAATCTGCTGCTACTCTTTTGCAGCACTGTAGACTTCAAAGTTACAGATTACAGTATGGATAATTTATAAATTACCATTGTTATGAGCAACTTTTTAAAATTAATTTTTTTTTCTTTACAGTATGCAAAAGACAAAAAAGTTACAAAAAGTCTATCAATCCAAACCTCATAGAGGATAAGGTTAGTTTCTTGTGGAAATCCTGCTCTCTCACACATAACTGGAAGCAAGTCACCTGTTGGAGAAAAAAGAAGGAATGTGAAATGTGTAGCACTAATTGCTAGTGAGACCAACCACAGAAAGGAGAGAATCCCTTTCTTTACCCTGGGTAGGTGGTAAAGATGCCTAAGAAAGAGCCTTCCTTAAGCTTCCCTTGTTGACATTCAACCAGACACACATTTATGGTTCCTTTCCACTTCATCTGAACAACAAAAATATGTGCGAGTTCACTGAAAATCCAAGAGATTAAATAACACTGCTCCATCCCCAGAAAAAAAGGTTTAGTATCTTTAAAAAACCCCAAAAACTAGCTAAAATATAGAATTAAAAATATGTATAGGTTAACAAATGAGACATTCAAAACAAAAAACAAAAATATTTTTAGTCAGTGGGTATTTGCTGAATTCCTTAAATGGACCCATATGAAAATCCAGGCTCACACACAATTCAGGCTGAGCAGCTGCTCAGGCTGCCATAGTGAAAGGCTGTAAAAGAGTTGCATGAAAAGCTGTTGGGAGGGAAATATCACATCCCAAAGCTTTACAACAGGTCTGAAACAGCTGTAACACCTGGTGAGTAGAGCAACAATGAACTGACCACCTGTGGGGTTTTGAGGCTCAGACCTGCAGAAAATGTCACTGACACCACATGGGGGAAAAAAATAAGGATTTGCTTCTCTGGTGTAACTTTGGTTTCAGTGATGGAATTATTATGAAAGGCAAAGTATGTGTCAATCTACTTTTAAAACTTCAGTGATCAGAATGAAATTGAAATTCAGAACTCACGTATTTTACAGGATATAGGGGTGTAGATATGTCCACAATAATTCAAACTCCGAGTTTTCGGATCATACATCTTCAAAAACAACATTACATCATCTACAAAGTAAAAAACAAGATTTAATTTTAAGTAAGGCTTGGGGAGGGGGAAGGAGATCACCTAGATCTTTTTATTTACACAAGAACAAATATGTGTCTTTATTATCAGTGCCCTTAAAATATAGAGAGAAAATTATTCAGTGAGTTTAAAAACATGCAAAGCATGCCTTCCACTTCAAGAGAAATGAAGGAAAAACTGCATGAGAAAAACTAATTTCAGTCCTGTAGTAGTTTGATGGATACATCAATGACATTGTTGAAGAAAAGGAGTGCACAGTGGTTTTGGAGATACACCCAACATAAAAGCATTTTGTATTTTAGAAATGTTTAGCCCATATGCTTACGATCTTTATCAAATTTGGGTAATGTTGCTCCAGTAGCAGCCATCTCTGGATCTACTGTTTCCAAAAATATTGTCCATGGATTCTCATTGTCACTGAGCTCAATCATCTATGTAGAAAGAGAGAAGAAAAAAAAGTCTCTGAAGAACTTAATACAACCTGGTATCAGCATTTTAATCAGATTCAAGAACTTTATGACATTGTACAAATGGGAGAGGCTTTTTTTTTAAGTTGTGTTAAAGGAAGTTTATGAAATTTATTAAGACAAACAAATATGGATATAAAACCACCAAAAACTTTGATGAAGCAGTAACAGTAGGTTTTACTTAAAATGAACCCACTTCTTTATCTTTCACAAGTTTACCTACAGCTATCTTTATAATGGCAAGGCCATGACTCAATTTTAGAATAAAAGGAAGGTGAAACCATCCTGTGGTATTTAGACACATTTTACATTTTAAGCAATAGAATTCCTTAAATCCAGAGGGTTTGCCCCTTTTGTCAAAGGGAAATTTCTGTTTTAATCTACTGTAAGAAATCATGATTACACCTTTTTTTCCACAGCAGAAAAAATATGCACCACAACACTCCTGCTTCCTATCCAAACCAATCCACTAAACACCAAGTCTTCCCCAAGTATCAAACTTCACCAGATACACTGAAATGAATTTTAAATTAAAAGCCTGAAAAATCTTATGTCTCAAAGTTAGATATTCTTCAGGAGAACTAAGAATCTCAGGAGATGTAAGAAGTACTATCATCTCTCAGTGACTGCTTACCGTTTTATTGCCATCTGCTTCATTATCTAACATTGCAGGTCTTTTTGTTCCATTACTTCTAGCTTGCATTGGCCATAATCTGATTTGATCCTGGGGAAATCCCTAAAAAAATAAAAATTGTGACAGGAAACTAAATCAAAACAAGAGAAAAATAGGCTAAGATGTTTTCATGAAACTCAAACAGATATTTTGGTTTAAAATTCTAAATTATGATTGCTGTCAATATGTGGAGAAGGTAAGAGCTAGAACACAACCATAATGTAACAAAATAAATACATGCAGGTATTCAGCTACAGAAAACTCACCATTGTTTGAGAGAGGTTTTGAACAAATTCTGTAAGTGTGGAGTTTTTTAATACTTTGAAAACAGTGTATTTCACTTTTTCTTCATCATACATATCATTGCCTTGGTGACCACAGAACTGATCCTCTGCCACTATCTGAAAAATGACATTTAAAGGTTACTTTTCAGATTAGCCCAGGTAATACCTTCTCAGGATGCTTTACTATGCAACCTCCCTGGCCCTCTGGCACAGTGCTAACACAATTCATGTTCTCAGGGAACAAATTTGCAAGAACACAGATTACAATGAAATTAAAAAATCGTGATTGATAATCTCATCAGTGCAAGTAATTAAAATACATTAATTCTTACAAATCCCGAGCAATTAAAAACCAGTCGTGCTTAGATCCCAAGTCTTGGAATGTGCTCTAACAATCCTGACACTTGGAGAAAATAAAAAGGCTACATAATTCTGTGACTGGGGAATGCAAGGAGGCCACTGAACCCTCTCCCTGTACTTCCCACAGCTCCCCTGCACTCTTTGGTAACAGAAGCACAAACAGTGCAATGCTGCCAGTGTCCCACTGCAAACTCAGTGCAAATGCAGGGCAGAACAAGCTGGGCCTGACCAGTATCTCTGCTTATCAACACCAGAGAGAACAGGCAAGGAAACATGGAGGCACACATGGAAAATGGGTTCTATTTCCCTGTGCCAGATGGGCTCTGGAAAGAGCCATAAACAGGGTTTCTTAAGGCAATTCATAACAATCTTGTCCATCTGGCTTTTCCAAAAAGATAATTGCAAATATAAACACTCTCTCCTCCTGCTTCTACTTGATGAGCTCCATTTGGCAATAGTCCAGACCTGCAGCCTATGGCTAGATACATTCTAATTTTAGAAAATAATTCCTGAAGGAGATAAAAGTGCAGTGGCAGGGCAGCCATTTGAAATAACCTGGTCCTTCTCCCTTTCACCTGAACTTACTATATTTACTCACAAGCATAATAAATTCTAAAGAAAACAGAAATGTTTATAACATACAGTACTGTGTGTTTTATTACAATTTGTTGCATATGTAAATATACCTAAAAGCACTAAAATTATAATTTCTCTTCAAACGCTACTTCAGAAGAAAAATTAAAAAGAAAAAAAGAAAAGAAAAAAAAAAGAAAATCAAGGTTTGCCTCCAGGGTGGTTCAATATTCTAAATTTTCATGGTAAAGTAGCTGTAACTTAATCTGGTTCAAAAGCTGACCTGCACTTGCATATAGAGGTGAGCTTCCTGCCTCTCCTTCCTCTTCTGAGCTTCTATCCTCTTCTCTTCTTGTAGCCTTTCTACAAGTTGTTGAGGAATATCATGGTCGGTTACAGGCTGCAACACTTCACCTATAAAGCAGATTTTATGATGTTATTTCAAGATCTACATCAAACAGTTTCTTCTTCATACACACTTGACTTCCCTCTGATTTGAAGTCAAAACCAACTTTCCTTCATCTTTCACTTAAAAATATGGTTTGATATCATCATACTTTGGCAAAAGAAGCACTTCTACAACAAACCAAAGTGCACTACTCCCATGAAATATGTATCATAGACTTTTGAATGAAATATTCAGTTCAGAATTAAAAAAATATTTTCCACTACTCCCTTTTTAGAGCATCTATGTAGCTACACGTTTACATTCAATTTGACTTAATTCCATTATTGTAAATCAAAGGCGTCTCCAATGAAGGAGAGAGAATGATGCATCTGACTCCATCATCAGAAGGCTAATTAATTACTTTATTATACTATAAACATTTCATCTAAACTGAATCTGCCAAGCACCCACTCTGCACACAACTGCTCACACTGCACTGAATCTTGTGACTGTCACCTGACAGTCCCAACACACACAGAGTTGGCCCTGATAGTCCAAGGAAACAAAACATCCTCACTTTGGATAAAAAATCTCCATATTGCATTCTACTTTGGCACAACACAGGCACAGCAAGTGATAAGAATTGTGGTTCAGAGAATGTGAATCTCAGAAATCCTTGGGAAGAACTGTGCCTTGCTTTTCTCTGTGAAGAGAAATGTGGCAACACTCCATGACCCAAGTCAGTTCACTAAGTCTTCCATCCCATAAAGCAGCCAAGGTTGAAGCTCTTTGCAGGTGCCTTACTGAGCTAAAAGGTGACCCAGAGCAGCACACACTCTCCCCAAGTGAGAGAACGGCAGGCTGATCCTGCAGGACCGCTACCTTCCCTCTGTAAATAAGGCAGCCCTGTTGTGCAGGACCACAGCCAACAATCCAGAGGTCAAGCAGCCCTGCCTGCCAGTGCCCTTGGAGCACAGAGAGGACACGTACTGAGCTTGGACTCCCTGATGTAGACCAGCATGTAGGCGTTGGTGCAGTGCCGCACGGACAGGTCGTCGTCGTGCCCGCCGTAGTTGTGCTCGATCGCCTCCTCCTTCGTGCACCTCGACACGACGTCGTCATCGAATTTACACCACTAGGGAGCAAGTTTTACAGAAAGGTGATTTTACACGTAAAAATATGCTCCTGAATGATAAATTAATCCTATTTCTGGCATGTCTTTCAGCTCTTTGAAGTAACTAAAATTACCTTCGAGGGGCGTGACTTTTAAAAGGAAATCTAGTTCAGTATAATTGGTGCTACCTGCTACTTGTGCTCAGCATAAGGAAGTCCATAAATACCAAACCTTTACTGAACATTTTACAGTGAGAATCAAAAGCACAATAATTATTCCAATTATTCCAATTATTTCTTAAGATTTCAAATATCTAATATTTCTGTAGGAAAGAGAAAATTGATTTTATCTGTTGTAAAATGAAATAAAAAGCAGAGATACACAAGACAACCAGTAATTCTTTGTACATGTAGAGCAATATACATCAAATTTCAAATTAAAACAATAAAGTCAATTAAGAATCAATTACAAATAGCAACAAATCCACAGCAAAATCTGACTTCTACTCTTACTGTGAACAATCATGTACACACAAAACCAGTCAACTCAACGGAAGAGGCACCTGACCTATAAATGTCCAATCCAATCAAGTCACCTAAACCTGGAACAGTGGGACATACACAAACATGCTGAACTTGAGTCACAGGAACACTGGAAATGCTCATATTTGCTTTAGCAAAGTCAGTCTCAAAAAAATGCTGGATAAAATCTGATTGCAGAACTTCAACACATACAAGAGAAGGGATTTCCTCAGTTAAAAAGTCTTTTGTTAAAAGCTAAGTGTGCATGCACTCTTCTTTTAGGGAAAGAAAATACTGAAGATTTGCCCATTATAAAAACTGCAAGTATGCATTTACAACACACAAATACTTTTAGATGCTTTTCAATACTCACTTTGCCATCGCCCTTTGGATTTAAGTAAACAACATAATGTCCACCATGGTTATCTCCACTGTGTACTAGAACTGCATGGAGAATGTAATTTGCAGGATCTTTAGGATCTGTTTTTTGCAAAAATTCATCTAGTGGCAACTGTTCAGGAAATTCAAACCTAGTTTCAAAAAGAATGGAGACAATTGTATTTGTAGTTAAGATAGACACACATTCTTAGGCACTATTATGGAACACTATGTGTATTCTAAAGCAAAGAATAAAAATTGAACATGTTACTGTTACAATGCCACTTCTAACCAGGACATGCTGCATACAGTGGCAGAATTTATACTGTTTAAATATGGAATAAAATAAACTTTTCAAGCAGCTCAGGAAAGCATGCCCGCAGTAACAAAGGCAAGAGCACTTCAACTGAATTAGGGCTGGTTTGGATTCACTGTGTCAAGGCAAAAGCTTTAAAATCTGTTATTTTCTAGCAGACAGATGAGCTTCCCTAGCACAGGTACCACTGGACTGGAACATTACTCTGAAATATCTCACCTTGGTGAGAATGAGATAATTGCAATAAACATTTAGTTTACAACCAACCATGTATCTCCTGGAGAAATTATCAGCCTCTGCCTACAGTGAGGGGGCAAATGGCTCTCTATCCATCCATGGAAACAGAGGGAGGGCAAGCAGGTAACTCCTTACTCATCCTGCTTACTCTGGTGGCAGCCTTGCCACACACTGCACAGAGGAGCTACACAAGCCATTAAAAGATGCAGGCACCTGTTCATGGTCAAAACAATCACTATGGATTACTAAACATTCAATCTGTCATTCTGAACCTCAAAGTTCAACCTGTGCACCTTTAGGGGACCTCTACTGTGTGTGACTGCACATGCCTGCCTCAGAGCTTAGTCAAAAGCAGGATTTTGGGAAGCTATTTTTTGCTAAAATACATTCACAGGTCTAAATTCTCCAAAAAAACGCCAACCCACACAGTAAACCAACCAACCCACTTACCTATCATTTATCTTGATGTTTTGGTCAGTCTGAGGATCATACATAAACCTCATGAGCTGTAGGTGTAATACTGGTGGCAGTGTTAGGAACTTCACACCTTTCTCTGCCTCCTAGACATTTTAAAGGAAATAGAGGGTTGAAATTGTAGGATTTTTAGCAACTCAAAATATTGTTTGTTGTAGACGTTCTTCATATGGACTTTTATAGACTTAACAACACAAAATGCACCAGAATGGTTCAAAATTTGGGTGCAATTTGAGTATCCTAATGCTGCACCAACCTCCTATGAACTACTCCAGTAACACAAAAATTCAAATTAAAATTAGGCCACTGATACAAGGATATGTGGATGCCTCACTGCATTAAGAGCGAGTTACCTGCATAAATAAAATTGGGAGAATATGGAGGCAAAAGCTCATTTTTGATCAATTAAGAATTTCATGTTCATTGCACCCTGCCAACAAGGATTTGGCTACTGTGCTATCCCTTCCTAAGAACAGCTAAAGAATATATAGAACATTACTGACAAAACCTGGTATGTCAAAACTGCAGAAATAAGCTTTAGTAAAACATTATTTATAAAGGACTTCAGTTTACTCCAGTGAGTGCAGCAAAGTGCAACTGAAGAGCTCAGAAACACGTGCACACACATAAATGTTTAATTTCCATGGGTTCACTTGGTTTTCTTGCTGAGAATACAAACATGAGCTCTCCAAAGTTACTTTTAGAGCTATGCTGCTTTTTTACTTGACACATGGAAAAACAAACTACTCATAGAGGAAGAACTTCTCAGTCTTGAGATTGGTGGAAAACTAAACCATTCTAGCAATGGAAGACTTGGACCTATAAAACTCACTACAAATTAAATTGCTATAAAATCTGAGCTCCATTTTAAGAAACCTAACACCAAATAAGAGGAGCTGTATAAAAAGCTTGTCTAAGAAGAAACACCACCAAAATCAATTGATAAAATCTAGAATGGGTTTTGCAACATTGTTATTTTATCAAAGATAAAGAAATAAGATTTAAAACCTGGTTAAAAAAAAATAATACCTGCAAGCCATGTTCTCCTGCATCATACTTGTTATCACCATCCAACTGCTCCACTGCAACGTAGTCAATGAAGGACTCAAAAACTGAAGGAAAAAAGATTGGGGAATTGTACAGAAGAAGGAAAAAATGTAAATTTACTCTAGCCTACAGTATATAAATCAAACAAAATTTTAGTACAGGGGAGTTTGTGTTTGAACATTTCTGTCCTTACTTTAAGTATAATTTTATATTATTTAAGAATATCAAGAAATGCACCATATTGCAAAGGCATATCTAAGAATTCCAGCAGATTTTAAAATCACACAGCTACAGCTGTCTGCCAGAACTCCTCACTTCACAAGCATCCAGCCAATGTCTCTGTCTGCTGGACTCTTACACATCCTTTCCCATGCCCAGTTGCTCAGTAAAGAGATGACAAGGGACTCCTGTTATAAGTAGTTAAGTCTTTTTTTTTCTTATTACTATGGCCAGGTCTAAATAAGAATCTATTTTATCCAAGTTCATCATTATATGTAAATTATAACTACTGTGACAATACCACTGTGATCACCATGGCACAGTCTTATGACACCAGAAAACTCCTGAAGTTCTTAAGAGTTTTATGAAAAGATACCAGTGAGAGAATGAGGGAGAAAGAAGCAGGGAAAGGAAAGGGAATAAGGAAAAAAAAGAAATGTAATGCAGGCAGAAACATTCTCTGCATTGAAAATGTTTTCTATAAGGTGTCCTAAAGCACAGATTTCCAATCACTGTGTACCAGCAAAGCCATTTGAAAACAAGAGGCACTGAATTTGTCCAACATGCTGAAGTATTGGATGGGTGCATATCACAATGTATCACTTACTGTTTTTCTTTCCCTTTATACTTAGCTGGATGTCATAATAATCTTCTATTCGTTCAGATCGATAGTCTACGTGCTTGCACTGGATATAAGACTGCAAACAAAACCAAAACAACAGAGAGTTCAGTTTTACAAAAGTAACAAGAACTAATTTAAATTCTTTTTGAGAAAGGTATAAAATACATACCACCATCTTCCCTCTGAACAATTTAGGGATAGTGCCTTCTACACATGTGCCTTTCATTTTATTTTCCACATTATCAAGCAGCTGAAAGAAAAATCAGTTTTCACACAAGATAAACTTGCAGTTTTTAAATTTATTCATCACACACACATGACTACTTAACTGATTAGAGGCTAAGTCACTTATACAGAAATGAAATGTTAGTCCATTTGTACTGGCATCTCTTTTCTAGCCCTTTAAATCCTCCTCCTTCCCCTAAACTGAGGGCTACTCCAGCTACTGCATTCCTTTGAGTCTGGAAACCCCCACAGATGTAACAATGCATTTCATCTTCAAAAACTGCACTTCTCTCCATGGCTATAAGAGTACCACTAGCACATGTTCCAGCAACTTTCAAGCTTCACTACTCTTTAAAAATTCCTCACCCAAAAGGTCACAAGCAATCCCATTCTTAAAGAGAAACCAGGGCAAAAACTCTGCCTTTGAGACCTAATTTAAATTAATCAGGGCCACTATTAACTCTGATAGTTCCTAAACTATATTACATATATATATATATACACACACACACATACAGAATATCAAGAGAAATGCATAAATCAGAGACCAGCAAGAAATAGTATAAACATACCACTCGACATAATTCCTGGACATCATGTTGCATGAAGCTGTCTAAAGTTTCCCACCTTTGTAAGGCAAATAAATAAAAAATTACTAATTAGGGAAAAAAACCACCTCAATTTGCAGATCAAGAATGTAATACACAGCAAGCTGTACAGACTGAGATTTAGGACTGGCTGATGCACAGGTTCTCTAACTGTGTAGGAAGAAGGGGCAGTGAACTTGTGGGAGATTTTGGCAGCTGTTCTGAGCCCAGCCCACTTCTCCTGGTGGGACTGGGGCAGGGACAGCAAAGGCTCGGGGTGACAAGGCCACAGCCAGGCTGCTGCCTTTCCAGTCTACAACCCAGCCTCAGTTCATGCCAAAAAACCTCTTAAATAAAAGTTTGGGAGCAATTCAATGCCATCAGTTTCCACAGCAGGTTTCCAGCTGCCTCTCTTCTGAGGGCCCTTCAGGTGCAGTCAAGTGGTGTTCAGGGATTATTTCAGCACAGGAAAGGAAGAGAATGGATTTATAGGAAAGACTGGCTCCTTTGTGCTCATCTAAACAGTTAATCCTGGGCATGCAGTAACTCCAAGGAGGCATTCAGCTTTCTGAGCTGTCCATGTGCAAACACAGGCTGTGAAGCAGGGGTGAGGGCAGCAGGATCTAAATGCCTCAAAGCCAGCATGGCACACTGCACTGAGGGTGTTCAGCACTCCTGCCTTCAATAAAACAAGAAGCACAAAGTGTTTCTAGTTCCAGCATTAAATACACCTATGAGAATGTAATTTCAACTCAACAAAGCTTTTTAAATTCTAAGTCTCTGACAACTTTTTTTGCAGCAGTCACCACTCCCAGCTGTATAAAGTAAACTGTGCTGACTGTAGGCTCCAGGTTCAGTGTGATGCTCCACCCTGCCCCTGGAAGCAGCAGCAGGGTGATGAGGAGCAGGGCTGACTTTATCCTCCCTCCTACTCTCTTCTCACTGACTCACCCCCTCTGTCACATGGCAGCAAACTCATCTCCAAAGTGTGCCAACAACTGTGTGGGGTCCACATTAAACAAGCTGAATCAAGTGGCCTGTCAGATAATTAAGAATAGAAAATAATGCCCTGACTCTCTAGGCTTTAAACACTAGCCAGCTCATAGGACAAACCAAAGAAAAAGGTCACACACTAAAATTAGGATAAAGAAGGGCACCTTCAGACATGGCATCATTTTCTACTTAAAGAAGTCAAACCTAGAAATTCACACTCATTAGAAAGTAATACCTGAGCACCTAGGGCTCACAAGGCCAAAAACCCCTCTCTGATTCAATGATGGTGGAAGAGGGAAACCTAAATCTTCAAACACCTTCTAAAATTCTTTTCCAAGAACAAAAGCAGGCATGAACACATTTGTTAAACCCTGCTGTTGGATACAAAATTAAGCACCTGCAACACCCTTGGGAGAGGCCTCTTCAAGCCACTGAATATGACACAGTTGGTATCTTAACTGGAGATGAAATATTTACTTTATCACCAAGTCCTGTCCTGTTACAGGACAGCAGGAGCACTGATACACCAAATATACAGTGTGCTAGTAGGAAGAGTTTATGACCAGACAAACAGACAACACTGAGGCTACTGATTTCCTTTTAAGATTCCCCTAAAGGGGAAGAGTCAAGGTTGCAAAGAGGTTGTTTTGGGACAGAGCACAACTACAGGTTGTAGCAGCAGATGCAGGATGAACAACTGTATGAAAAAGATGATACAAAGTGTGCTTTGAAATAAGATGTGTTCCTAATGTGTTTTGAAATAAAACAGTGCTTGTCAGTATTACTACAAGACTAGCCTATAAATACAGTGAGACAAAATAATACAAAATAATACAAAATAAAGTGTTTTAGAATGGATTTTAATAAAATCCTACTCCACACTTACAAGACATGCAAAGAGAAGACTTGCAAAGGTTATACTAAAGTTAATCTTTCTGTCCTAACTTGTGTCTTCAGTACATTGTAGGAAAATGTTACAGCAGCCATCAGTGTTCAACAGCATGGACATGCAAATTACTGCTATTGCACTAAATCTAAAACAGATTCAATTTTTTAAAGACATTAGCAATACATGAACTGCAATGTTTCAATGACTATTTTCTTTCAATTTTACTTAAGTCAAATGCATCATACAATGTTCAGGTAAATGATTACTCTGCTTTTAGCAGCTCTGTTTCTGTACCATTCCCCTTCCCAAAAAAATCTGACTTTTGGACCAGCTGTCTTAGTACTGGCTACAAATAAGGACCTATGCAAGTAAACTACAGAAAGTTAACAATTAACACCATGTCACATTAACACTTCTCTGCACCTCCTTAAAAGTAACCTTATTTAAACAGTATCTTTTTCAAGAAAAGCTTTATGAAGTCCAAGTTCAATAAATAGTCCAAATTTCTGAAACTTACCCAAATGATTTTGTTAGCTTTTTAGTTCCAACTGGTTTGTCACTATGTTGCAGCTCATAAAACACTCTTTGCAATGCTAAAGGAACACTTTTGGATGAATCATCTCCTTCTGTGGGCATCATGTACACAGCCTGAAAAAGCATTTAGTTCAATTAGTATCAGAAAAGTTTATTGCTCATCCTGTTTAATGCATTCTTTCCTCTTCAGTGACTTCCTTCATAGAACTCAATTTAATCAACACTTCAAAAAAGTCTGAAAAAAATCTTGTACTCTAGTGTAAAAACATTAATTGTCTGGAACAAGTCTTCTTAGAGCACAGTGGTTAGAAAAATGTGAGCAACAGATTCCATTCATAGTTATTTTATCTAAGTAGCTCCCTTATTGCAGCCTAGAACAGTAAATGCACTAAAGCATTTAACACCTTCAAAGACCTTCTCATGCCCAGTATGTCTCTGCAATCATCACAGTAGGACCAGATATAGCAGTCAATACCACAGACTTGAAAATAACTGGTTTTGTGAAAAAGCAACCACATGAAACCATAAAGGGCAACAAGTGAACAAAACCAGAAAGGGTCCACATGGAGAAAGATGTCAGAGGAAGCTCTGAGAGTCCCTGATTCATTCATTCATTCATTCATTCCTACTTAATGTCATTGCTGTCCAGCAAATAAACAGCTTAACAATTCAATTCACTGATTATACTGATCTGGGAAGGATTTGGAACAAAGAAATTACACAAATACACCAAACAAGGATTAGGAGAGTTCAATAGTCACTGAGATGAGATTTACTTTTTAAAAAGTGTACAGCAATACATCTAGGGGAAAGGAAGAGCAAACAAAAGGGAGACGTTCATTTGAGAAGCGTAAATATAAAAAGGAACAGACAGCCCTGGAAGGAGATTAGGCAACAAATGAAACTAAAAAAGACTCCAATATTAAGCAGCATATGAGAAAGTAACCTGCTAAAACCAAAAAAATTGCCATCTGAATTTCTGCCTGTGAAACACCAGGGAATGATCCATTTCTGTGAGGTGGGCAGCACATCTGGCTGACCCTGGGCCCCTGAGGTGGGCAGCACATCTGGCTGACCCTGGGCTCCCGAGGTGGGCAGCACATCTGGCTGACCCTGGGCCCCTGAGGTGGGCAGCACATCTGGCTGACCCTGGGCTCCTGAGGTGGGCAGCACATCTGGCTGACCCTGGGCCCCAGCTCCCCACACACAGCAAGGGCAGCAGTGCCCACAGGCAGCTGGGAACTCTGGGCAGGCACTGCTGCAGGACAGCTCAGGGCACAGGGATGGGAACCACACGGGACAGGCACCAGGGTAAGGAAACACTGACACAAAAACAATACAAGTGTGTGGCAAAAGACAAAATAAGAAAGAAAATGACAAAAGAAGTGCCTAAAATGTTGCCAGGTCAGCTTTCTATTCCAGTTCTGAGGATCCACTACATTTTCCAAAAGTACAGCAACAGAAATACTTCAAAGAATAAAGAATACCATCAGATCGTCTACAGTAAGATGTAATAAGAGAAACAATTTCATTAAGAAGGCAAATCCCTTCTGACAAAAAAAACAATGGTTAATTATGCAAATGCAAACTAATATGATAATTCACATGTCTATATTCACGATTTTTAATTTAATTTTCAGAAGGTACCAATTAATAGAGATGATCTAAACAGAATCATGAACACAAGTAACTTCCAAATTTTATTTCTCCTCAGTTGCGAGCTACACTGTTAGTAGAACTTACACATATTAAAAGGAAGCATAAAAATTCAAAATTTATCAACTTTCTTCTAAAGGACAGGCAACAGAAGTCTTTGCTAGGGTAATTTAAAGAACAATAGCCCAACCTCACCCTAATGACAGCCAAAAAAAAGTTTTCTTTTGCTCCACTTTGAGATTTGTTTAAATTTCTTTTATGAATTTTATGAATTGAAGAAAATTGCACCTTCAATTTTATCACTGGCAACAGGTTTTAACTGTTGAAACTCAAAACCTTCAGTGTGTTAGGCACTGCTTCAAGAGCTTCTAGTGATGCAGTCTGGAAAAGAACTCTGTAGGTTCTGATCTCTGTTTCTGCCTACAGGTGCCAAGGTCAGACTGGGGTGCAGCTGCTCAGGATCAGATCCAGTTAAGCTCTGAGCATCCCCAGGAATGGAGATCCCACCACCTCTCCACACACCCTAATATAAAGCTGGACCACCCTGATTATGAAAATTTCCTTCCTAAAATCAGAACATTCAATCTAAGAACTATCCAAATAAGCTAATAAAGTCAATAATTCCCAACTGCTTTACTTTTATCATCCCAATGCAGAATCCCAGTTAACCAGGTCGATCTGGGCAAACCCAAATATCACTAGATAAGACTTACAGCTTCAATTTCACAAGCCAAAGTTATTTCTTGTTTTAAAATACCAACACCAGAACAAGTCAGCACCTTGAAGAGTCAACCTTAAACCTCTTCCTGCAGCTGTTTTATGAACCTTTTAAAGAGTGGGTGTCACTAGCTAAAGGTAGAAACAGAAGTAGTTGAATGACCAAGTCTCAGATCTTCCAAAATTCTATCATCACCCCCTATTAATTTTTTTGAACATCTTATAAATGCTTTTGTAAAAAACAAATATATAGATACTTGCTATGGCTAAACAAATAGAAACAAGGCATGAAAATCAAGTCATGAAAGAATGCAAATATAGGCAGTGTTGATATATTCAAAAAAATAAATACTAATATGCTAAACCTGCATCAGGCTAAAAATCAATCTTGTGATTGACTCTTCCTTCAAAAATGCATAAACTGGAGTTCAGAATACCTTGATAATTAATAAAGTTCTTTGCTTTTAGTTCCCATTTTTTAAAATGCTTTTCTCATATACCATCTGGACAATTAATTCCCTTCCTATATCTCTCAAGTAACACTCAAATAATAATTTACAATTTACTTATAATTACTATATTCCAGCTGTCATTGAATAAAAACACCAGTTTTATTTCTTTGGAAATTCTACATGCGTTATGACAAAGCAGACATTTAACACAGCCTTTCTTGGCTCTTTATTCTGCTTCTGTATTTAGGTAATATTGGAGCTCATTTCTCTAAGTTTAAGTGTTTCTCCACACTACCACTTTTTAAATATTATTCTCTTCAAATCTTTATTTTTTGCCTTACACCCCCAGATTCTGAAAGCTTGACCTCTTGATAAAGGAGTGAGGCATTCTGATCCATGTAAAAGAGCAGGGTCTCTTATTTAACACCTGAGAAGTTCCCTCAGGAAATGAACATTAAAGAGGGATAGGGACATGTACAGGCATATTGAGAGATATGAGAAAAATTTTAGATATTTATATAATAATAGAATGCTACAGGTAACTTTGAACACATTGCTTAAAAACAGGAATTACTTAAAGAAGGGAAATAAATACTGTGCATGGAATTCTAAGGTTAGGTAAAATATATTGGATAACTTGAGTAGAACCAGGTCAGGGAGAAATGGACAAGCATTTATTATTTTAATGTATTTATATAAACATTCTGTAATGTTCTCATGAGTTGTAGGGACTTTTACAAGGGAACCAGCAGAAAGTTCCAAAAGGTAACAGAGCCCAGGGTCAGACCTGGGCCCTCTGGGAAGTCACCCCTGCCCCTTGCCTACTGGACTGTGATAAAACACACATTTATCACTCCCAAACAACAAATAACAATGTGCTCTAATGTCAAAGTTCCTTTCTTTATTCCCTGCCACTGAAGCCACCTCTTGTTGCTTAAGAGGGAGGTCTCATTTCCAAGCAGAGCCTCCCATGTGCCATGTGGAAGCAGAGCAGAGAAGAAAGGACCTCTCCATCATCCTCACCCACGCTTCCCCAGGGCCTGACTTGCCACAGGTACGTGCCTGCCTTTGCTATTGTTCATTGCTTCCCCAGCTCTGCTCCTGACAGCAGCTTCTCTGTGAACAAAGCTGAAGTAACAGCAACAGGAATCATTGTTTCTTCCAAGGAAGGAGGATTCACTGAAATTATGGAAATGGTGAAAAGCAAACCAAGGATACTGTGCGTTTTGTTTTATTTTACTTTGGTTCAAGAAGAACAAGTTTGGTCAAAGTGAAAACAAAAATGTAAAAAAAATACTTTTTTCAGACAAGGCAACAACTGCTTCTTCCTGATCTGCACCAATGGCAGATAAGTGCTAAAGCTGTCTAAAACTGACACTCTCACCTGTTCTGTTTGGAGGGGCTCTGAAAGCCTGAGGAATGAGCAAGGAATTGAACATTCCAGCTGATGTCCAGGAACACTTCCATAAAGGAAGATGCAGCTACCAACTCTATAAATTAAGTTTTCTCACATGGTCACTAGCCATATACTAAGAGATGCTAAAAGTTGCTTTTATTTTGGGGCTGGGGAAGAAGTGCAGGGGAATGCCTGGTAAGAATAGTTCAGTTGAAACCAATCTGTATTACAAAAAGAATTTCTTCTTCACTACTTCATGGTACATACTGATTTAGTGACTACAAGACAGTCTTGAACAAACTACTCAACTGCATTAGATGGAGCTATTACAAAACCACTTTTTTCTCTTCAGAGCAAAGTGAGTTATCCAAAAGAGTAAAATACACAAACACTGAGTGCTGAGCAAAAAGAACAGGCACTATAATGAATGATAAACTGAATGAGTAAATTCTACCTCCTGCAAAAAAGGAACAGGTGCATCATGTAAAACAAGTCAAGTATTTATCTGTTGTCCATGGCATTAGGAAGATCTCAGTTACATTCTATTCGAGTTTAAAGTGTTATTTTTTTTGCAGTGCTTCAGAGTAAACAGCATTACAAAGAGAAAAAAGAAATGCCAACTGGGACACTTACCACAGGGATACAAAAAGTAAGATGGTGGGAAATTACAAACAGTGGAAAGCAGGTACATCAAAAAGAGAAAAGAAAGCTTAACTGAACTGCAACTAGTCTACATAAGAGAAAGTCCAAGTTAGAACAGTTCATTTGCACTAAGAGACAGTAAGTGCAGAAATGCACAGAAGGATGAATTAGGATCAATAGCAAACTCCAATACACTGAATAATGACAAGTTGTTTTTTTCTCCAAGTACATCCCCTCTTCTAAACAGCCACCTCCAATATCTAGCCATCACCTCTGTTTTTAATCCCAGTAAGGGTATTGCACTGTTTTAAAATGATACTTTATCTAGTGTATTTTATCCTGGCTTTAGATGAGATATTTATTAAAAAGGTATTTAAAGAAGTTCTTTCCAGCAAAGAAATAGCATCTACAGTAAACAAAAAATTCTACTAAAGTAAATATATAATTATGTTGTTTAAACTACTGAAAATACAATGTCTTCCATCACTACAGAATGGCAACCATAATAACAAAAAAATTCCACTGCATAATAGCAATTTCAAGATGGAGCAAATGTGTATCTTTGTGCATTGTTTATGGGCTGAGAAGTCATAATTCCCTATTTTAACTATTTCAGAAAAGGGAAATTGCTTCCATCTTTTATCTGCAAGATTAAACTGCTTCCCCTGCCCCCAGCAATTCCTAGCAATATTAACATATAATACAGAATATAGAAACACCCCCTAAGCTCACTCTTCTTCAGGTGCTCTGCCTGCTTCCACAGAAAACAAAAGCTTGTGTTCCACCAACTACAAAAAGGAGCTTCCTGTACTCTGCCTGCACTAAGACAGGCATCACCATATAAGTCACAACTCCTCTGAAAGGATAAAGGAGGCAAAAGGATCACACAGGTCTGTTTTGAAGCATTTAGAAATGCTAATTAAAACAGCCAATGTTATAATCTCATGTTCTTTCATGTACTGCTTACCTTTCGTAGCTGATTTGTGAAAAATAAAGTCTGTAACAAACTGTTCATGTAACAAGTTGCTCCCTGGTTCTTTAAGCCAACATATCCTGTGTGCTTCTTTGAATCCCACCTAGAAAATAGTTTGTGGTTAAAAACAAGGAAGTTCTGTATTCCAACAATAAAGAGTGTTTGTTCTAAGGTGGTGCTGCTGGTAGGTATCAGCTACTCTCCACTGCTACTTAAGGTTCAAATAAACTCCACTACTGCCTGCCAGTACCAACAGGCTTGCAATTAGATGCTTAGTGATTTTATTACATCTTTTTTTGCAATTAGATGCTTAGTGATTTTATTACCTCTTTTTTAAAAATATGTTCTATATGGCAGAAATATGATGTCCTGTGAGAGTGTCCTGGAGCTCAGAGCTGTACTTTCAAGAGCAAGTCTGCACTTCTGTACAACCCCATTGTTTACAAGTGCCATGAAGGAGAACAACTGAGATGAAGCAGTTTTACAACTGTAAACCAAGGCAAGTTAGCCAGCACTTGGCTGCACATGAAACCCCATCAGCTCCCACACCACAAATGCTCAGGCCACAACTGCAGAGGTGTTCAACCACAAACCAACTCACACAGAAGTTGAGGCTCCACAGCATTTTGCTGACTGATGCAAACAGAAATTTAAGCTATACAAAATCTCTATGTGACTATGAAAAAATTGCCATGTAAGAATTCATCAAAAAGTAGTGACAAAGTGAGAATGTCTGATGGGAGCTACAAATGACAATAACACAGAATACTTGAATGATCACAAGCAACATAAAAATATTAGAATTAAGAATTTTTAACACTGCTCTGTTTTTAATCAAAGATACTTACGCTACTCCGTGTGGAGCATCTGCTTGAACATAGACTTCAAAAGTAACTTTGTCCTCTTCTATAAAGCCTTTTTCAGGATCAGTAACTTCCTGTAAAACACCAATGACACAGGAACATGAAAAGTGGAACATGCAACATGACTGCAGTGAAGCATCCTGTTAGACATCACTTTCTCATTTCCAAGCCTGAGTTATCAGTAGTAATAAACTGAAAAAGAAAAACTGAAGAACATCAAAGCAGTTGCTTTTCAGCTTATTAGATTTTAATTCTTTTTTAGGGTCTCAATGAAGGAAACTTGTTCCTGCCTTCTAAGATTTTGCAGTAGTTTTTTGGTTTTTCGATGATGTAAGAGTTGGTAATCAAATATTCTACTTCTTCTGGACAATATTCCAGAACTTCTGCAAACGCTTAAAAAGCTCTCACAATTCAAAAGAAACGTTAATAGTATTATTAGGGCATTAAATATACATGTACATATACACAAAGAACATATGGAAATGCAAGCAAATTTATGTTGCTTCAGAATGTCAGTGACTATCACTTAGTGATAACAAAACACAAGCACTCAGGCAGAAAATAGTAATGAGGGAATATTTAAATTACAACATAAGTAAAAGCACTCTAAAAAAATCAAATTAACAGAGTAAGAAATTGAAAAGAAATCTACAGCAATGATAGAAAAAAAACAACAGCTTGGGGGAAAAATCCCTTTGCTATCAGCATCTCAGTATGCAGCAGGACAGGTACAAAACTGCTCCTACCTAGCAATAGATTAATATTTGTCCAGTTACTTACACTCCAGGCCATGAAGTTAGAAAAGCCCCAGTCATTCTCCTTATGAAAGAACAAGTGACTAATACGACGACTGAATGATTTTTCATCATCCTTGTAGTTTATTATCTTGAGAACTGCTTGTGCATGACAGGACCATGACCTATAAATACAGAAGAAACACTTGAAACTCTTTCAAAACCAAGCTTAACATAATTTTTTTTGTTCGGGATTTTTGGTACATTACTTTCACACATCTGGGTTTTTTTTCCTTATTAGATGTTAATTGTTATCGAGGGCATGAACCTCTGGGGCTTTCTGAAGCCACAATTATGAACCTGGAATGGAGATTTTCTTATGGCAACAGTGTTGACAAGGAAGTGTGTCAGTGGCTTGCAGGTTGTTTAAAAAGCTGAGGGCTCCCCCAGGTGATTTAGTTCTGATCTGCCTCACTGCAGAGGGATGGGCAGCTCCAAGTGCTCTTGGTGTCCACAGAGTGGGAGGTCTCAGCCTTTGGGAAGCAAAGGATGGGGAGCTTCCACCCTCCCTCCCACAAATAAACTCCCCAACACTAATTGTCCCAGCAGCACTTCTTCATGACCACTGGTGTTCAAAACCACCACTTGTGCAAGGCAATCAGTGTGGACACAGCTCAGAGCAGGTCCTGTCACTGCCTCATGCAGTGGCACTGCTTGCTCAGCTCCACCAGCTGCACCTTGGTTGGTACTTCTGAAGATCACCCTTTTTCTGTAAATGGCTGTCCTGTGACTTGTTAACTTTTTCTTTACATTCTGCCCTCAGCACTCACCTCTAAATTCTAAAAATGATGAAGAAGTGGAATTTATTATTCAGAGTAAACAACCAGCTTTGTGAGATTCAGGGCCAGAATGGATTGACCATATTGGAAAGGACACCTCAGGGGTCTGCACTGTTCCTGGATAAGCTACAGGAATGCTCCAGAAATTTGCAGTTATCTTTTAAATTTTTTCTGTTATTTACAAAAGTGATCAAAGGTAGTCAATGCTGATTAGCATGCAGGACCCTAAGAACACACACATGTTCATGTTCAGATCTTTCTGGATGAGTGATGGACTCCACTTAAGGAGAGCACTCATGCCCTGCTCTGCCTGCACTGTAGCAGTTACCTGCTCACACGCTTCACTGGGCAGCATTTATAGCTTGGCATGGGTAGAGAAGCTCCATTTTCATTAGAAATAAACCCAGAACTTTTTCCATGCCAAGAAAACTGGCAGTCAAGGGCTTCTCCTTCAGCAAGCATATATCTAAATTCTTCCACAAACTTCTAGTCACACAAGCTGATTCTAGTTCATGCTAAAAAGGGGATTATTCTTATGCTTTGAGATTTAGAAAGGTGGGGGGTAAAGGGCACTCAAACCCTTGCAATTCTCTCCTCTTGCAGAAAGCAAGGGTTTGTTTGTGTTTCTTGCAATAGATTAACCCTGTACAAGAATTAAAAGGCTCTTACGTGGAATCAGACTCAGCATTGCACTGAAGGAAGAATCCTACACTCTTCTGGTGTGGTCTGTCCGGGTAGAGCCGAGGCATCACCATGATCTTCCATGGCAAATTCCGAACGAAGCACGGAGGGCTGAGCACTGACTCACTCAACCTGTTGAAGCGTTCCACTGTAAACTGAAATGTTGCTTCTGATCGCCAACTTGTATCTGTAACACATACACACACACCATTGCTTCAAACACCTCACCTTCTTCACTCCAAAATGACCAACAGCATGTAACATGAGCATGTTTCATGTAGTGGAATATTGGCAGCAACAAAAACATCCCCATCCCACAGGACTTAATTACTGACATCTCAATTTTTTCATTTTGAAAAACACTGCAGCTCCATTCAGGCAAACATGGCACTGCAAGACACATTCCTTTTGTACACTATTTCCTTAAATGCTTCTTTAGGATTTGTTACCACTCCAGTTTCTTCTAAAGCAGCAGGTGCAGTAAGACAGAGACATCAAATGCTCTACAACTAAATCACAGCCCACTCTAACTCTTCTTGTTGTGTAGCATCTCCACAGCCCAGTTTAAGTCACTTCTCTGCGTGAACCCATATGCACAATGGAGTTTCACAATCTGTTCAAATGCCCTGTTGTGATATCATGTCACCATTTAGTTGCTTTTGGCTTGCAATAGTAGATTTTAAAACAGATGAATGCCAGAGGATGGTTGTTGGATTTCTGTAAAATCCTATCAGTTTGCTGAAAATCAGCTCAAGTGTAGGGTCTTGTTTCTTTGTGCTACGCAAAGACTTTAGAGATTTTTAGTGGTCTAGCACTATATCAAATGAGACTATTTTTTTTCAAAGAGCTTATTTTGACACACACAATTAAAGTAATTTTGCCTTCTTCCCACATACCCAGTTCTTCACCTACCACAATCTGTTCTGCTTCTGTAGTACACAGCTATAACAGGGTGCTGGAGACTGTGACAGCTTCAGCAAGGCGCAAGGCCAGGCTCTCTTTACTGTGACATGCCTCATATTGCACTCAGAGAAAAAACCTGCAACTTATCCCAATAACTTGACAGGCCAGGGATGCACAAGACAGTCTCATGGTTCCAGTCTGACACTGGTGTAACAGGGAATCCTCCTGGCTCTAAGGAGCTTGGATGAGCACAGGGCAGCAGGCAGCAGCCATGGTCACCCTGCTGCTCTCCCTGCACCCACAGGGGATGCACAACCACACGTGTGTCACACATGCAGTGACACGGAAATCAAACAGCACTGAGGGACAACACCACTGAGGCAGAGGTCAGAGTGTGAGCTGTGACAAGGCACAGAGTACAACAAAGGTGTCCCTGCCATACAGGGAGAGCAGTGGTTTGCTCAGCTTGGCACGGCACCAGACACTGTGCTGAATCATTTTTCCAAAACACAGGTGAGTCCTGATTGCTACCTTAATTTAAAAATGGAACACTCTTGATTACAACATGCAACAGGGTAAAGATTATACATTTCATACAGAAAATTACCAAGTTTTAGCCACAACTGCCAGGGAGCTATGACAGATTTCATTCTTCTCCCTTGTGAAGCAGTTTTTAAGCAGCTGTCCTACTCCTGAACTACAACACACAATATTTTTTTGTGTATGGCCTGACAGCCCCAAGCACTCCAATTACCTCTTGGAGGTACTACAACCCAAATCTGCTTCCTGTCCCCTCCACTCCTGCAAAGACCTTCGTGCTGCCCTGTGCTGTCAGCTTCCTCAGTAACACCAGAGTTCAGAGGATTACTTTCTCCTTTTTCCCTGCCTGGAAGTGCAGCTAACTACAGTCTGTCACCTACTTATAAAATGCTCTCTTCCCAGTTTCACTACTCACTGCCCGTTGACAGAGTGAAGAGCTGATCTTCTACCCCTAAGAACCTGACAGGCTGCAGACAGAGGAGCTCTAACTTGATTTGCAGCCAGGATGAAACAAATCTGTAACACACCTAACAATTTAAAATCAGTCTTGTATCACACGTGTATCTCAAACCAACTTGAGGCCACCTCCCTACTCACAATCATGATATCAGTGCTTCTGGGCTCAGTTTGAGCTTCCAAAAGATGAGCCAAGTTTGCTTTCTGCCTCCTTTGATGCAGCTTTCAAAGCACTTCAGCACAAGGATGCAGCAGTGCTGCTACAGTGTCAGCTAAAAAATGCAGCCCACGCAGCATCTGCAGATGCCTCAGAGAAAGTTTGCCTGTATTTCTTGATTTCTTTTCAGGAAAGCCTGTGCATGAGAGCTCACCAGGGAATGGGAACTCTTCTCTGTAAAATATTGGAGCAAGCACTAGTAACTGCTCCATAAAAATGCAGCCTTGTAACACAGGTCAACCCTAAAATAGAAGTTATTTTAAAAATAACAACCTTCCTTTCCTGTCAGTAAGCCTATTTTTTCTTAGGAAGTATAATGGATTAAAGGATGAATTTTATTAGAAAAAGAAGTTTACATAGCAAATGTGAAAATTATTTTGAGTACCCCAATAAATAAAGCCTTTTTTTGCTATCATGAACATGTCCTCCAGATGCCAGTAAAGTCTGCAACTGGCAGCAGGATAATTTAGTAGTGACTGGCAACTGAGACCTTTCTAAATCCCAGAAATTGAACACAAGGTCAAAAGGACTGATCCAGTTGAAAATACTTGGACAAATTACATGCAATGGACTGTCTTTGCTATGTGGAAAACATTTTTTTCATTGATGTGATGAATGTCACATTCAACATCTTCACAGAAGAAAGATCCTTCAAATCAGAGATCCAAATACTGAATAGGATCCATTTTAAAGCTGAAACACATATTTAAATGTTGATACTTTGGGGAAAAGCAGATTTCTTTCTTCTCTTAGTAAACGTTGCTACCTTGAAAGTGCACTGGAGTTATTAAAATATTCTGAACCTGAATTATTAATGGAGAAACTGGCTGAATATTCTATGAATATTTTAATAATGATCCAAATACAGCATGCAATACCAGCATATGGCTAAGACTGATGCTTCTGAAAGCCTTCTTGCCTCTGCAATTCTTCACAGAAATGAGACTTCAGGAGGCAATGGCAAAGCTGTGAGTTTATGTTCAGCTAGGGACCTTCTGTTTGAACTTTAACTTCTAAGAGAATTTACTCTCTATGTTGCTTTGAATACTGATGCACTTGCAAACAAGTTTTGATCAGAGCCTTGTTTTTAATATTTTTTGCTTTATTTGCAGAGCTGCTATTCCAGCTTTTAAAGTCTGGTTCATTTAAGTCCTTCTCCATACAAAGCACAGCACAGTCCTTCTGCTGGTTTTTTTTAATTGCTAAGACTTCACACAGAGCAGCAACAGGTACTGGTCACAGCCTTGAGAGAACACAGCCTTATCTGAAAGTCCTGCTGCAGGTCCACTGCTGCTCCCATTCCCTGTGCCTCACAATGCCTGCAGCCTGTTGCCTAGCAAAGGGGATGAGAGATGCACTTTTTTTTTCCCAATCTTATCAGTCATTTCTTTATGTGCTAAGCTGGAAGAACAAAACCAGCTCAAAAGTTTCTTGAACTCAGAAAATCACCAAAAAGCCAATTTCTGTGATCCAGCTGGCCACATCAACCTTTCATTTTGCTGTTCATCTCTCTCACAGGAACCATTAAATTCATTAATTTTGCTGAAGAGGTATCTAAATTCTCCTCATGCATTCTGTATCAACTAAGATTGATGCCCCTTGCTATGAGTAACAGCAAAGGAAAACTGCATGTTTATCAGAGAAGCCTATATCTCCCATTTTCCCTGTCTTTGTAATCTCTGAGCTGTCCATTACCCATGCACATCATACTGCAAACCAGGTTAGCAAGAGCACAAACAGCAAGAGAACAATTGCACTGATGTGTAAATAATGCAACAGCAAGCAATTAATCTGATTTACAAGACTTGGAAAAGAGGCACCATCCACTTACATTATGCAAGTCTTCAGGAATGTTTTTGCAACTCTAACATTTTGCAATAACACTCTTCTCTATGTGTGTCAATGCACAGCTGTAGCAGCACCAACATGTAGCCAGACACTCCTTATTCAAATATAATGAGGAACTATTAAGAGGATTGCTTAACAATCACACTTGCAGCCTGAAGGGTGTCCCTCTGCAGAGTGGGGCCAAGCTCCTGACCATGCTGGAAGTCCTTAAAGGCACAAGAAGCTTTCACAAACCTTCTGTCAAACGCCTTCAGATACTTTTTCTCCCTAGTGCAACACCTTCAATACCCAGTTCTGAGAGGAGTCAAACAGTTGGGAATTGATACAAACAGGTTCACAGCAGTTTTTTGACTAATGGGTCAACACTCCTCTGAATGAAGAGGTGAATATCTGATTACTTGCCAGCCCTGACACATCCTGGCTTTCATCAGCTATTCCTGCAGTTTAAGTCCCTCTTTTGGCTAATTTGTACAAGTATATACACACCAACCAGTGGACAAATTATTTTTCTAATTCACCAATGTTTTATGCACTGATTGTATCAACAGCAAACACTATCAGGCTTTATATATATATATATAAACATCCCTACCAAGAACAGAGCTCAAACAGATCTGTTCTAGCCAGTTGGTGTCAACCCATGTGGCCTTCTCTTGCCACCCTCTAAATACCAGGGCCTAACAGACATTTAACATCTTTTATAACAGCTTTTGATAAGAAAAGACTCTGAGCAATAAATCAAAACCCTCTGAATGAGATTAGGTAATCCCACAAATAAAATTCATAGGCTAAGCACATTTTTCTTTAATAGCAAGACTCTGGTCATTGAAAACTTTATCTTTGCCAATGATACAGAGGTGATTCAACCATGATATGCTTTTGTTCTGAATTTAAACCCTATTCTCTTCATGGAACATCACTATTTTCTATAGTATTCTACATTCCTTGAACACATTAAAGTAAGCACTCTTTTGACCTTTAACCTCAAATTCTGATTTTTCTGAAAAAAATCACCCAACATTTTTGCACAAATCTAACTAAAAGTTTAAGCCTAGTCCTAAATGCACTCTCACAAGACAGCACAAAATATGGAACAAATCCCACTCATATGATGTTTCCCTTCTCCCAGCTCAATTTTACTTCATTCTTCAAAATGAGCAGTCCCTGTCCATATCCTTTCCCAAGAAAAGAAATATCACTGCACATTTTTCTCACTAAACAGAACAGATTTACAAACTTGTTACCTTTGTTTAAATATACCCAGAGTTATGGTTATTTGATCCTCTGCAACAAACTGTACACCCTTACTTTCATTTAATGGACCAAGAAAAAGACTTCAAAAACACATGTCCCTTTTATTAACAGGACATTAATACATAATTTTTTTTTTGCTTTTGCAAGTAAAATTAGGTGTCAAAACTGAGAACAAAAGATGTTCATCAACAGAATAGTTACCACTGACTTACCACACAAAGACAAAACCAGATCACAGCTGCCACCTGACAAGAGAGCAGGACAGATAAGGATTCTAAACACCCTGAAGGAATTGCATAACTGATAAAATTACTATTCAGCAAAGCCCAGCTGCAGCACCTTTAAAGGGCTGTATCACAAAACATGACAATGGACAGTAGCACTTTCAGCAATTTTTAAATGAGTACCTAGAAAGAGTACAAGAAAAAAATCCCAAGCCTTCAGAAGTCTAATCTTATTGTACAGCTATGCCAAAAGGATGCCTACACAGAAAACCAGCAGCCATAACTACAGAGGGATTCATTTTTTTTAATGAGCTGCAGATCACAGGACACAGGTAAGAGATGGACTATTTTCTCCTCAAAATCATACAATTAAAGAAGCCAAATAAACCACATGTTTATCAAATATTTACTTACCATCTTCCATGTCTTCCTCAGTGTTGTTATGTCCGTCAGCCATCGCTACATTCCCATTAATGACAGGATTTTGAGTAATTCTTGGAGGATCATCTGTATCTCCAGCTAAGACAGAAAAAAATTACGTAAAAATTAAACATGTAATTAATAATCAGAAATTAACTTTTTTGTCTCAGGTAGTGTTTATGAGACAGATGAATAGTGCACACTTGCACAGATCAATATTTATTTAAATTATTGCTCAAAAGTTGTACTGGTATGTGTCTAAAAAAAATCCCCAGATAGGTGAATATTTATGGATGCAGAAAAAAGTCCACATTAATGTGGAATACAGACACAAAGAACATAAACCGACTTTTAAGTTTCCAGATTGCCTTGCAATCAGTATCTCATAATCAAGTCTCATTAAATAAGAAATTTATATTTACTTTTTCTTGCATTCTTAGAATGCAAGAAATTTTTACACAAGTTCAAGTTTCTAAGAGCAGACTTTCTAAACTAACAAGTTGCTTTAAGACTTCTTCGGTGTTGCTGGTTTTTAAGAAAAAACCTCAATCTCTAATCAAATGTAACTGTAAGATTTAAATCTTGGGTAAAAATTGCAAAGGAAATCTTTTAGGATTAAGGAACATTTTAGACATAACATTTTCCAGTTTCCGGCCAACACTGCCATTATGTTTTGCTCCAGTGACCATTACATATGTAAATGCCACTAAACCAAGAGATATGAGACAACTTGATGAACTGGAACCCCACTATTTCCAAGTTGCATTGCCTTGATTGAACAAGCACATTCCTGATTCCTCCAACAACTGAGCAACACCTCCTTCCATTGCTTCCACACCAAAAGCCAGTGGAGAGCATGACTCCAGCAAAGTGGGTATGTTCTTGGATAAACTAAACTGCCTTGTATCATCAAACTGCAAAACCTATAAGCCCTTGCAACCATCTCAAGGACAAGCACTACTTAAAAGACACTCTAATTTAAAAGGTCTGCTGAGTTTCTCATTGCTGTACAAGTCATGCTATTAACTTATATATTCCACTACCCCTCAAAAGCCCCAAGGTCACTGATTTGTGTAGCCAGGAGCAGTTTTATACCTAAAAGCTCCACACAATATCAATCAGTAACACAAGTTACTGACAATGTGCACTGCTGGGGATGCAGGCAACCTGTGCCACAGCATGGAAAGTGCTCCCAAGGGACACAGCCCGATCCCAGCCCCAGCACAGCAGCCCGGCCGTGCCCTCGCCCGTCAGCACCCTGGACAGAGCCGGCCTGGCCAGCGGCCCTGCCGAGCTCCCGGGCGGCTCCGTGCTCCTCACGGGCACGCAGGGATGGATGGATGGATGCCCACAGACCGGGTGCCACGGGCCGGGGTGCCCGGCTGCTTGCACGAACTGCCAGCCAGCCCGGACACTTGCCTTCTACCAGACTGCAGCTGAGTTTCTCCTGGGCAAAACAAACACAAGCGACGACAGGAATCGCTGTGTGATCGTCTCCGAGTCTTTGAAAAGCCAGCGAGCTCCCACCAAAGGCAAGACAAGGCACGGGATAAGTGCAGCAGGAGCTTCGGAGCGCTCCCTCTCCTCAGAGCACACACCATGCTTCTGCAGCCTCATTCCAATTCACAGCACACAGGAAGACACTTTCACACCCAGCACTTCTATTCTGATTGTTTACTCTCCCAGTAAATCCGCACAAGTAGTAACCTCTGCCCTCAGCACCACAGAAACAGCTCAGGTTAGAGACTTACTCCTGGATTAGAGCTATGCTAGATCACAACTCAATGCTCACCCACGGCTTCTGGACACTTCGTAGGGTGCAGCAGATCTCACTGAGGTACCAGTGAAAAGGGTACTGGGAAACACACGCTGCAGCACTAACACGTGCACTTTGCTAAATTTTCAGCTTTAGAACAAAAGCAAAATCAAGTATGAGTTGAAGTTTTGACTTTGTAAGGAGAAGGTTAGCAGAAGATTGGGTCAGGTGTGGCAGAGCCTCAGGGGTCCCTCAGCAGCAATTGGCACTGGCAATGCTGCAGCAGAACAACAAGTTAAAGATTTACTACAACAAAATTATGGGGGGACAGGTTTGAACTCCTGCAACTTAAGAGTGGGAAAAATGACAAAAATCAAGAGTGAGAAGGAAAGATCTCCAATTTCATTTCAACATCCTGCCTTCCCCCCTGTTTTTTGAACATTTTAACAGCACGTGCTGGTCTAAACAGAAAGCTGTCCTCTGGGTCACTGCATTCTAGAAGCATACAGCATGTTCTCAAAATGCAACAATTGTTTACACTAAATTAATACTAACTTTTTTTAAACTTATTTTTCTTCCTAAAGTTATCATCAGTGCAACTTAGTATCTGGAAACAAACTGAAGCCAACACCTTAGGAATAGTTTTGTTCTTCACTAAAAGCATATCCGATATCATCTTTAAACAGGGAATTTAAGTATTGACACTATGTTTCATGGGGAAGAACTGATCTTAATTAAGAAAATAAAAAGCTTTCTATGAGATACTGCTCTAAATTATCTGAAAGTATGAGGAGTTAGAGATCATAGCAACAGCAATCAACTTAAACAGAGACAGCTTCTGAGATACTGTTTAGTGATAAGACAAATGAACCATGATGAATGCCCCTGCTGCTTCTTCTGACATGGATGGACACAAAGTTTGTGATACAGCTTTCAGATATGGAAACCAGATAACACCAATCAATGTTTCTGGCTACTGTGAACAAAGGAAATGTTTTAACTGCTAATAAAAGTGAAGTAATCCTTTACACAAACAAAACACAACCCCTCTTCAACAGATGTACTAGCAAGCAGTATAACAAAATACATTTTCTAGTAGAGCATTGAAAACCTGTAATTTGTGTTTTTCTCTCTTTTCCTTAAGAGCTCATAGGAAAGAACTGTAAAATTATACCAAGGTTTAATTAAGAAACATGTTTTCCTTTGCCTCAAGCAGAGGCAATGCCAAAGACTTATTCAAATTATACATTACAGGATTAAGAAAAAAGAAAAAATACCTGTCCACACTGGCCAGGAAAACCTTCCTACCAAACATACTACCTAATACACTGCTGTCTTTAATGCAGCTTAAACCAGTGTGTCAACATCACTCCAGTCATGTCATCTGTCCATTCCCACATCAGAATTCCCAGTTTTAATGACAGCCCTGGAATAAATTTGAGATGCAGTCTATGAATCAACTGAAAGTTAACATAAACCACATCAATTAAGGAAGCATCACAACAAAGTGACTTTAGGAATAGGAAATGTTTTTAACTCTTAAAATACATTACTGCAATGTTCAATGAATATAGCTTTCAATAGCAAAATTGTAGACATTAAAAGACTGTTTTGTAAGCATTTATTTTTCACCTCCTCAAAATGCAACACATGAACCTCTGTAGATATTCTTTTGTTACAAAAAGGAATGCAAGGCAACATGAAAAATAGTGATGACAATTTCTTCTGAAACATTTAACATCACATACCTTTTTCTCTTTGCCCATGGCACTGTGTTACAAATGAAAAATACAAAGAGTTTACAGGGGGTCTCTGAGTTTGGAGCTAAGACAACTTCCAAGAAGAGATATTTCAGATATTAGTGAGTTAGTGCACAAAAAAGAGCTTTCACTTAGTTACTGAAATATCATGAATGCTGAAATAAGTCTAAACACTGAGATGCACACTGGAACAAAACTGGAGCGTGATGCCACAGTTTGGGATGCTGATAAGAAGTGTCAGTCATCTTACACAAAAAATTACTGGATTATATATAAGTGACTCTGCAGGTGCACACTCCTCATCCCCCATTGACTAAGTCTGTCACTGAAGTGCTGAGATGAAAACCTGAAAGCAAAATGATTGTGGCAATTGCTGCAGGGGAAAGAGGGGTAGAGAAGGAAAAAACCAATCTATAAACTTGCCATAAACTATATAATGACAGACCCTACAGAAAGTATATATATGAAAAAAAATCTGCTTGTAATGGACTCTGAGATCAGTATCATCATATATAAATACTCACACTATTAAGCAATCAGAATTAAAAGAGCAGCACTGATTTTTAAAATGACCTCTGTATTCAAAAAAAAAGCTTTTCTGATGGATTCAGCCTGTTCAATAATATGAACTCAAGTGTCACAGTACATTGCTCTGTTGTTCTACTGTTCCCAACAATTCAAATCTACAAGGAAGGAATCTCAGTTTGCCATTTTTTTTTCCTACTGATGAGAAAGTGGAAAAAAATTTTGTCAAGTTCATGTGGCTTCTGGCATAACTTAAATGCAGTTCTAGTAGAGGAGCAGAGCAGAGTGCTCTGTCCCTAAGCTGCAGGACAGAGCTCAGCACAAACACGTGTTTGCAGTCACATGTGGCCAAAAGCTACAGAATGACTGCACAAGCACAGCAATTCCACTACAGCAGGAACTGCCTCTATTGAACACGATCACAGCAAGCTATAGCCTCACTAAGCTTTCAGTCATGACTCACATCACAGCCATAGTCAAAGTCTGAAAGCTTATCCATAATGTTTGTCATTAGCTTCTGGAGCTGGCAGCCACAGAGGAGAAACTGAAGCAGTCTGGGCAGCAGGTTATGAAACATTTGTTTCCTTTTGAGGTTAAGGAGACCACAGCGGAGGAGTAATAGTGATACTAAAAACTTGGTTACAGTTATCACACACATCCGCCTCACGCTGGAAATCGCTGGCACTGAGGGCTTTCACAGCCCCTGCACACAGCCTGCACAGCTCCCCATGCAGCAGGGCCACAGCAACCCCAAAACGAGCAGGGAGCTGTCCCAAGGGCATCCTCAGCAGCCTGAAGGGAGTCAGTCATTCACTGCTGGCAGCAGCCTGGAGAATACCATGAACTTTCACATCCAGGGTCTTGCTTTTAGTGAGGGAAAGCAGAAAACAACACAACTTTCTCCTCTTCTGCTGGACTAAATGGACATTCCAGAATCAAAGCCTTCATGGAAGTTTTAAAAGGGCATTTTTCTTTTCAAATACAAATACAACACTATATACAGAGGGGTGTGAATTCCAGTGGATGAGCAAAGCTGCCATAAACACTGGGACAAGAACTTAGTGAGCAAAAATATCAGGTGGCCGGAGATAAGAATAAAGTCAGAGAATGCAAATGAGCAAAATCCATGCTTCAACAGTCGACCTACATCAGCATCAAGGATATCCACTGCATGCTTAATACACAGCCCAGGTCTAGCTTTGCATCTCAGTGTCAGGACCCAAAGCTGTTACACCCCTTCAGGGCAGCCCAGCAAAGCCACGGTCCTCTGCACTCACTACAACATCTACTGTGGAACAAACCATAATCTCTTCAAAAGTTTCTAACAATTATTATTTTTAAATGTAGCAGTATTTTAAATAAATCAATATCTAAAAGTTTACTTCAGTGCTTAGTTTAAAATACCAGCCTAAAATGGATAATACCACACAAGCAAAAAAAAAAATTAAGAAATCATCACTGCTAGAAATCATAATGAATAAACATTCTGTGATTTCAAGTGCTATAATAAATATCACCTCTTCAATCACCAACTTGATCCTTGCTATTGTAGCTATTGGGCAGCATATCAAAATACATAATTGAAAAATTTCTAAAGCAAGCAGTAAATGCCAAGCTTTCCGAAGCAGTTTACCGAACTGTGGTGGTGCAAAAAAGACACTAAAGAGACTCAAACAGAAAGCAAGAAAATTTCTTCTTCAGAGCAAACAAGAAAGTTTGAAAAATATGAAAAAGATGATGAACATATACCTGCCCTGACTGGAAGTAACAATGCCAAGAGGTTACTTCAGCACTCTGGACACAGACTGCCCAGGCCATGCTGGAAGGGGCTGCAGGCACTCCTGTGGAACTGGTTTCCATGTGGCTCTAACAGCTCACAGGAAACTTCTGGGCTCCAGCAGCTTGTTTCTCCCAAAGTCTGGAAAGCACTGCTCTGAAAGCCAGATGAATAGAGTGGCTCCCAGGAGGGTAGGGCAGGGTTTAAAAAGAACAATCAAAAACCAACCAAACAAAAAACCTAATACCCAGGCCAAAAACTAAAACCAAAACAACCACACATACCAAAATAAGCCAAACAAGCTCCCAACTCCACGATCTGAATGGAATTCATTTATAGAAGTCAATCTTTGAACTACTAGAAGTGTTCTGTGCAAAAATTTCCCCTCACTTGCTCTGAAAGAACTCAGCTTTTCCAAAGTAAGAGAAACTATTTGGCCTCTAATCCCTACCTGCAGTTAGAATACAAACAGCACTTATTGCACAAAGGGACTCAAGAGAAAAGGAATTAAATGAAAAGCATTCCACACAGTTTCATTTTTACAAGACACTCCTAGGTTGCTATAACGAAAAATCTGAAGAGGAATCAAGCAATTTCTGTACTGTGGCTGTCTTTCAAAAGGCATCCAAAAATAAAGCAATTTACCTGAAACACTTCAAATGTATCAAATAGGAACAGAGACTGAGATTAGTTTGGCCAGAAGAATGGGAGAAGGGAAAAGGGAAGTACAGAAACCCCCATGATCTTATGGATCAAGATGTAGATAACTGCTGTCGTGGATGTTTCCATTACTTGTAAATATTATTTATCATTTGTCTTAGTTAAAAGTTAATTCTCCCATTAGCAAAGCTGGGGAAAATTTGCTTTGGTTGGTTTCATTTATTATTTTTCTTTTCTTAATGGTTCATTACTTGATCCAGTCAAAAGGTGTACCTAGGAATGTATGTACCTCAACAAGAAAGTTATGAAGGACAATGACTAAGTCTTCAGGGGGAAAAGCTTCTAGAGAAGTATCAGGAGGCAGAGCCAAGCTTACAGACTAAGGGAAAGAGGAATTTAGGGGCATAGGAAGCAAGTGGACTTCTAGCTAGGGAAATGAGGTTTAAAGATCTTCAATCCTTTCAAAATTTGCTCTATCACATTTAGAAAGAAAGGAGAAAAGACATTTATTTACTGAAGAGCAAGCAGTCAACATTACATCTTAAAAAAAACAAACCAAAACAAAAATGAAGCAGTATTATACACAAGTCTCTTGCTCTCTAATTGTCATCCGAAACAAGTAATTATTGCATTATTGACTGGGAATTGCAAGTCTCCCACAGAAGATGATGTTACACAAGACAGCAAATGAAGAACTGGGATGGGACAACTTCCTGGAAGCAGCCTCATCTCTGCCATGCCCACAGAATATGTAGCAATGACTAGACAGACAGTAACAACACTGCAGCCACCACTTATTATCACACTGATCAATCATTATGCTGCTGCTGCCTTGCATTCCCATCACTGGCTCTGCCTGGCCAAAGAGGACATTTTGACAAAGCACAGGATGGCCAGACTGGTTTCTAACTGTGCCAATGTAACTAATGGATGGGAACAAAACTGTATTAATAGAGTACATGATTATTCTATTCTTAGATAAAACAAAGCAGTTACATTCTAAGAAGCCCCTGAACACTGAACAACATGCATGAACAATACCAGTCTGTAAGGTAAAGAGTATCAGAAGCTTCACCCCACTGATACAGTTATCTTCATGGGAAAATAAATGAGAGGTACAATGTAACTTTGTGGACAGAAAACCAGCTGAGAACAAATAGCCTATGCAGAACCTGCTCTATAACTAAGCAGTTTGCTGCAGCAACTTATTTATCTGCTAATCTTCAAAGACAGGAGCAGTCTGATGGCACTTTACAAAACAAAACTCTTAAAATGCCTTAAAAATGTGATTAACTTCCTACTGACACATTAAAAGCATTTAAGGTATTATCAATACAACTTCTCAGTGAACTTTAAGCTGCCATTGAAGAAGTCATCCCAAAAATTTACTGATACCAAGAGTGACTAAATTACCTGCTTTCATTAGCTTAACCCTTTGCTTTATGAATTCATTCAGTGTCAGATGAAAGACTGCATGAACCAGAGTTCAGTTTGGACACTAACAACACACCCATAATTATCCAACAAAATTACAACTTGATGCTCTTGGTGAAGAGTGTGTATAGGCAGCCTTCACATTTCAAAGGATCTTTCAAAAGCTTTTTAAGTCCCAGGTGTTTAATAACTGGGGTAGACAGCAGCACTAGCATGAGCTTTTCTTCAGTACAGTGAAATTATTTAGCAGAAGATACCAACCTGCCTGTCTTATTATCCTGGCTTTATGCAGTGTACAGTGTCACAACCTCTTGGCAGTCATCAGGGCAAGAGAAGGCTTGCTGAAAAATCTTTCACAGTTCCTTTTCTTAGTCTGAAGAGCTTTTTTAGCTTAGGCTATGCTTCTAGAAAACTATCAGATCAGGAAGAAAGGCAGGAAGACTGCTTCTGGCTACCCTGTAATACTCAAAAAACACTAACTAGAACAGTTGACAAGAGAAATTATTTTCTTCCATGATCAGTAAAGGCCGAAACATCAGAAGTGTCATGACCTATTATGGCAGCAGCTCCTGGACTTGCACTACCTTCTCCTGGCTGTATCTAGAGCAGCAAGGCTACAGAAGCAGCTTCCCCAACTCGTCAGGTCTTGTCTCTGCACATTCCAGAGATGGCAGTGTGATTACATCTCTGCTGCGGCTGGGGCACTCGGTCCCAACCCACCGAACACACCCTGAACAATGTGTTTTTCCAGTATCACACCCCTCCTCGTGTTTTACTGCTCTAAGTAATAGCCTTCTCTACTGCAACAACAAAGGCTGCCATCTGTGGCACCACTAGAGAGGCTGCAAAACTACTCCCAGAAAAAATGAAGTTCTGAAAGAGGGAAGAAAAGGATGCAGCCTCAGCTGGAGGCAGGGCAGTCCAAGGGCCACAGAGTATTTACATTTGTGTGACACTATACCCAGCATGCTACAGTGCTGTGGACATGTTCTTGGTGTGTTAAAGACAGACAATTAAAAAGCAATTAAAATGAGTACATTTGGATAATAATATAAGCACGTTATGTAATAATTAGTGATTGTGCTCCCATTAGCACCTCCCTCTCCTTGTGGAAGTCCAGAAAAGCACACCACTTGGACCAGCACAATTTCTATCACTCAGATACAAAAATTTTTCAGAACTCACTTCTGTATCATTTCTGAAGAGTGCAACCCACAGTCTCAGAGAATCTTGGGGTACATCTATTTAATTAAATACAATAACTGAACACTCACCATATGCTTGAGCAGCAAAAAGGTTTTGCACATTTACCAGTAGCACAAAACATTGCCTTACATGGGTATGATCACACACACCACTTGCCCAAACCAGCTCTGAAGGTACACTGCTTCTGCGCAGTAACTTTGCTACAGAGTCAAAATATTATTCATCACAATTCAGATTCTGTAACTCTGTTTTGAGACCAGATTCATCCTTGCAGCAAATGCTAATTGCACTGCTCACTCCTGAACTCAGCCTTGGAGCATGCTGAGTTTTGCTCACGCTAGCAGTAGCACAGGAAGGTAGCTTGAATGTATTTTCCTAATAGTGATGTGATTTTTTAACTGTTGAAACACAGTTGATCTGTCCATGTTGGAGTTAAAAAGCCAAATGAATTTCCTAGTAGAGAAGAACACTGGATAACAATATGGATTTGCACTGGAATTAATTTTATAGGCACTAGGAGCAGAAAATATAAATCACTTACTTTAGCCCCATCTTTTAATTTATCTCTTAACAGAAAAGATCCCTGCAAGCCACAGGAACTGTGCAATGTGCCCAAATCCCTCACATTTAGGGATCTAACACCTCCAGCACTTCTTCCTGTTACTTTCAGTAATGCTTTTAAAGGTCTTCCTTTATTGCTGGAGATTTGCTAATACTGATCTTGTTTTCCCTCTTCTTCCTTATGCTCCCAGCTGTGCAGAGAAATGGATAGATACTTAAGGTATTCCAGGCTCATGGAATCTGACTCAGTGGTTGCAGGTAGCTGGTAGTTCTAGACAGGCTTTGTTGAGAAGAGGGAAAGGCAAATAAATCAGATTCAGGAAAATAACATATAAAACTATATAAAAGTGTAAAAAAGCAGGCAAGCACAGTTAATCATATTTCCTTCTCACCTGACAACACAAACAAGCTTAAATCCAGGCTTCTTTGCTGCATAGTAAAGGAGTCAGCATCAAATACACTCACAAGAAAGTACTCCTTTGAGGATAACTATGGAACATGTTTCAGAGGTGGCTGTTACAGCAAAGCAGCCTGAAATCCCTGGCCAAAGCATCCCCAAAGTTCATCTGGCTAATCCAGAAAAATGCAAACACTGTGTCCCTGAGGAGACAAGGAGTGGTGATCTCTGCCATGCCACTGGACGTGTGTACACTGCCCAGGGGATGCACACCTGGAAGAGCTCAATAGCACAGTACCTTTTATGTTTTCCTTGAGGTGGTGGCTTCTACAGGCTCTACTTAGCACAGTGCACTGAGCAATCTGAAATGCAATATGGAACCAGAAAGGTATTGTTTATACAGAAGAACTGTAAATCAAGACTGTCATGTGTGCTGGTTTGGCTTCTTAATGAGTAGAGGAGGATATGGGATTTTCTACTCCTTGGAATACACAAGGGACTTAGTACTAAATTACCAGAATGCAAGTTTAAAGAAACAAAATCTGCTCTCCAGACTCTTAGCACATCTTTCCTCAGTTATCCAGGACCCTTTCTAGTCTACTCAGATAATACCTCTAATCAGCCACTTGATACCTTGTACCATCTTTATTTTCCTTGTTGAAACTTCTTTACTTCTCCTATATCTTTTCAAGATGGAGAAGGGAAGCAAGCTGTTAACCAGGCTGCACTCAGTGCAGCAGCAGAGTGAACTTACACAAAGCTTTTATTATTCCCAGTTCACTTCCAAAGGCAATGCAGTGAATGGAAGAAGATTCTATGAGGAGCAGTGAAAAGGTACAGAGGCAGTGTGGCCAGGCTCAGACACCCTCAGGGTGTGCAGAGCAGAGAAGGGAACTCACCACCCCTCCCCTGCACTCATGGTTAACATCAGCATCTGCCACTCACACACCTCAACACACCAGGTTAAACAATTTTTGCTCAATCCAGGAGGGCTAATCTTATGCAAATATTCAGGGTTTCCATAAGGAACTTTAGAACAATCATACAAAAAAACTGTTACTAGCCTGAAGTATTAAAAAAAACCCCCAAATTCTTGACTGAGAACAGTTTTGCAGAATCTATAAAACTTTACTGTAGAAAAGAAATGCCTATTGCCAAAGTGTCTGGCACTTTTCATTCAGAACAAAGAGCAGGCCCAAGTCATACTTGTCGTGCACTCCAGGAAAGCCATTCCCAGTTGTGGAGAAGCACGCAGGCAGTGTGGGGCTGGGAGCAGCATCAGCCCCACACTCCAGGTGTGTTTCCTCCTGGTTTGAGCAGGGAACTGCTCCCAGCAGCTGTGCTCTGAAGAAGCACCTCGGCAGTGAAGTGCAGAGCTGAACCAATTAGTGTGGGGTGCCCGGTGCTGATAAATCCTAACCTCACATCAGGGTCGCTTTTACAAGTGTAGATTAACCGTGGGGAAAACGACAACAACAATTAAACCATTCAAGGCCTGAGGTTTGAGGTGGCTTTGTTAAGTCCTTTATGTGAACCGATACACACGCACACGTGCACAGCCTGGTAACACAGGAGCATTTACTGCTTCCTGCCAGCCTTACAGGGAGCACTGCTGACTAAATCATTCTTCTCCACTGCAATTCCTTTTTACTGTGTTTACTAACAGATACATTTCAAATATAATAGTAAACCATGACTTTAAGAGATTCCTACTACAAAAAAAAAATCCACACTTTAGGTTAAATTTAACATTTGTTTTCGATGTAATTAACAAGAAGTAATTATGCTCTCATCTAAAATTAACTGCAAAATAAGCAAAACAAAAAATGTTCCTTTTTTCAAATGGGATGATGTGGAAAAGCAGTTGCTTTCTTGTTCTCTAAGACACAGATCTCAGAGTTCTTATTCTCCCCTAGTTTCCCAAATTCCTAAAAGCCATGTTTCCCAGGAGCTTTTCAGGTTGCTCCTTAACAAGCTCAATTTTCCAGCCTCGCCTGTTAGTGCTGTGCCACATCCTACAAAAGCTTCCCTGACCAAAGAGGACAAGCACAGAATGGCTGTGCATGGAAGAGGTGCCCAGCTGGGATGGGAGATTTGGTGATGTCCCTGCCTTGAACACGAGAAGGGCTCAGGGCTGGTGCCCCAGGGAGCAGAGACTGTGGGGTGCTTTACCCCATTCTGCTCCCATTTGGAAATCCCCTTCCCTCCAACGGTGTCCCCGTTTTGACTGGAGTCTCCATGAAGATTTTTGGGGTCTAGACACTCCCAAGAAACCTCAACTATTAAATTTCTGGCCAGCCTTAATCTACTGAATTGTCTGCCAGGTGGCTGCTTTCTTCTACTTTGTAGCATGAACACTAGCAATCATTAAAATAATTTTAGAAGCCTTAACAGAGCACTGATTCAAGAGTTTTCCTCAGTCTTTAACACAGAACCATTAAATCCCAAAGCAGTTTACACTTTCTTCAGCGTTCGTTTTAACTAAGATTTAACCTTTATTTTCCCTTTCCATTCTGACAGCAACCTTTCTACCCCCAAGTGTTAATGGAAGAAAATTATTACTTAGGCTCTAAGAAAGAGCTGATTATTGTTGTAAAATGTTCTGAAGATCAGCTTCACTTCACTGCTTTGAAGATGAAAGTTACTGTACTGAAAACATCTAAATGTTAGCAGACACCAAAATTAGCACTAAACAGTGTTAATTATTTAATACTGCCTACATGGAGAACAACTTTCTTCAAAGAAATAACACAGCTGAAAAACTGTTTTGTATGGAATCTCGGGTGTCAGTCTCCACTATTTACCATGGAATTCTTAAAAGAATGCAGAACAGGAACTTTATAATCCTCAGTTAAGCACTCCACTGACAATTTTATCACTTTTTCTTTGTCAGCAATTTTAAGTCGCATTCTTTTCTTACTGAAAACAAAAGGAAACTTTTAAGTGACTGAGAAAGCTTTTCCTGTTTAACTATTCAGTGTTAAATAGCCAACCAGCTGTTCTGGTGCCAAACAGGCTGCCATGGGACCTCAGAACCAAGTCCCAGCTTCCCCAGGCCTATTAGTTAAGCAATCACAATCAGGAATGAAGTAATACTCTGTATTCTAGAGAAAACAGCACACAGACCCAGCCATATACAGATTTTGAGGCTAACTTGCTTTTCCAAATTCTAACACAAACACACTGAAATCCACGAGGCAAAGAAACTGCTGTGTACGGCACAGGCACATGAGCTGTGAACAGCCAAATTCACATCTCCAAACCTGAGCAACTGGTAATACAAACAAGAAAAAAGAAAAACCCACTGATATACACTGCAGCACCTCTAAACCAGCAAGTTGTTAGAACCTCATCACAGACAGAGCTTTTTGAACCCTGTACCTCATACAGTAACATCTGCAGCTGCAAACTTCAAAACGACATGGTTTATGCAAACAACTATTTCAGAAACAGAAATTTGAGAAATGCCCTCAAGAAGGAAGACCTCACACCTATGTAATTTTATTTTAATTTCATTTTAAAGAGCAGCTGAATGGCAGGAGTGGAGGGATAATGATGCTTCTGACTGAGTTTATTGCATATGGTGTGGCTCTTGGATATTTCAGTGCTCACAGTAATGTCCTGATGTGTCACCATCCCAAATAATCACTCTAATTACTTTTCCCTTGTAAAGGGAGACAAAACAAGTTGGTCAAAATTCTCCTTTTGCTTTGGAAAACCGAGTTACTTCACATGTGGCAGCAATTATAATTAGCACATTTTTCATCAGAAATACATTCTGAAGAGGAAATTGTATTTCACTGTTCACATGTTTGTTGCATATTTACTTTCTTACTACATATTACATTCATTTTTTGTTTCATGAGCCAAATCCTCAGACAGTATTTCAATAGCTTTCTGGTCAACTATTCTTAGAATATAAAGGCAACAAAACAGACTTGAAAACACATTTTAGGACAGTTGGCTACTGCGTGTCACTCAGTGAATTACATCTTTCTTATGCTTTGTTTCCAGAAACACACTCCCAATCTCAATACCCTATTCTTCCTGGCAAATCTTCCCAACTACTTCTATTTTCACTCCACTGCTGGTGTCACTCATCTGAAGCAAACTTTGAGGACTTCCAAAATTAATTACTGCCTTCCTGCTTTGCCTCTGGCTAGAAGCCGGTATAAACACCATCACTGAACTAAGCTGTATCTCAAATTCCTTATTCTGTTATTGATGAATGATTTTTCCTTTGTCTCGGGACAACACAAAGTCCCTCAAGTTTACTCCACATGCTGTATTTTTGTCTCTTAATAATGCAGTGTTTTGTGGTGTGTGTCATCATCAGCCACTACAACCTCACTCACAGCTGGGATGGAAACCCTCACTACTCACACTTCTTCTGCTCCATTCACATGTCCTGCCACGACTCTCACCCCACAAATGCTCTCACTATTTGGAGTGTACCTTTGGAGCATACAAAAGGAGATTTTTTTGGTCAGTCCTCCCCGGTACTGGATCCTCATTGCCCCTCTTTTTCCTGGACTACTTTTCCACGACTTTAAAACTGCTAACAGTTTTCCTTGAAGGGGTGTGAGCATGGGATAATGCATGGCAGTGGATCACAGGGGAGAAGAGAAAAATAAACCCAAACACAGAGGTACACCACAAACTGTCTAGTATGTAATTCCTGGCACTTCTTATCTCCAGACCTTTTTCACCAAAAAAATTCAATTAAGAAGCCATAAGGATGTTCCTCTTTCAGAAGCAGAGAGGACTTCATTTAAGAGATCTTGCTGAAGAAACAGAATTACATACAAAAAAAAGTATCTGCAATTAATGTGCATTATTTGCAAGTTTTTCCACTGAAAAGTGACTAATTTTTTTTATTCAATAAACTAACTGAACTGAAGCAGAGAGCTCCAATTTAAATGCCACTGCAGTCAGGTCTGACCCAAACCTCAAATAAGCTCCAGATGTTACTGGTCAAAATCAGAATTAGAGCAGGATTTAAGAATTACTGAGACAGTAATAATTTAACTGCAACTGTTATCCCTTCCGGAGGGGGAAACTTTTTCTCTGAAAGAAAGGAAGAGACACACTGTGCCTTTGCAATAAAGAATAAGAAGAGATATAAAAGACTATTTTATCTTCTCCTATTTTAAAATTGACAGGGACTGAAAAGAGAATGGTTACTTTAGTGGTTATTTTGCTGGAGGTTATCAGGGGGGAGAAGCTGCTCTCTGGGACACAGCTCTCAGACCAGCAAAGGAACCAAACCAACCTTTTCAAAGAATATTGAGTTATTTTACCTACAGCAGCCAGATGGCTACAAGTGGCAGCGCTGGGTTTATCTGGGTGGTAACACAACACTGGCACACTTCAAACAGCAAAGCTACACAACAGGAAATTTATCTGTGCACATGTAACAGGAGAGTCTTTACCTGTTTAAGCTTGTTCACAAACCCCATCAGACACAACACAATTGTCTAGATTTTTACCTAGCAGATGTACCTTTTCCCCCCCATTACAACCTTTGACCATAAAAATGTTAAAATAAACATACACTGTTCATTCACATGGCCAAACTCAGGTATTTTCATGTCCCTGTGGATGTTTTATTATTGATGCATTTTCAACAAGCTTTAAGATCTAAGAAACCCCACAAGACCAAAAAGAAACACAGACAAGGGGACAGTGTGAGTACATCTCTGGCTCACTTTGACTTGGACAATCTGGGTAAACAAGGTATTTCACTAAACATCTAGATGATAATCTGTGGGATGCTAGAGATCTCTGGAATTTTATCAGAAAACTTCTGTCAAGCTGTAGGATCCCCCATCTTCTCAAGGCAGGGCCCTGGGATTGAAGCCACTTGCAGCTGAATTGCAGTAGAGAGGAAATGCAGCCCAAGGACCAGGCTGCACACACAGGGAAATACCACATCCACTCTGGCTGGGCTGCACAATGCAAGATAAAAAGGTGCTCCTTCAGTGTTCAAAACACTGCAAATGCCACTCTCTCTTCTTTGAAAATTAAAATATTTACTTCAAAGTACTAACACAGAATAAATGTCCCCAGAACAAAGATAAACACCTTTCAATTAACCTAGAGGTATCTGGTTTTAACTTCTGCTATTGCCATCATACCTAACACATGCAAGTGTTCACAGCCAAATTTGGGGTTGCAATTGGAGGGAAGAGTGTTTTCATTATTTTCTGCAAATCCTATTAGCAATCAACTCCACGAATTTCTCAAGCAAACAGAAAGGCTACAAATGTAAGGATTTCAATGCCAACAGTGCTTATTCCCTCTGCCTAAATACAATCCAGCATCCCTGAATCTGAGCCCCAATCCCTGCAAGCTTCCTTCTCAGGCACTGCTCTGAACTCACCCTGCTGAGCTGTACAGGGAACTCCCACCTGAATGCTGAGCTCCAGCTCCTGGGGAAGAGGAAGGATTAATCCACACCTACCAATAAATGCATCATTTGCACACATGCAGACAAAGTAAGACACTGGTCCCAAGCACTCCATGAGAATCCTGGCACTCCCCTGCAGCTGAGGTGACAAACTCCTGCTACACAGCAGCACTGCCTGCACTGCATGAACTGCATGTTACAACTGCTCTTCCAGGGACAATTATGATTTTTTTTTTTAGGAAAAAAGTCTGCTGGACTTGCAGAGTTTCCATGAGATTTTTGTTATCATTTTTAACAACTATGCAATCAGATTGGCTCAACAAGGTACAGCTTTCACACTTTCTGTTCTGTGAGGATTAAATCAGAAACAGCAGTATTGGTATTATTTATAGAATTTGGGATTATTTTAGTATTACTGGCACTATTATTGTAATACTTGATTTACATAAATATTTTATCTGAGATCAAAGAAATGACCCTACATTTTATTTCATACACTAATGTACTTGATCTGGCCAGATTTTGAACAGGATCAGCAATCCAAGTGCCAGCAATACAGTTTCTCAATATCCAACAATCAGAATCTATGCTTACACAGGTCCAAAACCTTCATGATGCTTTATCTTATGAAACAGAAAGAAAAGCAGGAGTTCTAGGGCATTAAGGGTTTTGAGTTTTGTTCAGAAATACAGAGGATGAGCAGGTACATGATGTGCACACTACAGCTGCTCCTGCCACTGCTGGCTCCTGCTATCTCACTGGTGCTCCATAAACTCTTTAAAATGGTAACATGCACTTCAATATAGCTCCAACAACTTAACTCCAATCCTTGTATTTATCATTGCTTGAAAGAACACATCTCAAAGAGCTGGTAGAAGTCTGTGGAAAGGAGAAAGTATTTCTCACCCCTACAAGTGGCATGTCTACAGCAATTTGTATTTTCTCCCAAACCTTACAACACAGAAAGTGATTAAGCAATCCGGGGAGGCCATAAATCAAATTATTCAGGTATATTCAGGTGCTGGACTACCATTAAAACAGGATCTTAAAATAGGTTTTGCTACTGCTGAAGATTACAGAGACAGTTGAAATTTCCCTGCAGATCAAGGAGGCAGCTGCATACATTTAACCACTACAGGACTTACAGATCTTGGTGAGTGAATCAACATGGGAAAGAAAAACAGTGTGGTGAGGAAAGCATTCCAGCTCCCAGAAAATTCAAGGCCACTCAACACAGCCAAGTATACAGCTATCTTCAGCTATCTTATGAATATAAGCTGAACTTCTGAAGTGAACATATAGCACTAAGAATTCCATGTGAGCTGAGTGCTGGCAGCACTCCCTGCCTGGCAGGCAGCTAACACACCATCTTCTTTCTCTGTGGCAGCAGGAAAGAGGAGCAGGTACCCCTGCAGCCTCTCCTCTATCCAGGCCCAAGGAGCACCTGGACAAGGCTGCAGCCAAGAACAAGGCCCCTCTTCCCAGCTGCCCCCTTCTCCAGGTGTCCTCCTGAGCTGGAGCAGGAGGTGGGCACAGCTTTTCTTCTGGAAGCAGTTACACATTTTCAAAGCTTCTCCTGCCAAGGCAGCCCTTCCTGTCCCTTTGGTGCACCCTGCCCTGGGAAGCACAGAGCAGTGTTCTGTCATCCCAAGGGGTCCCCAGCTGGGACATGGCTCCCCAGGAAGGGAGTGCTGTCAGGAACCAGACTGCTCTGGGCTGCAGTGCATCCCCTCTGCAGAAACAAGGTATCAAATGAATAACCACCCCCCAAATCTCTGAGCAAGATGTAGAAATCAACCCACTACCAGCAGTGGGCTTCCAATACCAAGAGTTTAACTAGCTTCTCACAGAAGGTAGCAGTCCATATTTAGGGTAGAAATCAACCATAATTGCTCAACAACTCCACTTACTTAAAAAAAATTGTTACTCCAGAAAACACAGGTATCTATTTACAAAACTGTATGCTGCCAAAATTTTAAGTACTTCTATTGTACACCCATCCTTTGATTTAATAAACTATGCATCTGAGGTGGTTAATGTGCATTTCAAGGTATATTAAAAACGAGAGATCAAAAATTAGCATTAGCCCAGGTAATCTCTGCCAACATTTTGCTCCAGCTATGCTAACTAGACCCTGTCTAGCATTAAGCTCATCAGTTCTAAGCCACTTTTACCCTCTTAGGTCTAACCTGTGAATGTGATGCTAATAGCAATAGGCACACTTTAAGCTGAATTCAAAATGACAGAAATTTCACGCATCTTCTTCTGCAAACTTTCCAGATCAGGAAGCAGGTTAACTCTGAAACTCTCTGCTTCTAACACACCTGCTAAAAACCTTTATTATCCAACCATCTTCCAGAAATCAGTGTCTCCTGTTTAAATTAGTACCATTACACTGGCCAGAAACCTTGGCTGATCAAACAGCTGCAGTAAACACCAAATACAGGTCTGAATGCAAGCTGAAAATTTTCATCCCACACAAAAGGACAACTTGGACAGGAGACTAAAACCATCACAAATACATTTAGATCATTATTTAATTTAAGTTATTATTTAAATTTATAATATTAATTGGGTAACTGTTTGACTTTTTAATGTGTACTTGAATCAGAAAATAGTAACCCACTTTATACAGGTGAAAAAACTGAAGACCCTTCAGATGTATCTCCAAGCTGGAAAATGCAAGAAACTATACAAAGGCACAAGGAATACCCTTGTGGGAAGAAAAGAAAAAAATAAGTAAAAGAAATGAAGACATGCAGAAGCAGACCTGTAAGAGGAACAACTCCATCCCCAGAAGTGGTTTGCATCTGAACAACATTCAATTTTTATAATGGTAAAACCATGTGTCTGCACCAAGAGCTCTGTAAACTTGGATTTTATACCTTTGGAACTTTGCTACAGCCCTGCAATACATTTTTGGGGGGAGACAGGCCCAGGTGTCCAATAAAGGGTCTTGGGTATGTTTTAAAAACAAATTCTAGAAGCCATTAATGGCTTAAGATTTTTCTCATCCTCCTCCCTCCTCAGTACAGTTGACCCACTTGTCTGTGGGGCCAAACAATAAAGCAGACCAGTGAACTGAGCTAGGTTAAAAATAAACACAAAATAAGGAAGTTATTTTAAATTCAGATCTCTTCATTCATCTCCTTATGAGCAAGGAGACAAAAGGGAAGCACAGAGTCAAAACCCTGCTCTAGAAGACAACCTCTTCTCTGCAGCAACACTGAAGTGAATTAGACACAACTCTTCCCCTGGCTCTCAGCAGCAGGTAAAAGTCATCTGAGATCATGAAGTCTGGTGCCCAGACCAAAATCAAGGACCTTCTGTGCAGCTTTTGGGTGCTCAATTTTGGGTTAAGCTCCTCTTTCTTGCAGGCATTATCCTCAGCTGGACTGCTGCACAGCCACCTGACACTGCAGCAGCCAAGAGACTCCTGGGATGGGGGAGATGTTCGATGCCTCTGGCTCCACAGAGGTCGAGCACACACACCTGCTAAGTGGGCTTCTGCTGGACTAATTTAAATAAAAGCCAGGTGACAATAATAATAATAATAATAATAATAATAATAATAATAATAATAATAATAATAATAATCTCAAACAAAATGGGCCTTCAAGATGCAGTTCTGTGCTGAATTCAGTGCTACTGGTACAACTTCAGCAGCAAAATCACATGTTTACACATTTGGATAAGTAAGGCTCCCATGGCTCATGTTCAGATCTTGAGTAACCTTCACTTCAAGCAATCACACACTACTCTTGGAATTGACCTCAGTTTTGTTCTTCAAATGTGGCATAAAGTATCTAAATTTTTATTCATCTTAATTATTAGTTGAAATACAGATTTACACAAACACTGCTGGGGTATGTATGAACTGAAAGACAACAAACAGATAAACATACTGAGGGAACCACTTGAGGCATGGGCTCTCACTGCACTCAGTTCATTGTAACTGCAGGATGCTCAAAGGTCTTTTAGAATTAGTTGGAATGTTTTCTTAATCCAGCAAGAGAGGTCACTGACCAATAAAGCTGAATGGTTTTATCCCGAGTTGAAAAGCCTGAAGAGAGATGCTGAGGTTACACACACCCTTCTGCAGTGGCAATGCCACAGTCCCACCTCCAACCTGCCCCAGAGCCAGCTCAGCTCCTGCTCAGCTGCAGGGACTGGAGAGCTCCTGGCTCTGAGTCCTGATCTCAGCACAGGGGACACAGCAGCCATGGCTCATCAACAACGAGATCCATTCTTGTGAAACTTTCTAATTACTTTCCCATTAATCTGTGCTATTATCAAAATCAAGAGGGTTTCCCCAGCAGAGCTCTGCTGATAAGCAAAGGAGCTGCACAGCTTTCCCTCCTTCAGAGGAAGCCACAAGAATCCTTTCCAGTCAGGATCACATCCTTCCCACACCACCCTCTCTCCTGCTTTGGGTAATACACTCCAGGGCACAGTATTAGGTCAAAGCATAAGCCTGATGAACAAAGTAAGTTGAAAAAACAAGACAAACCTGCTGAGGATAAGGAAATACTTTAAAATCAATATGGAACTGAAGCAGTATATTTGAAGGAAAAAAACAATTATTATAAAATTCTGTGGTTAAGCTTTCAGAACTAACTACTTTTAAAGAAATTATAAGTCAGTTTTTAGTTCTGGCAGATTTGGGGTTGATTTTACTGTTGCTCATTTTTAAATCCTCAGCCATAAGGACACTTTTAGGAAGAAGAAGGAAAAAAAAAAGAAAAAAACCGAACACTTAAGCTTATGGCTACCTTTGTGGCATGACAGAAATACTACAAAGTGTTAAATTAGTTTTCAAGGGAACTGGTTTTTTGATGCAGAGTGCAAGAAGTATTTGAAGCAGTCTGAAATAGAGGAGGTGAAAGCCACACAGGAAGAATGAGAAGGAGAGGAAAGCAGATGAAAACTGAAACACCACCACTCTAATTGCTATTAGCAGGGAGGGTTTTGCATGTGCCTTGTGACCCACTATTTCATTCCTACCATATACAGACACATTCGAGTTATCTCTGTGTTCAACTTCTAAGAGTTTCTCCTGTTCTCTAGAATTAGGTTCACCCCTTGATATTATTAAGCAACTAACACTAAACCAGGTGAAAAATTCTTTAGAAGAGGTCAGTTCCTTGCTATTCCCAATGGAGAAGGAAATATAACTAATCCTTAGCTTGATTTAATGAACAATAAAAGGTTCACACAGACTCTGCTTATGCAAATTTCCTTTTACAACAAGTACACCTGACACTGTCTTAGGACCTGAAGCCTGTATCCCCACACAGCAGCATGTGAGTGTCCAGTCAGCTCCATCTGAAGCTGAATTAAGAAGCAAATTAATCATTTATCTAACTGGAAAAATTAAGATATGCTCTGAAGGAAAACTTGTGCCTAAAAAATTGTTACCTGATTGCAGTTACCAGAAATATCTGGTGATAAGTAACTGAGACACATTTCACACTACTGAGCAGCAAAGAGGCAGCTGCACCAAGGGAACTGCCTGGATTTGTGAGCAGGGAGAATCCAAGTTCTGCCCCAACTCCAAATGAAGTCATCTCTGGTCTTGAAAAAACCAATGAAGCAGAAATCACCATGGCCCTGTACCAGGATTCAGAATTCCACCTTGACTAAGACAATATGCATTTTTAGATGGGAGGGGAAGGAAAGAAATAATAAAAAATAAATGTTCACTCCCCAAACATTTCTTAATCTCTTCATTCTTTTCCAGCAGAGACTGTCAAGACTAAAAAATGCAACAGGTTACAGTCCAAACCAGCATACTGCTGAGGAGCACAGTCATACAGGGGCTGAGGCAGTCTGGTAGGACTGAATTTATAATGCTCCCTTATCCCAGCTGATGGGCAAAACAGCAATGAAAAGAAACAAAGATGCCAGGCACAGGGGGGCCACCTTTAGACCCCAATCCCTGCACACTGGAACACAACATTGCTGGTAAACCAGCCTCTGTCACTGCCACAGCCATGTCCAGCACAGTGGGAGAACAGCAGAACATGGGCAAGTTCAAAGCACCTCCCCAGAAGTCCTCCTCCTCCTCCTCTTCCTCTTCCTCTGCTGAGGGATGAGGGCTCAGCTGCACACAGCAGCAACAAGAGGGGGTGGCACAGCTGCCCCAGTGCCTGGACAGGGTGGCTTCCTCCCACAACAATGGGTTGGCTGTATATTGAGAAGTCTGTTTCTCCCTTCTTAAATGTTATATATTAAAATAAATAACATAATTTATTACCTTATCTACTAAAGAGAGATGTAACATCTGTACATTTCTGATTCACTGTCTAGGTATTTTATGAAACCAATTTACACCACTAATGTCTGATCTATTTATCAGAAAGAAAATTAACCTCCTAAGCTGTATTTGGAGTTTAAAACCCTCACCAAGTTTTAATGTACTCTCACATTTAATCAAAATCTCCAAAGTTCTGCTGAACAATATCAGGAATATCAGAAAACTCACTGAAATGCACAGGGAGGAAAATCTCTGTTGTGGGAATACACAACCATTCCTTGTTTTAAACGGGGCAGAAATTAACCCAATTGTTGCATTAGAGTAACATCACAATTAGAACCCTAAACCAGAACTGTCCTTAGACCTTTACCAAAACACACATGCACAGCTGGAGATGCCATATGCTTAAAAACATCCTTACATTGAACCTGTGAAATCATCAGATGATCAAGATTAGAGCTCAGTGAACACCAATGATACTCCTACACACCCTTTGCTATTTACACTAGGAAAAGGGAAATTATGAAAAGTGACCTTAATAATTTTCACAGATTTCTGCATTTAAATCATGTTCTACTGGAATGCATTAAATCACTTAACACACAACATATAGAGCTCCAGGTTCTGTTTCCCAGCAATTTTATGTTTCATATCAAAGAGATGCGACTATATTAAAAAAAACACATCACCTCTCCTCAGCTTCAAAATACTGCAGTACTGCTAAAAAAAAATTCTATTTTGAACTTTCTCCTCATACAACATCCCAGCTCACTATCCACATCATCTTCCTCTGGCTTGCAATATGCTTTGGAGTGCCAGCTGAGGGGCTGGTTCTGCTGCAGAGGACCTGGAAGGACTGTCTAGACCCACACAGCAGCACATATGCAAGAACAGGCTGAGGGAACAGTGGTTTTCCTTCCCCAAGTTCAGTAGGATGCTCCTGGCACACCTTCTCTGAGTGGCATCGCTCTGGAGCTCACTGTACAGCTGCAGTCAGGGAGAACTCAGGTTTGCAGACAGTGAACATCCTGTTCTCCTAAGACATTTGATGCTACAGAGCATGATGGTTTTGTTTAAATCCTCACTATTATATGGGTCAGGAATGACTTGTTTTGGTCATGTTTCAAACAGCTGCCAAACAGCAGCTAAAAACACTAATTGAGCTATGCTGTATTGATTGCAGCATGGAATTTAAATTTTCTCAAAATTTATCACTTAATCTCCATATTTTTAATAGATTTTGCCTAACAAATATGCCCATGCTGTTACACTGGGCAATCAAATGGTGATATTCTAGATTATATCAAGTCCAATATAAAACAGTTTTCAAATGTATTTTTTAGTTCTGAAGAAAATACCCAAGACTCTTAGACACTACAGTAACAGTGTCTTCCCCAAACTGGAAATAGTTAGCACAGTATTTTCAGAATCCATCTACTAATTTCCAGAAGCCTAATTATTTCTAGTGGAGAAAATCTCAGCCTTCTAGAGAATCCAGGCAAATCAAAGTCAGAATAGGACACTATTTCCAAGCTGACCATTCTTCATTTTGCCAGAAAGTCACATAAACCCTATTCAATGTTTCTAAACTTATAGAAGTAGTTTTACTACAATCAGCAAGGCAAGATGAAAAATAAATGGATTAGCAGAAATGTTAAAATGCACAGATTGTGCTACAGCCATTGCCACTGATTAGGTGCACTTTCACTCTTTTTGCTACTATATGAAATTAAAATGCTATAACCACTGCAACAAAATACATTAGAATGACCAATGGAAATGTTTCAGAAAACAACACTATATATTTAATAACTTGATAAATAAGATAGCCCATCTCCAGCCCCCCTTCTATTTGTCAGAACACTTTTTAATAACTGTTAATCTTGTTGCTGGTAATGTCAAATCAGTATGTAGCAGATTTTGAATATATTAATACACATATGTATTTCAGGGGGAAAAGCATACTTGCTATGGATTACTAATAACTTGTATTGGAAGCCACCCAGTATTTTACTCCCTCACAATCAACAGCCCTGAGCCCTACAGCCCCAAGATACAAAGTCAAACTAAAGCAACTGATCTGAGCCACCTCAAAGCACAAACTAAAGCAAACAATGCCCTATTTTAAATTTATTATCATTCAAGAAGAATGGGATGCTTCACAAGCTTTAAACCAGTTCATTTTCACCCTTACCCCAAATATCAGATGATGTCATGCAAGATGTACTGGCTAAACTGGTTTAACTGCTACAAGCTGGATGCACTGTTTAGATTTTCTTGTGATAAATTACTTTGCAGCAATGAAACTGATTCAGTTAGTTTTAAACAACTATCTTCACCTGCTTTTTTAAAGTAGCTTGGGCTGGTATTGCTCCTCCTCACACAACTTGACAGCTTGCTACTTTACTTTGTTTAACTCCCTAGGAACAACAGGGAGCAGTTTTCACCACTTCTGAATTCAGTCCACAGCATGAACAACTGGAGTGCTGTAAGGAAGTCTGAGATACACAGCTCATCCTGAGGAGTGTGGGATCTGCACTTCCCTCTGAAGCTTGCACACATTTTCCACTATTCCACTATTTCCACTTCTTCCCAGAGAATTTACTAAATCTGACAACTTACAGAGAATCCACAGTGGAGATTTATGGAGGATGCACAGAAGGAACTCCAGACGTAGCCTGCACTCTGCAGAAGCCACCAAGGCTGTTCTCCTGGTCGGCATGAAGTGGCTACTTGAGAATGATCAATGCACATCTTCTCCTAAGGCCAAGCAAGCTGTTTCCAGAGCTACCAAACATGATCATTATTGCAAGTAAGAGGCCAGGCCTGGTTCTCTGCTCTAGGTATAACCCCAGAATTAACCTAATTTTGCTCGTTGTCCACTGCATCAGCATTTTTATACTTCCTTGCTTGACCATCATCTCTTTCATGGAAAATGCTGGAGAGGGGAAGGGGCAGGAAGAACACATAAACAAGCAGATACCTACAGCTGTATAATGAAATTAGTCTGCATTTTCTCCTCTCAAACACACAGCCTCATTTTATCACCACCTGGCTAAAGGCAACATAGAAGACAGCAAAGGAACACAGGGAAAGAGAGGGATACAGGTCTTCAGGAGGAAGGCATAGAAGCAAGCAGAAAAGTGAACACTGGATTATGTATGCAAATGACATTAAATTGCCAGGAATTGAGAATACTAACGAGGACAAAATATGAGAGGGAAGCAAGCATTCAGAAGTCAGGCAAAAATAAGTTAAGTATTTGAGACCAGTATTCCACAGTGGGACTGAAATCTAGCAAATTCTGTCAGTAATGAGCAAAACAGGAATGAACAAGGAGCACAAACTTTCAGCTGCATGGAAACAGCAAAATAGTGTGATTTTAAACTTTTCACATACTCACAGACATGTTGGGTTTTTCCCGGCTTTTTTTTTTTGTACAAATGCTGCATTATTTCATCTGCAATTCAAGTCTCAATTTTAAATTGCCCAAACTAAGGGAAAACTCAAAAGATGGCATTGCCTGAGAGGCTGCAGAGCTGACACAAGGACAGAACACAACAATGCAACCTGAACAACCAGTCACTGCATGTTCCCTGCCTGTGACACTGTGTAGCTAAGCCTGCACTGGCTACTTTAGGAAAGAAACTTCCCTAATGAGAAACACACCTACCTATGGAACTATGGGCAGAGGCTGAACCTACAAAAAACCAGATTCAAATTATAAACAAGGCAAACTTACAGTTATTAAGCTGCAAATGAGACTTTTCATGAAAGAACTCTATGCAACATGTAACTGTAGATTTGTATTAAGCAGAGTTCTTTGAAGCTCAGGCATTTGTGAAAAGATGTTACAGAGGAAGCATATATAAAGTATCAGACTTGGATTCAATTACACTTTATAGAGCAACTCACTAGCAACGCTACAGACCTAATTCCTTGCACGATAAAGCAAACTACACACCCTACTTACAGTACAGAAAAAACTATTATTTCTTTCTTCCACTAAATTTATTTAGCATACAAATAAACTTCAAAATTTCCACAGGATAATTTACTAATCACCACCCCAAACTGTTAATTTATCTAATACCCAGGCACCAACGGCTCATCTGCACACTCCCACTCTGTTTCGGCCCAAAGGCAGCCAAGGCAGCCAGAATCACATGCTCTTGTGCAGCAGAAAATAAATGAGTGGTGCACACAGAATGCAGGAGCAGTGACAGAATTTGGCCAGGTAACTGTCACCACCTGTGCCACCTCAAGCTGCCCGTCTTGTTCCTTCCTGCCCCAATGCCCCCGCCACATTCACACAGCACTAAATGGGACTGCAAGGTGAACCCAATTAACAACCTGAACTACATCTTAACCCCCCACTTTCTGTTTGTAATAGTCCCAGGGAGGTGCAGTAGCCCAGCAGCTGCTGTGTCACCTGAGGGGACAGTCAGAAGCAGCAAACACTGTGCTGTCCAAGTGTCCCCTCAGCTGTGGCAGTAGCTGCCTTCAGCTAGAGGGACACAACCCCTACTAAGCTCTGAAATTTAAAGTTTCCCTGTCCACATATCACCAGTGCCAAGCCCCAGTAAGGCTAAAGCTGATTACTGACACCCACGTTAACAGGACTAAATGCACAGGGGGGTGACAGGTGACACACAGCACTGCAGGCAGCTGAGGCTGCATCCATGCCCTGGTGCTGCTGAGCCTGTACCTGGCCCTTACCGTGGCTGGCACTGCTGCTTTCCTCCCTCATGCAGAGATTAAGGTTCCTTTCTAAAGCAAATGTCTTCATCCCTTGTGAAGCCCAAAAGCCCTGTCCAGTAGTACTTTCACTTACACAGAGTGTCCATAAGGTCATCAAGGAAAAGCAAATTAGTCATAAGGGAAAGGAGAGAGGAAAAAAATAGGGACATGAGAGCAAACACTCAAAATACCATATCTGATTCAACCCTGAAGAGTTTAATTCCACACTTCGATTACTACATCTAAAATTGTTATTTCACTCTTTAAAAATTGTTCATCTAGTGTAGCTGTACACAGACTGAGCAAACCTTCAAGTAATTTCAAATCAAGATGTGCAATTTTCCACTGTGCATTCTTCACATGCCTCCTAAATCTAATGTGATCACTCACTGAAGAATGGCATCCAATACTGCTCTGTGCATGTTAAAATTAAGCTAACTACATGTTATTAAGCATTTTCCTCACTGCTTGAAAACATCTCTAAAGAAAACACTAACACCCATATATTAAGATGACAAACATTGTTTTACACATTAAATTAATGTATACCCATGATGTCAACTTTTATTAAAAGTTAGCAATAAGCTGATCTGTGCATTCCAGTAAAATTAACATGTTTCTCTAAGAAAAATCAAGTATGGGAAAAAACCTCCACAGGCTAAACTTTTCTGGCTTTGTTTTTATATAAATGGACAATTCTGTAAAGTCTCAAAAATTACCAAGTTTGTCATATCAGTTGGAATCAGCTGTGTGTGTTCTAATAGATTACAAATAGATTTCTGAGACAATGATGTATTCTTAGTGTCACTGTGTTGACATGTGCAGAGACTCTTTCCTCCAATGGAAGTGGTCCTCAGCATGATTTTCACAACCATCAGTGATTTCTGCATGTATTTTGGACTCCTGTATTCCCAGTGGCAGAGGGGGCGCAATCCAGAGAAGTTCAGAACATCCTTAAACTGCATAAAAATGTCCAGCATGTCACAGTGAGTCCAGAATGGCAGAGCATCCAGCCCACAAAATTCAAAATAAACACAGTAAATACAGTCAATATTCTAAAGGACTTAAAAAGGACACTGAGAAAATAGAGATTACTAATGACTGTCAAACAATCTGCTGGAAGCTGTAACCCACAAGACACCAATACTTGTATGTATACAAATAAGAGGTATATTTCCAATCAACTCCTTTTACTTATTCGTCTCATTGTATAGAAACATCACTCTGGAGATTTTACTAAAACAGAACCTAAGAGTAACTTAGATAGTAAATAACTTCTAGCCATTATTGTATGAAATAGACATCTATGTTTTAAAAAGTCAGGCTTTATGTAATGACCTTCTAAAATTGAAATGTAATCTCACAGTCACTGTGACAAACTTCCACTGAAGCACCTTCACTCCTCCCAATTTCAGTGGTTATTATTTACCAGAAAGGTCCATGTGCCAAGTCGATTGTCCCGTTTTCAAGCAAAATATCCTGTGCTAGTGGGTATTTATGTCAGGCTGAATGAGAATTGTCATCTTCACAGCCAGGCTTTCTAAACGATATTTAGGTACTTGGTGATTTTGACCTCCAAGTCAATCGGTACGAGTAGCTAGCTCACTGTGGCCGTCCTTCCTTTGGGAACGAAACCCCGCCGTACGTTTGCCCAAAATAATTTTACAGCGTTGAATTCAGATGGAAGGTGTTGTTCAGAGGAGGGGAGGGCGTGCAAAAACAACACCACAACGCAAAAAAGAGAAAGAAAAAAATAAAAAAAAGGCCCCGCTAAAGGCACCACTGGAGACTACACCGGACGGGGGTAGGGAACATGCAAACGTAGTGCCTCCTTTATGGAACCAGCGCAACTGCATGACGGTGCAGGATGCGGGCCGCGGGCTGTGCAGGCGCTACACATGGCCAGCGCTGCCCGCCGACCCGCGCAGGCCCGGCCGGCAGCGGGTTCTGTAAATAACCCTCGGAGGAGGGTTAATTAAAAATGGCGAGCAGCGTAGCTGCCTGCATACAATGAGCGGCCGGGCAGGGCAGGGCTGCAGCCCCCAGCCCGCCCCGCCGGGGAGCCCCGCGACAGCCGCGTCCCCTTCGCCCGCCCCAGGCAAAACCCTGCCCCGGAATCACGGCAACTACTTTGCCCGGACCCCCCGTGCCCCCCCCCGGCTCGCCCCACGCCCGGCGGGAGGCTCCGAGGGTCCGGGGGCGCGGGGCTCCTTTTGTAGCGGCGCTTCCCCCGCGCCCTCCCCCTCCCGCGGTGCGAATTCCTGCGGAGCCCCCCGAGCCGTCTCCCCCCGGCCCCGCACCGCAACTTTCCCCGGCGTCCCCCCGCAGCCCCGCCGAGCAGCGCTCCCCGCGCCCCGGAGCCAGCAGGAGCGGCCCGGGCAGAGCGTGTTTACCGCGGAGAGCGGCCCAGGATCCCCGAGGGGACGCGGCGGTGGGGGAGCCCCGGGAGCGGGGCAGAGGAGCGAGGGGGAAACTCTCCGCGGAGTTGAGGGCGCGGGCCCTGGCCGGCTTTACCTTCCATCTCCATGTCCTCGGGCTCGCTCAGCTGCTGCTCCCCGGGCTTCTGGTGCTGCTGCTGCTGCTGATGGTGGTTCATGTCGGGCTGGGGCTGGGGCTCGGCGGCGGCGGGCTGGGCCTTTCCCGCGGGGGGCTGCGGGCCTGTGTCGGGAGGGGAAGGGGCGGAGGAGCGGCGGGGCCTCGGCAGCGGCCGGGACTGAGCGCCCGGCTCGAGGGGCTGCGGCGGGGCTCCGGCGAGTAGGGAGCGGGGCGCCGGCGGAGGCAGCGAGACGCGCACGTATTTACTCGCTATTCGCCCAATCTCGGCGGCGGCACCCGGTCGGGGAAAAGGGGCTGGGAGGAGGGTCCGGCCGGGGGCGGCGGCTTCCCCGGGGGCCGGAGGGGAGGGGACCGGGAGGGGGGGACGGGAGACCCGGAGTCAGGGCCCGGCGGCGCCCGGCGCTTCCCCTTCCCCCGGCGAGGTGTCCGCGGCGCTGCGAAGTCGGGGAGGCGCCGCGGGGCCCCTGCCGTGCCCTCCCGCCCCCCCCGGCGCCCCGGCACCGCCGCTGGCCGACGCCCGGCTCGCCGCTCCCGGCCCGCGGGCCGCCCCCGTCGCCCGAGCCCCGGCGCGCTGCTGCCGCTCCGCCGCCGCCAGCGCTCTGTGCCTCAAAATGGCGGCTGCGGTAACGCCGTGAAATGTCACATCCGCATGAGGGGGAACAGCCCGCAGCCGGGGAGGGAGGGAGCGAGCGAGAGAGGGAGGGGAAAGCGCCGCGGCCGCCGCCGCCGCCCCAGGAGGCCGGAGGGGCGGGGACAGGGGCCGGGCGCCGCTGCCGCCGCGGCCTCCCCGCAGGGCCGCCGCCGCCACCTGCGCGGGGAGCGCTGCGGCCGCCGCTCTGCGCTGCCCGCCGGGCCCTTCGCGGCCGCTGCGCCGGGCTGAGACCCTGCTGCTCGCCCCGGCTCTGGCTGGCGGGTGTCGCGCCCCGTGCTCGCCGTGCGGGCCCGGGCGGGGAGCGGAGGGAGCCCCGCACGGCCGCGCACCGACACCGGCCGGCTCGCGCGGGACCGCGGGGCCCGTGGGCTCGGTTGCCTCTTGCGCCCGGGCCCGCGGGTGTGTGGCTGTGCGGGGCTCATGGCGAACCTGCCCCGCCCGGGGCTGCAGCCGGAGCCGGGCTGGCCGGGCCGGGGGCTCTGGACCGGGGGCTCTGGACCGGGGTGGGCCCGTCCCGTCCCCGGCGGGCACTCACTGCTTGTGCGGCATGGGCCGGCGGGTAAAGGACGGGTTTGTGGCATGTGTGGGAAGGGAAGAATCTGCTGTAAACAAGACTGTTCCTCGCCTGTATGCCGCTGTTTTATCATGGGCCTTGTCCGGAGGATGTAGTGGCTCCCAGGGAAGAGACCTGTCTGTTTTCCCAGGATGGATGGAGAAAGCAGGGGTGCGGGTGGATCAATAATATCTGCTCCGTTCAGGCTGCGGTTAGAGCAATGAAGGAAGCAACTTCATTTCAGGATGAAAGTGTAGTTGGAAGGTCGTGCAGAGTTCCATTAAACAGTCCAGTGTTTACTTCAGGCTCCTGGGAAACAGGCAACAGGACAGGCTCCAAAGGGAAGGACTCAGAACATGCACAACTGGGACTCCTGAAGGGACTGAAAATGTTCCTAAGCAGACAGTGCTGGTCTGCCTGCAAGTAGATAAATGAATTTTTTAAAATTACTTTTTTTTTTTTTTTTTTTTTTTTTTTTTTTTTTTTTTTTTTAGTTTATAGAATGAGCGAAGCAAAACCGTTCTGAGGGGAACATTCAACATTGGCTTCTCAGCAGCACAGGAGTCTAGAGGGGTGGGCAGGGGAGGAAATTAATTTCCAACTGTGGTGTGTGAAACCCTGCCTTAAGAAGTAAATTCTAGGTCTAGAAAATGGAAAAATAAGGAAAGACAAGGATAGTAGTGGGAGGATCAGGTTTTACAAGCACTTCATTTGATAGTTTGCTTCTCAAAAAGTATATTCTGACTTTCCCTGTTCCTCTGAATTTTCAAAAGCTTTTTAAAGGAAAGTGAATTCCAGATCTGGAAGTTATTTGTTGGTATTGATCCAGTCAAAAAACATGACAAATCTGCCAAATCTGGGTTTACAGTGTCTCAGCAAAAGAGGGAGATTAGGACAGATGTTCAGACAGAGATTGATGCACGTATCTTTAGTCTCATGTCCTAAACTTTGAATTCCCCACTGCCAGGCTTTCCCTATAATTACCTCTCAGAAGAATTACTCTTTCCTAATGACTTCCATTCCAACCTCCTAAATCATACACAGGTTTAAACTCATCCCTCCATCCTCCCTTCCAAGTGATCCCCAATACAGGATGAACCAGTATGTCACAACAGGAAGGTGGCTACAGGTTATTATCTGATTTTTCAGCCACGGACACTGGGCTTGTGGGCAAGAATGAGTCCCTAAAATTAACTGTAGGCTGATGTTAACATGAACCTTAAAAACATTATTTTGTATGCAAAAACTTCTCTGAGCTTCTGTTCATTCTAAGGTAGATATTTTTCCAAAATTGTTGAAATAATGTTCCAAAAATCCTCCTGTTTTAGGGGAGTAAAAATTGTGCAAAATTCATCTGTACAAATCCTTTACTGTGGAAAAGTGTAAAATGTAGTATTGAAGAGAGAGGCAGGAATTTTCCTGTCATTAACTGTGTGTGAGAGCAATGCATCATCAGTTTGCGAAGGCAAAATATCAAAATCCAGCACTTGACTCTGTATTCCTAATTTAAGTCAACTTTATCTTTTGAGAGTCCAGCTACAATAAGGTCTAAAGTACCTTAAGATGTTTTGAAAAGATATATGAAAATGTGTCATTTATATTGTGCAAAAATAGCAAAATTATATTAAGAATTGATTCAAATATTTATATTTAAGAGGGAATAAATTTTGAGCATATAGTAATGTTAAATGCATTTATGAAATAATTAAAAAGTCATTTTATACCTCATCAGCCAGTGATTGTAGCAGTGTGATTTGATTGTTTCTAAGCAGGAAATAGAAATCTTATTAACTGTTGAGCCTAAGGTGAAGTCCAGATCTCAACATATGCTAACACTTTATCCTAAATACATGAATAATATGTCTGCTGAATGTTCCTGGCCCTTTAGCACTCCCTCCTGAAATTTTCTGCTCTCCAGCACAGGACACAAAGGCTCTGTCCTTTGAAGGAAAGGATGGTCACCTTCGTACAACCACCTGACTATGTCACTGCTGCCAGCACTTCACACTGCCTCCATTCCAGCACTGATTCCAAATCACTCATCCAGCTGATCCAGAAATTCCTCCTGTTTTCTTACAAATCTGTTTCTGCACTGCACACCACATCCTCCAGTGACTCCTGTCCACTCTAGTTCTGATGGCAAATTCCTTGTGCAGGAAAGTTGGGCAAATCTCTGACATTGGTTAGTGATACTTAAAAAAACTAAATACTACTAGCAGGAATATTGTGATTAGAGTCTAGGTATCCATTCCTTTCATTCTTGTCCTTGATTTCGCACTCCTTCCTTTCATTTCTTACTCCCATAACAGAATCTTCTCTAAAGTTTGGCCTCTATCCTGTCTCCCAGTGCTGTCCCTCTTGGCCAGGTGCCCTGCAGAGCACTGGGCCATCTGGTGAAGCTGCACCTGAGCATGGGATTTCATTTCCCCCATCCAGGCATGGGGCAGCAGGCAAAGGGGATTTCATCTCCTCCATCCAGGCATGGGGCAGCAGGCAAAGGGAATTTCATTTCCCCTGTCCAGGCCATGGGGCAGCAGGCAAAGGGAATTTCATCTCCTCCATCCAGGCATGGGGCAGCAGGCAAAGGGGATTTCATCTCCCAGGTCCAGGCCAGGGGCAGCAGGCAAAGGGGATTTCATCTCCCCCATCCAGGCATGGGGCAGCAGGCAAAGGGGATTTCATCTCCCCCATCCAGGTGTGGGGCAGCAGGCAAAGGGGATTTTATTTCCCCCATCCAGGCATGGGGCAGCAGGCAAAGGGGATTTCATTTCCCCCATCCAGGCATGGGGCAGCAGGCAAAGGGGATTTCATCTCCCCCATCCAGGCATGGGGCAGCAGGCAAAGGGGATTTCATCTCCCCCATCCAGGTGTGGGGCAGCAGGCAAAGGGGGTTTCATCTCTCCCATCCAGGCATGGGGCATCAGGCAAAGGGAATTTCATCTCCCCCATCCAGGCATGGGGCAGCAGGCAAAGGGAATTTCATCTCCTCCATCCAGGCATGGGGCAGCAGGCAAAGGGGATTTCATCTCCCCCATCCAGGCATGGGGCAGCAGGCAAAGGGGATTTCATCTCCCCTGTCCAGGCCATGGGGCAGCAGGCAAAGGGGATTTCATCTCCCCCATCCAGGTGTGGGGCAGCAGGCAAAGGGGATCCCCATGTGTGCCTGGGTCAGGAGGGCTGGGGCTGGCTGCAGCCTCTCCACATTCCCTCCACATTACTCATCCTAATGAGATGGAGTTAGAGGTGCTAGCGTCTTTAAAATGCCATTGAAGAGATGGGCTTTGTTTTGTGAGGCTGACCTGCTCCCCAACCTCCCTGAAATGTAAAAATAAACTCAAGTCGGGCTGTTTATTTTTAAAACACTCACAAGCCATGGCTGTGCACCAGGCTGAGCCTTCAGGACCCAGAGAGAGCCCCGTGTGTCCCTGTGCCTCTGCCCTCCAGGAGAGATCCTGACTGTGGCAGAGCCAGAGAGGTTCATCCTGTCCTGCTCTGGGGTACCCCCATCCTCAGCAGGGCCTGATGGCCACAGCTTGGGAAACCGTGGGAGGGAACTGCAGAAAACTGGAGGAAAGGAGGAGGGTGCTCAGCCCATCCTGTGGCCCGTGGCAGAATCAGGCAGACCAGGCGTGTTTCTGCCAGCTTGTTTCCTCCCTGCTGCAGGAAACCTTGCTTCCCACTTGGCTCCCTTTGCTGCCCTGGCTCCAGCCTAGAGATGGCCTCTCCTGGCCAGTGCAGAGCTCATTTCCAGCACCACGGATGGTGCTCCATGATGTGTGCAGGTGGCTGTGTCTATAATTAAGAAGATGTATAGCCATTTAATGACAGAAAGGCAATTACACCAGCACACACCCTTAATACAGATTCACTAAACCAGCAGAACTGGGGTTGCTGCTTGTGCAGCTTATTCTGCTATGTGTGTGGATGAATATCCATTAATGCAGACATGCCTCTGTGCCAGCAGGCCCTGACACACTCATGCCACTGAGTGTGCCCCACTCAGGCAGCCTCTTCTGGTCTCTCATAGTTTTTCTCCTCCATCTCACATCAGACACATCACAATCAGACACTTGCTGCCACAGTGATAAAAGTAGTTTGAATTATCTCATGGTGGCCAGAAGCCCCCCATTCCATTGTTCTACTGCTTTAACCCATTGCCTTTGCTGCCTGGGTTGCTTTGTACTTGGAAAGAGTGAAAGGAACCTTTATTTAGGGACCCAAAGAACCATATCCATTTTCCCAGATGCTCTAGATCAACAGAATGGCAAACCAGAGACTTTCCAGCTGACACAGGTGATCAGTGGCTCTTGCAAACACCTTCAAGCTGAGTGTGGAGAAAGAAACAATCACAAGCCTCCTGCAGCACATGAGACAGGAAGCCAACAGGCAAAAGCCATAAAATGCTGTTAAAGGTTCAAAATGAGCAGGGAAAACTAGGTTATTTGTTTGACTGCAGTGTATGGATTTAGCGATAGCAACTTGTTCCACAAGTAGTGGGATGGATGGAGTTTCATGCCCTGTAAATGTATTTTCTACATTTTGTAACACTCAGTATCCTGCAATAACCTCAGTCTTTTATGGCTTTTCTTTCCAGTGGCAAATGGCTCTGAATAACCCCAGTCTTTCTCTGAGCAAGGGCTGGACTCAGTGACCTCTGAAAGTTGCTCCAAGCTGCAATAATTCCATGGTTCTTTAATGTGCCAGCAATTTCCACAAAGTATGCAGGTATTTCCCACTTCAGTTTTTTGCCCCTTTACTGGTTGGTGGTTTTTTTGAGACTGATGGACAGGAAGACAGTGCAATAACTTAAGCCTTGTTCCCTCAGAAAACTAGGGTAAAATACATAATTTTCAGGGATGTTCTCAATACAGAGATCTTTGGTTTGATGATTTCTCTTTGATCACACAAACATATTTTAAGGAGAGATATAAATCCTTATTCCTTAGTAATAAAAGGTGGTGAACCCATTACAACTGAGTACACCATAATTCAAGATTTATATTATTTAAAGTATATTTCATAGTAGTTTTGCAAAGTCAGAATTTTTATATGGCTTTCACAGGCAATCGAGATGTATAATGTCATAACTATTCAAAAAAAGAACTGATACACTTTAATTCTCACAATAAAACCAGGACTGTTTTGCTGAAAACTTGAATGTTTACACCTAAGCTGGTAGGTAGTGATCAGTCTCTGTTTACCATCTTTGAAAAGTCCAATGATTCTTTTTTCTCATCATATTTTATTGGACACTGTAAAGTATAAAGTCAAGTATTACAGCAATAGACATCCAAAGTAAAAAGGGAATGGAAGGTACTTTACCAGTCCAGAATGTGAGCTGTGTGTATATTAAAGTGAGTTAGTGGCCTTTTTGGAAAGAATAATGGTTTGTGTGTTCTGTCCATCCCTGTATCGCACACTCCAACAGAGTAGTGGCATCAAAATGAGGTACATTCTTCATTTAGCATAGCAATTGATCACTCTACTGCTAAAAATTTTTTAATTTTTTATTTTCCTGATTTTTGACATTAAAAGCAAGGGTCACCTGTGGCATTTGGCCACTTTTCTATTCAACTGAGAATACCAAAGAATTTCTGTGCATTTTGCCAGAGAGTTCTTGAACACAAGAAGAACAGAAACTTTCAGGTTAAGGTAGCACACTGAGACTTAAGAGATGGTGCTTCAATTCTTGTCTTTGTCACACCTGTGACACCTGTGACACCTGCTCTGTCAAGCACCAAACTGCTGACCCAGAAGACCACAGCACACATTTAAGTTGGCTTTGCCATCTAGAGGCATTAGTTGTGTGTCCACAAATGTATTTCTCTGCTTTGATTGCAGGAAAGGGACACTGAGATAGGCAGGTACTGTCTCTGCTAAACAAAATGCAATTTTTTCTGCCAGGTACTGCTAGGCAAACAAATTATGAAGGAAACTACTATGTTAAAATGAAAATTAATATAAAATAAACCATGAAAAATCTGAGGTTTTAAAATTTGAGCCATTTCTTCTCCCTGAAATGATCTCCCTTCGTCTGACTGCACATCACATCCCAACCTGGGTGCTGAGTTTACCTTTTGTGTACTGTGAAGCTGATGGCAGCCCAGGCACCAGCCTGAGACTCACCCTGCCATCTAACTCCAGCAATTTCCTTATCTCCTTCCTATGCATTCTTCCTCAGAAGAAAAACCTGCCTTCACAAATCCCTTCCTACTGTCAAGGCTCCACATTAACGATGACCTCCCCTCTGACTGCTTCCTCTTCACCCTGCTCTTCACTTCATGCCCACACTTTAACAAACCAATGCAGGCCAAGGACAGCATAACCAGGGGATGCCATGGCTACATCCAGTCTGTATCTGTCATATTAGAATAATCTGTTGTACACTGAGGGGTAGATTTGATTTCTTTTCCAATGTGTTATTTACAATCTGGCAGAGTTCAGTACAAATGTAGGAACTGATCCTGCAATCTGATCAGCCCCTGCAGACCCAGTGAAGTCAGTGGAGTCTGCATGGATGGATCAGATTCCAGTATTGAAGATTATTCTTGTAAACTGTTTCACAAGCAAACCTCACAAAATCTTATACATACATTCACAAAATGACTAAATAAACAAGGCAAGTGACATCTGTAGCTGGCATTTTTACTTCATCTGAGTGTCACAGCATTGGCTGAATTGATCCATTTTTAAGTGGCAGAGAAAAGACCCTAGAGAGAATAAAATAGAAGAAGTGAAACTGGTAACAGAGAGAAACTTTTAAAAGATAAGATTGGGAAGGCACACCTTTTGCTTTGAAGTGCATAAAACTAGGTCCTAGAAGACAGAACTCTCTTTCTATCACTTTGAAATGAGAGCCCTGATCCTGCAGGGAGCTCTGGGCAGGAAGATCCAAGAATCAATGCAGTGTCCTTCAGAGTCTCAAGTTTGTATTTCAGGTCAGAAATTCCCAGTAAAATGAACAAAAGTATTTTCCTTTTTTTTTTTTTTTTTTTTTAATCAGAGTTATGAAGCTTCATAATTCCTACAAGAAACTCATGAAGTAAAAGCCTTTTGGCTTTTGATAAAGATGTGACTGCTGAATTTAACCCAGAGTAAGTTCTCCTATTATTAAAAATTAGAGTTCAGTAGGAAAAGTAGTTTGATTAGAACCCCCTGCCCTCTGATTGTTCAGATATCAGCCTTATTGCCACTGTCACCCTCCTGTTTTTCCTATGCTGTCTGCCAGCCAGCAAAGCTGGAGATCTCAAAGTGCAAGGCAGCCAAAAACCCAGGACAGAATAAAAAATGGTATCTTTAGTCTTTTGTCATAAAGGCTTAGAGAAACAAATGATTTTTTTTTTTTGCCACCTCCTCCTTAAGGTAATTTTCAGAGGTAGATGCTACAGACATTTGAGCAGGAATCGAGCACTAATTCCTAGAAAACTGCTCCTGATGTGTTTTTTGAGGAGGAGTTTCTCACCCCAGCAATGCCTGGGTTTTGCAGCATGTTGCAGAGAGGAGGAAGATACCAATTAGAGTAATAGAGAGAGCAGGGCTTGGAGCACAGAGATAAACATCTGGAGAGCTCCTTCAGGCAATTGCATTTGAAGACTTGAAAATAGGAGGAATTCATTTAACTGCGATTCTGAAATGGAACTGAAACTGGAGTTGTTTGCTGGTGGAATCACATAATTGTACTTCTTCCTACTGTCAGTGGCAGTTTACATTCAGAGGAATTTGGGAAGTTGGGCTTTCAAGAACAAAGGAGAACTGACAATAGTGTGGGAAGCAAGAATTAAGCATGAATTAACATTTCCACGTGGTGAAGTCAAAGCCAACCATGGGATCTGGCTACCTTTATTTGTCCTCAATATTTTTCCATGAATATGAATTGTATTTAATCAAGCTGGTTTGTTACCTGACTAGGAGACATCACAGCTGAGAGCAGGCTGCACTGTTTCAGCAACCCTGCTTTCTGGGCAACCCCTCCTATGGCCACCAGAGAGGGAGTGAAGTGGCCTTTCACTCAGGCTACATTTTGGTTGAGCTTGGGTTTTAACAATAAAAAAAATTTGATTCTATTGAGAAAACTTGTGGGGAGGGTCAGAGGAAGATATCTGGAGCAGTTTTAGATATACTGTATTTGAAACACTTCTCATGGTGTGGTCAGTAGAAGGCAAGGAAAAAGAATTACCACTTTTATTTTTCAGATTTGCTATGCACAGAAAACAAATTGATAATTTTTTCAGTATAAGTCACTTCTTATTCTGGGATCTTTAGGACAAGATACTTTTCAATAACTTCTTGGCTTGATCCTGCAGTTGCTGCATTAAACAAAAAGCAGTATTCCTGTGATTCCTATACTCTTTCCAGCAAGCATGTGTACATGTATAGGTGTCTGTATATGTATATGAAAATTTCATGTCCTCATAATTTCTTCCTGACTGTGCCTGGCAAGGAAGGGCTCACTGTATCACCACAGCTTTGCCAGTGGTGCAGGCTGTTGCCTGGAGTCTTATGATGCATGCAGGAACCTGCTTGGACACTTGATTTCCCTGCCTGCTCTGGAGGCTGCTCTGGTGGTTTTTGGCAGACTGGTGGTGCTCATTGTACCTCTTGCCTCAATGCTCAGAGTGCATTGATACTTCAAAAAGCTTTTCTTTAATAGCTTAACAATCAGAATCTTCTACAAAGCCTTAGTTTGGTGCTTCTAAAGGCTCAGTAGCACAGCTTTTCATGGTTTGATCCATAGGCCAAATAAACTCTCACCATCAAACTGGATGTTTCTGCCAAGGATTTACTCACAGAGTCATCTGAATGCTCAGGGACAGGGGTTCTTGCTTATTAATAGGATTTTATACTTCTGAGTAGCTTCAAGGATATCAGTCTCAGGGATCCTCCACAGCAGAAGCTGAAGGAGCAAAAGCCATCTTTCAGCACAGCCCAAGCCCCAGGAGGCTGGGATATTTGAAGTTCTTGTCAGGAGAGTTCTATCAAACACAAACCTTTTGCTTCTGCCCTTTGATCAGAATGAGAAGATTTTTGAGTGGTGATCAGCTGGGTTTCAAACTTGGGAAGACTACAGCTGCAAGTGAAGAAGAACTGGTGCTCTCATTTGATGATTCCTAGGTGATTTAGCCCATCACAGCACAAAGTTAAGGCACTGACCTTCCCCAGTGCATGTGGGAAGCAGTCCAGGCAGTCTGGCTCCTTGATGTAAAAATGCCAACAACTTTTACCTGAACTGAATTACTCCAAGGTGGACTCTTAAGACTTGTTGTGAGTTCATATGGCAATGGGTATTTTTGAAACCTCCTACACAAAGCTCTGTTCTAGGGTCTTTATGAGGGTCTGCTATTGCTGACTTCCTTGGATCCAATCATTGTCTGGTTTCTCAAAGAGTTTTTTGCTGACAGCAAGTGAGTTTCATGCATTAGTCACTCCTTTATCACCTTTCAGATTTTAAATGGTAGAGTGCTGCAGAGAACTCATCTGAGAGTCCCTGCAAAGAGGAGAATTGAAACACTTTGCCATTTTTACCCTGAAATAAGATTCAGGGTATAGTGAAGCCCTGTTCTAAATTTTTGTTAACAACCAGAGGTAAAGTTGTAAAGGCCACTGAAGCTGAGCTATGTGGACTTTCTCCATGCCTCTACAAAACCATTATGCTTTAGATTTGGTTTACAGCAAGAAATCCTATTTTAGTCTGATTATAGAAATCAAGCTTTTCAAGCCAGTAGAAACTTCATCTGCTTCAGGATAACATTCCTTATCTCTGAGTTGCTTTTGCTGTAACCTTGCATGCATCTTTCAGAGAATGCAATGCTGTGATGGAAATCTCTCTGAGCTACCACACCTTTTGTTTCAAATATGACTTGGCTTCTTTAGCTATCCCTTTCTCCCAAAAACTCCATCCTGACATGGTTTTTCTCACAGTTGTAGCTTCTTTTTTGTCACCTCCTGATACTGCAGGGGTGAGAGTCCAGCAGCCCTCTGGAAAGAGCAGCCACTCACTAGAGCTGAGCTCCCTGAAGAGGCTCTTCACTCCTATCCTTTAGCAACAGGAGAGCCTGATAAGATACTGATTTTGTAACTTCTGTATTGTTCTGTCAGGTTCCCTTCCCACTCTCACCCTCTTTTATTTTTTGCCCTCTGATTTATTTCTCTGGTAAAACATTGACTCCTGCTCAGACTGGGAGCTGCATGGAGCAGCTGATCCAGCTGTGGAGGGCACCAGTTTGTGCTTGGCACTTGTGCCCAGCCACCACCTCTCTGGGTTGTAAAGGCTTGTGTTTATCTATTCTGAGAAATAGAGGTATAGAACTGAGAATCTTCACTGAAATAAGGATCTGAATGTTCTCCTCCAACAGTAAGTTTTTTCTTAAGGAGTTGATATTCCACAGTCAATATTGTTTGGGTGTTGCTAGTGCACTATAAGATTTCACTAGTCATTCACAGCACTAATACTTAACCAGAATTAAAGAACAAACCAATAATTAGGAAAAAAAACATGCATACATTAATTTAGAAATGGGTTATTCTATGGAATATTTCATATTTTCACAGGTACAAAATTAAAAAGAGCTATTATTTGTTCTGGGAATTTGAGTGAAGGTAAGAGAGGAGAAAGAATATTTTCAAAAACTTTAGAATGAGTATATAAAAATGCCTTATTACTGCTAGGTACTAAATCATGGACATACCTTTCCAGGAAAAAGGTGGAACCCCTTGCCTAAAGGGGTTTAAAATAGTAGGAAGCAGTCCTGCACAGGTTACTCAGCCACTCAGGACCTGAGGAAGGCAGACAATGCCTCAGCCAGCACAGGTACAGATGGAAGAGGGTGAGCCCTGATGCCCTCAGGCTCACACAGCTTTCCAAAGGGGATATTCCTGTGCATAACTTCACACATGGCCATTTGCAGACCTGCAAATCCCCTGCAATTGATTTCTTCCTCTCTGTAGCCTATAATTTGAGAGCTGAAAATTACTTATAGTACAGGGAGTGCTGTCTAAATATGAGAGCAACTTGGTGTGTAAATAGGTTGTTTTTTCAAAGATGCTTCCAACTTGCTACTGAGTTGATTGAGACTGATCATCTCCCAGTCCAACAGCTCAGCACTGGTTTCAAGGGAGCAGGACACTTTTTCCAGTGCAATGTCCTCATTTCCTCTGTGTCTGAATAATAATTTATAGCAGTGTCACACAACCCCAGAAATATTACATTGCCAAGGTCAGTATGTTTAAAGATGTCACCACTGTGCTCACCTTTCCTATCCTCTTGCCAGGTGTCACTGCCCTTAAAACAAGGACAGCTTTTTGTGAGTCAGCACTGGGGCTGCTGCAATTCTGTATTAAGGCAAATCCAGGCTGGAGTTATTTTCCTTCAGTATATTGGGCTGACAGTGACAATCTAGGACCTGGCTCCCCAGGGGATCAGATATCTCTGCCTTGGAGAGGAGCAAGGCTGAAAATGGTGTAACCTCAGATGCTGATTTAATCTGCTGGCCCAAGCGTGCCAGAGCCTGGTTCAGCATCAGATGGTGGCAGTGATGGAGAGGTTCTGGACAATGTGGCAGGGAATAGAGGCCAGGTAGATTGTTGGTCTCTTTGGCTGGTTGTGGAGAGCTTGTGCATGATGATAAGCCAGTTTTGAATCCTGCCAGGCAAAAGCTTGAGGAGTGGCTGGAAATCCATGGGACACCCTCAGTCTTCTGCCCCAATGGAGAGACAGAAGAGTGAAGCAGAAACACACAGCAGCACGACAGCAAGGAAACGTGGAGGAGTCACAGCTGGAAGGACTCCAGCTGACTCCTGAGGGCTTGTAGGAGCAGCTGTGACTTTGGGAACTGGTGGCTGAGCAAGGGGAGCTGCATCTTGGTGTGGAGGTGGAAGGAGGCAGGAGTGGAAGCCCAGGCCTGAAGGGAAGAGAATCTCCAAGGTTAGGCTGAGGTCCTGGTGTGGATGGGCTGCTGAGAGCAGGGCAGCCCAGGCAGTGCCCAGGGGCTGTGCCAGGGTGCAGCTCCAGGAGGGATCTGTCTGTCTGTCTGTCTGTCATGTCCCTCCTGTGGCCACTGGGCAGTGTGTGCTCTCTGCCTCTGGTGGGGCTGGGCACTGCCAGGGAGCTCCACAGGACACCTGTGCCAGCACATGTGCTTTGAGCACTGCCACTGTCACCTTCTCCTCTTTCTCTGTCACACAAAATTCAGGCTCATTACTTTTCTTTCCCTGTTATTTTGGTTAAAGATCACTTTTTTGATTAAAAAAAAAATGCAACATTTTGTTACTGTCAAGGAAGCTTTTCAAAGCTTAACTCTTCAGAGCACTTTGGAAATTCCCACCAGAAAACATCGTATGAGGCAGCTGGAGGGAGCCAAGACTGGTTTGGGAGTCATTTCTTGGACTTCAAGGAAAACAAAATAGCAATAACCTGTGAGAAGGACAAAGGCCCATTGTTCCTCCTGTTCTGGCTCCACCAGCTCTCTGACTGTTCCTGCCCAAAGGAGCTTCCTTGTTTTTTCACAGTTATTTTTCAATCCACTTCTTTCCATTTCCAAAAGACAGAATGTGAGGTGGATCAATTAAAAAATAACAAATCTCAGGTTTTCTGACACCAAGCAAATACTGCCAGAGCCCATCTGACAATGCCCAGGACTGGAAGATCCCTTTGGGAGCAGCAGCTGGCACAGAGGGGAGCAGGAGATGACCAGACCCAGCAGCAGCAAGGCTGGCAGAGCTCTCTGTCTCTCTCCTCTTGAGACTGGGGGAATTAAGTCTTTTTACAAAACTTTGTGGAGAGAATCTTATTTTCATTTGTTTTCCTAGATTGATGGTGTGTGATTCTTCCTGCTTTATTTATGGAGAGATGATTTAGCCACATGATTAACTAACAGAACAACCAATTACACACATATTGTAGTAATTGTGTGTTTGCATACAGAAAACTCACCATGGAAATTACATGAAACAGGCTCATGTCAGTGAAAAGGAGGAAGACTGGCTGTTAGAGCAGGAAGAGTGTCGACCACATCCTCCCATACAGACCTGTCACCTTGCTTTACTTTAGCACTCAGGGGGATTCTTTTCCCAAAACCACTTTAGGTGACATTTTAAACCCCCTGCAGTTTAATAGATGCTCACGTTTGACATTTATTGTGTCGGACAGTGACTCACATAAACTCCTTGTGACCTCATTGCTAAATGCTTTTACTGTGCAAAAGACACTTGAATGGGGATGTTACAAATGGGAGGTGTTTGTGTGGTGGCTTGCAGCCAGCAGAGCCAGTGTGGCCTCTGCTGCTTGGGACACTTCCTTAACCCTTGCACTGGAAATAAATAAATACATAAAGGTATTGCAGAGGCCCTGTAGATCAGCTGCTCCTTAGAAATACAAGTCTTTGAATATCAATGGCATCCCTGTTAGGAAGTTTGAATCATTCTTTGAAGGACTGGATAGCTTAATGGTTGAATCCAGGAAGCAGAAAAATAGGTTAAGTAAGTGAAAGAAGCACAAAATGATAGCAGTAACCTGTAGGCAATCTCAGTTTGTCCCAGAGGAATATTGTCACAGAAAGGCAAAATGGTTCTGAGATATATCTGGAATTAAAAATTCACAAATTCAGAGTACCTACACCCACTCCCAGATTAATTTGCTGTAAGGTTTATCATCATCTCAGCACACTGATGGTGAGCTAGGAAAAATGCCAGCTAATTCATGAACAGAGGGGACTGGGCAGGAGCATAAAGAAAATTAAGAGTTCTGTGATTCGTATCTCACTCTAATGAAAAAGCCAACACCAAAATAGCAGTTGTAAGTCTAATTTTTCTTTATGGATTTAAAGTCATTGTTGTACACCAAGGGGGCAAATACATCTGTGTATCTACACTTTTACTGTCAGTGATACTGAGAGAAGGAAAAGCATTTGTTACAGTCACCAGAAATATAAATATATAATTAAGGTTAAAGATGGATGGTGAAAACTGATAAAGGGAACCAATAAAATTACTAGAGCATGTCCTCTGAATATCCTGGTCTTTCACAGAGAGCACAGGCTGGAGCAGCAGAGCAGAGGATCACACAGCAGCTGCTCATCCTGCAGGAGAGCCCAGGACAGCCATGGGTGGGCACAATCCCCCTCCCAGGAGCTACAGGAGACTGATAACAAAATAAATGCAAAGCTCACATAGCTAACATGCTGTGCAAGAGACATCCTCAAGTTCTGTGGCAGGAGCAGCTCAGCACAGCCCATGCATTAATTCAGTGCACTGGAGGCTCTGGGGCTGTTACACACCCCTGGATGCATCTGGCAAATCTCAGGTGGCCCCACATTGCTGGAGAAGCACAGCAAAGGGAAAAACAACGTGCCATAAACCATGGTCATGTTCAGCCTTGGGTGGCTTTTCATGCAGCCTTTACAGCAGCCACAAAGCAGGGCTGTGTCACCCACCCTGCTGTGGGACCTGTGGGGACACTGACACCTTCCCTGCAGAGCCAGCCCTGCCCTTTGGGTGTTTATTTGCACAGTCAGGAGTGATCTGTTCACTCAGAGCCTTACCAGGGTATGTGCTGGGGTTCTCACTGGGTGACCTGGGTGTTCTCAGTAGTGTGGGATGAACCAGGAGTGCTGGGAAGGGCTCCCTGCCTCCCTGGCCATGCAAGCTCTGCGTGCTTGGAGAAGGGCCATGGGAAACCTGTTAGGGAAAAGCTTCCTGTTTGCCTTGTAAAAGCACAGGTGAGCCCATGTTTGGCATGTGCTGTCACTTGGTATTGCCTGCAACCAAGGTCGGGTGTGCCACCCTCTTGCAGCAGTGAGGAAGTGCCCTCTGTGCTGGTCCTCAGCGTGCCTGTGAGGGGTCAGGCTGTGCCCTACACATTTGTCATTTTCTCCAAAAGCAGCAAGGAGATTAGCTCCCAAATGAATGCATCCAGAGTGCTCCATGTGCCACTCCAATAGTGTGCTGTGCAGGGGAGAAACCCACCATGCCTCCCCAAGGATAAAAGCTGCAAGGAGAGCACAACTGTGCTGTCAGACCTCAGAGAATCTGATCTGCACGGGACAGCGTGCAGAAACCATGTCTCATCATTTCTGGTGTTCCTAGAGCATTGCTTATTAGCAACATTTCTCCCTTTTGTAGAGTCCTTAGACATAATTGATTGCATTTTATCAAGTTTCTTGTCTGTCTTGCCTTGTTTCTCAATGGGTTGCCTTGCTGAGAGCAGAGGAAGCAGCCTCCTCCATTCCTTTCCCTCCTGCTCCCCTGGGGATCTTTCCCTCCCCAAATTGCAAGCAGATTGAGACGTCTGGCATCCAGAGAAGTGGGAAAACAAACGACTCTCTCACAGTCCCCATTGCACTCCCTGTGAGCCCATCTGGGCTGTGTGTGCTGGCTGTGCACAGGCCATGAGCTGCTGCAGCCAGCCAGCCCTGCAGGGCCCTGTGGAGCTTTGTCCCAGTGCTCCTGTGAGAGACACGTGCTTTGACACTCAGTCTGGCCCCTGGGAGAGAGCTCAGACTCCTGAAAAACTGCCTACCTTAACTTTACTACTTTTTATTTTTTCCTGTTCAACAGGCTGCAGCATGGTGGATTAAACATCCAGAAAATAGTGCTGTTGGAATTTTTTACAGCTCTCAGTGGTTCAGATGAGACAAGCAATCAAAGGGCAAAGCAGAGGCATGGCTTTTCATTGCTGCTATAAACAATCAAACTCAGACTTTGCACCATGTAGAAGGCTGTGTTATAAACAAGCATGGCTGCTATCATATTACCATCCCCAGGCTGATTTATTTAAACTGCCTTCTGAGCTCTGATTAGCTTCAAACACACGTGCTCTATAGGCACAGCAGATTGCTGGAATAAAATTTTCAATAAGACTTCTAATTATTCAGGTGCCTACTAGTGAGAAATCTCTGTTCTAGGGAAGTTGCATGCAGTTTCTGAAGTGTTTTAGGGGGAAGGTGGTTAAGCAAATGAAGATGGAGTGGTATTTCTCTCTGAGGAGGCTGGATCTCCGTGCTGTTCAGGCTGTACACCAGTCAGGAGCAGTAATTGTTCTGTAGATTGCTGGAGGGGCAAATAAATGCGTTGTAAAGCTAAGGTAGAATGCAAACATCTGCATCAGACCCTTTTAATTTATTCTATGAAAGGAATATTTACAGCTAGTGAAATCCAAGGAGTTTTCAGGCATTTGTTCAGAGGTCATGATCAGGACTGCTGTAAGTGAACATGCACAGCTCAAACTCCACTACAAAAAGACTTTCTGTCAAGGCATGTCATAGAAAGAACACTGTTCCTTCCACTCAGGAGTTCAGAAATCACACAAGCCCTCGATTATAGACTTATATCCCGTGATATAAACCCCTCTTCCCCATAAAGATTTCTGAGGCAAAGACTCCCTCTGTTTTTATGTGCAGAGCCAGACCTACCTATGGTCGGCAATATATAAACTCCTGCCTGTTCAAATGGCAGTGCAGTGAGGCTGGGGGCACAAGAATTAAGCATTATAGTGGAGGGGTAGATGCTTAGAAAAGTGCTGCAAATGGCTAGGAAACAGCTGTCCCAAAATAAACTGGGGAAGGTGCAGTGCAGCGCTGCAGCTGAGCCCTGCGCTAGCAGAGCAGCGCAAATGTGCGAAATGGGCGAGCCTTTATCAGGCAGAGGTCCCCGCTGGCCTGGATTCCCCTGCAATTGAAAGCAGAGTCATCTGCAACAATGGGAGCTTTATTTATCCCGCACAATCGCTGCCAAAGCAGTCCTGGGACGTCCATGAGCCCGCTATGAATATGTTTGGAGCGGGATGGATCTGGCAGCGCTGCGAAACTGCTGCATCACCAGTCTCAGGGCTGCCGGCTGGCTGCACTCACTGGCAGCTTTTGGGCAGGGCTGCCGAGGAAATGTTAAAGCTTTTAGGAGCCTGCAATGGCACAGTTCAGCCTGCCTGCCCCTGTGCAGACTCATGATTGCTCTACCCTCTAGAGGCAGTGGCGAGGATGCAATCGCTGCTGCTCTGGGAGATGATGGAGCCTGGCAGTGGGGCTGGGGATGTGCCCGGCCCGCAGCGCTCCCAGCTCCCGCTCTGCTGCCGGCTGTTTCCAGCAGTAATGCAGAAAGAGACAAGTCAAGGGTAAAACGGGAGTCGTTTTACATCCTTTGTCTGAGGGCTCCCCGGATCCCATCGTGAGATTGCCCGGTTTTGTTCTTTATTCAAGGTAGAAGTAGGTATGTACCAAAGGAAGGAGCATTTAAGTTTTTCCTTTGTTAGGGATGTTTGGTGCTCCTGATGCGCTGCCAGCAGGGCAGAAATCCGTGGCCATCTGAGTGTCCTACTGAACTGTGCTTAATCCTGTTAGCCTCGCTAATACGACCTACTTCTTCCCAGGACTAAGAGTCATCCGGGCTTCATGGGAAACAATCATGAAACTAAATCTGCTTCCAACATGGAGCACTCCTGAAAGAAGAGTCTGACTTACTGGCAAGCCAGGACTCGGTACCAGGGAGGCAGCAGGAGTGATCAGCTCACACCAGAGAGCAGCTCAGCAGGTTGGAAGACTTTTCACTGGACATTATTACCAAGTTTGCAGGGCCTAGGGAGCAGAGAGAATTTGGGAGCATCAAACTGATAACTTATCTGAAAGACCACTGATTGCATCAGGAAAGATGGAGCCCTTACAGCAGAAGGACTCAATGTTCTACAAGAGCTTGGGAAGAGACTTGGGAAAATACTTCACTGCCTCGTGGCCGGGGTCTTTCTGTAGGAGAATTTTCAAATCTTTTTTCTCTGAAAATAAAGTAACATGAAGAATTTAAAGGGGAATAACCTTTCCTGTTTTGTGAGTGTGCCTTTTCTTTATGCAGTCTTCCTGGCTCCTCACTATGCGAACCCTCCAGATGTGAGGGCTGAGGCAAAGCTCAGACAAGATCAGGATGGCTTTTGGTGAACAATAAGAAGTAGGGGACAGCAAAACAGCATGACAGGTACTCTCTGAGGTCATGCTGACCTTATTTCCTAATGGGCTGAAAAGAGAGAGGCAATAAGCAAATATAAAAGGATGAAAGGAAGTTTTATATTAACTGTCTACTTGATCTCTTCCCAGAGTGAAGGTGAGAACCTTCTTGGCAGCTTCCAAGTACCCGGGGTTCTGCTCCTGGCTAAATGTAAGTGATGCATTGTGGAAAAGCCACTCAATTCCAAGGTTTGAATGTGGCTAATTAGAGGAAGCCTGTTTCTTAACGTGTGACCCTTCGCATGAGAGGGGCACACTCAGAACTGGTACAGCAGAGCAAATGCAGATGCCGGGTACAGCCTGAACCTGAGACCCAGTCCCCAGTGCGTGGTTACCCTGCTCCTCAGGAGAAAGGCTTCTGTCCTGCACTGCAGCCCAAGCACAGCCGGGGGGATGGAAAGGCAAACCTGGAGATTACTGCCCGAGCACAAGGAGCTTGGATAGACCCGGAATTAGAGCCCAGAGTACTGCAGTGGCAAGCCCCTAACATTCCAGATGTCACACACCTCTCACAATGCTCAGAGATGTCACCAAGGTTTCTGTGCAATGTTCAGTTGTCATTTCTCTCTGGAGACATGCAGGAGGACACTGTCACAGCCTGCAGGGCCACCAATGTGAGCTGTGCAGGGCATGGGAGACCATGGAAGAGTCTCCCTCGTTATCAGAGGCTTGAGAGAGTCTTTGTCATCCTGATACCAAGAGCAATAAATTGATAAATCAATGGAAAGCAAAGCTTGTAGGTTGACGGTGGCTCAAAAAATATCTGGCAGCCCCCAAAGTGTTCATCTTCCCCTCCCATCATCACCTCCAGTTTGCTTAGTGCTGGTTAATTCTGAGTTTGGTTTAACCTTCCATTAGCTCTGGCATTGTGGCAAACTGTGGGGCCATTCCAAACCAACCTTACCTCTTGCCTGGGCTCCTAGATCCCAAACTGTGAGGCATCCTGCAGGGGGAAGAACAAAATGTGCTGCTTTATGGGGAGGCTGTAGGGATCCACAGTGCTGCAGGGAAAAAATGAGAGGCAAAGCTCAGCAGTGGAGGAGGGTGGAAGGGCTGGCAGGAGTTTGGGGGAAGGCTCAATAGCAGAGAGCAGAGCCCATCTCTGCCCCCTTGTTTTAGGCAAATCACTCTCTAAATGTGTGCTGCAGGACTGTCCTGAGCAGCTCAGTCTGTGCCACAGGCAGCTGTGAAACAACACTCAGATATCGAGGTGGTTGCTGGACAGTGGTAACACAGCTCAGTGGTGGGAAATGGATTTGTGGAGGGAATGGCAGGGGAGATAAAAGGTCCTGAATGCTGAACTAGAAATGCTGCTCTTGGTGTGCAAAAGGATATAAACCAATCTCTTAATATGAAAACATGATAAAAGAATGTAATTTTCATTGAGCAAAGTAACACAGGGACCTATTTGGAACTTCTCTTCAGTCCCCCCAGATTCAGAAGTATTAGACAAGTAATTTCATTTCCCTGTCACAGCTCATTATGAGAGGACATGGCATGCTCTGTACCCTCTCTGGTTCTAAGTTTGGTCTTTATCTCATAATGTTCTGTATGTGAAAGTATCCTGATCTTTGATCAGCATTAGACCTACACAAATAAAGTTAGAGCAATTTCACTGGACGTTATCTCCAGAGAAGGCAGGATTAGGAACAAAAGATCAATTTAAGGTGCAGTGACAGAGCTGGATGCTGAGCTGTGTCTGAGTGTTTCTCTGAACTCTGAACAAGAGCAACACATGGCTTCTGTGCTGTTTTCCAGCTGGTTCTGCTCTGCCTGGTGACTAATGTTACACTGATCTGGTGGAATAACATCGAGGATCATATGAAAATATTAAATCCTTGAAGTACAGTTTGCTACCAATCAAGTGGCAAATGGGGTGAAAAGCTTGAAAGAAACATTGACTCACCAAGCCAAAGCTGTTTGGGCTTCGCCCAAAAGTTCCTTTAAAAACAAAAACTGCTTGAAGAGTCCTCAAATCTCTACCAGTGTGCCCCAAATCAAGAAAGTGTGCAGAGTGATAGAGACTGTGCAGTAGCAGGATTGCTTGTGTGTGTCACTGCTGCCCAGCAGCCAGATTGGGTCTGCTCCTCCAGAGGCTGCCCCTGGGCTCCTTTGGAGCTCTGCTCTGCATCAGGGATGCTGCCCAGGGCCTCAGGGGCTGCTGTCAGGCACTGGTGAGATAACTGGGATGACTCACTCCTCTGCTCTGCTCAAGAAGGGTGTAAATATTATACAGCTTCTCTCGAGTCTAAAAGAAAGAAAAGGAGATTTTATGGGGTTTCTGAGCAGAGCACATGGCAGAGCCACAGGCAGACTGCATTGCATCCCTGTGAACTCAGATTCACTTCTATTTTATGGGAGATATCTTTCATTTCCTCCACCAAGTCAGGGGAGAATCATCTTCCTGTCCACCTCCCATTCAGTCCTCCTCCCATTCTGTCCTCCACAAAAACGTTTCACTAGAACTTTTCTGATGCTGCCAAAACCTGATAAATGGCACATAAAATGCAGCACTATCAAAATATGAATCAGTCACAAAGCACCTCACTCACAGTGAGGTGACACAGATTAAAAACCAGGCTGGGGAATTCCTGATGGATTTTCTGGAGCTTCATCTGGAGCTTCAAACTTCTTTTACTGTTATGCAAAGAATAAAACAAAGAATATCTTTATTTGTGGAACATATCAAATTGCTTCAAACAATACAAACAAATGAAAACACAGCACTGCCTCCTTTTTTTAGTAAGTTTGCAAACCAGCATGGTCTAGCCATTCATCCAAGAAAATTCAGGAATTTGAAACCCATTCCCTTGGCAGCAGAATGGAGGACTGAATTAAATAGGAAAGGCAGCTCCTGACAGCAGAGGAGCTCCCTTCTGGTATGAGACATAAAGCTCACATCCTCAGCTGCTGAAACAGGTTTATACTACACCAGGAACTTTCTTTCTTTCTCAGGTTGGCTCCAAAAGTGAAGATGAAAGAAAATAGGAACCAAAATACAAATATTGTTATTTAAGCACTGGCCTATGACTGATTTGGACAAATAAACTGCTGTCACCAGATGTCCTGGTGTGTGAAGGTGCCAGGTGCCAGTGAAAGGCTTTGGGCTGGGGCTCTTTGTAACCAGAGGCACAAGAAGGCACCCAAGAGACCCTGGGCACCCCTAAAGCAGAGCCCTTGGCCCCTCTGCAGGTGCCAGGGGACACAGTGGGCAGGAGGGAGCTGCTGAGGTCCCCTGGCTGTGTGCAGCCTGGCAGGACAGCCTGGCCAGGCACTCACTGTGCCCTGCACCAGCCTGGGGCACTGGGAACAGCCAGGCTGGGCTGTCTGGGCAGACTGGGAGGGTGGGGATCCACCTCAGCCTCCTTCCAGTCCCCTCTCCTCTCCAAAATCTCACCCATGGGTGGCCCAGTGCATGGCAGCCGTCAGGCCAGGGATCCTGACTCACTCCTGTGCAGTTAGAATCTGACTGATTTCCATCTGGTGATTTCAGAAGTGGTTGCCATACCCAGATTGCCTCAGGTCACGCATTTTGTTATTTATATCCTTGCAAAGGAGAAATAAATACAGGTAGATGACATGGGAAAGTGCCCTGAACTGAGCAGAAAGCTTTAGTGATGGCATTTCTGTCATGTCTAATGATAATATTGCAGCAAATGCTAAAAGGGAGAAGAAATGAAAACAATTTGTATCTTTGTGGATGAACTGTAAACTACAACACCAGGGCAGCTCTATCCAGAGAACAAACCCCACCTCCCTCCCTGGTTTCTGTTTCACTCAATGGTTAAAGAGGATGCTGGTAGCAAATCTGGCTGCAGACAGAATCCAGCATGGCCCAGCTGCAGTGCAGAGCTTGTTTCCCTGTCTGTGTGTGCACAGCAGGGCACTCTCTGTAATGAAGGATAATTGTGTCAGTACATAATTAGAGATAAAAAAGCAGGGGGTGAGATGCCAGTGATGAGATCAGCATGGCAATCCTCCTAAAGAGATGGATATCTACTTGCCACGTGTTTTGGGGGCAGCATGGGACCAGGGTCAAGGAACTGCACCTCTCTCTAGGCTGTTGATGAACCTGAGGGGAGCATCTAACTTTTCCTTGTCCCATTTCCCACGTGGTGCCAATGAAAGCTGATTGTTCCAATGGATGTCCCCTCTCTGCAGAGCAGCCATGAAAAATTCGGGCAATAATTGCATCATTTAAAGGTTCTTTCCAAGATACACTGGAGCAAAGTTTACAGAGTAGTTCTAAGACTTGCAAAAAGAGTTTAAAGGGATTATTTATGACTTAGCTAAGCATTGATTAATGGACAGTGAGTCTGGAGGCAGCCAGGATCCATGTCTACAGGGGAAGAGGGAATGGGCAGCAGTGAAAGCATCAGTTGTCTTCTCATAGGTCAGGCTGTGACACAATGGCTGGGAGAAGTCTCAGCTGCTCTGTAAATTGTGGTATTGAACATGAGACCTTATTCTAGAGACACAGTGTCAGAAGGGTTAAGGCAGGGAGAGGGATTTGGGAAGAAAAGGGGTTTGCAGAGGAGGATGAGGTGGGAGAAAGGATAAAGGAGACAGTAAGAGACAGCAGGGGCAGAGTTGGTAGAGGCTCTCCCTGGGCATCAAGGATTGCAGAAATCTCTTCAGCCATGCTGGAGGTGGTGGGAGCTCAGAGGTGAGACCCCAGCAGGGCTGGGATGGTCCCTCCTCTCCCTCCTCTGTGACTGCAGTGAGATATAAATGCTTGGTCTGGGCAGCAGCTGGGTCTAAAGGTAAGGTGCTGCCAGGTAAGGACCACCAGTGCTGGAGCCCCAGACAAAGGGGGCTTTGCAGTGCAGGTGTTCCCATGGTCAGTGCCACGAACAGGAGGAAGCCCTGATGGGCAGCACTGCTCTGACTCATGAGGAGTGCTCAGCTGAGAGCCACAGAGCACTCGTTAAAACCACTTCTTTGTGGGACATGCCTTCTTTTAAAGGCCATTCATTTAATCTGGAACAAGAATGGGAAATGCCTTGTCTGGGGCTTCCTGTTGTCAGAGCAAAGAATGATCCAATATCCTCCAAAATCCTGGGCTGGCCCGGGCCCAGAGCTGGGCTGGGGCTGCTCCTCCTGCCCATGGGCACCGTGCCTCCTCCTCCAGCTCGTGTTTCACTTTTAATTCAGCTGCTCAGAGGGATGCAGAGAGGAAGAGGCGGGTGCTGCCCTGGGTGGAAGAAGTCCAAGAGCATTGTTTTCTCATTATGAGCATTGTGTTGCCATCATGGATAATTATAATCTTACATCTCCTTTCATTTTTTGGGTTTTTTTTTTTTTTTTTTTGAAAACCACACAAAAGCACTGAAGCCAGAAACTTCTTGGTGACAACCTAGGAGATGTCTGTTGTTCTTCCTGACTGTATTTTATCTTATGGGGATTTGAGAGTATTGCTGTGGAAATGCCAGATATTAAAACCTCATTATAGTTCTGTTTGCAAAACAGATCTTAATCACTCGCCATCCTAAACAATTACCCTGGCAGGCAAATTCTGGAAAAATTAACAGCCAAGAAGGATGAAAAATCTTTTCTTTTTACTTTGTTGAAACAGCAAAATCTGCATGTAAATTCACTTAATCAGCCAAAACACCCTGCTAATGCAGCCCTATTCCCAAGGAGGCACTTTTCCAATTTTCTAAAGTGGAGCTACTTTTGTTTCCTAAACCTTGTTCCAGCTATAGCTGTAAAATAAAGTTCAATGTTTTTCTGCAACCTGTCCCAGCATATGGAGCTGTGCTATGAGGCAGAGGGGTGCTCTCCATCCTTGCCCTCCCTGCCTTTCCTGTGCAGCTCCCAGGAGAAGAGGGATGTGCAGAGCCCCACTGGTCAGCACTGCAGGTCAGCACAATCCTGGCACTAAGGAACAGCAGGGCAGCACTGCTGATTTCTGCTTTCTCCTTGTCCAACAGCAAAAAAATCCTGTGCACTTTTGCTGAGGCTCCTGAGTGATTCCCACTTCCAAAAATGATGTGGTAGGACTGCCATGGATTCACTGAGAAATAAGTAGGGAAGTCCAATAGGATTGTCTTGGTTTCATGGGGATTCCAGTCCTGGAATTCCTGTTCTTGTGTTTGACTGAGTTCCCTGTGGTCTCTGTTACCCCTTGGGGTCCCAGTTACATCAGCCACAGGTCTCCTAATTGTCAGTTCAGGCTGTGCTTGAAGCAAAACCACTCTCATGAGGTTCAGAGGGTATTGCTTTAATGGCAGCCATTTCACTAAGTGATGAATTTTATTTGAATGCTTCCGTGCCTCGAAGAAGATTAATCTCTTTGGCTCTTTCCCCCTGTAGAGAGCAGCCATTCCTCCACTGTGGAGATCTGACTCCTAAAAAGATTGGAGTGCACGGTCTGAGTGCTGCTGCTCCCAGGCAGGCCTGGGGCACCAGGAAATTGCTGTGTCCCCTCCAGGTGAGCTCCCCCAGCATCTCTGGGAGGGCTGAGGTGAGTTGCAGCCCCTCCCTGGGCTCAGGCAGAGCTCAGCCCCTTTCTGGGGGGCTCCAGAGGAGCCTGGGGTGCCCTGCAGCCCCCGAGGAGAGGCACAGTGTGCTCTCACTGCCCATCCAGCAGCATTCTGCAATCAAGTACACACACTGCTGGAATCCCTGAGAACTGAGAGTGCAGGACCCCATGCAGGTCTAGGCCTTGGGCTGGCTTTGGTTCAGCCACACCTTGAGGCTGATGTAGGGGTGACAGAGGGAGTGATGTGGGGGTGACATAGGGATGACGTAGGGGTGACAGAGGGAGTGGTGTAGGGGTGACAGAGGGAGTGATGAGGGATGGCAGAGGGTGTGATGTGGGGGTGACAGAGGGGCTGTGTAGGGGTGACAGAGGGAGTGATGTGGGGGTGACAGAGGGAGTGGTGCAGAGATTACAGAGGGGCTGATGTAACTCCTCTGTCAGACCCTTCTCGCTTCGTCAAGGCTGCACTTCAGCAGGGCACTGACCCTGGGGGTTAGGGAATTTCTGAGATCACTCTGCTTTAGGGGCTGTAACTATTGAAAAATGCCAAAAGATAAATGAACATTACGAATTGTGGAACTTGATGTTTCATGTCTCAGTGCCCGCTGGCCAATATTTATTTCTTTAAAGAGTGAACGTTTAGTACCTTGGTGGGAAAGTGGGGGCAGGTGTGAGTGTTCCAAGCACAGAGCCAGGACCTCTGTGGCTGCTGAAGGCTCCGGGGGGAGCTGGAGCTGGGCACAGGGAGCTGGGGCAGGAGCTGGATGCGGGGAGGAAGGATCTGGATGCTGGATGCTGGGAGCAGGGAGCTGGGGACAAGGAGCTGGATGCTGGGAGCAGGGAGCTGGATGCTGGATGCTGGGCTCTGGGGGCAGGGATCTGGATGCAGATACCTCTCCGCCCCGCTCTGAGCTCCGGGCGCTGCTCAGGGCAGCGATTTAATGCTAATTTGAGCTGATGGCCGCAATTTCCAAAGCACTCAGCGTTATTGTGCGCACCTTTTCAATCTCCTCCCTGCGCTCAAGCCACAGGCTGCGGTTTGCATCGGCTCCCAGCTAATCCCGCCGGCCCTGGAGGGGCAGACAGGGCCCAGGAGGCTGCACAGGGAGAAGGAGCCAGAGCAGGAACAGGAGCGGGAGCAGGAGAAAAGAGAAGGAGAAGGAGAAGGAGAAGAGAAGGAGAAGGAGAAGGAGAAGGAGAAGGAGAAGGAGAAGGAGAAGGAGAAGGAGAAGGAGAAGGAGAAGGAGAAGAGAAGGAGAAGGAGAAGGAGAAGGAGAAGGAGAAGGAGAAGGAGAAGGAGAAGGAGAAGAGAAGGAGAAGGAGAAGGAGAAGGAGAAGGAGAAGGAGAAGGAGAAGGAGAAGGAGAAGGAGAAGGAGAAGGAGAAGGAGAAGGAGGAGAAGGAGCTGAGCCGAGCCAGGCCAGCTCATCCATCCCCTCTCCCTGCACCCTGACCTCCTCCCCACCTCAGGGCAGATTCTGCTCCCCTGAACAGGTGTTAGACAGAGGTTTTATGTGAAATTGCAGCATGAAGGTCTCTGAAAATTATTTCTACCCAGGAAGAAACACATTCACTGGTTATCCCGGGAACGTCTGCTCCTGAAGCATTTACCACGACATTGGTTATTCAGGGTCTGGTTTGGTTTTCTTGTTTCATTAGAAAGACACAGCTGTAAAGCTGCACAATGAAAAAAACCAAACCAAGCCCAGTTAGGACCATAAGGTGCTCCATTCGAATTCGGGATGTTGCACCTTAAATCTGTGGATCCCTCTCTGATGTCAGACAGACAGGAGCTCACAGAGGGGCATCTCTGCTCCCGCTTCTGGAGAAAAGGAAATTTCATTGTTTTGCCCACAGGCGATGGCACTGACACAAACAGTTAGTGTGCACAATGACAAATACTCTATATCTGAGCACATGCATACTTCAAGAGTCACCAAGAGGGATTTAAGCACATCTGAGCGCTCAGCAGGAATGGGAAGGACAGAACGCTGTGCTTAAAACTTGGCAGCCTTGCCTTGACAAGAATTTCTGACAGTCAGAGTCAGCCTGCAAGGAGCTCCTGCCAGGTGTTGTGTGCGAGTCCCCCTTGCTGCAGGAGGATTTTAGCAAAAAAAAAAAAAAAAAAAAAAAAAAAAAAAAGTCCCTTTATATCAAGCGAGGGGATGCTGCCAGTGGGAACAGAAGGACGAGGCACAGCGCGGGCACAGGGACGCAATCTCAGGAGCGAGTAAAGCACGATCCATCTCGGTGGAAGCTGAAAACAATGCAGAGCTAAAGCTCTGTAAAGGCCGCGGGTCCGAGGGGAGCTTTGGGGCTGGAAAGGTGAATTTTGTGTGGGAAGGGCGCCGGGGGGAGGGCAGCTGCTGGCCCAGCCCCCAGCCAGGATGGATGGGAGATGTCTGCTTAACAGCCCACATTCCTGCCTCTGCCAGCTCCCCCTAATCTCCCCATTTGAACAACAACCAACTATTTGTCCCTAAAGTGGGCTGGCAGGGGACAGAAAAGGCCTTTCAGGTACACGGATTCCTGCGGCGTTGCTAATTCTCAATTATTATATGGGGTATTTAGCAATATTTGTGTAATTGTTTGCCTTATTTTTTTTTAAAGCTTCACACACTGGAATTGTGTAAACGTGAGCATTTCAGCCCAAATTTTAGATAATTTTTTTCGTAACCCGCATCTTCCTCTTTCAGAGGTAGGCGAGGTGATTTGGGAACCTTTGTGCTTTTAGAGGCAGTGCCCGAACAAAGTGCTCCTAATCACGGGCTGAGCTCGGGATCAGCCCGAAGAGCAAATTCCCCAAGAGCCGGGAGTCTGATGAGGCGGGCACACAGAGCACGGTGTCTGACAGAGATAGGAGGGAAAAGCCCCGCAGCTTCCCCTGCATCCTGCAGGGTGGAGGATGGAGCCGAGCCGGGCTGTGCGGGCTGCCCTGGGCTGGGCAGAGCCCTCCCTGTGCCCCCAAAGGGCAGCAGCCCATTATTCTGTCGTGTCCGGAGTGAGTGTGCTGGTAGGAGTGCAAGCCTCCTTACACCCAGAGGAATTCGGTATTTGGAAAAACTGATTTGGCATCGTCCCATAGAAAAGGCGCTGCCCGCGCATTTCCAGCGTGCGGAGCCAAAGGCGCCGCGGCACCGGCTGGAACGAGAGGGGTGACAGCAACAGCTTGGAATAAGATGCAAAATAAGCGTGGGCCAGAACCTGTGCTAAGATTGCTCCCAACTGCAAATGCCAGGGAACGAGGGGATGCTGGAGATGCCTGCGGGACCCTGCGGGACTCTCCCTCTGCCCACCCTCACAAGCACTAACGATGCCAATCGAGTGCTAAAGTGCAGCCCCATCCTTTCTGTGCCCCACACAAAAGCCGCTGACCTTCCCTCATTAACAGCTGAGAGGGGCTGGATGGCCCCGCCAGTAACCTGGAGCAGTGATGGATGCTCCGGGATTCCTCTCTGTAGTATTTCTCTAAGTCACTCCTTACACAACTCGTTATTTTAACTCCAAAAGGCTTTTCTTTCCTGGAAACAAACACTCTTAAACAGGTTCCCGAAGTTAGAGCTGCGTTAGTGTTTAATAATCTTTGCGGGTAAATTGAATTCCCCCCCTTAAAACAGCAGGGAGAATTTAATCTGATGGTTTCTATTCAAGGAAAAGGTTCCCTGAGAAATTTTGCCGATGCGTTCAGTGGAGTGCGAGAGTCACATTTGTGGTTAGTTATTCGTGTTTTCACTTTGAAGTGTGGGGTGATGGTGTGGTAAACCCCGCAGCGCTGGGAAGCGTTTATTTTGGACGAGAAGTTATTTGTTGGAATTTCTAAATATATTTGGGGTAGATCTTAAAATAATTGACCCTCCCTGGAAGGTCAGTCGGTGAAGCCTGCGGGGAAGCGCGGCCACCCTTCCCCTGCCCCGTGGGTGGGCGCTAAGCTAAAGAAAGGAGGAAATGTTGCTTAGACTGAAGTTAGATTAAATAATTTCGAAGTCACCAGAGAAAAACTCTTGTCACAGGCAGCGTGTGCCTTCGGGGACAGGAGCCATCCCTGGGAGCTGGGGAAGATGGGACCGGGCTGGGACACGGGGCTGGCCTCGGGCAGGGGACAGAGGGGACAATAGCGAGGGACTGGAGCGACGGGCAGGGGACAGCAGCGACAGACAGGAGCTGGCAGCAGCGGGAAGGGGACAACAGGGGCAGTAGGGACAGCAGTGATGGGCAGGGGACAGCAGGGGACAGCAGCGGGCTGCAGGGGACAAGAGGGACAGCAGGGGACAGCAGTGACGGGCAGGGGACAGCGGCGGGCAGCAGGGGACAGCAGAGGACAGTCAGTGCCCTGCCATTCACCTTCCCAGATCTCTTCCCGTGGGTTGTGTGAGCACAGCTGCCATTCCCAGCCTTCCCTGCCCTCCTCCCCGCTGGGCGCTCCGGCTCCCGGGGCAGCTCCGCTCGCTCGTGTTTTACCCACCCGGGAATCGCCTCTGAGCACCGAACATCGATGGACAATTTCTAAACTGGGGCAATAATGATTTATTGCTGGTTCCCCGGAGCGCTGTGGGCCCGGAGGGAGCAGGACAGGAGGGCCCGGGGGTGCCACACCGGCCGCGGTCACGGCTGTGTCCTGGGGGACACCAACGGGGTGCAAATTAACTTAAATTCCCAACTTAACTTAAATTGCTCTGGCTTCACCTCCCTGAGAGCCGAGAGCGTCCCTGCATCCAGCCTGGCGACCTAAGGCAGCGGCACAGCGGGCAGAGTGTCAGGTGTGCCAGCCCCAGGTGTCCCAGGTGTGCCAGCCCAGGTGTGCCAGGTGTCCCAGGTGTGCCTGCCCCAGGTGTCCCAGGTGTGCCAGCCCAGGTGTGCCCAGCCCCAGGTGTGCCAGCCTAGGTGTGCCAGGTGTCCCAGGTGTGCCAGCCCAGGTGTGCCAGCCCAGGTGTGCCAGCCCCAGGTGTCCCAGGTGTGCCAGCCCAGGTGTGCCAGCCCCAGGTGTCCCAGGTGTGCCACCCCAGGTGTGCCAGCCCAGGTGTGCCAGCCCAGGTGTGCCAGCCCAGGTGTGCCCCCGGAGCTGGGCGCGCTGTCCGGGCTGGCAGCTGCAGGGACACACCCGGGAGCCTCTGCCGTCCCCCAGCTGGGGCTGGCACCTGAGCACTCCCTGACTGTTAAACAGGCCAGGTAATCCTCAGCACCGTGTGTCACATCAGACCTTCCCAGGCAGATTTATTTACAGCCACAGACACAGGTACAGAGATGCAGACTGTGCCTCCACCAGGAGTGGCTGCTCCTCCTTAGACCCTTGGACCCAATTTCCTCCAGGATGTCTCATCTTTAAGCATTGTCAGAGATTTATGGATTGTATCCAGATAGAAGGTGACAAGCACTATACCACCAAATTATCAAATGAATCAAGCCAGTTGTTATTTGAAAGAAAAAATGCTTCTCCCAGGGCTCATAATTTATTAAAATCTGAAATCAAGAGCTGAATATTTATAGTTTACTTTTGTTGCTCTTTCTGGAGCTCTCTAGACAGACATTTTGTTAAGTTGGCCTAAAAAATTAGATCTGTGTTCAGAATGAAGAAATCTGAGGTGCTCACACAGATTTCTTTCCTTCTGGAAGATATTAAGAGTTTTGCCCATGATTTTTCCATTTAACAAACCCTCTGGCCTTTAGTGACTTTGGGTATGTCCAAAGCACAGCTCACAATGTCATGCCATATCTGTTTTAAATTGCCAACATTGTCCAAAGCACAGCTCACAATGTCATGCCATATCTGTTTTAAATTGCCAACATTGTCCAAAGCACAGATCACAATGTCATGCCATAACTCTTTTAAATTGCAGTGGTAGAAAGAACAATTATTTCTAGATTATCACCTAAATTGGCATCTGCCTAAGAAATGGGCTTATTTGTTTAAAAATCTCTTTCAGGAGGTTTTTTTCCCAAAGCACAAAGAATAAATCAACACCCACTACAGAAACAGATCACCTACTATCATAAGCACATCTGGGTTTATTACTAAAGCCTGCTTATTCAAATTATGCTCACAAGTAGTTCCTTAAGGAAATGGACTGAAACTAAATCCAGGTAAGATAGTTACAGCAACCCAAACTTCTTGTCTTTCTGCTATTTTAAAGCTTAAACACTAGCAGATCCCCTCCAAAGTCAGCTTGTGTTCAAGGGTGGGAAGCAGCTTTATTCCTCCCATCCCAGTGAAATCCCTACTGAGGAATGAAGCAGATTATATTGAATCCATGGATTTTATACTCACTTTCAAATTAATGGACATGTACCTTTACATGGGACAAAATGAACCCATCCTAATTTTTAACCCTGAGTTGAGGGGTTTGCATACATGGGGTGAGACACACACACACAGCCCTGGCTCTGCAGAGGAGCAGCACAATTCTAAAAGTGAGGTGGAAGTTTTGATAAAATTGGTATGGTGTGGGGCAGAAGGCCAAATCAGTAGGAATTCATCTCAGCACAGGCTGGTGCTTGGAGCAGGTCCTACAGATGTTCTTTAGCAGTAAATATTTTATATCTTTTGGTGCATTTCAAAGCCTCCTGACACAGCTGGGAAGTTTAAACCAGAACTCTCTGTAAAGGCACCTGCTCAGGAAAAAAAAACAGTGGCAAAAGTGACAGCTGAACCAGCCCCTCTCTGCACTGCTGCAGCTCAGGAATTCTAGTGCAAACATTGGGAAAAAGCTGTTCTATTGACACAGACAGAAGGGCAAAGCCCTGGCTGGGCTGTGTCTGGTGTCCTCAGGGGCAGGACAGCAGGGAGGGCACCAGCCCTGAAGGCAGGGGCAAGCACAGCAGGATCCTGGCTCTTGTGTGAGACCCAGTGCCCAGTTTCCTCACTGCTGGACAGGTTGTTTGGCAGGGTTTGGTATTATGTGACAGCTGAGAGTCATCCAGGGGCTGGCCTTCCAGCTGGACATGGGAGGAGTGCAGGGCTGACAAAATGCAGGCAAGGACTGCACTCCTTCTCTGGGACACAGATACCCCAGTGGCAAGCTCTTCATCCTGATGGAGACACACTCAAAGTATGGTGTTTTCTCCCTGCTGTTGAGATTGTTGCTGACTTGGACAGATTTTTCTCTGTTTAAATAATATCTTAAGTCAGAAGACAGCACTAGGAAAAGCTGCTTAGCACTCAGCAGCAAACTTCTACCCCCAAGTTTTACGCAAGGCAGCATGAACTGCCCAGAAACGCAGAGGATCCACACTTATGCTCCAGGGTAACTGGATTTTCCTCCCAGCACTAAAATGCTCATTTGCCCATGGGTTATTCAGCAGGGAGGCAGCCATGGGCTCCCTGCAGCCTCTGCAATTATCCAGCAGAGCAGAGCTGTGCAATTACACAGCCTCTGCCATTCTAATGCCACAAATCATTTTGCAAGCACTCATTAAATAACTTGCACAACAACCTTGCTGATAAAGTACACATGCTAATCATGCCTGAGCATCACGGGCTGAGGCACAGAGGATTCAAGGACTTGCTCAGGGTCACACTTTGAGGATCAATAGAAGTCACTGGTGACTTCCCTCTCATTACCCAATGCCAGTTCTTATATGTAACATCCTCCATTTGGATTTTAAATACACATGACTGATGCCTTCTTTCTATTCCTGCTGGAAGGAATCTGAGTGTAAAAATACCATATTTTGATACAAATATATGCCATAAAAGGAGATCATGCTAGTAGAGCTTGCAAATTCATAGCTCTTTTAGTCCTGAAGCATCTCAAGGAGCTCTTCCTGAGTATTTATGTGATTTTCACTTTACCACCTCTCAAGTGGAACATAACATTCCCTTAATAGCACACAGCAATACCCAGTTTTTAGAAAGTGAAGAACCACATCCAAGGATAGGTCTGAAAATAAGGAGGGATTTAAATCCAGAAATAAGGTAGTGCTTCAACAAAAAGCTTGATCTAGAATTCCAATTTATTTTCCCTGCTTACCAGAAACTCTATTATGAAAGTCTAATTTTCTGCCTGTGACAGAGTAGAGGATCTCAACCACAAAGTTTTGGCCCAGGGGAGTGTCACGTGTGCTGAAGGGTGGGGTCCACATACTCATACCTTGGCACCACAGCATCCTTCTGCATCATCAAATTGCACTCACTCCTGGGTCAAACAGAAGGAAACAAGGCTGCTTACAGTCTGGTTTGCTGAAAATGGTCCCACACTATATAACTTCCCAACAGTTTTGTTTTTATTTATAAAGGGGCAGATGAGCATTATTATTATTATTATTGGAAGTGGATGGAGCCATGGACTCAGGAAGCCCACAAACCATTGCTGTGGGAGTGTGAGCCAGGGAAGGGCTGCTCTGTACCTGCCTCTCTGCTGAAGATGGTTGCCAAATTCCTGGTAGGCTTTGTAGTGGGAACCTGGGGAATCCCTAAGTCAGAAGCATCCAGACCACTGTGATGCTGCTAATGAATCCATGAATTTCTTTAATCTCTTTATTTTGTTTCTCTTGTACTCCTGATGAGAGCCTGGCAGTTTGCACCTCCCCTGACTGCAGGAGCAGCCTCTCCCAGGGGAGCTGTGGCTGCACAGGGCAGGGCAGCCCCAGGGCTAGGGCACCCAGGAGGGCCAGGCTCAGTGCCCAGCTGTGCCCCCTGTGAGTGCCAGGGAATTCCAGCCTGCCTTTGTCTGGTGGGTAGGGCTGAAGGGTGTGCACACCGAGGTGATGGGAGGATCAGGGAAGGTGGGAGAGAACATCTGGAGGGAACACCTGGAGATCCAACTGCTCTGCAGCTGTCAGCCTTGCACAGAGCTCAAATCTCAGTTCTCAAATCTATTTGAGAAAGAGAAAATGAGCTCAAAGCTGGTTCAGAAGCTGTGCAGAAACAACCCCTGCTGTCAGTGACAGGGAGGAGCATTTACTGTCAGCTGTGTGACTTGCACCATGTAAAGCAAGGACACAGCCCTGCTCAGAGCAGAGGTGAGGCCCCATCACAGCCAGGGCTGAGCCTCCTGTCACTGCCTGAGGCTCTGCAGGAGCAGCCTCTCTGCCTTCCACTCCCTTCTCCCCCCTAGATGTCCTTTCCCAACACCTCTGCCTTCCTGGCCTTCCTGGGGAGCAGCACCTTCCACAGACAGGCTTTAGGGGTGGGAGGGAGCTGCCCACAGACAGAGATCTTCCCCCTTGGAGCTTCTTGTCACTGTGATATTTTCTGAAAAGTCCCTTCACCGGGATTTCTTCTCCTGGGAAGCTGGGACGCTTCAGCTTCTCCATGTTTTGCTGCTTTGAAATGTGATTTGGAGAATTGTTTATCAAGCATGTGAATTGTTTTAATTCAATGACCAATCACAGCCAGCTGTGTCAGACTCTCTGGTCAGTCACAGGTTTTTATTATTGATTCTTTTCTAGCCTTCTGTCTGTATCCTTTCTCTATAGTTTAGTATAGTTTTAGTATATAATTTCTTATCATATATTATAATAAATATAATAAATATGATATAATATGATGATACAATATAATGATACAATATAATGATACAATATGATATGATATAATGTAATGTAATGTCATTAATATAATATAATATAATATAATATAATATATCAGCCTTCTGAGAACTGGAGTCAAATTCTCATCTCTCACCTCATTCTAGAATCCTCCCAACACCACAGCTTCTCCTGCCAGGGCTGCTCCTGCCATGCAAAGCCTTGGAGTGCTCCCTGCTCCAGGAGTGCAGCACAGGGGGAGGAGGCACCACTGCTCCCTTCTGCCTCCCACACAGCCTTGGTGTAAATGGGGAGTTTCTGTTCTGTTTTTTTAATCTGGTGTCCTCCTGTGAATGCCACTGGGAGTAGAAATTCAGGAAACCAAGTTTTAAATGTTTGGATGTTCAGATCCTGTTAATCAAGGCTGGAGTTTCTTAATGAAGGAAAAAGAGCAGCACATTCATTTCGTTTTCATTTCTGTGCAGAGAAGAGGGCTCCAGAAATTAAGTGATAATTTCATTAAACTATTATCCATAGAAATACACCCAGATTAGTGTGATAACTCAGCTAATGGCATCTGTAATTATTTGATTACACACGCTGAATGATGGATCTATGAATATTAAATATATTAGATACTAATATAAAGCCAAGGGATAAATCTAACTGTCATGAATTCAGATAAAACAGCTGTAAAAAGCATATGTGCAGTATTAAGCCCCCCAAATGAAAACCAGCAGTACATCCCTTCCCAGCTCTAACTCAATGTGATGCTTCTAGGCTATTTGGAGAAACATATTGCTTTTTAAAACAGAATAATTATCTTTTCCCCCAAATATTTGAACATCTGTGCACTGACACACACCTTCTCCTCCATCCTCAGCCCCAACATCCCTTGAACTGCCAGCTGTGGCACAACATGAGCCAAGACACCGAGTCTGCTCCAGAGAAGAAAATGTTAATACATATCCCATATGTATTTTTACAATCTGTTTCCACTGATTCAGAGGGAAGGACCTGGCACACTGACCTTACGTTGACAGAAATAAATACAAATGAAGCTTTTGAAAGGAATATATGATGATATATGATGGTCGCTCCCCCCAAAATGGAGAAAACATTATGTAGAAAACATGATGTGCCATGTGGAGTTAACAAAGCAACAAAAGAGGGGGCAGCAGGAAAGCACAGCTTCAGAGGAAGAATAGTAAGGATTCCTGGGAAGAAGGGAAATGTATCAATAGCTGATCTGAGTGCTGTGCTCTGTGACAGCTGTTGGGTTTTGGGTACAGGAAAACCCCAGACCTAAAAACACTTTATAAAATATCCAACAAGACCCATCTGCTGCCCCTGAAAACACATCATAGGTACCTTGCAGCTGAACTCACTGCAAAGGTACCAAAACTGCTCTGAGTGGGCAAATTCAGTCCCTTCAAACCTGTGGCAGACTTGAGGCAGCACAGGGAACCAAGCCAGTGCTCCAAGGATGATCCAGCCCAGGAATTCCCAGCCTGAGCAGATCCCACAGGCTCTTGTCCCTCTGGCACCCAGCACCCACCCACAGACAGCACCTTCTGCCTGGCTGAGGGTGCTTTATTCCAGATAAACCACCTGGATGGATGACATGACACCCTGGGCAGGCAGGGCTGCAGCGGACACCGCCTGCTACTGCCAGGGTGTGCCAGTGGGGGCACAGGGACTTCAAAACAAATTTCAGCTGACTTTTAGAATGCCTTATTTGTTCTACAAGTTGTGCTGGGGTTATTTATGACTTTTCCTCACCATTTCAGCAGACATTTTTACCTCAGGGAAGGCTGATGTTTAAAAAACTCTCCTTCCCTTAGCTTATTCCTTCTTCTTTCCTCCCAAAAGACAAGCTAAAGGTGAAGGCATTTGGCAGCTAATATTTCACCTGCAGAAGAGAAGAATGACTTAGAACACAGTATTTAGCTGCTGTTGCTTGATGACTTTATATTGATTCATGTCTGCTCTGTCCCTGTAATGTGTCTCAGCAGCCCCACACTGCATGAGGCCAATGACCAGCTTGGGGAACCAATATGACTAAAAACCAGTTCTTTTACAATCACATTAAGATGAAAAAAATGCCTTCAATCTGATCAGTTTTGGCATGTGATGGACCATTGGGGATGCTGACATAAAAGAAATGGAGGGAAACTTCTGGCTGAGGACCTTTTGGTGAGTGCCTGTGCTTTGTCCCTGTTTGGCTGACACTGCCCACAATGAAATGGGGTGAGCTGGAGCAGCAAAGTAGGCTGAGATGACCCAAAATGCTTTGATCTGCAAGGCCAGAACAAGAACTTCAGATCTGGAGTAAAAGGCAAAGAGAATATAAGGAAAAAAAGAAGTTTTTAGAGAAAGCATACTCCATTTCCATGTTTATTGGACTTTAGGGTTTGTTTCTGTCTGTTCCCAGGAGTAAAATACAGGAAGAGTTACAGAACATTTGTTGACAACAACTGACTATAGCAATTGGGGGAGAAAAATGTGCTTTGGAGTAAGTGCTTCAGCATCCTCATAAATCTGCACTGGAATAGACTCTGGCCATTGTGTTTCTGAGGCTGTTACAACAGAGCTCAGCGTGGTGGTTGCTCTCACCATGGCAACCCAGAAAACTGCCCCATCACAGAAGGTTTGCACTCTGCAACACCCATCTCTCCCTGCCCCTGCTTCTCAAAGGAGCCTGATGCTTTCAGCACTTGAAGCACCACTTGAAGCCCGAGCCCCAGCTCCAGTGGCACTTAAAGTCTCCTGCACTCCATCCAACAGCAGCCACTGGGAACAGGAGCAGCAGCTCTCTCATCTGCAGAGAGCTATTGAAAAATGGGGTCAAACCTGGGAAAGAGTATTTTCAATTTCTTCAATACACAGCAACCTTTTGGGGCCCAGCACTCACTCTTTGTGGAGAGCATTGGAGAGGTTTGATGACCTGAGCTGAGGTTTTGGTTGGGTTCCTCACAACATTGCCCTTTACCACTGCACCACTACCCCACTATGAAGAAGGGGGCTCAGGTCATGGCCTGAGCCCTGGGGGAAGTGATTTTAGGCTGCTCTGGGGGAGCTGGAGCTGAGGCTCCTGCCACCCCTGCCACAGCCCTGCCACCCCTGCTGTTCTAGCTGAGCCTTCTGGCAAGCACCAGCCAGGCAGCCAGAGGTGATAATGTCACATTATATCTACAAACCAGAATTTGTCTGTTAAACTTTGTGTTCTTTAGTATTTCCATTCTGTTTCATTTGAAACATTTTATTAACACCTCATGGCAAAAATCTTATGCAGTCTGCCTGATGAGACAAGGTATTTCATTAAACACTTCTGGAGTCAGTAGGACATCACCCTCTGTTTCCCTCAGCTAGAAAAGCAGCCACTGCAGAGGAGAAATCACATACATTATCCACTGAGACTGAATGACTCCACTACCTTCCCCAGCTCATGTTCTGCTTGCTCAGGACAAATTGTTAAAAGATTTTCAAGAACTGACACTATGAGGATCCCTGAAGTGCAGGTATTATTCCATACTTTTGATGGAACAGAAGTATTATCTCCTCTGTATAGGTGGAGAATTGAGCAGAGAAGCCAGAAGACCCATTTTGGGAAGTTTTATGCATCCTACTCCCATACAAACTAAATGAAGTCTTCCCTGGCCAGGGTTCCAAGAGATTACTGGTATTCCAACTGCTCTTGAATCCTCCAATAGCTGAACTGCAGGACTGCAAATAATATATTTAGTACTTGAAATTCTTTAAACTTGAGCAGTCAGTCATTACACACATAACAACATGGGAGTAGGTGGTTTGGATTTTTCCTACTCAGTTGATTAGAAGAGTGTGGGGTGAGATGCACTTTTTGAAAGAAATAATTTGGTGAAGAACTGAAAGGGCATTGAAGTTGGTTCCAAAATCCCATGTCTAACCTCTGTTCATATTACTGCCCACAACTGTGCACAATATATCCACTTGCTCTTTTAAAGAAAACCTTCATATTCATTTGTCCTTGAGCAAGCAAAATGTTCAGTAGCTTCAGTGGGGGTTCTGCTGAGCCTCAGAGGCCGGATCAGGGAGCTGGCTGTCCAGCTCAGCCATCTAATCCTGCTCAAATCACTCCCTACAGAGCTCCAGGGGTACAAGAGAATCAGCCTGCAGCACTCCTGTTGGTGTGTGTCTAGGCCAGTGTGGAAGAGGTTTTACAGTGACTTCTGGAGCTAGAGAGAAGTTTGATAAGAGGATCCATGTTTACTCCTGAAAGAATCTCCTACCAAGATTGTTGACATAGAAAGCAAGAAAAACAGAAGGATAAATAAGAAAAACCTGCAACTGTCTATTCCAATAAGCACTTTGTCTCTTCTGACCAATGAGTAAAGTGTGAACTTATGAGCTTTGTAAGAATGTATAAAAAGCATGCATGCTAAAATCAAAACAGGTTTTGAAGCCTTCTGTAAATGGAGTGTGTTATTTTGTATTGTCTCCATTTCAAACATGACCACCTCAACCACGACAGGCCAGTGTGAGTCAGTGAGCCAGGCTGAGGCAGGCTCTGCTCTAGCACTGCTGTGGGTACCACAGAAAAGGAAGGCATTTGTTCTCTTTGCAACAGTATCAGGTATGAGAAGATGCTGCTCTCCAAAGCCAACTCCAGCAGCACAAAATGAGTGTTTGCATGACTGCACCCAGCAAAGCAAGCAATAAACTCGTGCTCTATGACCCCATTTCTCAGTTTCAGAATGGTGGGTTATGTGACCTTACTGGCAGTGTGGAGGTTTGCTGACAGCTCAGAGAGAAAGCCCTTGGATGGAGACTTCCTGCCAACAAACAAACAAACAAACAAACAAACAAACAAACCCACCTCAGCACAGGGTTAGCTTTAGAAACCCTCTTGCCATCTGCAATTCCAAAACACTCTGCAAAAGGTGATACAGCAAACTATGTTTTCTTTCATAGCCTGTGATGCTCTATGAAAAGAGAGCAGCTAAATGTTGCAGTGACTCAGAACTGCCTTTGGGAGTTTGCAAAGACCTGCTGGAGACCTCTGGCATCCTGCTCCTCCTTCAACTAACACATGACAGAAAGTGCTGAAACACCTGCCAGCTGCAGTAATTTGCACAGTGCCAAATATCCCAACACCCCACCACGAATTCACATGCAGAAATTCTGCTTTCACTAAGGTTTTTTAAAACCCCCTGGTTTCCTGTCTCATGAAGATACTGGAGCAAATAATCTACTCTACTAGCAAAGGAAACACTTACATGACCTCCACATTGGTTTTTCCCAAAGACTTTATTATTTTTTTTTCCCAAACCAAATATGTAGTGATGTACTTACCCAGTAAAACTGAAAACTGTGTCTCCTACTCTTTTTGGTAGAGTTTGAACTCACACAATGATCTGCATCTCATAGGAGTCATGTGGTCTCTGCTGCAAAAGGACAGTCTTTCTCCTTGTCTGATTGTTAAATGATTTTGAGATCAGAGCCCTGACATGAGGTTTGGAGAATCTTGTTCTCATAGAGTAAAACTGCTTTCCTTCTCAAACTGAGAACAGATTTTGGGCAAAGTCCCTGGATCACTACTTTAGGCAAAACCAAATTGACCAAGAGTTACTCAAATTGCTTTTATGTGACACCATTTTGATCACGGTCTTAGAAGCGTTGTTACTGAAGTGCTCAGGAAATTGCAGGAATGATGCAGATGCTGTTGATACATCTTTTATTTAAAGTTATCAACATTTTAGAATCCAAAACAGCATACAACCAACCTTTTTGCAGTGCTTACCAAGTCTTATTTTTTCAGAGCAAACCATTACCTAGGAACACATATTAGAAAAAAAATCCTTTAATCCTATTTCTTTGCTTTTCTACTTCCCTGACTCAAACCCAGAAGAATATGAAGCTCTTGCACCCATAAGGAACCCTGATGCTTTGATGCTCTCAACCTTTGTCAGTTGGTTTCTGTTTCAGACTGATCAAGTGTTTGCACTAAGGGTGCTCTATCATCACATTTTTCAGTTGGGAACAGCAGTAACAGCCAGCAGACATAAAAACTCATCTGAGCACATCAGGAGCAGCCTAAACTGTCTTGATTATGTGCTATACAACAGTCAGTGCATGGCTGTTCTCTGTGAGCCACACTTCTCATAAATGCCTGCTGCTTGCTTGCTCAGCCACACTGTGTTGGACTTCCCCAGGATGAAAAATTTTGTCTGATAAACATTGCAATTTGCAGCTGAGTATCCACCTTCCCTGCTGACCTGCTTTTCTGGAGGGCAGCATACTGAGAGTCTGATCCCAAAGGACAAAATGGTGAAGAGAAATGAAAATATTGTCACTCAGATGTTTTTTTCCTTTGGTGAAATGAATACCTACTCCCTTCAGTTTCTCCTCATAAAATATCATGAAAGTTCTCTTATTCAAGTGTCCAAGTTTGGCTGTAGCACTGTGAAAATATTCCCATGTCTATATTCAGCCATCTACACATTCAGATAATTTAAAATGTTAGTGTTCACTTTGGGTAGATTGTATTATCAATAAACCTTTTTCTTCCCCCATTCAATATTTTCATATTTAAAAAAAAATTGTTTTCCCTTATTTATCATTAAATTCAACTCCCAGTAAGAGCCTGCAGAAGGGAATGAAACAAGTCTTCAGAGCCTTCTACAATTAGCATATTCTCATCATGCTCCAGTAATTATCTCCCTTGATAGTTCAGTTGGGATGCCACACTGCTCTCATCACTACAGCATTCCCATGAGGGAAATTAAGAGGCAAAACACCAAGATTACTCAGATTCCACATTTGCCATGTGCATATCAGTGCCCTCGTGGTCTTTGTGCATCTGACTCTCCTACAAATTCCCCACCAGCAACCAAAACCAGCACAGTTGTGTTTGTGCCAGTCCACTGCCAGTGGGTCAAAAGCACAAAACTTGTTCTTTATTTCTGGGGAGAAAAGATTCTTTATTGAATCAGTGCTGCTCAGAGCTGCTTAGGAGGTGTCAGGGAGAAGAGTGTTTGGGTGCATTAAAGGGTTTTGCGCACAGTGCTTTTGTTCGTTTTTCTTCTTTGCTGCCTCCTCCACAAATAACCTCAAAAAGTCAATCAATATTGTCTTCATTCTCCATTTAATTCTCCTTCTCTGCTTGCAGGACTCATTTTGGGTACATTATTCTTCTACTCCCAGAAAGTGCTTGGCTCCTTTCCCAAGGCCCTAACACCCTTTTTATCTTCAGGTGGCATAAAGAAGTCTGTAGACCAAATTAAATTTCTTTATTCTACCAAAAAATGACATTTTTCTAATTTCAAAATTCAGTATCCCTATGTTCTCAGTGATGCCTCTCTCCATTACTATCCCAGAGATCACCAATGGCCACTTCACAAAACTATAAAAACAATTCATACAACTCCAACATTACCCACGCCATCTGGTGTAAGGTGTGAAAGGAAAACAACCCTCAGAATTCCAGCAGTTTCTATCAGCCATAGCTACTCCTGAGAACAGTGTGCAGCCAGGTTTGTCTCAATTAAAGCAGGAAATTGGAGTGCTCAGCTTTTACCCAGGATTGCCCAGAGATGCATTACTGCTCCCTGTTTGATTTGCACTGAATGGGCACCAGGCATAGCCAAATTTCAGGCTAGTCTGCCTGATAAATCACGACTGACACTACATTGTATTGCAGGAATGAACTGTTTATTTCACAGCTGCCAACATTATGCAACTCTTTAGAAATAGTCAGAAAACCAGATGTGTGGTACACAAAGTACAAAAAGCCATGTCTCCTCTTCTTCCATCAAACTCCCTGCCCTAACTTCTGATCTCAGAGAGCATCTGCAAAGCCCATGAAAGGAAATTCTGCTATGTTTCTGATGAGGGAGATGAATTTCAGTACTTGATTTATTGGAAAATACGAGAACACAATCCCATCACACATTCCTATGTGATGCTTTACAATATTTCAACAATTTAAGAATATAAGGAATGAGTATTTCCAAGTTGTAGTACTTTATAAGAAATCCTATTCAATATAGAAGATCTCTTCTTCTGTTCCTTGCTTTTCTTAAACCAGTTGCACAGGAGAAAAATCCATGTTGCACCACAATATGTACTCAGTGCCCTTCTGAGCCATGGATGATTTACAAAACCAGTTTGGCTGAAGTTCATAATCTTAAACAAGAATAGACAGAGCTTTACCTAGAAAGGAGGGGAATATCCATGCCTTTGTGTTTGTGCACAAGTGTCATTTATCTGAGATACTTATATTAAAAGCCAGTACCACAATTTCAGTTTAAGGAGACATGCACAAAGTTATGGGTGCTCTTACCCCTTCTACTCCCATGGAGTGCCAAGGCATAGCCCACAAGTAGGAGGCCCTTAGTAATTAGTCTTAATGGTTTAGGAAATACAATAGCTTTAGTTTTCAGGTGTCCTCAGAGATAAAAACCCCAACCCATGAGTTCCAACTACACCCTCATACCACTTCTTTCCACACTATATATGATTTAGGCTTGAATTCCTGAATGTTTTATGAAGTCGCATGAACATCCAAGTTCAAAAAGGGAATAAGCATGGACTGGATAAAGCTTGGAGGAGGAAACAGCCCATAGAGCCAGTGAGTGGTTCTCCCATGGCTGGGATGGGCACAGCAGGCTGCCCTGGGCTGGGATGGGCACAGCAGGCTTCCCATGGCTGGGATGGGCACAGCAGGCTTCCCATGGCTGGGATGGGCACAGCAGGCTGCCCTGGGCTGGGATGGGCACAGCAGGCTGCCATGGGCTGGGATGGGCACAGCAGGCTGCCCGTGGGTGGGATGGGCACAGCGGGCTTCCCATGGGTGGGATGGGCACAGCAGGCTCCCCATGGGTGGGATGGGCACAGCGGGCTCCCCATGGCTGGGATGGGCACAGCAGGCTGCCCATGGGTGGGATGGGCACCAGGCTGCCCTGGGCTGGGATGGGCACAGCAGGCTGCCATGGGCTGGGATGGGCACAGAGGGCTCCCCATGGGTGGGATGGGCACAGCAGGCTGCCCATGGGTGGGATGGGCCCCAGGCTGCTGCTGCGTGTCCGTGCTCTGTTCAGCGATGTGGGGCAGATCCGGACCCGGTTGCAATCCCCGGTGTGCAGGCAGCTGTGCCCGGGCCCCGCTCCGTAGCACGGGGACGTTTGCTGCGGCTGGAGCAGCGGGAAGTGCATTTCCACTTGCACGGCAGCCGAGTGACGGGATCGCGGGGTGAACGAGTGCTTTTAAACGTGCGCAAAGCAGCTGTGACTTCAATCTGCTGGCTGGGACTGTGCCTGCTACAGCGCAGAATCAAGAACTGGTAAATAATGTGTAAAACAGACGGAAGAGTGATGCCGTGGGTCTGAACTCTCGGACCAAACCCCTCAGCGGTTTCTGCCGGACGCTGGCCCCCGGCCCGGCCGTGTCACACGGCTCGGCCCTCGGGCCCTGCGCGGCCGCCATCTTCCCCCGGGGCCGGGAAGGGAACCGCCTCCCGGGCAGGCTCTGCCCCTCAGCGGAGTCGCGGCGGCCGCTGCCACCTCCCGGTTCGGCTGCGGACAGCGCCTGCCGGGGCCGCCCGAGGCCGGCAGCGCCTCACCCGCTCGGGGCGGCCCCGGGGCCGCTGCCGGGGGGGCGCGGGCGGGGCCGCCTCACGCCAGGGGCGGGGCCAGGGCCGGGGCCGCGCGAGGTAGCTCACTGCGCACGCGCACCGCGCCGACGCCCCCGGCACGGGGCTGTGACGGCGTAACCAAACCTGCGTTAGCCCCGCCCCCCGGGGTGTCCCGCGTGACGGACACGTAAACGGACCAATGAGCGCTGGGGATCCCGCACGGACCGGCCGTGCCGGGGCGGTGGTGGCCAATCGAGCTCTGCGGGCGGGTCGGGCCGGCTGCGCGTTCCCAGGCGCCTCGGCCGAGCTCTCAGTGCGCTCGGGGCGGTGCCGGCGCTCGGAGTGTTTGGGGCCGGCGGAGCGACGGGCGGGCCCGGCATGGGGGTGAGGTAGGGCCGGGCCGGCGCACGGAACGAGCGCGGCCGGCTGTCGGGACCGGGTGTTCGCGGCTGTGGGACGCGGAGCCGGGCGGAGGATGGAGGACAAGAAGGAGGAGGGCGAGGCGGAGATCCAGGAGCACGGGCCCGAGCACTGGTTCAGCAAGTGGGAGCGGCAGTGCCTGGCTGAGGCCGAGCAGGAGGAGGCGCTGGCGCCGGAGCTGCAGGACGAGGCGGCGGCGCAGCCCGAGCACAAGCAGCAGAAGCTCTGGCACCTCTTCCAGAATTCGGCCACCGCCGTGGCGCAGCTCTACAAGGGTGAGCACGGTCAGGGGCTTGGGGAGCGCACAGCAGGGACGGCTGGAGGCCGGTGGAGCCCGAGCGCGGTGGGCTCGGGGCCCGGCCCGTGGTGGGTGGGGGCGCCGAGCAGCCGCGGAGCCGCCGGGGTGGGGAGGTGTCCGCAGCGGTACAAAGGGGCCGAGGCGGCGGGAGGAGCGGTGCCGGCCCGCGGCCGCCCTCGGAGACGGACGGGAAAACAAAATGGCGAGAGGGAGGGGGAGCCGCGGTCGCGGCCCGGACAGCGCCCGGCGCGGCCTCCGGGGCGGCTCCTGCGCCGGCCCGGCCGCACCCCCTCCCCCGGCTGCCGGAGCGCTCGGGCCGGAGCGCGGCCGCGGGGCGTCGGGGCGCTCCGGCGGGGGCCGCGCCGGGAGGCTCCGGGCGGCGGGGGCGAGCCCCGAGCCCCGGGGAGGGTGGGGGGGGCCGGGAAGCCCGGCCCTGCCGGCGGCTCCCGACGCCCAGCCCCGGGAAGAGACTCCCGACAAAATGGCGAAGCGGGGCCGGGCTCATTGTGCGGCGGGGCCGGGGCGGGGGCGGCCGGGCGCTCCCCGCCGCGCTGGGGGCACCGCGCCCGCTGCCCCGGCCGGGCCGCTGCCCGCCCGCCCCGCTCGGCCCCGATCCGGAGCTGCCTCCGGAAGGTGGAACAAAATGGCGAAACCTAACATGGCCGTTCGGAGCGGGTGACTCCAAAATAAACAGCGTGTGTCCTTCCCTCCCTGCAGACCGGGTGTGCCAGCAGCCGGGGCTCTCCCTCTGGGTCCCCTTCCAGAACGCCGCCACTGCGGTCACCAACCTCTACAAAGGTAAGGGGCTGCCCCCCCGCTGCCCCGGCAGCCCTCTCCGCCGAGCCGGGCCCCACTCTGCCTCCTGCCCCGGCTTACTCATAAGTAGGGCCTGTTAATGTCTCTTATTCACCCTGATAAAATCTAACCCGAGACTGCTTCCTGAATCTTGCAGGTTTTCCCTGGTCCACTTTAGCTGACGGTAGCTGAATCTTTTCTGTTGCCTCATGTCAATGACTCATAAACTTAAAATCTGTTTTACTTTGAGACCCTTGAAAAAGGGTATCTTTAACATGTGTCAGTTTCTTGTGAATTCAAGGGAAATGTACAACGGCTTATTAAACAGTACTGAAATTCCCTGCATTGTTTATATTTCATGGTGCATTAGATGTTGGGGTGTCAGTTTAATGCCTTCTCTTTTGTGGTGAAGCGAAGTTGGGTTTAGTGCTCATAAGATTGTGCACAGATGTTATGTGACAGAAACTTTTATCTTCTTGTGGCACTGAGGCTTCTTAAGTAAGCCTCACAGTTTATTTTAAGCACTAAAATGTCATTATGTCTGTGTTCAGCATGGCTGTAAGAAGGCAGTGTTAGCCAGAACTTTGATAGGAGTGTGCTTTGCATGTGGCAGTGCTTTAGTGCTGGGTTACTGGGTCTTTCTGAACTCTGCAGTTCTTTGGGTTGTCCCAGGAATTCATGTCTGCAGAAGGCTCATTCAGTGGCTTGTACTTTATTTAAAAGGTTGTGCTAAAATGATATATATCAGTGAAGGCTGAAATTGGCACATTGTGATTCCCATTGTTACTGCCTTCCATTACAAGGAAGGGAAGTGCTTTAAAATTACAATGTTGGTTTTTCTGGCTTATGGTTTGATTTTTTTTTTTTCCCCTTGGTCTGTATGGCATTATCTGTAGTTCTACCTCCATGCTCCTTCATTTGCCTCCAGTTTTGTCATTTTGGATTTGCTTTAAGCAGTTGATGTGTTTGTGATGGGTGATCAGGTTTCTGACAGATGTGGACAGAGCGAGGGGGAAGTGTGGGTGCACAGCCCTCCCTGCCAGAGTCTTGCCTCCTGCAGAAGGTGCATTTGAGTGCTGTGTGTGTGTGTCAGGTCATGTGAAGGGGCAGCACCTGAGAGCAGGAAGGTGCTGGCCTGAGGGTGTGGGTCACTAGAACATGTCTGGGGACAATAGTCATTTGAGAATGGTGCTCGAGTAGCAGCAGGTACTGTTAATAAATTGTCTGGAATAATTACAGTCTGCCTTTACAAATGGCATGGCTCTCCCTTACAGCATCTTTATTATGAAGACTTAGACTGTTTATTTCTGGTTAAAATGTTAGATTACTTCTGCTGTAGGCAAAATGAGCCTTTTTGTTGGCAATGATGTGATTAACTGATGAGTAGGTGATTGGGGAAACTAGACTTTAAGTTGGAAGCTGACTTTGGTCAGGTGTAATGTAATACTTCAAAAACCAGCACCTGAAACAAATGTTTTCTTCAAACAGATCCTAAAGTACCTGAGTTACTCAGGAATGCCATCTTTCAATTTTCAGGTAACTTGTAAGTCAGTAGAAATTTGGTGATAACATGGTAGAACCAGCTGAACACTGTCATATCTGACAAGTTGGAGCTTGCTTACTGTGAGCTTGCTTTCCCTAGTGGTGAACATGGCTCTTAAAAAAACTCCTGTTTTTCACATTCTCAGTACTGTTTGTTTTGGAGGACACTGTCAAAATACTGGAGGAATACTTGGTGGGATGAACTAAACACCACAAACTGCTTCTTGCCTTGTCAGCTGCTTTCTGATCTGATAAATACTTGGATTTTTGAGGCATCATCTTTTTAACAAGAACAACCCGAGGAATGGTGCATAATGAGAATGCCATGATGTCTTGAATGTCAGCATTTCTTCTGAATATAGATTAGAAGTTTAATATCACACCACACTGATGGTCTTACATCCTGCATTTCTGGTGCTGGTGATAGAGACTGCATTCAAGACACTTCATTATCTTGATTGCACTAAAAAAGTGAAGCGTGGTTTGTAATGTAGGATTTAGAACTTAAGGCCACTGTGGAAAGTTCTAGGTATATGTTAGAATAAGACTTCTGAGCCTACAATTTACCTTGTTTTTATTAAAAAAGCCCTGAATATTTTCTAATGTTGATTTTGACTTAGTAATTTCAGAATATATGCAGCTTGACGGCTTAGGTTTTGCAAGCTTAACTTTGTAAACAAAGTGGTTGTGGCTTTTACCATAAAAAATCTAATGTACCCGGGGTAATGATGCTTGAAACTTCTCTGGGCTGCATCAGCAGTCAGTGTTTGACCTCATACCTAGTTCACAGTTAGCACTTTGTAAAGCATTCTCATACACAAAGAAAGCAGGGTATTGACGTAAAGCCAGCCTCCAAGCCTCAGAAGGACACTCCTGGTATTTCAGGAAGTGATTAAAGGAGTATTTTCAGTTTCCAAGTTGGCTCCAGAATGTTTGGGCAGCTTTTGCTGCCAGTGCATTGGAGTCCAGGCTGCTGTGCAGTATAAAATGGCAGGAGGAATAATCTGTCATGTTACCATTGCTTTCAGAGGAATTAACATTTGTAAATGTAGCCTTTGGATTACAAAGTAGTACAGGCAGAATACTCTTAGAGTGGATACAAAGAACAGGTTAAATTACACTTGTTTACTTGTTTGGTTTATACTCCAAAAGCTCCAAGATTTAACTCAGCTCAGTTTGAGGTGGTTTTGGTCTGTTGTGTTAGGTTTGAAGTGCTGCTCTTTGGCAGTGTAGATCTCAGTGCTGTCTTTCATGGTCTGTGCAGTGGTGCCTTAGAATACAAGTCCAAGAATAACACTTAACAGTAGGACTTTCTGGGTTCTGGAGTGTGACAAAGCTACATTAGATGTGTATGTCATTGTTTGTAAACCAATATTTTGGGATAGCTGTTCTTAAAGAAATACCTTTGTCTTCTGGCTTTTGCCTTGGGCTTGGTTAATAAAACAAGATTATAAAATGCTGTTAAATCAGCTTTGCCACATAGAAAAAAATCTATGGAATTCAAGTAAACAAAATTGGAGTGGATATGTTCATGTCTTTTAAGGAGCAAGAGCAACATAAGAGTATGAAACTTTAGATGAAACTGAAATAGGTGTTGTCAAAGCTCTGATAGCAAACCTGTGACGAACAAGATGAGCATAATTGTGTGGTGAACAGGATTTGTCCCACCTGTTACTGTGGTTTGAAACTTTCTCAAACTGGTAGCCAGAAATACACTTCCCAAAGTTTGAAAGCAACTTAATCCATTGGAGACACAGCTATAACTGATGTGCACAGGTGACTAGTTACATTAACAGAGAGAGAAATTGCATTTTGTAGTAGGATTTATTGTAAATTGTGTGTTTAAAACTTTTCTATATCAGAATTGCTATGGGACCCTAAATGGGGAAGGAAACTTTCTTAGCCTTTGTAAATGATATGTTGGCTAATTGAAAGACATTGGGGACACTTGTGTTCTAACTAGTTTCAAAACTCTGGCCTGTGAATTGCCTCTGCAATTGAAATCCAGCTGAAAATAGAAGAACTTGAAAGAAATCCTGAGTTTTCTGGCAGTTCCTTACCTGTCAGAATGCAGAAAAGCAGTTACTCCTTTCTTATGTTGAGGCTTCCTGCTGTATTGATGCACTGTGTGTGTCTAAGTCTGTTGTCCATTGATTTAAGTATCTTCCTCAGCCTGACAAGCTCCAAGTGTGTTTTTAATGTAAATAAACAGTGCTGTGCTGTTGACCTGAAGTATAGTAAATGCTGTTTAAGTGGAGCTGGAGTTGCTGTTGACTATCTGATGTGTAAAGAGGATGGAACATTTTGGCTTTACTCTCTTCAGGTTTAATGGAACTCCTCTTTTCTGCTGCAGCCACCTTGGGGCTGCCTTATGGAGTAAGCTGTAGAAGATGTAGATACTTCTTCTTTCCCATGCTTGGCAGGATGCCCCATCAGTGCTGTGCTGTACATTGCTGTGTAACACTAAGAGAACTTTTTTCTGTCCTCTTGCAGAGAGTGTGGATGCCCACCAGCGAAGCTTTGATTTAGGAATTCAGATTGGCTATCAGCGTCGGAATAAGGATGTGTTAGCCTGGGTTAAAAAACGCAGAAGAACGATTCGAAGAGAAGACTTAATCAGCTTCCTTTGTGGAAAAGTCCCTCCTCCAAGAAATTCTAGAGCTCCCCCAAGACTGACTGTAGTATCCCCTAACCGAGCTACTTCAACAGAAACTAGCTCATCTGTAGAGACTGATTTGCAACCCTTCCGTGAAGCCATAGCTCTGCATGGTAACTGTCACTTTTTCAATACTACTTGGTTAAAATTGGGTGGGGGTTTTTAAGGTGTGTTTGGCATATCATAATGTGTCATGTACCTGGTGTTCCAGCTGAAGGTATCCCCTTCTTTCTTTAAGGGAGCTTTTGCATGTATAAGGCATGTGTTGGCTGCTAAGAATTTGTATAGTTGAGTATTTTCAGTGAAGAAAAGATGCTGAATAAAAATGAAATTTGGGTCTGTAATACTGCACAGCTGTGTACTCAGCAGTTAAGTTTCAAGTCTTGGTAGTGTTTTTGAAGCATGAAGAGACTTGGCATTCATGCCAATGCTAAAGTAAACAGAATTCTTGGAAAATGGCAATGCTATGCTAGCAACTAGTTAAATATTAAGATTTGACTACCAGCAAATTTTTGGAGGCTTAGGGAGGGAATTTGGTGTCTGAGGCTTCTGTCTCTAGCTCTCTAGTACCTTTGTTAGGCACTAATGCAGTTCAGCATTCTACTAAAAGTACCCTGGGAAGGGTGTTTCAGTTACACATTTTTAAAATAATTGAGTCCTGTTCAGAACTTTGTTCTAGCTCACTTTCAGATTTACATGTCTTCCATTGTCATACTGAATTGCCTTCCTTGCCATCACCAGCAATGCTGGGTGTCTCTCTTTTCAGATATGAATATTCAGTAGCTTAATCTGTGTTGGATTATGATTGAGCAAGTGATAGACAGATGTGCTTTAAACTGCTCTTGAGGTGAGATGAGGCAGTTCACCTCTGGGTTTTGTGCCTTCTAAAATTCAAAAGGGTAGTAGATATCTTGAGGTACAAACCCTAGACATTCTAAAAATGAAAATGAAGCTATCTAGAAGTGCAACCTAAATTAAATTTTTACTGTCTGGATATTCTCAGTGGGGGGTAGAATTGATGGGTTAATTAGGAGCATGAATTCCAGAAAATGCAGATTTGGCTTCCGCTGTGCTGTGGTGGTTTTTAAAGATGCCCAGTCCAGACACTGTTACTGTCTAGGTGACAGCCATTTAAACCAAGTATGCTTCCCTACTCAGCCATGTTGGTTTTGGCAGTTTCCTGTCTCATACTGGAAGGAGGCTAGGGAATTCTGTGCACCACTGTTGCTTACTCAGTGTAGATAAAATTAATTCCATGAGAACAGCTGCAGAAGCTGGCTCTCGCTGTGGTAAGCACCCTCATAAAAATGCTTTTCTGAAAATATAGTTGAATCTGTGGAGTTGGATTTAACTGCAAAGGCTCAGTCTCAGGTGAGAGGAAGCTTAGGTAGGCTCACTTCAGCACAGTGAGCTCTCTGAGCAAACTCAGAGGTGTTTTTATTGGTAATATGGCTCTTTTTGTGTCCATCTATTGTTTCCTAGCATCTGCTTTGTACAGAGGTGGTTTATGGAAGTCACTTTTCTATAGCATGAGGATCTGAACAATGATATATATATATATATATATATATATATAAAGTTTTCCATATTTCATAATGTAATGCAGGGTTATGAGGAAGTTCTGTCCTCTGTAGTGGCACTGCAGGGGCTCAAAATGTACTTTTTCCCCTTCATCAGCTGGTTGACAAGATTACATGTCAGTCACCTTCTGGATTAGGTTCTCCTCATATCAGTTTCAATCTGGTCCTTGACACAAATGCTTTTGTGCTGATCCTTTAGTGACTAGGCTTGTATTGGGCCTCATAACTGTTTTTAGGTTTATTGCCTACAATGTTTGCATTACTCCAGCTTTTCCGCCTTTTTTTTTTCTTCAAGGAAGTTGTGATTAAGCAATCTCATGAACTCATTTCCTATTTATTGTAGGGCTTCTCAAAAGTATGTTTTGATTTTGAAACCTGCCAAGGACCTTTAGGTGTGTGTATATTGTCCTCATGAGGCCTGTGCTTATCATAATTTTTGGCACATTGTTTGAAAGTGCTGCTTCTAGGTTTCATGAGGGAACATGAGAACCTGGTGATAGTGAGGAGCAGTCCAGGCACAGAGGTTTTGAGAGGAGTTTCCAACTGGCATGTAAAGGTGAGAGGTTGTTTTGTGCTGGTTGGCTTCTGGTGGGAATAGAGTATTTATTGATCATGTGGATGGGTTGAATTAGATTTGAGGGATAATGCTAAAACTTTGCTGCTTGCAGCAAGACCCCTGTTAGTAAAGCAGGGATAGATATGAATAGCCCATGGCACCAGGTAAAGTGGAAGCAGAGCTGGGGTATTGACTTCTCAGAAATAGGTACTATTATATGTCTAAAGATCATGGCATTATAGCTTGCTGATCTTCCCCTGTGATGGTGGAAAATACATGTTTTTTCATAATCTAACCCCTAAATGCATCATAAGCACATCTGAAAATTTTGAGAGAAGCAGTGGTAACAAAATAGGTAATAATTCAGTATTTCCTGGAACATCAAACACAGTTCTGGGTGTATGCCCTAGACTAAAGCATTAGAGATTAGCATCCTTTAGGCATCAGTACAATCTTTTAACTGTATGCTTTCTCTGAAAAGAAGTATCTTAAAACTGAATTTTTGTCTCCAGCCCTGTAACCTCTAACCTATATTTTATCTCTGTAAGATGGTTGACAGTTTTTTGGACAGGATATTGACCCCAGAATTTCATCTTGTGATACTGGTTATCAAGTCTTTGTACTACAAGAAAACTTGAGAGCAGAACAGCAGAGAAGAACCCGTTATAGTAGCTAAAAGCAAAATTATCATGGCAAAAAATTAGGCATGAGAATGTTTAAGATGTGATCTCCCTTTTCTTTTAACTCCATAGCACTTATGCTCTGCAGTTGTTACTGACATCTACTGAGAAGGAGACTTTGGAATGTTACTCGAGAGAGAGTAAACTTGGGTAAACAACATCTTTTCCCTTATTATCAGCTTTTCACTGTTAGCATGCTGATAGGTAACCTTGAAATAAAGCATGGCTGGTGACTTCAACTGTGAATATTTGAAAAGAAGTTCAAGCCTTTTAGAACAGCTGAGTAGTTATCTCAAGGTAATACATGATGTTTTACTCTGGAGTGCCAGTGCACTTTTCTGAAGCTTTAATGAAACATCAGTCTAATGCTTTAAGATGTGGTAGTAGAAGATAATACCTTTATTGTCCAACATCTCAATTACAGAGTTGGTTTTTTAACTTCCATTAGTCCCTGAAATGTCATTGCAGCCAGGGAAAGTATGGATGTGTCTTCACCTACTCTCTGGATGTGTATTGACATTTCCAGTTCTGTAGGAGATGAGTTTCAAATGACAGAATTGCATCAATCTGAGCTAACAGTACAAGACTCCCAAACACTGCCACGTGCTCAGCCACGTTGTGCCTGGCTGTGGCTGCTGTACCAAGTGTGGTGCACAGCCCCTGTCCTTCCCTGTGCATGTGCTCCATGTTTCACACACCATCCTCCCAGCAAAATGGGAGAAGATGCTGACATTTCAGGAGGGGCAAGAAGCAAACTTGGAAAGGTAGTGTTGAAATGCATTTGACTTGAGCATTCTTAATCAAAAATTAGGTGAATTTGGGGAAAAATAGAGCAGCAGTACAGTGGGAGAACATTAGTTCTTTTTCTCTTTAGCTTTAATGTTGATGTATATAATTCATGTGATTTGGTCTCTGTGGGGTAGGGAGAACACTTGCACATAAAAGTGTGTGACCTGGCCCCTTAAGAGTCTGAATTCCCTCTAGGCCTTCGTGTTTGCTTCTCAGAATATTAAAGTGCAGTTTAAAACAGGGGCACTTAGCAGAGTGGAGAAGCTGCAGCTGGTAGAAGAGGGGATGGAAAACAGAGTTCAGATTGGTCTGACACAGGTTAATTTAAAGGTTGTATGTAAATATAGCTGTGATGGAATTGTGTATTGGTATGTGCTGCTAAAGCTTGCTCTTTGAGCCAGTATTATGAAAGGGTGAATATGACAGAGGAGTGACAAGGATCTCTCTGCGTGCAATTTTGTATTTATCTGGGTTATTAACTAATTCCTGCTTTAGTCACACTACCTAAGCATGAATGTTCCTTTTGATACTTCTGATTAAAACTTCTAGAAACAATAGTTAGTACTATGTGGAACAGTAGCTACCCAGTGTATTATGGTGTGATAGTGACCTGAATAAGTTGTACATGGGCATGATTGTAGTGCAGATGAAACAGCATTTACAGTTTGTTAGGCCAGTGGTGACAAACTTGCTAATTTTGAGTTGATAGTTTTAAGCATTTTGTAATCCATGAAACATATTTTCAGTCAAGCATTCTAATATCTTGATAGTTTTGGAGTGTACTTAGTTATAAATTGGGTAGTATTGGTCACAGCTCCTTTTAATAGTACTGTAAGACCTTTTAAAATAGAATTCTTTGTAAAATCATTGTCTATGAAATGTCATTGTTGATGAAAGATATGACAGGAAAGAGAATGTACTAGGTACTGCAAAATGTTTGAGATATGCCTTCCACTTCAAACCTTTCTAATTCAAAAGGGGGTCAGAGCCATGTGGGCCTTCTTAAAGTCCTCAAAGAAAAAAGATGTCCCTGGTAGAAAGGAGTGAGAAACTTCAGAGGTGGATGTGAGATTGTGGGGAAAAATAAAGGCACTTCAGCAGCTGTTTGCATCTCTGTCCTGTTGTATGGACAGAATCTGTCCTTTTGTATGGACAAAACTGACGTGCCTGTGATTAAGGCCATATTAATCACAATCCAGACATTTGTGGTTGGGAAGTGGTGTTTGCTGACAGTCATGTCACCTTACCACTTCCTAGTGTCAGTTACTGCTTCAGATGCTTTGGGAAGAGCTCTGAGTCTGCTGAAAGCTTGAACTCAGAGTAATTCACAGTAAATGGTTTTTCTGAGATTTCCTCTGCCTTGCCACAGCTTCCCAAGGAAAAACTTAATTCTTTTCCCTGTCAACCAAAAGTGAATTTTATTGAGCATTGCAAGCTGTTCTCAGAGATGTTGGTTCCATGTAGTGGCATCTTGATATTTGAATATATGCCTTGAGTTTGCTTTGACTTTTCCATGTTAGCTCAATTAGCCAATCCTAATGTGCAAATCCAAACTGTGATCTGAGTGTTTGATTTGGCAGTCTTGCCCTTCTGGATGGATGGGCAGTGCTGTGTGATGTGTTCACTGCCAGGAGCTGGGGCTGTCAGTCTGTCAGTGTACCCAGCCACGACTCTTACTGGTACTAAGTACCTGTGTGAGATGCAAGATTAACCTGTAGCTCAAAGCCCATGCTGTGATGCAACAGCCTTGTATTCTGATCTCTAGGATTAAATTCAAAGCTACTCTCCTGCCTTAGACACTAAGTTGACTTAAAGATTTTAACTTGTAATTACCTCCTGAAGGTTGTTTTTGTATTTAAATGTACAGTGATTCAGCATTACCTAAATACTGGGAAGTCAGTGACTGCTTTAGGCATTGCTTGTGAACTTTGGCAGTCTGGTTTAGCATATGCTGCAGTGTGTTACAGATACATCTTTTAACTGTATCAACTATTTTAAAGAATGCTTGTTACTTGAAAAGGCTCCACTTCAAAACATAGTTCTTGAGTGGTGGCAAAAAATGTCTTTTGACATCACAGGTCAGTTTTGGGGTTTATTTAAAATAATTTTTCTGCCCTTACTTGGGCACTAGATGTAGTAAAAAGATGTCATGATAAAACTGAATTGCTATGTTGTTCCTTTGGTATGAGTTGTATACCAGTGAATGACTGATAAGTGATGTAAATTGTTGACTCTTAAGTGTAAGTAATGACACTAAACTTGTGTGGTCACAGCAGTTTTGCTTGGAATAGGAACGTGGGGGGAAATCTCTACAATCGGTTTGGATTTGAAAAAATGTCACCTGTATGCTGTCAGATTTTTTCCACTTTAAATGTACAGGATGAATTAATGTTTTTTCTGATGTATGTCATGCCAGTTGAAATTAAACTACTGATGTCTTTGAATTGTGAAGTGATTTGTTACCTGCCCAGACTGTGTATGTTTGTGGTTTATCCAGGATATGGTATCTGAATTGGCTTTTTCTCATACATTTGTCATCAAGTTTAGCTGCATTACTTTCTTTGGTGGATGCATGGGAAATTCTTTTCCTAATGGTTTTGAATTTAAGCTCGACCTTAATCCTGGGAATACTGTCACAAACCTCATTTCTGAGTTACCTTTACACTAAAACAGCTTCTTCTGTTTAAATACTTTCTGCCATTGTGAATGAGCAATGATTTTGCTATTAATAAAATCTGCAGGGTGCCTCTTGGAGTTCAGACCATGCTTCTGGGCCCTGTTTGAACACCACTTGGAGCTGTAAGCAAAAGCCCTAAGAAAGAATCAGTGATTAGTGGCTGTGTGTATTGGTTGTTGTGTAATGCCAGATCTGTGTGAAGTATTTCCTGTGCTGTTACAAGTTGGAAGCTTTAAATGTTCATTCAGTAATGTTCAATAGAGTGACGTTGGCTGGGCTGCTCCATCCTGACCTGTGTATCAGCCTGCCATTGCTGCAGATAGCTTCTAGACTTCAGCTTCTACCTGAGGTTTCTGGTGACTGATGTTGTAGTTCTAGCAGGCCTCTCTTCCCAGAGCCTCTGAAGTTGCCTATTTGGCCTGCCAGCAGCTGGTGGATTGGGTTTTGTTAGGCTTGACTTGTCAGTCATTGGTTTTTGGCTGCTCATTTGACAGTACATGGAGATGGGAATTAGTGCATGCACAAGGTTTATGATGGCTGGACAGAGCTATGGAATATTTGAGACTGGAGAAGGGAGCTCTTAAGATTTTGAAGCTTACTGAGAGAGGAATCTTCCTGGACAGTTCAACATTTCCTCGTTCTTGTTAGAAAATATGCAGACCTATCTTTATCTTTGCTAGGACCAACAGATGTTTCTGTACTCTCCTACTTGGAAAAGTTATGATAGTAAAGATGTTTGTCTTAACTCTGAGCTCCTGTTTATCTCCAAATACAGACTGAATGGGAAATTGAGAAGAGTAGTTAGGCTTTTGTGTATTAGTCCTTACTAAATTTTTTGTTTTAGAATGTCCCACTTTTGCAAAATTATAATGTTACAGAAGGCAGAGGTTAAATTAGTATGAAAGTTCATGGTTGTCTTTTTATGGCCTTTTTTTCTACAATAAATAAACTTCAGTTTGAATCCAATACTATTAATCTGAATACAAACCAAAGTTCTTGCAGGGTACCTGTGACAGTGATTTGTATCAGATCTGTTGATAACAAATTTTGGGCGATTGCCATGTGGTTTTCCTTGCTTGTTCTTTAAGTGCATTGCTGTTAGTGTTAGCCATGAAATAAAAGCTTGTGTTTATGAACTGGCTGTGGTGTACACCTGTCAGAGACCTGCTGCCAGGCTGCAGTTTCCTTCAGGGAGTGAAAGGGAGCAGGGTGGTGGTGTTGACACGAGACCAGGTCAGTTCAACTCAAGTCCTTGGCAGGGCTGTGTAACTCTTGGTCCAGTGTGAATCTCTTTAAATTGAGATTATCTGCTCTCGAGTATGTCCCTGTATTGAATAGCATGTCATGCCTATGGAGTTAATGTTTTTCAGAGTGTGCTGTTACATCCTGGTGCATAAGCTCACTTTTAACATCATAAAAAGCAGTTCTGGTAACTCCTGGATTATTGCACAGGCTGAAAGCTGAGAAGGTGTGGTGCTGTGGACTGGAGTGGTACAAAGAGCAGGATGAAGTGTCTCTAAGGTGTCGGTGGAACGGGGCTGAGTGCAATGCTGTGTGGCACACGTGGGGACTGAACTGTCTGTGCTGTCTGACTGAAGCCCTTTTTCTCTCTCTCCCCAGGTCTTAGTGGTGCAATGGCTAGTATAAGTGTTCGCTCGAGTACCCCAGGCTCGCCTACTCACGTGAGCAGTGGCTCCAATGCTAGTCGAAGGAGAAATGGACTCCATGATGTTGATTTGAACACTTTCATATCAGAAGAAATGGCACTCCACTTGGACAATGGTGGAACTAGAAAGCGTACCTCAGCCCAGTGTGGCGATGTCATTACAGACTCACCAACCCATAAACGCAACAGAATGATCTAAACTGCAAAAATTTCAAACCCACCATGCTGCTTGAAAGCCACTTGATCCTCAGAGTACTATTGAAAAGGAAACATGAGGCCATCTTTCCATATTCACTGTTTAAGACAAAGAATTCAATAAATGCCATAAAGGAAATTTTAGATATTACATTAGATGCCTCTTGTAACTGCGGCTTTCTTAAACTATATTCTTAGCAGAGGACATCAGATATTGTGTAGTAGTTAGCAAGATCATCATAGGCGAACATGTATCTGTTCCAAGGCTAAAAGTGACCTTACTTGTATTATTAAAGGGAAAGGAAATTTCAGATGTTTATTTGGCTATAGAATTCTTTTTTTTTTTTTTTTTTTTTTTGTCCTTTATTTCCTGCTTTGAGTATTTGCTTAAACAGTATTGCCAGTTTGACTGAAATTGTCTACAACATGACTTGGCATCTTTGTCAAAACTGCAGGCTTCCATTTTTGCAGCACTGTACCATGCACCTAGTTTCTGTATAGTAACAGTGTGCAAGTTATAAATATTGGACTGTACCCTTTTTAGTTTTAAAAGCAGTTGATAATTCTGGTGATTGTGTGATAATGTAAAGAGGTGCTATGATGGTCATGCAATTAATACTTAATATTGAATCAATACAAGGATCTTTATTGGATTCACTTTGTGTGTTCTAGTGCTCTGAAGTAGCAATATTAAACTTTTCCCCAATTAACTTCATAGGCTTTTAAATCAGTTTGAGAAAATATATGTACTTATTGGTATTATCCTTGTGGTAATCATACACAGTGCAGACTGCACCAGTGCTGACCTAAATTTAGAGAAAAATGTCCTGTAATTGGAAAATAGGCTTTTCTGTTCAGTATTAGTGGAGGGTAGGTTTTGTGTACACCCATATCCTATTTTACATTTCTTGTGAAGTAATTGCCCATTGCTGGGGAGGGGTGGGAGGAGAGGGAATGTGGGGAATAGTTGGAAAAGGGGTGTGTTCTAACAAGTAAGACTTCTGGTCACATGTGGAAACTTGGACTAACTTAAACAAGATTCTGTGATGCCATCCCCTTTAGGAGGGAGTGGCATGCAGGTTCTGTGAAGTGCTAAGAAAATAATTTAAAACTGGAAGTTGATTATAAAACTCTGGATAAACATGCTGTAAGCATGAATTAAAAAGGATAAATGGCTTTCTTTTTGTGTTTAGCTTACATTCATAGGATTGAACTCTGGCTGCCGTAACTTAAGCATAGTCTAAACCTGAACTAGAGATCAAGACTGATCTGCTGCAAATCTGTTTCTGAATGGGGAAGGACAGATGTCAGTCTCAGAGTGTCCTGACTATTTTTATACATAGAGGGAGCAAGTCTTTGGTGGAGAGCTCTGGCCTTAGGGCCTCTAAATCTCTGCCTTGGAAAGGGATAACACAGGAAGAATAAGAAAAATGGAGAGCTCCAACCCTGCACGTTGGGAAAGGGGTATTTAGAGAGGTGGTATGCATGCTTTAACTGGAAGCATAGGTTGATCCTGGGATGAAATGTAGTTATGCTAGATTCCCAGTACTGAGAATTGTGGTTTCTGGCGAAGTTAAGGCACCTTGAGCTCCATGTTAATACACAGCTCTTCAAGACTTTTGCTTACATGCTTGTAGAGTCAGATCTCTTTTGTATTATCTTTGCTGTTTGAAGCAGACTTCACTGTAGGTTTGCCCTTTTTACCCTCTCATTGATGTCTGTAGTCAAGGCAAGACAGCAATGCTGTGTGAGATACTCAAGGCTCTCTACTTGAGCCTGATTTCCTTGCCTTGTGGTGCTTCCATCACATTTCTTTACACCCAAGAGCCCTTGAAGATGTCAGTAGTTGCACAGTACTGTAGCAAGAGGCTCTGTAGTTCATGGACAGCTGTCAAAGCGTCCAAAGAAAAGTGCTAAGAACTGCTCCAACCCCCACCTGTGTTACATAGCTGAACTTGCACATCACTTGAAACTCAGTATACATTAATTTCAGTTACTGCTATTAACTACAATTCATAAGGTTTGGTTTATGTAAGATGTTAATACTGCATAAAGCTAGTTTCTTTTGGAGACTGCATTTTCAGCAAAGATTTTGAAGATGGTGTCTGAATATACATTAGTATTTATTAGACTTTTGGCAGAGGGATATTTGTTTTAAAAGAAAGGTGGAGTCCTGAACAGAAAGGACAGGTGTGAGAACCATTCTTCAGCTCTTCTGTTTATTTTTTAACTGGCTTGTACAAGTAAGATGCTTATGCTCTGCAACTTCTAACACATTTTATTCTTGATGTGGTAAAGGTGACATCGTACTGGTATCAGTCCTGCACGCAGGGACTGAGCTGTAGCAGTGCTGCTGGTCTAGCCCAAATACAGAGCCTGTTCAAATTTCTTCTCCCCTTTCTTGCCGTGAAATAAATCTTGTTGAAGCTCTGAAGCATTAAGTCAGTCTATTACCATCTAAAACTAAATTTGTCTGGCTTCTTATTTAATTTGTGCCATTTTTCTTTGAAAGAAAGCAGACTTTGGTATTAAACTGGTTGCATTAATGTTTTTTTTTTTTTTTTGCTTGTACCTTAAATATTTGGCAACTTTTGATTGTTTTTCATTTAGCCCCAACTGTTGTTTGCTCTTTGACCTCTGCCAGAGTGATCAAAAATGCATGTATTCACCTGATAAACACAGGAGAACAGGTTGTCTCTGAAAAAAAAAAAATAAAAAGAAGTCCAGTATCTGTTGCTTTGAAGACTATTTCTTGTGCCAGTGTAGAAAACTGATGTTCTGGAAATAGCTTTCAGCTATATCCAAACTGTAGCTCCTGGAGCCAGAAGTGAGTTGGTTTTCAGTAGGGAACACTGACTGGAGAACTGTTTCGTTTGGTACAAATGGTGCTCACTTTTGCTTTCTCCTCTGACTCGTGCAGTTGCCCGGTCTCTTCTCCGTGTACATCCAATCTAACCTGAATGTGCGGCAGTTACATAAAGTACATCCTGCACTGAAGCTACTGAGCTTGGCTTGCTTATTAATGAAGTAAGTTTTAAATGTTCAATTGAAATCTATATTACAATAAAGTCATGCAAAAATGATTTTGGTTGAAATTGAAGTCCTGCAGTTAAACTTACTTTCAAATGTGGTTTACCCAGCTGGAGTAATAGAAACTCTATAATAAACCTAATAAAAAAAAATACAACTAATCAGGCTGCTTCGTAGTTCTTTGAAGTTTCTGAATAATACAGTCCAGTAATGCCAGACAAGAAGTGATTAGTGTGAGCTGACAGGCTGCCTTGGTTGTGCAGATCAGGACTTCCCCTGAATGCACTTTGGTGTAGCTTTTACACAGGGTTTTGTTTTGTCTCCTTTGGACTAATGCTGGTACAAAAAATTGGGGTGTACTACATCTGTACAAAATGTTCTGCAGACTTTCAACATCACTAATACTTAAAAGAAGCATCTTAAAGAGGTTTAAGTGGCATAGTTTAGGAAGTTAAGTGGTGTTGACTTCAATAGTAGAGCTTTCCAGTCTTTTGCAACAAACTCTTTGGACTTAAGTGAAATCAGGTGCTTTAATTAGCAGCATTTCCTGCTTCATGTGGGTGTCCCTAAACCTGCAAACTATTTTCCACTTGCTTTATCAGCAGGTTTTAGAATTCTATTATGAAGGAAAGCTTTATTTCATAGGGGCTTTCAAGTTTTAAAAGTATCTTTTTAATTAAGGTTAACATTTTTTCACTTACTTAGCCACCGAAATGTTCCAACAGGAATTTAGAAAGATTCTTAAAAGGCTTCTAAATCCCAGCATCTTTCAATTATTAGCCTGGAGCTAAGTAATCCTTTGGCAGAGATGAGGAATGCAGGCCTGGTGTGTTGTGTGGGGCTGATGTGGCTGTGTGGGGTGGCCACAGGGCCCCGTGGGTGCTCCTGCCAGAGCCTCTGCTGGTGCAAGGGCAGGGCCCTGGCACTCCTTGTGTGAGCCTGGGGCTCCTGGGGAGACATGGAGCCTGGGCAGCTCCCTCAGAGCCCTGAGGCAGTACCGGTGCTGTCTGCTGCCCTGGGCCCCTCTCTGACTGTCCCCAAAGGGTAACACACGTGGCTGGAGTGAACAAACCAACCAGAGTCCCTCCTGTGCAGGAGCAAGCATCACCTGCCTCTGGGGCTTCTTGCAAGAGAGATGGAAGCCAGATGTTCCTCAGTGGGCAGGGAGATTGCACTTTTCCTGTGTGCCTTTGGTTGGTGGTGCTGCTGTCCCAGGGACACCAGCACTGTTCACTGGCCACAGGGGGATGTGAGGGGGAGTGCACAAGGTACAAGGAGCTCCTTGAGCCCTTTGGGCAGACACTGCCTTGTAGAAAATCTTACAATCCAGTATTAAATGCATCGATCAGCTGGTTAAAACAGCATATAAATGCTGTTAAATTAATCATGCTTTGCAATATCTCCCTGCTCTTCTATCAGATTTATTTGAAGGTGAAGTTGTCTCTGGGTGCTGTAGAACAGCAAGCTGGGCATGAAGGGCAGTCCTGGGGTCCCTGTTGGTGTTGTCATGGTGTAACAATGTTACATTTAGAAAAACTCACAATGCTTTTCCAGCTCTGAAACTCAAGCCACAGGAATTTTTTTTGGTACTTTGAACACCTGGTGGTTTTTTTTTTACAAAACATCAAAGCAGAGGATACAAAATGTTTGCATTTAAAGTAGGTGTGCTCAGAACTTTGTTCTGTTTCTACTGGAGCTCTGAGAGGGCCACGTCCAGCTCCTGCCCATGCAGCCCTGTGTACCTGTGCTCACAGAACAGGGCAGTGCTGCCCAGCCCAGAGGTTAGTTTGTTCTTTTCCTGGGCATTTCCATTTTTATATTGCTGTTTAAACCTAGCTTTCTTCTTTGAAGTGAATTCCTTGAGTACCATCTATAATATGTATTGACATCAAGATGGGGAGAAAATACCAAATTCTGCTGTTTAAGTGAGTAATTACTTGATCTCATGTAATTAATAACTCGGTCTCTAGTGTTACCTCTCTGCAAGATTATGGTCTCTACATCACTTTCAAACCACAAAACTCTGTGCATCTTTGGTATGCTCTAGGCCAGTCTTATGGCTGTTTTTAAACAAACACCTGCTGTGCTTTTTTGAATCCATTTCAAAGCTCTGAGGGGAGAGCTTTGCCATAAGTTTGCAAGAGTGATATTGCTATATCTATTTCATAGAGTACAGCTGAAGATAACTAATGCTGGCTTCAACAAAAGAGTTCTAATGCCTGTTTTCCTATTCTCTCTGAAAGCCTCAACAAAAAGAAATACATGGTTTATGCTTAGAGGTGACTAAACTCAGCTGAGGGGGACCATCTTCTAGAGCCTTGCATTGAATGCCCTGCCAGTAATCCTACTGTTTATTCTACTGAGGGAGCTATAATTTGTATTTTTGCTTTCATCTCTAAGCTTTTCTGCTGAAAAAGCTCACTCAGTGAAACCTGATTTTTTTCCTGGCTACATTTAAATTACTTCCTGTGAAAGAGCATCTGTGATCTCCCATGGGGTAGGCAGGCTTTTTTCCTCTCCCCAGAGAAACTGTTGTCCTTAATGTGAATCACTGAAGATGTGTGTCTTGCTGCTAAAAGGAATTTTAAAGTCTTTGATTTAAGTGATTGTGGCTTTCAGAGCAGGAATCTGCTGAAGAGACACTGAGTGTTGTAGCTGCAGAGGCTTGTGTGCTTCCAGATGACAGTGCAGGGAATCAGCTCGTTTGGAGTCTGACATTATTAATTAAAACCTGATTTGTCTGCAGCTGCTTGCTCTATAACAACTTCTGATGTAGTCTTGCCAGAATTCAGAATTCCTTAGGCCTAGATGCAAATCCCAAAATATGAGCAGTTCATCTGTCCTGTGTAGAAATTTTCCAGAAAAATGGGTTCAACATATTTAAATCCCAATAACTGGGTCTTTAATCCCTTCAACACAAGAACTAAGAGTTCCTTCAGAGTAAGTTTCCAGGTTAACCTGATCTTTCCTAATTGACCCATGAGCCTTATCTGCATCTGGTTTTCTTCTTCCCATGTGTGACCCTACCCAAGAAGCTTCTCCCTGTGCTAAGCACAGCCTGTGTGAAGGTCCAGGTGTTTCTGGTAAGTGCTTTTGCATAATTTGTGGTGGTTTTTCCAAGTTAACATAATCTTGGATTGTCTGCAGGTTGTGGGGCTTCCACCCCTGAAGATACTGCAGACTCCATCGTGTTCTTGGACCTGCTTTGGGCAGAGATTGGAGCCAGGTAACCTCCCAGGCTCACTTTCCACCTGAATTAATCTAAGATTTGCTCTGTCCTGACCTTCTCAACACAGTTTTATCTGTGAGGGGGTAAAAGGCACTGCTGTCCTTGCTGCCAAGCCATACCTGCTGCTCAAAACACTGGCAAGAACAGATGAATTTTCCTTTCCTATGAGGCACATGCTCCTCTGGAAACTTAAAGGTTGTCATCAGAACTGTAACTCCTAAAATACAGGTAGCCCTTCAAAGCAGAAACTAATCCCAGATTTGACTATGTGGATTTCTTGTCTCCTAAAGTACAGGTAGCCCTTCAAAGCAGAAACCAATCCCAGATTTGACTATGTGGATTTCTTGTCTCCTAAAGTACAGGTAGCCCTTCAAAGCAGAAACCAATCCCAGATTTGACTATGGGGATTTCTTGTCTCCATCTTGTACATTTCATGAGCTTTGAAGGAACTGGGTGGGTTTGGGCTGGATTGTGAAGGTGCAGGTGTGTGCTGAGTTTGTGTCACCTGATGGAACCATCACCTGCAATGGAAGGAGAACATCTGCCAGACCCTGCTTTTGACAAAGGCATAAAAATGCCATTTTCTAAGGGCTGAAATTCCAGTTTAAAGTTTCTCAGTGGTTTTGTATTAAGGCCAAGCCCCCTCCTCACTCATATTTTGGCAGCTTGGCAGTGAACTGGGGAGTGAAACATTGTATATGTTGGATTCTGTTAATGTGATTTGGTACAAGGGAAAGGGCAGAACACTGAGGATTAGATACAAAATCAATTAAGGCTCTTAAATGTTGTTGTGTCAGTTTCTTCTATGACTTATTGAGAGACCCTAACCCTGAACTCACACCTGTTACAACTTTCTACTTATTGGACAGTGTCACAGAAAAGCACCAAGTGAGCTGCTGGCTTCTTGAAATTGTTTTACATTAACCTGGGATATTGCCTGAAAAGTAGACTCCAGATTAGTTATTCTGTTTCAACCTGAAGTCTCCAGAAATTCAGATTTTGGGAAGTTGTTCCAATGCCTGAATGAGCCCAAAGTATGCACAGACAGACAGCAGGAGATGCTGAAAATCAGATGGAGTAAGTGATGTGCAAGAGGTGGTACAGGAGCCTTGGCAGGTGAAGGGAATTTTCCTGTGGGCTCTCATTGCCCTCAGCTGCAATAGCTCTGGGATTTTGGGTAGGTTTGTATTCCTGCTGGCCTGGTGCAGCATTGGCTGTAGCTGCCAATGGATGGCTTTGTTCACTTTAAAAAGTCATTTTTACAGTGGTCCACGTGCAGTATTACTTAGAGCTACACAAAGCCAAGTGTAGGGTCTAAGTTCCCAAATAAAGCCCTGATGCAATGCTATGGAGGGGAATCCTTCCTCCTTTTTAAGCCTGTGGCTTTGCTTCGTGGTTTAGGCTCAGTGGAGGCATCTCTGTGTCACAGGGGATTTCATGGGAGTGATGCTGATGCTTTAAAATATCTCCCAAGTTTTTAAAGCAATGCAAAGAGCCCTTGGGATTATTTAGATGCTATGCCTAGTCCCTTTACCCCTTTGAAAACCAGTCCTTCAGCAAACAAAAATAATTCCTCTGGTGATTCTTGCCAGTGATTTTGCAATGTTCTTTGTGAAACAAAATGCCCAGAGTCAAGTAACAAGTTCTGTGTTCACAGGCAAGCAGGTGATGGCTCTAAAAAGTGGTGATCTGCTGTTGCTGCTCTGAGAATCTCATTGCTCTGAGAAAAAATAAAAATCCCCAAACTGCTCTGACCACAAAAATGAAGATTTGGTTTGAAGAATGTGCAGCCACGTGTCAGCTGTCCAAGGCCTGTGGTGCAGGGCAAGATGGCAGCAGAGCTCCTGCCAGGAGCCTGGAGAAAGCACAAAGCACCAGGAGCTCTCCTCTGCTGCCTTTCCAACCTGCCTGGCAAGCACTGGAGTAGGTGTGAGTAAGGATCTCCTGAAGGAATACAAAACCACCCCACCAGGGGCCATCACCTTGAACTCGCCCTTTCAAGTGTTATCTATAAATAGGGTTCCCCAGAGCAATCCAGCTGGCACCCTCTAGTCAAGCTCATCATGATCTCAGATAAAACTATCAAGTGGAGCCAGATCTTCAGCTGCTTTATGGAGCTTTGCCAATTTCCACTGCTTGGGAATGAACTGCAGGAGCTTCTTCCCATGCTGGAGCCTCACAGGAAAGGAGAGGGGTGAACCTGCCAGTGGTGGATGTGGCAGCTCACTGATCTTTGTAGGGTGCAGGTAGAGAGGAGGAGATGAGAATCCTCTGCAGGATTACAGAGATCTCATGTCCTGTAAGTCCCATGTGGTGGTGGAGCCCCTGGTTTTTTGGGAGTCTAACTCTAGAGCATACCCATAATGTGGCAGTGACCCAGCTACTGTGTAAATATATTAAAAAAGCAGTATTTGTCCCTGTATTAACAGGCAGAGAAAAGGCAAAGTGGTATGGGCAGCCTGAGATGTGGGGAAGGAGTCCTGGCTCTCCCAGGTCTGGAGTTCTGCTTCTTTTGTTTTAGCCCAGATTTTCTTCTGGAATGTGGCGTCCAGCAGGTTGTGCCAAGAGATGCTCTGCCCTGTGTGATAGCAGGGCTGCATCCCTCCCCTGTGGGTTTGCTTCCCTGTGCCTTTACCTGCTCCTCTCACTGGTGGGGAATCAATTCCTTTTTTTAGCTGAAGAACACCTAAGATTATCAGATGAACAGAATTGTGCAACAGAAAATCTTGAATTTACTAGCTGTATTTGTATCCTTAGAAGCACAGTGTGCTGTCATCTTGCCTTTATAAAGATCAAAATCCATCCTGACAGCCTGTTTTGCCTACTTTCTCTGTGGCTGAAGGCAACTTTGCAGGCCCTTGGAGCTGAAACTGTCACTTTTTGTTAATCCTGTGTGTTTCTTGTGTTTAAACTTTCAAATATATCAGTAGAGCTGGTGTAATCTCCGTAACCATGACTTTATTATACAAGAGTAACTCTTGAATATCTAGCCCGAAGTTAACTCTTCTCAGACAGCAGTGACATGGCTGACAAGGTGGCCAGGATGCTTTTCAGGTGATGTGGTAAAACCTGTGGCACTGCCCAGCCAGCAGGGTGAGGCTCAGGCTGGTGCCTTGGCTGCTGCAGGGAGATGCATGAGGCAGTGGATGGAGTGATGCTTTCCCACTTCTGCTACTTGTATCTCATTCAGGTTTTCATTTGTAGACATATTTTGTCCATTATCTGCCACAATGACATTTAATCCATGTGGAAAAGTGAAGGCTTAGCATTTCACTTCATGAAGCTGGTAATACATTGCAAGTTAAACATTATTTGCTCTCTTTTCTTCTCTCTCAAGCTTGTTTCCACACAAGATGTGCTCAAGAAATGCAAGATGGAAAAAGAAAATCAATAGTCATTGATGCTAAAATATTAATGTTTCTTCAGAATGAGGGGTGGAATAGAGTGAACTCCCAGGAGTTCACTGCAGCCCTGACTGCAGCACTGCAGAGTTTGCAAAGAGCATTGGAGAGCAGAGGCAGGACCAGCATGGGCAGGGAAAGAAGAGTCCCTGCAGGTAGGGCATGGGCAGGGAAACAAGAGTCTGGTGTGAGCTGACTTTTGTGGATTCTCTGGCACCTTGCAGAGCGAGGTGGGTGCTGTCCTGTGTGCCAGGGGGGAATGGCACCCAGCATTGCCTGCTACCCTGTGCTCCTACAAAAATCCCAACAGGGTGTGACTGCTCCTGGGTGGATGCAGCAGGAATGGCCCAGCACTGTCCCACACAGCCATGTCCCCCTGTGTGCCCTGCCCTGGGATTGTCCTCTTGGCTGGGCACTGAGGAACCACCAGGGAGCTGGGAACAGTGCACCAGTACTGAAATGAGTGCAGTTATTGTGAGGTGTGGGTATGGCTTGGAAAGGACTACACAGAGAAACAAGCCAAGGTTTCCCCATGCTGAGGGTGTCCTCCTTCCCCAGTGGTTCAGCCCTCCCAGTTACCCCTTCACAGCAGGTTTGTTGCCATTTCTGTGCCAGAAAAGTGTTTTGGTGGGAGAAAAGAGCAGAGTGTGCCTGTGATCTTTGCAGCTGCCTGGCAGAGCCGGCTCTGTCCTTGCCGTGAGGGGATCTGAGCCCTCGGTTCCCAGCCTCCAGAAGCACCCTGTGTTCACATCATGCTCCTTTTGCCCAGGTTTCCAGAGGAATTTCTTTTTAGATGGAAGCCTAATGGGATGTATGTGAAACCCCATCAGGTGTGGGCAGATTTGGGTTTCCCAGCCCATTCCTTGGGTGCTGCTGCCATCTAGGGTGTGAGCCAGCAGAGCCTCGGTGCTGGCAGCCACGGCCTTATCACACTGTCCACGGCCTTATCACACTGTCCACGGCCTTATCACACTGTCCCACAGCTTAATCACACTGTCCACGGCCTTATCACACTGTCCCACGGCCTTATCACACTGTCCCATGGCCTTATCACACTGTGGCCAGCCTGCTCTGCAGGGTTTGCTCTGAAGGGCTCATGGCAGCCAGGCCAGGGCCCACTGCCGCTGCCAGGGCCGAGCCACGTTTGGGGTTAAACGTGGTCATTGCACCTTACTAGGAGGTGTTATTCCACAAAAAGCTGTGCAAATGCAGAGCAGCAGAGCTCTGAGGTGGCAGTGAGGTGTGGGGACACAGGGTTTGGTTCCTGGCGTGGCCATGAGCTCCCTGGTGCTGCAGGGGCAGCTGGGCCTGGTGAGGAGCCCTGGGCTCACACCAGGTCTTGCCCCGGGCTGGGCAGGTTGGCTTGGCTGCTGTTTAAAGGCCTGGTGTTTAAAGGACTGCTGTTTAAAGGTCTGGTGTTTAAAGGATTGCTGTTGAAAGGTCTGATGTTTAAAGGACTGCTGTTTAAAGGTCCCTGTGCAGACTGCCAGGGTGTGTGGAAGGGCTCAGAGATGGCTGTGGTGACTCTGAGCTGAAGCCCCTCTGAAGCAGACTTGGGACATAGTGCCACCTTTTGTTTTTGTGTCAAACAGGCCTGCTCTGCCAACCCAAGAAGATTTTACACACACTTAGAGAGACTGTGAGCCAAAGCCAGGCTGGCTGCTGCCCAGCCTGAGGGGCACGGGGAGGGAACAGTTGTTCACTCCAAACCAAAATCATTCCTGAGCTTGAATCTGCGCGAATGGCTCTGGCCCCGCATCAAGGACTTCAAAGCAAAAGGAATTTTCTTTTTAATAGGTCCAGCTCAGGTGTAACTGAAATCCCATTTTACAGACTATTTCCACAGACTCCATGTTTGTGAAGCCCAGGAAACAGGACTCACTTTTCTGCAGCAAACTGGAGCCTGGCTGAGTTTGCTGATGCCACGTGGATTTTCCCTGAGCTTACCTTGGTGAGGTAAAGCTCTGAGCTCAAATTCCTGGTTAAATAAATTTACATATGGTGTGAAATCCCTCTCATCTGTCCTGGAGGCAGGTGAGGGGCTGCCAGGGCTGTTTGCCACTCTTGGGATGGATGAAGCAGGCACTGAGTAGTGCAGATCAATAGCTCTGCTGTATTATTGTGACCCTCCTGATGGAAGGAATGGCCATGGAGATGCCTGTGGACTTCAGAACAGGAGACACGGCTGCTACAAACAAGCAAGTACATTTTTTAAACTGTTTTTTTTTATTTTTAACCATTTCTATAAGTAGAACCAAAGCTGTGGATCTGCATCTTATTCTGGCAAATTGTTTCCCCCTTGTGCCCCCCTGTGGTACCTCCTTACTCTGCTTTCACTCAGCAATGCCTCATCTTTTCTGTCATTGTTCCCTTTCCTTTTCTGTCATTCTTTCCTTTCCTCACATCCTCTCATTTTTTCATTGTTTTAAATAAGTCTTGAAGTTAAGTGAGTAAGTGTTGAAATTATCTGATTAGTCCATAGTGCCCAGCTGTGAGACAAAGTCCACCAAAGGGCTGGCAGAAATTTGGTGTTTTCATCTCAATGGGAGCTATGCTTTGTTCCAGGTTTCCTTTTGATTCTGATGAATTTCAGCAACTTAGAGCACAGATTCTAACATATTTTTCATGTGCTGTGGCTGTAGAATGAAGTATGGATCAGATTTTAGAAGATCTATGGTTTCAGATGCTTTGACATGTTCTTTTGGGAAGCCTTATAAAGTTATTAATCCATGCAGGTAACTTTCCCTCCTCCATTTCCTACAAATCGATTCTTTACACAACTACTACAACATTTTGCTCTTTTGATGTAAGTGCAGGATTGATCAAACCTTAGAGTGTGCTCAGGAGTGGAGACATGATTTAAAACATGCAAAATAATACTGGGCTGAACATATCTGAACTGGTTTGTGGTGCTGTGATGGGGCAGATTTAGAGCTACTTGGTGTTACACCAAGGCTTTGAGACTCACCATTTACTTACCTTCAATAAATATTGGTTAATGCCAGTATTTACTTGACTGACTTGCTGCACTGTTTTGGTTTCTTTTTTTTTTACTTTTTCATGTTTTAAAATCATGTGAAGTTGAAAGAAAATATTCTTCCCTTTGAAAGAAAGCAGAAGACTGCACACCAAGGAGCCCTTCAATGGGTAGTACCCTGAATTTTCTTTTGGGTGGCCTCTGTTTTTCCCTTACCTTTGGAAGAATATGGCAGAAATTGCTCATTGTTGCCCCCCTCAGTTTTTTTCCCCATTTTTTGAAGCTTCTTGGACATTTTCTCCCTCTCTGAAACACTCTTTGGAATCCTGTGGGACTGGTGGAAAGGTGATTCAGTTCCTAGAAAAATGTTGAGCTGGCACTTTTTAATGTGTGAGGGTTTTAGATCCATCTCAAATGAGTGCATTTAAAGCTGTATTGATCTCAGTGTGCTGGGGACTTGACTTTTTTTCTTATTTGTTAATATGGATGTAGCTATTGGAGATAGCTGCTCAGTTTAAGTATTACAGATGGACTGAAATCCATCAGCGACTCAGAGTGCAATTAAATGAGTGCAATTCTACTTTTGGGTGTTTAGAGATTTCAGAGGTTGCTAGCAATGTGTTAGGGAAGCAATTTTGTTATCACAAGTATTATAAATTGTATCTTTATTTATAGAGTTCTGTCATACCTTGAAGTGATGCTTTTGGGCCACAAAACAAGAGAAGTGGAGCTTCACTGAGGAGGCTCTCTGGCTGGGGGCTGTGAGGGATGGTGCTGTCCCTGCAGTGGTGACACTGAATATCAGCAGAGAGAAGAGCAGCTTGCTAGGTACAGGCATCAGCAATAACTAGGAATTTCAGGAGAGACCTTTAGTGCCACAAATGGCTTTAAAGTCATCAATAATTAATATTTGTGTCCCACAGAAAGGAAACTTTCAGCAGCTTCCCTTAGCAACCTTGCAGAGCCTGGGGCAGAGCTGTGGGGTGGATTTGCCTCAGAGCCTGTGCTGGGTCTGCCCTGTGTGATGTGGAGCCACAGCAGGAGCCTCAGGTGCAGGGGATATGCCCACCTGGAGTGTCATGGTGTGTGTCACCTGAAGGATGGCTCCATCCTCCCCAGGGCTCCATCCTCCCCAGGGCTGGTGCCCTGCATAGGAGGGGACACCCAGACCTACAGCACATGAACAGCTCTGGCTCCAGCTCAGCTGCTGCTGCTTCAGGCCAGGAGACCGCAAACCTGATGATTTTGACACAAAAAGGTGATTTCACTGATGAAATTGGCCTGAAACTGGCCATAGTTGGCCTGATGAAGGTGCATTTCAGTAAAGGTAGGCTCCTGAATGTATGGCTTTCCCTTCAGATTTTACTTTGGCACTGATTTGCTCAGAAATGTGGGGCATTGCCTCCTGCTTGCACGTCTGTCTGGCATCCACGGTGGTGAATGTGGATGTGCCTTGATGGGCTTTTCCTCAAAGTGCTCTAGTAGGGCTCCTATAAACTGGGAGTTTGGAGTAATAGCCACAAGTCATTGCCTGTAGCTCATTTTAGACTCCAACCAATACAGTTTGTGGTGTGGAAACACCTTTAGTGTCTTCTAAACTTCAGTTTACTTGGGTGCAACATCTGCCTTGTTTTGTAAGAGTCCCAAAACTTGGTTTTGGATAAATCCCCATTTCCCAGGTGGCTTTCAGCAACTTCCAGATGTGGTCCTAATTATTGCAGTGTGAGCATATGTTGTGTAAAGAACTGACAAAACTCAAAATCATTGGAAGAGCCCTGGTAGGGTTTTGTGTGAGCATCCAAACTGGGACAGATTAGTTTTCTCTCATAGATCTAAGCTGCAGAAAAAAGAAGTTAGAGATGTCCAAATCTGCATGTGAGGAGCTGTGGGGACCCCCTGGGTGTGACCACCAAGGGCCTTGCACAGGTGCTGGGAGCTCTGAGCTTTGCTCTTTGGCTGGAGCAGGGCTCTGTGGTGTCACCCTGCTAACACCCAGTGGCTGCAGTGGGGCCTTGCTCTTCTGTGACCCCTGTGAGCACCACCCCAGGGCTCTGCTCCCAGCAGGAGCTGCCAGCAAATGGGTTTATAGAAGGGTAGTGGCATAAGACCTGGCACTGATAGCAGAGCAGCTGTATTTGTTGTTTCTGGCTGCCAGAACACAAAGCAGAATTAATTGAAGCTACTGTACAGGTTAATACATCTTTTAAGGTGAGAGATACTGTATAAATATAGCGCCACCAACACCCTAGACAATGTTTTAGTATGAAATTTTGTCTGATCTTATTAATTTTACTTGGAGAAAAACATAAAGGAAATATAAGAAATAACACATGTCAGGTTGCCCATCTATGATCACAGAGACTCTGCTCTTGTCATCCATTGCTGGTTGGTGAGAATAACAGACAGTGAGAGGGGCATGAGAGCCACTTTACAGGGTGAGCTGTTTCTGCCCTCTCACCTGAGTCCTGGTTTTCTGTTGGGCAAACTGGTATTGCTCCAGATAGAGCAATTTACCTTCAGATGGCCCAGCATCCCCAGGAGGAGAGCCTGACTTTGCCAGGGGGTACTGTCCACCCCTGGCTCCCTGCAGGGCAATTTCTCTTGGTGCTGGTGACAGCAGTGCCACCAAAGCCATGCTCTGCCCAAGAGGGTCTCCTGGAGCTCCTCCTTCCTGCTCAAGGGTGCTTGTCAGCTTCCCAAAGCTGAGAGATGCTAAAGATGTTCCTGCTACTTAACTTGGGTTAACTCTCCATCAGCTGATCAGGCCTGTTTCTGTCAGCCTGGTTAGGGCTGAGATGGTCTCAGCAGTTTGTGTGTCACCCCTCTCCTCCCTGAGCTTTGGGTGGCCCTGGCCCCTGAGGATATGGGATGGTGTGAGCCCTGTGAGGGGAGGCAGGAGGAAAGGTCACTGCTGGGGTTACAAGGACAGGTCAGGAACTAGGAAATCCTGTTTGAATGGGGGGGCCTTCACTGCTCAGTTTGCAGTGCCCTTGCCAGAAACCTTGCTCAGCTGAGTTTGTTTTGAGGAGCCTCGGGTTATTTTTGTCTTAGTTTTAAGCCATTAAGTGTTGTCATGTGTCATTAAGTGACAACTCTCTCAAGGATGGAAGTTGGAGACCTTCATTCACTGCAGTAGCCTGGTGCTGGAATTCCCACATTACAGCATGGCTCCAGGCAGTGGTGATTCAGAAGGAGGAAAAGATGTTCCCTCTGTTGGCACATCAATAACAATTCTAAAGGCATCTGGGGACAGTGTCCCTGGGAATATTCCCACTTTCCAATAGTGAAAAGGTTTGCTACTCATCCTTTTAATTCTTTCAGTTGCTTTAGGATGCTTAATAACATCAGACCAGAGAACTTCATCACAGCTGCCCTTCAGAAATCCTTGGGCTGAGAACTGTTTGGAAAACACCTTGTAGCAGCACCACTGCTTTTAGTACTGTGGGAAAATGAGGATAAATCTGTGCTGTTGTAATTACATGACAGTGTAAAAAGTCTGGAAATCTGTCCAGGTAGGATGGGAGGATCAACCCCAATGTCAGCCCCTGATGACTCCCTTTGGCTTTGCTTTCCTCCTCTGTGACTTTGTGAATACATTTGGCAGTGGCTGGAGTTGAAGTCACACCCACATGGAGTAAAAGTGGATGTCATTGAAGATGTGCCCTGGAAATAAGATGCAAACCTGCTGTACATAATGACATGGGCTAGTCTGAGGATTATTTCTTTCTAAATGGCCCGATGCAAGTGATAACTCTTCTGGACTGCAGCAAAGAGGACACAGCGTCCACAGAAGTTCTGCAGCATTTTCACATTTCCCTTAACCTTATAAACACCATTTTTAATGGGCTGTTAGCAGGATGTCAGGCTGGGAATGTTTCCCCAGCCTGTAAAGGCGTGCAGACAGGCTGTGGAATGAGCTGGTGCACACTGAACAGGAGAGGGCACTGGCACTCCAGCAGCTGTGCTGGGCTCGCACACACACGCTGCCTTTTTACTGCAGCTCAGCACACACACTCATCATCTTCTGCTCTTAATGTGAGAAAGGAGTCTTTGAGAAGAGTGAATGAACTGCATTTATTGTCTGTGTCTCTCTGGGGACAGGGAAATCCACTTGCACCAGGTGGGAACCGGCCCCTTTCCTTTGAACTTCATCTGCTGTTGTCTGGTGCAGCTCCTGTGAATGTCTTTTTGAAAAACTCTGCTGTAGTGAGCTTTTTCTGCACTGACATTAGGCATTCAGTACACAAACTAAGGTGACATTCATGCTGACCAAGGCCAGCTCAGATTGTGCATTCTCTCCTGCAGCTGTGGAAGTGCAGCCCTCCAGCCCAAGATCCTGTGTGTGCTGCCTCCCCTCCTGCCCCATCTCTCAGCCATCAGACACTCTGAAAAGCTGAATTTCCCTCCTGCTTCACAGCATTAACCACAGGATACTGGGGAGCAATGTGCAAGTGGCCCCTAAGCAGTGGGTGAGGAGCTCTGAGCCAGGCTCTGTCCCTCTGGCCACCATCCCACCATCTCCAGAGGGGATGCTCATGAAGGTATCCATGCCCTGACTCAAAATGCTGGACACATCTCTTTTTTTCTTTTTTCTTTCTCCTCCTTGCACTTCCATCCTTTTTTAATTTTCACCTTTTTGCTTTGCACATGTAAAGGGTCTATCATACTGGAAAGAACCAAGTTCTGTTTGTTTTCAAATCTGATAAGTCTTAATTAGACCCAAAGTAAAGCTTTCGTGGTGCTGTCAGCATAATTACAGGCTGGGAGAGCTTTCCTGCTGAATCCAAATCCAGCCCCCAGCTTCCTGGTCCTGACAGAGTGTGCCAGAGGAGGGGGAACAAGGCAGAGGAAGGGGGAACAAGGCAGGGGTGACAGCAGCCCTTTTGCTTTTCTCCCAAGTCCTTTGCAATTTTTTTTTCTGCTCTGCATGAAGGTTTGTGAAAGGCAAAGCAGAATAGGCCTGACAGCAACGGAAGGAAATATATTTAGAAACATGAAAAATTGGAAGAAAAAATGTTTTATTTGCATTATTCACCAGGTTCTATTATTTATTACATTGCTGTGCTAGTGCCTGGTTTTATAACTCCCAAAGAAATGGTCATGCTTCTGAGGGCAGCTTTGTGCTGCTGTCTCTTAAATACGGACTCTTGATAGGAGGCTTCCTTTGGCTGCTGTTGCTGTGAGGGTGGGGAGAGAAGCTGAGGTGCTCAGGGTGCCCAGAGGAGCTGTGGCTGCCCCTGGATCCCTGGAAGTGTCCCAGGCCAGGCTGGAAGGGGCTTGGTGCACCCTGGAAGCTGTCCCTACCCATGGCAGGGGGTTGAAATAAGACAATCTTTAAGGTTCTCTCAAACCCAAACCATTCCAGGGGTCTGTTTCAGTGCTGCTTAGTTTAAACGGGGAATCTGTCAGGTCAGATTTTGACAGGAGAAAGGTGAACACATTTATTCTGCTTGCTGTGTCCCCAGCTCAGCCTTCTGCTGGATTTTTCCTGAGGTTATCTTGTGAGCTTGGGCAAGGGCAGGCAGAAAGGTGCAGTGGAGTGATTTCCATGCTGGATTTAACAAAGGTGATGGGGCAGCAGGACCTGCTTTCCTGCCCAAGCAGGTCAGTGGGGACTCCATCCTCCTTGATGACCTTCACAAGCACTGGCTAACCTCAGGCTCATCTGAACCAGAAGGGCTGTCCTGGGCAGCAAAGGCACATTTCAGTCTTGGACAAGCACGTTTGGAGGTCTTTGCATTTCAGCATTGTTTGTGAAGGGCAATGGAGCTGCTGGTGTTCTGTGGGGTGGCTGGGATTGGCAGTGATTGTGCACAGCTGGGTATAAGGGAAATGTATGAGCTTAGGAGAGACTTTGCTGCACTTTTCATACTATTACAAAAATGAGAATGCTGTTTCCTTGACACTGGAGAGCAGAAATTTGGTGTTGATGTGATTTGGTTTCTTACTGCAGGTTTGTGGGAACACTGTCCCTTGGCACAGGCCCTGCAGCAGCTGCTGCCCACCACAGCTCTATGGTCATCTCAGATTAATATTTTTCCATTTATGATACAGGCAAGATTTCTATCCTGCTAAAAATCCACAACTCATGGAGTCTATGCCTTCAATGCCTTTCCATAGGCAAATATTTGTACATACATAAAAAATTCATGAATTTGCATGCAACGCCCCATTCAGGTCCATGTGTCCTTTAATGAGGCTCTGCCTGAAGCCCAGCATTAAAAACTGTCCTGATTCCGTGGTCATCTGAACCTTAAATAGCCTGGAAAAAATAAGGAGCTAAAATGATTCTATGCTATGAGAATGCATAAATATTCAAATGCTAAACTAAAAGGGCTCTCATCTCATCCCACAAACCGTTTGAGACCATTGCTCATTCAGCCACGGGAGGATTTTAGTACTTTAAAAAAATTGCCACAAAACATCTGCAGTGTGCAAAGAGCTGCTCTGCAAAGCATCTTGTAGGCACTCTGTGATGCACCCCTGAAGGATTTATTGCCTCCAGCTGGCTGGCTCGCAGCACATCCTCCTTCCTCCGTCTAGATGGCACTCTGTCGTCTGCTAAAGCCTGTGCAAACCAGCAGGGACGGGAGGGCTCAGCAGCCACTGCCTGGAACTCGAGCTGCAATTTTGTCAAACTCTGGTTCTGTGAATTGGCAGGAAGGGAAAGGGAAGGGAGGAGAGAGAGGGGAGGGAACCTTACATCCATAGAACCTTTTAGAGTTTGGGCTCTGGGAACTTAGGACAGTCTTTGCTTCTGGAGCAGATGCTGGTGCCTTAAAGTTCACCTGATAATTCGTGCTGAGTATTCTCCTTCATCACTTCTACCTCTCACCTGCATATTTCTTGTCCTTGAAGGTGCTTTCTGAGTCTTTCTGGTACTGGATATTGGGCCCATCTGAGCTTGTTCACCCTTTCTGTCCCCCAGGCCACACAGCCTGGCCTTCAAAGGCTTGCAAATAAAGCAAAGTATAGAAAATAAGGATGCTCATTAGTTATATACTGACATATTGCTGAGCTGTCCCAGGGTAATGCATTTTTACTTTTAAGGGCAATTTTATGTTCTTCTACAGGTTTATTTTTCTGGTTCATTTTGGGCATGAAGAGAAATGTCTGGGGGCACCAAATACAAAGCAGGATCCAATAAAGGCAGCTTGGGGAGGATGATGAATGAATGTATGGGGATGTGCTGAAATGACTGGGGGAAGTGCAGTGAGGAAGTATGAAGAGAGATGGAGGAGGTGGGAACAGCAACATGCATTTTTAAACTGCATTGAAATGGCAGCATCCCCAACAGAAGCAGAGTGCCACTGGTGCCATTTTTCCAATGTCTGAGTTCATGGTATGGATTTCAGAATGTGAGACAGTCAAGTTCCTCAATCTTTTCAGATGTCTGGAGATGCCCAGGGCACATATACAAGATGTGTGTGCAACTCCCTATATAGCTTATTGTAAAATTATGGAGTTTATTGGCTTAAATGGGATGTTTGGGGAGCATCCCAAGCTGCTGCAGGGACCCTCCTTTCCCTGTGCTGGGGCACTTGGCCATGGTCTTGTGCCAGTACAAATCCCCAGCACACATTGCTTAGATGTTTTCCAGGAGCAGCTCTTTGCTGGGTGGCAGCTCTCAGAGCAGGGTTTGCCAATCCAGTGCCCATTGTCTCCAGGTGTGGTTCTGCCCTGGGAGCCCATGTGTGCTGCCTGGGGTGATGGTATGAGCACAGCTCACATGCTCCTGTACCAGCTCCCACTGCTTCCTGTCCCTGCTGTTACTCATGTCTGGGTGATTACCTGCATGCCTGGAAGCACTTCCTAAAGTTCCACCCTTTAATCTCTGCCCCTCTGTGGGCAGCTCTTGTACAGCTGATTCTTGTCCATGTGCATGAGTGCAGTTTGCCAGACTCAGGTGTGCCTCGTTTGTTGTTTAGCATTCACCTGATTATTGCCTGTTTGGGGCTAAGCATCTCTGGGAAATGGTTTTGTAAAGCTTCTGCCCAGTCCTTCAAATCCATGGCCTCAGGGCCTGCTATCTGAAGCAAGGTAGAAGAGGATAAAATGTGTGCAAATTAGGAGATTTAAGTAAATTAAGTTACATAATCTTCTGGTGTCTATTGACCAAAGATGAGTCAAAAGAAAATCTATCTATCTAGGTGCACGTGCCCATCCTCTCCCTATCCCTGTCCTTCCCTTCCCTGGCCAGTGTCCCTTCCACAAAACATTGTGTTTTGAGTGACACTGTGACCTGCAGCTCCAACCCTCAGCAGCATCACTCGATGATCCTCCTAAAATTAACAAGTGCTCTGAAATTCATAATTCATGGTGTGTTTTCACATGAACCCACACTTTCTTCAGAGCTGCTTGACCCTGCTTTAGACAGCTTTAAATTCTGCTGTATCTGCTACCCTCAGGCCTACTTGTCCCACAGGGATGAAGGCAGGAGAGTGATGGAAACACTCCTGCTGGGTTGTCACTCATCATGGTGGCTGGGAGGTGTGACTGGATGGACCACAGGGTGGACCAGGATGGACCACAGGCTTGGTCACGCAGGATGTGAGTCACTTGAGGGACTGTGCTGTCCTGACACAGAGCAAACAGGGGTGGTGAGTCAGAGGTGGCCTGAGCACGCCATGGTGGAGCACCAGAAATAAGCTCAGGCTCCATGGAGGAGCTGCTGACGTGGGGACAACAGGAATTCCAGGATCCTGACTGTGTGTAAGGGGGTGGCAGAGCTCCAGATGGGGTCCCCCATGGTATGAGTTAGAGCAGGCTTTGAACCTGTGCTGCTTTTAGAGCTGAAATAGGTTTTCATGTCTGTCTGCTGGCCCAGCAGCACCCTCTCTGCACTGAGGAGCCTCTGAGTGCACAGAGAACCTGCCAGGGCCCAGCAGCAAGATTGATGCGTCTGGGAATTTCCTAGTGAGACTTTTTGTGCTATTTACCAGAAAACCCTTGAAGGCAGAAATTATTGCATTAAAAGATTAAGGCATCATTAATCATATTTTTTGTCTTCCATTTTCTGGCAGGCTGGCTCAGCATTACTGGTAAGGTTGTTTTTTATGTTTTTCTCCATTCAGAAGAATAAGTTTCTTCAAGTCTTTTCTGTGACTGTGCCATCCTCAGGTAAGAAGGAACCTTGAGAAAATTTTGGGCAGCTGAATGGAATCGCTCACTATTGTGAACACTGACATTTTGACCTCCTTGCTTTCTAGGTTTCTTTTAAGTGATGTATGTAATGGTTCTTCATAAAAATAATAGAAATCATTTAAAAAAATGTATTTATAAGATATACTCATTGTCCAAAGTTCTTGCCTGGGTGTGAGGGGGGCAATGTGGGATGGAAGGTGGTTGTAGATGTACCAATTTCTTCTGGTGTGGTGGCAGGGGTTAAGATGGAGGGGTTGACCTGGTGGTGGAACTTCAGGAGAGTTCCCAGCTATGGTCTGGCTCCAGAAAGAGTGTGGTTGAAGTAGAGTTTAGATGTCCATTTTGGAAATATTTGGAAAATATGTCCTAGCTTTTAAAGCAGAAAAGTTGAAATGTAATGAAGGAAGAAATAGCTGCTATGATAGAAACAGGGTTTTTTAAATTTGCTTTGGTTATCGAGCGACTCTGCACCACGGGCCATAGATATGACAAAAATTTGTGTCCTGGCTCCCTGGTGCTTCATTCATTTCCATGCCCACAGCTTTCCTTCTGTGCCGTGTCAAGGAGGACCCTGGCTGTGCCTGGCACTACTGCGAGCAGAGCGTTTCTTAATTTATGTGCTAATTAACCTGACAGAGCCACTTGCTGGTTGGGAGCCTGGGCTGCGGGCAAGCCTGTGTGTGCAGGCAGGGCTCCTTCCCTTCCACCCGAGCTGGAGCCGTGGGAGGCAGCGGCTCCTCCGGGGGCGGCTCGGGATGCGCCGAGCGCGAGCGCTGTGGAGGATGCGGCAGCTTCAGAAATATCTGCTTTCAGCCTCCCCTTTCAATGGAAGCTTTATTTTAGAAAGTTTGAGCTAACGTCATTCTAAAGTTTATTTCCATTTGATCTTTTAAATAAAGAGGCTGTAAAGCTCCTGGCTGGGTTTTTCATTCCTGCCGGCTGGGAAAAGAGAGGTGAATGGGCTGCTTGTCTCCTGCAGGGATGCTTCAGGGGCTCTGGGCTGCAGCCTGACCTACCTAGGCCGGGACATGGGGCAGGTGGGGCTGTGGGGCAGCTCCTGCAGCCTCTGGGGCTGGATCATCCCTGGGACAACACATGCATGACACCCTGTCACCCGTGTCACTCTGTCCTGGGGCCACGAGGTTTGCTTTGCTTTCAGAGCTGGATCATCCCTGGGATACCCATGCAAAGCCCTGTCCCCTGTGCTGCTCTGTCCTGGGGCCATTGGCTTTGTTTTGCCTCTGGAGCTGGATCATCCCTGGGACACCCATCCCAAGCCCTGTCAGCCATGCTGCTCTGTCCCAGGGTCACTGGGTTTGCTTTGCTTCCCATGCTGCTGCCCCAGCCTGGCACTGAGCCTGGCCAAACCTGCTGTTGGTGGAGAAGAGGTGAATCTATGCCTTGCTGGCAGGGCAAGGCAGCTTTGTGGCATCTGTGCCAAAGTCTTTGCCCTGGCTGCTGGCTGGCATGGGGAGGGGGATGCAGCAGCACATGTGCCAGGGGTCCCTGTGCCAGCCACACCTTGGGGAACTGCAGCCCCACTGCTCTGCAGGCTCAGGACTCGCCCTCCCATCATCTATTGCTAAGTAAATCTAAACTGCACGGCTGGCCTTTCTGTGCTTTTCCTTAATTTCCTGTTTCCTACATGCCTGGCATAAGCTAACTTTGAGTGAAGTAACATAAAATGAAAGTCTTGTAGTGACACTTTTCCTAAAGAAGCCAATTTTGTGTTAAGTGGGAGCATTGCAAAGGCCAGTTCCAAAGCTGGACTTAGACCACTTTTGGGTTCATTTCCTGCTTCTGGGCAAGTCACTGCAACTACTGTGGGCTTTTGATGGAAGTCTGTGATGAGAGCACCCAAATCCCTTGGGTACCAATTCTCTGTGTTCCCACACATGCCTCAGCTGCTCTGCAAAAGGTGCAAGTGCAGCATTTGCCTCACAGCTGTGATGAGCACAAGGTGATGGTGCAGCCTGTATCCCCTGATGGTGTTTGTGCACACTTCTCTCTTCCCTTGCACCCCTCTCCTCTTGGCTGGAGCAGTCCCTCCCCAGGAGGGTGCACACATACAGCCAGTGTGTGAGGGCACTTTGTCACTGAGGAGCTTTTCCACCCCAACACCAATGGTAGGACATTTGGACTGGAAGCAGACTCAATGCTCAGTTTATTCTTTGGTTTCCTCGTGTGGAATAGGGGAATTTTGAGCATATGGATAAAGCTAAATCAAAATGATAAAGTATTTCATTTCAGACTGAGGGCATTCACACAAGAATAACTCTTCCAGAATAGCTTATCACATAGACAAACTAAAAAAAATAATCTATTTTAACCAGAGGAATGAAGGAGGCATGGAGCTCTGGGTGACAAGCACAGCTCCCACAAACACATAAATCACAGATCACAATAGGCTCTTTTAGAGCTGTAGAAATGATAGTGCTGTTTTGGTAATGGAACTTCCTGATCCCATCTCTATGTACATGAACTATATTTATATTCTACACATGTATATATTCCAATTATATTGATAAAAATCCAATTGACAGGTGTGGGCTTTAATTAAGAGCTCTGATGTGTACTTTTAACTAAAATAATGTGATAGAAAGGAATGTAATTTATCAAAGAAACACTGCTGAATTTATGACAAGAACAGGGAGATAATGGGATTTCTGAGACACTGTGGATGCTCTTTGCAGTCATTTGAGAGGGCAGGATATGGGGGAACTTTACTGAAAATGAGTTTTTTCTGAGATTGTTTTAAACCTAATGTATTTGCAACTCCTATTTTGTGGATGCACACAGATTCTGACATGAATACTGATTTTTTAGATCATTTATTGTAACAAGTAGTTTTTGCCTGGAAAAGATCTGATGCTGCAGATTCCATTACAACATATTCTTTCATAATGCCAGCTTGTATTTCTTTTTAGTTGCAGCATTCTAACAAATTCCAGACTTGAATTAAATCTGCTGTTCTGACGTGTGAAATGTTGCCTAATCACTCTGGAGCTTTGTCACGTTTTTCCCCCTCCTTTTAATTGGATAATGTGCAGAGTCCCCCTGCAGCTAATCCATGCACAGGTTGGAGTGGAAGTGCTTGTGGTGGGTTGGAAAGCACAACAGAGGTGTGACTGCAGAGGGTGCTTCATTTATGTATAATTGGGCATAAAGGCTTGATGAGCCCTCCTGTGCTCCTCTTGTGCATGAAACCTGACCCCAGTGCACTCTTCAGTGAGCAGAAATGAGTATTTCTGCCTTCGGGCTGGCATCAGAATCTGCAGTTCTGCAGCTGTGAGGGGCCAGTGGGGAGGGGGGTGTCCTGCTCCTGCTCCTGGTGACTTTGCTGAGGCTCTGTGGGTTTTGGGTGAACCATGTGGACCTGGGGGGAGGCTGTGAGGCTGCTGGGCAGCTCTGCTGAGGCAGGTGGGGGCACTGTCCTGGGTATGATCTGTCATTTTTAAATTCATTGAATCCTGCAATGGTCTCAGTTGAAAGGTACAGTAACACAGCCTCAAACCATCCTCAGGTTGTTCATGTATCAACATTAGGAATAAACCCCAAAGATGTCAGTGTCCTGTGCTGCAAATGGCCCTGGCAGGCAGTTTGAGCTGTGGGCTCCTCAGGTACGCTCCATGGAGCATCTTGGAATTTTTCCCACTGCCCTTAACCTCATTTTTGATGCTGTTAGGGGATGTGTCACACATGGGTCAGAGATGGGCAGCTAGGGAGGGCCATTGACACAACTGGGAGGGGTTTGTCACCTGAAGGACCCCCACACCCTTCTCACTTGTGTGTCCAGCCTAGGAGGTGCTGCTTGCACATCCAAACTCCACCTGCACCTTCTGCTTTGGGCTCCTGATTTCAGCCTGACATTTTATCCACACATCACTCATGCTTCTCACTGAGTGGAGTGGAGCTGATCACAGCCCAGGGTTCTGCTTTAGAATGTTTGCTGCATTAGCTGCTTCTGCAGTGTGTCCATTTTGGCTGGGCCAGGAGCCACCCGCTATCAGGTTTTCTTCCTCTCAGAGGTAATTGCAGACTGGAGCTGAATTATCCCTGCCACCTCTTGGGAAAGCTGCATAGCCTGAGCCACAAAAGCCTCTTACAATGAGGCAACTTCCAGAGCTAATATGACTTCAGAGTCTTGTCTGAATCCTTCATATATTTCCAGGCCTATCCTTGCAATATGGTCACCAGAGCTGCTCTCAGCATTCAGCAGTGGTATCTTGGATACTGGATGCTGAAATAACACCCTTTCCCTGTGCTTGCTGGTTAATCTCCTCTTTATGGAGCCCTGGATTGCTTTTCCCCTCAGTAACAGCATCACATGAGGAGCTCACGTACGGCTGGTTCTGTACAAACCTCCTCATTTCCTTTCCTTAATTGCTGTTATCTGTGTGATTAGCATGATCCTGTATCAGTCCTTAGACAGGCACTGTGCCATGTGCAGCTATTGAGAGCTCTTTGCTCAAATGAACGGATATTGCCTGGCTTCCCAGATCTGTTCCCATCATTAATGCTGCTCCTGGCAGCCAGTGCTGCATCAGCAGTGGCTCTGTGAGCTCCCCTCATCACTGAGTAAGGGCCTGAACAGGCTTGGATCAAGGACAGAAACCATTTGGCTATGTGGCTGTGTATTGTGTAGTACCTATTTGTGGGGGGATAGAATATAAAAAAATAAAGATATTGTAGAAAGGAATCTCACCCCTGAGGAGCTGCAGCTGGGCCAATTATCAAAGATCAGGAACAGGCCTGACTTTAACAGGCCACAGCTGTAAGCAATGAGAAGAAGATGCTATAAAAGAGTGGGGTGGGTGGGTGAGAGGGGAACTGGAGTCAGTGGTTGCTTTGTGAAGAAGAAAGAGTCAGTGCTCTGAGGAGATGCCCATGAGAAACACCAAGAAGGTTTGGAACTTTTGTGATAAGGAGACAACAGTGTGGAACCCCTGCAATAGGATGACAACACCTATTGGTTGACTAACTTTAAAATAATTTGAGTGCCTTTTTTATTTTATAAAGTACTTTTAGACTGAAAAGCTGCTGCACCTGGAAGTCTGCTTTAAGCTTAGATCTGTTAAATACTGATGCAACCCAAACACCTGGTTTACTTGACATTTTATTTTCTATGGTTGATGACATGCAGATTAGCTGATCTTTCCCCAATACCCCATTTATTTATAGGTATTGATTTATAGTGAGCTTTATCCAGTGTCCTCAGGTGGATCTTGCTATATTTTTTGTATGTATTAATAGTTGGCTTGAACTGCTCAGGAGTCTCCTTGGCACCTTGTCTCCGCACGCTTGCTGGGAAGTCATAATCTGCTTGTTTAGGAGTTTGTTTAATGAGAGTTTGCCATAAGAAAAGGGGTCCTGGCCAGGGGTGCAGGTCCCAGCAGTGCTGTGGAACACACTGAGAGTTAAAATGCAGGACCCTTGGTGGCAGCTAGCAGCTTTAGCTGGCCCCAAATCAGTGAGTGCTTCTGGATGGGTTTAATTTGGCTGTTCCTGTCCCAGCCTGTCTGCCAGGCAGGAGGGCAGTGCTGGCAGACCCTGCTCAGGGCTGGGGCTGTGTTGGTGCTGCAGAGCTCCAGCTCAGCCTTTCACTGGGCCAGCCCTGGCACTGCTCCTTAGGCTCTCACGTGGGCATGGATGGAGATGCTGACTGAAAGTTCTGCTGCAAATCACCAGATGTTGATAATTGGCCACAACTGTCCTGGAATGGATCCAGATCTGAAATCAGGTTACTTTATGAGTGGTTTGTTCTGTGTTCTCTAAGCACCTCCAGAGAATTACTGCTTCCACAAATAGGAGGGGCAGAGTGTCCTGGTTTTGGGTTTCTGTATCAATACTAACAAGCTTCCCTCTGCAGCTCCCTCAGTGAGAGCACCAGTAATATTGACTTTCCCTGTCCCTTGGCTGTTGCAGAGGTGCTGCAATGCTCACTTGGAGCTGAGGGAAGGGGTCTCTGGGCCTCCTGGAGCACCACATTTGAGAAGCCTGTGCCTAAAAATAAAGAGCCACCTGGTCCATAGGTGTAAACCCACCCCTAGCCCAGCCTGCAGCTGTGCCCAAGCCAGCAGCACTGGTACCTTGGAGCCACAGTGCAGACCCTGGCTGCTGCACAGGTAGGAGCTGCTCATCCTCTGGGCAGGGTCCAGAGCCAGGCAATACCTGGCTGTGTTTCTGCAGCACGTGCTGCTGCTGTCATTTCTGTAGCTGGTTGCTTAAAAAGAGAGGGCACTTCATAGCTTGTGGGGCTCTGCAGAGCAGTAGCCTGGTTCTTCAGGAGGAATTTGCCTCAATCTGTCCCTGTTAGGGATCTTCTGCATGAAGATTGTACAGTATTGCCTTCAAATCAGGCAGTGCCTGCCAGGGATATCCCCTGGGATTTCTTACTGCCAAATCCCCCAACAGAAGAAGACATATTCACATCAGTAGAAAAACAAAACATGAAGAATTAAACCTGAAAATACAGGTGAGGAGGGAAAGGTGGATTTTTGAGCCCTGTGGCTGTTGTGGAGCACTCTGCTGACGTGCCAGTCCCCTGTGATGCACAGCATATGTCAAGGCAGCTCTGTGTAAAGGGATAACATCAAGGCATCTGAAAGGCTGCCTCCTTTTTGTTCTTATTTCATCCTGTATTACAGGATTTTATTCAGGTTTTTCAGTGGCCTCCTGGGTAATGCTTTATTACAGTGACAGTTTGGAGTTCAAGTTTGTAATAATGGGATCTATATAAATAACACTGATTCTGCTGCCTCCTGTAATGCTTCCTGCCTGGGAACACTTAAAAGCTTTTGAAATGTTAATTTCCTGTAATTTGGGATAGAGAAGCACCTCTGGGTGCTGCAGAGGGCATGGCAGCAGTGTGTGCTGTGCTGGTCAGCTGCCTATAACAGCCATTCCTTTGAATCAAGGGCTCCAAACAACTGAGGGTCTTTTTGCACCCAGAATGAGTAATTAAAATAATTGCTTTTTTAGGTGTTGGTGTTTTTTTCCTTTTGTCATTTTGAGGCTTTCAAACAGAGGCCAGGTAGTATGAGGCTCAGTTTCAAGCACTGAAGATACTGTAAGTGCCTTACAGAATCTTCAAGATTCAGCCTTGAAGAGGAGTCAGATGGAGGTTGGGAGAAAGGGATTGTTGCAGCATTTCACAGATTTTGACTTGATGTGCAAAGAGGTGAAGGATGCTGTGACCCAACTGAAGTGCTGTGTTGAGGACAGGCTCTTTGGCTCAGAGCAGCATCCTTGGTCCCACAATACAACTTTGCTTATGGTGCTGCCTTGTGCTGGGTGAATCAATGGTCAGATACCGAGGCACAGGCTAAGGCCCTCAGGTATCCAGGCTCACTTTGGGCATTTATATTGCTCTAAACAACCTGTGCTTGGTCAGGAAGGGGAGGGTGACCTGAGTCCCTGGGACTCTGCCCTGCTTTTCCCTGGGGAGCTGTTGCTGATGGGAAGGAGATGCTGTGCTGGGTGTGGAGCAGAGCCCAGAAGGCACATGTGGCACTGGCAGGACAAAATGGCAGTGATGGTGAACAGGGTGAAGGCTCAAAGGATTTCCTTGAACCATGCTCTGAAAGGGCCTGGCTGACAGGATTTGCTCTGGATTGACATGAGTTTTCAAAGAAATGAGGGCTGGGTTGTACAGCAGCAGTGCCACTTTCCCTGGCTGACCTGCTGTGCTCCCTCCTTTCAGGCTAACATTAAAATGAATATGGTACAGCAGAGAGAGCAGCACAATTGGCTGCAGACAATGCATGTGCTGTTCTGGGCAGTATTGATTGCTCCCTGCCCAGATGTGTGTGTCTAAACCAGTCCATTAAGCAGAGCCCCTTGGGTGGATGCCAATCCTGTCACACTCAGTGGCTCTCACTCCATCCTGGCTGTGCCACAAGCACTGTGCACAATCTGCAGGCACCCACAGCCTGGCACACAGGGACACAGCCACAGGCAGCTCACTGCCCAGCGTGGCCCCCCAGCCTCTGTGTGTGAATATTCTTGCTCTGGTGGGGAAGTCCCTCCTTGTGCTGCTGTGGTCAAACTCCCAGTGATGAGTGGCACTTGTACCATGTGTGTGTCAGGGTTTTGGGAGGCTGCAGTTAAATCACAATGGAAAACTGGTTTTTTTTAGGTAGATGAATTAAGGGCAAGCCCACCATGGCTTGGTAGATGCAGAAGGGAGTCCTGGAGGTTGGCACTGTGAGCAGAAGTGATGCAGATGCTGTTGGGGCACACCTGTGTCCCAGCACACTGAGCAGCCACCCTGGCTGCTGGAGGTGGTGACACCAGCTGTGCAGTGCTGCATGGGCTCTGCTGCTGGTCACACTGGGGCTGTGCCCTGTGCCTGCTGTGCTGCCCTGTCTGCTGCCACCCACCCAAACAGGGGCCCTTTGGTCCCCTGCCATGCTAGTGGCATTGATGGCAGCCTGGCTCACTGGTGGGCATTTTATCACCTTTTAACACCAAAAGGCTTCTGAGTCTCTGCATTCAGAGATTCACAGCAGTGCTTTTCCAGCAGGGCAGAGGGTTGCAAGAGAAGGAAGCTCCATGTGCTGCTTCTCTCCCTCCTTCATCTCCAGTCTGTGCCCAGCAAACTCCACAGCACGTGCCAAAGCTGTTTGGTGCATCTATTCCTACATCTTATTCTGTATATATGTACACATATATGAATGGGAATTATTCCTCTGGTAAATCTAAGTCAATAATTCTTTTCCTCCTGCAAGCATTTAGCCTCCTAGCAGATCCTGTAATAAATTAATCTTCTTTATCACTTCTTTAATTGGTTCCTCAAAACCAGTGAGCAGTGAAACCTATTGATTGATGTATAATGTTAGATTAATGTATAATGTAAATTAGTAGAAAGCAATTACAAGAGCTGCTGTGTGGATTGGTGCTGCTACTGGATTTGTGCTACAAGGAACTCGTTCAGGGTCAGTGTGTTAGCCTGTCCCTTGCATGTAGGAGCAGAAAAGTGCAAAGGTTTGGGGAGCAAGGACTTCTTCTGTGGAGTTAAATCTTGAATGGAGGAGAAGAGGGGGTGTCTGTTATTTTACACACCCCACACTGTCTGTTCTAAAGAGAGAAGAGCAATATGCCATGATGTGAGAGACTGCTAGAATCAACAGCTGAATTTTTAAATAATGCAGAATGATGAAGAGCCTTGATGTTTGACTCCTGGGGAGCTGTGGGTGGCAGTAGTGGCTGTTAGGAGGGGGATTTGGATTCATCTCACCTGAGCTTTGACATTTATTCTATGGGATGGGACAGCATTCCCTGTGGGCTCACTTTGCAGGAAGCAGAGACCAAGGTAACATCTGGGTTGTTATTCAGCTCACCTCAGCTCTTTTTCCCTTTGCAGTTTGGAGGGTGCTGTGTGTGGGTTGTGGGCATTTAACACTTTAATGCTTCATATTTAGGTGGGATGCAAACATGCTTAGGTACACAATCAGTTCTTCAGTGCCCTGCTGTGATCTGCTGATGTGAAAGGCTTAGTTATAAACTGTGCTTATTGTGGCTACAAATAATGCTTTGGGCCATCCCAAAATTCTATTGTTTTAGTGCAGCAGTTGGCAATGGCTGAAACTCCTCTACCTGCTTGTTCCCAAGACGGGGGGGAGGAGAGAAGCAGAAAAGGAAGCACAATAGAATGTCCCAGTGGTATTTTTTCTATTACATACCTGCCAAAGCCTGTAGTGCTGTGTTAAGACAAAGGGCTGAGCCCTCAGTGTTGTCCAAGGGAAAAGGCACAGAAAACTCTATTAGGGCCTCTGTATTGCATTGACCTTTGGTTTGCTCCCATCTTTTCCTGCTTTCTGTGATGTGACACACATCAGCTGTGGGAAAGGGTGGGCACTGCAGGTCCTGTTCTTGATTTCAGCTCAGAGGGTTGAGGCACACAGGTGACACATGGAGTGGAGCCATCAGGGCAAATGGAAATCTCATTTATGTGCTGGGATTCTCCACAACACCCCAGTGTTGGCTTTGTCCTGCCCTTGGACTGCTCCTTTGTGAAGCCAGTGCACCCCTCACCTCTGTCTGCTGGCTCCTCAGCCCTCCATTGGAGGTGCCATTTGCTCATGCTGCACGTCAGGGAGCCTGGAGCTGCTCACAGCTGATGGAAGAGGAAGAAAAATGGTTTTTTTGACCTGGTTTTTCTTCCCCCCTTTGTTATGGGGAAGAACAAAGGACTAGAAACTTCTGAGAATTCTGTCCTAGTACAAGGAAGAAGCTCAAAAGGAGTTAGGAAGTCATGCTAATCCTCATTGCTGCCTGGATGAGACACTGAATTTCTGGTGCTCTGTGGTGACAGGAGCTGTGCTTCTGCTCCTGGGGACCTCTAACAAACACCCCCAGAGTAAAGCAGAAAGGAAAGGTAAGTTGGAAAATGCACATTCCTTTGCCTAGCAGGAGTTTTTGCTCAGGCTGGAGTCCTAGCTCACCTTGTTTCCCTGCAGAAGGGACCCTCATACTCCAGAGTCACTCCTGTAGAAAGGCATCTCTTCCCCTTTCTTCCCAGTAGTTCTCACAACTAAATAAGGCCTGCTTTTGAAAAGCTTAGAATGTGGAGAGCATCAAAGATCAATTCAAATAATAAATAAAATGTAATCTGGTGGGAAATTGCAGAGACTAGAGATGGACTCTGTTCTGAGCTGTGTAGCAATGGGCAATGATGAGCTGTTTGCAGCAAGTGGAATTGTTAGGTAGGAAAATTGTTCAGTCTGTGAATGTGGTCAGGCATTGCCATGGGGACCCAGAGAGGCAGGGAGACCTCAGGCCTTGGAGACACTCAGAGCTTCACTGGGCACAGCCCTGAGCAGCCTGACCTGATTCTGAGCTTGGCTCCAGCATGAGCAGGAGTGGGGATTCCTGCCAACCCCAACTGTTCACTGCTTCTGGGATTTACAGGGGCAAATTCTGTTACAGTTAAGCTATCATTTTGTAGGTCTGTTTTTATCATGAGAGTACCCTGCTTCATGAACTGTGGTGTCTCTGAGCATTCATTATTCAGAAAAAGTTTGTCTTCCAATTACACAAGATCATAAGAAGAAAAGTGTCTGGTTTGTCAGAACTGCAGAGCTAAAATAAGCTGCAGCAAGCACATCTCCTTGGCAAGGAGCTGGTGTCTCTAATTAGAAAAGCTCTGGAGAGTTAATCTTCTTGGGTATGAGACCTATTGCTTCCTCCTGCACCATGTGATGGCTGGAGCTGAGCAGCTTTGAAAAAGGCCTGGAGGCTGGGCTTCAGATAATTGCTATGTCCTACTTGGGAACTAATATCTATATATATATTTATATATATATAAGTTCCCAAGTCGGATATATTAATATCCTACACATATACATATATATATATATGAATTTTGCAAACATGAGGTTTGGTGTGCTCCTGTCAGATGGCTGAACTGCAGCAAGGCTGAAAATTGACTGGGAATTGAAGTTGTAAATTCTTTTAGTAAAAAAAAAAAAAAGTGCTGGAAGTCGTAATCTCTGGCAAGCAGCTGCTGCAGAGTGGAGTAAGTTGTTGTACCATCTAGCTGTGTGAGAGCAGTGTCCTCAGCAGGCAGGAAGAATCCTGGTTGCCTGGAAGTGCCCAAGACTGGGCTGGTTTCTTGCCTGGGGTGGCCATGCCTCACCCTCTCAGAGGTATGGGCAGCAGGAGGGGAAGGGGTTGTGACAATGAGATGAAACATAACTATGAAACATAACTGGGACTATAACCTCAGCCACACTGCCAAAGAGATAACCTTGATATTTCAGTGCCTATCAAAGGTGTCTTCTGCTCTCATGCTAATGCTCTCCAGAGCAGGGGGGGCAACTAATCAGCATTGCAGCAATCAGTCATGTTTCCCTTGGCACATGATGAGTGTAATTATTTTGCAGTTCACTCCATGTTCTTGGTACCTGTAGTGATGTTTATTCTGGGAAGCTTCTGGGACTGAGGTGCTACAAAGGTTTTAATTTCAGACAGGAATGAACCAAGTTGGGTTCTTGGCCTGGGCTCCAAAATTCCAGAGTTTCTCCAAGTTCTGGTTGGCCTTATGAGACTTTATCAGTCCTAGTTCCTTCTCCTGAGACATCTACCACATGAGACAGTTTTGATGTGGATACTGATGAACCAGGACTGACTGATGAATCCCATCAGATAAAAATAGCTTGTGTGTATCAGCAATTGAACCAAAGTGCTTGGTTTAAAAGCAAAAGCCTTGTCTGACTTGTCCAGCATGGTGCACTCTGTCTCCTCCCCAGCAGAACTTCCAACCCTCCCTGCAGCTCATGGGCTGGAGGCACAGGAACTCTTGGCTAAGGCAGGAGGGACTGGGGCTGCACTGGAGCTGCACTGGCTGTCCTTGGGCTCCAGAAAAGCTCAGGGTTTGTGTGCCATGTCCAACAGGAGCTGAGGTGCCTCCACTGTGGCAGAGCTGTGTGGCTCCCTGGCGTTTGAAAGCACTCACCTGGTGCAGTGGGCAGCTCTCTTTCAAATGCTCAACAGCCCCTGAGCAGGTTAGCATTGCCCCAGACCTGACACTTCCCAAGAAGCCCTTACTGAGGTATTAGTCAGTAAAACCTGGGCAAGACTCTCTCAGCCTTCAGGCAGCTGGCAGCTCACCCTGCCATAGGTGCTCTCCTGATCAGTAGCACCCAGATAGAGCCATTTATCTTGTTCTAATAATTGCAGTTACTTGCAGATATCTCTATCATAATGTCATATTCTCATATCTGAATTGCCCCAGATTTGCACCATACCCATGTCAAGCTCTGCAAATAACCTAAGAAGTGATGCTGTAGGAATTTTGTTTTTACTGTCAATCTCCTGTGCAGCACAATACCTTTGAAAGCTGCAAGAAATATTTTTATTATTGGATGCGAACTCCCTGGGAATGTGCAATTGATTATTCAAACCTCATGCTGCTGCTGCAGAGATTTGTGTTGCTGTGAGTGACTTTGATTCCCTGATAGCCTGTCTCATGCTCCTGTCCCCTAATGGAGCTGATAGCATTAAGTCATGCAGTTAATCAAGTGGAAGAAATTGTTTCTCCTTATTCAAAGACCTGATGACTTTATCCAACAGGGAGGGTCTAACAGAATAAGACAAGGAGAAGTAGATGAGATAAGAAACAGCCACAGGACTCACTAAGCAGTGGAGTAGGAGTGTTTTTAAAGGCTTCAAATTTGGAATAGAAAAACATTCTGAATGATCTATGGAAAGCCAGTCTTCTGGCTGGCACTTTATTATTGCATTTCTCTGTATTAAGGAGTCAAAGATCAAGAATAAATTCAGTCCAGGTAGTGATACACAGAATTGCTAATTGAGGTGTGTGAGGACAGTGTAGAGCATGGCAGCTCCTCCTTGGAGGCAGCTGGCAAAGATGGGTGCATGGTCCCAAATTATCTGCGTGTGATGGGTTTTCTGCACAGTATTTCCATCACTGATAATGAGGAATTAAAACATAATTCACTAATGCATGAAAGGAAAGGTCTTCACAGGGCTGGGTACTCCCAGGCAATGATTATCCTGATGAAATTAACTTTAATACAGGAGGCTCAGGAGGAAGCATAATTCTCCCTCCTTTTCATGCTACCCATTATAACAATGATCTGTGCAAAACCAATTTGACTATTAGATCGTTCCTCCTAAAATAACTCCAAACTATTTACAAGTATCCTATTAGGACTTGCTGCAAGTGGATGCTGAAGCACTTCCAGAGCTGCTGAGTTTAATTTGTACCCTCCCTGTTACCTTTGGCAGGTGGAGCTGCAGTCTCTGGCAGGTGGAATTCCTGCACTTCTGAGGAATGGCAGCAGGCAGAAGGGATCACTCTGCCTCTGAGGGGGCAGTGGCAGTGTGCTCTTGTTCACAGCCTTTAGGGAGCAATACAAGGATGCTGTGTGAAACTGCCCTCTGAGACAGGCCCCACACTCAGCTCTGCTGTGCTCTCATGAATTTATAACAGCTCTGCTACACTGAAATTGTTCCAAGGCTTTGCTGGTGAGGATGCAGTCAAAATCTCTCCCACAGGGAGCAGAAGTGCTGCAGAGGAGTTTGCCCCCTCCACTAGGTCACTTTGAAGTTTGACTGTCCTGCTAAAGTGTGTTGCTTTTATTCTCAGAGTTACAGGCAAATAAGAAAGGTAGGAAATAAGGTATTTTCACCAGGTGGTGGAGTTCTTTGGAGCAGTGAATCCTCCAGGGAGGCAGAGAAACAGAAACCACACTTCAGTGCATGCTGCATAAGGGATAAAAATGTACAAGTGTTTTCCATTCCCAGGTTCATCTTTTGCTTTAGGCTTTGGTGAGCTATAGTGATAGTAGTAAAAGATAATGAAATAGTGGCAAATGTTAATAAAGATTATGTGGAATAAGGCTGAACATGGACTAAAATATTGATAAATGAGAGTTTTAAGACAAATCAAAAAGCATTTTTTCTGGCAAATACTTATGCATCTTCCTCTCCATTTAGACAAGATCTTACTTGCAATCAGCTGGCAAAGGCATTGTACATCAGTCTAGAGTAACCAGCACAGCAATTGTAAAAAAGGCACTATTTTAGAGTTTAACTACTTTTAAGTGACTGTGTAACTCCCTTGTGTCAAGGAAAGACAAGTTTTTACTTTTTTGAAAAGTCTATATCCTGCTGGACTAAAGAGTGCAGAAAATGCTTGTTTGCTGGTGAGTCACTAGTGAAATCATTAGATTTGAGCCTTGAACTGCAAGTTGTAGATTCAGGTGCTGAAGAGCAGAACCAAGAGCCATGAACCCTTCCCTCAGCACAGTGCTGCACTGCTGAGCTTCTGGTCCCAGCTTTGTCACATGTGGGCAGGTCTCTGATAGCAGAGCTGGTAAGGGTCTATGAGAAATCCCAAAACCTGCAGAAAGGAGGACTTCTCAGTCACAGCCCCATCCCAGTCCTGGCTAGGATGCTTTAGGGCATCTCAGCACGTTGCTGTTTAGCTGTCAGCTGCTCCTTAAGGCAAACAGTTGAGTGTGAATTTGTCACAGTGTGTGACACTGACAGAGCTGGAGCTGCTCAGTGCTGTGGTGGCATTCAGGATGTTGTGCCAGCATCCTGGAATTTACTGCCCACACTTTGCCATGTGTGTGAAGGTGAGCTGGCACCACATGAAATGTCATGTAGGCCAGGTAATCCCTTTAGCATGTATTTAAACTGTTGTGGGATTGATCATGCTGGGTCTGGGCTGAGAATCACACTGAGCTCACACAGTCCAGTGCATTCAGCAAGAGTTCAGGTATCTGCACCTTAATGTGTCACATCCTCCTCAAAATACTACCAGGGGCCTCATCTGCAGTGCTTACCAACCTGCATCTCACCCTCTGCTGCACTTAGTTTCTCACAGATTTCTTTTGTTTTGCTCAAGAAAAGCCCACACTAGAGAGAATTGATTTGGAACACCATAAAGTCAAGTGTTCATTGCATCCATTGATGTTTCAAGCTTGTGTCTCTTGTCTGCTGTAATTACTACAGAAAGGAGGATGTGATAATGGTCAACATCAGAATTAATGAAGGAAAAAAAACCAAACATAAAAGGCCATTGCATAGTGCAGCAGGCTTTGAGCAGAAATGTAAGAGGTCCTCATGAAAAATTTCCCTGTGAGTTTGTAAATACTGATTTTCTTCTTTCTTGTTGCAGTTTCTCACTCCATGTTCACAATGGCTTTCTGTTCCCTGTGGCAAACCAAGGCACAGGAAATCCAGCCAGCCACTCTCCCCAGCATGGTCCCTTCCCAGACCACTCCTGCCAGGCAGGATGGGAATCCCCTTGATGCTGGGATTGTTAAGTTTTCCTGCTGGGTTAGGGCCTTTTATACCCTTTCACTGCCAGCTCTGTTCTACTGCTGAATGGTAAGAGCCAAGCAACTCTGCTGTTGAGTTGGTTTGGCTGCTCCACTGCTCCTGTTCCTCGTTTGTTCCTTTGGAGTGGACGCAATGCTCAAGGTGGGTGCTGTCTTTGCCCTAAATGCTCAGGTTTGAGATGTTCTGTGGGTTCTGCTCACTCCTTCCTGCTGATCAAAGACTTTTCTCTCCTGGTACGAGTCCAGCACTCTCGTCCACAAGTGCTCTGGGCAGGGAGAACATGGATGGGCTGTAGGTTCCTGTGGCTGTGATCTGCTGTGTCATCTCCTTTTGCTGGTTCACTCCAGCTGAAAAGGCACCTGGGAGGAGTTTGGTGTTTTCCTAAGGCACACTTTGGTGTTCCAGCCCAGCCTCTGGGTAATGCTGGTTGTTTACTCTGCAGTATTTGTCATAAACACTGTCACAAGGTTGTGTATCAAACATCTCAGTTAGTAAATGGTCACATTACAGAATTGATACATAAGGAAAGCAGTCATTGCCAATGCCCAGGAAAAAACATAATCCATTCCTAAAAATAGAAGTGTGACAACTCATGACTTGGTTATTGGGTCTTGGTCAGAGAGTATTTCATTGATTTCCAATGTGGTGTATGTTATTTTTAAGTCATTACCTATTTTTTGCCTTAGGAAAATTTTGCAAAGAGAAGGAGATATTGCATCATATCTGTTCAGTAAATATTTTAGTAATAACATGAAATAGGTTATAAGCAACAGGTTAGGAATTTCCTTCATAGAACACAGCCTGCTCATCAGCTTGCTAAGGATTATCCCCCCAGTTTGTGGGAATTTGGGGTCAGTGTCAGGAAATTTTCTACCATATTTTTTGCTGTAAAGGTAATGGAATATTTTAGTATTAAAATCTGATTTTTTTGAGGATAAATAAATATGGTGTGATGATAAGGGATTCTGTTTGAAATCACAGATAGATTTACTGGCTATTGGTGACTGTGTGGGCTTTCCTTGCAGTGCCTCTATGACCTGTCTGTATCTTCATGTGTGGTTCTGCATTCCCTCTCCCTGTGCCCACCCTTTCCTGTGCAATCAGGTAAGGAGGTTTCACACCATGTTGCTTCTGCCTGCCAAAGCAGGGGCATTTGTTTGAGTCCTTCCTGGCCAGAGATTGGTCACAAAACAGGCCTGACAAGAACATCTCTGAGACTGCTATGTTGTCATTAATTCAAGCTGAACTTGGCCAGCAGGCTCCAGACTTATCAGAGTGGACAGACAGGCAGGCAGCCCAAGGACAATGACTGCACAGTCTTGGGAAATGAGCTAAAAATAATAGTGTATTTATTTCTGCAAAATGAAATTGGGTTTGATTTGACCAACCTCTTGAGCTAATAAACATAGTGAAAATGAGATTACCCTGGCTGATTTATAATTTCTGGTAGATATTAATTATTGGGTTTTTCTTTTGAATAATTAAAGAATTTTTCCTGCTCTAAGTGAGTGCACTAGGTCTCATTAATCTGAAGTCTTAAAAATATATCCTTTACCTGGAGAGCTAAAAACCCACTAGTTTTCTTATAATTGTTCACTTGCAATGTAAGACCATGAAGCTACTCATAGAAAAATTGTTTTTACTCTTTCCACGTTTCTGTGAGTGTGTTAGTCCTATTTACACCTTGTCTGTTTATTGCCATCTTGGTTCTGCCTTCTGTTTCTCTCCTGGACAGATCCAGAGTCTCTCTGCAGGATCAGTCATGGCTAAATTTAAGCACACAGCTATAAAATAAATACTGGATAGTTTTCTTTTCCCCACAGACTTCAGTTTCCCTGAGAGAGACCTTAAAACAGAGGCATGCTGCAGCAATTTTGGTGGTAGCCCAGCTTTTATTTCTGAGGGCATGTTGTGGAGGCAGCTTTCTGTCCAACAGCAGCAGGATGATGGCCTTTAAAAATAGGACCTCTTGCCATTTTGTGTTCTTGTCAGAATGTCACAAATGCCATAAGGTCAGGTTTGTTTTTTCCCATTTTTCTCTTCTGGTTATTGCCCTCATCAAAGGAATGGATTGATTTTGTGGGTGTGGGGTTTCATCCTTGCAGTGGCAGGGCAAGGAGGCCCAAAGCTGTGCAGAGGTTCCCCAGGGCAGCAGGGCTGTGAGGGCACAGAGCTGGGCTCTGCAGAGTGCTGCCCACTTCCTAACACTCCTGTTAGGAGGTTTTGACCTTTCCAAGGATGGAAACAGCAGCTGCCCACAGCTGCAGGGGTGGAGGCAGGACTTCTCACCCTTCCCTCCCCAGAGCATGAACAACCCACACTCAGGCTGTGGAGGTCCCTGCAGCCCATCTGCCCTCAGGGTTCCTGTCCATGGGTGTCAGCACAGCCACAAGGGAAGTGTTGTATTCAACAGCTCCTAAAGATTGTTGTGAGAAAAAACAAAGCCAAACAAATCAAATCTCCCTGTGAAACTCAGCCACACTGGGAAACAATGTGAGCACAGAGCAGGGAGAAAGAGAAGGGTGGTGTTTGGTCAAACATGTTGGCTGGAGGGTTCAAGTGCCTCCTGCTGCTCAGCTGGCCCAAAGCCTGGTCCTGAACTCTGCAGGGTGCATGCCAAAGGGCCCTGGCTGCCTTTGGGGGATGCTGCAGTGCCACCAAGCCAGCCCTACACGCTCTGGCAAAAGCCAAGGCTGTGTTTGGCACCAGGAATGGTCCTTTGTGCCCAAGTGGCTCCTCCAGGCACAAGCTGTGCTCGTTGCTGCTGATTTCCAGGTGGGCTGTGCCCTCAGCTGGCTTCATGCCTTGGGCTGGCTGCATCCCCTTGTGTGCATTATCAGGAATGGTGGGCAGGATGGTGTGGTGATGTTCACAGGGGTCCCAGGATGAGGGAAGAGATGAGGGTCTGACTCTAAGTTTCAGAAGGTTAATTTATTATTTTATTATATATATTATATTAAAACTATACTAAAAGAATAGAAGAAAAGATTTCATCAGAAAGCAAGTAAAGAAAGCAGAGAATGGAATGATAACAAAAGCTTGTGTCTCTCAGAGTCTGAGACAGCTGGATTGTGATTGACCATTAATTAACAACAACTACATGAGACTAATCACAGATCCACCTGTTGCATTCCATAGCAGTAGATAATTATTTACATTTTTTTCTTGAAGCCTCTCAGCTTCTCGAGAGAAAAAATCCTAAAGAAAAGATTTTTCATAAAACATGTCTGTGACAGACAGGATGGGTGTTGGGAACACCACCTTCCTCAAGCAGGTCACTGGGGGCAGGTGGGATGGCCCTGTCCCCTCTCCACATCTAAGTTTATTCAGCTGCAAAATTGGCATAGTAGGAAGCTTAATGTCTGGGCTAAACTGCTACCCAAGTCAAAGGTGGTCTCTTTATTGCTTGTAGTAAATAACAAACATGTTCCCAAGGCTCTGTAATTAGCCTTTTTTGTAAAGGGGAAATCAATTTCCACAGTTTCCTTGCAGAACTTCTGCATCCTGTCTGGAGAGAGCAAACATTTATCATCCTTCAGGAAATCCTGTGGGGAATCTTTGGAGCTGGCAGGGTCCAGCTCAGAGCAAACTCCTGCAGGTCCCATCCCCATGACAATTTTCCTTTGAACTTCAGACCAAATTCCTCAAAAGAGGAGCAATCCCTGCTGTAGGGAAGGGAAGGACAGTTTAGGAATATTCTCTATTGCTTTTGGAAAGCAGAACCAAAAAAGGCAATTTCTAGGAGAGGATTAAAAATTTGAATCCGGAATTCAATAGCTGATAGGGAAATCTGTTTTAAAGCAATCAAACCCACTCAGACCCATCCCATGCCTCTAATTGCCAACACCAGGGTGTACCAATGGTAATCTGCAATCCTGGGGTATGGGATAGAGAATCCAGGAAATGAAGAAATGGCAGGATTTTGACCTTTCAGCAGAAGATTCTGCAGAAAAATATATTCTCAAGTATGTTTATATTTCCAGAGAAATAAACATTCTCCAAAGGTACTCTAACAAGCAGATCCAGAGCAGAGTAGATCAAATGGTTTTTTATTTGCTCTACATGCTGTTGGGCAGCCAAGATTGATCACTTTACCTAGGGAAAATGGAAAAATCAATGTAAAAGAAGGAACAGGTTAAGTTTTAACAGTAAAAAAAAAATGAAGCTTTCCTCATGTGTCCATAATTTGATGCTGTTTTTCACAGAGGGTTGGCAGGGCTGTCCTTTCTGTCAGCATGAGAGCAGCTGGGAAGTGCAGGTGAGCACGAGGGCACTCACTGCAGGGCTGGTGGGGAGGTGTTTGTGTGCTGGTGTTACTGGGGGGTGGGCTAAGAAGTGTCAGCCTCACTCAGTGCCACAGGGAAACTCTTTGGAAGTTTGGGATTTGGAAAATTCCCACTTTGTTTTAAATTGCGGGAAATTTGATTGGATTTCAGTAAATTTTTTTTTTCTGAATTGATGCTATGGTTTTTTTCAGAATTGGAATATAAAAAATGTCAAGTGTGGTGCAAGAACTCTCAATGTAACAAAATGAACTGGGTTGGAAAAGACCTTTGTGATCAAATCCAACCTATGACCTAACACCACCTCTTCAGCTAAACCATGGCTCTGAGTGCCACATCTGGGCTTTTTTTAAACTGTTTGGAGAGAAACTTTTGCTTTAAAACCTTTGACCTGTTCTAAGTGAGACACTGGAATTATGTAACTGACTGAAAACAATTCAAATTTAGAAATAAAAGCAGTTTTCTGGGTTTAAACCCACTTACTGCTCTGCTGTGGGGTATTTTCAAGGTTATCTTTGCAATCACAGGTGACAGAATACTTTTCCCAGTGCTGAGACATGGAAGCAATGCATGACACTGTCCTGGAAGCTCCTGGGAGCTGTTGCAGTATGGGTTTGTTTATATTTACAATTTAATTGGACTTTTTCCTGGCACTTTTTTGGATTTAGCTTAAGAATAATCCATATTGTCCAAATAACTTCCTAATAATAAGTACCCACTGTCAGAGCTAAATCCCAATATTACACTGCAAAGTAGCTGGAGAATTACCCATTGCCTTAAATAAAAATCACATTTTCCCAAACCAAGCTGTAATCAGTGAGAATTGTTGATTTTCAAGACTTTTAAAACTGAGTCAATAAAACATGCTGAATCTTACCTTATCTACATTTTGAGTATCAAAAAGCATTAGTGTCTCTCAAACAGAATTATTGTTTTTTAAAACACAGTGAAATGAGAATGTACCTCTGCAAATTTAGCATTTTGGGAAAAATGGTTTCTTGAATAAGAATATTATAAAAGCCATCAGAGAGAAAAGTGCTGCTAGGAGGAGGATGTTGCATAAGGTGTCTGAGATAAAGGTTTTACTATTTTTTGTGTTCTCATAAAATTTTACTGAAATGGAAGATTTTTCTCTTTAAATGTTCATTGTTATGCACATGCTTTGCAGAGATAATAGCTACCTTTGCCTAATCCTCATGGGCTGATTTGAATACAGAATTGGAATCATTCTCCAATTGCTTTGAACCTGGGGGAAAAGTATCAGCGTTTATTTCAAAAGAGTTGGTGAGTTTTAAGTTCCCCCAGACATCAGAGAGATTTTAGCCCATGTCTGAAATCAATTGCAATATTTATCTGTTGGCTTTAATTTTTAAATATCCTTCAGTATCAGGACCCAGAACCTGATTTACTTTTCAAAACAATTTAAATTTTTCAAACTCAATTTTTTTTTTAAATATAAGATTTTTTTCTCTTCTTCAGCACACTGTATAAATGCACTTATGATGTGTGAACACCTTTTGTAGTGAATGGGAGTTCTGTGCAAGTTTCTTTTTTAAGGCTGGTTCTTGGAGTACCACATTCTGTGGTGGAGAACTTGCTCTGCTGGGCTCAGGGGGCTGTACAGCCCAACCAGCCAGTGCTGTGAGGATGCACCACGAGGCTGCTTTGTCACATTATGGATGTCAGGGCTCCAGTTCTCACACTGAACAAGTATTTTGGTTATCTAAAATGGAGTCACAACAAGATCCAGTTATTCAGCAAAACTGATCATCCTGCAGAGCATCCTGATGTTGTCCTGCTCCCTGTGTGCAGATCACAGCCTCACATTTTCAGTGTGAGTAACCACAAGCTTTTCCTTAGCTAGGAGCTATCTTGAAAGAAATCCAGTCACTTCAGACCTGTCCAGAGCCACCCTGGATCCTGAGGAGTGCCTGCAGGGAGTGGCTGATGCAGAGCCCTGTCCTGACACTGGGAGTCAAAGAGGTGAAGCCATGGTAGGACAGAATGTTTAATTGTCCCTGTTTGATATAAACATCAGACTCCAGCCTACAGGCTTGTCATTCACTTCACAGAAAGCAGCAGCTCTCTTCAGGCTGGTGAGGAGGCTGATGTAAACAAAACAAGATCCTGAGGAGGCATTTCCAGGATTGGGCAAAGGTTTGGGCTGGACCTGGACATGGCCAAAGAGCAGGTTTGCACTGTGGGTGTCTCTGGGTGCTACTGCCCCTGCTGCTGCTTTCCTGAGGTGCTCAGACCCCTGCTCAGAAAAATGAATGTTTTAATTAAATCATCTAGTCAGGAAAAATTGTTGTCTGTATTTAGATTTATGGATATGTTTAAAATTAATTCCTTTTATTAATGGAACTGAAAGATGTGCTGAATTTTAAACACACTTTAAAATACTTAATGAAAAAGTGCAACCTTACTGTTTGAAAGCTTTTAGGTGAGCTCAAGGCCACCTTATTTCAGTGCTGCAGGGACAGTCACATTTGTGCTTGGAATTCCATTCTTCATCTTCTGGCATTGTTGCATGATCCTCAGCTGAAAATTTTGTTCATGGATGATGAGCACTCCATTTTAACCTTGATTAAATCTTACTGATTCCACAATAGCTTGTAATTTATTAATTAAAAATAGATGGTGGGCTCCCTCATATTTTGATTAACCTAGTATCTTTCACAGTAAGAACTGAATTAAATCAGAAATATCAAAACAACTTTAAATATAATGTTCTGGAGGGATACTGAGAGCATCCCTTGAAGTGCTTTCACTTATGAGACAGCTAATTTGCATGAGTAACCACTTGGCAGCTGAAAAAAACACACTATGGAAAACATTCCACTATGGAAATGATCTTAAATCTTCCAGTCATGCGTGAGAAGCTCCATCAGTTGTCTTTTGGCTTTAACTGGATGTGTTTTCAGTGAGAGAAGATGTGAAGGACAGGGGGCTCTGACCTCCTGTGAACCTGTGAAGGAAGTGACAGACAGCAAGATGTAAACCTAAGGACTACAGCCAAGATACAGCTTGATTACAGATGCACTGAGTGATTTGGAAAGATAAACTTTGCATGACCCTGGGAAGAGGAATGCTGCTGAATGCTCAGGATTTCAAGTGAAGCCACTGAAGCATTCAGTAGTTCAAGGAAAATGTTGTGTCTTTAGGGCTAAAATGTAAATTTATATCCCTTTTTTGAAGTCTCAGCATGCAGGTGAATGAGCTGCCCCTCCCTTCTGGAGGCAGCCAGATGTATAAGGGAGTTCTCTGAGACTGAGGTGTTATTGCTGGCTGTGCCAGTGGGAATTGGGTTTGGGAGCAGGTAAAACTCAGGGTTTGCTTTGCTGGAGCACCTTGTGAGGCTGTACCTGGGCTCAGGTGAGTGTTTGGGCAGCTGCCAGACCTGTTTGTGTCAGGCACGAGCAGCTCAAATAAAGAACAACAGTGGGAACACTTTGCCATCTGCATCTCCTTGTCTTCTTTCCATCCCCCATCCACCTTCTCTGGAGAAATGTGGATGCACATTTTGGGGATCCTGCAAGTAAAGAACCTTCTCTTATCGTTGTTTTACCTTAAAGAGCAGACTAGAGTAAGGAAGCTGGTTACAGATATTCATTGCTCTCACACTTGGAATTCTTGTGTATTTCTGTAGAATAAGTGATGATATTTATTGCTTTGCCTTTGCAGAAATCTGGGATTTTGTATCACCCCAGCACAGTTCATCTCTATGGTTCTCAGTAAAATGCATTCATGATGCTGCTGTTTATTACATTAAAAGCAGGTATACAAGAGAAGACATCAAGTCAATTTTGCTGCAGCATTTCTCTTTGTAACTGAGCCTTTGTTCTCAACCTGAAAGTGCACCAATATAATTTTACTCAACTTTCCAAATGTTTGAAATTCAACTGGAATTTTAAGAATCTGAAGTAGAATAATTTTTTAAGATCTAGACTGTAGCAAAAGCTTTTTTTTCTCAAGAATGTAGGTACTAAGGCTTCATCTATCCAGAATTGCTGTTAAAGACTGAACTAACCAATCTCATGTATTGTATTTAGCTCTGGAGCCTGAGGAAAATGTCTTTTGCACACTCTGGGAAGTCACTCCATGTTTTGTTTTCCCCCCAAATGGGGCATATACCTTCACTCCATCATATCCTTGCTAGGAACTCAAGCTGTGCCTCAGTGCTTTTTCCAGAGAACTCTCACCTTGACTACTTCATGTTAATTGAACAATTTAGGGCTTTGCTTATTTTAAAAGTCCAGACTTATGATATTCATCTCTTCTATGCAGTAAGGCAGAAATGGAGTTTCCAGTCTCTGTGGCCACTGGGCAATTTTCTGTGCAGAACATCCCTGTGTGGAAAAGCTGCTGAAGGCTGTCCCCTGGAACAGAACCACTTCACTCTCAGCTCCTCCAGCTCTCATTCCATGCAGGTGTAATTGCACTGGGACCGAGGTAATGGTTTTTGACTTGTTCCAAGGTGCTGGGAAAGTGCAGCCTTCCAGTCAGACAAAGGGAAGAGCTCCTGCTGGACACCTTCAGCTGCCATCAGCAGGGCACAGAATGACTGCTTGTGATGTTAGATGGCAGAAGATGTGCTCTGAGGGGATTTGGGAGGTGAAGTATCTCCTAGTCCCTTGTGCACATTTTTGTCTCCTAGCAAGGGCTGTGGTGAGCCAGGCCTGGGTGTTTGCCTGCTTGCTGAGCTGATGGATGTGTGTGCATGGGCATGGCTGAAAATGGCTCAGGGAGATGGGCCCCAGACAGGTGAGGTGCCTGGTGGGGTGAGACAGAACTAAACTGGAGTCAGCAGCCTCTGCAATGTGCCCAGGAAAGGCAGGGGTGAGGAGAAGGAGCTGCACTGTTGTGATGTTGGGTCACTCTGAAGGGAGCTGCTGGAGGGTGGGTGCACTGAGAGCACAGCAGTGAGTGCTCAGAACCTGCTGGGGGCTCTCTTTGCTCTCCTGAATTCACTTGACTCCAGTTTGCACAAGCTTTGGATGTTTCAGCTGAGTTGTTCCTAATTCTTTCCTAATCTTCAGACAGTTAAAAAAGATTTCCCATGTGGCTGGGGTAAATGCTGGGCTGTAGCAGCAATGGTTTATAATCCTTTCAAGAACATTGCCACTGCTCTTAAAAGCACCTGTAGGTTATGTCAAGAGTTTTTTTCTTGGAATCAGAGACACCCCCAGTGCAGTGCTTAAGCAGATTACACACTCTGTGCAGCCATGCTGCTGTTGCAGCTTTTCTGTTTTTAGTTAAGAAAGTCCCTGAGGATCTAAACATGGGTTTTCCTCATTTACCAGCTGCAGGAAAGAACTTGAAGTGGTTATTCCTTGGCATGTGTATGATCAAAGAGTCTTTTGCAGAGGTGTGATCCCACATCTTGAATTCAGGGTTTCATCAAAGCTGCTGCTCTACTGGCCCACATACAGGTAATTGCTTCATGTAGCTGTTTATGCTCCACACAGCTCAGAGATAATGCAATAATAAAAATAACCAAAGCACATAACCAAAACTGGTTATTGCTGTCCCCTTGGTGCAGTACAAGCTTTGGGGATGTATGTGGATATGTCTGAGAGACTTGCTCAGTGAGATAACACCTGCTTCTGCAGGCAAGTCTAGAGTTTGTGTTTGTGGTTAATGCTGATGGTTTTATTAAGTCCTAGTGATGTGCTTGCTAATTATTTTAGTTTTGTGTAAGTGCTCCTTATGAGTAGATACAAGATCTTATAGGTTACATCTTGGAAAAAGACCTGATTTTTATACTAAAGTTCTAAAGGTCATTGGGATCCTCATAGAAAGAAAAAGGAAGAAAGAGCAATCACCTTCAAAGTCACTGCTGGGGCTGTACTGGGAGCTGGAGGTGAAATACAATGGAAAGTCCTTTAAAGCACCAGCACTTTGCCCTATCTGTGAAAGGAAAGATCTTATTTGAACAAGAGTTTCAATCTTAGATGTTGGTTGTTCCTATGCATTGAACTGCTCGTTTCATGTTCAATAAAGCATGTTCCTATGCAGAGTTTTGCTTGTTTCTGGTCAGGCTGCAACCAATGTGTGTTCATGGAGAGCATGATGCCATGAACCTGCAGTCTCTGGTGTCAGGATGGGAATCCACAGGAGGCCTTTTAGATCACACAGGGTACCTTCAAAAAGTGTCCTTGAAATCTAATTTCTTTCTCTCTCAGGAGCTTTAGAAGTCACCTGCAGTGACCTAGAAGAGGATATGCCTTAAAATATGTAAGTGTGAACCTGTTCCATGAGCCACTGTTGCAATGTGTAAGTCACAGTAAGAAAATATTACAGCGCATCTGGGAGAGATGAACACACTTCCAATAATTTTGCTTAATGACTGTGCCCTTTTCTGTCTAATGCTCCCTGGATTTTTGTGAAATACCAGGGGTTTGCCAGAGACACTTTTCCTAGGCAGTAAACAAAAAAGCATTGATGGGAGCAAATTGCCAGACAGAACATTGACCTCAGAGCAAAGTCTCTGCAAACAGGAGGGAGGACATGGACTGCTGCTCTGAATTGTCAGATCAGAAAGGGCACTGCAGGGACAGAGTTCTCTCAGAAGACATTAGAAAACAAGAGGCAGAGCTGTGCTAGAGGATCAAGAACAATTTCCACAGCTATATCAGGGCCTGATAGGTAGCTGTGAGTCTCAAGGGAGTCCAGCCCATCTGTTGTAAATGGACAGCAGCCAGAAGATGATAGGCAGCACAGGAACCAGACCTTGTCCCTGTGGATGTTAATGACAAATCAATCCAAATCTCTTGAGCTTCAGGACAGCTTTTTCTTATGTCTAGTTTCAAGTGAAAAAGACAGTTCTTATGTAAAAAGCATGTGTAATAGAATTTTAATTGATAAGTAAGTCCTGATAGGAACCATTCCTTGCAGCTATTTCCTTTGTTAATCAGGTGTACTACCCAGCCAAGTCTGCAGTCCTACATCTAAGGGCTCTGCTATCTCAGCACACTGTGTGAGACACAGCCATTCCCAAGGGATCTCTTACCTAAAAAACAAACCAGGAGATCAGAAAAAGAAAAGCAAAATTACTTACTCAGGGTTATGAGGATCTGTAGTAAAGCTAGGAGTGGAGTTCAGATATTTGAACTCATGGAACATCTCCCAGCCACAGGTTGTACCAACCTCCAGCAGCTTTTAGATGTGAGGCTCTTTTAATCTCTCAGATGTGCTGAATTTACTTTTTGGGGAACTTTTCTTGTTGGTGCAGTGTGGAAAGATGCAGCTGGTCAGAGTAGATGAAGGATGTAGGCAGACTCAGAGTGCCATCTCTTGTAGAAGTCAACTTAAAGTTGCTGCAGACATTTGCCTGTTGAGAGTAGATGGGGGATCAGCTGCACTCTGCTAGATACAGGATGGAAGAGTTAGAAGATGCACAAGATATCGAAATGTTTCAAAATATTCCATCAATTTGTCAGTTCACAAGATTTACATTGGTTTTAGGTAGTGGTTTCGAGGTTCTTATAAGAACTAACATCTGCTATTACTGGATTTCAGAGAAGTTTGAGTCCACAGCTGTCTAGGAGCCAAATGATCAGGCCAGTACATTTATGTAACTCACAGATTCTCCAGAGCACTTTGGGAACTGCTTTATCTGTGTCAGCCTTTCATTTCCCCCTTTCTCAGGGGTGATGTTTTCTGCCTGTAAAAGGTACCTGGGAATCAGCTGACACACATGGCACCAAACACCTCCATCACACAGGAGAGGCTCAGCATGTGCCAGCCCCAGCTCAGAACAGGGTGTGAGGGCTCCAGAACACAGCAGGAGTGGGGTGAGCTGGGCAGCTCCACTCCAAACCTCCCTGAGAAGGCTCCTGATGTTTGAGCTCTGCAGGAGACAGGATGTGTTTGTCAAGACATTCTGGGACTGGAGATGAGATCTGTTTCATGAATGAGGGGTATGATGAGGCCATTCTCCAAAAGGGAAAAACAAACTAACATAATAAAGCCTGCTGATGAGTTCAGATAGAACTGGGACATAGATTTGAAGAAATTTGCATGCTGTTTTCATAAGGCACAAAGAAGGCAAGAAAAGAGGGAGAGTCATAAAATGAAGAGAGAGCAAAGCTGAAGCCAGCACTGGGGGACAATGGGTGGCTGCTGAGCTGGGTGTGTGAGGGAAGGGACCATGCAGTCTGTCTGGGCATGTGTGTTAGTGCCCTGGAAAGAGCAAGGACACCAAGGCAAAGGGAGGAAACCACTCCTTGATGATTCTCATGAATGGCTCTGTGTGGTTGTAATTTTGTCAATGCATCTTTCCTCGAAAGGAAAACCAGGCTTGGTGGAAATAAGAATGCAGTTGTGCTGAGAGATCCTGATCCATACTTAACCTTCACTGCTCCCAGGCATGGAGGGGGATAGGAAGAATTTTGTGCCTTCACTTTAAACAGTGAATTTAAGCACTGCAATCCTCCTATGTGCTCAAAGAAGGAAAATAGCTCCTTGGGAAATGTCAGAAAGGCAAATCAGAGTACATTATTTTGGCAATGTTTTGGCTCACCTAGGTGCTTGAAAAAGCCTCATGTACCTTAGTTAGAGACCTCTGTACCCCTCCAAGGAACTACTGAAAATAGCAACAGAATCAGAGTGCAAGAAAAACAGACTGGAGAGCTGCCAGACAAAAGAAAAACCCAGAGTCCCATTATTTCTGTAGAGTTCATCTAAATCTTGGAGTTGTCCTCCATCTAAAGCCAAGCCATTTTATTTATGTCACTTCTTTCACAGTTAATCTCTAGTGTATCTCAAGAATCAAACCAGGACCAGGTTTAATCCAAGATCACACCTAAATCTCCAAGCTCTAGATTTCTTAATGCCAAGCATAACCAACATTGCCAGTCCTTATTAATAGATTTAGATCTTGACTCTTCTCTTAGCTTGGATTTCTTGTTTATATTTTCGATTTGGAGCTAAATGGAGGTAGTGGGAATCAGGAGGGGTCTAGTCCAGTGTTATCACCCAGCAGGACTGCACACTTATCTGGGATCAGGTCAGGTGGTGATGGTGTTTGGAACAGGATGGTACCAGCTATACAGAAAAAAAGCTGTGATGCTTTGGAGTTGAGGGGAATGAGATGCAAAGTTTTAATACCATGAAACAATTTCTCAAGTGGTCTGTGGCCATTCTGGGAGCTGGGGGTCTGTTCTAGTCCGAGTGCATTCCATACCTTTGTGTGATCTTATTGTATCCTGACAGCCTGGGCTGGAAAGAGAGCCCAGGCTGGAGTATTTATAGCACAGCTATAGCTGGAAGATGCCCTTGAAGAAGTGGAGGGGACATGGAGACCTTCTGGCCTGCATAAGTAATGCTCCAGCACAAACATGCCCATCACTGCACATCCAGACTTGGCTGGGGAAGGAAATGTGCTCTGACAGCTCAGGCACACAACTGGCAGCAAAACAACGTGTTGTGTAAATAGGCCAGGGCAGCCTGGGTCTGAAAGCTGATTAGGTTTTGTATTTCCAAGTAATTAATAGTCATGAAGAAGGTTTACAAATGTTCTTAACACCATGGAGGCATCCCTAGGCCTGTTACAGAAACACACTTGGGCAGCTGCTGCTTTCTTTATTGGGACCAAGGCTGGTTAATGCTCTCTCCCTGTCACCAGTGACTGTGCAGGCTCTGTGGGCAGCACTGCAGAGACAATTTGCCCCATAACTGTACGAGGCAGAGTCATGGCTCAGATGAGGCAAGGATGCAAGAGAGAGGGGTGAGGCAGCAGAATGATCCATCCTTTCTGTGGGGAGCTCAGGGAGTCACCTGGGCTGTGTGCCCAGCCATGGGAGCTGGGCAGAAATGTTCACATCTGGGAGTTCTCTGTCTCATCAGATCTGCCACAGCAGGAGCCTCACATGAATTAGGGCACATCTTGGTTTGTCTTCCCCTTCTTTCACTAAGAAAATATAAGTAAACTGATATTTCTGATGGAGTTTACTCATGGAGTTTAATCAGAATGAGGTTTGGGAGTTCAGATCCCTGGAGGCAGAGGAGGAAGGGCAAGAAAGCTGGTGATGCAAATCCTACAGCCACAATGACTGGAGCTCCCTTGTCATCTTTCCTTTATTTGCTCTGGCATAAAGTGATCTCAGAGCAGGTATTAATGACTAAGCTGAACAGCTAAAAAAAAGTAATTGGCTTTTCAAATTTTAGTAAAGTGTGTCTGTATTTCAAATTGCGTATCTTTTGTAGTGTCTCTGACCTACCAGCCTTTGTAATTGATCTTTTTGGGTAGTAAATTCACTTTTTATCATGTAAGGATTGTTTTTTTCATCTGATCAGCTGCTGAGGTTTCAGTAAGGATGGCAGCATTGGGTAGGCAATGCTGTCAACATTTTAAAAGTACTAAGATCAGGAGTTTGTGTGACCTCCTCATTAATAGACCACAAGTTTCATCCAGTGTTTCCTACATGGAGTCTGAGAACCTGTGGTTGAAAATTTTGCTTTCTAATTTAGATGCTCAATTGCTGATAATTCCACAATACCCATGAGTGGTACCCAGTGTCATTTTTCAGGCATGGCATCTTGGTTTCAATTTTCTGATTTTTTCCCCTGAAATTTTCTAGTCTCAGAAATACCTTCTCTAGGCTGATAATTATAGCTCATGAACAAGGTATCTTCCTTTGAATATCTTTCTAGACTGAATTCTTTCACTTCCTTGTAAAAATAATGGATAGAAGAAACTTAGGAGTAGATGTATAATTAGCTCTGAGATGACTGAACAGTGGGAGCTGGAGCACATCAGAGGTACCAGCACTGGCCCAACAGCAAGGAACAGGAGGAGTTGGGTCACTCTGTTTGCAACATGGTAATTAATGTGATTTGTTTGTCTGAACTGGGAGAACTCTAAACTGCAGTAGTTCAGTCCTTGTAGCTCTGCTGGGTTTCTTGTGGGTGAGACACTCACCCCACTACAGGGCTGTACCAGCAGGGACAGAGCATCATGGAATGGTTTGGGTTGGAAGGGACCTTAAAGGTCTCTCATTCCAGCCCTGCCATGGGCAGGGACACCTGCCACTGTCCCAGGCTGCTCCAAGCCCTGTCCAGCCTGGCCTGGGACACTCCCAGGCATGGGGCAGGATGGCCAAACCTCTGTCTATGGACGATGACATCTGGGCAGGCCAAACCTCTGGGTGTTTTACCTAGAGCAGGTGCTTTGGGAACACTTCCCTTCTTGTTTGGAAAGGGGGGCTGGAGTCTCTGGGGTCTCTGTGAGCTGAGCTGAGAACCAGGGGCCACAGCACATGCTGGTGGCACACTCTGTGGTTGGAGCTGGCTGGCAACACCCCTGCACCACGGGGACACCAGGCGTCCCCTCCCATCTGCAGTGAGTCCATTTGGCTGTGAAATACTTGCACTTAGGCCACAGTCTGGGTGGAGAAGCACCTTTCAGCTGCAAGGTCTGCCCCTGCTGAGGCCACACCTGCAGAATAAGCAATCAGCACTTACACCTCTGTGGGAATGAGCACTGGAGGGATTCTGGTTTGATGGCAGTGGGACATAACCTGGATCCTCCTGGCCTTTCAGCCCCAGTTTGTCCTGTGCTCATTCCCAGCACAGTCAGCACAGACATGGTCAAGGGACTCTGCAGAGGAGGGTGAAGTGGGGGAGTTTGATACTTCCACTTCTCATGGGCTACTGACAAGGATTGCCTTTCTCCCTTCCACATCTATAAAACAACTGCTCTCAATGGACTTTGAATTTCATTACTGGGAATATGTTTTGTAATAGCTCCTGACACTTCTTTCTCAACTGTTAATTTGGTTGAGCTCTCTGCTGCACAGGCTAATGCTTCAGTGTGGAGGCAGTGGAAAATCATTTAATAAAACTTAGGGCTGCTTTCATTTCATGGCTGTTATTATCGAATATTAGTCATTGCTGAGAATCATTCCTTGAACAGTTTGTTCTTATCATCTGAATGCATTTGGCTATCACCCCTTTGAAATGCAGCAGCATCTTGGGTGGTAAAGGAAGGCAGCTTTCATTTTGTTCAGTTGTGCATCTTGAAAGCAGTTGTGAGATTAACAAACAGGAGTTATTGTAATTTCTGTGTCTTCTCTGGTAGTTCAGCCTAAAAAATGAAGTTTTAGCTGAAGTTTCATGAAAGGACACCAGAACTGAAAAAATTACAAGTGGTTCTGTTACCAGTGAAACTTATTTCTCACCAAAAGCGTATGTGATTGGTTCAGTCAAAGTTAAGAAATGTTTTCTTGCTGTTGGGTCAAAAATACCCTTTGCCTTCCACTAACATGAATTGAAAAGAGCTGGGCAGAACAGACCCAGACCTTGCAAAGCTTTCTGTATGTGTGTTTACATACAGGTACTGACTACCACAGTTCTGCTGCCTATTTATATGAACAAAGCTCCATGTACAAACATTCAAAACACTTTTAAGACCAGTAATGTTTGCAGTGTAGACTGAAACCCTTTAATAATGTTTATTTTCTCCTTATATTCATTAGGTAATAAGGATGTGTGCTACCAGCATTACTCTGGTGAAAAACCAGTGCATTCCCACCTGTAATATTCTATGGAAAAGGGTGCAGCTGTCTCATCCAGCCACCCTGTTCTCTTGGGGCAGAAAAACATTGTGTTTTATGTTAGAGTCTAGATCTGTGGAAATAACAACCCTCAAACAGTTTTTAACACCTGGGAGATGTTTCAAAATATATCCAGCTTTGCCATGGTTTTTTAAAATTAATCTTCTATTATGAATGCTGTTTTCCAGTCAGACAAAATCAAAATTTTCTGTGCTTGATGCTGATATGTTTTCCACCCAAACAGCACACATCAAACAGCACTATTTATGCTATTTATTTTATACAGCTTGGATAAATTCTAAGAATTTGATCTGCGTGATGGTGCTGTCAGCTGCATTTTGCACTGCTGTGATAGGACCAAACCTGGTTCACCAGGAGACATAAAGAGGTTTGGAGGGAACTTTGGGAACATCTGGAGCACTCAAAACACACATATTGAGTGAGTTTGATGGAATGGTGCTTACAGTCTCATGGATCAAAATGTCAGTGGTGAAGGAGAAGGTGCCTCTCCTGGTTTGTTTGTTTGTTTGATATTTGTTTTTTTAAGGAAGGCTAATTCTGTCAGAGCTCTGTACAAGCCCATGCTGAAGGGGCTTCCTGAGGAGGTGTTTATTGTAGCCTGTCCCCATCCCAGCTTTCCCTGTGCCTTCCCTCAGATGCACCATCAATACCAACATGGGAGCCCTGCATTTGCTTTCCGGTGTGGGTGTCTTGAGTCACCTCCCTGTGGGTGCCTGGCAATGAGGTTTCCTTACCCTCACAGCATCCTTTGTGCCTCTGCCTGAAGGGCAATGTCTTTGTGTAAATCAGGAGTCTGCATGTCCAGGGGACTTTCTGAGAAGGCAGCAAAACACAGCAGAAGAAATATCTTTATATTTCCAAGGTCATCTTCACTCAAAATTTGCTTAAACATTAATAATTTGCTAAAAGTTAAAAGGGCTTTTACAGAAGCATCACAGACTCCTGAGCTGGAATTTTCTCCATCTGGCAGAAACTGGTCCTTCCCAAACTTTTATCCAAGATGTATTGCCATTTCATGTGTCATATAGAAAACCTGATCTTGTAAGAGAACTAAATCCCTTGTCACTCAATTTCAGTTAATTTCTATTTGGAGTAAGATGTGTGGGAAGAGGGAATATCTCTAATTGTCACATTTAGAAAGAATAGGCAAACTTTTGGGTGCACAAGAGTTTCTCAGGGGACAATGCAACTTGTAGGAGAGCTGTGTCGACTTGCCAAGCTGATTTCTCTTCTCTCCTTGCACCCATTCTTAAGACTTATCTCAAAGACCTACATTCCCTCCTCCTTTCCTACCTCAGCTCAAGGAACTGCCACTGTTTTCCTCTTGTGCCCAACATTTTCACCTCTTTTTCTTCACCCCCTCTGTGCTCCACAGAGCTGAGTTTACTGGGAGCTACCCAGGGAAACTTTGAGGATTTGATTCTGCTCAGACTGAATCAGAGGCTCACAGGCATCTTTGGGTTGTGCTGTTTCCATGCCCCAAATTTTGCTTCAGTCTGAGCTGTGCAGGCTGTGTGCCTGTTAGCTGGGCACTGGAGATCCTGGCTTCCCAGAGGCAGTCAGTGCTGGACTGGGATCCCTTTAGGACAAACACATCTCTGGACATGTAAAATGGGATCACTGCAGTGTTATTTTAAAGGTCAGCCTGCTAGGTTTGTATGGCCTCATGTGATTTATGTGGACCAGGCTTGTGGCCAAATACTGATAATGCTGATTGAAAAGGGTTGGGGAAGGTGTATCCTAACACTGCAAAAACTGAACCTCTTGTGCTTATAATCTTATTAAAAAAGGGAAATTTAGTAGTCACATACTCAATGATAGAGATTTATGGGAATTTTTAACAATTTCAAAGCAAACCCCCACCCTTGTGGGAATCAGACATCTGTGGGGGTAAGGCCAGCCTGTTGTTCTGATTAACAAATGCAAATAACATCAAGATTTAAAATTCAGGCAGCTGAACTGCAACCCTAAGCAAATCATCTGCAAAACCATTAGAAGGATTTGGTTTCTTCAAATTCTGAAAGCATTCACAGGTTTTTTAATGGGAGAAGGGAGGAACCTCATAGAGGGTTCAACAAAATAAGAGCATTAAAGAGCACCATGGTGGATTTTGAAGGGGGCTGTGGGCAGTTATCCACCTCAGAAATACTTATTCAACAATGGGTATCAGGGTCAAATGATTTATACATGCCCCAAATCCCATTAACACAGACCTTACATATTGGAAAATTCCCTTTTGTAGATTTAATCAAATAACAGTAAATAATCAACAAAGAAAAAGAGCAAGGATTAAACTCATTCATCACTAACTAGCACATCTGTAGCAAATCCAGAGGGAAAAAAAAAAGGGAGGGAAAACAACCATCTTTATCATCTTGTATGTGTTCCTAATTTATTGCTGTGCACATAAAGATGAGTTTCAGTATTATAGCTGGAAATAGAGAGAAATGACAAAGCAGAGAGCAACATTTTCCTCATTTTGCAACAGTTCTGAAGCTTGTCAGGGGCTCAGGATGGGCCTGAAGGTGCAGCCTGGCCCGTGCAGCCCCTCAGTGCTCCAGCCAGAGCTCGTGGGGTGAGCTCTACCTCTTGCTGTCCACTCCCAGACTAATTTTGAGGTCTGCCAGTGTTCTGGCAGAGGATTTTGTCCTCTCTGCATGACTTTGTGTGATGCATCCCAGCAGCAGCCAGCTCCCAGAAGCCCAGCCTGTCCCAGAGTGCCCCAAGGGCTGCAGGAGAGGAGAGGCTGAGAGGAGGCTCCTTGCTCAGAACACAGGGGTTTGAGCTCTGCCTTGTGCCACCTGCACGTGGACAAAGGGGCTCCCCTGAAACAGAGAGGACTGAGGGTTTGCACAACAGCCCCAAATGTAATTTCATCAACCTGCACTCTTGTAAAATCCAGTACAGCTCATTTGGTTCTGGATATTTCTTCCTAGAACTAAATTTTACTGCTGTAACAGTTTTGATCTGCTTGCTCACAGTGAAATCTCTCTTTATTAGGACTTCAGCATTTGTTTGTTGCTTTGCTAACCATCCCCTCTTAAGTATGGCAGTGCTTTTAAATAACTAGACCTGTAGCCATCCCAGTAAAGGAACTAGGAATGCTTTATGGAGCAAAACATTGTTTTCATTGTGTTTTTCCAATTACTTTGTAATTCATAAGGTTCAGTAGCTCACAATGGGTCTCCCAGCTGTTATTGCAAATTTGCACTGTTCTGCTGTAGGTAAATTACAGGATAGAGAACTCCAGCAAGAAAAGAAGCTCCTTTACTTTCTGCCAAGCCTTTCTCCCCCTTGACTTTCTCCTGCCTCTCTGTGTTCTCTTTGCTCTGCTCTGGCTCCAAGGAATGATTTTCTGGGTACTGCTGGTGGATGCTTCAGAGAACTTCCTGGAAAATCAGGGAGATGGGACTGGAAACACTTTCTGATCTGTGAGAGTCCTTTTCAGCTGTTAGGGGGAACAGCCCCACAAGTTCCTAAGGCTCTTCAGGGAATAGCTACTTCTACTCAGCTGCCTGGAGCAGGAAAGGGGTCTGGCATCCCTGTGTCTGTCCTGTGCTGTGTTTAGGAGGGGCAGCTGGGATAATGTTTTTATCCTTCCTGGGAAACTGTGGACCTTGAGGAGAAGCAAGCCTGTTCATCTTCTTTTTCTCCTTCTTTTTTTCTCTGTGCTCTGCTTTACCTCTTCCTCTGCCCTGTCCTTTTCTCTTCCCATCTTCTCTGAGCTGTGTGTGCTTTTTAAACCCCTCCTGCTGCTGCTCTGATTGTTACAGCAACAAACAATGGCCCTGTGGAGAGATCAGCAGGAGCCACTTTATCTGCTGAGGGGAGATTACCACAGTATAGCAAGGAAGGAAAAGTTTATCTGAGGAGCAAACAGTAAACAACCACTTTGCAAACCACCTCAGGGCTGCTGAAACCCCTGAGACCCCTCTCTATACCTCAGGCACAGCACACTTTGATGAGTTCAGGTTCAAAGGACAGATCTGGACTTTGCTTCTCCACACTCTGTGTGTCTGTCCATCCCTCCTGAAAGCTTCTGGCACTGTCAGACAGTTTCAGCAGTTGGATAGAGGGATGGTGGCTTACAGACCTGGTTCCTGTCACATTCACAACCACAGATGGGCAGTGAAATCTCTGCTGCCTGAGGGGAGGAGAAGATGCCATAGGGCCAGGTCTCCCTTGATGCTGGAGGGTCCAGCTGGATTTTGGGAGTGCCCCAGGCACAGAGAAAGCTCCCACTGAAGTTTGTACCTTCCCAGACCTGAGGGAATTTTGTAGAGCTCCAGATATGGATGACAGGGCTATTCTGTGTTCTAGTGTAAGTTCCCAAAGACTGCACAGTGTCAGTGAAATCAGTAAAAATTGCCATGAGGCTTCACTGGCCAGTGCAGAGGATCCATGGAGGGAATGGATGGGAGGGAGATGCCAGCCCAGCAGCAAGAAGGGAGACTTTGAACAGGAGTGAGGGCAGCACTGGAACATGGCAATGGAACATTTAACATTTATAGGGAAGAGCACTAATGAATGGCTGGGATCCCAGTGAGGTGGCTCAAGGCTCTGAGGTGCAGCAGGGGGTTTATATCCCAGCAGGACATGTCAGAAGAGAATGGGAATACTTTTTCTGTTTCATCATATTTCTCAGGAAAAAACAGAGGTTAAGGCAATGCTGAAATCCTCAGAGGAAGTTGGAAAAGCATTTATTGTCTCCAAAACACGAAAAGAAAGACTATCAGATGAAAACTGATCTATTTCACCTACTTGCATCTTGAATGTCTAGAATTTACAAAACCTTATCTAAGAGAGTGGCTCTCCCTTGATTGCTTCTAGTCCTGCTCACTACCAAAGATTAAATCTTTACAGACTTGGGCTGGAAACTTGACCAGAAACTGCTGGTGAGCCAAAATAAAAATGGGGGAAGCTGAGTAAACATAAACTAACTGTGTTAAGTGTCTGTCTCTGAAGGGTCATAAAATCCACTTTGAAAGCTCAGCTGTAAGTTTAAGCATCAGGGTAGCTTTAAGTAACTCACCTATTTTACAGGTGTTTTAAAGCAGCCTGGAAAAGAACAGGAGGATTGCTCATGTTGCTGAAGTTCCCCTGGACAGGACACACTGTCTCTCTCCTGTGCAGGGATGTGCCATGAGCACCACAGCACCCTGCTGCTTCCAGCCTGTGCAATAACTGATGGATAACACAAGAGAGGAGTCCCTGTGAGTGAGCCAAGGACTCTGTTACCACTGTCTTTTATATTTACAGAAACATGACATTCTGAGCAAAGAATGAGGCTCACGTGGGAGCCCTTTCTTTCTCCCCCTTAGATTTTCAGTTCTCATTTATTCTTCAGTCCTTAGAGAGGGATCTGTGTGTTTACTGGAAAAACTCTGGCTCTTAATCAGAACAGCTCAGCTAGTGACAGTAAATTTAATAGCTGTACCCATGAGATGTCGTGGTTATTTATTATAGGCTCACTGATAGCAAAATGTTTGGATAACAGTAATAATAATTAGAGGCACTTAATCCCTTTTTGTTGTAGTAACTGCTCAGGGCTGCATGCTCCAGGATGTGAACAATTGTTCATATTGCATGAGGCTGAGTTTTAATACCTTTCTGGGTGAACCATATTTATTTCAAGATAATACAGCTTTTCACTCAGCAATTGCACTGATTATCTCAAGCATATGCCACATACTGTCATCCCAAAAGGTTAAGTCTTAACTCCTACTTATTCTCCCCCCAGGGGATGTCAGCATTGAGATGCAGGATTTCAGGAGAGTCTGCTCCCCAGCAAGATGCTTAAATCCCTCTCCAGAGCTGGAAAATCCACAGTTATTATGGGTTCCCAAGGGCCAGATCCTGAGATGTGAAGGTGTTTCTGGGGTAGGGCTGTTTGAGAGGGGGCTGTCACCCCTGCTGGGTGGCAGCCCAGGCTCTAGCTCACTACAAGGCATTGCAAGAAGCTGCCTGCTCATGACAATTCTGATTTATTTGAACAGCTTTCCAGACCAGTTCTGGGGCTGTATAGACCTCAGATAATTCACATGTGCATGTGTAGGGCTGCATGAACCAGCCCAGTGGGTGCTGTCCAGGGGGTGTCAATGCATCCCTTTGGAGCACAGCCCACCCCAGAGTGTATTCTGCAGTCCTGACACAGCACATGGAGGTGATGAGCATGTGTAAACCTGTGTCCATCTGCTGAGAAGGAATTTAAGTGTGGCTGTAGAGCCTCTAAGTTGAGGGTGACACTGCTGTTGGGAAGACAGACTAGTCATCATCAGTGTGTTGGTTGTAGCAGCATTTGGCTGCTAGCACATCAAAAGATACTGTATACTGAGCATAATCAAATATCTAATTACAAATATTCAATAAATTAAGACTTTCCATTCCAATGATAGCTTATTTCCCTAAAAGAAGGCCCTGAGATAAAAAAAAAATTATCCTGATACAGAAAATGTACCATGCTTATCAAAACTCTATTGAAACCATTCCTTACCCTTTCAGTAAAATGTAGTCTACAGAACACACCATATTTTTCCTTTTCTCCATTTTAGCACTGACAGGTGGATAATAGAAATGTTTTGGACAGTCAGAGAGCTGCTGGAGATGACATATGAGAAGGTGAGTGAGCAGCTCTGTTCCTTCATGACAGATCTCCTCTGCAGGACCAAGAGGCAGATTTCAACTCCCTGCTGAAGGGTCCTGGCCAGGAAAGCTATTTGAGAGTATCTACTGCTCAGTATTCAGCACATCAGCAAACCTAGTTTTTCCTATTCATTCTGGAAGAAGGAGAATGACTGCTCCACACTGCCCTGGGTTTGCAGGTTTCTATCTGTTCAGGGCCAAAGTGACATCAAACTCTGTCTGTCAAGTTTGTTTTTGTGAGTTGTCTGAGCACAGGCAGTTCTTTGGTGAAATTACTGCTTTTCAGCTGTTTGTTTCAAGTCTCACTTTCAAAATTCTCCTGTTTTTCCAGAAAATCACTGCTGGAGTACATTTGAGGAGGACCTAGCTTCTAGCTATCTGTGTAACTGGTGAGATCAAAGAACTTTTACATGTGCTTGCTTTTAAACTTCACTGAATCCAGAGCTGGGCAGGGAGAGGCAAGGAGAAGAAGAGGCAACTCTGGAAGACTGAGGCAGTGCTGGAAAAGTGTTCCCAGATATCTTCCCAAAGAGCAGAATCTGACAGTGTGGCTGTTTGCTGCTCCTGGAAAAGCTCCCTGTGTGTCCAGCCACATGCAGACCTTAACTCATCACCTGGCCATGGATCACCAAGGTGAGATTCCCTCTGTTTCAGCTTTGTGAACATGCTTAGAAACACACAACATGTTTTTTGTCTAAAGCCTGGGCATAAACCTCTATCCTAAACGTGGTTAAAAGTGGCTTAGGAAGGTTTTTCACACGCTGGCAATGCCCTGGGCAGTAACCTGGCCCAGGCTGTGCCCAGTCACCAGTCAGGGCTGGGGGGCTGCAGGAGCATGGGGCACTGGCTGGGCCCAGATCAGCTCTGCAGCTTGGCATAGCATCCTCCCTGGAAGGTGTGGAAGAGGTTTGGAGAGGCTGCAGAGCCTGCAGTGCAGTGTGGTGGTGTTTACAGGGGTCCCAGGACGAGGGAAGAGATGAGAATCTTGACTCCATGTTTCAGAAGGCTGATTTATTATTTTATGAGATATATATTATATTAAAAGAAAATTATATACTAAAACTATACTAAAAGAATAGAAGAAAGGATTTCATCAGAAGGCTTGAAAGGAAAGGAATGGAACGATAATAAAATCTTGTGACTGACCAGACAGTCCAAGACAGCTGGACTGTGATTGGCCATTAATTAGAAACAACCACATGAGCCCAATCACAGATCCACCTGTTGCATTCCACAGCAGCAGATAATCATTGCTTACATTTTGTTCCTGAAGCCTCTCAGCTTCTCAGGAAAAAATCCTGGCAAGAGGATTTTTCATAAAATATGATGGCTGCAGTGCAGGGAAGTCGGGAGGGACACAGAGCTCTTGGGTGGTGCCTGTGCCCACAGGGAGCTGTGCCTGTGCCCTTGAGTCCAGCTGTGCCCATGCAGAGCCCCAGGTGTGGGCACAAAGCTCTGGCTCTTTGTGGCACTGGGGTACACCTGATTTATCTGACCACGCAGGGGGCACCAGGCCATGTGTTTGTGGCTGTTGCTACTTCTGTTGGAAAAGCAGACCTGTCGTGTCTCATTTGGGCAATGCATTGCAAGCCTCAAATTGTACATGAAATCCATGGTGAAAAGCAGTTCAAAATTCTGTGCTTGAGTGTATCCTGTGCCCTAGAAACTGTTAAACCTTTTCATGTAGGGGCAGGAGGTTAGCATATCCGCAGAGAGAGGGAGACTGCTGCTGGTTTAGCAATAGATTAGTTGATGTAAAAAGCTAAAGGTCTTCTCTGTGTGTTTTAACCTCCTAAAGCCAGTTGGAAGTTGGGATATATAATCTAAAGGAACTGGAAGAAGTGTTTAATAGCCCAAAGACAAGGGTCAAAATGCAAAACCTCCAGCATTTATGTTGTTCCAAAGGAGATGGGGAAAAATCAGATTCCCCAGTGCCAGCAAACAAATGTGGAGGATAACAGAATGTGCTGTGTGGGAGTGGAAATTCTGTGCCCCAGCTACAGGGCAGAGGGTTTTACTTACAACTGATGTGTCCAAGAAAGAGAAATTAGGGGACTTCTATGTTTTGGGTCCAGTAAATGCTAAGGAAATGTATTTACCTAATGCATCTCTGTTACAAAATCAGTCCCAATGCTGTTTTCAGCTGTAGACAATGGGTTGTGCACAATTATGATCTGTTAAAACAAGACTCAAAGCAGGATCTTTGATGCTTTCTGATCTATCCCCACCAGGCTGGAAAGGGCAAAGCAGCTGCAGTTGAGTGCAGACATTTGGGCAACCTGTGTACCTTTAGCTTTCAATATGTTGATTCTGGGGCTTTTTAAAAAAAACTTGTTTTTTTGTTTTTTTGGTTTTTTTTGAGCATTCCCCCTTCATCAGTTCTGTGTTGGCAGATGGGAAAGGAATGAGAATTCTTCTGGCTGCATATGTTTCACCTAACAGTGGATATTTGGTACCACCCAAGGTTTTCTCCAAATCTAAACTAGGTTAGTCCTGTACCTCCTGAGCAGACAGGCTGTCTCAGCACAGTAAAGTCTGAACTTGTCATATTTGATAAGACCTGAGCTTGTTGCAATATGAAGTAAAATTTAATGAGAAGGAAGTGTTACTTTCCAACCAAATGGGGTCACTTTTCCTTTGTTGAGCATAATCCTTTATTATACCAGCAGATTATGGTACAAAGTCCATTTAATTTCCCACACATAATGAAGACAAGCACTCATGACAACTTGTAATCGCTCTTTGGCAAGTAAATATTTAATTTTTGAATGAATATGATTGTTGTTAGAAGATACAGAATTATTCCCTGGGTGTTATAACAAAATTAAAGAAGTACAACCATGGTGGATTTGTACAATGCATTTGTAAGTGCAGCAAGAAAGGGGGAAAATAAAAATTTCACTAGGGAGAGGCAATGTTTTACACAATTCCTGTGAAAAAGGTGAGCCCATGTATGGGATGAACTCTATGAAGAATCTGGGCACAGGAGGTTGAGATTTGTGAACATTCACTCCATGGCTTATATCAGCATTTGCAAAAGCTGCAATGAATATTTCCCCTTGAAATCAAAGGAATTATCAAGGGTGCAGATGTAGAATTTCATTGAGATATTCTATACAGTCATTACAATACACCCAAGTTTTGAAGCATCTAGATCTCAGGATGCCCTATGAGCAGAATAGAGTGATATAGCTCACTGCATCTGCAGAAGGTCTCATGAAATGCAAAATAAATAGCTGAAAGAAATATTCTTACTAGGGGAAAAATGAGGCTTCAATGTGTGTCATAAATTTAGCTAACAGAATCCTGAACAGGGATAGTGGTTATGGATTCCAACACCACCCCCACCTCCGCTCCAGCAGCAACTAAATCTTCCTTCCTTTTCAGCAAAGTCCTCTCAGAACAACCCCATTCCAGCAGTGATGCTGACATCCTGATCCTGCTGCTGTGCAGGAGCATTCTCAAGGTCACTGTGGTCTCTAAAAACTCTTGGTGATGTCAGTTGGCATTTGGGGGCTGAGAATGTGATGCTGCTGTGAACCACCACGGCACGAGGGAGACAGGCTGAATGCACAGGATATGCCATTGCTCTTTTTTGTGAAGGCACACAAAATATGGCACCAAGCCTTCTAGCTCCATTTCCAGTGACAGGCAAAAACCTTGGGAATCCTCAGGAGCAGGCTAATGAGAACCTCATGACATTCAGTGAGGTAAAACACAGCCAGTCCTGCCCTGGGGACACATCAGCCCCATGGGCTGGGGACTGACAGCTCAGGGAGCTCTGCAGAGAGGACCTGGGGCACTGCAGGTGTATTTGAGGTGGTGACACCTGCCTGTCACTTGTTTTGGGCTGTTCAGGTGTGGCCACAGGTCAGAAACTGCACTCAGCACTGTGAGGTTGAAGCTCCAGGTGGACACCGTGGGTTTGGTGTGTCCCAGGGCCACAGAGAGGTGACCAAAGTGGACACAGTGGGTTTGGTGTGTCCCAGGGCCACAGAGAGGTGACCAAAGTGGATACCACGGGTTTGGTGTGTCCCTGGGCCACAGAGAGGTGACAAAGGTGGACACCATGGGTTTGGTGTGTCCCTGGGCCACAGAGAGGTGACCAAAGTGGACACCATGGGTTTGGTGTGTCCCAGGGCCACAGAGAGGTGACCAAAGTGGACACAGTGGGTTTGGTGTGTCCCTGGGCCACAGAGAGGTGACCAAAGTGGACACCATGGGTTTGGTGTGTCCCAGGGCCACAGAGAGGTCACCAAGGGGAGCAAGTCCAGCAGAAAGTCAATGGGTGCTCAGGAGAGTGCAGCACGTGGTGTTTCAGGAGAGGCTCTGAGAGCTGGGTTTGTGTATCCTGGAGGAGATAAGGGGGCATCTAATCACTGTCTACCATTAATGGAAAGGGACAGGATGGATTCAGACTGTCACAGTGTGCTGCACAAAGACAAGGCAGTGATCATGCACTGCAGCAAGGGAAATTCCTTCTGTTTGTGTATGGGAAAAGTCCTCAGAATAAGGGTTATGCAGCACAGGAACCATATTGGGGAGGCTGTGGGCTCTCCATCCCTGAGATTTATCAGAAGAGAACAGGAAAGGCCCTCAACAACCTGCCTTAGCATAGAAGTAGTCCAAGCTTTAAACAGAAGGCTGAACTGGAAGCTTTCATAGGTCCCTTCTCACCTCAGTTATCCTCTGATTCTCTGAATTTATTTCAGGAAGCTGCTAATACCTGTGAAATTTGGTCCTACCATGAAAAACTGGTTGTTAGTATGGCACTCCATCCTTCAGTAAATATGTTCCATGTAGATATTTATAGTCCTGCCTGCTCCCTTCAGTGAGAACAGGACGTTCTTCCTCCCATGAGCTCTGTACAGCTGCCAGGAGAGATGGTGGAAGCCTTTCCTCCCCTCACCTACTGTGGATGTTCATTGGTTTCATTTCCACAGCCCCTGCAATACCCAAGGATCTGTGTAAGTGTTTGAAAGGATCTAATTTAAAAAGATAACTGTCTCTTCTAGGCAGTGCTGGTATCCGTGGGTGAGTTTGATTGGCTTGCAGACCATGTGTTAATTTTGGGGACAAGAATAAAAAGAGGAAAAAGCCAGTTCCCATCTGCTCACTGAGCTGCTCCTATCCTTGGGGACACACAGCTCGTGTCCTGGAGCTCTCTGACAGTGCTGTGGGGTGGTTCCAGGCAGATGTGGGGTGATTGCTCCCCTCCCTCTCCCTGCCCTTCCTGGTATCCCTGTGTCCATCCTGGAGCAGTGCCCAGGCCACCCTTGGAGCCCCCTTGGGGCTGAAATAAAAGGGAATTGCTTGGACACCAAAAGCTTCCATCAGGTGCACCTGGTATTTGTGAGAACTGTTCCCTGATGATGGGTTTGGTACAGAGCAACAGGAAATTCTCAGGAAGGTTGGATTTCAATGGGGATGACTCTTTTTCCCTGCCAGCTGTTTCTCTCTTAGCTGTGTTCTCTCTAATGAAATTGCCCATTCAGCGCTGGGTTTGTAATTTAAACTGAGTGCTATAGATTAACAGTTGTTGCTGCTTTATTATTGAAATGAGAGTCATGAGATCAATTTAACTGTTCCTGGCTTCATTATTTGCTTAAGACAATAGACTTATCTCTGCAAATTCTATTGCTTTGTGGGTATTTTTAGCTTAATTATCATAGATATTAGCAACAATCAACAAAGATTTCTTAGGTGCAAGTGCTTGCTCCTTGGAACACTAGTTTTTTATAGATTTTGTACTTTTACCTTGTCTTCCTCTTTTGTAGTCAATCCAGTCTGCTCTCAGAAAAAAGCAACCAAACAGGAGCAACAAGCAAAAGGAAAACAATCCAACTCACTTTGCAAAGACTTAAATGTTTTCTCAGTAGTTTATTTTCAGAATTAAATGAATAGTGAAGGTTGTGTCTTCTGTTGTACATGTAGGTAAATATTCTGGCAATTGAGCCTGTGTAGGTACAATGGGCACTACAGCTGTTTTGGAGGGGAGGGGTATTTGAAATCATTCAGGATAAATTAAAAGCTTACTTTGACATGAGCTTTCAGTAAGGCCTGCCTGATTCCAGGTTTCCCTTGCTTAGCAGAGCACCAAAAGCCAAAGCCAGGCCTTTGCCCCAGGGTTTGTGGAGCAGCAGGTTTGTCCCTCCCAGCCTGGCCAAGCAGTGCCACAGGTCCCCAGGCAGAGGCTGGTGCCTCCAGAGAAGGGAAGCAGAGTCAGGTTCATTCCAGCTGGATTGGCATAGAAACAGAGCCTCTGGTATTGCCAACAAAGTTGAAAACATATATTTCAGTGTAACTTCCTAGACTCCTAAATCCTTCACTCCCCTATAACAGGATTCATGTCCCCCAGCTGGCTTAGAGCAGGGGTGGGAGGTGTCAGGGAATGTGCTCTTGGTCCACTGAATGCACAGAGCTTTGGATCCTGGCATGAGTTAAAGGTTCTTGAACAATTTTATGTGGAACGTGTAAACAAAAGTCTGTCTGGTGGGTTGAAGGATAGCTGGATACCCCAGCAGAGCAAAGAAACCCATCTGCAGTGTTGTTTACACCACCTCTTCCATTTAAAATATAGCAGGAAAAAGTCTTATTAACATTTCTGAAGGGTGTTAGTAAAAGGACTAGACAGCTTCCTGCATTTGAAGTGTCAAAAAAGCAATAAAGCAATTTTAATATCTAGTTTCATATAAATATGTTTATCTTCCAGTCAACATTTTACTAACCATTTAGATTATTTCTAGATACATTAACCATAATTGTTGAAAACCTCTTAGACTGCTTTCAAACTGCATCCCTCACAATATTCTAAGATTTTTTTTTTTAATAAGCAGAATTATCCTTATGTCACAGATTTGGACCTCATCCTCTCTCTGTATTTCCTGCTTTCCCCCTTCTCCCCAAACAGGTGAGACAGTAGGAAAGCAGGGCTAATTTTATATCCATTTTAACAGATGACAGACTAGTAAAATCTGGTGGAGATTCTGTGGGGGCTCTGTTCTAGATTGCACCTCAAATCTTGTAGGACTTAGGTGGCTGGATATTCTGCTGCATTCAGGCTAAAGTATTTTGCCCAAGGATGCAAAGAATAATTAAAAATCATTACACAAAATCGGGTTCAATGCCACTTCCATTGGAGTGTGCTCTTAATTGCTTTACTTTTAACATATTGGTTCAGAATTTGGATATCCTTCTGGATAGGTGAGCTTTGGCATGGTCCTTGTCAAATGAAGCTTTCCTGGCTGAATTTATGATGTCCAGAGGTCACTCACAGGCAGGAGTAAAAGTATATGTGTGGCTTTTTGCTTGATTGGTTTCTGTGCAGGTGAGACAGAGCCAGACTGCGTCCATGAGCCAAACACTGGATTTGGTGTCTAATCCCAAGAATCCAGAGGGGATGCAGGTGGGAGCTGGGGCCCAGCAGCTGTGGCTGTCCCCACATCTGGATGCCGAGCAGCAGTGGTGGCTGTGCCCACATCTGGAAGCTGAGCAGCAGTGGTGGCTGTGCCCACATCTGGATGCCAAGCAGCAGTGGTGGCTGTGCCCACATCTGGATGCTGAGCAGCAGTGGTGGCTGTGCCCACATCTGGATGCTGAGCAGCAGTGGTGGCTGTGCCCACATCTGGATGCTGAGCAGCAGTGGTGGCTGTGCCCACATCTGGATGCTGAGCAGCAGTGGTGGCTGTCCCCTTCCCCTGGCATGGCCCCACACACAGCTCCTCTGCAGGATGCCACCTCTGCTTTTCACATTCTCCATCATTTTGCCTGCAGTAGAGAGGCTCTCTTCTTGAAAATAACAACAACCAAGATTTAATGAGGAGATTTAGCTTTCCTTTGATAAGACCATGGCTGTAATAGAGTTTGCCTGCCTGAATAGTCCCATGGCACAGGCAGAAATTCCAATATTTCCTTCTTTAGCATTATTTGACCAACTAAAAATTCAAGCCAAGGATTGCTTGCATTGAGAGAATACAAATGGGTTTTTTCTCAATATCAGAACAAAGAGATGCACACATAACTGTAGGTGGTATGGAAATGAGTGTTTGTGACTCTATAACAGCAGGATATAAATTGCTCCCAAATGATTGTTATTTTTTTTTGCCATGCCAGTTTAGCATCTCTCCCAATTCTGAGAGATGCTAAAGGAGACTTTTCAAGCAGAAGCTTCCAGTGAGACCGTGGGGTCTGCAGAAAATAACCGCAGACCAGAACAATTGAAAAAATATGTATTTTAGTAAATCCTGCTGCATGGAACAAGTGCTGCAGTGAGCTAACATTCACCCCACCTGAGGTGGCTCTGCAATTCACACCACCCCTGTACAGAATGCCCTTGTGTCTCCCAAATCTTCTGTCCCCATCTCCTGGCATGCTGTTCCTTGGCTGTGCTGGCCATGGTTGCTGCCCTTCAGTCTCACCTTGGAGCAGATTAGTAGAAACTTTCAGTGTGTGTCCACTGTGCATCTCTCCTTCCTTCAGTTGTTTTGTTGTAGCCATGATTTTGCTTCTTGACATAAATATCCTGCAAGTTACTAACCTGTCTTCCACCATCTGAAGGCAGATTTTTCATCTAGACCCTCTGGGGATGTCTAAAAGGAGTTCCAAAGGCTCTGTGTGCTGGGGGAAGGTGGCTCTGTGCACGTCACAGGACTTTTGGGAGCAGCACTAACTCATTCACACCTTGGTCAAATTAGCATTGACTAAGGAGGTGACAGAAACAAAAGATTTTCTCTTACAGCCATAATTCAAACTCTGACACTCACTGATTTGGATAAAAAGCTTTGGTTTTGTAGTAAATGCTCTTCTGCAAGAACCCACTGTTCAACAAGGTAAACACTGATTTAGAGCTCTAAATTCAGTCCATGGTCTGAGCTTAAAGCAAGTAATTTCTGTACTATTAATTTGATTTCTTGTGCCATGAGTACAGACCCCTCTTAAGTCCTTACTGTAATTTCTCTCAGGTTATATCTCACATGGAGGGGGGGTTGAATGCTACATTTTTATACAGAACATAGATTAGGACTGTACAATGAGATATGTTGATGCCACTGTGTGATAATATTTGATCTGTGTGGATATTTTTGTTCTTTTTGTGGTGCATGCATTGTGTGAACTGGAATAGAGCCTTGCAGCAAGAACCTGACTTGCAGTCCTGTCCCACACAGCCAGGAACCACAGCCAGGGGGAAAATTGTGCTCTTTGCACCCAGCAAAGTCAGGCTACAAGAGGGGACACACATTGGGTCCTAACTCAGCTGGCCCCAGTGGAGCAATGGAGAACTTGGAGAACATTAAAGAGTGTTTGCCTCTTGTTAGCAATCCCTTAGTGCACACCCTGCTCCATCCTTACTCACAGTCTGCTCTGGTTGTGTTGGGACAGGAGATTTTCCGTGTAATTAGCTGAGGCAGAAGGAGAAGAGGATGCCTACTGGTAATTTGAGTGCAGCTACAATGAGATTAACAGTGTGGGACAGCTGGGGTGGAAAGCCAGGTATGATTATTTTCCATTAGCCAAGCATTCCTCTTCCCTGATGAGAGTGGCTATTGCATGGCTCCTGCCAGATCCAAGGAAAACACATCTGTCCTCTTTGTCCAGGCAGTTTGTAATGTGCTCTGGGATTTTCTGAGGTGAGAAGAGTGTTTGTCACTGCTGTTCAGCTGAGAAATGTTTTAGGAAACAATTACCATCTGCCTACTGCCTGAAGAGCAAGAAAACCAATAAGTTCTGGTAAGGTAATGACCACAAATTTAGGTCACAGGTTTTCAATCAAACCTTGATTGAGATGAGGAAACCATGAGGGACCATTTAACATGACAGTAACTCCAATTACAGCAGCATCAATATCCAGCTGAAGCCAATGGCTCTTCTATTTCCCTCCTGTAGCAGCATCCTCACCAAGATGATCTCTGCTCCCTCAGCTTTCCTGCAGTGAGGATCCTTTGTCCCAGTGATTCATGGATGGGACAGTGTTCTGTGGGACAGAAGTTTTCCTCCTGTGATTTATCATCCTAAACCATTGCCAATTGCTGCAGTCTCAAGGCTCCTTCTGCAAGGACAAAGGACTCAGCCTTTGGTCTCACAAATACATTTGCTCACTGGAACTGGGTTATTATCCCATAAAACCTTTCATCCTGTTAATGAAGGGAGCATGAAGCATGTCAAATAGACAGTAATTGATATAAGCTGAATGCTGCAGCCTGGCTTGATAGGGAACGTTCCAGCCTACTTTATTTTCACAACTATCATCCTAAAAAATATTTATGGATGGGTGGATTTTCCTACTCTTCCTAAGGCTGAGAAGTAGGTGGCTGGTACAATCCTACCCATTTGTTTTCAAATAACTATTCATCATTGGATGGCTTTCTCAAAGGGATATAGAAACATCCTTTGCTCAGGATGGCAGAGAAAGCCAAGAAAATAATAGCATGTTTGTTTTTGCCTGGCTCATTTATTGCTTACAGTTTGTCTGTGCATTTAGGAAGACAAGGTGAATTTAAATGCAAAGCAGCAGAGAAATCCACTGAGGGGAAGATAAAAGAGTCTGAAGCCATTACAGACAAGTGGAATAATTGATGGTAGGAATCTGAAAAGAAAGTGCATAGGAGACTTAATGACATCTTGTCTTATTTTTGGGATGGTCATTTTCAATTGCCAACACTTGAGCATGGCTGGAATAGGGTACAACCATGCAGCCTCTGCTTATCAGGAGAGAAGAATTCCAGAGGCTCAGAGCCCTGAGAGCTCAGAGCAGCCCCAGCCCTGTGCTTGCTGCTCTGCTTCTGACCTCAGAGAATGCTCTGTGCAGAAAGCTTGGGTCTTCTCAGGGTGCTGTGTGCTCATCTGATCTTCCACACGCTGAAAAACAAAAGAAATGGGGATGAGAAAAGCCAAGTGGTTCTCTAAGTTTCTAATTTAGAGCCCCATGCCAGCACCAAATGCCATCTCCAGCACTCTGGCCACTCACTATCCAGCAGTAGCTACTTACACATTGCAGGGAAGTTATTCCTACAAGCTGATTATGAGAACAGATCAGTGCACTGGGGGTGTTAAAATGGGTGTGGTTACTGTGCTTTACCAGTGCAGGAGGTCTGGTCCTCTGACCTGAGCTCTCTGGGTGCCTTGAGGTTAATACCTCTGATTTCACTGTGGTGGAAAAGTACAGCAGCAACAGTTTTAGAACTACCCCAAGTGACAAAGAGTTGTTGTGCATTGCAAAACTTTCTGTTGCAGGTCATAAAGCTCAAGTGGAGAAATGCTTTCTCAGGTGATTGTTCACTTTTTGCTGCTAATTTTCAATATTAAGAATCATCTCGGCTGTGGTTAATGTTGAGTGATGTGCTGGTCCATCCAATGGGATAAGATGCAAGAGGTTCAATGACTTGGAGTGAGCTGAAAAAACGAAGGGAAAGAGCTGAACCAACCAGAACTTTATAAATTCACCTTATGATAATGAATACCTGCTCCCTTCCTTCTCAGAGGAATCAATTCCATTTTTCCATCCCGAGGGGCAAAGAAAATGCCAGTCCAATAGACTGTTAGTGTGGGTTGGCTGAAGCTGCAAAGAAAGAAAAATTGTCCAAGTGTCCATGTGAGAGCAAGAGCAGCTCCCATTCTGCATCACAATGGCAGTAGAAAATGCCCAGCAATTCTGCAGCAGGTTACAGGGTCACATCTCTCATTACTGTGGGCTATGCAGAAGGCAGAGTACATAACTACACATACCACAGTCCTGTTTGCCTCTCAAAATACTCCTTTCATTGCCTTTTTCTTCCTTTATTTTTAATGGCAATGGAATATGCTAAACTGCAAATGCTGGTGCTTGCTGTATTTTTCTTCATCCCTGGAGTTATATATTCATTTCCATCCTGTAAAAATAACCTGTTTATTCCATTTCTAAGTCCTGCATGAGATGGTTCTCATTTTCCCTGTTCCCTGTGGTTTTATCACAAGTGCCTGCCCACCTGTGTGCTTTGTCTCAGCTACAGAGCTTTCCTTCTCCAGAAAGCTGCCAAGCAGTTCTCTCCAGCAGCAGAGAAATGATGGTCAGTGCACAAGTCTCTTTGTGTTGAATTAATTGCAAGCCTCCTTACTAATTTCAGGGAAAGCAGTAGAGTGTCCTAACTTCTCCTGGGTGATTTGGGAGCTCCTTTATTCCTCTGCTTGTCTCCAGTCAGTGGAAATAGATGATTGTATGCTCTGTGCTCCCACCTCCACACACCTCCTGCATCTCACCCACCCTGGTCCCTGCAGGCTGTGCCAGCCCAGCCCATCTGCTGAGGGGGCTGCAGCCCTCAGCAGGGACCAGCAGAGCTACAGCAGCCACCAGGCTGCTCACCAGTGCCAGGGGATGGGCAAGCACTGCTGTTCTACCAGAGCAGACTGAGCCTGGATGGCCAGAAAAATCCACTTTCCACTCAAAAATGCTCTGAAGCCCAGGGATATGTCATTAAGGGGTGCTGGGATTCTTTATAGGCTGGCCAAGCAAGTCTCAGCCCCATGGTGGCCATAAGTCTTGGAGCTGGAGGCTGGGCTGGCTGTGCCCACTTGGCAAGCTACCTGCTCTTCCATAGTTGTACAAATCTTGGTTTCCAAAAATAAATGTAATTTTATTACCAGCTGCCTTATCATTGCTTTATTATTTTCCATTCAGAGCCTGCAAAATTGAATTACTGAGCATCCCCTAAATCTGCCACTCCTCACACAGCTCTGGTCTCTTCTGAACTCAACCAGAACCATCAGCTCTCAGGCAGGCATGTGCAGATGGATCCCTGGAGCATCTGTAGGACACATTTGTGAGTAATTACCTATCATCTAGAAGGTTACAGAGCAGCAGCTTAAGTGTGACCTGCCTTCTGCATTTATATCCAAGTCAGGACCAAGAAACATCTCTAGCAGATGGGAAAACTCTCCAGCCTCTCAAAGCTTCTCCAAGATGGATTATTTACTATCTAGCACCTCTCAGAGCAATGAGAGCTTATCCAACACAGTTTCTCCCAGGTCTGCATATTCTGCCTTCTTTATTCCATAAGGATCCCAATGAAGGTTCATCAAAACACTGAATGAGACACTAGGCAGCAGAAGGGATTTTTTTATTTTTTACCTGTTTTGTGACCTATTTTTTATTTGTATGCTGCTAGGAAGTTGCATGCCTGGTTTTGACATGCTGTGTGTGCCACATACAGAAAAGTTTCCTGAGCAGTTTATGCCAGAACCAGTCAGTCCCTGGGCTGTCTAACTCTGTGCTCATTCTGGTTATTTGCTGCTCTCAGAGCAGGACTGTCCCACACAAGGCAGACAAGTGCCACAGTCACTCTGACCTGCAGGACAATGTTGGGGAGGGGCCTTAGGATCTGTTGGGACCCTCTCCATGAGCCTCACCGGGAGCTTCACACACATCTCAACAAATTTACTCTTCTATCTCTAATATCCTTTTTTATGCCAAAGAATGGAAATATCAGCTTAGCTTTGTTTGGCTTTGCTGGTTTGCAGATTCAATCTGGATGCTGATCTGAAATGTCCTTTAGTGTGGAAAACACAGCTGCTGTGAGCAGAGGAAATGATGTAACCAGCTGAGTGAGTTTGTGGAGTTTGAAGAGGCTCCTCTGGACAGAAAAGGTGTTTGTGGCTCCTGGGGCTGGACCTGCACACTGCTCACTGCCTGTGCCTTCACTCTCAGCTGGCCTCAATCCACACCTGCACTTTGTTCTTAGCTTCTCCCAGCTGCAAAGAAGTCACCCAGATGGAAATCACTTGTTTGGCTCTCTGTGAACAAAACCAAATCCTTCTGGGGAGTTTCCATCCAGCCATCTAAAAGCTTGGCACAAATTTGGAAGTACAGAGGAATTTCTTGAATTACAACTTTCTAACAACATTTTCCAAAACTCACAGGTTGAATTTGGCCTGAGCTTTAGAAAATATCCTGGCAAAAACTTGTTAGGTGCAAGCTGTTTCCTTTAAAGCAACATGAAAAAAAAGGGAAAGCTGAGTTTCAGTTCTACAAACAGTTCAGTGCTGGCTCAGTGGCTCCACTCCACTCCTCTGTTGCCTCTTCCCTTTCTACCTGGAGTGCCTTGAGACCACACATTCAGAGATTTTGGGAAAATTTAGGAAGAACAAGTGCTGTGGAAATCTTATCTCATTATTTTGGTTTGGTTTATTTCTTTAAATCAATCAAACAGTTAAAACAAACCATGCATGCATTTGCAACACCACAGTTAACTACATTTTAGGGATGGTGATATTCATGGGCAGCAAAACCTATAGGAAACATATGAAGTCTCTCCAACTGTAGCCCCTATTTTTTCCCTCATGTCACAAAGTCATTGATTCTTTAGAATTTCCCAAATGTGTCCAGAGTAAAAGCAATGCCTTGCAGTGGGTTTGACACTATTTTTGCCATGGTCAAAGTGAAAGCTCCCATTGTCAGCAGCAAAACCCTGGAGGGAATGTGCCAGCCAGGAGAGATTAAATGTTCTTTGTATTGTACAGCAAAAAGCGTTGTAAGGTTGATTACAATAAAAGCTTTCCAAAGTGGCAGCACTGGGTTTCTTCTCCTTTTTTCCTTCCTTTAAGCTGTTATAAAAAGAAATAACATTTCAGCAAAGTGAATGGCCATTCAGTGCTCAGGATAAAATGTACATTCCTTTTTCAGGGACAGACAGTGACCACTGCAGTCCCTGGAGCTGAGTCTCTGGCAGAAGGCTGTGCTGCTGCCTTGAAAATGGGAAAAATTACCTTCAACATACCCTGGTGTTGCTTTGAGGTTGGACAGGTTCATGTCAAACTTCTTAGTCTCTCCAGAAGGCAGTTTCATTAATGCCACAGCAATCTGATAGGGGTGACACGACTAATGGAGAGTGTCTATTTGTTTGTAATATGCCTGGTTTAAAGTCAGAACACTGAGAAACAGAAATAGTCCCAAATATACTCACTGCACTTTGGAAACCTTTCAGACACCTCCAAGCAGCTGGAATTTCTCAAAGCCCTGCTGAGCTCTTGTAAATCCTGTCCTGTCAGTGGGTGAGACCTTGTTTTCCTGGGACAGACCAGTGAGAGGGGATCCCAGCCTCTGCTGAGAGCATTCACAATGGTGCAGAAGTGCAGAAATGAGTGCCACAGATCACTTACACTTTTCCTCTTCAGTTGACTTCAAGAAATTAAGAAATTAAATAAAATTTACTTTTGTTTATTTTGGGAATTCAAAGTGAAAGTCAGAAAATGAAAACTGAAACAGTGTTCTGCCCTGTTGAAATGAAATACATGACCTGCAATTCCCAGCCATCACCAGCACACCTTGGGTTAATGCAGCTCTGTGCTTATCCAATTAGGAAAGAATGGGGCAACAAACAAGATCTCATCAAGCTGATAGGCCAGGAAATATTTGATCTGAATTTTCTCCACAGAAAACCATTCTAACTGATATGAAGGCATCCCTGTATTTGTGGTAACTGCATTTTCTGTGAGCAAATCATCCTGATAGAAATTTCCCAGCTATCTTTTCCAGGAATAATTGGGTCATGATAATGCAGTGCCTTGAAGAGAGGCTGGAAAGATTAGGCATGCTTGCTTTGAAAAGATTAGCCATGCTTGTTTGGGAAAGGAGGGGTCATGATAAAAATAATGACTGCTTTATCTAAACATCTCAGAAATCTGTAATTGTGGTTTTATACAAGGGTGGACAGATATTTGTTATTAAAATGACAAGTTCAAACTCATAAAAGGGAAGGGGAATTTTACAAGATTTGACACTATTCCATCATTTGCAAGACAAGAGAGAAGTGACAAAGGTGGCACTGAACATCTGCAAGTCTGGAGAGCAAATGTTCCCAAATGGAAAGGAATGAGATAAACCTCTGTGTGTGCAAATGCCATAAAGACCAAAATGCCCCAAAGCTGTGTGGGTTTAATACTATTTCTTTTTCAGATGGCTGAGCACCAACAAGTCCAGGCCCCACATAAACCCACCCAGTTCACAGACAGGGCAGGGGAGAGGCCATCCGGGTCATCCTCCTCCAAAGAAATCACTGATGATCTCAGAAATGTTTGTTCAGCCTGTCTGTCAGCAGGGCTCACACACACCTGTGAGCACTTCACCTTTCCATTGGAATCAGCCCCCTCCATTTGCCTGGTGTAATGAATCAGAATTGTGGTTATTGACTCTTGGATTAGTATAGACATCAAGGATGCTGGATAGGACAGGTTATTTCCTCCTTCTACTCCCACTAGGGACAAATCCATCCCCCAGATTTTTAGGCGTTCATTGAGCCCACCACCATTTGTAGTAGATTTTTTTTTTTTGTTACCTTATATCATTATTGCCAGCCCCTAAACTAGACCAGCAATACACAAATATTTCTTTCACTTCACTAAAAGCACTTCAGGTTTGATCATCAGCTCAGGTGGCATCACTTTATGATCAAGGAGGTCAAAATCATCCTCTAGAGCCATGAATGTCTCAAGCTGGCTGTGGTGATGTGTCCCAGGTGAGGAGGGAAGGACAGGGAGGGGCCACAGGAGCAGGACTGAGCTCATGTGGAGCTCCTTAGGGAGCAATCAGGGCACTCTGCTGTTTAGGGGACTCAGAAATGTGAGTTCTCCCTAACAGGAGCAGGACTGAGCTCATGTGGGGCTCCTAAGGGAGGGAATCAGGGCACTCTGCTGTTTAGGGGACTCAGAAATGTGAGTTCTCCCTAACAGGTGGGAGAAGCTGTTGCTGGTGAAGGCTCTGTAGTGTATTTAAGGAAGGCTGGTGGATGGAAGCTTGGCTCATTACCATGTGCTCAGGTGGGAGCACTCCCCCAGGCTGGCTGGGGGAAGCAATCCAGCCCCTAGATCTGCTCTGGAGCGTTTCTTTCTGACCTGTTGCCTTCATGTTGTCATCGTTTGCTGCTAATTACTCTCTTCGTGCTTCTGGGAGCTGCTGTGTGGGCTTGGCAGAGGAGGCAGACTCAATATTCATCCTTTATGAGTTATGTGGTGCCAGCCATGCTGGGGCAGAACTGTTTGCAGAAGAAAACTTCTTGGTTTTTTTTTTTTTTCCCTGAATATCACTTTAATGGTTTATGAATACTTGGAAAAAGAATTTGTGCTTGAACTTTTCCATCGTTGCCTCCCTGTGAATGAATCCAAGCTGCACACCCCTGCTGGACAACTGCCAAGGTATGGATCTGTTTCTCACTGGAGCTCTGGCTGTGTTTCCTTTTTGATATTCTGGTGGAGCAAATAACAACATTTGCAATTCTCTTTCAATGCAGCAAAGTGTATCAGCAGTGTAGTTCTGCAGGTTTTCCTGGGTGGTGCAAAGTGTCTGATTCCCTGGGGAGGTGGTGTGGGTCTGGGATGGGATCCCTGCTGTCCTTTTAAAACTGTAAATCTTGGCATTGTGTGTTTGTGGGATCCTGCTGGGTCTCTGCTGGAGGATGATTTTGCCAAGGTTCTGCTTTCAGGGCTGGGCAGGTCACAGAGTGTTCCTGTGTGTGTGACTGAGCAATAAGTGTCCAGAAGCAGGGCTCACTTTGGGCTGCCTGTCTTTACCCTGTGGCCTGGTTCAGCTGCAGCTGTACTGATCACCAAAGATTAGGAGCAGGCCTGCCCTAAACAGGCCACAGCTGTGTCCAATGAGGGTGAGTGCTATAAAAGAGTGAGGTGGCTGGTGAGGAGGGAGCTGGAGTTTGTTGGCTGTGCTGTGAAGAAGAAGGGGTCAGAGCTGTGAGGAGATGCCCATGAGAAATCACCAAGAAGGTATGGGAGCTTTGCAGTAAGATGGCAACACTTCCTCTGGATCTGTGTGGGTGCCATCAGCACCCCAGGGCAGGGCCTCACCACCTCTCCTCAGCAAACCTCTGGTGTATTTTAATATGTATCTATTTTTCTTGTGCTGTTTCTGCTGAATCCAAAGGAAATGGTATCAATATGCAGCTTTCTAGAAGGAATCAATTATTGTTTTTCTGAGCAGCTCTCTCTCCCAGCATTGCTGGGAAGCTCTGGTTCCATGGTGTGAGCTTTGTCCCACTGCACAGCCCTTGCTGTTTGCCATGATTTGTCTCAGAGCCTGCAGTGAAATGTGGCACACTGGGGGCTGGTGCTCCTACACTGCAGTGCAGTGTTTCTTTTAGATATATGAGGATTTTAGCTGTAAATATGGGTATATGATATATTTGTGAAAGCATAACTACAGAATGTCCAGTTCCAGGTACAGCTGCAGTCAATTTTCTGAAAATCTTTGAAGATTTAACTTATTTAACCACTCCATTTAACTCTTTCAAACTTTTGTTGTGTGTTACTCCTCTCTTCTCCCATGAAAGAGTGATGAAGTCCCAAGCCATGTTGGCTTGGTGTTTGGGTGCAGATTGTGTCCAGAGGAGAGGGAATCTGTGAGCAGGTGAGAGAGCTCTGTGGAACACTGCTTCCAGTGAGCTCTGGGATATTCAATAGCAGCCCTTACCTTTGTCAAGGGCCACATCCAGCAGGGCTCTCTGTGGAGGGAGCTGTTTTTCCTGTGCTGTTGTCCCCATGGGGGGAGCTCCATTCCCTGGTTAATGGTGCCCAGATTCAGGAGGTCTGGCTGTCAGCAGGGCTCTCTGTGGAGGGAGCTGTTGTTCCTATGCTGTTGTCCCCATGGGGGGAGCTCCATTCCCTGGTTAATTGTGCCCAGATTCAGGAGGTCTGGCTGTCTTTACAGGTGCAGCAGCTTTTCCAGGCTCCCCAGTCACAAACTCACCTTGATGGGCTCTCCCACCCCCAGACCACCAAAGGTTCAGCCCCAGCTCTGGTGTTTTCCCCAGGAAAGGGATTTTCTTTGGCCACTCAGCAAATGGTGCTGCTGTGCTGGATGGAGGCAAAGGGGAGCAGCCTGTGGGAGCTGCCCAGGGCCAGCAGCCAAGCAGGGGCAGCACAGGGCAGGGGCCCAGCCCTGCTGCAGGAACCTGGCCTGGAGATCACCCAGCCAGCCTTGGATGGGGCTGCACTGAGGAGCACATCCCTCACTGCTTCTGGAGTTAGCTTGGTGCTTTTTCATCACGCTTGCCTGTGAGTGATGATTTCCATAAATTTGCCTGGAGGGTGTTTTGGTCTTATTTATCATGAGATGTGTCATTGCCTGCTTGGTGAAATCCTTTGTGGCACCAGGATGACAACAAATGCAGCACTTCTGATGGAAAACTGAATGGTCTTGTGTTGTCACTGAATCTTTACACCGAAAGCTTTGGGTGGTTTTTTTTTTTTTGTTTTGTTGGTTTGTTTTTTTGTTTTTTTTTTTAATGACTGCATAAAAAGAACTGTAGACAAAAATGTTTGTTTTGGGGGACAGCTGAATTTGGTTGAGCTGGACTCCTTGGGTGTCTCTGTGTCACAAGCATCATGCAATTGCTCCAAACATCTGGAGCTGCTGCTACAGCAGAGCCTCTGCAATGGGCACAGACCAAAATTAGGTCTCTGCTCTCTTGTAGCCGCTCAAAATCTTTATCATTTATTGCTCTTCCATGAATATTTTTAGTGGGATTCAGGTTCAGCCCCCTTTTCTGTTTAATTCTTGCCTGTGGGTGCCCTGTGGGACGTGTCTGAGGCTGCTGCCACCTCCCCACATCACATTAAATGGGCTCTGTCCCATGGGGCTGGGGTGGTGAGAGGTAGGTGGGTCATCTTTCATGTAATTAAGATAAGGCTGTAAGTATTTAAATATTGATTTTAATGAGAAGAACAATCCATTTACTTAAATACCATAGGTGGTAGTTTTTTCTTTCAAATATTTAAGGATAGTAGATGATGCCTTTGATTTTAATGAGACTGGATAACTTGGGGGGCATTTTGAGAGCACTTAGGTTTCAGAAATAATTTCTTACCTCTGGTGCCAGCAGTGATAGCACAGCAGTGGTTCCTCCAGAGCTCCAGGTCTTTAAATAAGAGTATTGATGATCTTCATCAATAAAGTGTGTGTGTGTCTAGTAAGAGCTTAGGCTAGAACAGTTTCATGTTTTTCATTCCCTGTCTCTAATTTACTTTGAATCTGCCCTCAGCTGATTATGTTCTGTGCAATAAATAAGTTCAAATAATGATTATGCAATTAATACACAAAGACTTGCTGCTATATGTAAACTAGGATGATATTAATACTGAGATAATGCTGACTTGGAATGTAGCTGCCATATCTACAACTGTATCTGAGAAAAGTGTAACATAAGATGCCTAACACAAGATCAAAGGCAAGAGCTTATCCCTGAGTGCTCTTATTAAACATATTTCACACAAGTCAGTTCTCAAATTTATTTTTCAATAGAGAAAACTTTCCTTTACTGATTTCTTTAAATTATTCAGTAGATGTGGACACCCAAGGTAATCTCACTCATCCAAATCATGTTTCCTGCAGTGAACACACTGCTAACACTGGTCCCCTTTTCAGCAAGACACTTGCAGTATGAAATCCTGTATCTACAGTTGCCTTTGTGGTTTTGACAACTCCAGGATTTCCTATAATACACCAATGTCTTCAGCCTCAGTCAGTGCTGGTAGAAAACCCTGGAGAACTCAGGTTAATGGGCCTTTTGTGAGGGGCTGGGACACAAGAGAACATGAGAAGGGTTTATGTCCTTCAGCCATCACAGAACTCAGAGCTGACTGTTGTGAATCTGGCTGGGGATGCAAATGAACTCCAGCCATGAGAATGGTCTGTGCAGAGTGCCAGGCTGATCTGTTTTATCTCCCCCCATGGCCCACCTTCACTGCAGTGTGAGGAGACACTCCCTCCTCCCTGCAGAGGGATCTGATCCCAGGCCTCTCTGTGACCCTCTAGTCTGCCTCTGTAAGAAAGAGAGAATAAACTAACAAATACTCTTTAATCCCTTTCACCTTACACATAAACACAAATCCCTTTACCTTACCTTAAACTCCTATATTAATGTTCAGGTAATAATTACTGAAAATGTTTTTTCCCCAATATTAAAATTTTTAATAAAACAGACACCAGAAATAGGAGAATGAGTACAGTACCTGTGAGCAGAACTGTCCCTGCTTCAGCCATACCTAGGACTGAGCTCTTAATTGTCTTCTGTCTTATTCTGTAAAGGAGAATTCTTAAGTCATCACAGTCCTTGTCATGACAGATGAAGGGTCTCTGAGACAGGAATGACAAAACAAAAAAAGCTGCACATTGTGGGAATATACTTGTTGTATGCTTTTAATTCAAAAAGTGGATTTGATTGCTTGAAATGCTTTCACCAGATCTCCATATCACTGAGTACTGAGGTGGGAGGGATTTCTTTATTTTTAATTTCTATTTTGTAACCCGTATAGGTTTTGTTTCTCCTGGTACAAATTGTTTGTAATGAACACAAGCCATCTGCACAGTAACCTGTGAGTTCCCTAACCCAGCACAGGCAGTGCAGGTGGATTTAGAGGCACCTGTGTCACTGTGGAGGTGACTGCAGGATCCCAGCACCCGTCTGGAAATCAATCCATGGCAGCAATAAACCCGGGCACCTGTGGGTGGCATTATTGGCCTGCTTTTCATTGCTCTGCAGGACAAGGAGCAACTCCCAGCCTGCAGAAGCAAGTATTGGTGCAAATGGAAATGAATGATGCACACAAGTTCAGCTTCTGACAAATTCCTTTCTTTGCAACACAGGGGTTTTGGGGAGAGAAACAGTGGTTATGACTGCTTTGTACTCCAGTTTCTGGCTGGTTATTACAAGCTGAATGAGGGAGTAGAGCAGGCTGGAGTGCTTCAGGAAAGCTGTTTGCACTTGCAAGGAGCACTGAGATCCCTCTATTCACAAAGAACATTTCTGAGTGTCTGTAAAACCCACCTACATCTGAAATAGGTCCCAAAGGTTATGTTGTCCATGGGATTGAGTGCATGCAGGCCAGGGAAAGCCACTGGGCTCTCTCCTGCTGTTTGGGGTGCTCTGTCAGCCAGACCCCCTCATTCTCCTCCCACTGTGCTCAGAGGTTTCTCCAGACCCTTCCCCACCTCCTCCTCTCTGTGACCCAGACCTGCTGTCTTGCAACACCATCTGCAAGAATAAATCCAGCTCCATCTCTCTGCTGGTGTTTCCCACTGCCTGACCCACATCTAAGAATTTCTGACACTTTTCAGAGTTCTGGAGCTGCCAGGTCCAGCTCCATGGAGCTGCAGACAGGTTAATCTGTATTCCCACTAGACCAGCAAGGACAAAATACTGTCTGTGGAGTTGAAGCCTTGTCCCTGACCGAGACTTTCATGTGGATGCTTTTATTTGGCCAATGTCTAAATCTTGCTGATTCCTGCTGCAAAATACTACCCCCACAATCATATATAAAAACAGGGTGTGAAACATTGTTTTATCATATTTCAATCAGTGGAGAAATTGTTCTTCTCTCTGTGGTGACTGTGTCTGCCTTCCTCACAGCATTGGGAAGCCTCTGCAAAGGTGATTTCCTCTGGTCTGTGCCCCTGACTCTTTGTATTCATTCCTTCACTGTTCTCCCTTCCCAGTCAGGCCAGGGATCAGTGAGCAATTCCCATTTGCAGCACTGCTCATGGTGCTGCTCCCTGCTCCTCCTCCCCATGATCCTTTTTATTACTCTTGAGTTACCAGCTCTCCCCTGGGCCCTGCTAAAACCCTTAAAAGTGCAGCTGCCCAATGCTGAGAGATGAATCCTGGAGGTTTTCCTGCCCTCAGCAGGAGCCCTCTCCATCCAAACTCTCCTCCCAGCCTCTTTTCCTCTTATAAAAATGTTCCTGTGGCACTTGGCAGGGGCTGGGCAGGCAGAGCCTGGGGGCTCCCTGCCCCACCAGCATCTCCTCTCTGCTGGGGTTATGGGCCCTGTCTGTTCCACAGCAGGCTTTAGTTCTTGTCTCACTGAGCCCTTTTGATGTTCTCTACTGGTTTGTCACTCTGAATGATGAAATTTGGGTTTGGGTCTAAGGTTTTTGGGTGATGCAATAATACAGATAATTTGTGGTGGTGTTCACAGGGGTCCCAGGACAAGGGAAGAGATGAGAATCTTGACTCCATGTTTCAGAAGGCTGATTTATTATTTTATGATATATATATTATATTAAAAGAAAATGATATATTGAACTGTACTAAAAGAATAGAAGAAAGGATTTCATCAGAAGGCTTGAAAGGAAAGGAATGGAATGACAATAAAATCTTGTCTGACCAGAGAGTCTGAGACAGCTGGACTGTGATTGGCCATTAATTAGAAACAACCACATGAGCCCAATCACAGATGCACCTGTTGCATTCCACAGCAGCAGACAATTATTGTTTATATTTTGTTTCTGAGGCCTCTCAGGAAAAAAAATCCTAACAAGGGATTTTTCATAAAATATCATGGTGACAATAATTAACTGCAGCTCTGTGCAGAGCCCATTTATCCTTTCATTTATCCCTTTCACTGATACATCCCTGAACACTTTGCTGTGGCCAGAGCCTGCTCTTGGCTTTGTACACATGACCCACCCACTCCAGTCACAGCAGGCATTGTTAGCAAGAACTCTGCAGTCTTGTTGCTGTTGTTTCACTACCAAGGCAATTTATGGAGCAGTGAGATAATAGGAGTGGACAGGTTTTAGCTCTGTTTACAATGACTGCGTTTAACAGGAACTCAAAAAAGTTGGCACTGCTGACAAAAGGCATAAAAGCAAAAGAAATCATGTTTGATTGTTTGTGAGAGGGAATGTGATTTCATCTCTTTCATGGATATTAAACTTGGGCGGGAGGAAAGTACAAGTTCTCCTGCCAGAAATTAAAACTACCATTTAATTCCTTTTTTAGCAGGCTATTGTTTTTTAAAGTTGATGTCCAGATCTTGGATTTGAATTAAAAGGGAGAAGTGAAAATTCTGAAAACAGCACTAAAGGATCTAACAGAGACTATCACAAGCCTTCACTCTGATAAACTGGGAGAGATAGCAATCTCAGAAAAAATTCTCACTTGTGACTTTTTTTTTCTTTTAAATGCTTAAGGCTGCATTTGACTTTTTTACCAAAATAGGCTGAAGTTAAATCCTAACCCATACTCAGTGAAATCTGTGATTACTTTCAGTAACCATTAAGGGTCTTTGAAAGCCTCTTAGGTGAGATTTGTTCCATTGAGCCTCACACACTTCACTGAGGCACTTGGAGCACCCTGAACCTGTGCTCCCCTAGGTACAGCAGGGTGATTGCCTCTAGCATGGGCTGAATTGCCCTCTGCAGATGTCTCTGCTCATTGATTTACCCCTCACTGATTGTGCTCTTTGTGGCCCTGAAGTTTGGTGGGATGGATGTGAAAAGCCTGGACTGGTGGCACAAACACCAGCCTGGTGCTGCTTCCCAGCAGGCACCCACTTAACCCATCCATGATTTAAAGCAATGAGGATTCTGCTGCTGTGGGTTTGCTGTGGGATGGGTGTTCCAGGCTTCCTTGTGTCCTTTTGCACACAGGTTTGATTTAGCATGTGGAAGGACATGGTTGGGAAGTCTCTCATGTGCTTGCATCTCTCAGCTCAGACCCTTTCTTTAACAGCCCCATCCTCAACAACCAGCACAAGCCTTGAGATTAGTTTGAGGGGAGAAAAAAAGTCAGGTTGCCTTAATGTGACAAGTTCCTTTTTTTTTTTTATTTTTATTTTTAGTGCCTGCAGAGGCAGTTTTGAATTCCTGTGCTAACCCTGTGCAGGTTTTTTGATGCTGTGCTGATCCTTTTCTCAAGCTCCAGCAAAGAGCAGTGTCTCACACCAAGCACAGAGACAGGGCCTGGGACATCTCATGTTTGTGCTGCCTTTGGAGCCTGAAATGCCTCCAGCCTGGAGGAGCCAAGCAAGGGCTGCATTTCAGCTTCCCCACAGTTGTTTTGAAAAATCTTTTCAGGGTTTTTTTTTTCCCTGTGTTTCAAGGTCAGAAAAAAAAATAGCTCTGAAATATGAATCAAAGTCTTAAGCTCCAGCCTTAGGAAAGAAAGATGCTATAATAAACAAAGCTGTATGAAATGAAGGATTGTGAGAGGCTCTGAGGTCTGTCTCTCCTGCTATAAAACCTCCTTTATTCCTGTGGCTCCTACATGGACTCTCTACTCCTCCAATTTTCCTCATTGCTTCAGTGCCTCATAGCTTTCCCTGAGTCTCTCCCCCTCAGGCTTGGGCTCAATTTGTCATTGTCCTTGCATCATCTTCACAGCAATGATTTCTCATTCTGATTTATTTAGTATTTTGCAAACCTCTGCATTAGAACAAAAGAGTGAAGTGACTTCAAGGAGATGAGAAATTGTGTGGTTTTTTTTTTTTTTCCTTCAGAGCCCTGGTTCTCATCCTGGTAAACTGACATTTCTCCCTGGCAATGAATTCCTTCATTGCTGAATTCCACGTTTGGATCTGCAGCAGTGGCTGAGGGATGCTGGCTGAAGGGATTCCACTGGAGAGGGGCTCTGTGCTTTGCACAGGTGCTACAGCTCTGCTTCCAGAGCAGTTCTTATCAAGCTGCTGAGATGAATCTGAATTTATTTTGTAGTATAAAAAATACTATGGGTGCCTTTCCTGGAACCTACACCTGGGGCATAGGGGTTTCCTAAAACAAAGCAGCCAGTGGTGCTGGCAGCAAAATAATAATGTGATTTCACATCCTAGGTGACAAATTGTGACAAATCCCTGTGATTGATGGAAATACCATTGGCACATGTACCAGGGCCCCCAGAGAGAATCCATGGGGCTGTCAGGGCTCCCCACACATGCAGAGCTCTGGCTGTGCTGGCTCTGCTGTGTTTGCTGGGGGAGATTTAATGGCTGACAGTCTGTGGTGTTAATGACTGAATCCTTTCTGCTCCAGTGCTTTATTTGATGCTATTTTATGACTTTCCAGTTGAATAGCTCCAGTAGCAGTGGGGTGCAATATATCAGGCACATCAGGAACCTCCTGCATTGCTGCTTTGGGCCCACTGAAGCTGTAACTCCTCTTGTTTATTGACCTTTCCAGTTGGGACCTTGCTGGTGAAAGGGTTTGACTGCTGAGAAGCTGCTTGGTGTAAAGAGCTCAATATGCAGCAGAAGACACAAGATTTAAATTGCTGCTTGAAGAGCAGTGTCCCCTTCCAGGACTGCAGGTGGCTGCTCCCAGAGCAGTGTCATTGCTGCAATCCACAGGGACACTGCCACTGTTCCAGCTTTCTGTGCAGGGTTCACAGGGAAATGGAGATGGAGTAGTGTTGCAATCTGGTGGCGTTCATGGGTCCAAACTTTCACAACTACACAGTTTAAAGATTTAATTATGTGCTGCGACACTACCAGATGAAAGTACAATGACTTATACGTAACAGAATGGGACAAGAAGCAGAGAAACTATTCCAAAGTTCTGGTTTCTCAGAAGGAATAATTTCTTTGATCAAGTGACATTCTCAATTGCTAAAAATCAGAGAGTGAATTTTCAGGTAGTTACTTTACACCAGCTAAAGATCTGGTGGTGTAGTTACATTTGAATTTCAAGAACCTACCTGAAACAGATACAGGTTTTTTACAATAAAGTAGTTTTTAAAAATCTTTCTGCAAAGAGTGAGGCTGCAGAGGTTGCACATGTAGTTTAAACAGGGGAGGAAAAAGTAATCCCATCTGGCAGGAGGCTGAGCACATACTGCTCATCAGAACATTTTATCTACTCCAGGAGATTGGAGTTTCACATTCTCAAGCATCTCACATCTTAAGGTCAGGAGAAGACGAATGCAATTTTTATTTTTCAGGGAGTTCTGTTAGTTTATGATCTAACCTTTTCTGTTCCCTGACCTGCTGCAGTTCCCAGCCAGCATTTCAGTGGAGGTTTCCTTGCTGACCTGTGGAGCCACAGCAGCAGCTGTAATTCCTGCACAGGTCACACACCTCTGTAGGTGTAGGTATTCACCTGGGTTTGTGCTGCAGTTGCTTCTCAAATCCAAAGCAAACCTGCAAGCAAACACACAGCAGTGAACCATATGAAACATGGCTATTTGCTATCTGGCATTGTAATGTAATAGAATGCAGTAGCAAACTTCTTCAGATAAATCTAATTTTTATCAGCGCTTGAGAATGCTTCCCATGCACCCCCACCTTTTTTTTAGCCATTCTCTGCAAGTCCTATCCCAAGGAAAGCTTGAGAAAGCAAGGTATAAATAAAAACATAAGGTGAGATGCCCTCAATCCCATGAGAAATCAAATTTAGGTTGAAAAAGAAAGATGAAGTTTGCAAGATACTCAGCAGAGCCAGAGCAGATCTATCCATGCACTAATAACCAAGCACAGCAGAATTCTGGGCACCTCTTCCACCCAAGGGCAGTTAGGAAAAGGACTGCTGGGAGTAATCACAGGCAAAAATGCTCAGGACTTTGGGGCTCTTACCCACTGAAATGTGAAGGGAGTCCAGGAGCAGGGAGGTTTTGTAGAGCTGAGTCTCTTGGGAAACACATTTCTGCTCTGTGGTGGTGTTTTCCTCTTGGCCAGAGAAATGCACAGCTGTAGCTGGAGCAGCAGCAGAGAGGCTGCAACGCTGGGCAGCAGTCAGGGGTGAGAAATCCACCCACTGCAAGATTTATTAGTCTAAATAACTCCATAGAAATTGGAGTTAATGAGAGACAGATGCATAGAAACCAAAAGAGAGGTTTTTTTTTTTTTCTTTGTATGTTATTTTTGCCACTTGTCTTCTCATTAAGCCCAGGAGCTCCAAAACTGCAATTTGTGCCAGACCAAGAGGCAGATTTGTGTGACTGTGTGTTGCAAGGGAGCTCAGAGGAATCTTCCTGTGCAATTCTTCTCACACAAATAGAGGAGTGGATGTTTTGTTTTTATCTGCCCTTTATGGGTGCCCATCTGTGTCTTTCAGTGGTTTAAAATGCTGGGCTCCAAAACTGGATGAAAATGAAGAGATTGCACTGCCAGTGATGTGATTTACCTCACCCCCAAGGAACACAGGGATCTTTGCTCTCATGTGAAACTCCTTCCAATGCCCCAAAGCTGCTGCCCTGGGAAATGATGATGACAAACCCTCCCTTTATCTGAACTGCCTGGGCCTCTGTGCAAGGTGGGGATTTTCCTGTGTAAGCAGAGTTTTACTGTAAGAATGGAGGGTGTCTGCAGCAAGGTGTGTTTGACTGGTTTGTTTATTTTGCTTTGAAAATGTAAAACCTCCTCCTGTCCTCTCTCCTATCACCCTGCAATGCTGGCAGCACCAGGACGTTCCTGGGCTCAATGCACTGCAGCTCTCACTGTTACAAAAATGTCATCTTGTAAATCTAAGTATCAAAATTTCCTTTACCTTAGCTTGTTATTGCCAGTTAGGGCATCCTATGTTCTTTGGAGTGTAGACTTTGTCAGGGAGATAGAACCCACAAACTTTTTGTGGTCCTAATTCCCAGAGATACAAGTTGTAACTGGAAAGTCAGCACCTCATTGGGTCAGCTCAGCTATCAGGCAGGGAGAGGAATGGACATGTCTCAATAAATCTAGACTGCTTTTATCTGTCTTTCTGCAAGATGATCAGGCAGGAATATGGCATCCTCTTTTCTGACCTGAATGAAAAGCATTTATCTAGATATAAAAATCTAAAAATATGATTTGTGTTTCATATTTCATTTACTCTAAGCATTTACAAAATTAGGTTGTCAGTGTCATCTATTCACCTGTAAAAGCAGATGGGATGGCCATTAGGCATTTGGTGTGTCTATTAACGCATTTAATTTGGTGTTATACCTCTGGGTGGAAAATCAAATTATAAACTCTTAAATTCAGATGATCATGCAATGCCATAGAGCTGCTAGCCACCATCTGATGAACAATAATCACAGGTTTTTGAATTTTTCAAAGATGTCAAAAGCTGTTGCTTTTGTCTGGAAGTCAGAAAAGTAATGGGAAATCAGTTCTTAAAGGCCTTGAGACTTCTTTTAATCCTAGCTCAACCCTGTGTGTTCTGAGCAGAAGCATGCCAAACCAAGTCTGTGCTTGACACTTTTTTAAATTGGGAATGCAGGAATTCTGGGTGCAGGGAGGGAATGCAGCAGCCCCTGCCAGGGCTGCAGTGAGAGGCTGGGTCTGACCTGTGCCCTGTGCAGGGCTGGATCAAGCCCAGCCTGGGTCTGTGTGTGCCCTTGGCACTGAGCGGGGTCTGCAGGCTCTGTTGGAGTTCTGGGCACTGGGGATTCCAGAATTTCTGTGCTGACAGGCTCTGAGTCCCAGGAGAGCCCTGCATTCCCCCTGAGGCCATGGAAAAGGCTTCCAAAATGGAATGATAGCACTGGCATTACAGGTGTGGAGTTGGTTAGAAGTGTGCAATGTCACAGGGTGAAAGAGCAGGATGGAGGTTTTAGGGTGAAGGTTGGTTCTTGTTCTTCACCTTTTCCTTCCTTCCCTCTTCACCTTTTTTCTTCCTCCTTCCTTCTTCACCTTTTTTCTTCCTCCTTCCTTCTTCTTCTTCACCTTTTTCTTCCTCCTTCCTTCTTCTTCTTCACCTTTTTTCTTCCTCCTTCCTTCTTCTTCTTCACCTTTTTTCTTCCTCCTTCCTTCTTCTTCTTCACCTTTTTTCTTCCTCCTTCCTTCTTCTTCACCTTTTTTCTTCCTCCTTCCTTCTTCTTCATGGGTTTGGGTGGTATTTTGTAACCACATTGTGGATTTCAAGTGATTAGTCATTGGGTTAAAAGTGAAAATACTTTAGGTGTCATTTCTTAATGGGATAGTTTAACCTTAGAAGACTTTGTAACAAGAGATGGTTACCCATTTTGTGCCTTGTTAGGGAAATACTGCAGACCTCACTGCTGTGAGACTGTGACAGAGATAAGAAAAAATAAACATCTAAGCCTGAAGGTGAACTATTGTCTCAAGTGCCTTCAATCCACAGAGGTAGAAAAAAAGCAGCTGAAAAGCAGCAGGTGTGGAAGCTGGCACAAGGAGCCAGATTGCCACAATCCCTCAGCAGAGGCTCACACAGAATGGCTGAAGGGTTTTAGGGTAACCCTGACACACCCTGGGCCAGGCTTGGTGCTGAATGTTTGGGGTCCCTCGTGTTCCCTGCTCCCTTCAGCTGCTGAGGAGCCAAGGGCAGGGCTGGCAGCCTGGCACAGCACAACTGTATGAGCATCAAAAATAGAAAATAGAGCAGAAAATGTTCTCATCTCCCACAAATGGTGCCATGGAGAGAGGAAAAGCCATGCCAGGGGTGTTGCAGGGAAGGACAGTGGCAATGACAGCTCCTGGTGGGTGCTGCAGGCTGGCACCACAAGAGCAGCCATCAGGACAGCACTCAACATTTTCCTTGGGGTATCTGGGGGTGTGGAAGGCTGCAGGGAGCCCTTTACAAACCTAGTGGGTAAAACTGTTAAAAACTGTTAAAAGTGGAGGGTGGCTGTAGATATTTGCTGGTTTCTGATATTTCCTTTCTGTCTGCTGCCAGTGAGGGAGCACAGCAGGTGAGGGGCTGCCTCTCCTGGCTGCAGGGCAGCCAAGGCTCTGGGACAGCCTCCAGGGAGGGAAAGGAAGCTGCTCCTCTCTCTCCTGCAATTCCAGCTTCTGCAAAGTGACTGTTCAGAAGCAGGACTACAGATGTTTGCCAAGAAAAGGAGTTAATTTTTGGAAGTTTTTCTGTGCTGTGGAAGGCAGAGGCAGGAAAGCTGGCAAATCATGGCCAGCAGTTGGTGGGATGCAGCACAGAGATGCTGAGGTGACAAGTGCTTTGCAGGTTGAGTGCACTAATATGTTCTGGAAGGGATCTCTGCAATACAAAGGAAATTGGAACATCAAATAAGCCAAAGTTTACAGAAGTGTCTTCAACTCTGTGCAGGAGCAGTGCTGAAACTTAAGGAACAGGGAGCACAGATTATAGGAGTGCATAAACTGTGGAAAAACACAGCACAGCAATTTTTATTTAATTGCAGGGTATAAAATTGACCCCTCTGTACCTGGGCTTTCTGCTCTTTACAAATCCTTTCCTTCCAGTTTAAGCTCTGCTATCCAGCTCTGGGGAGTGAATATTGTGAGTACCATGGGACTCACACTGCTCCATATATTGTTTCTATAAAGCTTTAAATGCTAAATCACTGCGATGATAAAGACTGAAAAAGCCATATAATAAGCACAGCTTTCAGTTATTTACCATACTACTAAAAATATTTTTAAATGTCACTGGAACCAGCTATAAAACTTTGTGGTACTAATTTAATGGTGTGATAAAATCACCAATATATATGTTGGGTCGTAGAGATAGAATTGAGGAGGGACAGATTTTGTGCAGGATATTTTTTAATGGCTGCTGATTTTGGACTTGTAAATCTTGTGCTGAATTATGAAAATCAGGACTGCAGCCCAGTGTTAGCATTTACACTTTATGTGACAAAGGCAGTGATAGCAGACACTGTGTGACTGTGAATAAGGAGTTCCACTCTCACCACAAAGTGAACCTGCTGCTGCTGCAAGTAGAAAAATACAATCCTCAAAGACAGAGCTCATTCCTGGCCTTGTTGGCGTGTAGTTATCAGGGAGAGGAGGCTGCTGTGGGGTGACACAAAGCTCCTTTTGTCAGCAGCCTTGCAGTGACCCTGGCTCGCAGCCTGTGACTCAGAGCAAACCCATCCTGTGCCTGCAGCCTGGCTGCCCTGGGGCAGAGCCCCCTGTGCTCCCTGCTGCCCTGGCCCCAGCTATGACTCAGCAAAGCCACCCTGTGCCTGCAGCCTGGCTGCCCTGGGCCAGAGCCCCCTGTGCTCTCTGCTGCCCTGGCCCCAGCTGTGACTCAGAGCAAAGCCACCCTGTGCCTGCAGCCTGGCTGCCTTGGGGCAGAGCCCCCTGTGCTCCCTGCTGCCCTGGCCCCAGCTGTGGGTCCTGGCAGGCAGCTCCTGCTGGCCCCAGCAGCTCTTTCCACCGCTGCACCCTCCCTGGGGGGATGCAAGGAGAGCTCAGACCGGGCAGAGCAGGGGAGGATGAGCAGTTCCCAGCCCAGCTCTGCCCACAGACCTGCCCTGGGGAGGATTTCCCAGCAGCTGGACTCTGTTAGAGCTGATTTGCAGCAAGGCTGAAGTGCAAGGCAGTGTGACTCCTCCCCAAGTGGAGAACTTCACGTTTGGTTCATAATCACATAAAGATCTGGTCTGCAATGTGCTTAGTGGTGCCTGAGGATTTATGTCCTGCCCACTTCCCTGGACAGTGGGCACAGATCTGTCTCTCAGGTAACAAATGAGTGTATGGCAAGCTGAGAGAGGATTTCTTCATTCTCCCCCTGTTGGATGATGCCTTGTAATATATAGCCACAACACAACTCTGCAAATAACTCATGCTAGCTGTGCTTGTGCCTCTAGATGCTGTGTGATTTAAAGGATAATTAGGGCTCAAATTTCAGCAGAAGATGAATGTTGCAATAATGTCACCTTGTACCTGTAGAGCAGCTTTCATCTTGGAGGCATCCTGCTTGCTCAGAGAAGGGTGCTCAAAAATAAATGTGACTTTTGTCCTGCTGGGAACAGGCAGCCAGGCTCACAGGTGCAGAGCTATCTCTTCTTCCTGTAAATGGAAGATTTTATAGTACTTCTGGGGACTAATCTCTACTTTCTCATGTAAATATTTAGTTTAATTAATTTTGATAAATATTTAAAGCAGCCATGATTCTTAACCTTCATAATAAAATGTCTATATATTTGCTTGCTATCACAGTGATACTTTTTTCCTGCTACCTATTAAAAAAAAGATTAATGAGAGAGGGCACAGTCCATTGACTTCTGCTGAATCCTGTGCTCTCAGTCAGCTGGAAAAGGATTTGTCTCAGCTGATTTTCTCTAAGCAGGATTCTCTTTGTAACTGAGGGAGAAGCAGGCAGTTCTAGGGTGCTGCCCTTTCCCTTGGGTGGGCATTTGACACAGATCAGACAGTGCTGGAAATGCAGCAGCTTTGCTCAATTGGCCAAAAAGATATTTAGTAGAAAATTAGGTGAGAAACTCTGAAATTATTCCCATAGTGTAATTCTACCTGATACCTCAAAGTTATCAATATACATATATGTTGAAGATCAATATACATATATATATACACACATATACTACTGGGAGTACAAATGCTATGAACACTTCAAAGACAGTGAACTTTACTCCTATGAGCAGTTCTGTAGTAGTGAATACAATGTTTTATTCATTTATTTTTGTACACATGAGCTCTGTTTGGTTCCAAAGCTGAGTTTCATGTGGCTCAGGGTAGAAGGACACATATTTGTTTATACTTAGCTCTATTTCCTACACCACATTCATTCTCAGAGGTCTGAAGTGTTCATTCCTGGGCACGTTTCAGAGCAGAGAACAAGTGCAATGGGATTTCAGAGCAGGGCTGCCAATGAAATGGGCAGCAGATGAAAATGGCTCTTTGGGCTGTTGCTCCCTGCAGGGGAGCCCTGCCTGCCCCTTGGCCATCAGCCATTTCATTAGTGCCATTTACAGCTCTGCAAACACCCTGCCCTCATCTCTGCAACAGCCTGCTCTGAAGGCCCTGCTTCCTACATGATCAATTATACCATTAATTTATAATGCATTTATCAGTTAGTTTGCTTGTCTGTCCTGAAGAGTGGAAAATGCTGCTGAGAGCTCTCCTCTTTATCACTGGTGCATGAAGAGCTGCTTCTTGCTAATTTCTTTATGACACTTTAGCCTTTTAAGGTGGTGGGACATTTAATGTAAGAGATATTGATGAAAAAAATCTGATTTTTTTATTTATAGATCTACAACTCAATAAAAGATGATTTTCTAGGGCAGGCTTTTGGACTGTGGAGGTTCCAGATATCCTAAGTCATGGTTAGCACTTACTTTTGTTGCTTTGGTGGCCCTCCAGGAGAAGCTTTTGTCAGGACAGCTGTGCTGAATTCAGTGAGAGCTTGTTGATTTGCATTAAGAAGCCCCAGTCACTCCACCAAGCAAGTTGTCCTGGTTTCAGAGTAACCAAAATGTGGATTTTCACACCTGCAGTACTAGTACTGAGCATGGATATTAATAACATCCAGCTCTTTTTAGAAGAATTGTTGCAATATTGGCAATGAATCCTACCTTCCTCAGGGTCATTGCTTTTAAACAACCCTTTGTCCTGTCTGGAAGTAACCTTGATTTTGAGAGAGTATCTTTTTTGCCAGTTTTTTTTTGCTCAGAAAAATCAGAACAAACCAATAAACACCATCCACTCAAACACATCTTGGATGAGCTGAGCACTGTGTGCATCTCAACATCCCTTGTGCAGAGCGTGTTCTTGCATGGATTGCAGTTCACACTATCAGCAACTGGTGTGCGAGCCTTTAGACACAGAAATTAATGCCAGCTGTAGCTTTCAATTCTTTCTTCAGCTCTTTGACAGTATTAGAAGTTAGGAAATCAGCTTTATTATTCAATAACCCCTAACTTAAGTTCAGGCTTTTGCTTTAGTGCTATGCATTTCTGGAGGCTGGAGAAAACCTCCACCAGAGATGGAGTAAGATTCTGGCAAAGGAGCTGCCAAAGAGGAGAAAAAGGCTGCCCCTCAGTGGCATCATGAAAATTTGAAGAGATTTTCCTGTTGGAAGCTCTCATTTGCCATTTGCAGTAAATTGTAATAACCTCTTTCTTTATCTGTCACAAGCAAGAATGGCTTTGCTCTTGGCCATAAGTCCTGGCTCAGGAAGTGACCTTAATTTATTCATCATGAAGAGTGCAGAATTCATGCTGTGTGAGCTGAAATGACCAGAATAAACCCTTCCCCCCCAAGAGAAATGTGTGTGCTCCATGTTGCAGGAGGAAAGTGCAGGCACATTCCAGAGCCAATGGATGCACAGGTGCCTTATATAATATTAAAAAGTGCTTAATTAACTGTTTTCCATTTAAACCACTGCTAGAGAGGGCAGCATTAATATTACATGTACTTCTTCTCTTTTATTTATCTATTACCTAAACAGTGGATTAAAAAGTATAGAATTACAGATAACAAAGCTTGAGTTTTGTAATAAAAATATCTTGTTATACAGTGGGGAACTATAGCAGGCAGGCAGGAAGAGGCTCTGAAGGTGAAAATACAATGGAGTTGTTTTCACTTTTCATCTTTAACCTTGGCAGGAGGTGTTGGCTTTGGAATCTTTGGAAGCACTGTGGGACAGGCCTCATTAATTCTCCCTTAATTTTCAGAATGCCAAGGAAGTAGAATGAAAAAGTAAAATGAACACAAAAGAAACTTAAAAAGGATTATAAACAGATTACAGGCCAATATCATCTTCAGAAGAGCACCTCTAATGTGTCTAAACTGGGAGCTGAAGAGGTTGATTAATGAATGTAGAACCATTTCTAGATGAGCATTTATTTCAAATGCTTCAGGCTTACTTCTTATTTATGTAAAGCCAATTTAGGACAGTTTGCAGGTCATTTATGTCCAAGTCTTTACACCAGAGAAAGCCAAAGAAAAAAGTCTTTGAATAGTGAATAAAAGGAGCTATATTTTAAATCATAAATGACTGTATTTCTGATGTGCAGAGAGTGTCAAAATGGAATTGTATGCGTGCCAAAAACTGAGGTGTGATTTGAAGGATGATGGTAGAAAAACAAAGAGTTAAGAAAATTTCTCCTCCTTTCAGAAGTGGTTGAGAAGAATATCAATAATAGAGAGAATAATAAAATTTGTAAATAATAAAATGCTCTTTGCCTGTCTCTGCTCATACCCTGGTCTGAGCCCTATTTTGATGGCTCAGAATTTAGGCTGGAATGTCAGTGGAACTGGCTTTGTACTGGATGGGCTGGCACCCATAGCATAGGGGAGCTCTTCCACCAGGAATGGTGTAAATCAGATAAGGACCCACATCAGATATGGGGTAAATATTGTGTAAAAATGGTGTAAATCAGATAAGGACCCTCATCAGATATGGGGTAAATATTGTGTAGAAATGGTGTAAATCAGATAAGGACCCTCATCAGATATGGGGTAAATATTGTGTAGAAATGGTGTAAATCAGATAAGGACCCTCATCAGATATGGGGTAAATATTGTGTAAAACTGGTGTAAATCAGATAAGGACCAGCTGAGAACAGGGCTGGAATTCTCCTGCTCCAAAGTCTTCAGTGCTGATTTGAGTGAAGAGAGCAGGAGGCACCAAGTGAGGAAACAAAGCCAGTACAAGGCTGAGTTTTAGTGCTTGCAACACCACTGGCTGTATCCAAGAGAGAGAAAGGTTCCTATCCCCTTGGTTCTTGCTGTGTGTACTCCCAGTACCTGAAGCATGACTTTTCTGGCAGATCAAGGGTGAAGGATGGATACAGCTAAGTGCAATTTTTTACTGTGAATCTGCAGTTTTCAATATACATATTCAAATTTTGACCTGGCTGCTTGTGGAATATGGTGATTCCTGCCTATGTGCTCCATTATTCCTAAGAATCCAAATAAACCCAGCCAGCTCCTCCACTGAAGGAGTGCAGGTTATATCATGCATGTGCCAGCTGGTACCACGTGGTAATTTCCTTTCCTTTACTCTCAGGGCAATTAATGACTTTCACTCTTCAAATTCTCTTGAAGGTCAAAGCTGTGCAACCTGAGCACATGTGAAATCTGAGATGCTGGTGGTAGTAATGTTAAACATATTCTGAAGTAGGACATGTGCTCTCTATTTTTAGCTGTAATCTTGGCTGAGTGGCAGAGTTAATGCACTGGTTAGAATTTGAATAAAACATGAGCCTTGTACTATGAGAACAATAATTTAGCTGTAATCTGATGCACGAGGTAGGGAGTGGTAATTTTCCCTGGAGAGGCAGTAAGTCACTGTGTACCCCAGTAAACAAGTGTGAATAGTTTGGAGAGCACAAGGTGGTCAGGATGGACTCATTCAGGTGTTGGCATCACAAAGAAGGATGGCAGGGCTATGTTGTCCCAGTGTCTTGCAGAAGATTTGCAGCTGGAAAGGGATGCAAAAGGATGAAGCATCCATCAGTAAATAAAACATGCTTGTTTCAGAAAAGTAATAGAGGATATTTATTTATTTGTATCTTTATGGAAGGATTATTCTCAGGAGACAAATTTGTTGTGTTTGTAACAGACTCAGATTCCTTGATTGCATAAATTTTGTTTTATCTCAGTAAAAGCAGTGAGTTGCCTGCATTCATTTCTCATGGCTGTCCTAGCAAAAGCAAATGAAAGCCAAACATAATTAAACAATGGCAGGCCTGCAGGATAGGCACTGAAAGGAGAGCAGTGATTAGCACCCTGTGCTTAGCTGGCTAAACTCTAATCTTGGGGTAAGGATCACCCTAAATCCACAAGCTGCCTCACAATCTCCTCTAGCACTTCATATTAACATTTCTTATAATTAATAAAGGAATTAGCAGTTAGAATTCTGGGGAGGTGTGCAATATAGCCATTTATAGTCTTACAGAACCCTAAACACACATCTTAGAGCTCACATGCCAGTTGCTTTATATGCAAACTATTTGCATAAGCTTCTCTCTAAACCAGAATTTTAAATAAATTTCATGTCTATGGTGGGTTTGCTTTAAAATGAACTCTTGAAATTCTGGTCTCAGGTTCTTCATTCCTGCCAAATCCCCAGCCCACTTGGAGGTCTCACTTTGTTTCCAGGCAGCATTTGATGCAAGGCACTGGTGGAAGTCTCTGCCAGCCCTGAATTGTCCCAAAGAGACAGAGAAAGGGGAGCCTGAAGATCCAGAGAGAAATTAATCTGTACAGTTGGGTCAATACATGCAGTTGTTGCTGAGGCTTGCCTGGGTGTGAGCTGAGCTCAGCTTCTTTCATGGCTCATTTAATGTGGCAATGATGGAGTAAAGGTGAGCTGCAAACATCCTTTGCTGGGAGTGCAGAAAACCAGGTACCACTCCACTTCTCTTAACTTCAGGCAAGAGAGGAAAAGTCCAGGTTTCTCCCCAGCTGAGGGGTTCAGTCAGGTCTATTGCTTCTCTCTTCACACTGCAAATTCTCAAATATTTTTATTTTACTGTATGCATATCATTCCTCTCAAAATTGTTATAAACATGACAGGGTTTAAGCTGAGTTTGACTGAAATTTAGCTTCAAAATATTTTGATCAAATTAAATAAATAGAAGTAACATGACATATTTACTCAATCTTTGAAAACAAATACCCTATTTTGTTTTTGCTTTTTAATAGAATAATATAAAAGATGGACAATTCTAAATTCATGGTAGAAGGCAGTTACAGAAGGCAGTTACAACAGGAGTTAGAAGTTAAATTGTTTTCAACATCCTTTCAGGGTACAATCTTTTGTCAATGGCAAAGGGACAGTATGATCTATAATAAAAATACCATTGTATTTGACTCACTGGCCTGTGTAACATGTCAGAACCTGTGGGCTGTGGTGTACATGAAGCTGTAACTGTGAATTTTGTTGCTTGTGTTACCCTACTGTCCTTATTGTTGGAATTTCTACCATGTTTCTCAAAGGCAGTGCTTGGGGAACTGTGAATTTCAGACCACAGAAAGCAAGGATGGAATTCAAGCAATGAAGGAAACAGTGGCAACCTGGTCTTAGTGATATTTAAATAAACATAGACTGAATTTGGTAAAGGGAGGTTTATTGGAAGATCTGGATCTGTTCCTCTCTGCAGGAAAAGCAGAAGCCAGAGCCTGAGCTGATGCTGAGTGAGATGGGCCCAGGGCAGTGCCCAGAGTGGTCCTGGCTGGAGTTCTGTGCTTGGGGGCATCTCTGAGTGGCTCTAAAGAGAACCCTCAGGCTGAGGCTCTGTGCAGAGCCTGGCTCAGCAGAGCCTGCTTGCATCTCATGAGCTCCATGCCCATCTCCAGGGTGGTGGTGGTGGTGATGGACTCCCCTGGTGCTCCCCAGGGCTTGGTGGATCCTTCAGGCTGCTCTTGGCCATTTCAGGTCAGCCTGCTGGAGTTTCAGCCATTCCTCTTCCCACTTCAGTGGAATTGGGTCCAGACATCTGTCAGGGCTGGAGCCAAATTGCTTCATTATCACTTAAGAGAAGTAAGAATCTCATTTGTTAACAGACTGGATGCAAGTCTGATCTGAGGCTGGAGGTGCTGCAGTGTGAGGAGATGCCTTATTCTGCATTTATTTTAAGAGTAAGATTTTAGTTTTCTAATAGCATAGACTTCCACAGGCAAGGAAATTATTTTAGTCCTCTTGTTCTGAGCTATCCTATCTATTCTCCTCAAAATGTGTGTTCCTCTTTCTTTTCTTTTGTTTGTTCTTCAGGATGCAGGAAAAAAAAAGCATTTAAAAATGTACTGCCTCCAGGTTTTTACCAAAATCAAAATTTACTGGAAAAAACTTGAGTGGAAGATTTTTGTTTGGTTCAAAGTGGGATGGGAATGGCCAGGGGCTGTCTGGAGCAGACAGAATAAATTTTATGCAGGTGAAAAGGTGAAACCAAACTTTGGTACTTTCTGCTCTCCACAGCTATGATGACAGAAACCTCATTTTGAGAACTCATTTGAAGAGGCTGATTACTTCCAAAGCCTTGGCTCCTCTATGAATTCATTAAGTGATACTTTGGCAATTTGAAAAGTTCAGGAAAATGACTACTAATCAACAAAGTTGTTGAATTATTCAGTTCTCTCCAGTGATGAGGGTTGTGTTCCCCATGTGCTGGAAGGAGCCCCTGGGGAGTGGGGGAAAGCTCACAGAGCCCAGGAAGGAGGAAGGGCCATTTCTGCCTGGGTTCAGCTCTGAAATGAGCAGGACCTAGGAAAGCAAAGCATCTGTCCAAGTCTGAAATTGGGAATGAGTCATGAACACAAAGCTCACTGCTGCGTTGGTCTACATCCAGTTGCAGCCCCTCAGTTTATTCCTTTGAAGCTTTCTTTGCATTCTCTTCTATTTTTTATGGATTTTTAAAGTGCCAAAGCTCAAGAACTCTTCCTCTGACCTTCCAGCATCTCATTTCCCAGAATACAATTCCTTCTCTTTGACAACTACATCGTGTTCATCTCCTAGAAATCGAGCAGAACAAGAGTCTACCACCTTTAACATACGTGCATAGAAAGAACAAAATCATCTTATCTGTAAGAGTTCTTAAGTTTTTATTTGTGGTTTTAGCTCTTTATTAGAGAGTTTTCTTCTGCATAGTGCCACAACCAAACTGTAGTCAAGGAATTACAAGAGGAAAATTATCAGAGCTGTGTCACAAGAGGAGCTGCTTTCACTGTAGTGCTGTGCTTCAAAATTCCAAGTTTGCTAATTCAGAACACACATCTTGGCAAAGTTCAGCTGTTCTTGTCCCAGAGCAGCTGCATGGAGCTGCCTCTCTGTGAGATTTGGCAGCAGCTGCAGAACAAAACCTCCTGCCCAAGGCAGGAGTGTCCAGGAGGTGCTGGATGTCAGAGGGACAGGGCAAGCCCTGAACCTGCCCAGGGTGAGGTGGGGCTCCAGTGCAGGAAAAGATGTAAAGGAACACACAGGCAAAAGATCTGTGAAGAGGGAGAGAGGAGGAAGTGTTTAGAAGCCAAGAACATCGTGTCAAGTAATATGGAAATGCCAGCAAGGAGATCAGGGAGAGGAGAATAATGAAGCCAGAGGGTTTCAGGGTTTGTTCAATATACAGAGCAGCACAGGTCTGTGCTGAGCTGCTCTGTGAAGGCACAATGTGAAAAAAAAAAACAGAAAATAACCAAGGGAAACAGTTTATGGCCTGACTTTATGGTGAATTACATAGAGATCATCTGTAAGTACAGCTCAGTGTGGGATAAGGCACAATTCTTCTTTATTGCATCCCCACAACAAATTTCAAACAGCTCTATTAGGCACTGTCAGATAAACAGCTGTTAAAATAAACTCTGTGTCAGATCCCAGTCATGGACAGATTTGGTCCCACAGGAGAAGAGTCTGAGGTCCATCAGGAGATGCTCTGGAGTCCACACCTTGTATTACCAGGGTGGAATGGTACCTGGACAAGGGTTTTCAGTGCTGATGTGGCCACATCTCACCTGTACTGCATTCACTGTGTTCCTTTTTGCTGCAAGACAGCAATAATGCAGATTAGACCATTTGTACAGTGCTCACAGTAGTAAATGGGAGCTCTTTGACCATGCTAAGGTAGTGAAATGTAATTTATCTCTAGGGCAACTCTATGTATTCCCTGGAGTTACCCTGAGGAGAATCTGGTGTGCAGTATTTATAATGGCAGCAATTAGTGCTGAAGCACAAATGTTTATAGCAAAATTCACTGCTGCTCATTTTAAACTGTTTTGCAACTTAAACTGCACCAATTTAATTACATAGCAGAAATTAAGTTCTGATACTGTCTCTTGAGATTCTGGCTCTCACAGTGTGCAGGAACAGCCCCCATCCCTAGAGAACTCCCAACATTCAGCACCTTCCAGGAGCTTCTCAGAGCATGGGCTTGTTGCAAGCAATGTGATGATGGTGCACTGATAAAACTGGTGTTAAATGATTTCTGAATCTGTCTAGTTTTATGGAAGTTTCAAGCAAACAAGTGGGATTTCCTCCCCCAGCTGCACTGTTTACACACTGCTGCCCAAACACAGCCTTGTAGGATTCCCTATTAACACCCTGCCATCCTCTGTATCCAGCTGCTCTGGGCACCACTTGGAACATGTAAGTCTGAATGAAGGTCAAGAGTTGAGAGAGATTAAAGAATTAATCTGTTACACTAAGGAGAAGGCTGTTTTCCTAGTGGAATAGCTTCACTGTAAAGATACCTTGTCTTTATAACAGCTACATAATCACTTCTACATAATCACTTCCTAGAAAAAGCTGGGAAGAGCTGGAGGAACATCTCTGTCCCTTGCTGATGTCCAGATCACTGCAGGGCCATCTCAGTGGCCAGCATGGCTCTGTCTCCTGTGAGAGACACTCTGAATGTCCCTCCCAGTCACAGTTAATAGGTTGTAGGCTAGACCTGATTATTGTCCTGCTAAAGTGAGAAATGTTACTGAGCAGACCCAGAGAAACAGTGCAGTTCCTTAGAATGGCATGGAGTGAGATTTCCTCTGGGGCTGAGTAAATTAGCCATGTGCAATCAAAGCTCGTGGAGTTGAGCCAAACTACTGCAGCTGAGTGTTTTGTGGACTGTAGTCTTTGAATTTCTGAGATAACAGTGATGTTACTCAAAATTCCACCTTGTTCTACCCAAAGCAAGAATCCATCTCTTGATTTGTGTTTTGAGCCCCGTTTCTGTCGGCTGGGAGGCTGAGGCTCCAGCCCTGTTGGGGTGCAGGGCAGCACAGTGCTCCTGACCCTGTTGGGACCCCTGGCAGCTCCCCTGGGTGGGGACAGTGACCCGAGCCGGGCAGCTCAGCTCTTGCACAGCCACAGCAGAGCACCCAGAGCAGCTGCCTGTGCCTCCTGCCTGCTCCTGGAGCCTCTCCTGAGGCAGGGCATCCTCCCAGTGGGATCAGAGGAGGCTGGCTGGGCAGTGCTCACTGCTCAGGGCGTCAGTGCCAGAGGAGGTTTCCCTCCAGAGGAACATCTCCTCCAGACTGCACACAGCTGATGGATTCTCTGGTGCTGCATGGCAGGGACACGGGCTTGGCAGGGCTGAAGGCAATGAGACTCCTCAGCTTTACTTGCCTTTTTCTCTTCCATGGGAACAATGAATTAAGTCTGTGGAGTGCAGTTAGGAAGAGCTGTGCCCTGAATCCAGGCAGCAGCACCTGCCTCTCTTTGTGTATGGAACATGGAGACCCAAGAGAGTTCCAGCAACTTCAGTTACTTCTCCTATTTCTCTGCACAGGAGAGAACTCCTTATCTTTTTTTTTTCCTTTGTCCTTTCCAGAGTCTATTGTCAGGGAGGTTTATTTAGCAAAACAATTGACAAATATGCATATCTATTAATTGCCACATCATGTTAAGTCTCAGCTGGTCTGTTTTCCTCTGTCAAACTTAATTACAGTCCAGGAGACAATGCAACATGATACAAGTGACAAAAAATGACAGAACATGTCAAAACAAAATGTGTCAGCCTGGAATATCCAGAAGGCAGTTCCTGAAGCAAAGAAGTGATCCCACTCATCCCCCAGCTCCTCTCTCAGCTTCCTCTCCTACACAGATGAGTTCACAGTCCTCAGCTTGACTCACAACGTCTGAAAATTGAAATTGTTTTGTTTCCTGAATGCCTGTCAAATCAGAAGTCACATCCTGTGCATAATTTACTAAATGTCCTCTTTTTTTGGGTATATTATTGCTCTATAGGGCAATTCCTGCAGCCTTGTTTACGTCTGGCCTTGTTTGTGGCTCCTCATTCTTGTCTGGCTCCGAGCTCTCTCCATCAAACCATCTCCCCCTGTCAGACATCACATCTGCTCTCCTTGCTCCTGAGCAGCATTAATGAAACACCCACCACTCTTCCATTCCTCTGGGCTGCCTTCTTCCTGTCCATGTAGTAAATAATCTGGGATCTGCAAACAGAATCATTTGCATTGGTTTTGGTTGCTGGAGCTGCAGCCATGAGCTGGAGGTTGGAGCCGCGTCCTCACCCAGTGCAGGCTGTGGAGGTGTTGGGACTAGTATGAGAAATTTGCTGCTAAATATATTTGAGGGAGGGAAAGATTTTCTTCAATCATGTTAATGATATCCTCATGATCAAGAAATATGTGAAACAGGCAGATTCTTCAATAATGAATCTCTCCCTATGTCACTTTTGGACTAATTTTGAAAATTCACGTTGTTGAGTGAACAGCAATTCAATCTCTTATATGGACCTGCCTCTGCTGAAATTTTGATTGTGAGATGTTGTATTTTAGAATGACTTCAGGAATTTGTATTTGCTTGAGTTGATGTCATGGCTATTTATCAGGATATCTCCTTCACCAAACAAGAGGTATACTCTCAAAATAACTCAGTATTAGCCAAAACACGTGGTTCTTCATGAGTGAAACTTCCAGGCTGAATTCTTTTCTAAAGGGAGGCTTTGTTTCCATACCAGTTACTGATTTGCTGAAGAAGTTTTCCAAATGATCTTCCTTGAGCTGAGTTGAGCAGGAGTAAAAGCTCTTACTATATGATCATGTAGATCTGATTATAAAATTTCTCATCTTGGTTGTTCTGAGCTATTTTGGTGGTTTTCTTTCTGTTTTCCTTTGATGTTTGGATTGTCCACAGGGCTAAATGGGGATTTTCTTAAAATGCTTTTTCTTTTTGGCTTTGAATTGAACCAGACTGACTTTTTTTTCATTTCAATGCATTAATTTCCTGTATTTTATGTTCTCACTGTCTTATAAACTGCTTAAGTCTTAACATTTTCTATGGTTATGCACTATTGACCCATTCTGGGCACATAATTTTTATATCTTTTTCTTTGTATCTTTTATGTCTTAATTTCACTCCCACAGAACATAAGTATTCACAGCATTGTCCATAGTCTCCTGTATATCTGGGACAATCTTTTTCTTTCATTAATTCCATTTTCTTTTCTCTTTCACAACCTACCAACAGTTGATAAAACATAATTTTTCTTATGTTAACATTCAGGAATTAATTTTTCTCTCACCCAGAAGACTGAAGAAATCCATTAAGGTCTTGAAGTCAATGTGAGTCACTTTTATTTTCCTGAAGCAAAGGGAGAAAGACTGAAGGGAATAAACCAGTGTGCTCATATTTTGCAGTGCATGTACATGGTGGGAGTTTCAGCATAATCAAAAACTCATGAACTGTTTATGATAATCTGGAGAATCTTTTTAGTCCTTTGAAATCCTTCCTGTGGTGTCATAGCTCTAATTCTAGTGTAAATTTAATTTTAAAGTCAGCCGTGTTTTAAGCATGGGGTTGGGCCAGATGCCCTCCAAAGGGCTTAGCCTAAAGTATTTAATGATTCTTGTGTTGGTTTTAAAATATTCTGCAGCATATTAATGCCAAATATTTCTGTGCCCATCACAGACCTGCTGATGCCAGTGTTGCTGCTGTGGCAGCTGCTCAGCACAGAGGTTTCAGAGCATGGCTTGGGTTATGTCACTGGGTTTGACATCTGCATCACCTCAGGCTAATATCAGTGAACAAACACTAAAAATCAGGGATTGACTCCCTCGCTGAGAGCAAGAGTCTGTGGAATTATCTCAGAGACACACGATGAATGCAGGAGGGCAAGTGGTCTGTTGTGCATCTGGGATGGTTTCTCTGCAAAGTTCAGTGTTAATGCTGCATCATCAGAGCTCATGGGGAGTATGAGGGAGGGAAAATCAGCTGCATTCCTTTCTAGAAAGAATACATGTGATTTCAGGGGAATACACCATGCACTTTTATGAATCTGTGAGCATCCAGACACTGCAGAGGTCAAAGCACCCTCTGCAGTCAGCTCAGCTGCCCCATAGAAATGGTTTCTGTCATTTTTGTGTTCACCACACTGACTTACATCCCTCTTCCATTGCAGTTTCTCTCCTCTTCTCTCCACTTTTCATTTATTCTAAAATATTTTGTCAGACCTAGGAACTGTAAAAATGTAGGGAGTGCATGGATTCATAAACCTAAATGCTGTAACTTCCTTGGAACTGAATGAATGCATAAGTGAGTATTTGGGTAACTCCTAGAGAATGAATACCATTATGGGACTCTGAGCAGTGAAATCTCGATTATTTCTAAGCACTGTCCTCTTCCTTTTCAGTCTCCCAGTGTTTGCTGGGGTCCATCCCTGTGCCCCTCTCTGAGTGAGAAGTTATGTACATGTCTCATGTACAGACAGTGCCCCAGCCCACCTCATGTGAAACAACAATCAGAAATCCAAAAGTTTTTGGGGTTAACTTTCTTTTCCAGTGTAAAACAAAGCAGACTAAGTATATTCACCACTTTCACTGATTTTTAGGTAAAGAGAGTTACTAACATTAACAAAAATATGGTGGCATTTCATTAAGAGAAGTAGGAATTCCATGTTTAATATACTTGATAGAGACAAAACCTTAGCAATATTATCCACCTGTTGGTGAGATAGCACCAGGCAGATGGTGCAGTCACATCAGAGGAACAGAGACTGTTGACAGAAAAGGACTGAGGATTTCAAGGACAGTCAAAGCTTTGCCAGGTGGAATTCACTGTAAGCGTGTGAGTGCCTCATCTTTGGTTTCAGCTATTTTCTTTTGTGAATGATTTCATTGTCCAGGGAATTCCTGTGCTTCTTTCCCAAGTTCCAGTTCCCTCCTCCAAAGGTCCAGCCCCATTTTCCACCAGTCCAAATTCTCTCCCAGCCCTCCACTTCATCCATTAGTAGAGTCTTGACATTTCTCCAAGGGGAATTGTTTGGGGTTTTTTTTCCCCACAGAGTGATCTTCTCCTCCCAGGCAACCTTGTTCTTGTCTTGGAAGGCTCTGATCATATCCCTGCTTTTTTTTTTTTCCTGTAATGACTTGATATTTTCTCTCCTGATCTCTTTCCAATACCTGAGGCTCTGTTTTTCTTCCAAAAATGTTCTTGCCTCCTCTTGTAAATCTGTGATTATCTGGCTTGTCATATTCCTGAAATAAACCATTAGCTTGCAGCTGAAGAAGAGAGATGATCTAAGAAATTGGGAAACCCTGAAGTACCACCTTGAAAGTGCCATTACCACAGGCCAGCTTGTGATGTGAAGAAAGAGCCTAAAATGACAGTTATGAAACTCCCTTAAAGGACAGAGCCATAATCCCATCAATGACATTGGCCATGGAAAAGAATTAAATAAGTCTATTATCAAATTTCTTTTTATTGCAACCCCTGTAGGAATCCATAAGAAATAAAATGCTGATTTTTAATTGATGAAATCTAATAAGGACTGTAAAAGTATAAAGGAATCATTGGAATTGTGTGTTCATTTTATGTCCTTTGAAGAAGCACCTACTATTAATTTAAAGCTTAATTTTTCCCAGGGTAGGAAAAAAGAGAATTTTGAAGTACAGCTTTGATGTAAGTTTTCCACAGTGCCTTGCTATTAGTCCTACATCAGCTCTTAGAGTGAGATGTAATGATAGTTCCCTTTAGAGACAGAAAATAGTTTGCTTTTTCAGTGGGTTTGTTGTCATGGTTGCCTCCATGATGTGAAATGTAGAACTTATAAAGGGAATCAGGCAGAGCTCCATGGTGTCAGTATTGATGCAGCAACCTTTATGTAAAGAATAGACTTTTGCTTAAATAGGATTTAGGGCTTGATGTAAGAATTGCTGGATGAAATTCTTAATTGCTGGATATAATGTATTTATATTTATATATTTTTTTTTAAATATGTCATAAGTGGGCCTGATTAGAGAACAATGGTGTTTGTACCCTTCAGATGTGTGGGGATGCACAGCTGGGATGGAGTCTGATGAAAATGAAGCTCACTTGCAGGAAACCAAGCCACCAACCTGCCAGGATGCCTCAGACATGTCTGTTCCACAAGCTGTCTGTAACAAAGCTGATCAGTGTTCTTTGATTTGCATTCTCTTTCCACACTGTGAGCTGGAACTGAGCTTATAGACAATTTTGGAAGTGGTAGTGGAAAGAGAAAAGAAAGAAAAGAAAGCCAAGCCAAGCCTTTGAGAGGTGCAGGCTGCAAAAATTAGAAAGTAGATGTCGTCCTTCAGAAGTGCACTTTGTTTTGGCTCTGTGTTTTTGGGTTTTTCTCTCCTGATTTAGATTCCCTTTTTCTGTGAGTCATACCAGTAGATTCTTTCCTGAGAATACTTGGAGTCCCTGTGAGTAAAAGATCAATAACAGAGAAAATCACTCCTGTTTGTTTTGCTGTTAATGTGCCTTGCAGCCCCCAAAAGTCAAAGGAGCACATCAGTCCCTCTCTTCCAGTCCCCTTCTCCTTTTTACCTTCATGCACATGCCAGTTTTATTCCTACCTTACTTAGCTCCTCTGTATCTGTTACATGAGGTCTTGTTCTGTTTAATCTCTTTAATTTGAAGTGTTCAGAAGAAAGGTGGCCTTGGGACCAGTTTGGGATATGACAAAGCTGTCAAAGTTTTCTTTGTGCAGAAGCAGCCTGAGAGGCAGGGGGAGCTCAGGAACTGGAAGCAGTGAAGCTGCCACTGTCCTCCAGGTGTGACAATGTCCCCTCCTCCTGTGGCAGTGCCAGGCAGGCTCTGTCTCCTGGCACTGCCCTCCAGGAGGAGCCCAGGCTCTCTCTGAATGATTCTGCTCCTGATTGCATCTTCAGTAGTGACACAGACATTTCCTGGTGCTCTCTGAATGCCCTGGGGTGGGGAGGTTTGCTCTGTTCCTCACCTTGTGCTGCAGAGCTCAGCAGCAGCAGCAGCTCCTCGATGCAGACACTGTGCTTGGGAATTGTTGCTCTTTCACTGTGACAGAGAGATGGGGGTAATTGCAGGTTTATGTTTTTGTTTTTATGGATATGAAATTATTCTGGGATGTCTTTGATATATGAGCTTGGTTTGCCCACTAGGATACAGATTTTCCTCAGCCTGCTAATGCAGAGTTATGCCATTCTGAGGGACAGCAGCCTGAAACACTGAAAGAACCAAATCACTCTCTGTAGACATCTCAAATTGCACTGTCAGAGTGGCATTACTTGCTCTCCAGGTATTTCCTTTAGACACCATCTCTTTTGCTATTCTTCCCCACAGAATCATTATCAGTTTTCTTACAATACATAAAAGCCATCAAGAAAACACAATGTTTGTAGGATTACATGAGGGCCTTTATACTAATAGGCAGTTCTATTGAATATACTTCAGAAAAGGAGGAATTAAAATGTCTCCTTGTATCAGATCATCTTCTGCCCCTCTTCAGTGCTGCTCCCAGGCAGGTTCTCCCTGCTCTCATTGCAGCCCATTTCCCTTGTGCCCTGTGCAGTTCCTAAAGCTGTGCAAATGGATCTGTGAGTGTAATGAAGGTTCAAAAGCTCTGTATAAGGAATTAAGGTCAATTATCAAGGTGGGCATTCTGTCATGCAAGTGTTGGAGAAATTTATGGTCCCAGATTAAATGTATTTCAGATTTGACAACACACAGCTGTTGGCAGGGGGTTTTCCTTCCCTCCACATTTTCTTTCATGGTGTAAGAATGTGCAGAATGGGCTTTTCACTGCTGGTGGGCAAAGCTTTTGATGGTCAGAAGCTATTCCAGTCCTTTGAAATGCACTGTTAATGGATTGGAGCAAAGAGGCTGATTTCTCAGGCAGTGTTTAAACCTTGAGGCTACACAGCAGCCTTCCTGTCTCTGCTGTAAAAGATTTTATGCTGTTTCTCTTTTCCTACCCTTTTGTTTTGTCTGTTCAGGTTGTTCTTTGCTGTCAAAGCCTTCCTTTATCAAATCCCAGCCCTGTACCTGGTTATCAGTCCAGTCTTCAAAGCACCTCAATTGCAGTAGGCTGTGCTTGGTTCTCCTGTTACCTGTGCCCAGGGTCTCCACCAAAGGAGATGGGAGAGTCTTATCTGGGAAAAGGAAATGCTATTCTGGGATGAGTGTGGGAGACTGCAGCTCTGTGGGTGTGCTCCATGTATTATTTTTACAGTATCTGTCCCAAGTATCAAGCTGCCAGACAGCTTCAGCAGTTAGTAAAACACCTGCAATAAAATCTATGAAAAGTTATCAAAATTCTTACCATGAGCTTGGCAATCAAATGTGAAGATATGTGGGCTGCCATGTGCCCCCAAACTAATCCTGAAACTCTGCCAAACTGGACAGTTCACATACTCTCCTATTGCTCTTTGGTACTTTTCCTCAGTGAGGATGCAATTAAGATACAAAAGGTGTTAAGGTCTCATCAATTCAATAATATTTCAAGTTCTTGGAAACAAAATAAACAACATAGAGATTATACAAAACCTTACAGCTGTGTTCCACTCCTACATGACATGATACTGTTTCTCCCATCTGCCAGCAAGAGCCCTGATGATGAAGTGCTGTGTGTTAGCCAGAGGACCACTGGGCCCTGATAACACCCTGTGCTCTGAGCTGTGGCCATGCTCAAAGGCCAAGCCCCCCTCACACAGGCAGAAACACCTCATGATGGAGTGATTCCTACACAGAAAAAAATATTCTGAATTTCTAAGCTTCATACATTTAATTAAGGTGCTGGTTTCTGTCCTGTGTGTTTTCTATCAGATCAGCAATAATGCTGCCTCACAGCCCTGCAGTACACCACGGATATTTCATGTCTAGGGCTTCTCAACATAGAAGCACAGTGTTCCAAAAGGCTTGCTCATAGTCATACTTTATCAGACAGAATTATGCAATGCTATATTAAATATTTCAGAAGAAATTAGAAGTTAATTCAGTGGCACTGATCATCTCCTTGTTCTGTTTGTGATTAAGGAGATGCTGTCAAAGTGGGTAGGTTAGAAATTAACTTAGCTTGACAAGTGTCTCATTTAGTAGCTCCTTTTTTTGAATATTCTGCTCCTACTTCCTTGGCTTCAAATTCAAAGCTAAGCCAAAATACAAATCCAGTGACAGCAGCTTCCTCCTTGGTTGGGTTTCAAGCAGCCCTTCCCAGAAATGCAAGCTGCCTGCTGGTGACACATCAGGAAACAAGGTTTGCAGGCACTTGTTTGCCTCTTAATTTTCCTTGACTGCTGTATAGACTGCTGCCACTTGTCCTCAGATGGAGGCTGCTGGCAGCAGGGCCAGCCTGGCAGGCTATTTCCAAACCCAGCCTGTTTGCCCACCCAGCCTGTGTTTGCCCACCCAGCCTGTGTTTGCCCACCCAGCTGTTTGCCCACCCAGCTCCTCTGCAGTGCCATCCTCTGGTCCTGCCCTCTCTGGGGCAGCAGAGGCTCCTGCTGCAGAGGCTGGCTCAGCATGCAGGGCAGAGTGGGGGAAGATGCAGGGAGGGACACTAGGTGTAGATATTACTTCTGGTCCTTTTAATTCCTCAGTGTCCCCTCTTCTGGAGGAAAGTGAACAAATCCATCACTGCTGGAAACTGAGAGTGACTCAGCCAGGTTCACAGGAGGAGCCCAGGAGAAGAAATTGCTCTGCTTATAATCAAAGCTACTAAAACTAGCTGGCCTTTTCATAGTGTCTCCTAAAATACAGCTGTCACAGTCTGCAGTGGGAGGGGGAAAGAAGGGAAAGGGTCCTGATATAGAAAATGCTGAGAGGTCAGATAAAGGTGTTCATGTGGAGGGTACAGGACACATTCAGAGCCCTACAGCTCACAGTCACTGGAGACAGGACATAAAAGCTGAGTGGTGTTTGTTATTCTCTCTCATGCTGGCAGTAATTGTGATGGGAATTATCAGTGACACTGAGCTAAACCTCTCCTCCTGCAGTCTTGTAGGCTGTAATCTTGCTCTCTGCTTAAAATGCTGCAAGGAGCTGAGGCACACATGGGAGAAGGGCAAGGAGGAAATCCTTCCTCTGAGAGGGAAACCTGGAGCACCAAAGCCAGTGCTGGCAGTGCAGACTTCATCTTCTTTTTTGCAAATACAGCAAAGCTTAGCTTGGGGCTTCTTATGGTAACCTGTATGAATTGCATTGAGTTATAAAAGCTATAAAAGTTGAGGTAATCATATAAGTCATGGCTGAATCTCAGGCTCCATCTTCTCCCAGAAAGAGACACTAACAGCAGCTGAAGCATGGCCATGGCTGTACTTTTCTCCCCTCTAGACACTGTTGATAATACAGCCTTTTCTTCCTAGTATTTTTCCCACTGGCAGTGATTGCTATGTAGCAGCCAGCACCATTTTCCCCATGAGAATAAAAGCTCTTTTTTCCCCCTAAGATGATAAGTTCAAGAGGTGTCCTTTAAAGCAAACTAACAGTTAACTGTGCAATTGCTGTGCACTATTCAGTTGGCATTTTCAGTGTCAAGCTAACACCAAATGTTATTAAATGGAGGTGGAGAGGGCAAGAACTTCTCCTCTGGACTCCCAAAGAATGTTCTGCCTCTCTTGCACTGTGTGTACAATAAAAATAATGAAACCCAGTAAGTGTTAAAACCACGATTTTTACAGATTTTTGCCATGGCTTATTTGCAAGGAAAAATGGTTTTGCTTTTTCTGTCCCAGTCCTGGAAACAGACCACAGCAGAGCTGTGGGGCAGTGGTGGTCTGGGGGCTGGCAGCTCTGCCTTTGCTTATTCCTTTGGGAATGAACAATAATTTGTCCCAAGCAGAATTTGTTTCACCCAGCTGGCAAACAGTGTTCCTGTCTTTATCTCCAGCCATGAACTTTCTGATTCCATTTGCTCCTGTTGTTCCCCTGGCTGTGGGAGCCAGCCTGAGCTGATTGCCTCTCATCCCTGTCCCACTGCTGATTCAAAGCCGTGCCAAACATTCAAAGAAATGCCAAGAGCTGCAGATCAACCAGAGCAAGAAGTTCCAAATAATTGCACCCTAGACTGGAAGGCAATATTTGTGTGGGCTGTGTGGAGAGGGGAATGTGTGTCCAGGGAAAAGAATGAAACCAAGGGGAAATGACTGGGGTTTGTTGTGCCTTCTACTTGTCACGTGTATTGCTGGGAGGAAATGGGAACAAGCTGAAGCTAAAATGTGAGATGCATTCAGCTGTTTTCCAAGCCAGCAAGAATTTTGCCTGTGTTGTTGCAAAATTGTGTACAACATCTTGAGATAGATCAGATTAGAGCAATGTGACATTGCTAATGTCAGGATTTATGGTGGCTGAAGTACCTTTGGTGGAGAGACATTTTCTAGACTGGACATGGCTGTTGTGCTTACACCAGTGAGGTCCCCCAGAAGCTGCTGTCAGGAGAACAGAGGGCTGTGCACTTGTCCTGCTTGTGTCCTCCAACCCTCTGATGGCAGCAGAATTACTGTACTTTATGGGAAAACTTTGAAGTGAAAAACTTTAGTTCTATATTTTTCACTTCTTTGTTGCTACCACTGCAGTTTCACCTGTCTTATAAATTATGCACTGTTTGCCCTCTTGAAATTGTCTGGTTTCTGAGTTTTATGCTTTCCAAAGGTTTTTTCTTTCTGCACTGCTTTAGGTGACTTTGTATGGAACATGACTCTAGATGCTATTTATGGGGGTTTGATTTATTGCCTTACCCTCTCAAATCTAGCCAATCTATTTATGTATTTTGTTTTGCTCAGAACCACATTTCCCCCATAAGCTAGTCTGACTTGGTTTTGAAAGTCCTTTCTGAAAAAGACCTACTTCATGTACAGACTCCAGTACTTTTTTTTCCAAAGTGAAAAACCAACTCAGCCAAACTGATCTTTCTTACATAATTTTTCTCCTTTCCCTATTTCAAATAGCATTAGAACACTGCTCCATTCTGGTGTCAAGATTCATTTCCATGAGCTCTAAGATGTGTGTGCTATGGGAATAGATCTGCTCAGATGCTGTACAGCAGATGGGTGGCAGGGATTGCCACCACTGCTCACACCCCTGGCTTTGGTGCCTGCATGAAGCTGTTTGATGGGACTGGCTGTGACAATGCAGGGCTTGGCAGGAAGCACACCCTGGGCTGCCCCAGGTTTTCTGGAATGCTCTTGGGCTCTTACCACTGTTTTTGCTGTCCTCTTCTCCTGATGCAATTGCATTTCAAAGCTGGGGTTTGAGAACATCACCCATGTCTTAGGAGGATGCAATTCCACTGATTTCCACAGAGCTGCTTTCATGCAAAAAAAGACTTGAATTTATTCTGGAGATAACACAGCTCTTTGAAAGTCAAGCTAGTGGCTGTTTAAAAAATATTTTAAAAATACCCACTACACACTTTTATGTCTGCTTTAGAATCAACACTGAGGAGCTGCTTTTAGAGTCCAAGATTAAAGTGGAAGGAGTTATGAGCACTGTGGAAGATAGTTTGTACAGAGGTTCATTACCTGCCTGAGACAATATGTGCCTACATGTTAATGAGGCCAATAGGCAGGAACAAGCCATCTTGAGTACTTTGTTTCAATTTCTCCTGTGCTTTTTTTCTGGGCTCTGTGAATGCTCTGATGAGATCTTACCTACATCCTGGCTGTGTGGGAGTCAATCCTTCCTCCAAATTGTCTGTTGTTATCCTAGCAGGAGGTTTGACCAGAAGGCTGGAGTAAATTAATGGCTACACAAAGGTTCCATATAATTTCTGCTTAGGTTTGTAGCTGTGTGGTTTCACAGTTCTTTGAGATGAGCTTTGTAACAGCAACAACTCTGAACTTGGAGAACTTCTTGATTTATGGAGGGAAGAAGATAAGAAAGAAGACACTTATAAGCCCTTTGTTCCTTAGAGGAGCTGGAGCAGTGTGGCATTTCCATTTTAACCCAGCGGGCAGCGTGCCTGCCCTGCGTGCCCGGTGCTGACGGCAGGGAGCACAGGATGCTGCACAAGGCACGGGGGCTGAACCCACAGTGCTGCTCCTGACAGCAGCTCACTTCATCTGCCTGCCTCTGTTTCTCCTCTCATCCTCCACTCAGGTGCTGAACTTTGGCACAGAATTGCCTCTTGCTCTGCAAGGACAAAGTGTGCAGGTTGGAGGGAGCCTTGGCCAAGCCTGAGCCTGTGGCTGAGCTGTAGCAGTGAATTGAATCGTGGCACAAACCCTGCTGGTCAGGGTGTGCTGGCATGATGCTGTTGAGTCAGGGATGGAAGGAAAGATTCCAGTCCTCAGATGGATCAGAAGGCTCTGTTTAATGAGAGTAACAGGTCTTTTTATAATGACTTGATTGGTCTCAATCTCACATTACTGGTGTACTATGAATAGCACACTCTGGAGAACCATAGCTATAAACGATGGTTACAGAAAGAGAGATAATAATTGAATGTTTGAATTCTTTTGTCTAAGATCCCCAGGGTCAGCCTGGGAGAAATTGTCTCTGTTCTTTCTGCAGCTGAACTGAGGATATCCACACTGGCACAGCTCAGTGTGAGGGCTGCCAGCTCCCAGGGGGACAGAGGAGTGTGTATGAACAGAGTGGGTTATGCTGGGTATCACTGACTTCTCATGTACCTGGCAAAAATATATAAAACTTACTGCCATGCTGTTGTTCTGTGGGCAGTTGTTCATGCAGCAGTTTCATTAACCAGCAGCAGAAGCAGCCTCTTGAGCACAGAATTTGTTTCCAAGGAAATTGGAAACCTGGCCTCTAATCAAGTGGATGTTTTTTAATGCTATAATATGAGATTACTCAATGTTGTCATATGGGTACTCTGCAGTGTTTTTCTGTAGTTATAACACCAACATTTCATTAAGCTGAATGTTATTATGCAGTTTCAATTATCTAAATCTTGCCTATGCAGACACTTCTAACAACTGCATGCTAAAGCTAAATGTTTAATTTATATATTTATCTGCTTTATGTGAAAGAGAGGAAAGCTCCTAGCTCTGGCCCAGTAGTGGAGAGCTGCCCCCAAAATATACCAGGAAGAATACTCTAAATGCTGTATAGAAAAATAAATAAAAAATTAGGAAAACCAGAAGAACTGATTAGAAAATTAAAAAAAAAATACTCTTGGCAGAACTGCTGATTTACCACACTTTTGTATTTTTGAATGTGTCTGGAAATGTAGGTAGAGTTGTACAGCCTGATGAGTCACAGAATACCTCTGGGCAAAACAACCTGCTTAAGACATAGAAAAAAGATTGAATAGGTTTTTTAATGATCCGAAAATTACTGGCTGGGGTTCAAGTCAGGTGAATTCTTATTGGTATTTGGCACAGCCAGCACGGTCAGACACTGCAGCAATTAGGGACAGGGAGCAGGCAGCACCTTCAGGTGGCTTTTTACATACACACAGCAGTGTTTTCCACTGAGCCAGTGCCTGTGGTTTAAGGTATAGTGTACATAAATGCTGGATCAGGACAGGGATTTGTTAATCCCTAAGCTGTGCTCTGCTAGGGGGAAAGCAGGGGCACACCAGGGAGAGAGCAGGTGAGGCTGATGATGGTACAGGCAGGCACCTCCTGCAGGAAGGGGTTTGGGAGCACTTTGTGTGCACCCTGTGCATCTCCCCTGGGTGGAGAGGCTGCTGGACACCTGGGAATATGGACTGAGCACCAGGCATCAGCAGCACCCTGCCCTTCATGGCAGAATGGGTGCTGTCCATCTGGGGAGTCTGTCTGCTGTCCAGCTGGGGAGTCTGTCTGCTGTCCAGCTGGGGAGTCTGCCTGCTGTCCAGCTGGGGAGTCTGCCTGCTGTCCAGATGGGGAGTCTGTCTGCTGTCCAGATAGGGAGTCTGTCTGCTGTCCAGATGGGGAGTCTGTCTGCTATCCAGATAGGGAGCACTGTCTGTTATCCAGCTGGGGAGTCTGTCTGCTGTCCAGCTGGGGAGTCTGTCTGCTGTCCAGCTGGGGAGTCTGTCTGTTATCCATCTGGGGAGTCTGTCTGCTGTCCAGATGGGGAGTCTGTCTGCTGTCCAGATAGGGAGCACTGTCTGCTATCCAAGCTGGGGAGTCTGTCTGCTGTCCAGCTGGGCAGTCTGTCTGTTATCCAGCTGGGGAGTCTGTCTGCTGTCCAGCTGGGGAGTCTGTCTGTTATCCAGATGGGGAGTCTGTCTGTTGTCCATCTGGGGAGTCTGTCTGCTGTCCAGATGGGGAGCTTTGTCTGACTTATCTCAAGATACAACCAAAGAACAGGGCCTTGAGGAGGAGGGAGAAACAGTCTGAGACCTGTGGCAAATCAGAGAGGGGATTTATCCCTGTCCTGCTACCACCACTGCTGTTTCCAACACCTAGAAGAACATTTACAGGAAAAACTCAAACCAGTTTTATAACTGCAAGCAAGCATAAGAAGTAGGTTAGCTCTGAGCTTCCCTTCATCAGTTAATAACCAATCCAGGCTGTCTCCTGTTCCTTGAGCAGTGCTCAGATGCACTCAGATTTCTGGCTAAACTGGGAATTCCTTCCCAAATCTCACTCAGACATCACCTTTGCCTCCTGTCCAGTGATGTCTCTAAGTCTTGACTGAACTGTCTGCACTGAGTGATGGTTTCTGGGAAATGGCCTTGATTTGCTTTGCCATTTTTAATTGGATAATGTGGGGCATTGTGCTTGGCACCAGGATGATAAGTCCCTTTAGATGTTTAGAATATTTTGCAAAGTAGCATATCAATTTATACTTCCTTGAAATAATGCTTGTAGCTTAAATATTAAATAGTCATTCTGAACTCTGATAAAATTTCAGATGATTTGCTCAATTTACAAGCAGATCAATGTACATGAAGGCAGAGACTTCAGTGGTACTCAGAGAATTTAGGCACATTGGTTCCACGTTTTTTATAACTGGATTAAAGATTCAAATTGCTTAGATGGCATTAAAAAATTCAAACACTGGTTACATATATTATATCAAATACTGTGATTTTTCATGATGCTTCACTATAATAAAGATTCTTTGTGGCTATACTTTGCCTCAGCTCCTATGAATCCACATGACTTCAACCCTGCTTTCAACTGCCATAACATTGTGATTTATGTAGGTTTTTATGCTGAAACTAGTAAGTTAAACTTTCACAATAAGGAAGTTAAATCTCAAACAGGTCCTGACAGCTCTATTAATCATATAAAAGCCATGATTTCTGTTATGCATCCTCACAGAGAATTTTATGCATAAAGAATTGCCTGGTTTAATCTGAATAGTCTGCACAGAAGAAAAACAGCTCTCTGAGAATAACAGCCTTGAGAGTGCAGTGGAGCTGTGCTGATGGACTGGAGCAGCAGGGTACTGACAATCAAGGAGGGCAGCAACAGGTGATCAGAGCATTCCCAGGTAATTTAGCACAGAACAGGCATTGTAATGGGCTCTTCAGAGGAAATGGGATGAGCTGCTAAACAGGCACACCACTAAAATGTCCAAACTGGTTCTGAAGTCAAGCAGACATTGTCATTTCAGCAGAAATCTGCTTCTTGTCCCTGAGCTATCAGTGCAGGGTGGCCCTGACATGGCGAGTAATGTGCTCTGACTCTGTGATCCAGGAGGCTGGACAAATGCTTTATTAAGATAAGTTATATTACACTAATACTGTAGTAAAACTATACTAAAAAGATACTAGTAAGTTAAAATACTATACTAAAGAGATACTAAAGAAAACCTGTGACTGAGACAGTCATGACACAGCTTTGACCCAATTGGCCAATCAATCCAAACAACCATCACCAGAATCCAATTAACAAATCACTTTGAGTAAACAATCTCCATAACACATTCCACGTGTGCCAAACAACAGGAGCAGCAAGTGAAGATAAGAATTGTTTTCTCTTCTTCTCTGAACTTCTCACTGCCTTCCCCAGGAAAAATCCTGGGAGAGAGAATTACATCTCTCTGTATTCAGAGAATGTGCATGCCAAACAGATTTCAAAAGACAAAAGAAAAAAACAACAACAACAAAAAAAAAAAAAAAAAAAACAAAAAAAAAAAACAAAAAAAAAAACCAAAAACAAAAAAACCCCAAAAAACCACACAAAACCAAACCAAAAATCGACCCAAATCAAAAAGAATGGATGCAGTGTTCCTTAGATCTGTGTCTTAAAGGGGGAATCAATTGACATAAGGCCTGCACCCTGTTCCCAGCTTGCTGGAAAGATGTTTGCATCAGTGAAGAGCAGCTGTCCTGTCACCTTCTGTCCCTCGTGGCCCTCCTGTCTCTGTCAATGACAAACAGGTCTTGCACAACAGAAGTGCCCAGGCTGCAGGCACAGTCCCTCATTTGTGGGCACAGGAGCTGCCCAGAGCTGCTGGCTCAGCCCAGTGTGGTGGGCAGAGCAGGGAGCTTGGCTCAAGCTATGTCAGAATTGTTGATGTTGAGCAGCTCTGTTCAAAGCCTCTCTCTTTCCTGCTCTATCAGGAGCTGCAAGGTTAGCAGCAGCCAGGAATAGGTAATGCTATGACCAGATTTCAGCTCTTGCCTAACTCTTGTATAAATGCAAGAGCTTTCTTCAGTTTTGGTGACTGTTTCACCCAGCCTTTGAACTTATCCCATTGTAGCTCTGAAAGCTTTGAATGGCTTCTGCAGAACTGGCTCTAGAAAACAACAACTGTGCATGTAATCCTCTGATTTATGCAGCAGGGCAGAACTTCAGTGAACTCAGTATCTGAGGACTTTTTCTTTCCGTAAGAAAATTCACAGAATATGCTGAGTTGGAAGGAACCCATGAGAGATTTTGTTTTCCAGAGCTGTCTTTGCACTAGACTGTATTACCTCCATAATCAAAGACTACCTTCCCCTTAACTCTTTATTGCTCTTCTGTTCTTGGATTTTCTTCCTTACATGTGTATGACAGAAATTCTCTTCTGTGGTTGTGTTGGACTTTGGGTGACTTTTCTCCCAGGATATGCTACAGATACTGGATCCAAGAGAGAAAGAAGCCCATGGGAGCTTCCTAGCATCAGCCTAAAAGTGTTTAAAAGAAACTTTGATATTCCCATTTACCACCTCCTATGGGTAAACCATTTTGTTTTGTTCATTGATTGGAAAGAGTCCCCATTCTTGGTTACTCAGCTACTTTCTTTGTTTAAGTATAAATCACAGTCTGGTGGGAAATGAAACTCTGTTGTTTATATGTTATAGTTCCTTGTCTTTGAGTATAATTGCAATTATGTTCTGTAGTTATGGCAAATACTCTGAATGTATTACAAGAAGGCAGTAGGGAAGGAAAAACCTGCTGCAGTGCAGTTCAGAGCCTATTCCCAATTCCTAATATAATTTACTGACAATGAATTCTGCAAATTATTCATAAAACAGCAGTGGGCCTCATTTAGCAACATGACAGGGCTGCATGTAATTAGAACTCTTTTAAAGTGTTTTTTCCCCCCCTATAGATCAATTGTCCCTGCTATAAACGTTGCTAAAATCAAACATAGGGATTTTCAGTGTAAAAAGCAGTGCAGCCATCTGGCTCTTGGTCTGGGAGTACCTGGTGGATGCTCCAGTGATTCAGTCTCCAGGGACCTGCCCTGATTATTTTCTGTTTCTTCTCAGGACTTAGCAAATGCCCCCAGCCCTGCAGGGACACAGCTGGAGCTGTGCTGTGCCACATTTCCCCAACAGACTGGGCAGAGCCTTTGTGGGTCACCCATTCCATCCAAAGGATAATGACAAACTTTTATTTACTCATGTCAGTATGAGAGGAATTGTAACGTCAGCAAATCAGTTTCTCTACATTCCAAAGCAGAGAGTCTGCCCTTCTGGTATGTGTCCAGAAAAGCTTCTAAACTATCACTGAGATGAGCCCACTTTGGGTTTTAAATGAAATCTTGAACTGTGACAGTTTTCCAAGGACTTGGAACCCAAGGCCACGGAGAGGTGGTACTCATGTACAGCCAGATATGTCTGGAATAACTGCTAAATATCAATTGCCTTTCTGAAGCCAGCCTCTTTATTGTCTGCTTAATGAAGAGGAGCTTTTACTTCATGGCCTTTCTATTGCAGAGTTTGAGAGTGAAATGCTAAAAAAAAAAAGTAAACCCACATAAATCTCATCAAACACTCTTCTCCCTAATGTTCAAAATCTTAATTCAAAACTTGCTGGAGTCAAAGGGGAGCTCTTTGTTAACTTCAGTGGGGCTTAGATCAAGCTGTGAATGTTTGACTAATGGCTGTTATGTTCCATTTAGATAATTACCTCTTTCTTTTTCCCTTTTCAATGGTTCAAGTTTGCTTTGCCCACAGCATTATTTTGCATGTCATTTGCTTCTCTCTATTGCTTCTGTGCCAGTGGCTTTACAATAAATGGGACTTACATTAGCTATATAATTATGTTTTCCAAGTATATGTTGAATATTTAGTCATGTTTGAAGATGAAAAAACAAGCATACGTGTATTTGAGTCAGAAAATACTCTACAGACTTGGGAGTTCAGTCCTGTTTAAGGGAAATTAAAGGTTAAAAGGGTCTGATATTGATGATCTTTGAGGCCAAGTTCAGCATTTCCTTTCTCAATCCCCTCCTTGTCAAACCTTTTTGAAACTCCCCAATCCCATTATTTTCCAAGATACAGGAAGTAAGTCTGTGTACCTTTCCAACTGAAAGGAGGTTTAGATTAGATATTAAGAAAAAAATTCTTTAATGACAGGGTGGTTAAGTTCTGCACAGAGCATCACAGAGCACTGAGGTGTCTTTTATCTGAAATGCTGATGTCCTCTGGAATAAGAAAGTCTTACTTTCTCTCAAGCTTAAATGTCTAATTTTGGGACTGACAAAAATTTTATGAGAACTTTTCATGAAGACAGAGTATGTTCTGTAAAAAAAAACAAACAAAGGGGAGGGTAGAAGTAAGTTTTCAATCTATGAAAATTATTTTTGTATTTCCAGAACTGTTAATAGTGAAAGCAAACCTTCCCAAAGCAGCTGGCAGCACTTACCTGGCCTGCCCAGACCTTGGCTGGCATGAAGATCCTGCACTGCTGACAGATGTGTGCAGATGTGTGCCCTGGGCACCAGGATAGGGGCACCACTGTGCCTGGCTAAGGAGCATTTCAAACAGGGCACCTAAACAGGGGAAACTGAAGCAGAAGGTCAGGCAAGGGCATTGGCAGGAGACTCCTGCTTATTTTTGAGTGGGTATGTCTTGCCTCTTTTCCCCTTAATTGTGTTAAAAGAATCTACTCTGAACCCAAAGAGCTGCTTGCACAAATGCAAAATAGAGTGCAGCAAAACAGTGTTCCTGGGGACCCAGGGCATGTTTCCCTCCCTTAATTCCTGCTCTCCCTGCTCTGTTCTGCACTCCCAGGTAACAAATCACTTAGAGTAAGCAGAAGACAGAATTGTGGCTCCCTTTCTGCTCTGCATTCACCTGGGGAATTTATTGGGCAGTGAAAGGCATTTTGGCTGCAGTGCTGAAGAGGTGACATTAGGAGTGACATTTCCCTGAGCATGCCCAGGGATTGTCCCTCTCCTCAGGCTCTGGCTAGGGGATAAGCAGGAGCTAAATCAGCCAGAAATGGTGCTGAGGGTGCTGCATGGGCATGGCCAGAGCAGCTTTTCCTCAGCTGTGGGATGGGGAAACCTGCACTGGGAAACCTGGCACAGACACACAGGACACTGCTCTCAGTCTTCTAAAGCTGCTTTTCTTGCTGGGAATTTTCTAGATTCATTTCATCTGCTTAATTTTTAGGGATTTCTCTTTGGTTTTTATTAGTTTCTCAAAAGAACTGTGTAACTGCTATAGATGTCCATGCTGCCAATGCTCTCCTGCACTAAAAATAAACAAAATAAAGCATTTCAGGTCTTACTTTAAAGCTTTGACTTTTCAATTCCAAATCAACCTATGGCATATGGATTCATGACCAATGTACTCTTGTGTATGGCCTCAGTCCAGCAAAGCACTTAAGCACATGCTTAATTTTAATTTTGAACTAAATGGGGCAGTGAATCACATGCTCTAAATGAGGTTAAAATTAAAATTAACCATGTGTCTCTTCTGGATGGGGGCTCTGTAAGGTATTTCCACTTCTTGCCAGCATTTCCATTACTGAGAAATGCTCATTCTTTTTGCTTTTCACCTTCCATTTATTCACTGTTCTTGAATGGCTTTCTTTGCCTCTTGATCAAATGGATCAAATTTCTGTGAAAACCTATGATATCAATTCAGCATACATAAACTGATAGCAAGATAGAATCCCAAGGCAAGTGCCCAGTGGAATTTTTCTGGTTTGTATTTTTGAGGTTCCTGCAGCTTATTCCCCATTCTTAGATATATATAAAATTATAAGGCAATTTGAAACAGCTATTGCTGCCTCTTCTCATCAAAGAATTTTAAAATCATATTTGCCATATCAAAAACCCTAGAGACTGGAAGGATTTGTGATGATTTGCAGTCATCTGATTAGAAGCAAAAAACCAGAAATTAATTTCAGTCACTTCTACACTCAGCATCTTTTGAAAGATGGAGATAAGGGAATCTTTCTCCTCTCTTATGTTGTAAATCATTCAGCTGGACTGTATCAAAATGTTCTCTCATCCTTTTTACTAGCAAGACACAAATGCTGGGATATCTATTAGAATAATAGGGTAATGCACAGAAAGAAGTGCAGGGAACAAGAGTCTAATTGCTGGGATCTTTTAGTTTTAAAATGTTATTCTGTGCAGAAAGGGCTGCTTTCAGCTTCTGTAATTAGCCTGAAACTTTGGGCTCATTGGTCTCTGAGGGAATGAATGCACGTGGATTGTGGCACTGTCAGGGCAAGGCAAAACAAGGTGTAAGAACAAAACTGGCACCTCTATGGCAGATGCTCTTCAGCTGCTGGCTTCCATTTCTTCCTCCCTGTGGCTGTGGGATAGGAACTCAGTGAAGAGCTTTTTCTTCTCTTATTCTGCATTTCCTTACATGATTGGATTCTCACTACCAGCTTCTTTTCCACACATAAAGGGGGAAAAGATATCTCCTGTAAATATCAGGATTATGCTTTATAGTAGAGTTATTGTGAAATTTGTTTTCCATTTGAATTTTCTGTGCCTTATTCTTACTTGTTAATGCTCCAAAAAGAGGGCTAATCCTCATGCTTTTCCGTAAAGAGGAAATTTTTGTGTTCCAGGAGATATTTCAGAACTTGCTCCAGCACTTGTATGTGTTGCTAAAAAATGGTGGTTTTAGACCTTTTCATACTCCTTTTTTATTTTTTTCATGGAGGACTTTTTCTTTAAGTTTGGCAAATACATATTTATGCCTTGGGTCAATTCACAGAAACATTAAATTTAATTTTTTGTTAATTTCAGTAATTTCTTATGTCTACTTACAGGTAGCATTTAAAAAACATTTAAATTAGGAATATACTCTAATAGTCCTAACTAATGATTCATTTTGTATCCATTCCTTTATGCTTGTGTATTTCCCTTGGTGTTTAAATCTTCCACTTCAGCTAAATTGACATTACTCAAACATTAGGTAAGGGCTGCTTACCAGAAATGTTAATTCATGGAGAACTCTAAAAGAGGCACCAGTAATACTTGAGCTCAATGTGGGAATTCATCTCTCTTTAAGTTATTGAGTGTACACAGTTTTTGTGTGTCTCCCTTGCATGAACAACAGTTTGGGCAAAGAATCCTTGCCTTGATGAGGTTTGAGCACAGTAACAATGCAAAGAGGGGGGAGATATCTCAGTGCTCACACTGGATTTGCAAAAAAAATTTATATGTTAGTATATAATTATATAAAATATAATTTTATATAATATAAAATTATATATTATTTATTTATTGTAATTATTTATTATTTGTTCTCATATTTAATATTATTTATTTTATATTTTAATATATTATTTATTATAATCATTCATAAAATATTATTTTGCAAAATAAAAGCCTGTGGAACTTCTGTTACTGTAGAAGTCCAGGGGAGCTGAGGATTCCAAGCAAGTGTATTCAATCCCAAGTGAATCCCTCTGGTCATTTGTAAATGCAGAGCAATGAGTTTGGCAGTGGTCTGGACAGAGAGAAAACCTGCCTCAGTTGAGAATAAGGGGTCATTTCTGTGCTGCTCTGGCCCACATGGACAGAAAGGGGAGGGGGATTTATTTCAACTGGCTTGCTTTTATCCATGGTACTGCAGGACAGCACCAGGGAAGCCTTTTCCCCATCATGCTCTGCACTCTTTGTTTTCCTCAGGTTTTCCTCTCACTTGAACACAGAGATAAATCTGGTGTGGCCAAATTCATCTCTCCTAACTCTACCTGGTGCCTACTGGAGGCTGTTTCTACACACACAGAGACACCTGTGGGTTCTTGGTAGGTGCACACTATGGACTTCTGTAGTTTTATTACCAAAATTAACCAAAGGAAGTTCATAAATGCACACCAGAAACTTCACAGCACAGGCAAAACTGTTGGCCCTATTCAATCAGTCCCACATGCTGGAGCTTGTGAGTCCAATACGTGCCAAACTTTGCCTTGGAGTGCAGACTTCACAAATAATCTTTAGTATCCAAACATTTCTGGTTTGTTGGTTTCAGTCTACTTCTCTTTGTTCTAATTAGGTATGAAGAGAATAAGGAGATGTTTTTTCTTAGCTGCTTCTCTCTTTGTAGTGTATTGATTGCTTTACACTTCCTTAGAAAGATCAATATTCCATTAGGAGCAGAGCAAAGCACTACAGGAGAAACAAACCTGGCTGTTGCCAAAATTGAAAGCTCAGTGTTGGGAGACAGAAGTTTTTTTTCCAGAAGTGGAATGAAAATCTTTTGGATAACTGTGGAAATGATGGTGTGTTTCTACAGAACTGCTGGCAGGGTGTAGCTGTTATTGTCAGGAGAAATTGGTTTGCCCATCTCCACCAAATATTCATTATGCCAGGAAATACCTGATAAATGTGCTGAAGGAAGCAATTGAGCAGGATGGTACCAAGCAGGAGTGCAAGGAGAGGTTGGAATGATTTCTGTTTAATTTCCCTGGTCCGTGGTGCACACAGAGTCACAGAGATGCTGTCACACCTAATGCCTGCTTTGCTAAACCTTGAGTTTCTGTGCTCTGGGGCTGCTCAGGCAAGTGAAGCCAGCACAGTTATTCCTTCTCAGAAGTTATTTTTCAGGGTTTTGGAAGGTGCATGTGATGTTTTTCTTCTTTGATTTTCTTAATTGCATTTTCATAATGGAAGCTGTATAATCATATAATGAGGCTTTGTAATTATGGCAGGTACAGGTATAATTAAAAATCTTTACAATATATCATGAATAAAAGCAGGTTTTCTTCTATGAAGCTATTTTAGAAGATTAGCAGGGGTGTTATTTGTGTTTGCAGGTTTGGAGTCAAGTGGGAGGTACCTGTTGATTTCCAGCACTCCACAAATTTAGCAAAAAAATTTAGCCTGGCATTCCTGGAAATTGTCCTTAATATTTCCAAGCCTCAACAGAGCCCAGATTACTCCCTGTACAATGTGGGAAGTCCTTCAGAAATGTCATTATTGAGACTCAGTTTCTCTGATGTTCAAAAAAGGGGGCACTTAAAAATTCCAAGGCTGGCCCCACTGAGTTCTCTGAGGAGTAACACTGGTGCTAAATTTGACTCTTGATGCCCAAAATATTTCTACACTTTTTTAAATGCCTGAATGGGCCCTGGCAGGACTGAATTCCTGTAAGTCCTCTACATCATGGGCAGCTTTTAACCCTAGGCTACAGTGGCATCTTTGGTATAACCTCAGGATTCTTCAAGATCAGTATTTTAAAGAGTTTTTGTAAATATATATATATATATATAATTTAGTAATGAGCTCATTTTAGAATTCATTTTTTTTTAAATGAGAACAAATTTCCTTAGAAATAATACTAAAGTCTGACAATGTAATTTTTTTTAAAAGACCCCAAACATTTATATTAGAAACAAAGTACATTATGCACACATGAAGCTTCCCTTTATCACATGTGGGGAATGTTCTGGATAAAAACACCCCTTGCTCCCTGAACAGTACTTTTAATTATAACTGTCAGAAAAATAGATGAATATAACGTGGGTTGGTTTTGAGTCTTTGACTTTTCTCCTCAGATTGTATCAATGGGGATTGTTCAGCTGAATCTCTGCTCACTGAGTGCCATGAAACTCTTCATTGTGCTTGAGGGGGAAAATGGGAAAGCAGAAAATTGTTACTCAAGGACAGAACATTAGAGATGGCCATGAGCCAGCAGAGCAGAAGATGTAGTAAAGCCTGGAGAGTGGTGACTAACAGGGAATGCAGTGATGCTGAGCAGAGTTGTCACTTCCATTGACACCAAACAATTTCAGCTGAAGGTGGATAGGAGTTTTTTGTCCAAATAACTTTTTTTGCTGGTGTTTCTAGAAAAAGGCCACAGCTGACAGACATTGATGTGAATTGGTTAGTTCTCTGATTATTTCCAGATTTGGTTTTGATTTTTTTCTTAGTGGTAGAAAGGTATTATCATCTGCCTTTCTAATATACTGTGCTGAATTTTAAGATGAAGGGAATAGGAATGACAAATTCAGAGGGGGGATTTCTCACACTGTCAGGACTTCTCCTCCTACACGATTCTGTCATGGTCACAACTGTCCCCTTCTGCGGCACAAGGAGATTTTGAGAACTTTTGAGTTTCCTTTTGGGGGACTTGGGCCAATCCCAAGGGGTGACAAGACAGCAGTGAGGACACAGGAGCAGGGATCAGTGTTTGACACTCAGTGTGAGTGTGCAGCAGTGCAGGAGCAGGGATCAGTGTTTCACAGGGCTCAGTGTGAGTGTGCAGCAGGGACAGGAGCAGGGATCAGTGTTTCACAGGGCTCAGTGTGAGTGTGCAGCACTCACAGGAGCAGGGATCAGTGTTTCACAGAGCTCAGTGTGAGTGTGCAGCAGTGTCAGGAGCAGGGATCAGTGTTTCACAGGGCTCAGTGTGAGTGTGCAGCAGTGCAGGAGCAGGGATCAGTGTTTCACAGGGCTCAGTGTGAGTGTGCAGCACTCACAGGAGCAGGGATCAGTGTTTCACAGGGCTCAGTGTGAGTGTGCAGCACTGCAGGAGCAGGGATCAGTGTTTCACAGGGCTCAGTGTGAGTGTGCAGCACTGCAGGAGCAGGGATCAGTGTTTCACAGAGCTCAGTGTGAGTGTGCAGCACTCACAGGAGCAGGGATCAGTGTTTCACAGGGCTCAGTGTGAGTGTGCAGCACTCACAGGAGCAGGGATCAGTGTTTCACAGAGCTCAGTGTGAGTGTGCAGCACTCACAGGAGCAGGGATCAGTGTTTCACAGAGCTCAGTGTGAGTGTGCAGCACTCACAGGAGCAGGGATCAGTGTTTCACAGGGCTCAGTGTGAGTGTGCAGCACTCACAGGAGCAGGGATCAGTGTTTCACAGGGCTCAGTGTGAGTGTGCAGCACTGCAGGAGCAGGGATCAGTGTTTCACAGGGTCAGTGTGAGTGTGCAGCAGGGACAGGAGCAGGGATCAGTGTTTCACAGGGTCAGTGTGAGTGTGCAGCAGTGCAGGAGCAGGGATCAGTGTTTCACAGGGCTCAGTGTGAGTGTGCAGCACTCACAGGAGCAGGGATCAGTGTTTGACACTCAGTGTGAGTGTGCAGCAGTGCCAGGAGCAGGGATCAGTGTTTCACAGAGCTCAGTGTGAGTGTGCAGCAGTGCCAGGAGCAGGGATCAGTGTTTCACAGGGTCAGTGTGAGTGTGCAGCAGTGCCAGGAGCAGGGATCAGTGTTTCACAGGGCTCAGTGTGAGTGTGCAGCACTGCAGGAGCAGGGATCAGTGTTTCACAGAGCTCAGTGTGAGTGTGCAGCACTCACAGGAGCAGGGATCAGTGTTTCACAGGGCTCAGTGTGAGTGTGCAGCACTCACAGGAGCAGGGATCAGTGTTTCACAGAGCTCAGTGTGAGTGTGCAGCACTGCAGGAGCAGGGATCAGTGTTTCACAGGCTCAGTGTGAGTGTGCAGCAGGGACAGGAGCAGGGATCAGTGTTTCACAGGGCTCAGTGTGAGTGTGCAGCACTGCAGGAGCAGGGATCAGTGTTTCACAGGGTCAGTGTGAGTGTGCAGCACTCACAGGAGCAGGGATCAGTGTTTCACAGAGCTCAGTGTGAGTGTGCAGCAGTGCCAGGAGCAGGGATCAGTGTTTCACAGGGTCAGTGTGAGTGTGCAGCACTGCAGGAGCAGGGTTTCAGGCCCATGTGTGTGTGTCCACACTGAAATGGGAAGATGAGCCCATCAGGGGATATGGATGAGCCCAATTCCAGCCCAGTTTCAGGAGTCTCTGGCTGCTGCTCTCTGGGACAGCCCAGCCCTGCTTTCCTGGCACCAACAGATCCTGGCAATGCCTGGTGCTGTGATAGAGCCCAGGTAGGTAAGGAAGTAGCCAAGAGCAGCACTTTAGCAGTTTAATGAGGAACACAGGGATCTCCCAAGCTGCTGTCCCCTCTGCACAGGACAGGCAGGAGCAGGCAGGCAGAGGCAGCACTGAAATCTGCTGTTCCTCTCTGAGGCTGTCTCAGTGTGGATGCAGGGTTTTGCAAAGCCACCGGGTGGGGTTCACTCCTGCAGAAAGATTTTCTTGACAAATTGTGAGTGACAGAGTTTCCTCTCAACTCTGTGGTCCTTGGCACAAAGGGCCAAACTTTTGCCAAGTTCATCACTGAACACTCCAACTTTTTTTTTTTGCCACAGCAACTGAGCTCCAACTTCAAAGCTGAGGTTTTTATCTTGCTTTGTGATAAGAGGAGAAAGAAATAAATTCAATAAGCTAAAGCAAGTGGTATATATGATGATTTAAAAAAGAGTATGTTAAGAATTTCACTAGTTTTTAAGTCAAAATATGAAATATATATCTTTCTCTTGCATCTCTTATCAACTGATTTTGTTAAAGGTGAACAAGAATCATCACATTGACTCATTCAATCACCAGCTGCTAGTTTACAAATCCTCCTATTTTCCCCCTTTTTCTTCTCTTTTCCCCTCAGAAAGGAGAATTACTGCCCTGATGTGAAATGTAGGATTTTCCTTACTGCTGCATTCAGTGACTCCAGGCTTGTGCCTGCCCCATGGAGGGCAAAGCTTGGCTGCTGCTTTCATCCAGTTCCTCTCCTGCTCTCCTGGGGTGGGGATGAGAAACCTCAGCCCTTTGGCCTGGGGGCTGAGCTCCCCTTCCCAGCACAGCAGCTCCTGGTTTGTGGCAGAATTCCCCAGGCATGGCAGCAAAGAGCAGCCTGAATTTGCAGTAGCATTTCAGTGGCGCCTTCTGACATTATCTGCATTTCCATTGTCAATAAATGTGTTTGCTTGGAGGCTCTGTGGGAGAGTCAGGATCCCAGGCACTGCCTGTGGGAGTTTTTGAGGCCTTTTGTCTCTAATTAATCACAGAATATATATGTTAAATTATTTATAGAAATAAGTTATGCCCTTTGAAGGCTTAAATTATTTAAAAAGCTTTTAATGTTTTTTCCTAAATAACTCTTGCAGAGACCTCTTATCTGCTTCAGTGTTAGAGGGTCAAGATACATCAATTTTTATGTACCTTGAAGTTGGGGTCACATGTGGCAGAGTGTACCCCTGAATTTTCTACACAGTGTGGTCTGACAGGAAAAACAGCAAATGGAGAGGGGAGATAGCAGAGGTTTTTCAGGCCCATGTGTGTATCCTCACTGAAATGGGAAAATGACCCCATTAAGGAATGTGGATGAGCCCAATTCCAGCACTGACACCCAAAGGATTAATCCACAGATTGGAAAATGGAAAGTTACCTGAAAAGCTCATCCTTTTTTATCTTTTTTTTTTTCCTCTAAAGGTAATATTTTTGTGTAAAAATCACACAGATTTCAGATTTAAGGTATTCGTAGGCACTCTTTTCCAGGCATCTGGCAAGGTATTTCCAGAAGGGGCTATAATTAACAGCATTTGAAATCTGCCAAGGAGCATTTTCCTGCCCACATTATCATTAAAATAATTTTTCTCAGGGCTCCAATTCTTAGGAAAAAGCAAACAGTTAAGAAAGGACTAGTCATGGTCCAGGAAAACAGCAAAGCCCAATTAAAAGTACTCCAATGGGCTATAAATCAGTAGAAACAAATTCTCTTGCATTATTTGAAAGGCAGTGGTTCTCCCCATTAATAAAGTGACCAGAACAGTGATTTTTTAATGCTGCTGAGCCATGGTTTGGATTCCACTGGAGCAAAATTAATCCTGAAAGAAACCTCCTGCAACCAGAGGTTTGCAGCTGTACTAAAGTTGTCTCACTCAGGCTGGAAGTGAAGAACAGCATTTATTATATCCAAACCTTGCCAAGGCACTGGACTTTGTTCTCCTCTGGTTAAACACATCTCAGAAATCCACCCACACAAGTAGAAATTGTACACTGATCTAGGACAAAAGCTCTCCTTATGTTATACACCTTCTAGTCCTAAAAACAGATTTTCTGTGGCTGATGAATGCCAGGGTTTCCTTAGGATGCCAGGGTTTCATTTGGAAAGGATGACATTTGACATAAGTTGGTCTTTATTACAGAAATAAAATAATTTTGATTTAAACAAAATGAAATTATTAGGAGATGGAACTTGCATAACCACAAAGCAGAACTCCTACAATGGCTGGGAGACTGCTAATGCTGATAAGGCAAAATAGGTTTTACTGCACATGCTGTGAAAAGGTAAATTTTAGCACTATGATTCTTGTGAGGACAAGAAGGAATGCAATCTGCTTGCAGGAGGGCTGATAGAGCATTTTCTCTGTCTTCTGGAGTAACCAGAGAGGCAAAAGTTCTGGGAACTCCAAAAGTTCAGTGCCAGCTCAGCTGTGACCTGTGCCATTGTTATGGGCAGGTGGGGTTTGCCTGGTGAACTGGGAACTGCTCCTTTCCCAGCAGGAAAAAGGGAATATTAGGAATTTCTGGCAGAAACTCCAATTGCTGAGCCTTTACCCTGCATTTTATGAATGGGTTCAATTGTATCTGATCTTGCTTGTGAAATCTGTGTGACTGAGGCTGCCTTTGGTACAGGGCTCGTGTGGAACATGGAGTGATGAGAGGAAAATATTCTGCTTCAGGGAACTGCAAAACTCCATCAAAATTAGTGCTTGTGCTATCTTTGGCCTAGCAATGGCTAAGAATGAAAAACTGATTTCAGATTTTTTTAAACTTTTTGTCCTCTAATATGAAAATTTTAATATTAAAATTTGGCATTACTCCAGCTGGAGGAAGTAGGTTTTTCTTTTTATTCTTCAGTAACTTGAAAGTTTTGCTTTTCAAAATTTTACTAAGTCAGAAGAAAATGAAAGAGGAAAAAAACCCCTATAATTAAAATTTTTCTCTTTTATTCTGTGCCAGAAAGAAACAGAGGAAAAATATAGGAACAAAACCACAAAAACTAAATGGTCTTTTCTGAAACAGTATGGAAAAAACCAACGCAGCTAAAAACTTTTCAGCTCTAAAAAAGGCCCAATGTTCACAAATAGAAGTGTTCACCAACTCTCCTAATGAAAGGAGAAACTAGGTTAGACCAAGTTGCTGTGTTGCTATCAGATTGACTAAAAATTGGATCTAATAAAACACGAAAAAATACATTTTTAATGTCCTTTGTGCATGGTTGAAGCTCTGGCAATGGCAGCAGTAGTTGATACTTATGGGAAAGAGCATGGAAATATAAAGCAAATGTTTCTTGTGCTTTGCTTGTTCCACTCTCCCTTCTAAGAGTCAGCAATTTCAGGATTTCCTGAGCCAGAGGCTGCCTCTGCTCCTTTGGCTTTGCCAACCATCAGTGAACACCTCTCCTCCTCAACAGCCTGACTTTCATTCTCTGCAATACCCTGTGACAATCATCTGTGACTAGGAGCAAGTAAACAAAGCACATCTATATTTTTTGGTAGTTGATGTATTTATTTCAGAATTACTGTGATCCTGCACGTTGTGTCTGCCCAGGCTGACAAAGCTGCTCTGCAGCACCACATCCCCTTGCTCCTGTGGTGCCTCCTGCCAGGATAAAACCACACCTGGCTTTCCATCCAATAAAAGAGATGTGCAGCAAGCTTCAGGCTTGGAGAAGCAGCAGTGGTGACCAGGACCTTTGGGAAGCAGGAGTATCCTGGTGTGCATTTCTGAGAGCCTCCCTTCCCACTGCCTCCCCAGCCTGCCCTCCAGAGGAGCTGGCAGCAAAGCCCAGCCTGTAGCTGCCTGTTTTACCCTGCATCCCCCCAGCCTGGGCTGCAGCTGCTGTATCTTGGGTGGTTTGCAGCTGGCACAAACTCAGCAGTGCCCACCCTGCAGGGGCAGAGCAGTGAGAACATTGAGGCCATTGGTTTTCTGTTCTCCAGCATTTATTGATTTAAAGCACATTGAGGCCGTTGGTTTTCTGTTCTCCAGCATTTATTGATTTAAAGCAATCCCTGAGTGTACATTCCTTGGATGATCCCTTTGTGCACTTGCAGGGAGGCAGCTGAGAGCTGGTCCAGGTGCCCAGAGGGGATTTTCAGCTCCTGGGTTATCCAGGGCTCCTCTGGCTGCAGGTGAGCCCAGCCTGTGCATCAGCACCCCTGGCAAGGCTCCAAGCTGGAAAAGGCAGTGACACAAACATCTCCCACTCCTCTTTAACATCTCCCACTCCTCTTTCACTGCAGTCTGGCCTCCCTCTTGCTGATCCACAGTTCTCTGCCACGTTCCTTTTCTCCTGTGGTGGTTTCCAGGTGCATCAGGCTCACCAGGACACAGTGAGGGTGACTCTGTCCCAGCCAGGAGGCATCTTCTCCTTGGCAGCTTTGCTCTGTAATCCCAGCTCTCCCTGCACCCCAGCCTCCTCTGCTGTGCTGGTTTGGAAGCATTCCAGTCATTCTGCAAATCCCCCAGGGTGTACCAGACCTGCCATGGCTCCCCTTGCCTGTGCATGGGGCACTTGTGGCACTGATTTGCTTTGAGAGTCACCTGTGATGGGGGGTAAATCAACTTCTGCCATCTTCTGCAGCTCTGCAGGGTTGTGCCAGCATGGAATGAGGTGAAGCAAAGGGACCAAATTCACCTCTGTACAAAAAAAAAACCTGTGCAATAATCCAAATCCTAGTTAATCTCTTGGATCAAGAAATGTTTTTTGTCCTGGTCCTTGAAACAGAGACTCAAAGTGAAAGGGAGTGTTTGAGTCAGGTGCTCCAGATGTAAGTTCCTTCAGATAGGTGTCTAAAAAGGATGAAGTTTACTTTCTGTAATGAATTTAGATGATGCTAGATTGATTTCCAAGAAGAAGAAGAGAGAGTATAAGGAAGATATTTTGTCCAAAACAAAACAACAACAAAAAAGGTGTGTGGAATAGAATGTTCACAAGCCTTATCCCCCTTTGACCCATTCAAATCTTGCTCAGATTCCATTGTGCCTTTTTTCCATTTAGTTCTATAGTTCCTTATAATTACAGAGGTATATCAGCACCTGAAACAGGGATCTGGGGAAGAAGCTGAATTAGATTAACTGCTGTTCTTTACTTTGATCTGTTAGCTCTGTGTTCCTATGATAGAAACCTTTTGTCTTACCCAGTGCAAAATCAATGCTAGTTCTAAATCCCAGCTCCAGAGGACTCAGCAAATACATAACAGGATAGCTATCATTTCTTAAATAATCCAGAGAAAAGTGAATTTTCACATTACCTCTTCATAATATTTCCAGTGTCATTAAAACAAGCAGCTCACTCTGCTGTAGGAATTTTCCTATTTTCTATTTTTTTTAATAGAAGATGATAGGTTAGAGAATACTTTTTTCTTATCTATTTGCTTTGTGTATTAAGCACAGTCTATTTTTAATAAATTTTTAGAGATACACATAATACCACATGAGATTCTCCTACCTGAAAAATTCAAAGTTGTCTGTCATGCACCGGCATACCGAGATGATCCTTCTCAAAACCTTCCCACAGAACCTGAAAGCTTCCTTTCCCAAGCCTCTATGAGCGTAATGAATCAGAAATCTGAATTTTTTTTCATCCCAAAATGTGTCTGCAGAATTCTCCCTTCAGCTGTGCTGGTGCAGCTCGTGCCTAACACGCTCCTGGTTTTGTTTCGACTTTCTTGTCAGAGGGAGCTGTCGGTGGTGCTGAACTAGGGGTGAGTTTGTGACATGCAAACATCCTCAGGGGATGTAACCCCTGCTTCCTCTGTGCTCCCCAAAGATGAAAACCCTCAGCCCACTGAGCAGCCCCCCTTGCTGGGAAGTTTGCTCTACATCCCATGAATCCAGTTAAGAAACTCTGAATTTCTCCTCTATGTTCCCATGTCAGATCAACATTTTTTGTTTTATGAACCACATGTTAATGCTGAATCCCCACCAAAGCAGCAGGATGGCTTGCTCAGAGGAAGGATGTATGTGGCCAATGGACCAAATAACCTGTGCCTTTTACCTCTCTTCCAGAACCTGGCACTCTTACGTGGATGTCACTCTTACATGGATGTCACTCTTACATGGATGTCACTCTTACATGGATGTCACTCTTACATGGATGTCAATTTGACCCCTCTGTGAAGAAAAGGCCTTTTCCTTCCATCCTTTCCATCACCCCTGCCAGGCCATGCTCTGTCACAACCAACCTCCTCCCTGACAAGCCATGGGTTGTCACACGTGTGACATTCATCTCAGATCTTGTTCAGTGCCATTGCCCCTGCACATAAGGCTTGAGCTGAGTGATGTTTCACCCATAAACATTCTGGTTGTAGGCCCAGACATCTATTTTATTGGATGTAATTTTGTCACCTAGCTCTGGTTGTATCACAATGTTCTGCATTGGAATTATGCCTTAGCCTGTGTCTTACACTGTAAATGAATTTATTAAACTTCCCAAGTTCAAGAGCTCTTGGCAGTTTCTGTAATGGAGACTCTACAGAGTCTCTTTGTGGCATCTTTGTGGCTTCCTGTAGTGAGAAAGCTTCTCCCAATAATTTCCATCCTTTTCCCACTCCTTACTGAGCACCTTTAGCTAGAAGAGACCAGGAGATGCTCTGGTAGAGATTGCTAGAATTTAAGAATAGCTCAAGTGAAAACATTTAAGTGACACTCATTTCTGTGCCTCAAACCTTCAGCAGGAGTGTGGGGATTTGAAAATACTGAGGTGACAGAATGGCATAAAGGAGCTGTGTTGGAAGGGAAAGCTGAATTTAGTAAGGGCGACTTCTTGACAAAATTCTTGAATTATGTTAATTTTTTAGTCTTTTTTTTTATTATTATTTTTAGCTTGGTAGATAAGAATGGCAAAGGACTCAAAATAAGATTTCCAAATTAAATTTGGACTTTATAAGATGTATGGAAGAATAAATTAAGGAGCTTGCAAGTTTCTGCTTTCCCTCCAGACTGTGACAGATTCCTCACTTGATGTCAGCAGAACATCTGCTCCCTGTCCAGTATCCCTCTGCATTTAATTTGATTGTGATTCATGTTTTGCAGAGGACTCAAAAGCTTTTCAGTAACATCATCTACCCAAATCTGCTGAACTCTGTTTTGCCAGGTATTATGGGAAGGCAAACTAAAAATATGTTCCATGGCTCAGAGAAGCAGCCACATGTCACACCAGAGACACCAGGGCTGGGGGAGAGATGGAGATAAAGTCATGAGCTGGAGGAAGCAGAGATATTGATGCTTAAATGAGACTGACATTGTGAAAAGCAGAGTGTATGGAGAAGGGAAAGGGTGGAATGGAGGTCTCCTGGCAGTTTGGGAATTCTGTGCTGGATGCTCCTTGCACAGCCCCCATGGTGGCTGCCTCCATGCACACAAGAGAAGAACCATTTCTGTCTGGAGTATCTGCTGTGTTTCCCCAATGTTGTTGTTACTCCTTGCCTGACATTGTGTCAAATCTCTCCCTACTGTCCTGGCTTTTAACACCAAATTCTTTTACATTTTGTGAGCATCAGCTCTTCTCAGCTGGTCTTGGTGCTCCTGGGGATGCCTCACATTTGTCTTGTCCATCATGGTGCAGGAGTAAACGCTCATGTGTTGTTGTTTCCCTGGATGTTAAAATGAAAGAGATGGAGTGGTTTCATTTCCTCTTTGCTTTCACCTTGGCTTCCCTCTGAATGCTCTTGGTAGATGTATTCATTAAGGATGCACTCACGAGCAAATACAAATAAATGATGGGGAAAGAAATACCCATATTCTGCTGCTAGAGATCATCATGTTACATGTTTTGTAGCTGGCCTAGCAGGGTATTGAAATAAATTGTTTTTTCAAGTTTCATTCAAATGAATATTGGAACCCAGAAAATCTGATTTGCTGATTGTGTTGTGAAATCAATTAAGTAATTTTTGAGCTCCAGAACTGCATTCCTTTGTGGTAATCTGAAAATTACAGATATTAACAAATGAATAGCAGCACCACATATCTGATTTCAGAAGATTTGACCTCTTAGAGACTGTTTTATTTTGTTTTCAGCTTTTGGAAACTCTTGTCATTCCTTGATTATGAACCTCATCTTGCATAAATCACACAGCCAAAAGCTCCAGTGGTACAACACAAATTTGCTTGTAGTAAAGAGAAAGGGATCAGAGTTAAAGTAATGTCAGCTTTTATTATCATTGTCATTATTATTAATTGCTATTAATATCATGTGTTGACCTACTCCAATCCCTTTTCTGCTGCTTATTGATATTATTCAGCATTCTAGAATATCAGAAGATCTGTATTATCTTCAAAAAGGCTGTACTTTTATAAATTGCTCATTTTCGTTATGGAAAAGAGAGCAAGATTGTTCAGAGGCTGTTCCACACATACTGTTTTGCTCTGTGTGCACGATGCTTGATTAAAATAGAAGCCTAGTCAATTTATTAAAGCTCTATTCAGCAGAAATATTGTATAATACAGGCATTCTTCTCCTTTTGACCTGTTTAGCAGAAATGTAGCTGAATAGCCCAGATCAGGGTAAGGATGCACAAAAAGCACTGTAAAATTTAATAGTTTTAACTTGCTGAGGCACTTCTTAATACAGACCATGACATGTAAATTCAGCTATTGCAAAAACTGGCTGCTTCAGTGAATTTAAGGGTAAAAGCTGCATGATCTAGTGCAATAAGACTGGGTCTTTAAGCTACTATAAACTAAAAATTATATAGCAAATCCAAGCTCCCCTATGTACTGATTTTTTTTTAATCAGTAGAGCTAAGCTGAAATTGAAAACTGGAAACATTATTTTAAAAATAATATTATAAAACTTTCAGTTTCAAAGAACATGCTATCTATTGTTTTGTTATGTAAATTGTGCTTAAGGCTGAAAAATATATCTATGAATTTAAAATTGATTTTTATCCCCAGTTAAAGTTAAAAGATACCAGAATCTCTGGAAAACTGTGTGAAGTTTTATGGTGCCCTTCCCATAAAATGTAACTATTTGAATACACAATTCAAGCCCATTGTGGTAGAACAACCAGCAGCCTATTGTGGTAGAATTGCAAGTATCTTTCTATCTTTTATTTTATAATATGAAGGATCAATTAAATTTCATTTATTTCAAGTTTAGACAAAGATGGACCTTCTCCATAATCTGGAGCCAAATAGAAACCCTTGACTGTAGACATGTAGCTCTACCTCCCCTGTTACCAGAGAGCCATGCAAATCACTGGGGGTGTCTTCCACCAGCAGTTAATTTACAAAACTTCTCTGTTATTTCCCTTTACATTTCTTAATTAATTCGTCAGTGATAAAAGCTGCTCCTCTGTAATCTGGGAGCTTTGAGACTGGAAGCTGAAGTGGCACATTAGTGGCTATTTTTATGACATTAGTGGCTATTTTTATGAGTGCTGTAGCTGCCATTGTCTTTCCCGTGGAAGTTCTCAGATCCTTGGGCAGATGGAAACTGTGAGCTGACACTAAAAGCACACACCGGGTGCCTCTCACCACATTTTCAATTAGTGTCTGGAGGTGTTAAAGTGTGTGTGAGGTGTCCAGGCACAGCTCTCTCTGACATCATTCAGCAATTTAAGGAGGGAAAGTCTCTGCTGGTAGCAGATGGCGTGGGCAGTGATGCCCCCTCTGCTCTTCTAGCTTCTCAGCATCTGCTTTGAGCTCTGGACCACCTCTGTCCTTCCCAAAACCACAGGGACCAAGGGCAAGCACAGTCCAGTCTCATTAGGGGGCAAAGCAGAGCAGAAATCTGCTTTCTTCTGCTAGAGCATAACAGAAACTGTGGAACACCCTAAAAGACAAAGAGCCTGATTCTCATTACTCTTGGAGAAACATTTTGCTCTCCAATGGATCCTCCTGAGTCCCACAGGTTTTTACTTATGTAAGCTCAGTAAAAGTGGCAAGATGGAGCTCTGGTGACAGTCCTGTGCTCAACCCCAGAATAAATGAGGCTGGAGGGGATCCCTGGAAGGGGGATCCCTTCAGACCCCATCACTGTGCCCCAGTGACACCGGAGCTGAAACCATCTGAGCACTCACTGGAAACTGAGCTGCTGCCTTGTTTCAGAGCATGGCAGCTTGCAGAATCTGGGAGGGTTTTGGTGCCCTACAGAATTTAAATATGTTCTTCCAATTAGTAGAAAATTAGGTGTGTTTTCAAGGCCCTGTGTCGCTATAGGACACGAAACAATGCAACACGTACACACTGTTGCTTTTAAGGTGAAAAAAAAGGAAGTTTATTTTCTGACTTTAACATTTATAGATTTTTAAAAGTGACAGTGGATTGGAGGGTGAAAGTGCCACCTCTCCAATGACACTGGACAAACCAACAGTATACCAATTTTTCTTCTATAAAAGAATGCAAAACAATAAGTTATTTACAGAAAGTGTGTGAGAAAGTTTGTTACAAGAATGTAAACATCAGAAAACTTAGAAAATCTTAAAAATCAAAGCAACAGTCCTGTTGATGTTAAATTGTTCCTTTGAAGCTCTGTAATTCTTAGTGTAAAAGATACCTTGATACAGAAAGATGTAAAAAAAGCTCAAGTGTCTTACTGGGGTAAACTTACCTCATCAAGAATATGGGCAAGTTACAGGGCATGACTAAGTGCTACATTGCATTAAGATAGGATTGACTGTAGAAAAATGTAGTGTGAAATTTTGTGTTGAGGCAGTAAATTTAGAAAATATAAATTTTTGAGTCCTCCAACAAGTATCACCAGAAATTCTTTTCTTTTTAGCCAGATGAGATGAAAATTGAGTGAAAAATCAAATAACCTGGATAACCTACTCATCTTGCTAATTTTATTTCTGATTTTTCTTTTCTCTTTTTCTCAGTGACAAAAATAAGTTTACAGTAGTCTTTGTGCTTTGTAGCTCAGTTCTGTCCTGTAGATACCTTGTGGGAAGCTTGAAATAGAACAATGGAGAAGTAATGAAGGTAAAATGCCAGTTTGCTCAGAGACTGAAAATATAATCAGTGCAATTTGTCAGACTCATCTGCCCTTCACTGGGATAAGCATTGATAAAGATTCATCCTTTCAAGTGTAAATCCTGAGATTAATCCTCAGAGTTTCTTTTCTTCCAGAATTCTTTGCTAAGAAATGTAATTTTCATGCCTCTCACTGCATGGCAATTTGTGATCCCTTGTAACCAGCCCATAAACAAGTCTGACTTCTGGCACTACTTACATTTCTAGAACTATTTCTAGACATTCCTGGCTATTGTGGAAGCTGGCATCAGTGCCACAAACACCTGAGTACCAGGTCCTTCCTACCAGCACAAACTCAGAGTGTGGGAGGGTAAATTAGACTCGGCTGAGCCATGTCCACCCAGAATTTACTGTGAGGGTTGGACCCTGCACCAAGACTTGAACATGGCACAGCTGAATGTGACCTTCAAGCAGCTTCCCCAGTCCCCACAGGCTGCAGAGCTGAGCAAACACAGGGTAATATTTACACTCAGCAACTTTTGGAAGACGCTTCTATTCTTCTCAAATCTCAATGACACGCATCTTTTATAGATGAATTAATTTCTGCAGCTTTTATTGTCTAGCCTATTCCTGGCTATGGAGTGAAAGCTTTGACCTTGACTCAAGAAATCCATAGAGTTAGAGGGAATCAATTTAAAACATGGAGTGCTTGTGAAGGAGGTAAATCTGCTCCAACACTCTGAACTATGTGGGCTTGCAGATCATCACTGCAATGCTTCCTAACTCTGCCAGCACCTCTGCCTTGCTGATGTTTTCATCTTGACCTGAATATATAAAACCCAGTCATGCTTCTTGTTATTACCTCATACCAGTTGGTGCAATATGGCCACACAGGGAAAAGTCATTAGGCCTGCAGATAAACTGGGGTTTTCTTGCCTGATCAGAGACACATAAATCAGTCACAACTTAACTTTCCTACTCCTTCTTTTCCATGTATTTTAGTCCTCCTTCAAACTGTAATTTCTGTGTATAAATACTAATATCGTTTAAAGAGAAAGAATTAGGAAGGGAAAACTTATAAAATATGAATTCAAATGTGTAGCTGTTTCTCTTCTTAATTTTAAACTTCATCTTGGAAAATCCCTTTTGTCATGAAGCCATGTGCCCAAAAAGATTAATCAAGGAAATGAAAATAATGACTTTTTTGCAATGAGATTTTAGTTGATAAATGTTGCCAAAGCACTCTTGAGACTTTTGCAAGATTAAAATGCACGTTTGTAGCAGAATGATGCAATGTTATATGCAATAGCAAACCAATGTCTTGAATTATTTAAAGTATAAATGTGTAAAGATGCCCTTTCAGATTCTTCACACACCCAAATTCAGTGTTGTTTCTCCTGCTGCTGCTCCTCTTTTGTGTGTTTTTTTTCCAACAGGTTATTTCAAAGTACATTTCTATTAACTGCATAAATCTCTTTGTTCTCCCAAGAGCTGTATTTTATGGTTGCATTATACTTCCAGAGGATGAGGCTGGGCACAGGAAGGTCACTGGCAGGACAATCTGAGGTAACTTCCATTGAGGTTATGCTGTCATCACATCAGGAGGGTGATGGTTTGATACCTGGTAAGAACAAAGCCCCAGCTGACTCACACCCTGAGGCACAGAGAATTAGCAGAGTTGATCCTTGGAGCCTTTTCTGGTTAAAACCAGATCACTGTGTTCCTGCTCACTTGTGTAGCAGCAGTCCAGATGACTTCAGCAGGATCACTGTGACAGAAAGCAGAGCTTTAGGATCACACTGTGGCACCCACAGGTCCCTGCAGGTGTCTGCACCCAGTCATGGCCATTTGTAGTGGTACCAGCACCCACCACTCCTTCAGGCTGTCCTGTTCCTTTGGAATCACAACTTGCAGAGGTAAAAACAAAAAGCTGTGTATAGCAAGTGCTGTCCTCATGGCTCATGCTGGCTCCTTCACTGGACTCCTCAAAGGAAGAGAAACAGAAGGCTGATGTTTGCCTTAGGGACTCCTGTTCAAGTTTTTAATTCTGCCCCTCCAGCTGCAGCATACAAAGGCCAATACGCATTTGGAATGGTGAAATGAATTCTTTGTGCCACAGGAGCCACAGGCAGATGAAGCAGCCCTCAACCCTCATGACTCCTCCACTGAATCCTCCTCCACTCTTATTAGGGACTGCTGTGAGCAGGTGAAACACAGGAAGCAGTTCCAGTGTGGGCAGACCAACAACAGCCCTTTTGGGATACTCCAGGAATGATGTCTGAGCCCCAGTTCTGGGTGAGGGGCAGATTTGGGTCCCCAAGCCTGGGTGTGTTTTTAGAGTGAGATTCAGATGAGCTGTTATTTAAGGATCCACTTTAGCAAAACTTGCAACTGCTTGGTGATCTTAATGCCAATGGGTCCCATTTGTACCTGTGCTGTGGAGGCACAGGGTGCCATCCCCACTTGTGAGAGCAGGGTGCCCACAAATAAGGACTTGGGCTGTCACAGAGAGCTCTCAGCATGATAACTGATCCATAACCCAGTCCTGAATAAAGCAGAGGACCCCAAACACCAGGGTGTGTGACACTGTGCCACATCTCCTGTATTTGTCTGTGCCAGGGATCCCTTCTTTACTCTCTTGGCTCACTCTGTTCTGTGATTAACCAAGCAACATCTCATCAGTATGGGAATGATCACTAACACTGGGAAAGGATGAAAGCCATTGTGTTGGTGTCAAACTCTGATGCAAGCAATTTCAGGGTGGTTGCCAGAAATCTAATCATTTCAGTCATTTCAAAAGAGTTTAAAGTAGTTGTTAAAAAGAAAGTGCCTCATCATCCTGGGAAATAGAGGCATTCTTGGCCTTCAGTCAGGCATTCTTTAGAGCTAGTGACACATTTATGTGATTATAATGACAAATGACTTTTCTGTCCCTCTCTGTTTGTATAATAGATGAGATATGTCCGTGGTTTTTGAGGATGGAAGAAATAAGGGAGGGTGGAATATTTGTATTTCAAAGACAGGAAATTGTAAAATTTCCTCATTAGTAACCCCAACCCTCACCCCCAAATGCAGGAAAGCCAAATTAAAATTTTAACTTTGAAGGTGTAAGTCTAAGACAGGACCAGAATTGCATCAGAATTAGGCAAATGCAGCTGCTTGATTTCTTGGCCAGGCTGGGACATATCAATTCCTATTGGAGCTGTTATGGGCTGTGTTCTGCTGATTTTGTCAGTCTACACAAAGGACAGGTAAAGCTATCCTGGAGCCAGCTGACACAGGTCCAAACCCCACCATCAGCTCAACTGCTGCAAATCAAATCATATTTGATCAGAGACACAGCAGATGTAAAGAACTGAGAGCAGGATTTGGCCTGGTGTATTTCACTGGGGCAGCACAAAGTTACACACACAGATCTCCTGATGCTTGTGCTGACTCTGCTGACAGTGCTAATGCAATTAGGAGTTAAAATCATTACTGGAATTAGTCATCTTGATTTGTTTCCTTTGCTATGTCTGTTTCACAAAAGAGTTCTGCATTTTCAGAGTACAGAGAACAGTTCAATTAAGTGTTTAATAGCTCCAGTTGCCCTCCAAAATTTGTTCAAACAGCCTAATGTGGAAGAAAAAGGCTGAAATGGAAGGATTCTGCAGTGTATAAGTTTAAATTTTGATTTATGAACTTGGCAGTCGGTCTGTACCAATTAAAAACATGCATGGGGTTTTTTCCTCCTCTCCAGACAACTGTTCTTACTGAGCTGGTCTGTTGTGTCAGCATGTGCCATGCCCTGGCCCTGCCCCAGCCAGGGAATTTGCCTTTGCACCTGTCAAAGCCCGGTGTGGAAAGAGCTGCATGACAAAGGCTCAGAGTGACAGTCCAAAATTGTTCACACAGCAACTTTTGAATGCTTGGAGAGACTTTTCTTTCATGTTTTAACTGTACAGTTGCAATTATAAAAGCCCTGTTCTCTACACCAAACCTTTTTTCAGCAGCAAAATTAAAGAGATTCTAAGTTTGTCAGTAAACCCTGACATTCAAGTGCTGAAGTTGGTCAGAGTGAGGCAGATTGAAAAGTTACAGCACTGGGAGCTTTTCCATTGAATTCATATTGCAAGAGATGGATTCCTTTTTCCAAGATCAAATGATCTGGAAATACAGATGACATAATTTGATTTCTGTTTCTTTTTATTAAGAGTGCCAGGCTGGATGTGGCTCTGGGCAAGCTGCTTTAGCTGGCCCTGCCTGAGTGGAGGGACAGTGGATCCCAGAGGAGCTGGCCAACCTCAGCTGCTGTGGGATTCTGTGCATTCAACAAGATTTACACCCCATTTATCCTTGGCCAGTGGACCAAATAAAATGAATACTCTAGCATAGCTTTATCCTTAAAGTATGTATTACAGCTTTATGAGTTAATATAAATAAATGCAACAGCAGGAATGATTCATCCTCACTCTTTGAGAAACTGTAATATCTTACACTAGATAGGCTGTCAGTATAGAATGAACAATTTGCTTTATTCATACCTGGTTTTTAGCAGTTTTGTTTATTAATTTCCCTTACAGCAAAGAAACAAATCCTGAAATTTTAAAATGGCACTTTGCTTAGTATCAGAATTCAGTTTCTGTGCCTTTAGGTGGAAATAACTGGTATCATTTTATGATACTCAGACATGAATAAGAAGGGAATGTTTTTGCTGTGAGGAAATTTATCTTGTTTTCATTTAGGACAGTGAAAATTGAGAAAGAATCATCTACATTGTCAAAACCATTTCTATATGCATAAGTCAACAATGTGGTGCTAATTAACCAGGGTAAAATTAGGCTAATTTTCTATTACTAATGTGCTAGTCAGTTTGGTAGTATTCAGATGATACTTCAGGATGCATGCTGAGAAAGAATATGTTCTTAAATGCTCCCTATGAAATGAGCCAAATAAATGAAACCATTGTTATATTGCAAAAAATTGCTCATGTCAAGGCCATGGAGAGATAATATAATAAAAGGACAAGAAGAGCTGACTGGATTTTTAGGTGCCAAAGTAACTTTTATGTGTGAACTACAAACTCAAATGGCACTTGGTGCAGCCACAACTGCTTCAGCCTCGGTTGCACTAAAGTTTTATTATCAAAACCTTTTCCAGTGTAACTTGAAATGGTCACATCCTTCCAATGTAAAACCACTGATCACAAACAAATCTGGTTAGAGAACTTCCAGAACTCCAAAGAGATCCCAGGATGGCCACACAGCACTGAGATTTCTCTCTGGTTTGTTGTTTTGAGTACAGAGAGTTTTGTCACTGTATTCACCAAGCTCTGCTGCTGCTGAAGTGGCTTTCAGGGTTTTACTGTTTTTCCATGTGCTTAATTCTTTATAGAGCCTTTTTATTTCGCCCCAGTCACTATGGACAGCTGCACTTCCCAATATTGGGACTTCTGTGAGCACTTTTGGTTGGTACTGGATGGCCACATGGCCGGTTTAGGATGGTGCCTAATGAACATTTTCATCCCCTGGTGCCTCTGCTGCAGATGTGTTGTGTCCAAATTAGAAATTCTGTGATGCTGAGCCTAGAGGGTGTTTGAGCCCTGTTCAGTTCTGTCTCAGCTGGCACAGGTTGCCCTGCTCCCTCTCTGGTGTCCTGTTCACTCTCAGCCCTGTGTGTGATTTTCCCTCCTCCTCCTGACAATAGTGTATGACTATGCACAATTTGTGACCTACAGGGATTCTGTTGAATGGATTTTTCGTACAAACACAGGACAATAATTTTTTAAATGGAGTGTTTTCAATAGACTATGGTGCAGTCTTGTTAAACACTACAGGGGAGCCTTACTTTTTTTGTTTGGGTGCATGACTCTCCATTATAATTCTGGTTTGTCTTTTGCTACCAGTACAACTCTTAAAAAAGCATTAATTTTATATAAGCAGTGCTAATGAAAACCCAAACCAATATTATTTTGCATTTGGTGAAGTTAACCTTTATTATATTTGTTTAAAACATCAATTATGTGTAAAATAGGTTTGTATAAAATATCCCTCCTAGTAATTTAGCTTCCACTTCCAGCAGAACTAAGAGTATTGAATAAGTCTGGTTCCCAGTCTTTGCCTTGCAGCTAAAAAAATAAATGATATGGAAGGTTACATGCATGTGGGGAAAGGTTTTACTTTATACATTTTATTACTTTTATAACCTTTTAGGTTGGAAGTTATTCTTGTGTTCATCATCTATGTATTAAACATAAATAACCCCCTCTGTTATAATGCTGTTACACCACTCCTCCTGCATAGCCTCTCTTTTCTCTATCCAGAAAGAAATTTCATTTATAATTCTATCATTGCATCTTTTATGTTACGTTCTGCATTATTCTAATTGATAATAGGTGAAGTCTAAGATATGATAAGGAACAGCCCATTGCCAATTTTTTGGGTGTTTTTTTTTCAATTTTTTTTTATCTTCAGTGCTTCAAATTACTCCTATGGTAATTTTCAAATGCAGTTAAGGAATAGCTTGTCAAAAATTATTTATTCATCTAATGATAGATGTGAATATCTTCTGGGATTTTAAAAAGTGCCTGAGCAAGTTGGAACTAATGAAGTTTAAGCATCTAATATGTTTAGCTTATCTTAAAAATCCTGTGAGATGGTGATATAAAACGTTTCAGACCCAACCACATTTTCAAAAGTGCCTTAGAGACACTTAATTGATTAAATTGGAAATAAACCACCCACTCTAGGAGTTAAAACCCTGAATATAAATATGCAATGAAGTATTGTTGCATTTGAGACGATTTAAGGTTGGAAAAGGATCAAGGCTTGTATGGAGAAGTGGCTCTAACACCACTGAACAACAAAACACTTTTCCAGTCTTTCCCTTTTACCTCCACATTGTGTCTGACAGCCTGTTTGCCTTTTCCAGAGCTATCAAGGAGCCTGTTAACTGTATTGCTGCCCTGAGAAAAATATCAACCTGCTAGTTATTAAAGCAGGAGAGGTTAAAAACTCTACATTAAAAACCCTACATTGTGCTGATAGAAAAAGCTCTACAGCATGAGAAAAACATCCCAGGGATTGTGTGCAGTGACAGTAACAATAAGTACTCTTTTAAGAAGTGCTCCATCTTCCAAGAACTAAATTTCTGTCTGAAAGGGAGATCAGAAGAGCCTCCCAGTAGCAGAGCAGCAACACCAAGCCCCAATTATTATCCTACAGAGACAGAAGCTGCAGCTCTTCCCTGCCCATGATAAAGGCAGCCCAAGCCCCGTGGGTTTCATGAGAAAGTTGTTTGATGTCCTCCAGCAAGGCTGTGCCCAGGGACAGTTCATCAATCCAAGCAGAGCCCTGTGCTGTGCCTGTCCCCTGTGCTCAGCCCAAAGTGGCACTTGTGTCACACAACACCCGCAGTGCCAGGGCAGGGCTCTCCTGAGGGAAACTCCCCTCCCTCATTCTCATCAAAGCCACAGGGATGGACTCAAGGCCACCCCAGGGTTTTACTTCCCCACTGGGCAATTCTTGTATGCAAAATGTGGGTCTGTGCTGAGACCTTGCAGAAAAATCCATGAGATGCCTCTGCATGAGGCAGTGAGTGCCTGGCTGCTGTAAATCACCTCTTGAGACAGTATTTCTACTTTAATGCTTAGGGAACAGAGGGAGGACTAAACTCCTGCCTAAACTGCTTCATTTGAATACCAAAAGTCAGGCTGAAGTTGCTCTATTTAAACTTGAGAGGTTTATTTGGTGGAGGAGTGGGAAGATATGTCCTGGTAAGAGTGTTTTAGGTCCTTCAGAACTAATAGCTATTTGTGTCTGGTGTTTGCTTTGCTCTGTCTCTTCAGATTCTCCTCATTCTGCCTGAAATGGTCCATTTATACCTGGTCCATTTGCATCCACTTTTGGATATTTTGTCTTATTGTTCTGAAGAGGAGTTTGCCAGTTCTGTCATTTCAATAAATTGCACATGCTTTGCTGCAGATTTGCCTTCTGTTCCTTTGCTTTTGAAGGCTTAGCTGGAGAGTGAGGGCTGCCAAAATTGCAACTGTGCAGTATTTCCTGGCCTGGCAAGTTTCACATTTCTCCCTTGCTGACAATGCCATAAATTAGTGAATGATAATGTGGTTGCTGCTTTTTGTGCCTTTCTCACACCTGTCTTAGTTCATCTGCAAGGAATTCATGTTCTCTCTTAAATGACTAAAATAGAATCATTTCCAATGTAGTAGAAGGAGAACCCAGGAAAACTTATTTCCTTTGTGTTGGTAGGGACAATTAATAGCAACTTTTATTAGAATTGGTCAAAGCCCTTTACACAGGAGAAAAAAAAACCAAACGTGTATGCAGTTCAGAGCTCAGATTAGGCCTGAGTTAGCCTAAAAGCTACTGGAAGCTCAGAGTCTGGTGATTTAGATATGATCCCTTCTCTGCCACAGGGAAGAATCTTTCAAAAGCAAAGCATTCAATCCAGAGCTGGAACACTAGGGCTCTGGGACACATATCTGTCTCCGGAGGATACACAGATACACTTGCACTCAGAAATATTTTGCCAGGCCTGAATAATTTTTCTGCCTTAGGAGCTTAGTGAGAAAGAATTTTGTGGCTTGTCATTTGACTGTCAAAGCTGAAAGTTGACTTACTATGGACAGTTTTAAATGGAGAAGGAGCTGAGGCCACATCTGTTCTTTATTGTTCCATTCCTGCATGGGGTGAGGAGAAGGAGCCTCTGGTGATAGCAGAATACATCTCTAAATCTCCAAAGAGCCTTCTGAGGGAGCAAGTGTCTGCTGTGGAGAGCTCTGCACCTCAAAATATATGGTGGTAATTAAATTACTGCTAATTGAGTTTAGTGGTCCAAAGGCTCAAACACTAATGAGCTAAAAGAGGAAATATGAAAAAAAAAGGGAAATACCTTTCCCATAACTTTTTATGTTTTCCATCTCATAATTGCTTAGCCTGCACTGAGAATTGCTTTCTGTCACATGTCCCATCTCTTTTGAATTTGTTATTCTAGGATTTATTTTCCTTGGGGGCAATTTTATTTGTAGTTGATGTTTGCTTACAGGATTGGAAATAAAAAAAATTCGCTGCCTGTCATAAAACAATTTACCTGAGAGAAAACAATAACACCACTGAGGCAACTGTACAGTTACATTTCTTGGTAAATATGTGCTTTTTACTGATTGCTTTTACTTTCACAATTTCTCTTTCACAGCCCTTGACAGCCTCTAATTCCCAAGAATAAATTCCCTCTTGCTCCAAAGCAGGATACATCAGCTAGGCTGATAAAAGTGGTTGCATTAGCAATGGAGAATATCACAGAATGGAGACAAACCAACAATCAATAATGCTAATGATCTGTCATTAAAAAAATATTAAAATGGCAGCAAAATTCATACATTGCATTTTTTCCTTTAAGTCTTGGAAACATAAATCAGGATATTAAGAAGCAAGCAACAGAATTTAGTTTGTATGGGGCACTTTTTAATGTGGAAAATGGAGAAGCAATGCTAGTTTTGTTGCTTTACATGTTTTAAAAAGCTGTTAGCCTTGACTGTACTTGCTGGCAATTGTATTCTTCTGGTCTCAGTTTTCTGCAAGTTCTGCCTCTTGATTTATAATGTGTTATCATCAACTGCCCTATTTTTGTAATTTATTAAGTATTCTTTTCTTATTTCTTCACGGATTCTTTTGTCTCTACAAGGAAGCTTTAAAAATGAGTAGGTTTCCTTGATTATTATTTTGTAGCACTTGGGAAAATAATGGCATTGTAACTCATGCTATTCTGTTGAATTCACATCAACAATCAATCTGCTCTGTAATTGTTTCTGGGTCCTTGGAACTGGTTCTCTGAAAGCACTGGGGTTTAGATCTTATTTTGCTTGCACATAAGGAAAGCAGTGGGATGACTGGTTTTACCTCCACTTATCACTTTTTTAGCTCTAGGAGGAATTAGTCTCTATCTCTCAAGGTAAAGTGTAGCATAGATTTCCTAGCACACTGGATGGAAGCCTTTTGATTTAGGAAATGATCTTGTGGACTACTAGATACACATTTCATATTGCAGCCTGTGTGTTAATGCAACATTTTTCTCCAGGTAGAAACTATAAATTGGTATTAGGAACCCAAGCATCTTTTACTTTTTCTGGTTTTATGGTCTCTAAAAAATGTCATTTATATCCCATCTCATGCTTTATCTGTTATCATTCTGAGCATTCAAGATCCCTTTCATGTTATTTTTCAGTGAATCAGAGAAAGATAATTCCATATTTTTTTGCAGTTTTCTCAATGCAAGGAACATATTTGGGAAATCTCTAGTTTCTGCTTCTGAAAAGGATACAGAATCAGTTGTTCTAGAGTGCAACATCTTTCTCATATTAGATATTTTTCTATAATGTCTTCTGTACTTGAGGATGAGAAACAGTAGCTTATGTCTAATAAATGTCAAACAGAAGATGTGCCAAATTTTCAGTGGCAAACTGCAGTGAAGAACCCAGCCGAAAAGCTGAGATATATGAAATATATTGTTTGGAGCCACAGGCCAGTAAGGACTGTTAGATATGTCCTGATGCCTTCCTGCTAAGATTTTTGGTGGAAATTAAACTCTTTAAATTAAACCAGGTACATGTTGCTCACTCACCCACAACTTCCTCAGATTTTTGTTTTATTTACAACACCCTTGGAATTAGGAAATTTAAGCTCTCAAAACAAAATAAGAATAGAAAAGAAATATTAGCCAGTCATTTATGGAGAAAACAAGAATTCAGGTCCTCCTCAAAAATCACTTTCCTTTGCAGCCAAGAAGTGGTGCCATCTTCCAAGGCAGTAGAAATATTTGAAGGTCAGGAATATGTATTTCTCTTATTGACCACTCCCATAGAGGAGCAGCATGGTTTACATATGGGAACACAGTTGGTGCTGCTCTCCACAGGCCAGTAAAGAATGGGGATGGGTTTCAGGGTTGCCAGGAGGATATCTGAGACCTTTTCTGAGCAGCACTGCCCCAAGTACAGCCTTTTCTCTTTTTCCTCTGCACATTGTCATTTAAAGACGCATCCTGGTCCCAAAATAAGAAATTTTGGTTTTGCAAATTTGGACAGGGATTTTTTTTTCCTCAGTTGGTGGGGTATTATCACATCCCTACTGTTTTTATTCTTCACAGAAGACATTTTTAAAATTCCACTTAAAAATAAAATCTTGCTGCAGCAAGGGAGGGATTATCACACATTAATTTGATATGCTCACTCTGAGTGGTTTTATTGCTTTTCCCAACAATTTAAAATTTCAGTATTTAGAACCCATTTCAGAAATTATCATCAGAGGATATTAGTCTTACCCATGAAGGACAGATGATGTACATTTTTACAGCTTATTAGGCTCCTAGATTTACCCTGAACACATACACGAAGTCTGCTTGAAATATTGGCCTCCTACACAGCTCCATGTAAATTACTGGGTAGATGGTCCCACTGGGGTTCCTGTTTTGTACCCTGGAACTATCAAGATTCAGAGTGCCAGTGAGCATCCTAATGATAGCTGAGAGTGCTGAAACTTTCTGTTTTCATGGCAACCACACAATCTGTTGTACAATAACTACTGCTTTGTCACTTGTTTCAAGATGAGCTTTGAAAACAGTTGGCAGGAGAAAAGCATCTTTTCATGCCTTCTCTCTGCTGAGCCTGATATTGTTGCCTGATGTGTTTTGTTAGCACAGGAGATCCATCTCTGCCCGTGCAGGTAATTGGCAGGGGGCTTTCAGGGCTGTTCATGGCTGTGTGATCAGCTTGCTGCTCGTGCCTCTGTGCTAATGAGAGTTTCCCTGGGGGAACATCTGAGCCTCACCTTGCCTGCTCCTCTCCTCGGAGGCAGCAGCTGAGGCTCATGGAGGTGAGAGTCAGACCCGAGGAAAGGTGCATTGCCAGTAAAAACAGCACCCATTACCTGCAGAAATCCAATTAGGGATGGGCCAGGTGGGGCACAGCACAGTCAGGTCTGTGGGTGAGTGCAGAGGAGGCCTTTCACAAAGACTCCTCCAAAAATGTGTTGTGTCTCCCACTCATGCTGTGCCACAGCCCCAGAATGGTGCCAGGACAGGAGACTTTCATGCTGATGTTAAAAAACACAGTCTGGGCTCTCTGACTGTTATCCCACAAATAATGTTAATTTATACAGATCGTGTAAAACAGCTAACTTTCATCTGCTTCTCCAAATGGCAATGAGATATGAGCTGCTGCCTGCTGAAAGCCATGGAAATGACCCAGTAACATTTAATGGGCTTCAGATCAGACCCAAGATATTCATTTCTGCAGCAATTTTTAGGACATGATCCTGAACAAGCACACAAATTCCTGCCTGCTCTCTCCGAGAGGCTGCCTTGCACCAGGGTGTGCCTAATTCCTGTGTACTTGCTGCTCTCCAGGAGAGGAGCTGCTCCAGCTGGGGCTGGGCCTTGGGAGAGGGGTAGAATCACCAGGGAGGTGGTAGAATCACCATCTCTGGATGTGTTTAAAAAAAGACTGGACATGGTGCTGTGGTCTGGTTGAGGTGTGAGGGCACAGGCTGGACTTGATGATCTTAGAGATCTCTTCCAACCTCATTATTCTGTGATTCTGTGAGAGGGGTACACAGGGATCCTGAGGTTTCCTAAATGTACTCCTGGGGTACTTCCCAAATAAATGGGCTTCCTCAGACCTCTCAACACAGGAGAGCTTCCAGGAGGGTAGTGTCCCTCCCACTGATGTGGACCTCGGTGTAATGGGGTATAGTGACAAGGCAGCTGCAGCCAGTGGAGCCTCTTAGATCAGGAATCAGAGTTCAAGTCCCAGGGAAAGCAGTCAGACCACCTAATGTGACCACCTGTGTGCCAGATGTGTGCTGCATTTCACACAGATATCTGTCACTGTGCAAGACCCAGGTACTGCAGGCAGGTATTGACCTCTCTGGAATGGTGTGCACATCCAGGAAGGAGATGCACCAACCTTGCTGCTCTTCCTGGTGATCAGGTGAAATTTGCTGGGCTAGCCATGAAACATTCCCTTGTTCATTGGTTTTGGAGGCATACATTGTTAAAGAACCACCAACCAAGCAAAGAACATCCTGGTGACCAGTGTAATCCTGAGCTGCTCAATAAGCAGGCTGTCAAAGTCAGTGATTTTACTTTACTTATAGCAGTTATTCACCTGATCTGGTGGGCCAGCTGCAGCTGTGGTCAAGCTCTGATTATCACCAAAAAAAGTGAAGAGAAGAAGTGCTGGAGTGCCAGCTCCCTCTCACAGTGCCTGTGTGGCAGAAGGTGCCCTTGGCTGCCTGACTCAGTGCCCCCCATCCCCATCCCTTCAGTGGGAAGCTGTCCCCAAAAGAGCTGTTACTGCTCCTCAAAGCAGGCTGCAGGTTCTGGTGGTACCTAACCCTGGTGGCTGCCTTTGAGTCTCTGCTCTTCTGCTTCCTGCACTTGATCTGACCTACACATTTTCTTTTGTTTTGCTAAAAATAGGTGGTCTAAGGCTTTCAGCAGAATGAAGTGATCTGTTCAGAGACAAGCTGCAATGCTAAAGTGCATTTGCCTTTCAGCAAGTATAATACGCATCAAATAAATTATCTCAATGAAGACTAAATAACACTTTACTGTGCTGACCAGGGAGCTTCAAATTTCTGTTGTCTCAGACAACATTTTGTTGCTTTGAAAATGGTTTTCTTCATAAAAGAAAACAACACTGATTAGTGGCTGTTTGGAATTAAAATATTGAGCATTTTTGTTGTCAAATACAACGATGGAACAAGAACAATTGGCACAGGAAAAGTAATTTTAATTTTCAATGTCTGAATTGATCAATTAGGAAAGAATTAGATTGGCATGGACATAACCAAGAAATATCAATAGGTAACAAGTGTCAACACTGTAATTTGGCCTAGTCTCTAAATGTGCTTGCTCTCTCCCTAACTCCCTCATCCATAATTTATAAGTCATTGATGCAATGAAGACACACAGACAGACATTACACGAGGATTCCTCCAGTCTCACAACTGGGGATTTCAAGATGAAACAGTCAAAGTGTCTGAGTGATCCTGGAGGCCAGGGCCATTCCCCAGCAGAGCGCACAAACAGCTGCTGTTCTGAAAAATACACAGCCAACATGGATGTGACAGAAAAGGGAGGGAGGGAGGGAGCCAGGAGGTGTGGGGGGTTAAAAGGAGATCAGGGCAGAGCCAGAAATAGATGAAGTTCCTGTACAGTGCTGGCTTTCAAGGCTAATGTTGCAAGATGGGCTAAGTGTGGATTCAGATGCACATTTCTGGACTTTAAGACCTGACACTGGCTCAATCATTGCCCCACATTCCTGGTTTTCCCCTATAATTGGTGTGTGAATTAGCAGGAGAGGCAATTTCTGTCCCTGAAAATGCTGGGCTGTTTATCCTTTTGCTTGTCATTTCCAAGATGTTTTGAAGAGCTCCTTTGGGAAGAGGCTTTCATGGAATTTTCCCTAATACTGTCACTTGAAAGTTTGAAGTGCTGCTGCAGGTATTTTGATAAAACCTATCAAAAAGGGCTTTCAATTCCATTCAGTTTCTCTTGCTGTCTAACCTAGGTCTAGAAGAGCTACAAATGGAGCTGTTTAAGTGCATTTAGAGGTCTGGGTCCTGGGATTAGGGCTAAGCAGGAAGTGGATTTTCACATTCACAAGAGAAGTGTCGGGGTCACTTTCCCTGTAAGTTTCTGGGTTTGTAGCAAGAGTTGTATTTTCTTTGGAAGTTTTCCTTGCTCTCCCTATGGATTTCATGTCTTGCTGTGATCTGAGAGACACCCTGCTCAGTTTCCTCAAAGCACTGACACAAATCCTGACAGAACTTCCAAAAGCCCTGGCAGGAGAGCACTTAGACATTCTTTCTTCTGCTTCCCTTGTGTTCCTTATCTGCTGCCTCAGGAAAATGGGTACCTGTCTCCAGGGGCTGCATTCCCCAGGAGGGACTGTCTCTTGCTGTTATTGATTGTGGTGTATTTTGTTTTGCATTTGCATTTGCTTTGCATTTGTCTTTCTGGAATGCAGTAGTTACCACCAAGGTTGACTTTAAATCAATCCCCTGACATTGACAATGGCTGTAATGGATTTTTACCAGGCAATTATCTTTGTTGTGGAAAATGTCCAGGTATAATTCATGTTAAACTGTACTGAGACCTGTAAGCCAAACCATTGGAAGTGTTTTAGCAAGATCAACCCTCCAGTTCTAAGTGTCCATCACTGCAAGAGGAAGGGCATTTCCCAGGGCCATGAGGTAGAAAATGAGAGTACAGCAATGAACATTGAGGTTTGATGTGTCGTGTTGGGAATGCACAGATTCACATGTGATGAGATCCTTCCATGTACAGTGAAATGCCACCCCTTCCAGAACTGAACATCACCATGTGGACACCTGAAGGGCATGGGTATTTTAGATCCTTTAGCTTTTCCTTCAGTCTGAATTTGCAGGCAGGTTTTGAGGCTTAAATAGCAGAGTGCACTAAGTGCTGATATCTAGTGTTATGGAAATCACATATTTTTACAGTCCTCTGAGTTCTGAAAATTCCTAATTCCTTATTAAAGGTAAACTGGTTTGGATTCTCTATCTTTCCCAAATCCTAAATTGAATGAAAATATGAGCTCTTGGAAGTGTTGCAATTTCCTAACACTGAGTCTCTAAACATGCTAAAGCAACATTGGACACAGCAAAGATTATTTGAGTGGCTATTGATGAGAGGTGCTCATAAAACTGGGGCTGTGTTTACTTGAATTCTCATGACAGCCTCATGAATTTCCTCAGGAGTTCAGCCCAGCAGTACAGGATTCACAATCAGTATTGTTTGAAATAAGCATACGGCCAATGTGTATTTCAGCCTCTCATTACCATACAAGGGAATGCTTATATTTTTTAGAAAGTGTCAAAGTTGGCAAGTCCGTATGGAGAAAGCACAATTTCCTCTCTGTTTGTTGCCTGGATTCTTGAAAAGGCCCCAGCCTTCATCCCCTTCTCATAATTGCAGCAATATTCTGGTTTATGATTAACTTCAAACATACAAGGAACAGCATTATCTGCCATGTTCGTTATGCTCCAATAAAATATCACATCCAGTCTTTCCTAGGTATTTTCAGTTGGAAATGCAATAAAGGTGATTGTGCCAGGGTGGACCAGTAGCCTTTAGAATAAGGATACTTTGTAAAAGTATGGTTTTGTCTAGAAGTGAATTTTAGAATTAATCCCAGAGAAAAGGGAAATTATTTGTGGGAGAACTGGTGTATAAAGGTCTGAACCTTATAACATTCTGAATGCAGTGTTCAGAGAAGTTACAAAAATGTGAAGTATCCCACTCTTCATTAGGGATATAAATTTAGGCTGAATCACCAGCAGAATTAACAGAATTGGATTAAAGTCTATGCAAGGAAGCAAAGAAAAAAATCTATAAAATGTTTGTCTTACAATTGCTGAGTTTTAAAAATTTTTGTCTGTAAAAAATAAATATCTGCATCACTCTAGAGCTTCTGGTGAGCTAATCAAGGAATGTCCATTTATTTTAGAATGTCAAGAGCAGTTTAACCTCAAGATGGTGCTAGATGGTTAAGTTGGCTGTCACAACAGCTATTGTTTATCTTTTAATTTTTTTCAGAATGAAAAAAGCATCAGTAACATGTAATTTGTTAATAACCAATACGAAAAGACAAAGACTTCATATTAAATGCATCAGTTTTATAGATTAATATGTTCATCAGCCTAAGCAAGACATGAATTGATTTGAAAAGATATTAATTGTGTCAATGTTTCGAATAGAATAGTGCTTGGGAAGCAACAGAGCTTGTATAAAAGTCATTGGAACCACAATGGGTAGGAGATATCCAAGGTGTTAATTGTCAGCTTAGCTGGTTATTAGAACCAGACAGCCTGGGAGCCATGGGACTGTAATTCTGGCAAGATAAAGTGATCAAAACCTGCCAGAAAAGTAGTAAAGACTGAACGTTCCTGAAGAAGTTAAGGAACTACTTAATTCACAATAAATAATATGTAGGAGTGCTTTAATTATTTCAGATCAAGCTGGTTTTCTGCTGGAAGGGAATATCCAGAGTATGGCTGTTGTACCTGGGCTGTAACCCATCCCTAAATCAGGAGGTGAGCAGAACATCAGGAGGTGAGCAGAGCATGAGCAGATGAGCAGAACATCAGGAGATGAGCAGAACACAGCAGATGAGCAGAGCATCAGGAGATGAGCAGAACATCAGGAGATGAGCAGAACCTTAGGAGATGAGCAGAATATCAGGAGATGGGCAGAACATCAGGAGATGAGCAGAGCATCAGGAGATGAGCAGAACCAAGCAGATGAGCAGAACCTCAGGAGATGAGCAGCACTGGCACAGCAGATGAGCAGGTCCTCAGGAGAGGAGCAGCACTGGCACAGCAGCCCTGTTATCCTCAGCAGGAGCAGCTGTAGGGATGCTGCAGAACAGAGCACCCAGGCTGCTGCTGCTGCTGAGGATTTTCCCTGCAGTTCTGGCACCAGGTTTGATTTTCTAGAACAGCCCAACAGTGACCAGATGACCAGAAATTCATCTTACAGCTTCTTTCCTTGTAGGACAGTTAAGGGAGAGATTTTCCAAGGAGGCCATGATGGCATTTTTACTGTTTGTGGTAAAAACAAAAAAAAACAAACCAGTGCCAGGTCTGTACAAACTGTACCTCAGCCTGGTGCTCTCTAAAACTGACCTGCTCACTTTGAAAAGATATTTTCCCAAAATGAGACGTGGGTCTCCTTGAAGATCTTGGTTCTTGGGCACATCTCCTATGACTGGTGGGTGATGGAAAGCAGGGAAGCTCAGGGAAAACCTCTCTACCCCACACAGGGTAATTTTGTTATGCTTTTGGTTTTCTTCTGTATTTTTAAATATTTGGTCTCTTTTTTTGGCAACAAGATTTAATCCTTTGGAAAAGCTGCAAAATGAGAGTAATTTATGTGACAAGTTAATTTGTTTTGCACCAGAAAGGCCTTTTGAAAAGATGGCTGTTTAATATATAATCTTATAAATGAATCAGCAAAATAATATGGGAACTTGGGGATGTGCAGTGATAGAAGGTTTTTTTTATTAAATTTTACTTTATTTGGATTTTTTTTTTTATTTCCCCAGACATTTTTCTTGGTATCTTCCAAAGTTTTTATAATTGTTTAATGCAAGCAATTACTTACAAGGTGGCTGTATCAGCCAAGACAATGTTACAGAAATGTGCAAAACCCCTGGCATTGAAAAGGGATGCTTGATCTCCTGAAATAATTGGAAATTTGCCATCATTCCTTTGTCACCTGAAGAAAAGAAGGTTTTACAGTCCTTCCTATTTGCAAATCTGAAATAATGTACCTTAACACAGTGCTGCCTATGCTGCTCAAATATTAGTTTTTTCATTGTTTGTAAAATGGTTTTTTTTGGACAGAAAAAAATTAGCTAAATGTGATTGTTTGGCTTTTTAAAGCAGGGAAATAGAAACTAAACTGTGTGTCCTACCCAGATTTTTATCAGATGCAGATAAAAATATAAATAGCCTAGGAGACAGTGTCCTCTTAAGTGATGATCCTAAGGTTAGTGGGACTTTTTGAGAAGATTTTTCTTGTCTAGACAGTTACAAAGAAGGTGGAAGTTGATTTAGGTTTTTATTGTAGGGAATATAATTCTACATCCCTCATATTCAGTATGTAAGCAGGAAGGTATTTTATGTGTGATTCTAGAAAGCAATTAATAGGAAAATATACTGTTCATTCCATCTATCTGAAAATATATTTTAAAAATTATTTCAAATGGAAAATAGGTCACATATTTTAGAACAGTGGGGAAATCAACATATTATTTTTGTTTTCACTAGATTAAATTCCAAAGTGACTTTCTGCCTGACAGAAGGAGAGGCACAGTAATAAAATTCATGCTTATATGTTCAGGCTTAATCAAGGGGAGACTTAGGGTAAGAGTGTTTAGCTAAAAGTCATTTTAAATCACAAATACATAAGAATAGATGATTAATTATGTTGTCCACTTGGGGCAATGACTGTGCAGGACAAATTGTGTTTGAACTTAGCTCCAAAAGTGTTTTAAAAATTAAAACACTGGATGGCATTGAAAAAAAAATTTCTTCCTGTCAAAGGATCGTGTATTGATCCAGGGAAATGATTCCCTTTGGGTTTGCAGAGGAATTTAGGAGAAAGCTGTCTATAGATATTGATCCTGACACAGGATCCTTCAGTCCCAGGCTCAGAGGTGCCACTTCTGAGATCAGGAGGCTGAATGTTTGCAGTGACCTCTGCCATGCAAAGATCAGAGTCAGCATCTGGATCTCCATATGGAGCATGAAAGTTTTTGTATTACAAAAATCTTTCCAACAACTATTTTGGCAGGGACAATCATAAAAAGAGTATTTGAGCATCTTATTACACTGTTAATATATTCCCATCAGGAAGTTAAACTAATTAACTCCTCTCTTATGCATACCTTGGTGATATTTTTACATTTCCCAGGGCACATAACCAGTCACAAGAAAAAGAAAATGTCACCTTCCAATAGTCACTCCCTAGCAGGCACTGGAGGACACTCTTAAAGTAAAATTTTTTGTGTGCTGTTAAGTTTCTTGTTGAGGTAGAACAAAAGATGATGGTCTCACCTGACAAATCTGCTTCACCTTTGTTTGTATCTCTTCTTTGCCTTTTCTTAAAATGTATTTTTACTTTGTGCTCTTGATATCACAGTCACTCATTCCAGTTGTGTTCTCTGACTGCCAGAAAAAAAAGTTTAATAACTGAAATTCCTTAGTCAAGGCAGAGCTCCTGGAGAGTCCAGCAGAGGATCCCAGATGATTGAGGATGATGAAGGATCCTGAGAGGATTGCAGGGCCTGGAGCAGCTCTCAAAGGCTGGGAGAGCTGGGGCTGCCCAGCCTGGAGAGGGGAAGGCTCAGGGGGATCCCCTCATGTGCAAATATCTCTGGGGATGTCCAGAGAAAGCAGCCAGGCTCTTTTAGCTGTGAGTGACAGGCCAAGAGGCCCTGGGCACCAAGGGAACCATGGGGAGCTCCCTGTGCACACCAGGGATCCCTTTTTCACTGTGAGGGTGCCCCAGCAGTGGGGGCTGTGGAGCCTCCATGCTCAGGGATATTCAGGAGCTCTTTGGACACAGCCCTGGGCAGCCTGGTCCAGGTGACCCTGCCTGAGCCTGGGGTTGGCCAAGGTTGTCCCCAGAGGTCCCTCCCAGGCTCATCCATTCTGGGATTCTGTGAGCCTGCGCCGTTGCTGCTCAGTGTTTCTGATGCCGTCTGTGACAATGACGAGGAATAAAAGCCTTGGATCTCTTTAGCTTTGAACTAAACCTACAACCCCTCCTGCCTTCTTTTGTTGTTAGGGTTCAATTTTCCTCAGACTATCTGTAGAAACAAGGTCTAAAAAAGAAACATCACTTGGGAGAAAACCAATTTTGGCATTGAATATTGGTCAAGTAGAGCAGAACATAATTCAGGTGAGTAATGAAGGACAACACAAGGTACCTGTATGCAAACAAGGTTTGCCTGTGTGCAAACAGCCTCTGGGGGCAACTTCTGACATTTAGGGGTTTTTTCCTTTTGTGAGGGAGTGCATTTTTTAAAAAGTATCATCAATATGTTGTGGAAACCAACAGCTACATGGAAGGACAAGGGTCATTATCTGCACCTACCTAATGCTTCTAAATGAGGTATTTTTAGAGAATTGGATCTGAAATGGTCTGTGTGTCAGTCAAGGTCATTTTATTTTTTTTCTCATTTTGCCTGATGCACACAGGGAATGTTCTGTGTTAAATGCTATTCAGTATAATATCCCTGATTTAACATGTAGACAATTATGAAGGATTAAGCAGGGATAATAGCTGTGAACCTGGTTCTTTATTACCTGGATCAGCAATGTTGGAAGAACAAATGGAAGGCATAAATGAAATAATCTGTTGCTGGGCAGTTGAAGAACACACTAAATCACCTGGCTAACCAAGAATGAAGACTGTGTTTTTGAACTGACAGAAAAAATCATGGTTAAGGTCATTGTGGATTTATTACCCCAAGGAACATTATAATAAACTGGTTTTTCTTTATATTAACTAAAGAAAGCCTCAATCTTCGGCCAATTCTCTGTTGAAGGCACATGAATTTGTCTAGAATTAATTAGATGACAATGTTATCTGATCAAATTGATGGAAATCTATTGAACTGCATGAACTATATGTTTTCAAAAGAGGCAGTGAAGATTTTGGCAGCACTTCCTTTGGCTTTCAGGAAATTCCACAGTTGGAGAACTTTGTGTTCCAAAGCCAGCATGAGCACAGAGCTCAGCTTTTTTTTTTTTTTTTAATTTTACCAAGCAGATTTTCTGAGAAGAAAGAAATTATGAGTGTTTTAAATATAATGTTCCACCTTCTATTTAGAAATGTCTAAGTTATTCAATGGAAATTGAATGCAAGGAAGTATAACATTAATTTCATGAAATAAAAGGAACTATTCTGAAAATATTTAAAACTTATTCAAGTGCTTATAATTAAAAAAATCGCTTTCACCACAATCCATATTTAAATGAAATTTCAATTCCTGTGAATACCCCATTGTTACAGAAAAAAAAAAAATCAAGGGAAAACATGCTGCAAGTCCTGTCAAGACTAGCTGTCCCCTTTAATATTACCTTGCTCTGGGGCTCAGCAAATTGGAATAGCTAGGCCCAGATTTATTCCAAGTCTCACAGCTTTCCTGAAGGGGAAGGAGCCTCTGTGATGGTGGCAGAAAGAGAAGCAGCTCCAGGGGCTGCACCCCTGGCAGTGTGAGAATGGTTGGCATGGGGGGCACAAACCCCAGGGTGATCAGGGGGAAGAGCTGTGGTTTATTCCTGCTGGAACCCCAGCACAGACTGGGGGTTTTATTCCTACTGCTAAGTCCAGCAAGTCCTGGCCATTAGGAATGAGGCCATTTTTGTGAGAATAAAAAAGATCTCCTACCCAGGTAACAGAATCAGGAGGCTGCTTCCACTGCAACTCAAGCTGGCCCGCTCATTTACACCATAAAATTGTGTCTTAAAACCTAAACTGAAAGCCTCTGTTTCAGCCCCTCTGGACAGACAGAGAAACAACACAGAAGAAAAGGATTTTATACCAAATTCCTATTTTCTGTCAGCAAGTGCCTTCAGAATTACAGTTGAATAATTGCAGACAGATTGAAGAGCTTCATGGATGTTTTGAAGTTATAAATATTGTCCACAGATGTTCAGCCCAGTGAATTTGAGTGTGTAATAGCCTGTGATGAAGCATGCAGGCCTATCAGTGTCCCTGGGGAGGACTCTGAAGCCATTTTACACTCCACACTGAGCAGGGTGTATAAAAGGAGATCCTGCTAAGCCAAGTCCCCAGGAGTTAAATTCCCTGTCAGGGTCTGAAGCTATTCAGGGTGTTACTAATAACAGAAACATCATTATCTGCAGCTAAACTCATTTACATTCTATATTTTGGAAGAAGAGAATTGGGATTAGTTAGGAGAGCACTGTTCTTCCTCCCAGCCAAAGGGTGAGCACTGGGGTGTGAGGTGTTACCCAAGACACTTCTCAATTTCTTGTTCTCGTGTTTATTGATTGTCAGCCTACATGGAGGACATGTAGCTACAGACTTGAACTTGAAAAAAAGCTTCTTCTTGAGTGTTTTGACAGTCTGGCATGTGTCTTGTTTAGATTTGAATAATTTAATAGCTATAGTTGTAAAATCAGTACAGCAGAATTGTATGTTTCTTGACAAAGATGTTGAAGAGTGCCAGTCCCGGAGCTGGCCCCTGGGAAACTGCACTTGTTGCTCCTTTCCTGTGGATATCAAGCCATTGACCACAACTCTTGGTGTGAAACCATCCAAACAGCTCCTGAGCCACTGAGTGCTCCATCTGCCAAACCCATGTTCCCCCAGTTCAGAGACAAGTATTTAATACCACCCACAGTGAGCTGATAGTGCTGGAGGGATTCAAACCCCAGCCAGCCTTTGCTATTCACACCTGAGCAGTTTAAAATACCTGCACTACAGCAGCCTCATAAATTAGCATGTTACAGCCTTTCATTACAGATGTGGCAATGTCATCCAAGGAAGTTAATGACTCAGGCACCAGGAGATGGCCTTCCAGGTAGAGAATGTTCAGCAGATCACAGTATTTATAGCACAACAGATGATCTCAAATGTCACCATTGCTCTGGAGAAAACAAAGTGCAGCATCCGTCCATAGCTGGAGGCCGTGTCAGTGGGAAAAGAGTTTCCCTTGCTGGCTCAGGCAGTTAAAATTCCAGCTCATCTATTGCAATACATCTTGTCTTTAGCAGCTCCATGGCTTTGATAATAATACATGGTAATTTTCTCACTGTGGGTAGTGGAAGTCAGGGCTGGAGTAGTGGTGTTTTATTGAATGTTTCAGGGCACACTACGAGTCTCAGAAATTCTCTCTGTGTCTTTGTGCTGCTGATCCTGTTTAACTATCTCAGGAGCACATATATAGGGTATATAGGGTACAGGAAACTGTACCTTACACTGAGAAAGAGAGGGAAGAGAGTGTGCCCAAGGCTCCCTCCATGGCAAACCAAGCAGAGTAGAGCACCTTGGTTCTCAGGCCTGCTGACCTCTTTAGTACAAGCTGAAAAGCTCTTTCCAACACAATGGGATTGTGCATGCCTTCCTGCAGCATGCTCAGCTGGCATTATTTTGTGTTAAGCTCTACATCAAAGTTTCTTATGTCAATTCTGTGTCATTTCCATGATGTGTACCTGGAATGTGGGGGCTGTTTGACACAGGACATTGGAATAGTGTGAAGTAGCCTGGAACAAAATGAGGACTATATATCAGAATTTTTTGAACTAATTTAAACTTTCTCTGTCCCGTTCATTGATGTTTATCTTTCTAGGGGAAAGTTCTAGGTGAGTTGTAGCTGGGGGTGATATATATTTTCCCTCTTTTGGGTAGTCAACCACAATTGTTAGCATGGTGGGGAAGCACAGCCTGGTTCTTAATGTTCAGTTACTCTTAGGGTCCACTTTCCCCTGGTTTTACTTCACTGCAGGTGCATTTCTGGATGTGGTATCAGGAGGCTTTCCAGCTGGAATGGAGGGATGAGAGGGAGGAGCTTTGCTTTTGTTATGTTTGTGTCCTGAAACCCCCGAGATGCTCTCCCTGCTTTGGCCAGGAGCACATGGGACTCAGAGCCAGCAGCAGGATGGCTCCTCCAGCCTGAGCTGGGCTTGCAGGAGGAGATCCCTTGGGAGCCAAGCTCCAGTCCTTCCAGGACACCTGAACAGGTGCAATATGGACTGCCTGGGCAAAAAGGAGGTGTCTGCCTCTAGGCCCTTGGAATGCTGCATTTCCTCAAAATGTTCCCAAAATATCACAAACAGGGTGTTGTCCTGCCTGAGTTCCCACTTGCTCAGACAGTCTTCATCTCCTCACCTCACATTGTTCTCAGTGCCCAGGAGCATTCAGAGCTTCCAGACCTGTATGGACAGATTAAAAAAAAAAATAAAAAAAAGAAAAGAGGAGAATGCATTAGTCAGAGTTTGAAAGTTGCTTTCCAGGAAAATGTCATGTTTTTTGCAGGCTTGAAAGTTTTCCTGGATACTGAGTCATTTCTGCAGTTATTCTGGGCTGCCAGACCATGATACAGAGTTGTATTCTTCATGTGGTTGCATAACAGAAATAAATTATGACGAGTTCATTCAGCATCTTGTGGATGATTTGGGAAAGTATGTGACAATAGCCACAGGTCAGGGAAGTTGACAGTCAGGTTACATTATTACAGCTTGCCAGAAACCAGACCAGAGGGCAACATCTCTCTGGCAAAGCCCATTCTGCAGTTTTTTTCATCACAGTTTCCTGTACCCTATATACCTCCTAGTCTCACCTTTATGAGTTGTGGAAAGAAAATTGTTCTAGACAAGTCAAAGACTTGAACTGTAAATAAGCCATTTGTTGGTAACAGACTGGGGAGAATGGTTTAGATACACTGATATTATTGCACCTGAAGGAGCACAGCAGCCTGATATCCTCCTATTAATGTAAATCTGATTGAGGCTTTGTATTTTTCTGATAGGGCCACAAGGGTAGAATCTTGTGCATAATTTACAGAAAGTCACCTTGTAGGGAAAAGAAAAAAATTCTGAGAGTTCCCAGCCTTGCGTGAGAACAGAAATGAAGCCCCTGCCAAACCCATTTCTTTCATAGATCACTGACCCACCTTTGCTCCCTCAGACTGCCCTGTCTCTGAACAAACCCTCTGGATTTCTGACAGCAGAGGTTGTCTTTGAAGTCTACCTTTCCTCTTCTCTCCTCACTGTCACTCTGTGCTGTCCAGCCTTCAGTCAAGAGAATCAGTTTTAGTCCAGTGCTAACATCTGATTTCTGCTAGAACCAGCCCATTTCCTTCACTCTTTTCAGTTTGCTGAGCACCCCAGAGGCTGAAGGAGTTGTGTTGCCATTCACTCTCTCAGCTTTGGACATAGACATCTCTTGTATTCAACCCCTAAATATATATAAGCACTTGTTGTGTGGAAGATGGTCATTGTGCGAGCTGGAGAATATTCACACAGAAAGCAGAAAATTCTGTGAGAATTACTGTAAAACTTGGTTTAAAATTCTATTTATCACACTGTAATTTTCAAATAATAAAATCTTGATTAGTGGAACTTCTTCCCTTTCACATGTATTCTGAGAAGCAAAGTATTGAAGTAGGTTCCAAAATGGAAACCTGTGAAGCACAACTGGATTAGGGTGATCACATGTTGAAAGTTAGTAAAATCTTGCTGAAAATGTCCTTCCTTCTGCTTAGGTACTTTGCATTGCACCCTCTCTTAGAAGATTGATGCTGATCAAGCTGTGTATGTCATGTGTACCCAGTAACACTGAAATTTTGGTGTGTTTGGGTAGGTCTTGATATCATCTTAATGGTCTTGACTGAATTGCAGAGCTCACTCAATGATATAGTGTTCCAGGGGAAAAGTAGGTTAGAAAAGGCTTTCTCCCTGTGTGTGGCACCTCAGGGTCTGACTGGCTGCACTCCTTTAGCTCTTTAGAGAAACTGATGGTGTTATTCCACATAACAGAGTGAATGCCCTACCCTGTGGAAAATAGCATTCAGGGAGGGATGGCTGGGTACCAGCTCCTTGTGTCTCAGGCTCTGGGCAGTTTCTGTGCTGTGAATGGCCCCGGGGAAGTGCCCCCACCCAGGGGATTTGAGGGAGGCAGGAGGGAAGGCAGCTCTGCCCTTTGATGTGTGATGCACTCCTCTGGGTCTTGTGATAAGCAAGCAGCTGTGCTCACATGCATTATATAATACAACTGTTCTGCATCTCTGGTCAGATGATCTCAATCACATCCAAATTTCCCTTTGTACTGCAGTTAGAATGGGGCTGGTGTTTTGCTTTATAGAGATTTAAACCATCCAGGGAGGCCTCTTTACATCCATTGAGTCTACTTGACATCACAGAAGTGTTACATAACATCCTTTATATGCTGGAGCATCTAACCTTCCTCTAATAAGAGTAGAAAAACAGCTAAAATACAGTCATTAATTATTTGAAAAAAATAACAATAAAAAGAATAATTGAGGAAAGATTATTCGGCTATCAGAATTGCCAAAGTATTTATATAAGCTGCACTTTTTTCTATCCAAAATGATCTAAAAATTTCTGGGACTATTCTTGTAAAGAATGTCTAGGTTTGTAAGAATCCACCAGATTAGAGTGAAATAGCTTTTCAAGCTTGTGTCCTGAGCAATATCTTACAGTTTAGTTTGTTTCAAGCTATTTTGACATAAACTGGAACAGCCTCTGGTTACTCCAACTCCTGCTTTAAAAGTATTTCAGTGTAATATAATGTTTTAGCTGTTGAATGTATACCACTTAAAGGTGAGTGTCCATCATTTAGAAGGCAGTGTGAATATTTTGCCAGTGATATGATTCAAATTAGTTGATTAATATTTCCTAACAAGCTGGTGAATATTTTTAAAAGGCAAAATTTCTGTCAAGTTCCATGAAAACTAAAACAAATCCAAGAGGACCATAGATCATGTAACAGCCTGGGTTGGAAGGGGCTTCCAGCTGAGTGTGTGGCAGTCTGTGCAATGTCCTGGGCTGCATTTCTGCTTGTCATTCCTGCACTAGATGGTCATGACAGGTTTCAGGTACACAGACAGAAAAAGTTTGATTCATCCAGAGAGTGGAAGAGTGATTTATAGGAAGTGATAAAAGAATAAGAGACGTGTAATGTGAATGCAGAAGGAATATTTTTCATTAGAGGAAGGGAAATTGGGAAATGTGGAAAGGCATTTGACAGTCCCATTATCAGGTTTCTGAATTTCCCAGCTGTTTTAACTGCTGTGCCATAAAATATGACCCTGCTCTACAATCTTGCTTTCATAAGTCAGAGCTCATATTGTGGCTGTAACAGCAGTTCCACCAGCACAGCAGTGAGTGAAATGCAGCTGTGGCATGAGCTGAGCAGTGCTCAGAGCAAACAGATCAATCTGCAGATGTGGGGATGCCAAGGAGCCACTGCAGAGCTGTGCTCGTGTCACAGGCACTCCCTCAGCACCAGCTCTGCTCTGCCTGTGCATGGAGCAAATCCAGGATGAAAGAAAGGTTTCCTTCACTTGTTAGAAAATGCAACGTGTGTTTAAGCACTGGGAAGGGTTTTATTTTGAATTTACATTGATGTTAGGTAGTGTTTGCCCTCTTGTGACGCTGTCAGATCCAAAGGTCTGGTGAAATGATCTTCCCTGCCAGTTTCCCTCAGCAAATGTCTGTCCTTGGGGCAGGCAGAGGCCAGGCAGATCCAGGGTGAGTAAAGATAAAGAAATGTCTTTTCCAGGCCTTTCCTTGCAGCCTCTCCATCTGATTTTCTTTGTGGATTTGGAGGAACACCCTGATGTTCACTTTACCTGTGCAATATAATGTGAAAGTACACATCTGCTTTGCCTTTATTTGCAGTAGCCAAATGCTGTTGTCTGTATTAAAAGCTTGTCATTTCAGTGTGCTGAGAGTGCCTTCATTTGGTGAGAGAGTCCTCACCTGGGGTGGCTTGATTGCAACATCTTAACAATTGCAGCACTGTTGTTAAACTTCCATTTTCCTTAAACTCCCTGTCCTGAAAGGTCAAAATACTTTAATTCTGAGGCAAGAGATTGGCTCACTGACTTGCCCATATATATTGTGAGTTTTCCCTGACTAATCTACCTATTCAGTGAATTGAAAATAATTAATAGAAGTCCTACGCCAAGTGTTCAGTCAAATGCACTCGGTTGCAAATATTTTGGCAGGGTGTACAGGGGGAGTATTGCAATATCTGTAAGAAATTATACCAAGTGTCAGGTTCCTTCTGTGAGGTTTCACATGGAATAGATGCTCTTCACAGCAACAGTTAAAAGCCCTTGATACTGTGCAGTGGGCCATTGCAAGTATAAATAATCCCAGCCAGCAGTTTTGTTCATGGGAAACTGTTCCTTTACAAAAGCTTGTGAGTGCACAGCAGCTCCCTTTTCAGACAGCTCTGTGCTAGCAGTAGGACATCAGGAAAATCCTTTCACAAGGTGAGGGCAAGAAAGCTGCTGAGAGCTTAGAGGGTACTAAATGTGTTTGTTTATTGGTTTATATTGCAGGTCTCTGGGCCATCCTTGTGAAGGCAAGGTGAGCCCTTCTGCCTGGGCAGGGAGCTGCCTCTGACTGCCAGAAATGTCCTCCTGAACAGGTAGCACCTGAGCCTCTGAAATGATGTGTGAGCAGCTGTTCCCACAAAGTGGCTGCTCTGCTGCTCAACACAGTTAGGAAATGGCAAGGAAGTCATCAGTGGGATGTGTTTCATGGCAGCCAACCCAAGAAATGTTATTGTTCCCTGATATTTTACCAAGTATGAGATCACATTTTGATCTCTCTCTGCAGAGACATCTTGACAGGCTGGCTGGGTGGGCTGAGCTGCAGGAGGTCCTGAAAGGTGAGAGCCACAGTGTGCCAGGTGTGCCCAGGTGGCCAACGAGGCCAAGGACATGTGCTGTGTGTCATGGCTAGTGTGGCCAGAGCACCAGGGCTGTGACTGTCCCCTGTGACTGTGCCCTGTGCCTGTCCCCTGTGACTGTGCCCTGTGACTGTGCCCTGTGGCAGGGCCCTGTGACTGTCCCCTGTGACTGTGCCCTGTGACAGTGCCCTGTGACAGTGCCCTGTGCCTGTCCCCTGTGACAGTGCCCTGTGACAGTGCCCTGTGACTGTCCCCTGTGACTGTCCCCTGTGACAGTGCCCTGTGACTGTGCCCTGTGACAGTGCCCTGTGACTGTGCCCTGTGCCTGTGCCCTGTGACTGTGCCCTGTGACTGTGCCCTGTGAGTGTCCCCTGTGACTGTCCCCTGTGACAGTGCCCTGTGACTGTCCCCTGTGACTGTCCCCTGTGACAGTGCCCTGTGACTGTCCCCTGTGACTGTCCCCTGTGACAGTGCCCTGTGACTGTGCCCTGTGCCTGTGCCCTGTGACTGTGCCCTGTGACAGTGCCCTGTGACTGTCCCCTGTGACTGTCCCCTGTGACAGTGCCCTGTGACTGTGCCCTGTGCCTGTGCCCTGTGACTGTCCCCTGTGACTGTCCCCTGTGACTGTCCCCTGTGCCTGTGCCCTGTGACTGTGCCCTGTGACTGTCCCCTGTGACTGTCCCCTGTGCCTGTCCCCTGTGACAGTGCCCTGTGACTGTCCCCTGTGACTGTCCCCTGTGACAGTGCCCTGTGACTGTGCCCTGTGCCTGTGCCCTGTGACTGTCCCCTGTGACTGTCCCCTGTGACTGTCCCCTGTGCCTGTGCCCTGTGACTGTGCCCTGTGACTGTCCCCTGTGACTGTCCCCTGTGCCTGTCCCCTGTGACTGTGCCCTGTGACTGTCCCCTGTGACTGTGCCCTGTGACAGTGCCCTCTGACTGTGCCCTGTGCCTGTCCCCTGTGACTGTCCCCTGTGACAGTGCCCTGTGACTGTGCCCTGTGCCTGTGCCCTGTGACTGTCCCCTGTGACTGTGCCCTGTGACAGTGCCCTGTGACTGTCCCCTGTGACTGTGCCCTGTGACAGTGCCCTGTGCCTGTGCCCTGTGACTGTGCCCTGTGACTGTGCCCTGAGCTGGGCTCTGCTGAGGCCACACCTGGACTGCTGGGCCCAGCTCTGGCTCTGCAGTGCAAGGGAGACCTCGAGGTGCTGGAGAAGGTCCAGAGAAGGGAATGGAGCTGGGGAAGGGTCTGGAAAACACAGCTTATGAGGAGTGGCTGACAAAGCTGGGGTGTTTAGCCCAGAGAAAAGGAGGCTCAGGGGGTATCCTGTCTCTCTACAACTCCCTAAAGTGAGGGTACAGCAGGGGTTGATATCTCCTGCCGCGCCTCAAGTGAAATGATGACACAGGTGAGGTTCAGATTACATTTGAAGATTTTTTCTCACTGAAAGAGTGGTGAGGCATTGGAGTAAGTGAAAGAAACTCCACCAGAGAGGTGGTGAGGTTGGTGTCTCTGGAAGTGTTCAGGAGCCTCTGGATTGGCACCTGGGCAGGTGGAGCAGGGGTGATTTTGGTGGTGCTTGGATTGGGTTGGTGCTTGGACTGGATGACCTTGAAGGTCTCCTCCAACCTTGATAATTCCATGATTATCCAGAAATGTAATTTTGATCCAATGCTTCTTTAATTTTCTGTTTTGTTTACAAGTGAGCAGGATTTAGATTTGAATGAAGAAGGGACAATTGCATTTCTCAAAGAGTTTAGGCATTAAAACAAAGCATGTAACAAATGACCAGTATACTGAAGATATTTGTGATTTATTTAGCCAGCTCTATATGCTGAATGTATACAACCTGATGCAAAACTCAGGGGAGTCAGTACCTTCCTAATGACTTATTTGAACCAAGTATTACAAGGAAAAAGAAAATTGACAAATAATTTATGTGAAAGCAGTTCCATAAAATCATGACAAGTTGTTCTCATTTTGTGATGTGTATACATTGTATTCACCCAGTGCCAAACACATTTTGTAAAGTGTATTGACTATTCCAAGACAGTTTGTAAACAGAAAATTTTAACCTTTCCACCCACTTGTTGTGTGGGTGTCACTTTTGGGCAAATCACATTTTGGAGAAAGCCAACATTTTTAAGGTGCAAGAAATTAAATGTATCATATTAAATGCGATTAAAAATTAATTTTTAACAAGAAACAGGAACTTTGAAATTCTTTTTGGTCTTGGAGGAGACTGATTTATTGAGTTTTATAATTAAGAGCAATAAAACACACCTTGTTGAAAGATTTTTTTTTTTTTTTCAGCAAGATTACAAATTTAGTTGATACAACAGGAAAGGTGACATCAGATGGGGGCACATGAGGGCATGTGGCTCTTGGGCTTAAGAAGTAGACAGACATAATGTAAAGTATACAAAAACATCTTCAAAATTGTGTATTTTGCTACTGTTGCCCTGCAGTTCAAGGACAAATGAATTAATTGCAATCCCATGACCTTTTTCTTCATGAAAATGTCTGACTGGTTGATCACAAGGTCTTGTGCCATCCTAATCTATGAGTCTGAGGCAAAAATCAGGAATTACTGCCATTTGTCATTTTATTGGCAATATAACTGCTGCCATTTTGATGTTTCTGCCCTGAGAAGTGTCTGGATAACGACTGAGCAGCCACTGATAAGAGTTCAGATCTTGGAGTTGCCCTGAGATTTTTGATTGCCTCATCTAAGAAAAGGCTTTTTGCCTTTGTGCTAGTGAGAATTTTTTTCAGGAGCTTGAACAGCTAATTTATTTTGCTAGGTGAGAGGAAAGGGTTTTATAATTTTAAGGAAAACTGAAGCAGATGCTCAGCTGATGCAAACAGGTCAGTGTAGTTTTATCTGTTCCAGTGGGGCTGTGATGATTACTATTGATCATTGCTCAAGTCTCTGTGCTTTTTGTGAAATGTTGTTCACTTATAAAATATTCTGAACTATATTCTCTCACATCAATTAGCTTGTTTACAAGAGGCAGTAATTGCATTTGTCCATGGAAGCATATGGATCAGAGCACAATTTCAGGCAATTAAATTCTATTTTTGAAACTCACTGAATTATGCAACCTGAAGCTCCTTTCTTATCTGATTTTGATGGATTAAGTGATTTATCCTACTTTAATCTTAAAGTAAAACTGCATATATAAAATAGTCATACTTAAAACTCTTTTGGTTTCGTCTTGACTGCTTATTTAATTCTTAAATATCCACTCTGGTAAGGTAGGATCTATAATGTTTAGTTGAGAATGATGATTTATTAGAGGTTAGATGAACATCTTGCTCTCTGCCTGCCTTCTTAGAGCTACTGATTTTAAAGTAAGTGCAAAAATACAGGATTTTGGAATTTAGGTTTTACAATTTGCAAAATTTTTAAAAAATGCTGGTTTTGTTCCCCTCAGACTCAGCTGTGTACACATCATTGTTTGATAGCTGTTGAGGACCTTGCAGCCTGAATTCTCATCAGAGGAATACCATGCTCAACTATCCATGCTGAGCAATACAACTGGGCAGGTGTGTTAAAATACTGGTGCACCAGAAGATGATAGGAAAACCTTCCCTTCCTGAGGCAACAAGTCATGGTCAGTGTGTCCCAGATCAAGCTGGAAATCCTTGGACACCTCTGAAGGCAACAGCTTTTGCACACTGTTGCATAACCCAGAGACTGGACAGAATATGCTGGTTCCTGGGGTTTTGGCATGAGAAGGAGCAGGAAGGATTTTGGCACTGCAGCTTGTGTGCCACTGCCTTTGTCCATACTCAGTTTAAAAGTCCTTAAATAGATGCTTTCAGCCACCTTCTCTTGTTCAGCATGATAATAATGCACTTTGACAAAGTATTGAAGGTTAAACCCCAGCAAATATTGTTTGGCTGATTGTGACGTAAATTGTTTAATAGTGGGCATAGAATCTGTAAAAAGAAACAGAGTGATGTTGAATATCAAAGGAGATTTAGATCTGATTCATGCCCATGCTCAGGTAATCACCCAGGCAGGACACAAACACTCTTGGAGGATATGGGGACTGTCACAGAAAATCAGACAAAGCTACATTTAGTCTAGATATAAGGAAGGAGATTTTTACAGTGAAGGTTGCAAAATAGAAGTTGCCCAGAGATTTGCAGCCAATCCCTTCAGAATCAGGTGGGAAAGGTCTCTCAGCTGATTTACACCCCCATGGAGTATTGAATATTTTGATGCCTGAAGAGGTCAAAAGCGTTTTGATAAAGTCTCAGGACTTCCTCTCCATTGCTGCACCCCCAAAGCTGTCCGGGGGCTTAGGGAGATGCAGATCTGCATCCTCCTCAGCTGGGACCGTGTGATGTGTCTGGAGCTATGGGGCCACACAGCATGAAAGGGACACTGCTGTCACAGCCCAGCCATTATTGGGAGTTTGTGTGCTCAGGAACGCCAGATCAGCCTTGTGGCATGGCTGGGCTTTTCAGAAGGACAGCAAGTTCCTGTGGGAATTGCTGCCGCTGCACATCCACAGGGCACAAGAGTGTGTGTGGTCAGTGACAACAGCCATTCCTCAATGGCACTGGCATTGCAATGAAGGTCCAGCATTTCTAATGACTGTCAGATGTTATTGAACTCATTTCTCTGGGGAATCAGAGGTGGCACTGACAATTTCTTCTATTTCAGCTTCTGTAATCAATAAGATTGTTTAGAGGAACACCTTCTCTGACTGTGTTGGGGTACAGATATACAAAATATACCTGGTGTTTGTGAGTGATCCTGCCTCACAGAGTTACATTCCCTGGTGCAAGGATATCTTGCCACGTGAGCTATCACAAGTTTGGTGTGTTTGTTTTTTGTTTCAATTTCCCTTCCTCACACACTGTCAGCTAACCTCAGGAGAGGCTTGGTTTTACACTCAAACTGCAGATTTACATAGCAGCAATTTGTCAGCTAACCTAAAAAGGAGCAGGTGTGATGCTGCAGCTCCTAACAAGGTTGTGATTCCTGGCTGAACAAAGCCTGACATGCTCCTAAGTGCCTTGTTTACACCAGCAGCACAGCCAAGCTCTCCAGCTCCTCAGATTAATTGGGAGCTGCAGCCAGCAGGTACCCGGTGTCACTGGAAATTGCTGGGGCTTGAATGACTGAAAATGAAACAGAATCTCTGCCTTAAATGGGTAAGAAATGCAGGCTGAGCCCACAGAGCTGTGGCTCGTGCAGCTCAGCTCTGGAGCAGGGAATCTCCCATAAAGCCCTGCCCTGCTGGCCCTGGGGGCTGCAGGTGAGGCTGGGGGTGACGAGCAGCAGTGACACAGGTGAGCAATGCAGTAAATGCAGCATTGCCAGCTGCTCACAGCTCTGTGTGCTCACTCCTGGCTGTAATGTGGTAAAGCAGAGCTCCAGGTGAGCAAAACCTCCTGGAAAATCTCTCTTCTGAGGGTTTGGTCTCTCTGCTTCACTTCAAGGCTTGGAATTTCTTTCCTCACTTTTTTGCCTGCTGTAACCTCTGGTACTTTTCAGCCATTTTAAAGTGCTGCTTCTTCATCAATCTCAGTGTCTCAAGCACTTTTCTTCACTTCCTTATTTTTGATTACAATGTCAGTCTTTGGTCTTCTCTTGGCTTCTGACTTAGTGTCCATAGTTAGGGCTCTTTTCATTCTCCTTCAAGTGGTAAATCTCTGTTCTATCTTTCAGGCCCCTTAAATCCACACTTTTGTCACTTTCATGCTTCTGAAATCCTGACCTGAATTTTGGCAAGTCTTTTTGACAACTGCAGTCTTTTTCTTATTTTAGTTTTTATTTTTCAAACACTAAAACAATAGCAGAAAACCCTCTACTAAACCTTGCATACCGAATTTAATTTTTCTTGAATAACTTCCCTTTCTTTAAAACTAATCTGAGGTTCACTACAATCTTTCTCACTAGCACTGAATATTTCATTGTGATGTTCTTCTTATACCTTTCATCACATCCCACCTATTTTTCCTCTTTTTGGGGCTTGAGTCAAAGTGGAGCCCACATTTTGTGGCTTTTGATCAATCCCTAAAGCCATTCCTCTTGTATGCACAGAGAACCTCTTTCCCAGTCTGCTGCAAATGTCACATCTCCCTCTTTTCTCTCTTATATGATAACAGGAGGGAATGTGTTGCTCTGTACTTGTTAGTCCTTGTGCAACTCTTCAAAATATACAAGAAAATCTCATATTTATCTATTTTTAATAGTATTGAATCTCCAATCCTGTTGGCTCACCTCAAAATGCAACAGAAAATGCTCAATATATTTGCTTTGCCAGGATGAGAAAATTAATATTTTATTTCTTTTATTAAATAAATAATGTTTTGCAGGGCTACCATCCCTTGAGATATAGAGAATACTGCATTAATTACCACCCCAGCCTATTCCCTTCAATCCTCCCCATGAACTAAAGGAGAACCACGGATGTACTTTCATTGTCTTTGATTAAACAAATCCTTTGAGAATTTATTTCAACCTCAGATGAATTTGTGCATTCACAATTACTTCTGAGAATGTTTTTTTTCCTCCTCCCTTGGACAAACAGGTCCCTCAATGGAAGTTTGCTCACCTGTGGTAGCACAGGCTCAGAGGTAGTGAGGGAGCAGTTCTAAGTCTCCATCTCGTGCAACTTCTTTCTCTAAATCTCTCTTTTTTTGACCTCTTTATTAGCTATTGTTAGCATCTTTAGCACATCAGGAGTGTCATTCCAGTGAGTTCTCCACATGTTCCTCCCTGGCTGCTCTGCCATGTTAATCTGTTTTCTGTTCTGGAGATGACTGGAAGCCATCTATCCACTCAGTGCAGCACTCCAGGGCCTTGCAAAACACTTTGGAGAGAGTATTTATTTAAACATTACCATAAATGCAAAATGAATGTCATGCTTTTCATGAAATAGCCTTGAGTAAGCTCATTTTATGAAATCTCACTGTGTGCTAAAAGAACAGCAAAGTGGTTTTGGGGGAGAGAGCAGATAGGGAGTCATCAAACACTAAATTAATCATGGCTGGATTTTCCTAGCTAATCAACACTTCAAAAATATTAGTGTTCTTGCAGAATTTCTTCACTTATTAGCAAACTATTTAATATGTTTTAAACAGTACTGAAAGAGTCCCACAGTGTCTTTCAGGTCTTAGCCTTCAAGATAATTTACTCTTTTCATACCAGCCATTGTAGATGTAAAACCAAAGCAGCAGAAATCAAGCTCAGGACTCTCCTGTTCCCTACAGATGAAAGTCAAGGTCTAATTTCACCTTTCTGCAGACTCTTAGGTTCCTGATTGCCACATCTCTACAGAAGATGGTTTAAATTCCCTCAAGGTATGAAACCCTGAAACACCTCCAGCTTGTCCAAGTGCTTCAGCAAACACAGCCCTGTATTTACTGCTTTGGGAAACCATTCCTGATGAGCTCCTGACTGTTCCCATGGTGGTGTGCAGTGCCTGATCTGGGCTGTAGGTCTGCTCACAGGAGGGGGGTTTAGCACACAGGTGGTGATGTTGTGTTGCTCAGAGGACTGAGCCTTCTGCCCTGCTCAAAGCTGACAAAATTCAGTCCCTGTTCATGGTCTTGGGTGTTGGAGGAGGGAGAAACAAAGGCTGATGCAACCCAAAGTGATTAAGGAAGAGAAGCCCATTGGGACAGTCTTGGGCATGGAGGTATCTTTAAATACACCAATCTGTCCCACTTAAATCAAAGTTAATCAGAAACTGAGAGTTTTTGTGACTGGGGAAAAATTAAGCATGCACTAGAATGTTTTGCTAAATTAAAACACTGACTGTGTTTAACTGTTTTCCTTCAGTTCAAGATGGACATCTTGGAGGAAACCAAACCTCCAGACTATTTATAGTGGAGTGTTTAATGAGAATGTATGTCTTCATGGATAAAATGGCACAAATTAAGATTAGTGACAAAACTGGGGATATATTCCTACTTTCACTTACACCACAGTTATATCTTGCATTTCTAAAACCCTGTGAACTTGTGGCAGTAATTTCTAATAGTAATTAGTAGTAGTCAATTTAACAGCTGTACATTATTAAATAATTAGCCTGTATATAAGTTATCATAATTTTCATATGGTAAGATGTGATTTTAATGAGTTTTTCTACCCATCTTCATTATTGCATGATGTGGTTACTGCTTGCTGGATGTTACTTTTCAAAGTGTGTATATTAAATCTTATCATTCAAACAAATGAAGTTTATAAAAGGGAGTCTTAACACTGTTTCTTAGGCAGGGGTTTTTAACAGCACTTGTGAAAGATTCTTTATGACAGATATAAAGACATGTTACTAAAATACTTTGTCTTTCTGGAAACCTATCACAGTCTATAAATGTCTCCCAAAATAATGCTGAGAGCATTCTGATATTGCCATCCTAAATATACACATTTTTTTCTTGTCTTGAAACAAACCATTGAAAATCTTTGGTTTGGACTGTCAGGAATAACACTCACCCCTAAAGGGAGATATTTGACTTCCATCTGTTTGGGGGTTGTTTTTACTGTTTTTTTTTCTTTTTTTTGCTTCAAGTCTCCTAATTTTTTAACTAGCTTTTTCTTTTGATGGAACCTTATTTAACCTTCTTTCTGAGTTTTGAGTATTCAAGTGAAACACAAAGAACCTGCAACATGCTAGCAAAAGGATTAGCATAACTTTGAAAGAGAAATTCATCTTCTCACTCCAATGGAAAACCTGCTAGCAATAATTGGATGCCTTTGTTCATGTTGTGTTATCCCTTGTTCAGTTATTATTTGCTTTGCTGTGTGAATGACCATGAATTCCCTAACTTTGTTTTTCTGGAAATTTCACTTCTAATACCTGAAAGGTGTTAGAATGTCTCCTGCAAAAAACTGTTACTGTTGGAGGAATAGTTATTGTGGGGTAGAAACAAGAGGCACACATCATTTTAGGGAAAACACTGATTAAAAAGTACCTGAGAAGTCTTGGCCTCAGAGTTTTCAGCTGAGGGAGGCTGTGGAAAATGCAACATTTTCTGTTGAATGGGATGCACATTTTAGTATCATGTTTGGGTTTTAAGGTTAAAAAAGGAATAAGGGAAAGGAAGGTACAAACAAAAACTCCAGAGAAATACGATTTTAATATCTAGAAACTAATCAAGACTAAGGACTCTTGGAGTTGTCTCACTGGGTAAACCAGGTCAAATTCACCTTTTAGCTGTACTGGAATGACTTCTCTTTGTGTAGGAGGAGAGGGATCTATTTTGGAGGTATCTTCCTCTGCTGAGGAACTGATAAAATACCGAAGGTGTTTTCTTAACGGAGCTTGCCTTTCACCATCCATTTATGTAAGCAGGATTGATACCTTTTTTGACAATCTGTCATGAGGTAACACTTCTAAGGAAGTGCCAAGGATCTTTGAGCACTGATTTAAAGAAATATCTACTTCAGCACTTGAAATAAGGAAGAACAAACTTTCCTTCCCACAAAAAAAACCACATTTTGGAAGAGCATAGAGCTGAAAATATATGCTGTCCTTTCATGAGAAATACCACCAGCTTTACTGTAGAAAAAGCACTATGTTCATTGTCACAGCTGTAAAAATGGTGATATTCTATCTAGTTAAACCTCCTTTTAATTTTCTTTTGTTTATAAATCTTTCCATTGTTTCTCTCAAGTAAAACATTTTTTTTCAATTCCTCTGCATTCAGGACCTAATGAAATAAAAAAGAATTATTTGTACTGTCACAGTCATACTGGGTTTTCTTAGATAGTGGCAAGAAACAGCATTTGTTTTGGATGTGGTGTGTAGTAATGCATGACTGTTTACAATAAGTATATACAAATTTATCACCTTTATTAATTGCTTTGTTGTCTCTACTTTTTGTGCCAAATTCTGCTCTGCTGTGCTCAGCCATGAGGAGCTGCAGATGCAAAACAGGGCCTGAGGCGAGGACTGGGAAATCCTTGCAAGCCCAGTTATAGGGTAGGAAGCTGCCTAGGAGGGACCCTGTGTGGAGCCCAACAGTTAGTGCTGCTTCATTAGCATTAGAAGGAGCAAAATTGATCTCTAAAAGTCTTTGAAGACCTCAAATGGTAAAATATCTCCCCCAGCATAGCACCACATGAACCTCAGTGCTTTTCTGTAATGTTCAAACTCCTACCTTGTCTTGGAGTCCAGAGTGCTGTCAGGAATAACAGGGCTTGGTCAGTATGACTCATCTCTCTGTATTCCCTCACTCCCTGCTTTCTCCAAAAAAAAAAAGACTTTCTGGATAAACTGCTACTTTATTAAGATGTAGGCTGGCTTTGTCCTAAATGTTATGCAGCAAGAGAGAAGGGCAGTGCATCCTTCCTTGTATGAAGTCATGAGAAGTCAATATAAGAGTTCTTAAATTCCTGTTTCCCTACAAGTCCTCCTCCAGTAGTGATTATTCTTTTTTTTTTTTTTCCTTAAAGATGAGTCTTTCCTGATGAAAAAAATCTTGTTAAAACTGGCATTATAATATCACACATGCAAACTTTGCATTAAAGCAAATGGACTGGCAATAAACTCCTGTTTCTGTAAAAAATCCTACATTCCTGTGTTGCTAAATCCATCATGTTTCCAAGGCAGTACCTGCTGTTCCAAACAACACATGCTGTTACCAGCTCCATGCTAGACCAGCTGGCACATTCCTGGCCAGGGAGGCTGGCAGGGCAGGGCAGTGGGAAGCAGGAATGGCTGAGGTAAAGGAGAGTGACCTGCAAACATGCTTTTAACCATGCTAACTCCATAAATAACCCCCACTGCCTCCTCAGCTCTGCTCCTGTTACATGAGTTCTAGCACTGGAGCACAATCCCACCTTAAAATATTCATCTTCCCTACCCTGTGGTGATATTGGGAATGATCTCTTACCAATCATGCACAGGATGGAGCCTCTTGGACTGAAATGCCTTCCTGTGCTGCTGAGTATGCAGGGAAGCTAAGACACACTGAAACTAAACCCAGATTTTCCAAGTCCCACTTATAGTTCCCAAAAAAATAAGAAGATGTTTGCTCCAAACAGTAAATGCCTGGCAGGATCTCATTAATGCCATTAGTCCCTTATTTCCCAAGACTCAATTCAGTGCCATGTCACGTGCAGCAAAGCCATGGCCAGAATAGAATCCTCTGCAGCAGTAAGCCACTATTCTTGGATATTGGCAGTGGGATAAATACACACACACACACAAATATATATATATATATATACGTACATACATATATATATACACGTATACATATATATATTTATTTCATATATATCCATATATATTTATTTCTATAAATATATATTTCATATATTCTATATAATACATATATTATATTTATGTATATATTAATGTATAAATATAAAAAAATATATCTTTTGCTTCCCACTTCATAGTGGCTAAAGCAAGGCTATTTTACTCTACACTCAACACTGATACTGTGTACAAAATGTGGCATGCACAGGAAGATGCTGGGCCATGATTTATAGGTGCTTCTTCATGCAAACAGTATACTGTATAACCTAGCAGCAAAATGAACTACAGGGTATTATCAGTTCTGTGGGAGATTCTGGATTAATTTCATTCCAGATGGCTGCAAGATTAATATATTGCCAAAATTACTGCTTGTCCTTTCTTGGTGGTAACAGCTTATCTGCATTCCATTCACTCTAAAGCAGCACTAATAACCTCAGTAGGGGGAATTGTCCTGTGGAAGCACCATGGCAAAGCAAAGCTCCCATGGGTGATGTAACACTGTGGGCAGTGTGGAGCTTGGACTTACTGGGAAGTCCAGGACCTATAAGAAACTTGATTCTAACACAGAGATTCCTCCTTCTCTGAGTTTCCTCTCAATTTCTGGTTGTAGGATAAATGTGTGGCACTTTGCAAAATACAAGTACACAAAGTGGAAGTGAGACAGGTGGTCCTGAGTCAGGATCTTGTTTTGGTTTGAAGCTTTCTGTAACGCTGCTTTTACTTCTCCCCAGTTCAGATTTAGAAAAGCCAATGGCAGGGGTTTGGAAAACATGTTGGTTTTTGAGTGAATTTTATGCTGTTTAACAGGTTTGCCTAAGGAATAGGGAAATATTCTGTATTCACAAAACTCCAGTCAGAAAGAACCATGCAAAATTATGTAAAATCTTGTTCTGTTAAAGAGTCACAAACTCAGGCTGTTCATTTCAGCTATGAATGTCTCCATTCAGTTGCTAAAATGGCTCTGTTGTGTATTATCAACTCTGCAGTGCATGAATCATTTATCATGGATTCCTCTGTGGTCTGAATTTCTGTTGGACACTGTCCCTTGTACCCTACTTTTTCAATGCTGCCTAGAGCTATTTGTGCTAATTTGGACTTTTATCTTCCTCCTGCCACACTTATTCTTTCAGAACTTGTTTTGAACAGCTTTCCAGAAGGAGCCCTGCAGAGATGTGACCCTTTTGATATGTCTGTCTAATATTGACCATCTCCCTCATATTTCACCTCCTATTGATGCCTCTGCTAAACCAAGAATGGCTAAATGGATACATAATTCATCAGAACTAAAGGAGTGTAGGAAATCATGGGAAATAATAGTTTGCATTCAAAGTTCAAGAGAACTGCTCATTAGTTGAGTTATTCTTTGAAGGTCTTATATTTTATTACAAAAGGAACTGATTTAAACCTGTGGATATCTGGCTTAGGGACTGAGGTCTGCAGGCAGGAATGACACCATCCATCATGGTATTATAGTGATGTTTCTGCTCTTTTACTTAGATTCAGGCATCAGGTTTGCACTAGAACAGCTTTCACAAGGAATTTCCCAGATCTTTTCATGGTTTATCCCCAGAACCACACCTCCACTCACACTGGCCAGTCCTGAGTCTCACAGCACTGCAGGATTCCTTCTGTGAAGCCTCTCCCTGGAGTTCTGACCTCCAGGTCTGAGCCACACTGCAATGCTTGGAAAGGTCTCTAAAGGGAAATGACTGCTCCAGGAAAATAAGGATTAAATAACAAAACTCTGGTCAGCTCAGCTCATAGAAACTCTCTGCCCAGAAGCTGCACATTCCATTGAAAGATGAAATATTCACTGCTTTACTCAGTGACTTCCTCATACTCAACTGGTCATTAAAGTTTCTATTTGGGAACTTTGACACTTGCTCATACAACTGTGAGATTTTTGTTTTTGTAATAGTGTCCAAAATTCTTTTAAAGACCTTGTGTCTAAGCAGAATAGGAGAAGCCAGTCTAGCAGTATGTCCCTTTTACTTCTGGAGACTGGGCTCAGCAGATCCAAGTCTGAACAAAGTCCCTTTGTTCAGAAAAGCAGAAGGCCATTTAAATTAATCCTTTTCCTTGTGGCAGCACCCCTCTTCCTCAGTATTGCCCACTGCTTCCATTCATTACAGACTTTCAACATGACATCACACATTATCCCCTGCAAAATTACTGCACAAGGCCCCTTTGCCTGCCTTCAAATCACCAGCTTCTGTTTCTCTGCTGCACAGAGGGTTTTGCAGTCACAAGAAGGATGGGATGTTATTGAGCAAACTATTTTTCATGGGCTTCCAGAATTCCTTTGAAATTATTTAGTTTGACCTGGCAGATGTTTCAGGAGTTGTAGGACTGCAAATTTACCAGCAGGATTGCTTCTTGTTTGGGGATCTGGTAGTGCTGTTACTGGCTGTTGTCACATAAAATGTTATCAGGTTAGTCAGTATTGAATGGTTGCCATGCAGTCATCACTTCCTAGTGTTGTTGAGTCCTCTTAAAATCAGAATGAAGCAAAACAATTTTTTTAAATGTCTTTCCTGGCTTTATTTTTACCACACGATCACAGCATTCATGAGGCCTGGGGAAGAAATGCAGAATTCCTTTAGGCAGGGCTCAATGAAGTGCCTGTCTGAAGTGGTTTTGCAGTGCTGTGGATGATGTTCAGGTGATGTCTGATGCATTGTGCCTCTCCAGCAACAGGACTGCTCTCACAGGGGGAATGAGGGTGGGAAAGCAGGGAATTACTTACTGCAATGATGATGCATTTGGATTTGGAACCATTGCCATGCCATTATCTGGATGTCTTTGGGTAAATTCAGGATTTGACATCCATCAAGCTGCCTGACAACACTAAGCCTGAGTTTGTGAAATGTCTCATAGGATAGAGGCATAAATCTGAGTTATCTACATAACAGGGATATTGAGTTATGCTGCACAGGAGAAGCCATAAACATAGCTGCTCTGGAAAGCATTTCTGAGAAGACAGACCCGAAATACAGCTCATTAATAAAAACAGTGTTCCTGTGATGCATAGCTCTAACTTTTAGCAGAAGGAAAGGAAAGGAATGATTTTAGGATTTCCCTTCAGGACACACATTTATGTGACTCCTAGGGACATGCAGTTCCTTGTGTAGAAGATAAACAGAACTTTAGCAGATCTCATCTACTGCTGAAATTCAAAGAGCTGTAAGCATAAGTAAGCTTAGCTGAAACTGATCATTCTGGCCTTAGCTTGTTACCTGTGATAATTAGAAACAACCCAGGATGTCAAGTTCATTAAACCTGATTGTTTGTCTTGTTACTACAGCAATTCTTCTGTATATCACTTCTATACAGTGATGCCATCTGGAAACTGATGGCATCTCACCAGCACAAAATGGATCTGACAAGAGGGAATCAAGACTATCACTGTGTCTTTTTTTTTGAGTTGTGTTGCTGTTGTGACTTGAATAAAACATTTGTTGGCATTTAATGCAAAATACCCAAGATTCTGTACTGGAACATAAAGCTCACATTTTCATAATTATACTGAGATGTTCTTTCCATTCATCAGAGAAAGCATGTATTACTCTGGAGAAAACTGCTTCCAATAGATTAAAATACACTTGAGGCTCTCATCAGGGTGTTTCAAGCCATTCTGTCTTTAGGACTTTCTGGCTTTTTGTTAAAAATCTTGGAGTGGACTGAAGTAAATCACGATGTGAAAGAGCCCTGGGTTGCAGCCTGTTCTATGAAAAAACCTGAACAAGTATTTTCTCAAAACATTGGTGTTCTGGATGTGTACTTGATTTATTTTTATTTAAAACCTGTGATGCATTACTTTGCTTTTCACATAACATGAAAAGTATTTAATGGAGGGGAAAATGCTGTGATCATACATTGATGAGGCTGCTGCCAGCGTTGTTAGAGCACTCACATGTTGTTACCTCTTTGAAAACAAAACATAATGGGCAGCTCAGACCCCACTGGTCCCTGCTGTATCACCTAGTCTGACTCAGGACTGCTATTTGGCTCGCAAATTCTAAGTACATTGACATCTAGAGCTGTTAACCCTCTGGTTTTCTGGGGAGGATTAGAGATAGGCACAGCAGTATGCCCTGGACACACATTCAACTGCACCTGGATCAAAGATCCAGAGAGGGGATTAACAACGGGGTACCATGGGGTGACCACAGCAATAATCACCTTTGTTCCTAAAGAAACCTGTGGATAGCTGAGATAAAGGACTAATCCACTTACTGGTTATGCTAAACAAGCAGAAAACAGCATGGAAACCAATTAATTTAATATGTTATAAAAAGGGAAAAAAACCAAGGCTTTGTAAATGGAAAGAAAAAAAGGCTTGTCAGTTAATAATGCTTTCTTTTCTTGCTAAAAGAACAAATGCAACTATGCCAGGATTTTTGCTCACAGGTATCCAGGAACTCAACAATTTGTAAGAATATTATCCTAAAAATAACCCTAATTACTGCAGAACATATAGAATACTTTCTAGAGGCACTGCTTCTTAATTCATCATAGCTAATCACTACCTGGTAGTTAGGACCAAGCCTTTATCCTCTGACTGGATGCCAGCTGCTCATCTGAGGGGGAAAATGCTGTTTAAATTGGGCATGTCCAACCACAGCATTGAGCTTTGGGAGGCTGGACCTAAACTGGCCCCAAAATGAGGAAGGGGCAAACAGAGTTAAAATCCTGTGCTCATACCCATGCTCTGCCCCTTGGCTGATTGGCAGAGAGGTCTCTGCAGGCAGGGGAGCACTGTGGCCTTTGGGGGCTCCCAGAAAGGACAGAACACACCTGGTGCCCTGGCTTTATTCTCACTGACAAACCTTATCCTGCTTCATCACCCAACAAAGCTGAGTCAGAGCAGCCTTTCTGCAGGGCTCTGGGAGTAGTCACAGCAAAACTCCTTTTCATTTCTTAAAGAAACTCTGTACTAATTATTATTATTATTATTATTATTATTATTATTATTATTATTATTATTTCTATTCTCTCTGAATTTCTCCTCTATTTTCTCTTTCACTTAGAGCTTTCCTTACTGAGACAATCTGTGATTGAAGACAAGGGAGTGAGAGAAACTTGATGCCTGGAAAACAAAGTCACTCATGATCAGTAGCTGTGATGTACTGTGTGGACTTACAGGAATTATAGGTTCTAGATAATGTACTGGGAACTTCTTTTTTCTATTTCAATAATAAAATGGTTGTGACTTAAAGGGATCACCTTCTCCATGCACAAAGAGATGTTGACATGTAGCCAGGTCAGCATGAAATGTGTGTGCAGTGCCTTGATGGCAATAAACAACTTTATTTCCAAGCAGGGAAGGGTTGTTGTATTTGTGTTGTATTTGGTTTTTTTTTATTTGTTTTGTTTGTTTGTATATTTTGTTGTTGTTGATTTAGGGTTTTTTATAGGAAGTTTAGGTTGATTGCTCTATGAAGCAGTTTTACTTGAAAATTAAATAAAACAACTGCGTGTAATTTGGGGTACTAAAGAGGGCAGCATACTTTTGTTAAGCACATTGACTATGAAATAGAGCCTCAAGTCTTGTCTTTACATCCTTTATTTCACACATAAAGAGTAGTGGAACTTGCAGAAAAGTAGATATTTTTGTGGATTGACAAGATACTTTTATGAGAAAAAGAATGGGGCAGGACCAGTCCCAAAACCAATCAAACATGCAAAGCCAGTAAAGCTGTCACAGCAGAAATGCACTTGCATCACTTAAAGCTGAGTGCTGCAAGAGATTGTGTAAAAAAACGAAACTGTGAGTTTATGGTATATGCACACTTCAAGTTGTAACCTTCTTTCGTTAAGTTAAATTTTGTGGATGTTGTAACCTTCTTTCATGAAGTTAAATTTTGTGGATGGACTGCAGCTGCTTTGCTTGAGAGAACAGTTGTCACTGATGTGACCACACAGCTCAGATTAGCTCACCTCCCAAAGCTGCAAAATGGCTGAAATAACGCACAAAAGTAACACAGCAAATGCAGCTTTAAACAAGGGTGTCAGTGTTTACAACCAATGCATGAGCAAGTTGGATTGTAAAAAACCCTTAATTAAAGCCAGCTTTGATGTTTGTGTTTATAGGTCATTAGTTTGCTGTATGTTGTGCAGATGCACTCAGCTGTTTGCCAAAAAGTTCTCACTTGCATTATGTGAACTATGATTTTTCCTTGCAACTGCTTTAATTGTAAGTTTTGGTTTTTGAAACTCGTTGCTGGTTTTTCAACTCAAGGCCATTTTCCAGGCTTAACTCCCATTTTTTATGGAGTAAGTCAGCCTCTCTGAGTAGAACTACTTAAGGCAAGTTGAGAAAAATACTCTCCATCATCTCTGCTTTTTGGCTGAGCTCCAGATGAGTACCCTTCCACCAAGAGTGAAGGCTGGATGGAAACATAAAATCATTCATAAAAAGAACACTTGTCACTGCCAGGAAAGGACAAGAATGAGCTGTGCTTGCTAGTGAGAAGGAAAAAGTGAAACTTTTAAAATGCTTTTATTGAAATTTAAATCTTTGGTACTGCCCATGGGATAGACTTGTGTGCCTGGCATGAGATAATTTTTGTGCTTCAGATCAGGCAGAATAAAACCCATCCCTTAACATAATGACAGGATGTGAGAACAGTAGGGGATGAGAGGAATTCAAAGGGAAGAACTAAATGTTCTTTTGCTTTGAGTTTGACCTGGCACCATTACTTTTGCTTCCTAATGGAGGAAAATCAAGCAGCTTCTCAGAAATCAATCAACTCTTGAGGAGCAGAACTGGAAAAGGAGCCTGTATCACCTGCACCCTGGCTATGAATTCCTTGTAACAGCTTGGCACCATCAGAACCAGAGGCTGCAGAATGACACTCAGATTAGCAGGGCTGATAATCAGTGCTCCTGCCAATGCTGTTGAGTCCTGCAGTTGTTTTTTCAAATGTAGGGCATATAAAACAGCCATTGGTGTCCACAGGATCTAATAATAAAAGTGAAGAACACAGTTATGAGAATAAAAAGCAGAAACTAGTGTTAGAGTGGAAGAGTGTTGCTGTGGGAAATAAATATTTCTGGTTAAAGGGGTGAATGCAATGAGTGATACTTAACAGGTAGATCCATAAGGAAGCAATATTTAAATGTCAGCATGATAATAACTGTGTGGAATCATGATACATGACAATTGATGTAATGTTTCAAATAAGATAAAAGAGAAAAATGCTTTGAAGTGTAGCTATTATTTGAAGTACTTTTAAAGTGATCATATTATGATCCATCAAAGAAAGATCAGTATAAAGGAGCATGGTAAAAGTTATACTTGAAACACACTTCTGGATTATTCAGCACAGTGATTCATGCTATATTATGCTGTGCTTGAAGCATGGCTGGGGAATCTGTGACTAATACACCAAATGGACTCAGTCTGGGGAGATAAATATCTGTAGGGATGAAGTGAGTGTCAGGTAGTGAACTTGCCATGGCTCTCTTGGAGCTGTTTGCTGCCAGCTGAACTCAGGGCAGTGCTGCTCCATGGCTCAGCCACCCTTTGGATCCTGCTTGCCCACTAAAATAAATCTGTGTGTTGAGCACTGGAGCAATGGACAGTTTGGGGATGGGGGATGTTTTCTCTCTGTGTTCAGGAGCATATTTGGCAAGAAAGCAGCATGGCATATGCAATATACTGTGGAAAACTATGGAAGCAGTTAAGACATTTTTAGTGGTGGAATCCTGTGTTTTTAGTGGGATCCTGTAATTACAGCAGAGATGGAATTGTTTCAGGCTGTTTGGATGCTACTTTATAGGCCAATGAACTGTGAAAATGTGAAATGGGGAAGAGGCAGTTTAGTTTGTGCTTATGTGTGCTTTAGCTTGTGTTCTGCATGCTCAAAAAGCAGGGATTTGAGTTACTGAGCCTCTCATCTTTTATCTTGTGGGCATACAAGGAAAAGTTGAGTCTATTTTCCTGTTTTTGCAGGCATTTGTGAGAGAAAAGTGGCTGTTCAGTTCATCAACAGCCTCCTCAAATTAACAGGAATTGATAGGCACATACTGCTTATGACTCTGAAATTCTCTCAAATGATGTTTGTTTGTGCACACAAGGGACTTTCAGCTTTATAAGCAGATACAACCTTGTGTGTGTAACATCTCTCTTTAATGGAAAAAATATGTAAATGTGCTTTTTTCTAAATCCTTGTTGTTAGTTTCTAATATGAGCAGGGCTACTCTGGGGAAAACTGAGCAACTGCAATCCTTATAAGAACTTTGCTGATTTGGCTTTAAGCAGGGGCTCAGTGCATTAAGGAGTGCTGGTGGCTGTTGCCTAGCAAAGATACAACTGCAGGCTTGATGGTATTACCTGGTCTCAGGCAGGTGGGGTGCATTTCTTGGCTAAGGTCATGCAAATCTTTAATGTGCTTCTGGTGCATTTTGGCAATATCTGTGTTTTAGCTCTCTAGAAATCTTTATGTTAAGCTTCCCTGTGTAAAGGATAAAAAAATTTCAGTGTTTCCCCAAAACCTCTGAGAGTTCCAGACCAAGAAGTCAATTATGTCTGTAGTCCATAGTGGTTAGGGACAGGAAACCTAATGGTCCTTTAGCACTGACCCAGTGTGACTGTCAGATCTGTGCCTGAGTTCCAGAGGGATTTTGATGAGGCTGTGAAAAGAGGACTATGTGCACTAGGTCTCTTGGGGTCACAAACCTGCTAAGGGCCAAGAGTGACCAAAGCAGGGGCCTGGTGGAGCTCCCTTCAGCCTTGTCTGGACAGCCTGCAGAGGCACCAAAGGCACAGGGTCCAGTGTAAAGCACACAGAGCTGCTCCAAAGTGGAAAATACCATTGCATGGGTTTGGCACTCTGCACCAGCTGCCCTACTTCTGCTAATCCAATAACAAGACCCAAAATCCTGATTTGCCTATGTCAAATTGTAATGTCCTTCTGCTGTGCTGTGTCCAGAAAAAGAAAGCAAAGCTGCTGGGGAGCAGCTCTGTGCCCTTCTCTGGGGTGGAGCTGCTCTTTCTGGGACTGAACTGAGGGGTGGTACCTCCCTTCCCCTGCCTCTGGCTTCCAGATGTGCCCAGCTAAGCTGGTGGGGGAGAAAGGGCTTTGGCAGTGCCCCTGCTGCCCCCAAAGTCTGCTGTATGAACTGAATGGGAAGTGCTGAGAAATTTGGGTGTGTTTGACTCTTTGCTGACTGGAGGGAATCCAAAAAATTCATGTTTCACAACCAAATAGGAGAGCAGAGGGATCCTCACTTCTAAGAGTGAATTCTAAATATTGTACCTGCAGTGGGTTTTAGACATTTCAGTGAAAATGGCAATTAGCACTGATGTCTTGCTTTTCATCACTATTGCATCCCAGTAGGAGTGGGCAAAACCTGTGCACTGGTATCATCCAGCTCTGGGTTTTGAAGCTGCATTATGTAACTGTGGAACACTTTTTCTTTTTTCCAATCTTTCTGATAATAAAACAAGCAGGAACCAAAGTTACCTGCTGTGGTGGAGAAGCCAGACCCCACAAGTCTGCAGAAAAGGGGGGAATAGTTATTTTGTGGGAGAAGAGCTCCAACAGCATCTCTGTCCTTTGTGATAGCTTGGAGAGCTCCCTTGTCAGTTCAAATCTCTCTCTGCTGGTGAGGATCAGTTACATTCCTGATGGACAATCCCCAGGATATTCCAAGGCTTTACAATTTAGTCTTAGGGGCCAGGGGCCGTCTTTGTTCTGTCTGTCCTCATCCACTGTGGAGCATCTTGTTTGCCAGCTGTTCCTATAACCTCATCAGTGATTGCAGGCTTGGACCCTGCTTAATTGGCTTCTATTTAGAGAAAAATCTGCATAACTGATGAAGTTCCCTTAAAGTAAGAGAGCCTTAGCACATATTGCTGTGCTGGAAAGTGATAGACACTGGAACAGTGTCAGCTGCTTTGTGAGCTACAGCTTTAACACAACCATTTCTGCATCTCTCCATTGCTGTATTCCACCTTACTGGCAGGGTTAAAGTGAGAGGTGGAGGGAGAGAGGAGAAACAGCTCAGCTCTAAATGTTACCAGCTCTTTTCCTAAACTACTCTTATTCATTAAAAGCTAATGATGTTCCACTAATAAAATCTGATCCTTGCTTACATAAATTTATTCTGACACAACCTTTAATAAACTGGAAGGGGAAAGTGCCAAAAAAACCTCAGTTGTGCACATCTCTGGTGTACAATACTGATACACTTTGACACCTGCACATTTTAGTTTCCATCAAAGGTCACTTTAAACTGGGAGGGAAAAGGAGTTTAGCATAAAGTCAGCAAATTCACTTTAGGTTTGGGTTTGTTGGGTTTTTTCTTTTTCTTTCCTTTTTTTTTTTTTTGCAACAGAAGTTCCACTTAATTTATGAAAACTTTAAAGAAAAGCAAATCAAAACACCAAAAAGTTCTGTTGTGTGCTTCAGACAAAGTAAAAGGAGCAGATCATTAAGGAAAGACTTTTCTGCAGAGAAGAAGCATGAGGGGTTTGCCATACCCCACCTGACCCCAGAACTGTCACTAGTTGGGAACTGCTGATATTCTGTAAGGTGTTGATCTTTATTGATAAGGCTTTGTGAGATAACCCTGAATAATGTATTAGGGCAGATGACTTTAACTTCTCTCACCAAGGGAAGAAAATAATTTTGGAAAGAAATTGAGACAATAGGAGACGCTATCTAAACATAATTTTTAAAAATTGCAAAGCTCTGATCCATAATTTTAACAGGATTATAGCCTTTAAGAGGTCAAGAAAAAGTCCTGATCCTGGGAGAGTTTCTAGAAGTTTAGGCATCACAAAGCACTGTACTGGTTAGCAGGAAGAACAGCTAAGACTGCCCCTCTCAAGACCAGGACAAGCTCCATATCCATACTCACTTTAAGCCTTCAGAACTTTTTTGTTTTTTCCCCTAAGTCATAATGGTTAATCAGAAGTGCTACACCTAATTGATAAACATGATTTGCCTTAAGCAAAATAAATGTCATGTTCAGGAAAGAAGTTGGATTGAATTTTCCTCTCAGGTTACCCAGAAGATATCAAGGGCAAATTTATTTTGTCAGCTCCCTGTGTACTTATCTCTGGAAGAGATGAGAGAAATCTCTTGTGGGATGAACTATTTTACTGTTGCTTCTCAGATTGTATCTCTAATCCCAAAGTATTTAACTCCACACCTTGTAGTCTCTGTTACAGTTTTAAAGCAGGGACTTGTGATAAAAAGAAGAGTTACTGGGGTCAAAGACAGGACTATAGATATTTTTCCACTTCCAGCGACGGGAGACAGCAAATACAAATTTCTTTTTCTGAACACAATCTACTTTGAGCTTCTCCTCCAGCACTGCCATCTCGTCTGATGTCTGTGTCCTGGAGCCTCCTTGCTGCCTCAGGAGGGGCTGTGAATTTCCAATTTCCCTCCTCAGGCCTCCCTAGGACACTTTGGAGAACTCTGCCTCTCTCTGTGCCATAAATCTCTGCAGCTCCCAAGGCAATAGGATGAGGCAGCAGCTCTTGGCCTGGCATTGCCTTCCCTGCAGCCAGGCCTGTGACAGAATATTGCTTCCCTGGGCTGGCAGTGGCAGTGGCAATGTCCTGCTGTCCTGCAGGGGTGACAGCCCTGTGTGTCACAGCCTGGCTGAGGGGAGCTGTGCCCTGTGGGTCACAGCCCGGCTGAGGGGAGCTGTGTCCTGGTGAGGTGCCAGCCCTGTGTGTCACAGCCCGGCTGAGGGGAGCTGTGTCCTGTGTGTCACAGCCTGGCTGAGGGGAGCTGTGTCCTGGTGAGGTGACAGCCCTGTGGGTCACAGCCCTGTGTGTCACAGCTCGGCTGAGGGGAGCTGTGTCCTGTGGGTCACAGTCTGTCTGAGGGGAGCTGTGCCCTCTAGGGGTGACAGCCCTGTGGGTCACAGCCCTGTGTGTCACAGCCCGGCTGAGGGGAGCTGTGCCCTCTAGGGGTGCCAGCCCTGTGTGTCACAGCCCGGCTGAGGGGAGCTGTGCCCTGTGGGTCACAACCCGGCTGAGGGGAGCTGTTTCCTGGTGAGGTGACAGCCCTGTGTGTCACAGCCCTGTGTGTCACAGCCCGGCTGAGGGGAGCTGTGCCCTCTAGGGGTCACAGCCCGGCTGAGGGGAGCTGTGTCCTGTGTGTCACAGCCCAGCTGAGGGGAACTGTGCCCTGTGTGTCACAGCCCAGCTGAGGGGAGCTGTGTCCTGGTGAGGTGACAGCCCTGTGTGTCACAGCCCGGCTGAGGGGAGCTGTGCCCTGTGTGTCACAGCCCTGTGTGTCACAGCCCTGTGTGTCACAGGCCTGGCTGAGGGGAGCTGTGCCCTGTGTGTCACAGGCCTGGCTGAGGGCAGCTGTGCCCTGTGTGTCACAGCCCGGCTGAGGGGAGCTGTGTCCTGTGGGTCACAGTCTGTCTGAGGGGAGCTGTGCCCTCTAGGGGTGACAGCCCTGTGTGTCACAGCCCTGTGGGTCACAGCCTGGCTGAGGGGAGCTGTGTCCTGGTGAGGTGACAGCCCTGTGGGTCACAGCCCTGTGTGTCACAGCCCGGCTGAGGGGAGCTGTGCCCTGTGTGTCACAGCCCAGCTGAGGGGAGCTGTGTCCTGTGTGTCACAGCCTGGCTGAGGGCAGCTGTGCCCTGGGTTCAGGCAGCAGCTCCCTGCTCTCACTGGGGCACTGTGCCCAGTGTGGGCACCTTGGGGAGCAGCTCTGCCCATCCTGCTCCATCTCTGCTGCCTGAAATCAGTTTCAATCACACTTAAAAGACAGCAACGCCCAGCTCTGGGTGTGTTTTCACCTTTGATATATCACAATTCATAATGCTCCAAACCCTGCCTTGGTTTGTGCTTGGTCTCAGCTCCACAGAGATGCCAAATGCTGCCTTGTCAAATTAATTGGGGTTTGGGAAGGAGAGGCACTCTGAATTTAGTGCTGCTTCTCTCTGATCAAGTCTGAGAGGTGGAGACTGCTCCATGTTTCCCTGCCCCATGACCCAATGGAGTCAGCCACTCCCTGCACATCCTGATGAAAAGCTTTTTGAGATGGGTGTTCATCCTGCTCCTCACATTCACCCTGGTTTCTTCAGCAAACCATTAAGTTGGCGACCTCAGCCACCTCTCTGTTTTTAATGGGCTGTTAGGTTCAGGTTTGAAGTCTATAAGGAGAGTGATTTACCATTTTTACCCTATCATTTAGGCAGTTTGTCTTTTCAGTGTGGTCTGGATTGTGCTCGCTATTAGTTTCTCAGCCTGAACTCCTGCTTTATTGCTACCCAGTAAAAAAAAAAAAACAAAATAAAAAAATATAAAAAGCGAGTTCAAGGGAATGGGAATGTTGAATTCTGTGGAAATAGAAGTTCAACCCCTCAATATTTGATTTTTTGCATTGATGAAAAATTCCTAGTTCTCTTTTGGGAATAGGAGGCTTGCAAAAGTGGAATGCAGACCCAGTGATGCTTCAGAGCTGCCATGTGTGTACACAGCTTCTAAAGTGCTGGACCCAATTTGGGGAAATGGAATTCTCCAGCTAACATTACCTTTCAGTCTTGCTACCATTTTTGTTTCATGTCTCCATGTTTCTTAGGAACTCATATTATAACCCTTTGTTGTGGGGGGATAGAATGTAAAAAAATGCAGTGCAGAAGGCAATCTCACCCCTGAGGAGCTGCAGCTGTACTAATGACCAAAGATTAGGAACAGGCCTGCCCTTAACAGGCCACAGCTGTGTCCAATGAGGATGAGTCCTATAAAAGAGTGGGGTGGCTGAGTGAGGAGGGAGCTGGAGTTTGTTGGCTGTGCTGTGAGGAGATTCCCATGAGAAATCACCAAAAAGGTATGGAACTATTGCAATAAGATGACAACAGTGCATGTTGAAGGAAGTGGATTGCTCTTTCCTATGGCAGTTTAGCTATGAGATCAATATTTGTGCCTTTCATGTTTAAACACCTAATGATTTCCTATTTCTCTTTGGCTGCTTCAGGAGAAGACCATACAATTTTTAGTAAATCATGCTTTTTGAATCAAAATAATACCTCACATAGCTGCTTTATTTTTGCCTAACCTGAGTCAGAACGCATCCTAGTTTTCTTCAGCATCTAAGAAATATCGTAATTAACTTCTCCTAAGATATTGAACAGTGTTTTTTAGACTATGACCTGGGGATCACACTGTATAGCTACTATACATACTATGCTGTATATGAGTATTTAGCACATGGAGACATTCAGATATGCTTTGAAAACCTCTCCCTGACAGAAGAACCTGACCCTGAGGACTGGCTTATGGGCAGCTTTGTGGCCTATCACTGCAGACAGACCCAGCAATGACTGTAAATGTAAAAACTGTTCAGTTGCTTACACAGCACTGGAGAAATGTGGCAGCTCTGATGTTTTCTCTGTAAGTCCCCTCAAACACACATCAATGATGATCTGTGCAGGCTGTTTGATTTCCTCCTAGTGCACTGTAGCAGCATTAGTGGCTGCACAGTGTGGTTGATCTTGCAGACATGACAGACAGCAAAGGAACTTTTGCTTTTTGTCCTGTTATGAAACACATAGCAGCAACCTGACCCTGTGACCCTCTGGAATTGCCGGCCCATTGCTCAGTGGGTATGACCTTGGATTTGCATTACATGGGCCCCTCTTGATACCTTCTAACTGGCTGTTTGCAGTGAAGTTGCAGCAAAGTAAATTGTCTCAGAGAACACAACTGTGTTCATTTACCCTGGCTTCACACACAGCCTAGAAAATGTTTGCTGATTGATTAACCTCTCAAAGTTATTCATATGCATCTGAGGTATCTTACAGGTGTTTGAGAAAGAACTATATGCTTTCCCCATAAATAAATTAAAAAAACTATATATATGTATACATCCCTACCTATCTCCCCATATATGCAATATATATTTTTTTTTAGCAGAAAGCTTATATGATATACATACTTGAAACTACTGAAGAAGGATGAAACTAAAATGAATGGTATTGTTTAAAAGTGTCAGTACAATACATGGGTTCCTGCTGCTCTTAATTTTCCGGAAGATTTAAAGCAAGTTAGTGGAAAGCTTCACTTTTGAGAAATTGATATGATTTGTGATCTGTTTATATACATGCTCTTCCTGTAGTTTATAGACTCCTTTCATTTCACGTGGAGCAGACTAAAATGCTTGTAGGGCCTTGACTTCATCTCAGCTGGTTCTCTGCTTCAGCAAATTGAATTCTTACCTCCTCTCTGACACCCTGAGATAAAGATATCTGCAGAGTTTCATTGAGTGGTTTAATCCTTCATGAGCAGCAAAAGTCTGGCTAATTTCAGCCTTGTCACCACTTGCTGCTTGACTCCAGTGCAAGGCAACTGAAACTCAACTCTTGTTGCATTCTGGGAGAAAATGAGATGTAAAAGGAGCTATGAAAATGAAAAATCTTCTGGTAGAATGGAGGATGTGAGCTTAATACTTAAAGTAGGTAATAATGCTATCTTGTGGAGCTCTTATCGAGATCCTGTGAGGAGGGACTTGATCAGGAAGCCAATAATCTGTATTAGAGTAACAGAGGAGCCATGGCTCTGTGGTAACTGCTCCTTTAGTGCCATAGCTGCAGCAAATAAGCTGCTGGAGTCATGACTGGAGCTGGGTTTTGAAGAATTACTGACAAGCTTTGTAAGCCATATCTAAGTGATGGAGTCCAGTTGTCTCATTGAAGCAGGACTTTAACAGCCCAGCCACTCTGAGCTTGGCATGTTGAGTGTGTGCTGAAGATAAGTTGGTAAATAATCACAGAGTAATACATGGCACAAACAAATGTATTTAGAAATGGCAAAGAATAGAGAGTAGAAAGGGTAATGTCTGCTATTTGTATGGACAGACATTTCAAAGCCCCTTTATCACTTAGGAAAGAATTTTGCTGCTGATAGACTTGCTTACAAATCAATAAAGTAATACTGAATACCAGCAGTAAAGCAGGTGCAAGTAAATCCTCCAGAGGAAAGTTTGAATTCTCCATGTCCTCAAGAGCCTGTGCACCCTCTGACTCCCACCAGTTTTCAATGGAGCAAAGATTGCCCTGCACACTCACAGAGACCTTCCCTTTGCTCAGCTGTGCTTGGCTGAGGCATCCCTCAGGAGTCCCAGAGCCTCCCACATTTATCCCTTGACAGGGTTAATCTGCCTTTGATAGATGGTCCAAGAGGAAGTACATATTAAAAATTATTTTCTTATTTGATATAACTTGTTGACTTAGAAATGTACCTGTCTTTTCCATGTATGCTGCGAGTATGAGAAGGGAGCAAAAAATTTTTTAACTTTCAGTTTTTTAAATGACCAAAGACTTTTCTAGTTTTAAGAAACCTGAGCCTGTACTCTTGATCCTCATTAAACCTCCCTGTCTATTCAGAGCCCTTCTCAAAGCTATTTGTTAGCAGGAACCTCATTCATCCTTCCATTTGAAGCACAATATTCCTTTTCACTTGGTTAAATGAGGATTTTCAACAGCTGCTGAGGGATATGTAGCTTGATTTAATCTGATGCTTAATGATGGACACAATACTAAAATTAACAGCATCTCTGCCACAGGACTTTTGAATCCATTCTTGCTGCCATCAGTTCAAGTCTTCCTTCTATTAATAATGGAGTGAAAAGTAGCAATGATGGCAGGAGTCAAGGTGCTGTTTAATAAGTCATCTGGCTGCAGAGCTGAAATTCAGGCTTCAGTGTCCTCTGAGTTTATGAAGCACAGAAAGTCTCTAACTCTGAGTGAATAGAGCCCTAAGCCTTTACATGTTAAACACATTAAATGTTTCCAGTTAATTTCATCTGACATCAATCAAAGCTCCACTAAAATTACTCTTGGGGAAGGTGGTGGGGAGGGAGAGGAAGTGCAATGCTTCTGAGCTGGCTTTCAGTCCTTTACATGAAGTAAAATCACTGAGCACTGCTGGGAAGAAGGAAAGAGCAGTTCCTTCTGAAGGCTGTTACCTGCTCAGCTTTCATTGGGAAAGAGTAGGAGAGCAGGAAATATGCAGGGTTTGACTAGACTGCAACAAAAGTCTTAAAGACTGCACACAGTTCCTTTTTCACAGATGCCATGGTTTCAGCCCAGCCCCAGGCAGCCCCTCTCTCACTCCCCCATCAGTGGGACCAGGGAGAGAGTGGCCATACAAAAAGCAGAAGTCTTTGGCTCTGTGTGAGCCCTGCTCAGTAACAAGGAAAACACCTCTGTATGACCCACCTGTGTTCAGCACAGTTCCAAAACACAGCCCTGGAACAGCCACTGGGAACAAAATTAACTCTATCCCTGCTGAATCCAGCACAATGATAATAAGATCACTCACTTGGAAATTAATTGGAGCAAGGTGGTCTGAGTTGCCAAGAGCTGCCCAGTTATTAGTTAGGCAGTGCCTGCAGGAAGAATTAATTTGTATTTGGTGACTTATCCACACTCAAATAAGAGGGAGAAGAAAGAATATCCTTAGTGCTTATAAAGAGGAAGAAAGCTGTAAATGACTGTTTGATAGTCTGTTCTGTGGAGCAGTGAAAGAGCCATACATTCAGGTGATATTAAAACCTATTTGAACTATACCATAAAATAGGATGGAAGGTGTGTCAGGGGCTTTTGTTATGAAACTAACAGTAAAGGGAGTGATGGAAGTCAGCTGCTCTTAATGAAACTGGGGAAGCCTTCATGCTTCACACCAGCACCCCTACCTGATCACCTACACCCTACAGAGAATTTACCCATGATTTCTAGTAGTGTGTGGAGACACAAGTCTCCTCTCTGGTCACCACTTTGAGTGTTCTAATGAATGTTTCAATTCTCTTATGCTACTGGCTGGAAGGCTCCTTGGCATGGGGAAGCCTCCAGTGGCCTCTATTCCCCAGCAAAGCAAACACCTTGTGGTTCATCCCACAGCTCCCTCTCCATTCTTTTCCCACAGAGATGCAGTCAGTCTGTCCCATCTGTCTTAGTTCCCTTCACTTTTAAGTCAGAGGGCTTGCCCAAAGTTGGGGTGGAATGCCCGGAGAAGAGCATGCACGTGGCACCAGAGGCAGAAAAGGAGTGGAGGGCCTGCTCTTTGCCTCATTAAGTGCCTCTTGTTCTCTTCCACAGCCACATCACTGTATTCCATTCTTCTCTGCAGGTGCCCTTCCCACCTGACTGTGCCTAGATTTGCTGTATTTGCTGCCTTCACTGTGGCTGGCAGCCATCATGTCTTGGTGGTGCCCCATAGGTCATTTTTAACTGTTAATTGAGGCATATAATTCTATTATGACTATTCCTGCATTCCCTCAGTTTTTTAGCCCTCCAATTAAAATTGCTTAACAACTTTAATCAAACTCAACCAAGCTCTTAACTGAGGCAGGAAATGCTGAGGACATCTCATTGCATTTTGATTTAGGATATTGTAATGGGAAGTAGGAGGTACAGATGCTATTGAAGAGCATGAATAAGCCCTGAGAGACTTGGCAGAACACTAACACGAGAAGGAAAGAGTTGAATGCACAATTCTATAATCCACATCTTGCCAAAAGCAATGGCCACATGCCACAGACCTTCATGTGCAGCCAAACACTATCAGCTGCACTAACTGCTGTGACTAATCCTATTTACTGTCATAATTGACCCTAAAAAAAAAAAAGCCTAAAAAAGGTGGGAGCTTCAAATTACCTCTACATCTTGTCCTGTATCTTGCCTTTCAAACAGAGCTGTGTAGCCAAGTGATTAAGTTTTTGCAAGATGTACTCTGGATAATTGTTTTGAAAGGGAGTTAGTGCCCAGGAATTCTAGAGAAAACATCAGCTCACTTATCAGTGCTGAGAAAAATGCATCCCTCTGCAGAAGCAGGTAACATATAAGCAGAAACAACTAAAATCTGCTCAGGAGCTGTGAAGACTAAGCAAAACTAACCACTTTGTGACAAAATTGCTGATACTTGTAAACCAAAGTCACCTGAGTCAGCTCATAAATATTTCAGAAGCAGGAAACTCAGGCAGTTAAACTGGGGATGTAATGGTAGGCATATTTAAAACAAGCAAACAAATCCAATCAGATTACTCAGCTCTAAGCCACAAAGTATCCGTGTTTGCTGTGGGAATTAGAGAGTCTTGAGCAGCAATTAACAACCATAGAGGTGATTATGGGTTTTTTATCTCACAAATCCTTAGGAAGGGAGAATATCTGGTTTCACGTTGTCCAGCTGGTGGTTCAAAGCTATGGGGAGATTTAGGCTGTCTATAAAAAAGTTTAATGTGCCTTTAATATAAAGAGCTTGTCATGGTTTTGTTTGGGATAGAGTTACTTTTCATTCCTAGTAGCCAATAGAGTGCTGTGTGATGCTAGGGCTTCCAGAAACTCCCAAAGGATCAGGAGCTTGAGTTGTTAAATCTTGTGCTCCTATTAAAATTAGGAAGTTTTATCTTCTTTTTTTGTTGTTGTTTTAAATTATCACTGGATATCATTTCCCATATATGCAGTTTCACGTTACTGTCTCCATTCAGTTCTGGAATGGCATTTGAAGATCCTCGAAGGCAGGAGAAGGCATTACCAGGAATCTGATGGAGGAAGCACCTTGGTGGTGTTGATGTAGGGGCAGTCAGAGAGTCCAACAGCAGAATTAAAGCCAAGGGGCTGCAGGAAAGGTAAAACCCTTTGGCTGTGGCTGACACAGATGAGCTGTAGTGGCTCTGCAGGGGCTGGAGCTCCCTGATCACCCTCTTGTCAGTGCCTGGGTTCAAGCTGTTCTCAAAGTGGGCACAGGCATCCAAGGCACTGGATTGCTTTGATTTACAGCAGAAAAGAAGTCTTTAAATTGTGGGCAGATACCACATATGCGTGATGCCTTAAAATGCCAAGAGTTAAATCTTGTCTCTTCACAGCACAAACAAGGCACAACAATCTTTTTTTTTTTTGTGCCCTTATCTTCAGATCACATTTACAGCAAAGGAAGCTCAGGTGGCAAGAAAGGCAGAGCTTGCTCATGTTTTAATAAGGATTGTGTATTTTCAGGGCAATTGTGTATTTTCAGAGGTGCCCCAGCCTGACCATCCTGATGGCTCTTTTGTGTCCTGCCAGCTTTCAGTCTCCCCTCCCCCAGTTCACATCTTGATAAATGAATTTATTCTCATTGCTCAAATTCATAACGTGTTTATTTTGTATACTGGGCCATAGTCCTTCTGTGCTGGTCTGCTGTTCTGGCTCATCTCATTTAAATTGCATTCCAGCTCAGCTTATTCAAAGGGAAAATGAATTCTGACAACTGGCATATCTTCTTCATTATTTTGATTGGCATAAATCGAAAATTTATGGTCTGAATGTTAGCAAAACTATTTGACTTGGAAACTATCTTACCTTATTATCCTTTTAACAGCAAATAAGCATTCTAAGTGAAAATTTTAATAATTGCCTTTATTTCCTCTTTAGCACTAGTCTTTTTCTCTGTTCAAAATGGTGCTAAATAATGTTTGTGCAGCCTGTGAGTGAAGCTTATAAGAAATTTCTGTGCTTACCAATTTCTCTCTTAATAGAATTCAGAAAACGTGCAAACAGGCAGGGTTTCTGTTAATAAATGGGGTATGCATTCAAAAATGAAACCATAGGGGGAAAAGATTGGTAATGTAGGACTAGAAAAAGAGATGAAGGGAGCTGCTTTTGAGGAGGTGGGAGTTTTTGTAAGCATTCTAGAAAGCTGGGTGGAAGAAGGGAAGGTATTTTTAGCACCTTCCTTTGTATTTCTTCCTTAGATTTGTGTTTGGCCCTGGTGGTTTTGAAGAAGCACCAGGAACTGAGTCCATTTGCTGTACAACTGTGTGCACTAAAACTGTAAATCAGAGTTAAAGCTGTGATGCCTTTGTTCTGTACCAACATTTCTCCTCATAACGGCGAAAGACATCCAGTTACACAAAACAAGAACAGCTTCCACTAAGAATATTTTGCTTTTGTTTTAAAGATGTTTCTTAAAGAAACTGGAAACTTAATGAGATAGAAAAATTCTTCATGTATTATTTAAAATCACTGCCATCATAACAGTTCACAATACCCATCTGTTCTGCAGTATGCAAGTTTTTCTCTGAATGCAAGTAATACAAGCTGCTCTGGCACATTCATTAACCAATTCAGCAAAGAAAATTATGACATTTTCCAGAAATTACCCCTAGTACAAAACCAAGAAGAAAAGAAAAACTTACATCAGGAAAATAATAAAAAATTAATCCTATCAATATGCAAGCATTACACTGGCACCATTTTTTTATTAATTTATACATCTAAAAAATCATTCATGCATGAACAAAGCAACACATGCTCATTCTTATTTTCCAACAGACCAATAGAATGACACTATAAATTACTGGTTTTCTCTCAAGGAGAAAGGATTAATAGTCCTGTGGAAGTATACAGGGAAGATCAGGGTCTTTAATTGATAGCAACCTGCTATTAAATATTTAGATAACTTTAATTGGTGCACTATAAGATTTATATTTAGAAAGGAATAATTTATAGCCTGTCTATGCTTTGCATGTCGACGTTCCTTGAAACTTGTAATGGGATTATTTGAAGGAACCACTACTAGGACACAAATAGAGAACATTTTGTGCCTTAATTCATTGGCTTTTGCACATTCATAAAGCATTGCAGTTCCTGATGAGTCCTGATTTAAACTTGTTTCATACAGATTTAAAGCTCTATCTAGACTAGAATAAATACATTTTAAGATTCCTACAGCAGAAAACCATCTATTTTAAACAGATCTTGAGGTTATGCAGAGGGTCTCCTTGCTTCTCTACTGTATGCTCAATCTCAGGTAGATGTGGGGTCCAGCTGTGAAGTGTTTCTGTGGTGAAAATAATCAGCCTTACATAACAAACTCTCTAAATTCAGTCTCCTCTTCTTACCAAGAAAGAAAGGGTTGAGCTAAAGTTTGTTCAGAAGATAAAAGCTTCTGCAGACATTTGTTTACAGGCCTTTTGGCTGGATCTGAATCTTTTATTGGAGAACTGCATCATCAAATTCCTGCCATCCCTCCAGCCTCCTGGGACTGAACACCAAGGCAGTGAGGGAGGGGAGAGACAGAGGCAGGAGCAGTTTGCTGTCTGCAGTGCCAGGAGGGCTTGTAAATACTTGGGGTGGTGGCAAAGGGAGAGAAGGAGGAGACCAAAAACTTCCCTGCCTTTGCATTTAAACAGGACATGGTTGCCAAGGGGTGGGGAATGGGTTTCTCAGCAGCTGCAGAACCCTTCAGGGCTTTCTGATCTGGATGCAATTGCCAGCTTCATGCACTTGGACAGAGAGAAATGAGAAGTGTTTGTTCAGGGCAGAGCTGGAGGTGCCTGGGGACAGCAGGTGCACACAAAGGTGATTGCTTTTTGTGATTCTGCTGGGTGAAAACTGAACACCCAATTAGATAAATAGCAAATAAGGCATGCTTCTAGTTCTCATGCCCTCTATCTCTCACAGTTAAAATATTATTCACATTGATCTCAGAAATTTTCCTCCAGAAATATGAGATGACCCATTCCTGCTTAAATTCACATTCCTGAGACTTTTGAGGATAATCCATGAAATTTCACAAATTTGTTGAAAGCCAATGCAGTCAAATTTTAAATTGAGATTGCGTTCTGTGATTCTACTCTTTGCCCAAAGGGAAGGGCAAGCCTCCATGAAGGCAGGGACTGAGCTTTCCAGGCTAAAGAATTGTAATGCAGGGTTTAGAAGTGAACAGCAGCACTGCAGGTCAGGTGGCACAGCAGCTTCCCTGGGATTTGCACATAGAAACTCACAATTGAACCAACAATTGAACTTCTTTTCTCTTGCTTCAGGCATAGGCTGTAGAGTAGCCAGACCAGAGGATTCAAGGGTCCTGATCTCAAGGGGTTAATTCACATCTAGAAATTTTGGCACCCTGCCTGGTGAGTCACTGCTGAGGTAAAGCCTTAGGCAGGACACTCACTTTTGTTTAAAAGTAGCTCCTGAAAAAGCCTCTGCTGTGCTACTGGACCCTGACAGATAGAAAAAACAGCTGGTTGTTTTCTCTCTTAAATTACTTTTGTTTTTATTTTCATGTTTGTAACAGTGGTATCAGCCAAGCATTAAATTATAACCAGTGAACCTTGGTAAACATTCAAGGGACCATGTTCTGCTAAACTTTTGAGGTTTATTAAAGAAGTATCTCTTCCCTTAGAAGTAGATTTTACAAACCTTTAGGGCACTGCAGTTGCAATAAAATTATAGGTATCATTTTCTTTCAAAATTGTCATCGTGTATCTCTAGCTGGGCACTTTGCTGAAATCTCCCAGTGTGTTGTATGGGCCCTTCCTTTGGCTCAGAGATTGTTTTGCATCTGGCAGCAGATGTGAATGAAGGACTGTCTGGTAGAATATGAATTGAACATGTGAAGAACCCTTGAAAGAATCTGGTATTGATGAATTACAGCAGCAGAAGCAATATGGTCCTGGCTTTGATGCACGAGGTCATGCAGATCTCACTTTATAATTTATAGCAAACACACAGAGAGCAAAATGGCTGCAGGACAGGCATCCTCCCAGGGGAAACTTTTATCTGCACATGCTGCATTTGTGAATCAAAAATATTGTAACTGGGGAGGTGGATAGACAAGGGGTTTGCAGTCTGGTTTAACTGTGCCAGGGAGCAATGGGAGGGAAGGAGATTGCTCCTCCCTCAGTGATCGTGGATACCCCGCTGCAGTGCCAAAAATTCCAGGCATGGCAGTGTTCCAGATGGTATTTAATGGGGTGAAGGATGACAAAGGGGCCGTGGGCACCAGCCTGGCCTCCACCCTGTCTGCTAGCTCAGAGCACATGTGCCACAACTTCCACCGATATTACAAATTACTCCTTCCCACAGAAATAACTTTGCTGGAGGTGATCTTCCCTCATTCCCATGTGTCAGTGTCTCTTTTTGCTGCCACCCAGCACGGAGATGCTGTGGGGAAAGGGGGGTGTGGGGCCTGCTGCCATGTCTGGCTGCAATGCTGCATCGTGGGGAAAACCTGCTCAGCTCACACAGCTTGCAGCAAATTAGGATCAAAGTGGTTTAGTGACTTATTAGTGGCACATAATTAACAGGCAATAAGTGAACAAATTATTCAGTGTTAGTAATACAAGAGGTAACATTTTGTCTGTGGTTTAATAAATGTGAATTCATCAACACCTTCCTGTAACTAAGCCTGCAGAGCTCCAGCTCCCCTTGCATGGTGCTTGCACAGCAGACATAGGGCTCACAAGCAGCCCCTCTCCTGCAGACATGGTGATGCCTTAGGATTTTAGCTTTTATACCTTTCAAATCCTGGGCTGCTTTAGGGTATAACTCTAAATCCCTTACAGAGTGTTAGTTACTGTCTTCACATTTTGGTCAGATAAAACCTCTAAACCATTCCTCTCTAGGCCTGAAACTCAAGGACACTTCACTGCCTCAGGCCCCAGAAGGTCTAAACAAAAGTGAATTGGGGAGGAAAGCAAACTGGAGGTAAATCACTTAATTACCTGAAGCTGTAATTGGAGGATTAACCCCTGATATGCAAATAGACCAAACTTATATCTGTCTGAAAAACTCATGACCCTCGTCCATCCTGGGTGTAGCCCCTCTTGGGGGCTTATGACTGCCCAAGGCCTTTATTATCTGTTGAAGGCCTTTATTAAACACCTGTTTTTATTCTCTTTTCCTTGGCTCGCCTCTGTTCTAGGTAGGCACCCCAAGGCCCCAGTGGGGTCCAATGTCCTGCGGGAGCTGCAGAGGCTGTGACTCTGTGTGCATTGTGCTGCTCCCTCCATTTGATCACAGCGAGACAGGGCCCCACAAGTTTACACGCTCAGCCCCAAGGTGAGGGTCCTTAACACCAATTCATTAATTCAGCCTCCAATTTGGGCAGTGAGCCTTAATTCTTTCAGCACACACTTTATGACACAAATTGTCATTTGCTAACAAAGCACATTTTCCTATGCCCTAATTTGCTAAGATTAATATTGCAAGGTTCAACTTTGTGCAAGGCCTTAGCGAGACAAATTTTTCATTAATTTTAGCCAACCATCAAATTATACTGAGTAATTTCATATGCAGCAATGGTTTAAATTAAGGCGATAACCTATTCACTGATGCAGACTGAACTGATCTCAGATTTAAAAGGTCAGAGCCTCAACTGGTACAAATTAGTGTAGTTCTTTAGAAAACCACGTAGCTGAAGTCAACAGAGCTGTGCTGGTGATCCAGACAAGCCCATGGCATGGGGATTGCCCCTGTCTGGGAACCAGGCTCACTTGGTGTCAGGGACAGGCTGGAATGGCAGCAGGCAGCATGGAGGGGTAGGTGGGAGGATCCAGGTCACACCATAGTGAACATGGGCCTGCCAATACCATACTGGTTTGATAAAAGTTGGCAAACAGCCGCTGCCTGTCCCCTCTTCAAGTATTCAGGGTGTTTTCCTGGAGAAAGGTGATTTTAGCCCTCATCCCACTTCAAATTACCAGAGGATAAGCAAGCTGTGTGCCTCAGTGGGCCAGACCCTGTCACTGTCACCTGCTGGGATGGCAGCTGGTCCCACAAACAGCTGGATTAAACAATTAACAATACACTCAGGGGTTCAAACAAGCAATTAAGGGTCAGCCTGTGCAACCCCAGGGCATTGGGAATATTTCTCTCTATGCTCTGGGGTGCCCTGACCCCCAGGGCAGCACTGACTTTGATCCTCATTCATGGAGAAAGTTTCCTGGATTTCAAGATAAACTAGAATCCACAAAAGGGTGCAATAGATTATAGAGAACAGTGTAGGTTTATCACTTGGTGAGAAATTGAGGTTTTGGGATTTTTAGTATGTTGTGGATGACAGCAAGATGGAGGGCACAGGGTGTCATCCTGGATTTCTTCATGCTTCTTCCTTCTTCATGGGTTTGGGCGGTGTTTTGTAATTGGGCAGAAAAGTCCCCATTGGGGGCTCTTTGGGATCAGTTATTGGGTTAAAAGGGTAAAGAATCCAGGTGTCAGCTCTTAATTGGATAGTTTAGTCTTAAAAGACCTTATAACAAGAGATTGTTGGCCATTTTGTGCCTTCTGATGAAAAGCTGCCCAACTCACAGTAGTGAGACTGTTTCACTGATAAGAAATAATAAACACCTGAGTGTGAACATGAGCTACTGTCTCAAGTGCCTTCAACCCAGACAAACCCAGAGCTGGGACCCCCACATCAGCCTAACCAAGCTGACACCTGCTAATGCCATGGGCCAGGCATCAATGCCTCAGGTATCAGAATGCAGGTGGGTGTTGATGTAACTCTACCCACAGAAGGACAGATCTGGATCCCAACACCCAGCTTTGGGCTATGTTTGGGTGGATATTAATTAGGCATTTAAATATGGAACCCATATTTCCAGGAGTTTATACAACAGAGGAAAATTCCCTCCCCCACAGAGTTTTGCCTGTGAAACAATAAAAAATGGAGCCTTGAGAGTGCAAGAGCCCTTCCCCTGTCCCAGGACCAGCCAGGCTCTGCTGGGCTGGCTGCTCCTGGTTTGGCATTGCAAACCCAGCAGCTCTGGGAGCCTCTCAGCCTGGGGAAAGTTGATTTTTTTTATTGATTTGGGGGAATTTGGACTAGGTCTACATCCTGTCACTGAAAATTGACTCAATAAGCTGTTTATTCCCCTTTGTTATTCTACTGGCTTGGCAGGAACATTTTATCAGAGAAGAGCCTGAACTTGAACCCATCTCTCCCATTGGCTTCTTCTGACAAAGTGGCCTCATTAAGTGCACTGAGAGCAGAGAGTCCGTGAACCTTTCTGAAATTACTGCTGACAGATTAATGTTCCTGTAATTACACCAGAATATCTTGGAAACACAAATATTAATTAAGAGTATTGAACGAATTTGGGACAGTCTTCAATAGCATTGAGCAGAAATCCTGTAAAAATGAAACAAAATATAAGCACTGGAAAAATAATCAGCATTAGTCATAGCAGATAAAGTAATTATTAAAGGGTAAAGTGATTTTTGGCTCAGGATTTATGTCATGGTTATGAGAGCTTTGCTAGTTGAGATCATGTAATATAACATTAATAGTTTTTCTAAATTTATTTTCTGTCAGGTTTTTAGCAGTGTCAGAAATACATGCTATGTGTTAAGGCATATTTCCAAGTTCTGTGACCCTGCTTCTCCGAGCTGTTCTGTGCATGCACTGAGGCTGAGAGGACAGCAAGTCAGTTAAGTCCATAAATGCACTCCATAAAATTCAAGTGCTTCTACTTATAAAATAGCAGTGATGGTGTCTTTTCTAAGTACTAGAGATATTTGTTCTCCTTTTATATTTTGTCCCATAGGTTGTTTGGGTTTTTTTTTTTTGGGTTGGTTTGTTTGTTTGTTTTGTTTTTTTGGGTTTTTTTATTTTTATGCTGGAGAGGATTAGGGGAACTATAGCTGCTGGGTCAGATCTCTAAATTGCAGAGAGGAGAGTCTCATCTTTAGCCCTTCTTGGCCTCCCCTAATGCTCAAACTGTGCCTCCTTTCCTGCTGGATAACACCCAAAGGCCTCTGGAGCCCTCCTGGCAGGTTGAAGTCACCAGAAAAGCCCCAGCAATGTTCATCCCTGGCTCAGGGATGTGGAGATGAGAGCAGTCCTGCAGCTGACAGCACTGGTTGCCTTTGGCCTTTCCACTGCTCTGTGCAGCAGATTTGAGTGTGCTCCTCTCTGTGCACAGGGGCTGGGGGCAGAAGCTCCAGGAGGTGCCAGGAAGGGCAGCTCTGGCTGCTCCAGGGGGACTCAAACCCATCTCTGGTCTAACACCAGGCCTGGAGCAGGCCTTGTCCCTTTTCTTAAATATTTCTTAAGTGAATTAGTGAGTGAGATTCATTAGTAGTCCTTCCATCTGCATTTTATTATGTATGTCCTCACTATAGAACTAAAGTAAGACAATGAGCAAGCTCATATTACATTGGCAAGGTTTAAAAAAATGTTTTCATGTGAAACATTTTTTTTCTTTTTTGCATGTTGTCAACATCCTCTAAATTTTCTAAGTTTATATTTTGTATTTAGAGATTTGTGCCTTCATGCTGTATCTTCCCTCATTTACAGCAAACCCACAAATTTAAAGGGAGAAAATCTAGTGTAAATACTAAAAATGCTCCAGCATGGCTGAAACAAATGAAATCACAGCTTGCCCTGAAAATTATCAGCAGGAGAAATAACCAGAGAAATGTATATTCTTACTGGTACTAAAGTTTTGGTTAAGACAGAGAAATAAGGAGACTATAACGTTTTGTGTGTATTTTAAAAGCATAATCATACTTCAAAATGAGAATATCTATGTATGAATTCACATCAGATAGGTAATTAACCTTATGCCACAAAATATTTCAAATCTCCCTGTCCTTGAGAATTTACTGATGGCATATAAACTATTCACATCTTTTCTGAATAATTTATCCTGTCCTTCCATTATGTCAAATGAATTTATAATCTTGGATAATGAAGCATTCCTGAGAGAAAGTTAATATTGAGTTGCACCTCCTACTGAGTACAAGTCTGTGAAAACACTTTTTTTCCCCCACAGAACTTTATAAATTCTTTAAATGTATTTATCCCAGCCAGTCTAGGATCAGAGAGCTTGGGTTTGTGCAGGATTTGCTGATATAAAACAAGGTAATTCCATTTATCTCAAAACAGCAAATCCTGTTTTTTTACCAGTGTTAAGTCAGAGAATTGAGCCCAGAATACTTAACTCTGCCAGAGACATGGGGACCCTAACTTTATTTAGCTGCATATTCTATCCCAGTATTACCCTTCATGTCGTGACATTTAATTAAGAAAGGTCATTTTTGTCTTCTTCAGAGCACCTGTAAATATTAAACTGTGTTTCCCTTATGTATAGGTTCTCCTGCACAAAGGGATTAACACCAGTCCAGTTAAGGTCACTTTAGCTCATTTTGTGTTGAAGAAAAATGATCAGAGAGAGCTGCCTAAAATTAAATTGTCACATGCAAGTTTGACTTTGTGCCTGTGCTTGATGACCTATGAGTATTTAAACAGCCACTTTTATGTCATTCTAGGACACAAAAATATGTGGTCAATAACTTTCATGTGATTATAAGCCACAAGATAAGCAGCCCACTTCTGCTATTTGCCTGTTACTGTTTGTAACAGTTCAATAAAGTTATGGGAAAGAAAATGCTACTGACTGTATATTAGATCTTTTAAGATTAGAATGGGAGGTAGGTACAGGTATTTTCTCTAAATTGTGCCAGTAGGAATGAATTCTTCCTGAGGGCTGACAGTGTTTCTGTGCCCTGAAATCAGATCTCTTCCTTCCTCTGTCTGCCATGAATGGAAGTGCCCTTCAGCATTTCATTTGTTTGCTTGACTGAAGTTTACCCTTGATGTTCTATTTGTCCTCACCCTTAATCTCGTTAGGTGTTCTCATCTTTCTCTTTCAAATAACCAAAGTGTTTGCTCCTCTTTTGCTTTTGTCCCTTGCAGTCTCCTTCGGTGTGGCCCCAAGTTTGCTCTGCTGGGGCACATCCTGTGGGTGAGGCACAGAGATGCTCAGGGAAGCTGGGACTGTGCCTTCATCCCTGAGGGCATGGCAGGAATTGAATGATGCTGGGACAGGCAGCAGGATTGCCAGTGTTCCTAACAGTGTCTCTGTACAAAGGCAGTTTCTGAGAGAAGGAAAAAGTGGCATCCAGTAATGACAAAGTGCAAAGGGAGCAGGGATTTGGTGCCTGGCTCTGAGAGGCACCTCCCTCGGTGGACAATGGTGGCAAAGTTGTAAATATTGTCCAGGAAGACAGAAAAGGAGAAAACTGGAAATGCTACTTTGGCTAAATAAAGTTATATTTAAAGCCTACATTTTAGGAGAAAATTGCCAGCCATGGGCAAGTTGCTCTCCATGCCCAGTTTTTCCCACCTTGTGTATTAGCATTGAATGGACTCTAGTGACTGACCACGCACAGCAGCACACACCAAAGGCTGGTCTTTGCTTTTCCTTCACCAGTACCCACATTTTAATCTCCTGAGACAAGAGAAGGGTTCAGTACATCCCTCATGGCTTAATAAGGAAACACAGCCTTTTGTAGACACCCCTCCCCTGTTTCTTTTAATTTTCCTTTCAGAACTAAGGAACAACTCCCAAGTTTAAATGTGCACCTTCTGAAGCTCCAGGTCTCTAATTTTGCAATCTTTCCATTTTCCCCCTGCCCATCCTGGAATTCCTGACACACTGCACTTATTGCAAAATTGCAAAAATAACAGAAATTATTAATGTGATGGAAAAGCAATAAGGACAACTAGAAAACTCCATTCCTAAATGCTGAAAGAAAGGTTTGGAAGGCAGGACAGGGACAGAACTGATGCTCTACAAGAATGTGTCTCTCTTCAGTGGCCCAACACTCCAGTATCCTGGTGACAGCTTCCAGTGTGAGGATGAAGCTCCCAGGATGTGATTTAGAAACAAATGTTAGTCCAAATAAAAGCTGCTTAATAAAGGTCACATTTGTATTTCTGGATAACTTAACAAGATTTTCTTTTCCCCACTCCTGAAGTTTTCTTCAATGATGAGCCCAAATGGGGGAAGTTGGTGGCTGTTTAGTGATTCTCCAGCACATTGGTATTATGACAACATTTTAGGAATGCAGACTGCTGGATGGATGAATGGATAAAAAGATGAAAAAGAAAGAGCTTTTCTCCAAGAAAAGAGTCTCTAGCAAGCTTTACATTTCAGTAATGTTTGTGGCCAAAAGTGCTTTGAATGTATCATTAGGAGTTTTCATATGTTTCCAAACCACTCCGTTTATTTCAGATGAAAATGGACCTGGATATTTTTTTTCTTCTGGGGAAGTCTTAGTCCTGCACCAAAAGGGTTTTGCTGTAAGCTGAAGATACCCTAGGCCATGAGTGTGCTCTGCTATTTTCCATGAAATTTAAGATTGCAGTCAGCTGTCAGACTTCTGTTTCCTATTTTACCAGAAGACATAATTCATCCTGGGAGCTGACTTAAAAGTGGAATTTCAGCAAGACTAGACAACTTGAATTTGAGGACATATGCTTTCCCTTTTGAAAAGGTCACTCTGTGCCTGGAACACAATCTCTCATTTCTGCTCTTGTTGCTTTGCAGCTTTGGAAAGTAAAATATTTCACAGAAATTTTGGAAATATCCAGAGCAAGGAGATATCTGACTAAATTTTGGTAATTTTACTGTTACTGTGGTCTTGCTGTTGAAGTTTCCTACTTATTTATCCATTTGCTCCTTTAAATTTCAGAGCAAAGGACCCTTCCATTTACTATCTACACGCATCATGACAAAGCCCAGGTGCTCAAAGTGCCTTAAAATCAGTAAGCCAAGTAGACCAAGCCTGACTCAGAGGTTAAGTCATTTTACTCTGGAGAAAACAAGCCAGCTATATTCATTATCTGTTGGTATGCTGCTGTAATATATAATTTTTTTCTAAATGGTGAGAAACAGTAAAACTTTTAAATGAATCCCTCGATATATGGATCATAAATGAGTGTGCAGTATCTTGTAGTGTCAGATTTTAGCTTTGCTCCTGTTTTCCTTCATTCCTAGAGTATGTACCCATGAGGGAAACTGATGGGGATATTTCTTTTTTCTTAGATATGAAGAATTAAAGGATTTCTGAAAAGATACCTTGCAGCCTGGTAGAGCTCCCTGGTGTGGGAAGATCTTTCCCCAACCTCTCCCAGAGACCCCAAGGATGGCCAAATTGTGGAGCTCTGCCTTGCAGAGCTGCCTCAGGCACAGCCCCAAACGCCTCCAGAGGGGAAGGCTCAGGGCATTTGCTGCTACCAGGGTCACTGTTTTGCCCTTAGAGAAAAACACCAATAATTACTACTTGTCATTCTTCCATGATCAAAGTGGCCAGGCTGGTGATACGCAATAAAAATAACTGAAGAAGTCAAAGCAGCATTTCAAAGTAATTTTTATGAAGGCAAGAGATCAAGTGATCCAATTTTCTAGCCACTTCAATAAATATGGGGTGGTGATTAGCAAATAAAACTGGGTAATTGTAGTTTTCTGCTCAACTCAGTATAATTTGCTGAAGTATCTATGTCAATCAAAATTATATTTAGATTGACACTGTAGGGATATGTAAAACCTATTTATTCTGAAAAATATTTAAAGAGATTATATAAGCAGTGATGTCCAAAGCTGAGGGATTTTCCCTGAAAAGATGAAGATTAGTTATTCATAATAGCCTAACATAAAATGACTCATCTGGTTTTCTAGAATAGTCTAGGGATTAATAATTATAGCCCTAGATTTTTGAAATGGGAAAACCTCCTCCCTCCCATCCCAAATATTCAGTTCTGGATTTCTTTGTCCTCTCAACTCCAGAACCATTAGAAATATCCACTCAGACTGTGGGATAAACATGGATTTCTGGGATGATAGCTGGAAGGTGTGCAGGACAGGCTGGGCATCCTCACTAATGGGCTCTTGAACAGCCAGGGCTAACAGAATCCTGTCATTCACAAAGTAAATAACTGTAGGCAATGGGATAAAAATGGTTTTAATCTGGCTGGGCTTTCTCTAGGAGCTTCCACAAAACCAGGATTTGAACAAAACCTCCAGATTTCAAAAGCAATTCATTGGCAAAGCAAGTGATCTTGTTTTAAAATGTTATTTTCCATATATGTACCAACCCTGTTTCTCAAAAGGGTAAATGGAAAGACACCGCTGCTATCAATCCAAACCCAAAATTTTAAACTTGGAAACAAAGCTAACGCAACAAAAAATCTTGAATTATCCCATTTTGCCAAAAAACCCCTGAGAATTATCAGTAATGGAATTTTGTTATTTTAATATTGCCACTAAAGCAAAACAACCTGAATCCAGTATTTCTTGCTGTAAAATTTTGTCTCTTTCAAAGCCAAGGATGATAGCATCCCTCTAGGAGGCTCCTGTCAAAAGCAGAAGTTTCCTGCTCTCAATCATTTCCTACCCCTGAAGCTTGTAATGCTTGAAGTGAGTTTGTCTGGAGTTATTAATTTTCTCCAAGTCTTTCAGAAGGAGAACCATCAAAAATAGATGCATGCAAATGTATCATTTAACTAAGAAGCATAATGCATGCAAAATTTGGCCTTGAGTAAACGATATCAAGTAGGTCACTTTAATCACTGGCTTGGATGGGTTTTAGTTCTTTTCAAGTCTTTCTGTCAAAATTTCAAGACTTGGTAACAAGTGAAGAAAATGTATTTTCCATTGCAAAATTGGTGATGGCCTGATCCTTCCAGTTTGCTCTCCCTCATGCAGGGCACTGTTATTCCTCAATTCTTCACATGCTTTACTCCTCCTGGGCACGCTATTTTTTGGTCCCATTTGTATGGAAATACCAAATTTCCAAGAATTTGGAATTGCTAAGATTTCTGAACACTCGATTCCTTTTAAAATTGAAGTCCTGTGTTCCCTGGCTGTTGTTTGTACCCAGAACCTGCACCTGAAGCTGTTTCACAAGGGTTCTCAGTAGAATAATGTAATTTCTCCTGCCTTTTCAAGCACTGCAATAGAGCCTGCACTAGCAGTAATGGTCAGATTTCAGTTCTTCAAGCTGAAATTTCTCTTCCCTAGAAGCTCAAAATTCTATCAAAAATTCTCAATGCCTGCATTCCCATTCCCCTTCAGGAAGTTCTTTAGGGTACACATTTATTTCATATCTTTCTGAGTAAGAGACACAGCAGTAAAAACATTTAAACTGCTTTTTAAGCAATATGTTAATTGACCCAGCTCCCTTTGATGGTTTACACTTGTCTTAACAAGCACAGAAAACATCTGGTGAGGAAAAAAAAGAATGAACTAACTCAAACAGCATTGCTAAAATACTTTTCATTTACAACCAGATGAAACATAACCTTCTATACTTAAGCATTATATTTCTTTTACCACCTTTCATTTAATAACATTTTTGCATATGGAGAGGAATATGCCTGGTTTTATTTGCTTTTACAACCATGTTGTGTAGGCTTTTCTGGTGTTTTGTGGATCACAGATGGAGAAACATTGGACTAGAAACTGTGTAACTATCCCACCACCCCTCACCTACATGCAATTGTTTGTAAAATTTTAAAACTCCTTCACTTTTTTATGGGCTCTTGGAATTCTATTTTCCCACTGAAACTTGAAAAATCCATATAATTTTTAGTGGCATTCCATTGTGTTATTCCCAAAAGACTTTAGTTTAAAATCAAACAGATGCTTTGATTTTTTTTCTTTTTTTTTGCTCTAGATGACAACTTATTAGCACAATAAACTTCCTCTTTATGTGACTGTTCTGAGCTTTTTTTTGTTATCCCAAATGGACTCATTGCATTTAGATAATACACTTATTTACAACCCCACTCAAACCATCTGCTCCTTTTAATGCACTTTTTTTCTTGAAAGGTCTTAAAACTTCAAGACAAATCTGTTACTGTGGTAGGAAAAGGTTGATGGTTGTAAAAATTAAGAGCACTGGGAGAGAAGGCTCCTCTGGGGTGGGTCACTCCCACCCCATTTTCTCAGGCTTAGATGACAATCAGGCAATGTTACCCCTGAGGATCTTGGCTCCTGGAGAAGAAAACATTCACCATTAACCAAGAGCCACCATTGCTTGAGACCAATGGTCCAAGAGGTTTTCAGCCTGCCTGCAGCCTGGGCAGCCAGTCTGCTTGTCCCTGTTTGAAAAGGGACATCTTGGGGACATCCCCCTGGGGAGCTTTGGGCATCTCATGTGTCGCCTTGCTAAGGAGGAAGGTGCCTGTGATCTCCTGTCTCCTCAGGGGGGGCTGCTTCACAACACTGAGCTGAGCAAGAGCAGGCTCCTCTTGGTGTAAATCATGCTGTTCCTCCTCATGTCTTGTCCTTCTCATGGCAGTGGCTTCTGTGAGGATGTGCTGCATAGTTTTGTCAGGGAAGTGAGGTTAAACTGCCCCATCTGTAGATCTCTCTGCCTTTTATTGAAGATGGTTTGCCACAGCTTTTCAAATGTGAATGTTACCTGTCGTGAATGAAATGTATCAGCAGTCTTTCATGCAGCCTGTCCATCCCATGGATAATCCATGTCCTGTAAACCCCCAATCCTTGATCCTTTCTCGCCATGGGCAGTGCTCCCAGCCCCAGCCCCAGCACATGATGGGAAAGGCTCCATGTTAATGTGTCATGCTCTAAGTGCTGCTGAGGCATGCCATGGTTGGAAAGAAGTGCTGGGATTGAACAGCTGGGAGGACACAGATGGAGTAAGAAATAGTAAATGGCTGACAGCCATATCAACAGACAAAGGATATGTGTTATTTATTTTGGGTTGTTGATGTTGAAGACAAAGCAAATTTAAGTATTTGGGAATGGAGCAGATGGGATGGATGTGGCTTCCAGAAGCATGGGAAGAGGACAGCATTTCACCAAATGCATATGTCAAGTCATATGCCAGCAGAGATAACAAAAATAGATATTTACATTTGCAGAGATTCTGTAGCAGCTTTCTGCGAGGCGGAAAACAAAGCTTTTCTGTCAGCCATTGGTGAATGAACGTGCTCCTCCTGGAACAAGCTGTGCTTTGAAACTGTATCTGGTGCTGGAAGTAAACTGATGGAGCTAATGGGAGCAATTACAGGCTCCACACTATTGTAATTCATGTCTTCCAGAATCCATACTGCAGATGTGAAAGACACGAAGCTGTAGGCAGCAGAGGTGAACTGCAGAGCCTTCCTTCCTGGGCTTTGGAGCAGATGTGCTCCAGCATCTCACAGCCCCTCACTTCCCACCTTCCTCTCACCAACTCTTTCCATGCAGACCATGAGATCTTCCTCCCAATTCAGTAAATTCATGGGACCTGTGCCTTGGCTAAGCTGTCAGGATCTGTGACTGCAGCAAAAACAGCCAATTACCCCTGAAATTGAGCAGGTTTCAATAAGAACATGCACTTTACATTTCTTTAGATCACCTGTACCAGCTTCTCCCCACTCGGAGAACACTCATCACATCAAGAGCTCACAGCATTCAATGTCAGCAATTCAGCTGGTGAGAGGGAAAAAGAAGCCTGTTCCTTTTAAATTAAATGATTTGCTCTAAGGTTTAGTGATTTGAGTTATATATGAAAGCTTTAATAGCCCGAGGTGAAAAATAGAAAGAAATTAGCTGGTTTACTGAATATGATGATAGGAGAGAAGCATATAATTAGATTGAATAGACATAAAACCACCTCTTTAAAACCTGCTCATTATTGTTTTAATACTTGGAATGTGCATTTGCCGTGGTGGTTGTGTGCAGCTACAGCTAAATTATTGCTACAGCGAGGCTGTCGTTCAGGTCCTTGGCTTTTGTACTTGCCCCTTTTCCTGAGGTATTCTCTTTTTATCTTTAAATACCTTTTTCCTAAAAAAACAAAACAGAAGCAAAGGGAAACTGAAAAAATCTTCTGTGTTAGTCATAGAGGAATATCACATAATTCGCCAAATTGCCCTTTTCTCCTATAATTGTATGATTTTTAATGTGCATATTGAGGGATTGCTACAGGCTAATAAGAAGGGGATGTAGAAGAATTTTTTTAAATGCTGTGAAAGTTACTTTTCAATTGTGACTAGCAGAAATTTAGAAGGTTATTAATGAGACTTCATACTGAGTTGCACATTTTCTACTTAAGCTAAATTTAGCATTTATCAGAGAAAGTAATTTTCCTGTGTATTTGTATTCATCTCAATTATATATACCATGTTTTATGCTTTTGCTATACAAAGAAGTGTATTTTCCTCTAGGTATATTATCCATGACTACAGTACAGGAAAAAGAATGAGTTTTCCCTCTAATATTTTAATGAACTACAGTCAAGCAGATTCTGTTGGGTTTGCAATCAAATGCATTGTGCTGTAGTTCCAGAGTGGCACACAGAAAACTATTTTTGAGTAATTTATGAAAAATTAAGTAATTTCCCTAATATTTCAGAAATAAGAATGTGCTTTTTGTTGCTCAAAAGTTGTCCAAACTTCAAGAACTTTCTTTCTTTCCTTTTTTTTTCCATTTCAGGCAAGTTAATGGGCGTTTTTCCAATTTTGTAAACAGTCACTTTGCATTTGTTAACGTGATAGTCTTCAAGTAATTTGAATTACTTCACTGAAAACAGCTCCTAATGTTCTGAGGTCCAATTGCACAGCAGTCTGCAGTTAATAAGGCACAGCAGTCTGCAGCGTGAACCTCTTAGGATGACATCCATCTTTTCCTTTCTCTGCAAGGAATCACAGCTATACCTCGTTTGGGAAGAGCACTGGCTGTCCATCTTTCCAAGACAGACATGTCAGTCTAAAAGGGAGGCACGGAAAGCTCCCTGTGCTATTCAAACCAGCACATCTCTAAAGACAATAAAGTGTCTAAACCCCTGCATTATTAATGACGTACCAAAAAGCCTTCTCTTCCCAGGCGGAGCGCTCAATCATTTCAACTTTTACTTCCAAATTATCAGCAGCACCGTAATGGTGCAGCTGGCTATAAATGGAGGCAGGTTGCCCATGGCAATGTCAGGGGGGATGGCATCAGGCTGAGGGTGCTGGCAGTAATCCGTGCTGACAGCTTTCCCCATTACTGCCTCTCCCGGAGCTCCCGGCGGGATGAGAATGGGCACGGAGCGGAGCGTGCATCCGGCCAGGCTCTTGGAACATCAGAACACAGCCCTGCCCTGCTGCCACTGCCCTGCTCCAGCAATAGCAGCCTCCTCAAGCCAGGTCTCATAAGCTCTTGGAGGTCTATTTCTCACCCAAGATAGCTCAGCTACCTGTGGAGGCATAAAATCAGCAGGATGGTTTGTATTGCGGTATTGGAAACGAAAAGGTTTTAATAAAAGGCAAAAATAACAAATTCCTTAGAGAGAAAAAAACCTGATCCATGTGCAAGAGGTTCTTGCTCCTGGTAAAACACCTCACAAAAGCCATTTGTTTCTTTGTTCTCTTTATTTTCTAGTAAATTGCCCAGGCAGGACTTTTTGGCTCCTGTCCAATTAGCTCTCCTTAATTTTGAGGTGAAGTTCCCCAGGTCTATGAAATGCCTTTTTCACCTAATCGAGGAGAGAAACTTCTGGGCTTCTTTCCTTTTTAAGGGGACAAAGGATAGTTTTGTCACTCTGTCAACAGGGGGCACATTCCTATCCTGCCCTGGTACCACAGCCCTGCCCTGCTCCAGAATCATAGCATGGATCCCAGCTGGGTAATAATTAGCATTGACTTCATGATTCCAGAAGGCTGGTCAATCACTTTGTTTTATTTTGTTATATTTTGTTTTGTTTTGTTTTATTTTGTTTTTTATATTATACTATACTATTAATTATACTATTGCCCTTCCAGACAGTCCAATACAGCTTTGACCTAATTGGTCAATTGAATCCAAACATCATCACCAGTGGGCAATGAAGAAATCACCCTTTGGTAAACAAATCTCCATAACATGTTCCACATGTTCACAACAACAGGTGCAGCAAGTGCAGGTTAGAATTGTTTCTCATTCTTTTCTCTGAGTTTCCTCATAGCTTCTCCAGCTTCCCAGCAAAATCCTGGGAGAGAGCTATGTCTGTCTCTGTTCAGAGGATATGTGATTACCACAGCCCTGCCCACAGCCCTGCCCACAGCCCAAACAAGGCCTCCCAAAAGAGCATTTTCTCGCTAATGGGGTTGAAGTAACCAAGAGAGGCTGCTGTTTGTAGCCAAGGAATGTGCTGTATTCTGAGTTCCAAGTGCCTTCCCTCTAAGCTGCTTCCACAACTTGTTGAATCATTAGAAGGATGAAGAGTAGAAGTAGCAAAACTTAGGTAGCTTTAGAAACATGCGATAATTCATAACAATTCTCCCTTTCAATGAGTCACTGTGCTTTGGTTGGACACTTTTCCCATTTGTGGTTCTCAGAAGATGCAGCACTGATTTAAGTGTATTGACTAAAGATAAACCACTGGTCTACATATCACTCAAATGTGATTTTCTCTCTGTTTACTGAGGTTTTTTATCTTTTTCCATGTAAGTCTCAAATACTTTATTGCCAGTGTTTATCTGCTTTGATATACTGAATGTTAAAGTAATGGATTTCTAGGCTTCATCATATTAATCGATAGCAAAATGGCACATTCTACTTCCTCATATTCAATTTCCACTTGATATTAACAACTGTAGTAAATGTAGTGGTAAATATTTGATTCTGCATAACTATTTTGAGAATGGGGTGCTCGTGGTAATTTGAAGAGAAAATTGTGGAGTGTAATAGCAAAGCAATAGTATTTAAATAAGGCCATAGCAAAATTGGCTCTTTCTTGCTTACATCTCACAAGTCAAATGAAGCAAAACCATCTGACTTTTATGCTTTGGGGGTTTGTTTGTTTTTAAATAAAAAAGTAGTAAAAGTGGTATATAGTACATTTAGACTAAGTACTAAGGAAAGCTTTAAAATTAGAAAGAAATATCTCTTTCATACAGGCATTCATTGTGCAATTTATCAGGTTTGAGAAATTGACCTCAGGCTTTTCAGATTATAGGCCTATTAGTGTTATTGTAAAGTGCTATTGCAAAGTGACTTAAAGCTTTGACAATAAAAGAGAGCCTAGATGAGTAGAAAGGTTAATTTCATGGAGAAGCTTTCATGGAATGCTGTTGTCATGTTTATGCTGGACATTAACGATAAAATCACTGAACAGATGCCATGAAATGGAAAGGTATTTCAGTGCCCTGTGAGATGGGATGGCACAGAGGAGGTGGTGTCCCTTTGTTGCACAGAACAGAATCTCACCAGGAATCTGTACTCTGTGTCACATTTTCAGAAGTGCTTTTCTGTGCCACTTTTGGCTGCAGTCGAGGCACAATCAAATTTCGGATTTATAATTAGAAATTGATTTTTTTGGATTTGTGTGACTTAGAGCTCTGGTTGGTGCATGCCTTATGATTGGCAACCTTAGCCAAGGAGACAAGATTGGAAAGGTCACCAAGTTATCCATCCTTAAACTCACAGGGATAAATCCAGGCAATGATTGAAGGAGAGGAGTAGATGGGCTGGAGAAGCTTATCTCAGAGTTTGCTGTCCTGTGCTTCCTGTCTAGGGATACTGATAAGTTATAAATCACATGCTGCAGAGTGATGTGAAGGTTATCTCTCCCAGCATTGGGGCATGTCTGCCAGAGCTTCCAAAAAGTCCCAGAATGTGGAGGTGATCTTTGCACTGCAGACTGTGAGGCAGTGATATCCAGCACAGCTCATGGAAACCACTGAAATCTCCTTCCCAACCTTTTGTCCTGGGGTAACAAGGAAAAACTCTTCCCAGGGGTTGGAGATCGCCCTCCTGTGCTGCTGGTGGGGCTCTGACACCAACCCCTGGCTGAGCACTTGCTCAGCATGGAATCAGTGTGGAACAGGAGCACAGAGCAGGTGTACGGTCACACCTGTGCATCCAGCACAGTGCTGTGGGTGGTCAGGAGTGTGCCATGGGACTTCTTGTATCCACCACGAGTCCTGCTCCTCCCATCGTGTCAGGGCTTTGCCCTTCACCACCTCCTGGGACACTCAGAGAACTTTGTCCTTGTTGTTGGGCTCTCTCTTGGCTTTGGCAGTAGACTACACTTCTACTTCCAGGAGTTCTGGTTCTCTGCTGTTGCAGCAGCACTTTCTCTGCCTCAGAAAAGGTGGAATTGGAGTCATGGTGGTTTATGTAGTCTGGAGGAATGCTCATCTCTGTGAGATACATTCTGGAGGAACAGTGAAATATGTTTTTGCATGATATTGAGTAAAGTTAATTCCAGCTAAGAATATTCTGCCCAGTTATGAGAAGGATTGGTCTTGGATCACTAGAATAGAGATGAGAGCATTTATATGGCAGGCACAGGCAGCTGTAGGAAAAGAGAAGGGTCAGAAGGGGAAGAAACTCTGCTGTAAAAGATGAATATTTTATCTGCTATACCTAAATTGTACTTAGTCAAAAGCCCAGACAACACAGCGTAAAAGAGAGAAGCACATCTCAAAATAAAAGGCTTTCAGTTCACTAAAACTTCATTTATTATGAGCTTGAGAAGCAACTGAAATAGGAAAGTGCTGAATGGGCCTGCTAGGAAGCATAAAGCAGGAAAATCTTCTTTCACTTACCGATTCCATTTTGGTTGCCATCCACCTCCATCACGTTTATCCTCTTGAGAGCTCAGGCCAGGAGACTTCTTCCCTGGCACAGTGCCCTCCAGGCACAGCTGCAATCCAGATAAGACCCAAATGCAGCTGTTTCTTCTCAGAGCAGTGATTGCTCCTGGAGGGAAACAGCAGAGGGGGAGCTGAGAGCAGGCATGGCTGAGGCTCACAGGGACAGTGGGGCTCTGGTCATTGACAGTGGCTTCAGGCTTGCCTCACTGGCTTTAAAGATGGCTTTTCTTCTCGTGTTTCCTGGGTTATCTGAGCCTCCTTCCAAAATAATAATTTACAAATAATGTAAATATTAACAGATGGAGTAAACAGTGCTTGTTAATCCAAGCATTTTTTTCATGTCTTCTCCTGTCAAGCCAACTTTTCCTACTTCTATCAGTGTCAGCTTGTATATTATGGTGTTAATATCAGAGAGAAATATAGGATTATGAGCATTGAAGTATAGTCAAGGTGGTACAATTTAAAAAGAGAAAATCTGAAACTGCATTCATTGGTTTCATTGAAGCCACAGGTTTTTATAGGAAACTAAACAATGATTAAAATACACATCAACAGAAAGGTAAAGGTTAAACGTGTTTGTGATTTCCATTTTAATGCCTCTTTGCAATTCACTAATATCCCTTTGCAGGAGGAAAATGCCTGCAATGCTTATTTAATTACATGTGTATAGCTAAAAGATATTTGCAGTGTGTTGAGTCATGGCCAGGCAGAGCAGCCCCTGCACATCTGTCCTGATCCTAGCCCTGCCTTTGAGGTGAAAGATTTTCACCCTTCTGATCTCAGGGGGAAAAGAAACCCCAGGTGTACAAAGCAAAGCAGGTGATGGTGTTTTACTCTCCTGTTTGATTGAAGGAGATGTTATTCAACTGAGCTGTGGCCAGAAGGCCTCTCCTGCTGACCCCAGCTGCTTTTGGGCCAGGCCCACTCAGCAGGTTGATTATACACCCTTGGCTGCAAAATATCATGATTTACAGGTCTGTAAGTGTTGAAGGGATTTCAGGATCAGAGCAGTCAGTGTTTACCATGCAGTGAGTGCACTAGAGGTGTCATGAAGCTGGCTGGCTGGCTGGTTTCAGGGGGCTCTGTGAAATCCCACAGCTCCTCCTTGGGGCGCAGGGCACTGCTGGTGGCCCCAACACCTCTTCAGGGAGCCTTGGGAAGGACCAGCACCTCTGGAGAACTTGTCTTTCCAAAGGCTGAATGTCTGCTTGGAAACACAATGCTCCAACCATTTTACTAAGAGCCAGAATTCAAAATAAAATTCTTTTAATAGATCCTGTTGGAGGATACATTTACATTCAGCAACATTTCATGCAGCTCCATAAATAGTCCTCATGCAGAAACAACACAGGAACACATTTGCAGTTCTCTCTTTACTCAGATTTCCCATCCTCCCTCTTCCTGACCTTTCCTTTCAGGGGATTTGGCAGATTAACCTCATCAAGTTAAACTCAATGTGTATTGAGGTTTTGTATGCTCACAATGGCTGCTCCTTTTGCAGCTTCATCTGCCCATCCAGTAAGATGCCATTGCCTCTCCCATTGCCATTATAAATCCTATGCCACTTTATATTGTGTTCTCCTTCATTCAGATCATCCTCCTTTCTAGAATTAACTGAGTACAATGGTGTGTGTACATGTATAATGAAAAATAATTGATTTAAAATATTTATAATAAATTTTATGGAGCACTAGTCAGCAATTAAACATGTGGAACACAGATTCAGTTTTTTCATGAAGTCAGAATTATCAGGTGACAGGAGGAGATACCCAGGGTCAGACTGGTGCTGTGATGGGGGAGATCTACAAGGAGTCACTGTCAGCCTCAGCAGGAACAGCACTGGAAGAAAGGGAGCAGGGCTTGTAGGAGGTCAGAGACAAATGAGGTGGCAGGGAGCTGGTTAGGAGCCAGCTGGAAATGTAGAAAAGTGGGGTCTGAGTTTGACATTGGTGTGATAATTACCAGGGAAAGGAAGGGGTGATGAGTGTGAAAACGCAGAAATACTGTGGCAGTTCATCCATGGAATGGAGAGGCATCTCTGGCAGGGAGGACAAGGAAAGGCTGATGGGGACAGGATACAAAGGTGAATTAAAATTTTGTTCAGGTAAACTTCAAACTTGTCAAACCTGCTCCTGAATATAGTCTTTCCTAGGAAAACATGGGCACAGAGGGTGGCATGTTGCAAGATGTGTGATGTGGCACTGGGCTGCTGGGGCATGAGTGAGCTGGGACAATGCAAACCTTCCTGGGGATTTAGGGGAAGTTCAAAATAATAACTGTGTAAATATGGAGCAAGAACTCTGCTTGCCCCTTGCCACAAGTACAGCACAGGGTGGCTGTGAGCAGGGTGTGCAGAGGTGGTCCTGCCCTTGTGTGGCTTGAGAAACCAGAGGAATCTGTGTCTTTATCCACTCCTGCCCAGCCTGGCAGTGCAGTGGAAGCTGCAGAAAGGTTTGTCTGAGAGCTGTAACCTCTCAGCACCTCCAGTGATGGTGAGAAACACTTGAATTTGAACCAAATCAGCCTTTTGATAGACGATGGGAGAAACCATTTGAATAAAGAAAGTATTCTTGTCCCAGCCCTTCTCTTGAAGTTACACCAAACATTAGTTCTCTGGAGTACTTCTGCTCCTGCCATCCCTCACCCTTTCCACAGGTTTGAAACTACATTTTTCTCACAGTTATAATCCATATAATCCTACTATGTGAGCTTAGATAAGAATTAAATTAGCAGCAGAGTATTGTAAGTGGAAAATTGGCTTGTAGAATTCTACACAGAGACTGAGAACTGCTCACTTTGGGGTCAGTAGCAGGTTTATTACAAGACAGTCAGCACAGAGGGCTCAGGGATATTAATTGTAAGGAGCTTTCCATTTCCTCAACGAGTCTGGTTTCTCACCTTGTATTAAATTGAGAAAAGCATGGAACACTACTCAGTATTTACCTTTCAACTTCATTGAATAAAACCATGGAATGCTTGAAATAAAAACTTCCATATCATAAGTAAGGTTCTTCATATTCTTTCTTTTAAAAGCACAAAGTCCTCAAAGAACTCTTTAATAATACAGTAGTGCTACAGCTGGGAATTGAAAGCATGCAAGCTTCCAATCAGCTCATCTGTTCCCTAATGGGTAACAACATAAATATTTTGGAGGTCTCAAATGTGCTTTTATCACTTGCAGGGTAGGAAATAATTCTGCAGAAGTTATCAAAGGAAATTATACTTCTGTAAATGGAACTCTTGTATCACTGCAAGCTTGCTGTGTCTAACGTGCTTGGATGTCTTTGCCATAAGCATGTACACAATTCCTGGTCTATTTAGGAACTTGATTTTTTTAGGCTGCTGTTTCTATAGCTGAAGACAACATTCAACTTCGCATTTGAGATTCGTGGTATGTGATACTACAAGAAATGCTGACTTAAGGGAAATAATGGTGTTGGAAGTAAATAACTATTTTTAAAAATATTAATTATAATTAGATTATAAAGCAGCATGAATCAACCCTTCCTTGTGATGGTTTTTCTCCTTAGGGGGTAACTGAGCCTGGCTGTTTGTACAGGTTGTAACAGCTACAATAACCAGGTTTGTAGTGCAAGTGTAGGCAGCAATTTCTCCTGAGAGCACAGGAGCTCCTTAAACTGGCACTTTGCATGAAGGGCAGCTCTGTGTGAGGTGTGGGGCACAGGGAGCCTGTTCTGTACAAGCACACAGCACAGCCAAAGGTCTGCAGAGCACTGATAAAACCCTGTCCTGTCAGTGGCAAGGACTCAGCTCAGGGCTGTGGGACAGCACACACGGTGCAGAGGATGAAAGATTACAGCTGGGGCTGTGACCCTCCATGGCACAGCATTAAACTAGACTGGAATATTAACCCTGGCCTTTGAGGTACCTTAAACTTCAGAGGGCTTTGGGAAACGCTGCCCAGCTGTTTCACATCCTCTGTAAAACAATAGATCCAAAATAATCTTTCATTGTTTAGGAGATTTAATTTCTAAAAGTTAAGGAACAGAGATGTTTCTGAAGGTTCATTCTGAAGCATCCTAAATTCATGGATTTTCAGAGTCAGGCTGAGAGGTTCCTGTGGCATTTAAAGTGGCTATAATTCAAAATGTTTGTAGTGCCAACACTCAGGAGTCAAAACATTCAGCATGTCTAACTCACACCTGCAGAGAGCATTTTACAGTGTCTACCTCTGATCGCTTCCCATCCCCACTGGCTTGTTAGATTTGATGCTACTCTTTGTTGTCATATCAGCTTTGCTCCCTCATCTCCCTGCCTTTGTGGAGCTCTGATGTGCACGTGGCAGAAACGGCCTCTGCTTTGATTCCACACTGGATCTGTGGCAGTACAGCACATTTCAGTCAGGAGCAGGAAAGGGGAGAGAGAAAAGAGAGAAAAAGAGAAAGCTGAAGTTGTTAGGAGGAAGTGGGCGACCTGGATTGGAGCTGGTTATAAAAAGCAGCTCAGTGTGGGCTGCTGTGATCTGCAGCAGATTAATGCACTGCCAGCTTCCCTCTGCAGGTGGCTGCAGGAGTTTGTGTGGCTGATGGGGCCTCCCAGCTCCCACCTTGCTGGGTTTTCCAGGTGCTATTGTCCCTGTCAGATGGGCTCAATTTAAATTCAGAGTTATCTCTGAAGTCCTTCCACACGTGACCCACGGGAAGCTGGCACCCCACGCTGCTCCCACACTTCCCTCTGCAGGTCTCTAGCCACGCTGACCTCAATGGCTTTTGCAGCATTACTTCTTTCCTTAAGTTCTTCTGCTGAATGAAATGTCAGCAGATAACATCAGTACTACTCCATAATTTAATAGTTCCAAATATGGGTTGGAGCCTGACTCAACATCCTCCTTCAGTAGACAGCTTGATATTTTGATAATATTTGCCTATAACTCCCTACACTGGGGACTTGCGAGTACAAGAACCATGACTTCAGATACATAAATATCTTACAGCCCTTCCCACTTTGTTTTTGGCAGGTGTCAGGGGTAACCCTGTTGTGTTCCTTTCCCTGGCCCAAAGGGAGGGGTGGCTCAGGACCCCCTCTCTGCATCCCCTCTGTTTCTCTCTCAGGGAGCCCCTCCTTGTCCACAGCTGCTGATTTCCTACACCCATTCAGCCACCTGAATTCCAAGTGTTTTTCCTTGTGCTGGTATTATCTTGGCTTCTGGAGGGATAATGGCAGTGGGTGAGGCAACTTGTCTTCTTCAGACATTTTTTTTTAAATATCCTTCTGAGAGGAGGCACACAGCAGAAAGATAAGCAAAGAAGATCTTCTAATATTGCTGGATTATGGTTAGTCAAGAAAGAAAACTTAGAGAATATATCCAGGAAGAAGGATGTCTTCCAACATCCCTGTTTTTCAGAGCAGACTGTTTTGAGAGTCAAAAATGAAAACCAAGAGATGCCATTTTTCCAGAGTTCTGAAAAAGCTTTAAAAGAACCAGTTTCTCCAAAGCCACAGTGATCCCTTTTCACTGGAATTTGTCCCTTCAGCAGTATAAATGGATACTCTTGGTTGGATGTGTTCTCAGCCCTAGAGAATAGGTACAATGTACTTTGAGGAAAAAAAAGGTAATAAAAAATCAAAGGCTGTTTTTACAGAGTGTTTTACCTGTGGGTTTCACACACATACACCTACAGAAGGAGCATTTTCCCAGCCTTTGCATTTGGCCTCCACATTTCAGCCCAGGGACAACCCTACTGAAGTCTTTACTCTTTGCTATAACTCTGAATGTCACATGGATTATTAGATCACCTGCCAATGGTGTCAATAATGATGTCAATAATGGTCAGAAGATTCTTATTAATTCCTGACACTGCCTTTAGAAATCAAGTAGTGAACATGCTGCACTGAAACCTAACAAGACCTAAACATTTTGCAGTGATAGGATCCCATTCATACTCTCAGTGAAAAAGCACAGGTTCAAATGGAAGTTTTTGCCTGTGAAGCTCCTGGTTTCCATGGAATGATGGGCAGTGGGGCACAGGGGGTGGAGCAGGACCTCGAGCTGTGCTCAGGGGCTTCACAAAGCCAAGGGACTCCAGTGCCTGAGGGTCCTTTGGGGCAGCCCCTGTCCCAGGGCACTTTCTCCCCTGCAGCCTCTGTGATACAGGAGAAGCTTTGATCAGAAAGGCCTCCTGAGGAAGCTGTGCTTCCATGAGAAGTGGCACTGTTATTCACATTTTCTAAATCAACAAGGAATTAAATGGAGTTTGCTGCACACCAGCCACAGAGATTTATGGAGAGCAACTGCTGACACAGAGCACGTACCTCTAGGAAAGTGAATTGTAAGTTGCTAATCCCTCTCTGTCTCTTTTGCATGAGACTACATCTCCTACAAGATGCAGTTTAACCTGAAACTTGACCTGTCTTCCTAAGAAATTAGTTCAATCAATAATTGCTCTCTACTTAGGAACCAAGGGAAAACAGTGGAACTTGCAAAGCTGCTTTGAAATTCATTTCCAGTGAGGTGAAAGCTCATCTTAAAAATTGAAATTTCTCTCTGATTACTGCTGCAGGTAGATTAAAAATCTCTCCTGGTAAGATTGTAACAACTTATCACAGCAAAGAGCTTAATGATATTATTTTTTTTCCTTGCAATACTAGTGATTACAATAAAACTCCAGCACTTTAATCATTAAGATATGCACTATAAGAGTTAATTGAGATTAGAATTATGTCTATGCTCAGAGCAGCTCCCTCTGAAATGACCTTGGCCCCTGTCCCTGGTGCATGGCACTACAAGTCTGTTCCTATTTCAATCCTTAAATAGACACAAGGCTAATGTCATTTGAGGATTTGCTCTGGTGCAGCCCTTCAAGCAGCAATTTGTGGCAGAAATGGCAAGATAAACAGGTTTTGCAGAGGTGAGTGGTTGAGCACCAGGTTGTGTGACTGTGCAGGTCTGAGGCAGGCAGTGCTGGCTGCCCTGCAGTGTCCCCTTGGTGCAGGGAAGGTGCAGGCAGGGAATTTGTCTCTCACTGACAAATAAGTGATTAAGATCCTTTGCTGTCATTCAAATCCTTGAAGTAGCATTAAAATGAATATTCTTACCATGGATTAACCACATGAAATCCACTTCAGGCAATAGCAGGATGCTGTGCTGCCAAGATGATTCCTGTCACTTAACTTGTGTTTCCTCCCTCCTGCAAAGTCCCTCTTTGTGCTGTTAATGCAGCCTAAAAGGTGTCTGCATATCCATGTAAGTGAAGTTGCTCATACAGGGCATAAATGTCAAGAGATCTCTGCTCCCAGTAAAATCTCTCAGCCATTACAGGATTTGCTTCAATGACAGACTTCATGTGAATGGAAGATGATATATTTATGTTTCAATATAGCTGAGCACTTCTTAAAGAGGAAGTTGTGAAGCATGCTAGATTATTTGTCAAGGGACTGCAAATGTCACAGGCTGCAGTTATGTGAGCTCAGAGAAGGAAAAGTGCTGTCAGCTTAGCCAAAAGCCCATGTTCCCAGCTCTGTGCCGCACACTTCATGTGGAAACTGGAAACTGTTGTACCAACAAATAAATATCCAAATGATCAAACATGGAAGAGCTGATGAACAGGAGGTGTCCTCAATGCCTTCTCCAAGACATGGACTAACAATTTCCCTGGTGAACGCTGGGTCAAATAATTATTTTCATTTTGATCTAGAGCCACATTGTGAACCAGATCCCTCCTCTGTACAATCCATTGATCCAAAAAGTGAAAGAGCTGAGCACAGCTCTTTGCTGTCTTTCTTGTCTGGAAACAGCTGCTCAGCACTGGCAGAACCCATCCCACGTTTGCCTGGCAAAGGCCAGGCTGTTTTCTTTTGAACCCTTCTTGCTTCTGGCAACTGGCACATGGGAAATGAAAAAAATCATAAATCTCCCATGTGCTCTGCTCTCCTACCCGTAGCTCACACAGACAAGCAGTGTTTGGTGGTTTAATCATAGATGCCCTTCACTGGTGGCACAGTCACCTTTGGAGAAGAGCTAATCTTTGGAAGTTGGGAGGATTTAATGCCAAATGTTAACAGGCTGCTTGGAGAGCCCTCACTTGGTTCTTGTGGCAGCATTCCTGAGACACAATAATCCTCTGCACTAAAAACCTTTCTCTCCCAGAAGGTGCCATAGTAGCTGCTACAAACTTTGCTGAAACTAAAGATGATTTGGAAAAGAGCATAAACTACTGTGCTTTGCAGCACCAATTAATAGATATCAACTAGTTAATTGATATCAACTAGTTAATAGATATCAGCTAGATAATTCTTTCTAACTCATGAAGGAAAAAAAATATAGAGAGTTTTAAGTCTATACATTCTTATCACTATCTGGGGTGTCCTAAATGTGCATCTTTCAAGTCCATAAATATCTCAGAATCACTAGAGAGAAAACAGTGTGCTGATGGATTTTCTTTTGACTCTTTAATGAAGCTAATAGACTCGTAAAAAGCATTTGGTAAGGTGGGAGAGGGACGGAGGGAGAGGGATTTTAAAAAAGCTTTTTGAAATCTACGGTCTTCAGAGTTTTTCCCTGGGGTGCTTGGAGATTTCCTCTGTTCAGAACCACACTCTGGAAAGGGCATCAACAAAACAGAGAGCATCAGTAAACAGATGAAAACCAGTGCACAAAGTAATGTCAGCACACAGCTTGTGAGCGTTCCCTGGACTTCACTTCTTGTCTGTAATGTTGCAGAGATTTCAAAGGTTTCCATTAGTTTCTGGTGGCTTCACATGCAGTGTTTTCAATTAAAGAAAAAAACCAACAAAACAAGCAAACAAGAAACCTCCCCAACAAAACCAGAAACTTCAGCTTCTTCTCTGTTTTAGACTGTGCTGGGTTGTGGCAGCAGTGCTGATCACAGGAGGTGGCAGAAGCAGAGGCACAGTGAGCTGCTCTCGCCCTTCTGTGCCAGCCTGGGGGGCTGCAGCTGCCACCTGTGTGACATGGACGTGTCTGTGAGAGCAGGGCAGGCAGGGGGGAAAGAAAAGAAGGGAAAAAAAAAAAGAAATAAGCCAAAGAAGAGCACCAGGGATCCTGTCTGCCCACCTGATGCTTCCTGGGGTTTAGAACTGGGAAAAAAGAGATGGAGAACAAGGAAATCCTGGAGCTGAAGGTGGGGTGGCCAGTAGGAGTCAACATGGAGATGGGATAGTGGGATGGGATAATGGGATAATGGGATGGGGTGGGATAATGGGGTGGCATGGGCTTGACCAGGTTCTGTTATGCTGGGCTGGGCTGGGCTGGGCTGTACCAGGTTGTGTTGGGCCAGGCTGGGCTGGGCTGGGCTGGGCTGTACCAGGCTGGGCTGGGCCAGGCTGAGCTGGGCTGGGCTGGGCTGTACCAGGTTGTGTTGGGCCAGGCCAGGCTGGGCTGGGCCCTTGCCCTCCCTCTCTGCAGCCCCGTTTTTGAGTGTGCTGGGCTGGGTTGTTGCTGTTCAACTTCCCGCACCAACACATCAAATGTGTTTTGGAAACAGCCTCATTTGTTCAATTACTGTAATAGCAGTTAAAACACGCAATGAGCATGGCAGGAATGGTGATGAATGAGGCAGAGAATGACTCCCCTCTCCGTGTTAGCAATTCAGATTTGACTAAAACAGTCTAAGAGGTGAATGTGTTACTCTGCCTCTCATCCTTCTCCTGTTTTCCATCCTCCCCTGTTTTCATTAAGCATAATCTGTGTTGCTGTACTGCAGATCACTTTGCTGCTGGATGTGTTGTTCCTACATGGTTATTTGGTTTACTCTCTGTGTTTCAGTGTCTTCTATTGCACAGCTTGGTGTGCTGGAGCTGTACAAGCTCAGCCTTTATCAGTCTTTTGCACCACTCTGTTATTTTTTCAGTACAGTCTGAAATCTTCTAAGTTAATATTCCCTTTCTTGCTTTGTTCTTATTCCATTTAATTTTTTTTAAGAAGCAAATGAATGAAAATAGCACTGGTGAAATCTTTATTTCAGTGTTTCAGTTCTTCATGACTGATTTCTGCTCCAAACATCCCAGAACTGGCTTTCATTTGTTATCTGGGTGACTGTGGATATGCACAACATCCCTAAAACAATATTAATCTCCAAGCACCACAAGCCTTGTCTTTCCTGATTTCCTGTTATTTGATCCCTGAATTGCAGTTATGCCACAGTTATTCCAGAAGTGGAACCAAGCAGATGATTGAGACTTAAAAATTACTAATTTGAAAGCATCTGACAAGCTGCCACACAAGACATTAATGGCTGAAGCAAACACTCATGGATGGTAAAATTACTCTTAACTGGACTCCAGGAAGAGAAATCAGAGTGCTCAGAGGAGAGAAGCCTTTCAGTAAACAATGTTTGGGATTGTCAGAGATAACTTGGCAAAATCAGACCATCCCTTTGTGCCCCCAGAGGAAGCCTGAGCGTGTTTGCTCATGTGGCCATGGCAGCAGCACCATCCCCTCCTGGGCAGCCAGGGGAAGGAGCTGTGGCTGCTGCAATCCCACAGCTGTGCCCAGGGCGCTCCCAAAGGGCTCCCAGAGCACCTGGGCAGAGCTGGGGCTGGACCAGGCTGGGCTGTGTGAGCAGGGCTGGGCTGCAGCAGGACTGACAGACAGACCTCTCTGCCCTGCAGGGTCACAGCAGGACTGACAGACAGACCTCTCTGCTGTCCTGGGTTACAGCAGGACTGACAGACCTCCCTGCCCTGCCCTGCAGGGTTACAGCAGGACTGACAGACAGACCTCTCTGCCCTGCAGGGTTACAGCAGGACTGACAGACCTCCCTGCCCTGCCCTGCAGGGTTACAGCAGGACTGACAGACAGACCTCTCTGCTGTCCTGGGTTACTGCAGGACTGACAGACAGACCTCCCTGCCCTGCAGGGTTACAGCAGGACTGACAGACTGACCTCTCTGCCCTGCAGGGTTACAGCAGGACCTATAAACAGACCTCTCTGCCCTGCAGGGTCACAGCAGGACTCACAGACAGACCTCTCTGCCCTGCAGGGTCACAGCAGGACTGACAGACAGACCTCTCTGCTGTCCTGGGTCACAGCAGGACTGACAGACAGACCTCCCTGCCCTGCAGGGTTACAGCAGGACTGACAGACAGACCTCTCTGCTGTCCTGGATCACAGCAGGACTGACAGACAGACCTCTCTGCCCTGCAGGGTTACAGCAGGACTGACAGACAGACCTCCCTGTCCTGCCCCTCTGTGCAGCGAGCCCCATCCCGAGGCTGCCCCAGCCCAGGGCAATGCCAAGGACTCAGAGTTCTGGCAGGGAGCTGTGGCCTCCATGCCAGGCTCAGCTTGCTGGCCAGACTGGGAGCTGTCTTAGAGACTGGTGTCTTTTCTGTCCTCTTTTTCAGAAAGTGAAAAATGCCAGCAGTGGGTCTCGTTTAGATCTCATTTGTGACCTGATGGTTCATTGCTGCCTCTGCTTTCAGCTCTGAATTGCACAATGCCAGGCACATGCAGGGCAGATTTATTTTCTCCTCTCTCTTTCTATTTGCCAGCAGTGTGATAGAGCCACCAGGGGCTCTCCTCTGTTAATTTTGGGAGGTAAACAAGGGCTTCCTGCTAAGTTTTCAGAACAATATATGACAGCTATTCCTCTGATGTCTTCTAGGTTTACATGCTTGTCTGTGTCTGGAGTGAGGAAATGCCCTGGTGGGTCCTAGTGCTGACCAAGAACAGATTGCTCTCCTGAGAAATTAAGCTGCTGCCAATTACCTGGGCAGGGAGGAAGGCCTGGTCTGTTTCTGGGACACAGCCAAACCTGAGTTAAAGTCATAACAAGGGAAGATACTCCATGGTGTAAACATTGTTGGCATGCATAACTTCTAGCAGTTCATTTAAAAAATCAGAAGGTTTGAAAACTGTGAGAATATGCTAGAGAAGGGACAAAATTCCCCTTCTGGTTCCTGAGAAAAGAGTTCCTGTCTTTCAGTCAGGCTTCCACATGCCTTTGCTATAGATTATGCAGGATGTGCGTGCATAGGATGTAGCTTTGAATCCTTATTTACAGGTGGTAAAGTAGTAAATTAATCAGATCCTCCACTGTTGTCTCTGCATAATACAAAAAATTAAAAAACCTTTTGGGTTGAAAATGATACCCCTGTGCATTAATTTTAGGGCTGTGAACAGCTCTTGTATCAGGTTATGTAAACTTCCCTCCAACAAGTAACGATGTCATTTGCAAAGAGTCCAATAGCTGTATCTGGGCATGTTTAGAACCCCATTTCTAAAGATTATTTTATGTAATGACCCTTAAAGATCAATTTACATTGAAATAGATTGAAATTAAATTTCTGTTCTTGTGTTATGAGCAGCTTTCAATTCTGTGGTGAATGATGTCAGCTGTGATTTGACATTTCAGTGTAAGATCTGACTTACTTGTAACCTCTTCATCTATTCTAATGAAAGACAGGTCATTGTAACCTACTGCTGGTTACAATATTTTTATATTTATTTATTGCTGATTACAATATTTTTATTTCAGCCATCTGATCTTGAAGTATTGAAGCAGATTTCTAAGCATGAATTCAGCTTATTCAAAGTCTGCTCACCTGTGACAGTAAAAGTAGCAGGCACCTTGGTCTTTGGCGTGGGTTCCCTTAATTATTAATATTTTCCTATCTTGGTATGCAGACTGTTTCTCCATTGGGACTATGGACAGTTCTGAACACCTAAACCTTCTAATCTACTGCAAGTTGATTTCTTTTCTCCAGAAATTGAACAAAAGATGCCTCTATAAATTGCAATTGTTTTGATCAAATAAGCCAAACCTCACTAATGCAAACAGATTTAGCTGAGAATAAAGGCACAAAACTGGGATACCACAAAGTTCCTCAACTGTTTAGATTTAAAATCTTGCTCCATACAAACAGACTATGGCATAGAAAATTGTACTATAAGTAATTAATGAATGTTTCTTATTTAAAATATGCTTTTTATAAATGTGCTTAAATGTGCCTTTTAGAAAGCAAGGTTTGCTCCCAAACCAGCATCATTCTGAAAGTGCTGTGACACTTCAGACAGGAGGTTTCATACATGTTGGAAGACATACCAGTGGCTCATCACTTTGAATTTCTGTTCAGGTTATTAGTCATAACTAATCCCACATTTTATAGAATTGTTTCCTGATTCCTTTTCAACATTGAACAATTTGATTAAGTCTAATGAATGGATCTTTTGGGGTTCTTTAGAAGTGAGCATAAAAGGAAATAAAAAGGTGTTTTGGCAACAATCTCTTTGAAGTCAATTTATCTAGAGAAGAAAAATGTATTTGATAACTATCTACTGCAAAATTAAAAATTATTATAGAATCACATAAAATGTCTGCTGTACTATTGAACTGTAATTGTCAAAAGAGAATTTCATTTAATCTTACTGGAGGGCACTTACCACTTATTTTATCTGAATTCTTTGATATTTTTATTCTAAGCCCTTTATGATTCATAATGTCATTCTTTAGTTCACATATGGCAGCCTCCAGAAGCAGAGATGGCTGAAGAATGGCAATTTCAATTTGTGACATCTTTTGTAGATTTTACTTTTTCTACTTCCATACCACTTTCCACTCACACTTTCAAACATATTTTTGGAGCAGGATTCAGTCAAAGCACCCATTTTGCAACTCAAGAGGGTTTTTATTCAGTCTCTTTTTTAAATTTTTTTTCTTAGTCTGTCCCCAGAAACGTTTCCATCAGAAACTTTGAATCAATACCCTCCTTTTAAACAGGCTGGTTTAGCAAACCAGCTTATTTACTTGAAGAAAAAAAGAAAGAAGCCCTTCAAACCAGTGCAGCTGTGAAGGTGTTGCAGCCAACAATGCTGCAAAATACCAAGATCTTGACACTAATTAAAATAATTTAGAATAAAACAGGTTTTGTACTGGCTGATAAATACTGGTACTACTTGAACATTGTTCAAATCAGTGTGAGATTGAGCTGTGGCTCTTGGAGTCAAACATTGCTCGTTTCAGTAGATGCACTGAAACAGGGTCGTTGTTTTCCAAAGGTTTCTACAAATATTTCTTGGTCTGATAAAAGTTCAAGGTAGAAAAGCTCAGTAAACTTGAATGTGATATCAGCAAGCTAGTCTGGAAAATTTTATTCATTTTGCTGAAGAGTGGAAGTAAATGGGATAAAGAAATAGCTGCTCCACAGTTGAAGTTATTTTAGCTGTTGCCTTTTTCCCTATGCATTGTGGAAAAATATTACATAAGTCATTAAAATCCAGTGATTTATAGTTTTATGTAGCCAATGTTGCTGCTTAAGAACTAAAACAATTAAACCCCAGCTTCTGAACCTCTTTTGAAGAGATTGTACCTGGCAGGTTCATTTCTGTTTACTTGTTACTCCAATCTAGAAATAAATTAGAGCTATTTCAGCTGAAAAAAGCCTTAATCTATTTTTCCAAATGACTGGCTTGAAAACAAACACGTCAGGGGTTCTCTGTGATAACTTGTACATGCCCTGTGCTGTGCAGGGGCTGCCAGGCCCCTCACCACAGGGAACACCAGGGTAATGGGGCTTTTCTGCCTCCCCACAAATAACAGGGAGGGAGGAGAGGCTCAGAAAAATCAGTGAAGCAGCCAAAAATGTGGCACAGACCCCGGGAATTGCAGGCAAATGGTCTGAGGCACACAGCGGTGTCACGCAAAATTTGCTGCACAGCTGGGAAAGGTGAGGCTGGGACAGGCACAGGGAGCTCCTGGGAGCATGGAGAGAGCAGCTGGAAAGTTCCTCTGTGGTGAAGGGCAGAGCCAGCCCCATCTAATCCTGTTGGACATTATGCTCTTGAAAGTCTCATCTGCCAGATTCAAAGGAAAGCCAAAGCCTCATCTACATATTAAAAATTGTTTAACGCTTGGCCCAAGAGCTGGAGGCCCGACACTGCTGTTCTGTATTTATGTGCCTGGTCTTGGTGTGCACAGATTGAAAGAAAAGAAGCAAAGCCCTTCCTGGAGAGGGGATTTGGTGTCTGCAGCAATCCCTCATGGCCCATTGCATCCTCTATCACTGTGCTGGGGAGAGAGGTTATTCTAATATTGCTGCTACTAATGTTGAGATTAAAATATTGGACGGGGACTGAAAAATTTGGAGTTCATTTTCTGGCTCTGTCAAAAAGCAGTCTAGAGGAGTTAGTTAAATCATTTAATCTCTGCGCCTCACATCCTTATCATCTGACAATTTTGTATCTCACAGGGCTGTTATGAAGTGCAGTACATTAATGTGAGTCATTTCCATTCTGCAATGATGGTTTCCATGTACTTGGGGAGATTGAGGCTTTCTACTTGCATGAAAGCAGATATTTGCTCATGAAGTGTTAGTCACAAAGCAGCAGCAAGGCAAAAATGCCTGTCATCCAGCAAGCTGTGACTAATGTTGTTTCCACATCTGTATCTACAGCAATTCAGGTGGAAATGATTTTCCATTTAAAATGCATTGATTTTTATTTGTTGCAATAAGCTCAGGCAGACAGACCCTTTGATACCAGAGCAAGGGCTCAGACAGACCTGTCTGGGCATGTTTGCTCAGCTCAAGTGGGAATGAAATCACAAAACCCCCAAAGTATTATCCAAATGTGACCACTAGGGGAGAGACAAAGTGGATTTGATCTTTGATACTTTTCAATGGCTGAATTCTAAGGTTCTGAGAAACTTGCTTTGAAGGTGGCTCCTCCTGAATATGATAGCTGAACTTGTCATTTGTTTGAAAATTCTGTCCTGGAGTCCTTGATATCAGAAATATGCTGAATATTTGGCAAGTAGCTTGTAAACACATTTTGTGAGAGAGTTCATAACATTTAAAAAAATGTATTTTGAATTGAACAACCTTGAAATCTCTTGATCTTGGGAGAAAAGCTCATTCCATGGCTCCTTTGGCTGTCCCTGTGTGCTGAGCTGCAGCCACAGCCTGGAACCATGGCACTGCTGGTGCTGTGGCTGCACAGCTGCCTGCAGGGGCTGCTGATGGCATCCTGCAGCCCCAGATTCACCCCGAGCCCTGCAGCAGCCCTGGGAGTCACTGGGGCTCTGGCAGAGGCCCTGCACCCAAAAATCCACCTGGAATCGAGGCAACACAATATCTGACTGTGATATGGGAGTAGAAACAGGTGGAGTTTATCTTGAACAGCCAAGAGCAGACTGAGAAGGAACTGTTTAGTGGAGGTTAATACCATACTGCAAAGAACATTAATAAAGGAAAATAAGAAACAGGCTATGCAGAAATTTCTGACCAAAATAGAATAACATCCAAAACAAATACTCTTCTCTTACTTCATTCTCAAGCTTACAGCTCCTGTAGTGTAATAATTGCTTTGATGATTTCTGAAGGGGATTCTATTTTTCTCTGAAAATGTTTACAGCCAGCCCCATCAGATCTAATTATTCCTGGCTTTTTCTTCAGCAGTTTTTCAAAGAGATTGAGTACAACAGCATTTATCTTTTCAAGAGAGGAAGAAAGGAGAAAAAAATTGTGAGGTAGAAATCCTCCTGGAATATGAGCTTTTACATTTCCAGATAAATGAATATCTTTAACTAGGCCATAATGAGTAATAAGTAAAACCTTCTACTTCATTGCATTGAAATAGATCATGTTGGCCTCTTATTATCATTTATTATTTATTTTAATTAGTCTTAATTGCCATGGCAATTCTCATTTTAGTAGATACTGAGATGATTAAGAAGAAAACTTTCCCAGAGCCATGATTTGTAGACAGTATTTGTAGAGCATTGATGGCCCTGCCACGAGCAGCATTGGCTCCAGCACCAAGTTATGGCTGCAGCTGTGCTGAACCTTCAGCCTCTGCCAAACCAACACCCAGGGCTCCCTCAGGCTGCCCTCCCTGCAGGGCCAGGAGAGCCAGTGCAGAGATAACCTGTAGGGGGATAGAATATGAGAAAATAAAGAGAGTGTAGAAAGTAATCTTTCTTAAGTAATCTTAAACTCCATAAGGAGCTGCAGCTGGGCCAATTATCAAAGATCAGGAGCAGGCCTGACTTTAACAGGCCACAGGTGTAAGCAATGAGAGGAAGATGCTATAAAAGAGTGGGGTGGGTGGGTGAGAAGGGAACTGGGGTCAGTGGCTGCTTTGTGGAGAGGAAAGAGTCAGTGCTGTGAGGAGCTGCCCACGAGAAACACCAAGAAGGTCTGGAATTTTTGTGATAAGGAGACAACAGTCTGCAATACAATAACAACAATAACCCTTCCCTAACACCAGTCCAAGGCTTTTGTGAATCCTGGGACACTGCATTTAAGGGCCCTGTTCAGTGAGGGGAGTGGCATCTGAAGTGTGGAGTCCTATCCAGCTAGGATAAATGATAGTTTGGCTCAGTGGCATGCACAGACAGCATCAACCTGTGACCATGGCAAATAGGACACTGGAAAAGGGGCACCTGGCTAGGCCATGGGAGTCAATAAGTTCATATAACTATCCTACATGTGGTCAGGCTTCTGGCTCTTGCTCTCAGTTCGTTTAGCACCTGTCACCTGTAAGGTCACATTCCGAGTTAGTGCTCGTGGTTGGACCCTTGCCCTCAGAAGACCCCTACATCTTGTGGTGTTTGCCATGCCCCTGGGTCTTCAGTTCTTTCTCCTCAACTTTGCAGTTTCTATGTTTGTTATTTTGCTATTAAAATCTTTATTTTTTGGGCAAGACCATCATTCCCATCCCTTATTTTGCCTGTTCCCCGTGGCCAAGCTGAACGAGTGAAGACTGAGATACTGAACGACCTTGGCAGCTTCTCTGCTGGCCCCTCTCACCCCCAGGGACTGGCAGGGTGAGCCTCACTTTGTGCAGCAGTGCCAGGGGACAGCAATCAGGTGCATCCTGAATGAAGAAGCTCTTTAGTGTAAGCAGCAGCTCTGGTGTTGCTCAGGAGCTGGCAGCATTTGTGCTGTGGTGAGGGAGGCACGCTCCGTGCCCTGGTGAGGTCTGAGCCCCTCTTGTGCAAAATCTCACTAAGAAGAGGTGAGCAGCACCTGATATGTGACAAATTTCATTCCCTGCAGCCCTGGGGAGACCCCCAAGTGTTTGTCCCCTCCTCTGACCCCAGGGACAGCAGGAGGATGCAGTGTGTCTGGAGCAGCACAACAGGTTAGGTTAGACACTAGGAAAAAATTCTTCACTGAAAGAGTGATTGGGCACTGGAATTGTCTGCCCAGGGAGGGATGGAGTCACTGTCACTGGATGTGTTTGATTAAAGAGTGACTGGGCACTGGAACTGTGTGCCTAGGCAGGGGTGGAGTCACTGTCCCTGGATGTGTTTGACTAAAGAGTGATTGGGCCATGGAACTGTGTGCCCAGGGAAGGGTGGAGTCTCTGACCCTGGATGTGTTTGATTAAAGAGTGACTGGGCACTGGAATTGTGTGCCTAGGCAGGGGTGGAGTCTCTGTCACTGGATGTGTTTGATTAAAGAGTGATTGGGCACTGGAACTGTCTGCCCAGGGAGGGATGGAGTCACTGTCCCTGGATGTGTTTGATTAAAGGGTGATTGGGCCATGGAACTGTGTGCCCAGAGAGGGGTGGAGTCACTGTCACTGGATGTGTTTGATTAAAGAGCGATTGGGTACTGAAACTGTGTGCCCAGGGAAGGGTGGAATCTCTGTCCCGGGATGTGTTTGATTAAAGAGTGATTGGGCACAGGAACTGTGTGCCCAGGCAGGGGTGGAGTCTCTGTCCCTGGATGTGTTTGATTAAAGAGTGGACAGAGCACTTGGTACCAGGGTTTAGGTGATGAGGAGGTGTTAGGTCATGGGTTGGACTTGATGATCTCAAAAGGTTTTTTGCAATGCAGTTGTTGTGATGCTGTGGAAATGCAGATTTTTGCTCAGTAGAGCCCCAGGCAGGGCAGGGAGAGGCGCTGGCAGTGTAGGAACAGAGTGATGGCATCAGCCACGTCCAGAGCAGCCTGGGCCTCCCAGGTGGAGCCTGCTGATCCTGCAGGGGGAAGGGAGGCAGCAGCTGCTCCCCCTGCCAGAATGCTCCAGCCTGGATCTGCCTGCTGGCTGCATCCCTTGGGATCAGCTGCTGCCACATGGACCTGGGAGCAGCTTCTTTGTAAGGGAAAATAGCAACACAAACCCATTTTTATGGTGTTGTTTTTATGGGCTATTAATATGTGTTTGGTATGATAGGCCAAAAGGTTTCACTCTATCACACAATTATTTTCTTTCAGGTAGGCAGAAATTCTCAGTTCTGAGTTTTGGTGTGAACATTCTGTGAATTGTTTGGTGTGAAAATTCTGTGGGGTTTTGTGGATGTTTTGGTGAGAGTTTTTTTAAATTGTAACAATTAGTAAGAATATTATGACTGGTGGGGAAATCTATGGCCAGGGGGAGAGTCACTCACCCTTAAAATGATTTATTTCAGCAACATAAATATCCTTTCTAGGATTACAGGTATTTGTGTCATTGCACAGTAACATTTGTATTGTAACTATGTCATTATTTATCTACTATCAGTATTTATCTACTGTTAAATTAATTTGGCAGTGTTAAAGCAGACAGAAAAGAACTAATAACTGCTATTTATAAAAATATGCAATCAGCAGTGCAATAATTTCCTGCTAAGTTAGTTCACTCAAATATATTAGATTTTCACTGTTAAAAAACAAGTTTCCTGTGATCAAAAGAAAGGTAAGACTTGTACTCGTATCAATTTACCACTAGTTTTACTTCATCAAAGCTGAAAAAAAAAAATCCTGAAATGCATTTTCATTGCAATTCAGTCTTTTCAAAGGGAGACAACATTGTTTTGTTACCATTTTTTGTCTCATTATAGATAAAGAAAATATTTGTAAAAATATCTCATTGCTTTTCTAATTGCCCTCACAGCATGAAGCATGATTGTAATTTCTGTATTCTTATTATGTCCAGACCTGGATCATCTGGCATTTCATCAATCTGATCACAGAAGTCATGCTAACAGTTCAGCTCTTTACCCTCACAACTTCTATCTCATTCCTTGTCCTTATTCAAAAAGAAATCTGAAACAAAGAGAATTTCAGTTTTGCTATTCCCTGGAACCTGCTGGGGCTGGGTGGAGCTGCACCCGGGGCTGTTGGAAACTCCCTCAGGCATCCAACCCTGCTTCAGACTGTGGCCTGCATCTCTCAGCAGTTATTTATAATACTTTTACTGACTCTGAAGCACAATGCTTCTTTAAAGAAAACTCCATAAGATATAACATTAATATTGAGGGGTTTGTCTCTCTGAGCAGTGCCTTGCTGTGCTCTAAAGCCCCTGGATGTGCTTGTGGGGGTTTCATCATCTGATTTCCTCCTCCTTTGGCTCTGGGGCTGTTTTCAGCCCACTGGAGCACCTGGGAGCCTGAACACATCCCTGCCTGTGCCCAGAGGGGACAGGGGCTGTCCTGGGTGAGAGCAGCTCTGCTGCAGCTGCCATCCCCAGGCAGAGTCTGCTCCCTTTGCCTTGCTCAGGGTTCTCTGAGCTGCCAAGCTCCAAACATCCCTCAAATCCTCTCCTCCAGGAGACAGGATGGGAGCCTATCTCAGTGCCGGCTGAGTTCTTAGAGGGACCATGTGAGCTTTGGGAACCTTGTACCCATATCTACCAGGGAAATAATATTTTAAACACACAGAAATGGATCCAGCTATTTCAACACAGGGAAATATTGATATTACTAAGAACGTTATACAACACTTTCTTTAGTCCAAGGGAAATTTTTCTAGAGACTTGGGTAAACAATCCCTGGCAAGAGCTGTGTCCTTTAGCTGGGAGCTGGGCAAGCTGACCTAATAGATCTTTTCCATTTCTCACCTCTAAAACCCAGTGCAGTCTATTTTATTTTTTTGTCAGTGATCAGTGGAGCATATCTGTGTGTGCTGGAAAAGAGATTGGCTATAAGCATCTTGTACTTGCTTTGACATATGCTTTGTCTTCTTATAAAAAACAAACTTTAAAAATTCATAGTTAATGAGGCCTCAGATTCTTATAAGCAGTTTAATCAGGCTGTGCCAGTAGAAGGCACGTGGTTAAACACAGGCTCTTCTAAGCAAGGGCATGACTTCCTACTTTTAAAGCATGATATCTTTTGCTTTTGGGTCTCTGAGTCTTGACTTACATTTAATCTTTCAATTAAATTCCCTTCAGACGTGAATTTTGTCAATGCTCATTTCTCCCACACAAAAATCTGCTTACATTATGTGATGTTTTCTTCAGATCTTCTCTATTCTGCATGGCATTTCCCACCCCCTTTTTTATTTTTTTCCTTCTCTCTGCTGGAAGGAAAAATTGTTTTTATCAGTGCCTGAAGCTTTGTCTTTGTCCTTCACTCGTGTCCCCAGGACAGCAAATCCCCTCTGTGGAGCAGATCCCCGGAGCCCCAGCAGGGACAGGAGGAGCAGGGGCTCACAGCCCAGGGCAGGCACCCCTGGGTGCCCAGGTACAGTTCAGACAATGAGGAGGGAATAAGGAATAGAAGAAACAAGTGAGGAAATTAATGCCCTGTTGAGTGAAGGAGCCCTCAAACCAGCTCAGTGTGCTCTCTCACACATCCCTGGGGTCATTCCTCAGCTCCTGGGCTCACTGCCAGGCGTGCAGGGCCTTGGGCATGGTGGGGCTGGGCCTCGTCCCTCCTGTGGCTTGGAACCAGCCTGGCCAGCTTTGGACCCAGCTCTTTTCTGTATTTCCTTTTGGGTAAGAGCCCCTCTTGGCAGGTTTAACTTGCTGCTTCTAAGGAGCTCCTAGTTCAGAAGGGTTTTGTGAATTTCTGCAGCTTTCAGCAGCCATAAAGAGAACTGTTCTCCCTCCTTGAACACAGCTGTACTTTTTTCAGAGCTGGGTTTTGATGCCCACTTTTATTTGTCCTTTGAGCTTTGTCACTGTGTGGAGTCACTCACAGTTGGAGAACATCAAAGGATGTTCTGGGTGGTTTTACAGGTCACATTTAAGCATAAAAATAGCTTTGAAGTTTAAACTTTGTTGGAAGAAAATGCTTGGTTGGTTGTTGTTTCATCACATCTTAATTACAGAAACTGACTCTGACCACTAATGAAATTTCAAACAAAAGTAATGTGGTCTTTGCCTCAAAGGGAGTTTCACACACAGAGTGGGCAGCCAGGGGACAAAGACTCATACAAGGACTCAGGAGACTGAGGACTTCTCCTTTGTTCAACTTATTCTGGGAGGAAAATGCTCAAACATCTCCTTTTATACCTACACATTCAGAATGCTGAGATCTGGTCCATTATAAGTTTAAATGGGTCCCTTTAAACTACTCTTTGAGGAGACAGGGTTTCTGCTCATGTGCTGCTATAGGAACTTCCCAAATTAATGATCTGGGCAAACTTCAGAGTAGGTTTGCAGTGTGAATGCAGAGACCCTGTCTGCTCACTGGCCTCACTCCAGAGACCTGGAAAGATAAAAGTTTTATTTTCCCTCCCTGGTGGACTCCCAGGAGACTCTAAGTCTTGTTTTCACAACATCATTTCAGGTATGAGCCTTGACCTAAAAACTAAAAATCTGTCTCAAAGTCACAGGGGAATGCACCAGCATCAACTGGAACATTTCAACCCTAATTGTTCCTTTTCCAAGCAGGGTGAATATAAGCAAATTCTGCTTTCAGGCAGGCTGCTATTGAGGGGGACCTCCCTGCACAGAATAATTCATCCAAATTAGCCACTGCATCTGGTTTCAGTCACACAGCTCTCCATCACTGCTTTACGGATTAGGAGATCTCATCTAAGATTTAACACATTGATTCAATTACTTCAACTTGTGCTTCAAACACCATCAAAGTGTTGATTCTTTTCCCTTAATTCTTTTGAAAGGCTAATTCAGACTGACTCATTAACTAGAGAAGACTGCAAATTTGGATAATGCGTTTAAGTGGAGAAGCTTGATCCATCTTGATTAAAAGATTTTTTGTAGCTAATGCTTAACCTCTGAAGTTCATAAACTGAGCTACAGTTAATGAGTGTGTTTCATTCTCAAATGTTTAAGCATCCTCCCACTTCTTTTTGCCCCAAAATCAAAAGGAGACATTTTGTGAGCTGAGAAATGCAATGTTTATGGTAATTCAATATCATAATTATTTCACAGTCACTGAAATACCTATGTGCAAACAGTTACATAAATGCCACGAATAAATACACCAGCATACTGTTTGCTTTGCTGAGTAAATCAGTTCATTAGAAGGATAAATTATTATATTGCCTAATTAGCCATCATCCAGGAAGGACATTTTCATGAAGAGCCAGATGGGCAAAAACTGTCCTGGATCACTTGTTCTGAAAAGGCACTGCAGGAAAAACTGATTAGCAAACATTTCTGATACATTTCCTTGTATTTGGAACTGGCAGGGATGTGGAAAAAGCCAAACTTAGTGCATGACTTTGAGGCATGGAAGGGGATCCTTCTGACTTCCTGCATCACCAGCATAAATTAAAGAATATATGCATAAAACCAAATAGTTTTGGGGGCTGTATTCTAGGACACAAACATGAGGTCAAACAGCTTCTGAACCTGATCTCTGGTGTTAGGAAAGTTAGTGATTGTGCTTGACTACAACAAAAAGAGATTACTATGTACAGTGGAGTGCATTGAATAGGATGATTTTTGTGGAGTTCTTTTTACACCAAAATACTTGTTTACTGTAAAACAGCAGTTTACTGTAAAATGGGCATCTGACTGTTCTGATCACAGATGTGGGCAGTAAAATTGGGTGAAAAACTTTTCAAGTAATGTTTGTTCAAAATTTTGCCTGTGCGGGAGATGTTTGCAAACTCAAGAAAGTCATCTTGTGACAGAAGGAAAATGAAAGTGGGCCATAGGCCAAAAGCTTGCAGAGAGTAACTCCCAGCAGCACATGGCAGGGCACCAGAAACCAGACATTTTCTCCTCCCTGCAGAGTCTCTTGGAAATCCCAGAGAACACACCATCCACATTGCTGACCCAGGCACCAGGAGAAGGAGCCCTCTGCTCTCCAACTTTGCCACATCAGCAGAGGGAAGACCCAGAGCTGCCAAGGGATTTGCTCTGACCTGGTCTCTCTGAAAGCCTTTTTCTCTGCTGAAGCACTGCTGTAGCTGTGGTGGAAATGCAGCTCTCTCTGTGGCCTTAAGACTGCTAAATGTGTTTTTGTGAGTGTGATTGTGTGTTGGGCACAGCAGCAATGCCCTTGTGGTGTTTGGGAGGCACAGAGCACCTCCAGAGGAAGCTGAGCCAGTGCTCACACACTGAAAGGGATGTGAGCTCTGTGCCTGCCACTGGGACACCTATCATAATGTCCTTTTGTAATAGGAAAGATCTGACCAATGAAGCAAGCAATATGTTTCTTGTTCACAAACAATATCCACTCTCTGGCATGGATGCTTTGGTCCAGAAATTTTATATCTCAAGACTTAATGCCTGAAAGAAAACAATATCCCTCCAATGTGAGTCCCTGGGAAATGAAACTGTGTGAGAGAACTTGTGTTTAGACAGTTTTGTTTGCTCCTCAGTGCGTATAATTAAGTTTGAATCCTTCATTTTCAGGCTACACTGATGTTATCTTAAAAGTCGTTTACAGGTTGCAAGTAATTTCATCCCAGAGAAGAGGCTTAAATGTGAGTTCTGTTTTTTTTTGCTTGACTTCAGGAAGCAGAGGTTCAAGCATTTGAATAAAATGGGGGTGACAGCTGCCTGCTCATCTGGAAACAGAGACTTGGGGGTCACCAGCTTGCATGGCCAGGATGTCAAGCTCTCCCAGGATGTCAGGCTCACCTCCCTGGCAATCCCAGTTCTGGCCTTTGGGAGTTCCTCCCTTTGTTCCCAGCATCTTGTCCAGCTCTCCAGAAACAGAGTGTCCCTAAACTGTAGCTGATGTAAGTCACAGAGCATCAGTGATTTCCATTGGAAGCTGAGGGCAGGATGTGCCTGTGGAATGCTGGAATGGCACTGACAGAGCCATCCAGAGCTGTGTCTGCCCTGTGAGGGGGTTCACAGCAGGCATGGTGACAGCAGAGGGTGACAGCCCCAGGACAGCAGAACTTTGCTCGTAGGCCGTTCTGCCACAGGAAAAGAAGCTGGTGTTCATGCAGGGGATAAATCAAAGGCTTCAGCAGCAGCAAGGTCTCTCTGTGCCAGGCAGATGAAAAATTCCTCCCTGCCTTGCTTCTTATGCTGCAGCTCAGTGGGGTGAAGTGACAGGGCAAAGATGGACGAGACAGAGCTGCTGGTCTGGTCCCCAGCCACCCCATCTCATTCAGGGCTTTTTGACAAAGTAGGTTACTGGATCTGTGTATAATGAGGGCAGGGATTGTGCTGCTGCTGCTGCTCTGCCAGTGCTCAGCTCTGGCCAGTGCTGTGTCCCTGCTGAGGGGGACATTGCCCTGCTGTGGCACTGGAGCTCCCAGGGGCCTCTCACTGAGCAGGGACAGGCCCTGGCTGACCCTGCCCCTCCACACTGCTGGGCACGGGCCAGGAGGCTCCTGCCAGGGAACCTACACACTCCTCTAGACCTGAAACCTGAATCCTGGAGCCTTGGAAGGGGTTGGGTTGGGTTGGAGGGGACCCTAAAGCCCATCTCATTCCAACCCCTTCCACTGTCCCAGGTTGCTCCAAGCCCCATCCAGCCTGGCCATGGACACTTCCAGGGATGGGGCAGCCACAGCTGCTCAGGGCACCCTGTGCCAGGGCCTCACCACCCTCACATTAAAGAATTTCCTCTCAATATCCAACCTAAACCTGCCCTACCCTACACATGGCACTTGCTGCTATAGTCTGGTTGAGGTGTCAGGGCACAGGTTGGACTTGATCATCTTAGAGGTCTCTTCCTACCTCATTATTCTGTGATTCAGTGATATGCTTGTGTGTTCTGATACAAACTCATAAATATGAACACATGCATTACAAATGTACTTACCCCTGTAACATCACTAGAGAGGTGAGACTTTCACACTTCAATTAAAGTTTTTTTTTGCTTATTATGATATAGGACATCCCCCAGGGGTCTATGGAGAATTTTACATATTCATGACAAAATTGTCTCTCCAGCAAATTGTTTCCTGTCTGAAAGATAAGAAAAACAGATTTAGACTGAAAACAGTGGTAATCTGAGTGCAGGACTTGCCCAAAGATTTGCTGTGATTTCCAGATTCCAGTGTGAAGAAGCTGTTTATTGGATGTCATTGCTGGAAGCCCCAGCACTGGCTGGAAAGCAGGGACAGCTCTGCACAGCTCCTGCCACCCCCAGGGCACTGCACAGCCCCCAGTGCAGGCTGGTGCTGCAGGGGACCTGTCTGGAGGCAAACCCTCCTGCAGAGCATCTCCCTTCTCCTTTTCATCTGATTTTTAGTTCTTCATTTGAGCAGCATTATTGACCCCTGTTCCTGTTTATTGCTTTGAGGAGAGTTGTATCCCATCTCTGCAGTTCAGGCTGGGCAGCACCCCTGGGGAAAGCAGCTTCACCACCAGCCATGGCACTGCCTCTCAGATGTGGCACCTCCTGGTGGAGCCTTTACAGAGCAAGGCTGGGCACTGCAGAGGGGGTGAAATGTGGAGGGTGCTGGCAGGGCACTCAGGGCACTCTGCTCTAGGGCTAAACCTTTGCTTGCAAAGATTTGGAAGATGCTCTAAAATCATTTTCCAAAACTAATACTTAGAAAAGGATTACAAGGCTGCCTGTGCTTCTGGCAAGCAATGGTTTTGTAGTGGTTTCCAAGGCACAGCAAGCCAGTTCTTTCCCCTGAAATGCCACTTTTAACTATGGAGTTGGGGGAAAAGGATTACTCTAGTGACTCTGACAGACCTCATCACTGCTGGGTTCTGCCTGCCTGCACTTCACACACACTGCTGGGCTTGATCCAGATTGAAAACCTCCAGCTGTGCTGTTCACACAGACATGTTAAACCAGGACCAGTTATTTTCCCCTCCAATATGCTACAAATACCTTTAAATATGTCTTCTGAATCTGCAGGGTGAGCATCCTGGAGATTTAACTTTTCCTACTGCTAGGGGCATCCACTTTGCACAGTGACTCTGCTGAAGCAGTCTGGGGTTATCTGTCCTCTCTGGACCTTGTGCAGCCCACATTCAGCAGGTATTTATATCCCCAAGTCAGCAACTGGAGGTAGAGGCAGGTTTCTTTAGCATCAGCATGGAGAAAGGGGACAGAATCTGATCTTGTACAGACCAGTCATGCTGAATTTGGGAGATGTTCAGAGACAGGTCTGAATTGTGATGACTTGCTTGACCAGGACTCTCCACAAGTCCCTTGGAGGAACAGGATTAGTACTTGGCCAAAAGGCATGTGAAACTGGCTTTTCTTTAATTTTCCACATTCTTCTCTATGCTTTGTGCCATCTACATAACAAATTTTTACTCAGTCTGTAGGTTTGGGAGCTACTTGAGTGGAGTTTAGAAAAATGTGAAGGGCTTAATTATATCCTCATTCAATTTGGTGGGAGTTTTGCCATTGATTTAAGTGGGAACAGAGCTGTGAAAAAGGATTTGCATGCACTGATTAAGAGTGCTGCAAGGGAAGGTCAATGGGTGAACTTGGAGAAGAAGGAAAGTTCAATGTCCTAACAATCATGGCATTCCCATCCCTTTGAGATTAGATTTCTCCTTTTAATAAATGTATCGTAGAAATAGGGTTTGTTTTGGATCTACAAATATTGATGAGGATTTTTGGCTTTGAGGGTGCGTGATTAGTTTTGAATCCATAAATATAAATGAGAATTTTTGGCTTAATTGTGGGAATTCTTTGGCTTTGCATTTCAGAGGTGGTTTCCTTTTCATCTGGTAACATAATCCCTGACCTTGTTTTACAATAGCAACACTTCAAAAATATATCTGTCAATATCCACGTGGCTGAAGGTAAAGGTCACTTAGGGCTGTGAGATTTCCTGCTGTGAAGGATGCAGTGAGAAACAGAGATTGGAGTAATTCAGCACAGAACAAGGAACCAGAGCTGCCAAGCTCACAGAGCTTAGTGTGGCACATGGGCCCAGTGCTTTGCCAAGAATCCTGGCCCAGCTCACTCTGCCATCCCAGGAAATGTGAAATATCTGCTCATTTTGTCCTCCCCATCACTTCTGCCATGTCCTGGAACCACTGAGAGGCAATCCCAGATTGTCTTCCACTGAGAAAGCAGGGGGCTGGGGGGATGTGGGATGTTTTAAGATTCCCTTAAAATCTGCTCAGAGGCACTTGGGCAGGTCTCAGTGGCTGATGTGTGGATTTCAGGAGGGAATAGGGTGGTGGATCAAAGCTGTGTTGGCTCCTCTCAGGCAGGTGGGTGCCCCTGACACTGACTGTGTGCCAGGAACCATCCTGCAGCATTCCCTGGCACTAGGGCATGGTTCTTAATTTTGAAACAGTTGGGTAGGAGATGGCTGGGTCTGCAACCAGGGAAACTTGACTTCTTCAAGTCCTTTAGCCCAAACAATCCAAGGTGAGAGAGCAGCAGTGGCTAGGGAGGGAGGGATGAAGCTCCTGAAGCAGAGGAGCTCCTCTTCCTTCAGGAACCCCCTGAGCCAGGCAGCAGAGCCCTGCTGCCCCTAAACAGGGAACCTCCACAGATAAACTGATTTAAATATGTCCATGACCTTCTCATTTATTGATGCATATTCTGGGAATCCTGAAGCACTGCCAGCCCTTTGTCAAGCTTTTGGGAAGCACATGCACTGCTGGAGAGAGCCTGCTGTGCTGTCTGACTTCTTCTTCCAAGGGATCAGGCAAACAGTGTTTATTCCTCACTGATCTCTCTTGGCAAGTTCAGCTTTGTTTGGTCTGGCTTTTCTCCTAGCCTTGTCAGTAGTCCTCTCTACATGGTCTAACAGCTATATCTACATTACCAAAAATCTCAATTTCCTGCTTTTCCTGAATTCCATCTAATATATTGATACTTGCATTAATAAAGCACGAGGAACATCCAGGGCTTTAATTAACTGAGTTCAGCTGTCTCTGAACTTGAGAGAGGTGCTGCCACAAACCATGCTGTAAATGAAATCAAATTGATAAAGCTGATCACAAATCCAGACAGTCAGAATGAATAACAGCTATGCCAACTTGAAAAAAAACCACATTGTTTTTCTTTTAATCAACATTCATTATATTTGATTATAAATATAAATTCAAAAACACACCTATGCCTACTCAAATAGGCCAAATCCTTATTTGCCATTCCTGGCTACATCCCAGTTTGTAGCTTATAGAACCTGAGCACTTCCTTCAAAACCTTGATGAGAATAACCTGGATTTTTCTCCTGCCCCCAATGTGGCCTCAAATGTGCTAATGCAGCTGCCAGGTTTGGGCAGGAGAGGATTTCAGTGGAGTCAGGCAGCTTTCACAGAGTTCCCTGGGAACAGGATTAGGCCATCAAGTGGAGATAACTTGGGTTACATGGTAATTTGAAGGGTAACTCTTACTTTAATTGGCAGCTGGATCTTCACTTCTGAACTGCTGAGGATGCAGTGACAAGGATAAATAGCACCACAGGACCTGGCTACGATTTCTGACTGGCTGGACTTGATGTGAGCTCAAAATCATGTCCACGTTTACGGAAAGAAGCCGTTGAAAGGAGAGTATTACCATTGTCATTGTATGGACAAAGGAATGGCCCTGTGGGGACAGGCTTCTGACAGCTTTATTTAAAACCCTCCTCCAAACAGAGCCTGAGTCCTCCACAGCTGGCTGGGAGGTAACAGCAGACACGAGTTATGCTGGGTCTCTCGTGGCAAATCAAATCCAATAAGAAACACGTTCAAATGTGAACCTACAATTTTCATACTCTGTTTAAACCCTGATGATGCTCTCTTCTGGGATTTTCTGGGTGACTTGTAATCTTTGGCACAGTAATCTGCAGCAGCAGAAGTTGCACATGAGCCACTGTACTTTTAAAGTGATTCCTCACATTGCCTGCAGCTCCGTGGCAATCGCTCATTGCGGGTAATTAAATTGTCCTGGGCAGAGCTGGGGAAGGACTCATGGCAGATGGAAAGAGGAGAAAAATTAGAGCCAGAGGTTCACTGATCATAGCTGATGCTAAAATATCTTGTTTTAATGGAACAATTTATTTTCTAGTTTATAGCAGTAGCTGAATTAATCAGCTGCCTGTGGCTGCCTTTGCATACAGAATCAGGGACAGGCAGGGCAGGGTGCAGGCAGGGTGACCACACTGACTCTGCCACTCCTAATCCAGCACCAGCTCTCTTTAAAGACTCTTCCATTTTATTTGCATTTTCTGCCTTACCACTTCTCTTTCCATCCCTGGTGATCTTTTTATTTTTATCACTTAGCCTTCCTCCTAAAATTGGTGACTCTTCTGCTACAATTACCTGGCAGAGTTCAAGGTTAGGAACTCACCGCTCAACATGGAAAGAGATGCAAGAAATGGTTTTAGCAACAAAGTCTTCACCCATGGTAGTGCTGCAGCAGGCTGCTGCTCTTTAGCAACTAAACAGCTACCTCAAAATAAATTAATGGGTTTTTCCAAGGTTAGGGCCTCTCTGCTCCTCAGAGCAGAACTGGAAGGTGAAATAACAAAGTGGTTTAGTGGCAACACACAGCAAGACAAAATAGGAGTTTCTCGTTTTGCATCCCAGTTCCTTGATGACAATATGTATAAAAGAATCTTTGAAACAGGCTGGGAATCAAATAAATATTAAACTGGAGAAACAAAATAGGAGCAGATAGTTCCAGACCTAACCAGGCAAGCAGAGCCCTCTGTTGATTTAGAAATTAGAGATTTTCATAGTCAGCTGAGCACTTCCCAAAGAGTATCTAAATGTTTCCCAAGGTTAATTTGGGAGTCGAAATGATCTATAGATCATTATGATGTGATGAATTGATAAATCAGACAAAAATGGTGAGATTTTTAAAGTACTATTCAGGACAGTGATAGCTGAATGCTAGATAAAATTGTAAAAACAATTGTTTATAAAGGCATTTGTACTCTGAAGGAAAACTAGAATGGAAAGTTACTCTGTTTGGGGAGAGGGGTTTGAGTGTTTCTGGGTCCTTTTTGATGAGGTTGTTGAGTCAATTTGTGTATCTATCCTACCACCAGCCTTGCCAAAAGCCTGAGCTGAACCCAGGAGCCCATGAAGCAATTTTACAGACTTCATTGGGCTTTTGGTCAAACCCAGGACATGGATTCATTCATGTTTTCGTGGCTTTAAGTTGAGTCTCTCATAGCTGATAATACTGAGATTACAAAATGCGCTTGTGGAAGAAGAATCAGTCCTGGCCTTTCCCACATGGCTGGTTCCAGGTGAAATGCCTGGATTTTGCCATGGAAATTATCTTTCTCATGTGTCATCTCTGCTTCTTTCAAATACACATTTGAAGGATTTTCCTGCTCCAGAATATGCTGTCTCCAGTCTAGAAGATCTTTATTTTAAGTGCAGTAGTCAGATTGATGGTCCTTTTCTCTGAAATACCCAGTGGCAGTTCCAATTAACCCTCTGTAAGCATTTTCCCAGGTGGGGTGGGGTATGCAGGGTGTGCATGGCAGTGATTGCCATTCCTGTAGAAAACCAGTCCAGATTTCCTTGATCTGAGACCCAGCTGGCAGAGCCCAGGTAGGGCTGACAGCTTGGGAGTTACAGCCCTGCATGGGTTTTGCACTCTCTGCTGTGTCCCCTGCAGCAGCTTGTACCTAAGCTAGTTCATTTGGAATTGGAGGGGGGTTTCACTTTTTGGGAATTTCTTGACAAAATTCTCTACAGAATTATCTGCACACAAATTCTCATTTACACAGGAGAAGCCCTTGGCTGCTTTGAGCTTATCACAGTGTTCCTGTTCTTTGTATTTACACACAAATTACTGCAAGTCCATTAAGTTCTCCCACACCACAGTAATGGCATGGTGGTGATTTATGTTTTAACTGTAACAGCAATTCACCAATTGACTAGAGTGTTTCTTGTCATGAATATTTTAATGAGTGCTATAGACTTTATATCTGGTGAAAGAATATAATTTTCAGATGTCAGCTCTTGCCAGATGACATAGCAGAAGAGAGGCACAAGCTGTTCAAATGAACAAATGTCTAATAGACTGATCAGAAAATTATACTGTAGCTGGTTTTTTTTTTTTCATGTTTCTTTGCTGCCAGACATTTGCTAAGCTGATGACCAGATTGACAGGTAACACTTCACTGCATTTGTAGGTTTCTTTGAACAAAGATCAGGGAAATAAAATCATGAAGAGAAGTATATTTACTACTAGAAGAAAATCTGAAGGAACAGTTTGCATGTTCCTCAAGAGCTGTGTTTCCAGGGGAAAAGGGCAAAGGTAATGGGAGTGAGGTGATCTGAATATCCTTTGTAACTTCTCCTTTTTGAATTGTCAGAGTGGAGGAAATCACTCAGAACTAACCCCTGGCTTGAGTTACATGATGAAAGCCTTCAGAGAATGTGGGCAGAGAAGAGCCAGGGGTCAGCTGAGAGCCCCTCTGGGGGAGAGAGGACACAGGAGGGACCCTGAGGGACAGGGCTGTCTTCAAGGGGTGATGTTTCCAGAGAGCCATGACACAAACCTGATCTGAGCTAGCTTGGCAGACATAAGCTCAACCACAATTGTTTTTTTTTACATGTCCCTATAAACAAGGTCCATGAGGACTTCCCAGAGTGGCTGTGGGATATTAGGAACAGGTGTTTGTAAAGAACTTGGGAAGATTTTCTCCCATTTTTTGGTGTTCTGGTCATCAGGGTCTCCTACAAGAACCTGAGAACACAAGCAGCCTCTAACCAGAAAGAATTCTCTTTCCTCCTGGTTCCTGCTAAAGGAATTCCTTCTCCTTCAGGGTTACAGTGGAGGGAAAAGGACAGCAGTAAAAGTGAAGGGGAAGATGGAGAGCTATCATTGTAAAGTGCTACCTTCTGACTCACAGCCCTTTTGGGAAAAGAAAGCCTGGGAGAGGAGAATAATTCCTTTAGTTTTAGCTGAAGGATTGAGGTTGATAGCAAGAGGAAAGATAGCTCCTGTCAGCAAGCAGAATTCCTGTGCACTGCAGGGGATGAGAAGGGAGCAGCAATCATGTCCAGACAGCCAGGTCATTGCCACATGGTCATAACTGTGGTCAGGTTTGGGTGTTGATTCAAACTAATATAACTGTGGTCAGGTTTGGGTGTTGATTCAAACTAATATAACTGTGGTCAGGTTTGGGTGTTGATTCAAGCTAATATAACTGTGGTCAGGTTTGGGTGTTGATTCAAGCTAATATAACTGTGGTCAGGTTTGGGTGTTGCAGATCCAAACTGGTGATCAAGGCCTGGAAGGCTCCATGTGTCCCTCTCAGCCCTCTGATTTGAGCACAGCTCGTTGATGCCCGTCTTCTCTGCAGGGGCTGACAGGGCCCTTCTGAGCATTTGTTGTTAGCCAGGCCAATAGGAAATATTTTCAGGGCTCACAAAGAGGTTGGATTTTAAAATATTGAAGTAGGATGAAAAAAAAAAAAAGTGAAAGGAAATTAAAAAGGACTGATTTGCACATGAATGTATTTTTTATCAGTTTTCAGGCTTATTGGATGACGGCATAAAAGATTAAAAATATCCTTACCCACTGAGTGAGAAATGTATGTTATTAATGCAGATAAACTTAATTGAAGCTAGATGTCAGACATTTAAAATATATTTCTATAGAGGTTTTTCCACTCTTGTTGAGAAGCTGAAATTCATCATGCTTGGACTTGATGTTCCTAAAGCTGGAGAGGAAGGGAAAAGTGACCCCACAAGCTCCTGCTCACTACATAGAGGGGAAGCACCACAGGGGTGTCCTCCATGGAGCTGTCTGGGTGCCTGGGTTTAATTTCCTGCTATCCCAGAGTCTTCTATAATCTGTCTCCATGTCTGAGTGGGAATGTAAGGTGCTCCAGTGACAGACAGGTGGGAGCTAAGAAAAGATTAAGTATGACTAGATATTCAGGTTTCAAACTTTATTGTAAAAAAGCCCAGTGATTTAATGTTAGGTATAAAAAGAAAAGCAGATAAAGCAGGGCTTCAGTTTTCTCTTTACCCAATCCCTTTGATCAGACCTGCTAGATTTCAGGAAAACATCTTCAAATTTTTGAGCCAAAATGTCTTCAAATTTTTAAAGCCAGCCAGTGTTTTAGCTAAGAGATAGACAGGACAGAGAGTATCCATCTGGTTTCCACTGTGTTGATAGAAATTACCAGATCATTGAGCTGGATTCCCCTCCCTCAGAGTATCTGTAAAAGTCAGTGTTGACTGCCTTTCTCCTCCTTTGTGTGCTGCATTAGGGTCAGGATCAGGCTCCCAGGAGTTTGTTTAATTTAACAGGAACCTGAATAGGCATATTTAGGTCTGAAACAGCCAACTATTCATTAAACAAGGATTTGTCCTAAATGGGTGGGCTTCCTTATGCAACAACCAATTAAAATGTTAAACTGTATTAACCCAAAAGAAAATTGTCCTCCCTCCTCCACAGGTGCCTTGAGCTGTTGGGATTTTTCTCCAGACCTTCATTAAACACAGGGCTTCATTTTACCCACATAGAGATAAGTGCAGCTTGCCAGCTCCCATATGGGCCGGGCTGGGAACAGCTTTCTGCTTCATGGCTGACACCATTAAGTGCTGAAAACTCTCCCACATTTGTTTATTCACAGCATTGCAAGATGCTGTGTCCTGTGAAAGAGCCTGTTTAGGCTTCAGTCCCCTCCTTGGAAACAGGACTTGCAAAGGATGGAGAGAGCTGGAGGAACTGGAAATAAGTTCAACACACAAAGTCTTCTGTATGAGCCAGCAGCTTCCCATGGCTCAGCTTTGGGGCTGCAGTACTGAGGGTAGGGGAGAGAATAAGCCCTTTACAGAAGTGCTGGGAGCTTGGACAGGTCTCCTGTGGTGTTTAACAGAGCTGGGTGGTGTCCCCTGGGCTTGTGGGTGCCCATGTTGGGGGCTGTGCTGCTCCATGGGCCAGGCATCACTGGCAGAGGAAGGAAAATTGCACTAGGGATCCTCGAGTTACGGTTTCCAACATTTAGAAGGTTAATTTTGAAATTATTCCTTTCTTTCTTTCTTTCCTAGTTTCCCAGGTGTTTAATTTTGTTAAAATGACCATTGTGGAAGGGTCCAGGGCAGCACTGGCTGAGCACATCAGGGCCAAAGCACAGTGAGTGCAATCCTGTGCTCTGACCCTCCAGTCACCGGCTCCCTGGCCCCTCAGGAACTGCAGGTTCTGGAAGAAACACTGCAGAAATTGCCAATACTGAAACCCTACAGAAATTTCAGGCAGTAACAAAACCAGAGATCCAGGTGGGTCATGATCCCACAGGTATCTTGGGCAAGCAGAAACTGCTCTCACAGGTTTGTGTCATAACCACCTTTGAGCTTATTTCATTTGCTCTGCTCAGAATTGAAGCTGCACCAAAACTTCCACACATAATCCCATGTGAGATCAGGGCTCATGTCACTGATATTAGTCAGTAACAGGAAACTGAACAATGGAGTTCAGTTAAAAAACAACCATGCAAACCATTGTGTTTCAGCACTCTTTAAATGCTAGCAACTGCTGCTTTTCCTTTTGCATGGAAAATGTTTCTCTGAACTGCAACAGTTGAGGCAATCAACAGCTCCAGCACTAAAAATCAGGCAGCTAAACCAGAAAATTGGGTGCAATTTGTAATCTGCACAATGTGCAGAGTCTTCTGCCAGAATACATTTTCCAGAGAACATTTATTTGGGTCACATCCCCCAACCTGGGATTCCTCAGGAAGACTCAGCAGGTTTTATCCAACATAAAAAGCCCCAACATTTCTGCATTCAGGCAGAGAGGTGCTGCAGAGAGGCATCAGCAAGGCCCTGTCAATCTTCACCTACAATGAAGTGTTGAAAGACAAAAGACAGACTGTGGAGTGTTTCAGGAGAGAGACACGGAGACATCTGCACCCTCACAACGCTGACAGAGCCCTCTGCACGTCTAAAAGGGGTTGTTCCTTCTGGGAAAAAAGGTCTTTTATCCAGTAACAGGGTTTCTAATCAGTTTTCTGTCCCCTCTGCCATGTTGTATTGACTCCTTGCCAGCAGCTGAAGCGCCTGCCTGTGGCACCCACACTGCACCCCTGCAGCCTGTGACCAGCTCCAGAGTGGCCACAACAGCAGCATTTGTACAGCAGGGCTGAAAACAATGAGAAACACAGCCCCCCATTCTGCCATTAGAATCCTGGCAAGCCTTTTTATTGCCCATGGTGCAGAAGACAAAGAACACGGGTTGGAGTCATCTCTCAAGGAATGGGGGCAGTGGATTTGAGGAAAGCATCAAACCAGTCTGTGCTTTCCAAGGCAAGGCAGCTGATTGTTGGGGGGATTCCCTGTTGGGCTGAGCTGCTCAGGGAGAGGGAGGTGGCCCAGGTCTGCTGGGGTGAGACTGCACCTGAAAAGCAACCCAAATACCTTTGGATGACTAAATAAATCAGTGTTTCATCATAAAACCCACAACTGTTACTGTAGGACACGGAATAACACAACGTGCACACACTGCTGGTTTTAAGGCAAAAAAGGAAGTTTATTTTTTGACTCTAACATTTATGGATTTCTAAAAGTGACAGTGGACTGGAGGGTGAAAGTGTCATCTCTCCAATGACACTGGACAATTTAACAGTCCATCAAATTTCTTCTCTTATACAAAAGAATGCAAAACAATAAGTTATTTACAGAAAGTGTGTGAGAAAGTTTGTTACAAGACTGTAAACATCAGGTTTAGAAAATCTTAAAAAATCAGGGCAACACACAACAACCAAAAACCAAAGCAAAAAACCCCAAACAAATACACCAAACAAAAAAACCCAAAACCACAAGAAAACAACCAAAGCACCCTCCAAAACAAAACAAAACAAAAAAACCCTCACAATTTATACTGAACTGGAAATCTATTTGCTGTGATCCAAACCAGCATGCTCTAGAAGTTTTGTAGACAATCTAAGCCACACTGGGGGCAGATGCTGACTATTTTCTTCCCATTTGGCTTCCAACACTGCACTTCATGTCTCACAGTACCATGCATTTGTTAAATCATACCCCACATTTTGGTTAGAATTCACAGCTGCACCTCCACAGTGAGCACATCTGCAGGGACCTGTCCCACATCCCTCTCCTTCATTTCTAAAGCTCCCTGTGCTTTGGCCCATCACTGAGCCCAGCTTCAGCAATAGATTCACTGCTTTGTGGAACGTCTCTGATCCCCCTGCACCACCCCATTAGCCTGCAGTTGCTGCTCTTTGCTCTTGTACACAAAGCTGAATTCTCAATTTCTGCTGCTGGTACAGAGAAACGCTGGTGTGCACCTGCTCTGTACTCCAGTGAAGCCACCTCAGAAGAGAAATGAGAGTTTCACAGCTGTTTTAATGAGTACTGTAAGGTTAGCCTGGCAGGTTACAACAGGTAGTAATTGTCTGCTGTTACATGGTGATAACAACCTGACCACAGTGTTATTATGGTAATAGCATCACAACATTATCTTAATATGCTGAGGTCAAATAAAGTCTATATTGCCTTATCTTAGAGGTAATTTATTCCTATGAATTGCACCGTGAGGCAATGCCATGGGGATTTTGCAGCTCAGGCAGTCCTGAGAGAAGTTTGTGAGTGCTCACATGTGATGAACACTTGCAATAGCTGAAGGAACACCTGAACTCCTTGGCATGTGCAGTAATTGATTCCTAGGAGAAGTCTAAAGCTGTAAGTAATCCATGCACTTTTTTTTTGGTCCTGTGAAGACACAGAGAGAGTGGGGCCCCACTGCAGAGAAGGGAGAAAAAGCACTTCAAAGTCATTAAGAAAGTCCCAAGAAATTGGACTCTGATAATTTTGTTTTCAGTCCTGGTCACATAATTCATCCTTAATTTGAGATGTCACAACTGTCCTCCACGTTTCTGCTGGAAATGCCCTCCCCTGCTGCAGTGGGGGTGGAAGGCACCATGTCCTGCAGCAGAAGTGCCTGTGGTACAGCTCTCCAGAACCAGCCTCCAATTAGCTGCACATAAGCTCCAGAAAAAAGAGCTTTACAATATGTGCCAACACGGTGGTAACTAATTGCATGTGACAGTGCACTAATTGTGTTGTGCCTTTGAGCAAGTGCAGTGCTTGAATGGAGATGGTGACTCCAGCTTTGCTCTCAGCACAGGCTGGGCAGGGGAGAGTTTAGCTGGGGAATCTGTCTGCAGTGGGGGGCACCAGGCTGCTGGGTCCTTCTGAGCCTGGACCATCCAGGAGCACCTGGACCTTCCAGGAGGATCTGGTCTATCCAGGAGGTTCTGGTCTGTCCAGGAGGTTCTGGACATCCAGGAGGTTCTGGTCTACCCAGGAGGATCTGGACCTTCCAGGAGGATTTGGACTATCCAGGAGGTTCTGGACCATCCAGGAGGATCTGGACCATCCAGGAGGTTCTGGACCTTCCAGGAGGCTCTGGACCATCCAGGAGCATCTGGATCTTCCAGGAGGATCTGGACTATCCAGGAGGCTCTGGACCATCCAGGAGGATCTGGATCTTCCAGGAGGATCTGGTCTATCCAGGAGGTTCTGGACCATCCAGGAGCACCTGGCCAGCCCAGCTCAGCTACAACAACCCCACCTGGCAGGGGCAGGAGCACATGAAATCTTTGTGTTGTTATTCCTAGATTTTATTGCAGTTAATACCAAAGTTAGATTTTAGTTTCCTTACCTAATATAAGGTGCTTTTTGGGTGGTATTTTTTTGCCATGGACATTCTCCAAAGAAGGACTTTGATAGGCCCTGACAAATAAAGCCAGGGAAATGAGATGTCCTGCCATTCTTCCCCCCACAGCAGCTCTCTGATCTGACTGATGTCCTGGCAGGGGCTGCTGGTAAATCCTGCTCCCAGATGAGCCCCAGGTGACACTGTGAGCACAGAGAGCCCTGGGCCCAGTATGAATGACCCCAGGGCATGGACAGAGGGATGGTCAGCTGAGGGAAACAGGGGTTTAGAGAGGGTTTGCAGGTGGCAGACTTTGTCACTCCTGGCAGCACTTCTGCAGCTGTCCTTGCCCTGAATAAGGGAGCCCAGTGCAGGACATTTTTTAGGGACTTGTGAAAAAAATTTCATCAAACGAAGTCAACAAAAGCCCATGGATCACACTGACATTGCTGTACAGGCACACAGGATTGAGGACATCTGGGAGCTCAGAAGGAGCATTGCAATTGGATACCATTGCCCATCAAGTTGGTGAGCAGAGACAGCATCAGAATTCAGGATTTGTGATATTTCAGAGAATGATTGCAAAAAAAAGGCAGATGTGTAAAACCTAATAAGCTACATGCCAATGCAATGTTAAAGTGAGCATGAAATATTAATCGTATTTTAAAATGTACAAATACATTCAATTTTGATACAAGTGGTAAATCATGTAATAAAATAAAGCAGAATGTTTTACCTGCTAGGTTTGAGATGCAGTTGGAAAGGAATTTACTACAGAGTAGCCTTTAGTAATAAATGGTAGAAGGAAGCACATCACTCATAAACATTCCCTTGTGAATGGTGGAGTGCTTTCATTTATGAAAAGGTTACTGTGGTCAAAATGATCCATTCTGCACAGCAGGATACAAGCACTGCTCTGAAGGATTTCAGTCTTTCTGGAGAAAAGAATCACATTAGAGTGTGGGAAACAGCCCTCAATCTGACAAAGAGGTCACCTCTGGGTATTTTCTTAGGGAAAAAACCAAACATTTTCTACTTGTCATAGTTACTTGACTGTTTCTCAGATTGCAAAATTCCCTGATCCTTAACAAAATGAACTGTTTTATTATCATTCCTCCTTCCTAAAATTATATCTCAAGGATTTTTTCCGGTTTTGTAAGGTTGATTCCAAATTATTGAAGACTTTTTTCCCCCCATTTCTTAAAAAAAAATCTTATTGTTGGGGTGTGCCAATGCACTTGAGGATTTTTACTTTCTGCTACACTGCAAGGTATTCATTCAGCAATTGCTGCAGCAATGTTAAAATAAAGGTATAAAAAATTATGGTTTTCATCTAAGAAGAGAATTCTTAAATCACACTATTGAATAATTTTTGATAGAAAATAATAAGTTCACATGAGGTAAGTAAGTAATGTATTATCATTAAATATAAAGAAGTGTAATGCACTGAAAATCCCCGTGCCGTTGCAGATGAAGGCTGACTCTGCCACAGCAACAAAGCAGAGTGGCTCGAAGGGTGCCCTTGGATCTGTGTTGGCTGTGAGGGCTCCCCAGCTGAGGCCAGGGCTCTCTGTGCCAGGTGTTCAAGCACGGGGCAGGAGGGCTGGGATGGGGACAGGAAGGAAAACCTGACAAGAGGCAGCAAAGGCAGCGAGGGGCTGGGGCTGTAGGGTGGGGGTGATGCTGCAGCCCAGGCTCCTCCCTTCTGTGTTTGTTAATTTATGTCTAAACAACCTTTTTCTCTTGAATTTGGCAGAATAAGCATCGCTCCTCTCCCTGTGAAAACTGTCTTATCAGCCATGGCTCCTCAGCACCCTGCAGATAAGAAGCCCAGGGGCCCCCAGGCTGCTCCCCTGTCCTTCAGCCAGAGCTGCTCCTGCTCCACAGCCCTGCAGGTGTGTGGGAAGCAGCTCCACAAATGCCTTTTTGCATAGAAATGAGAAGCTATTTTAAAATTAGATTACTATCATAAAAAGCCTTGCTGCTGCTTCTCATCTGTTCTACCTTTCCACTTACATTCCTTTTATTGCTGCTAAGCTTCTTACCGTGCCAACGTCTCTTAGGTTCGTGATTAAAAGTATTTTAAAATATCCAAGCTGTACTGAGTGATAGCAAGTTGAAAATAATAAACTCTAATTTGAAAAATGAAAAGCAGCTAATGCATTATTTAGAAAAAAACAAGTTGCTTACTTTAAAAAAAAAAGATTTGTTTTTCTTTATAGCAGAGGCTGGTCTTTTGCTGTTTTATTATCTGACATATTTTACCTCTACATGACACATTTTACCTCTATAAACATAGATTTTTTTTTTTTCCCAGCAATTTAAAGCATCCAGAAATGGGCCTTTCATTTAGAAGAACATGAAATTGAGGTAAGAATAATACCTGCTGATGTAGCTGTCTGGTACCAAATCACATCACTCAGCCTGGCTGCGCTCATGCTCTGTGCAAACTCTGATGCTTTTTGCATTTAGACAATTTCTCTTTGCTTTTCTTAAAAAAAAAAAAAAAAAAGAAAAAAAAAAGCCTTACCCTGACAAGGCTTGGCCCTTTTGGGAGCATGCAGGTGCCCTACTGCACTCATTCCAGCTGGGAAGGTAAGGCTGGGACCAAGGAGAGCTTTGGCCCAACGCTCACCAACCTCACTCCTGGTGTTTGTAACCCTCCAAATAAACCCAGGGGTGAAGGCAGGAGGAGTGGTCAAAAGTCCCAGTGGTTGCACAGGAACTTGCTGAAGTTGCAATAATGTAAAATAAGTAGGAAGTTCAAATTAAGGTAATGATTCTTTGGGTTTTATTTCTTTATTTTAACATATGTAAGTGCACTTCTTCTTTCATAGCCATGCAAAACAAAGCTGGGGAGGGAAATGGCACTGCCCAGGAGTTTCACTGCCAGCACCTCTGTGACTGCTTTGCTTGGTGCCTTGGAGTACCTACCTAGAACAGAGAATTAGCCAAGGTTAAGAGAATAAAAGGGGTATTTATTAAAGGCAGATACAGATATACTCTGGGCAGTCAGGAGCCTCTGAGAGGGGCCACACCCAGGATGGATGAGGGTCATGAGGTTTTCAGACAGATAGAAGTTTAGTCTATTTGCATATCAGAGGTTAATTGTCCAATTATAGTTTCAGGGAATTAAGTCATATTCTTCCAGTTTGCTTCTCCTCCCCAACTCACTTTTATTTATACTTTTGAGGGCCTGAGGCTGAGGCTGTCCTTGGTTCTCAGGCCTGGAAGGATTGATTTGTCTGACCAAAATGTGAAGAGAGCTGGCTAATGCTTTATATGGAGTTCAGAGTTATACACTAAGGCAGTGCAGGATCAGAAAAATATAAAAGCTAAAACTAAAGGCATCAGTATGGGATGCAATGCTTGGGAAAGAAAGAGGGATGAACCCCTTCCTCCAAGGGCCACAGGCAGCACAGGCCTGTACTGTCAGTCAGGGTGCCTCAGGCTGTCCCTGAGCTGCACAGGATTCAGCTCTGCAAAGGGGATGCAGGCATCCATCTCTCTGAGGGAGATCCAGGGATCCAGCTCTCCAAGGGGAATCCAGGGATGCAGCTCTCTGAGAGAGATCCCTAGATCCAGATCCCTAGATCCAGCTCTCCAAGGAGGATCCAGGGATCCAGCTCTCCAAGGGGGATCCAGCTCTCCAAGGGGGATCCAGCTCTCCAAGGAGCATCCAGGGATGAGCTCTCCAAAGGGGATGCCTGGATCCATCTCTCCACAGGGCACACAGGGATGAGCTGTCCAAGGGGGATCCAGGTCTCCAAAGGGGACCCAGGGATGAGCTCTCCAAGGCACCCCTGGGGTGTCCCACAGCCTCTGGGAGAGGTGCCAGCCTCAGCTGGAGCCTTCATTCCTGTGGTGCATGCTCTCCAAGAAGATTAATGTAAAATCCAGGTGCAGCTGCCAGTGATAAATAGCACCATGTGTTCAGACACAAACCTCCATCTCCATTACACTATTTTTAAGAGGTCTATTAGCAACGTAAGCACTCGTGGAAATAGTTTTACATTTTCAATGTATCCCTGAATAGATCCCAGTGCCTTGGTGCTGACACATGTCTTTTCACCCAATCATGAAATTTAGTGCAGGAGTTTTTTTAGCCTTAAATTAAATTAAGCTCATCTGTTTCAGGGCACTTTTCTTTTATGACGTTACTTCATTTAAATCCAGATCCCAAAGCAAAAAGGGAATTTTAAATTTATTATTAGAGACTCAAAAGGAAGCTCTTAAGAAGATCCTCAGTGTTAAAAATTGTAGTCTTGGTGTTCTGCAGAGAGAATTGATAATCAGGCTATAGCACAGCAAGTAACAAATACCCACTGCATTTCATTTCAATTAAGTATTTCATTTCAATTAATTACTCAGAAAAAATCTATCTAGTTTCTTTCCACACTGCAGACTATTTTCCCCCAGAACATTGGCTTTGTTGAAATCATGGACATCCATTTGGAAATTCTTCATTAGCTAGCACGGCCTGCTCAAACCTGAGCCAAAAAATACAATATCATATAAAAAAACTTCCATGGCTGGGCTTAGATGTTGCAGCTACTGTTGAATTTGTATTGAATTCAGAGGGAATAAAAGCAGAGATTGTCCCTTAATGGGCACTTCTGGTGAAAGTGCACAATTAAATAGCAAGGCATGCTCTCTCCCGTGCTTGTAGATGATATTTATCCCCTTAGCATAGAGGCTTCAAAGGCTGCTTGGTGGAAGGCAGATGTGCACCTCCAGCTCCTTCCCTGGAAATACAAACAGGTCCTTCAGCTACTGCCAGGCAGGACAGGCTGCTAAAATACTTGATGCATTTACACCTCCTCAAGGATCCTGTTATTTCCTGTAATTGAAACTGTGTCTGAAATTGTTTGGATGGCACATAATAGTCAGAAAAGCAGTACTGGATGCAAAGAAGAGAATGTAATGCCAATGTGAGATGAAGCTGGCTCTGGGTCTTGTAATAATATATATCATTAGCTATCCTAACTGACATAAATGAGAGAATAAAAATGCTATTTCTCTGTAATAGTTGAAAGAGGAGAAAATACCATGCTTTTCAGGAGCTTCTGTTCCTTAAGGCAAAACAGCTTTTTAATGCTTTTCCTTGGATTTGATGCTAGTTTTTTCCCCATTACACGGCTTAATAAAAACAAGGTTCATGTGGCACTGAGCAGCACAGTTCCAAAATGCTTTTATGTCAAATAAATTAATAGCTTTTTAGGTTGCCATCATGTACCTTCATAAGCTGTGTCTCCCATGAAAATTAAATGGGGGTGAAGAAGCACACTGGCAAATCCTGACTGAGCTGGGCAAGCACCTGAAAAGCAGAGGTTCAGTTCCAGCTTAGAAAAGGCTTGGGGGAAATGGGAGGTGAACTTAATTCCCAAGCTGCTGTGGCAGGTTAAAAATTATAAGTGAGCAGTCAGACAGCCTCAAAAAGGCTGTGGATCCACACAGAGCATGGGGATGGGCAGGGCCAGCCAGAAGTGTGTGAAAGGGACCTACCTACAAAGTTCACCTTTGCTTGTTAGGTTCACCAAAACTGGTGCCCACTCCTGGATAATTAACTAAGGTAAAGATACAGCATTTGTGAATGTGCTGGACATTTATAGATCTTTGTCAATGGTTAGCAAAAGCCTTAAGCTGTCCAGCTTCTGGTTGCTTTTCTACATGGCTGAGAAATCAATGGCCAGCAAGAAACAAATGTCATTCTCAGTGACACTAACATAAGGTAACCAGAGAGGGTCAGGTACTTTTCTGCATTTAGTTTTCAGTAGCAGTCTCCAGGTGACTCCTAATAGAGAGCAAACTAAAGTAATTAATTATACAGATATGAATGGGTAGAGAAATGAATAGTAGAGGAACTGGTCCTGGCAGTGATTAGAACAGTTCAAAATGTTTTCATATAAAATAGCCAGTTTAATTCTGGATTCCATCTAAACAAAGCAGATATTTCCATTTATTCAATTTCCTTTTATTTTCATTTTTGCTTTTGCTTTTGGTTTGGTTTTTTGGTTTTTTGGGGTTTTTTGTTTGTTTGTTTGTTTGTTTGTTTGTTTGTTTTTTGGTTGGTTTTGGTTTTGCTGGGTTTTTTGATAGACCATTTCTCATTCTGCATATCCAAATTCAGAGGAACTCAAGCCATCTTGAAGAGCTGTATCAAATCATTGAGACCTCCATGTTTGTGAAACACATTTTAGAAACATGTTTTAGTAAGGTTTTTTGTTCTGGATTTTAAGACTTGGAACAACCAAAGTGGTATAACTGAAACAAATGGTTCCCTCAATGTTTCCCTCATTCTGCAATGAGACCAGATTTTATGATCCTGAAGCTTTCATCAGAGTGGGTGCTCCAAGTTGTGCCCAGTTCTGCAGTTCCAGTCATGTGCTTGCTGTTCAATATTTACATTCAATTCCACACTGCATTTATGACTCCATTTTTTTCTGGTTTTAATCTCTTCCAGACCTTTTACAGTCCTTTCAAATACTTTGGCTATTTCATTCCTCTCATGGTTCCTGAGTTTCACCATGGTGAGGTGTCAATGCCACAGGATGAACAGGCAGTGGAATCCAGCCCCTCCTTGCAGGAGCAGAGGATTCCAGCATGTCCCAATTTCCCTGCTCATGACAGGGAAGAGCCAGGGAAATGAAATGAAAATACCAGACCTGAGTCAGTGGCAGGCTGTGGGCTGACCACAGTTCCTGTGGTGGGTGCAAGTGCAGAGGAATCACATCTCTGCAAGTCAATAAATGTCATTAAGGGTCTTTTGTTCTTATTTATGTGACAGTGAAATGTATGATCCCCCTGAGTGTGTGGGAACAGGATCAATGATGAACTTCAATCCACACAATCACTTCTTATGTGAGACATAACCTTGGCTATTAGCTCCCAGATCAATCAATAACCTATTATCTCGTGAGCTAAGAAATAAATACTGCCTTTGGCCACCATTAATTAGGACAGCCAGGGAGGTATAGACCAGAAGATGTGTGGTGTTGTTGTTCCTGATCATTTGAACCACAGACTGGAGCTGAACTGAGAGCATTTGGCTTACATGTTTTGTTAGTGGGTGGATTTTTTTCACCTGTTGGTTTGTGGGTTTTTGAGGAGGCAAAATGGGTCTTTTTCCAATAGGATCCATTACTTCTTTTAAAAAGAGCAAAGTTGTGACAATGCAGAATTGGGTATTTTCCTTGACTTGAAGCAATTAGGGCTCTGATTGTAATTGTAATGTACTGAGTAGATTAACTCTACCCCAGCCAAAACCAGGACACCCCTCCAAACAAGCACAAGGAGCACATGAACTGCCCAGTCTTCCAATAATAAAAAGAAAGCTCACTGTTAGCAACAGGAAAATCCTGGTAATTAATGGAAGACAATGTGTTCTATTGCTATTCCAGTGTCCATATCAATAAAATCAGAGAGCAGTCACATTGATCACTATCCCCATTTGTTGCCACTGGCCCTCAAGCCATCCAGTTTCTCCCCAACATGAACATCTTGATCACTGCCCTGTGTTTTAATGCTGTGAATTCATCATGTATTTAATGACAGATACAAAACCAGTTGCAGCAGGATGTGATCTGATGCAAACACAGTCAGAAAAGCTGGCTAGTTCACCTTTGCTTGTAAGGTTCACCAAAACTGATGCCCAAACCAAAACTTTGTAAGGTTTACCAAAGCTGGTGCCCACTCCTGGATGATTAACTAAGTTAAAGATACAGCATTTGTGTGTTGCTGGACATGTATAGATCTTTGTCAAAGGCTAGCAAAAGCCTTAAGCTGTACAGCTTCTGGTTGCTTTTCTAAACATTTTCTCTTGAACATGATTTATGGGGCAGTTTTTGCAAGCTGAAGCCTGGAGAAAACACATTACTCACAGAAATCAGGAACAATTTTTGACCAAAATCTGCCCATGTGTGCCCAAGCTGAGAGCAGAGTGCCCTACTCTGATCACAGGGGTGAGCTGGCAGAGGCTGCTGCTGGGACAAATTTCTGACACTTATCCACAAAGCATAAGGAAAATTTATTTATTTATCTATAGTTACACATTCACAATGAAAAGCCAGTTGTGCCAACCAGCAAGGAAGTTAAAATTCAATTTGATATGTGCAATCTGCATGGTGAGGAAATCCTTTGTGAGTATCCCTGGCCTTGAATTCAACTCATCCTCATTCCATACTTTTTCCATTAGCCTTTGATTCCCACAGTCAAAGCTGGCCCAGGCAGGAGCCCAGAGAAAGCAGGACCTGGCTAACTGAGTTTTCCCAGCCTGTTTCTGTGGAAGGCAGGAGGCTGCTCTGTAGGGGCCCTGCTCCATCAGTCTGTGCTGGGCTCAGGAGGGAGCAGCAGCAGCTCTGGGAGCTCAGCACAGAGCAGGGCTGGCCATGGAACAGGGTCAGAGCAGCATTTTCACCAGAGAGAGACCAAAACCAGTCAGGGGTTTGATTTGGCAGGCAGGGGGATGTGGCTGCATCTCCTGAGCCACCAACTCTCTGAAGAGAGGCTGTTGGTGCTGATGACAAAGGTTTATCACAGCTGTGGATTTTCTGTCCCTTTCTTTCATGCATTGGGTTTATACCTCCATATTTTGCATATCTCACTTCTGAGATCCCCAAAGATCTATTTCCCACAGCAATACTATTAATATTTAATAGCAAACAATCACATTCTTGTCTGTTGAAGCCAGAAAGTTCCTTCATGCTCTTTTAGGGATTGCTGGGCATTAATTGACTTTTATGTAACACCAGTTAAATCTCCTGATTCCATTGTGGAGGGGAGCTGATGCACAGAGAATAACACTGCAAACTTCTGGCCAGAGATAAGCAAGGTGAACTCCCACTCAATGAGAAGTGTTGTACCATGTACAGTAACATTGCAGTTGGAAGCCCTCAAAAAATAAATTACACAGCACTCATATATCTTCAACAAAATGTACTTTTCAGTACTCAGGAATTTCACAGTGGATACATAAATTTAAGCAACCTTTAAATTCCTTCTTCCTGTACTCATGTGGGTGTGAAAAGTCAGAATGGGAATTTCTTTTGCAGTCATGTCAAGTGAGGAAGGGAAGTTGATACATATTTATATGCACACACATGCATAAACACCGTTTAGCTGTTTCAATTTGCACTTCTGTAAAAAATTCTCTGACTATGAAAATTTTGTTTTCAGTGCCTAAGAGTGAAATCTGTCTTAGGAAATCAGCAGTCTGCAGGAAATCTGCCATTTATCTTCAAAGGCTCCTCAGTGCCATTACAGGCCTGATCTCTTAGTGACCCTTTGTATCTGAGCACCCAAAGCCCTCACTCGGAGCCATTACTGCTGGTAAAGTAGCTGATGGGTTTTCTGATGCCTTCAGCTCACATCCTTCTCACTTAACACCTCATTTCTGTTATCATCCTAATAAAAAAAGAGGCAGGATTTCCACTGAGTGCTGCAAAGTCCTCAGTGCTTCTCTTCTGCCCATTGCTAGATCTGTATCTGTGGTCCAGTCTGGCACTGGGTGAGCTGGCATTGATCACAGCACTGTAATTGTCTTTTCTGGTGCTGTTCAGCATCACTTCCTTATTTAGCAAAGAAAGAAACCCCCAGGGTGTGCAGAGCCTCACTCAGGTGGAAGAACATCAGGTACATCAGGTCCATGGGCCCTGAAGACTGGGACACCTGGGGATGCTCCTCTTGAGATGTTCCTGAGAGCCAGGAATGCAAACGTCCCCAGGCAAGTCTGGAATACCTTCTGCCCCTGAGGACAGGCAGACCTGAGACATGGGAGGAATTTAAAGTTTGCATTGACTCTGCTTGAGGTCAAGAAAGTGAAAAGAGGGAATGAAAGAGTTTTGTTTTTATTGTGAGTCACAGGTGCTACAGGTCTGGTGATTAAACACAAAGAGCTGGAGCTGGTAATTTATGAATATATATGTGACCTTTCTGCTGGTGAAACCCAAAAGTTTGATGTGACTCAATTGCACAAAGTGGTTCTGATGACCTGGGGAACACCAGCTGGATAAAAACAAAAGAGCAGCAGATAATTGAGCAGAGGCTGTATTACCCAGATGTGAGTCAGACAGCACTGAGGCACACAGCTCATGGCCTAAGGAAAACAGACAAGGTCAGGTATTACCTGGTGCCTCCTAAGGACAGGAAAATCACACAGAATCCCTCTCACCTGTCTGCACCATGGAGCTCTCATGCAGGTTAGCAAGTGGGAGGCAGCTGCTGGAGGACTCACATCATAATACTTAAATGTCAGAACAGTTTGAGATGATAAATGACATTTTATATCTCTAAAGATGCTGCTCCCAGTGTTCTGGGAGTGCTGCACTGGCAGCTAAAGGATTGACCACGTGGGTTGAAGTTAAAAGCACTTGGGTTCAGGACAGCATGGTTGCATTACATCCATTTTGTACCATGAAAAGAAATCTCAGCCACCATCTCTGCACCTCTGAAACACCAGTTTCACCAGCCTAAAGCTGCTCTGAATCAAATCATCTGCAAGAAGGAATTTAAATCGAAGGAAATATGATTGAGAGCTGAAAACTGTTAAGAGACATTTTATTTGATGTCCAAAAAACCAAAAATTCACAGTAAGGATGAAAAAGTGTGTAACTTCAACAAAGGCAAGCTGAGATCATAGAGGAAGTTAGAAAAAAGGCAGCAGTGAAGCTGTAACAGATGGAAAGCAGGCGACTGTGAAAATTGTTAGTATATATTAGCAGCTAGGAGCTATCTATGAGATGAGAGAGGCTAAATGACACTAGCAGGAAGTTTTGAGCAGCTGAGCTGCAGGAACTGATAAAAATGACAGATATCCTGGTTGTTATTGCATGAAACAGGGAGAGGTGTCAGTGGTGATGCAGGGAAAGATGAAGCTGAGCTGGCAGGAGAGGCTGCAGGTGCTGCCTCTCGTCCCAGGCTGGCTCCTGGCTGTAGCTGGCAGCTCCTTTGTGGTGTGCATGAACAAACAGTGTGCCCAGCCCTGCTCCCTGCACTGCCTGCTGAGCACCCACCTGGGCCTCCTAAAAATCTGCCCTGGGAATCTCTCCTGCCCTTTGGGTCCATGAGCTCCTCCTCATGCTCTGTGAATGTTCACTTGCTTTGGTCATGGCAGCAAAGCTCTGGTGTGCTGGACAATTCCCAGCTTCCATCAGAAGCTGGGAGGGTTGGGTTGGAGCTGAGGAGGAAGAGGAGCAGTGGAGGAGCTGTGCTGCTTCCCATGCTGCTGCACCAGCTGAGTCACAAGGGATGGATGCTGGTGCCATCTCCCCCTCCTGCAGCCATGCTTTAAAATAAAGCAGTAACAAATAAAATGCTGCTGCTGCATCCTGGTTTGAGCTGGGGTTAGGTTGCAGCCAGCTTGTGGCTGCTCCAGTTGATGTGCAAGGATGTAACAAGAGAGCAAAGGCAGAGCTGGGGGCTGAGGGCAGAGGCTGTGCCATGTGCAGCTCCTGGGGTATCAGTGCTGGGCACTCAGCTCAGGCTTGGCTGGAGTCAGTCACAGTGTCACTGTCACTGTCAGTGTGACCAGTGTGTCAGGGCTGCAGCACTGTAATGCCTGCTGGTGGCTTCAGCAAGGGAGATAAATCTCATTTGGAGTGCACAGAGCTCTCTGTGTGTATATACATCTATATATGTGCATGTGGGAGTAGCTGTAGGAAAGCACGAACATACCAAGAGAACAAGCAATATATAAATGTATATACACCCAGAGTCATTACAGGCTCTTTTCATCAGTGAAGAAAGCACACACAGAGACTGGGAACTCAAGTAAACTGAGTCTTTAGGCAAGAACAGAGGGAAACAGAATGTGGAAGGGCACCCACAAAATAATTTAACATCCATTATAAAGCCATGGAAGCCAGGTCAATTCATTAAAAACATAAGGCTGGCACTAACCCAGCAGTGCAGCCACGGACAGAGGAGAGGCAAGGCTGCTTTATGCAGAGACAATAAACCCAGCTAACACAATAAACACAGAGACACTGCCCAAGAGGCAGCCCAGTCCTACCAGCAGTGCAGGGTTGGTGACATTTTCTGGTTCAAGCACTCAGGGACTCTCACAAGAGAGAGCCTAACCAGATGAGAGTGCAAACCCTGCAGAAAATAAACCAGGTAAAGATCCAAATCTGGTCCTGCTGTCCCACTGTGCTGGCAGAGCTCTCATTGGGAAATCTTTTGCCTCCAGTCTAAACTGGTCTAAGTGGAGCTGCATTGCTGAAGGATTACCATGGAGAAGAAACTATTCCCAAACTGACAAGAAAGTGGAATCTGTTCAACAGAGACAGCTGACTCAATTTCTGCCTTAACTCCAGGATCCTGCTTGGAGGCCTGGCTGCCCAAGAGAGCAACACCTCTCTCTGCTGCTCAACCACCCTCTCACAGCACAGCTACATTCAGGCTCCTAAGACAGGTCTAACTCATTCATTTAAAGTTTATTTTCTGGCTGTTTAACAGTGGTCTTCACTCCAGCCACCCTTAGGACATCCTTGGGTTTTGTGGAAGTCCCTGGCTCTCCTCCCTGGCTGGGTACCTTGGCAATACCAGAGGTTGCTATTTACTGCTATTCCTTCAGAAGACCTGCCCATGCAAATAGTGCATAAAATGATAAAAGATTCAGTAAGCTTTCAGAAAGAGAACATTATTCATTTGCTCAGGAACATCTGGACATTTCAGAAACCCTCCTAAATTTATGGAGTCTACTCAACAAACCTAAGTTTTTACTCAGGGGTAAATAAGCCATTCTGGGGGCTTTGCCAGGCATCTTCTCTCCCTCTGCTGTCTCTGCACACCATGAATAATGCATCTTTCCAGCTCACAAGCCAGCAGCATTAGCCCCTTGTCTCCTTTGGGATATTTTTAGGAGCTGCCAGAGGGGCTGAAGGCAGGACCCAGGCCCAGCATCCCAGCTCCCCTCCACACTGGGGAAGGGGCTCCAGCCCCCCAGCAGGAACCCTGGGCTGCCCAAGATATCCCAGCTGTGCTGCTTGCCCAGGAGCTGCTGCACAGCCATGAAACAGAGCTGCAGCCCAAAGTGTGGGGCACTGGCTGGGGAGGAGGATTTGCTTATTTAACTCTGCTGTTGTCAAGAGAGAAACTGAAATCACAGCCCTTCTGAGAAGAGGTCAAGAGCTGAGCCAAACCTCCTGGAACAAGAGGAGGTAGGAAATATATGCCAGGATCTTGAGCAGCTCTGAAAACATTTCCCATCAGGAAAAGGGATGGAGAAAGACAAAGAAGAAAAAGAAGAAAAAGAAAAGAAAAGGAAAGGAAAAAAAGAAAAAGAAAAGAAAAGGAAAGGAAAAAAAGGAAAAGATTATTTGAATCCCTTTTCTAAATATTTCCTCCAAGAAAGAATCCCCACAAACTTTGGACAGTCAGCACTTCTGACAGCTCAGAGCTGCCCCAACTCAGCACACACAGGCCTTGCCCTTCTGGCTTTCCCAATGCAGAATCTCCCTGCTCACCTCAGATCACTTTCCAGATTTAACCCTAATAGACCAGGGATATCTTGCATTTGTCTCTTCTACAGAGCAATGCTTTTATGAAGGTACTTCTCAGATTATCTTCACTTTTTACATTTTTTTTCCTTCAGCTCTATTCTTCATCTTTTTTTTTTCTATGAAAACAAATAATAAACCCATTAGGGTTTTAAGAAGCACTCAGAACTGCCTCCACTTTGTTATCATTGGTAGGATTAGAGTTTCTTTAAAGCCCACTGCTTCTGAAAAGCCTCTCTGTTTTATGCATTGTACAAGTGACCCAAGCCTCACTCTGTACTCTTAGAAAAGCAGTCTCTGGGAAGATTAAAGCAGCTGGGATTTGGTAAAGAAGACATTTTCTCATTATTCATGTTGCAATATTGAGACACAGGATACAGACACGTTAATATATTTCTTCATGAAGTGTTATTTGCAATGAGAGAAAAAAAACACAGAGAGTCTTCTGCTGTCATATTGCCTTTGCTTTGCTGTGAATACCATCTAAACCCACATAGTGATTAACAGACTGCATGGGTTTAACTGGTAATTATACACATTATTTGCATAGCACACTTCAGCCCATGTTTATTGTTCTTGCCTTCAATATTTACTTCCAGTAGAGACAGTAGGTAATTAGTTTCATAAAACTTCTGTCTGAGCAGATTCACTTATAATGGATCAAGAAATACTGAATTCAGCTTTCAGTTTAAGCATGTTTACCACAAAATGCTGTGTCTTTTGAGAGCCAGTCAGTCTCATGAAGGGCTGACACACTTTGCTGAGCTCTGCTTGCTCACAGCTTCAGCTCTGGCTCCTGCGTGTCCCAAGCGATGCCTTCAGTGGTGTGAGGCTGTGCCAGCCTGGCACAGGGTCAGGGCTGAGCACCCTGCCCTTCCTGCTCTTAGCCTGGGCCCTTCTCTGGGCACTCACAGGGAGGATTTGCTTTCCAAGTGCTGGACTAGCTCTAGATAGAGCATTGTTCATGGACATGATTGCTCTGAAATGCTGTGAGGGGTCAGTGCCATCTCTGAGCACAGGGCTCTGGTGAGGCTGCAGGGATTTCTGCCTCCCCCTGGGGCTGCATCAGTGGGTCTGACCCATTGCTTTGCTGGCACAAGTGATCTCATGTGTTAGAGCAGCAGGTTTGAGAGTCCCAGGGGTTCCAGCCTCGGGAGCCCTTGCAGGCAGCTCAGCCCTGCTGGCAGGCACAGGCTGGCATGGGCTCCCTCCCTGCCCCTGTTACTGCTGCCATGCCCACCCTGGGCTCTCCTTCCACACCAGATCCCTCAGCCTCTTGTGTTTTACCTTTCAATGAGCTGAGAGTTGTTCTGGGGGACAGCACACCCTCCTTTGAGTGGAACTGTCATTTTACAAAGGACAAAAGGGATTCTCATGTTTCCATAAGCAATGGGCATGTCTGCTCCCTCACCTGTCCTTGACAGGTAGATAAAAACACAGACAGATAAATGATATTCAACAGTTCTTTGCCACTTGGGACCATAAGCATTTTCCTTTGGGAAGTTAGAATGTGCTGTAGCAGCTGTGAAGATGGATAACAATTCTCTGGGGACAGCAGCTTCCAGGCATTCCCTGGCTGTCATTACACAGCTGCTCCCAAATCTCTCCCACAGCCTCCCTGCTGCTCAGGCAGCCCCTGCTGCAGATCCAGGTGAAATCACCTTTCAGGGGCTGGCACTGCACTATCTCAGTGTCACTGGCACTTTTGTATCATGTGCTTTACATCAATCCAACATTTTTCTGGTCCTCCCTTGGCAAACAGTTTTATGAGAAGGGTTTTTCATTGCATAGGCTCAAAACAGCACAAATTCTTCCACTGCAGTGCAAGTATCCTCTTTAGAAACACTCTGGGTTTATTTTCAGGGTACATGGGTGGTGGGGGAGAGGAACAGACTCATGTTCTATTGCCTGGACAAGACTCCTCCCTTTTCCTGCCTGATTGGGGTTGGTTTTGTCTCGTTGGTATTTTGTTTTGTTGAAAAGTGTTTTTCTCAGAGGAGGGGAGATGTGGGTGTGCTGATGCACCTGTGTTTCACTTGTAGAAACCAGCAGATGCTTTTGAATCCCAGAGGAAGGCAGCATGGCAAATTCAAGCTGGAAAACATTCTTACTGAGCAATAGCTAGGAAAAATTGAGTGGTATTCAGGCTTGCAGCTAAGGAAAGTTTTCTAATCCCATTGTCCTTTCAGGCAGGTTTATATAATATCAGACCAGACTACAGCAAAGTTATAATAAGTTTAAAAAAGAAAAAAATAAAAAGAGGGAAGGAATTAAGTGGATTCTCAGAGACGCCACGCCTGAGTAGGTTACAAACTTTCAGAAGTTGTGTTTCTCCATTAGGGCAATGGAAAGATGTCATCAAAAGCAAAGGAAGTAGATTCCTGCAACAAGCAAGCCTGTTCCAGAAGATAAGGATAAGCTTATTTCATAAACATTTGCCCTAGGAAGAAGGTGCAGCAGAGTGAAGTCCTGAAATGATAAGGGGCCACTGATTTTATACATGCCTGTCATCAAAATTGAAAATAGTTTATAGGTCTTCCTGTTCAAAAAAGAATCCAATGCTTACATATACAAGGGTTATCAGGCTTTGTTGAAAAATCTTCCTGTACCCAAGAGGATTTATTTTCCTGCTCATTATAACACCAACACAAAAGATACCAAGAGAGTAAAAGTCCTGAAAAATTACTTTCAGGAGTCAGTAAATAAAAAGGCCCTTCTGGAGTTTGCTGTGAGCAGGACAAAGTTGCTGCACAGAGGAGGAGTGGGAAGGGAAGCCCAGGGCCAGGAGAGCAGCTTCCTTCAGAGGGAGGAGAAGGCAGGCAGGGCAAAATAAAACCCACAGATGGCTTGTTAAACCTCCAGTCTCTGTAATCTGATTTGCAGTGACCCCAGCCATGGCCCCAAAGAGGAGTTGGCAGCACTGTGACCCCCTGCTCCTGCAGGGTGAGGTGGCTCCAGCATTTACCCCAGTCCATGTCCCACCACGGGCAGGGTGTGCAGAGCCAGCCCAGGGTCACTGGGGCACAGCAGGGCCAGCCCTGCAGTGCTTGGCTCACTGTCCTGCCCCTCCTGCCCCTCAGCCCGGGCCCTGGCACCCAGCACCCTGCCCAGCTCCCCAGGGCCACCCTGCTGCCACCCCTGACCCAGGGGCTGCCCCTTCCCTCCCCACAGCCCCGGGCACGCTGTCCCTGCCAGGCACCATGGCTCCCCTGGGAGGAGCACTGGGCCATCCCTGTGCCAAACACAATTAAAACCCATCCCTGTGCCCCAAAGCTCTGGAGGGGCCATTGCCAGCCCCAAAGGGCACCTCCAGGTGTGGTGGTGGCAGTGCCACCTCGGTTTGGGGCTGTGCTCCCTGAGCCAGCAGTGCTGCTGCTGCCAGCAGGACACTGGGCAGGATCTAAATCCTGATTATGTCTGAGCAACAGGAATTCCAGGGATTGCCCCTGGCAGGGCTGGGCTGGCAGGGCCTGCTCTGGTGTCCCCGTGCTCCAGCACTGCTCCACTGCCCAGCTGGGAGCAAAGCTCTTGGAGCTCTTGCAGAAGGCTCTAGGAGCAGCTCTAGAGCTCAATCTTTATTATTTTAGCCTTGTATAAATTCAGGTCTCTGTGCATTCCATAGAATAGAGCACAGGAAGGCACTTGTGTCTTTTCTTGTTTGAGATTTTTCTTCTGAAAAGTCTATGACTCCTTATTTTTGTCTCTGGGGATTTTGGATGTTTGCAAACTTGAAAGTAATATGATTAAGTGTTGAGATGAGGACGTGGACAGTGATGTTTTTTTCTTTTTTTTTTAATTAAAAGAAAAATCTCTCATGAGCTGTGTGTGCTCTGTGGCCTGTCCTTGTTGCTGCAGCAGTTTTAGCTCTCCTTGCACTCTGCTGACCTCTTACATTGGCTGTTACCTGGTCATAGATATTATGAGGGCTAAAAGGTTACGGTGAAAGGGAATATTGCTGAATATCTGGTTATAAAATGGTATTTATGTGATTGTTTAATGAATAAAAACTCCCAGTTTATTTTCTCTACAGCAGTAGTTCCTTCTGCCATTCCCCTTATTCTCCAATAAACACCATATCTGAAGGTAAGCCCTCAGAAGCTCAGATTTCTCTCTTGGCAGAAGGAAGGTAGAGAGGACAAGAGTTTTGTGTCTGGGTGGGTCACTACCCTCCATTTATTTAAGCTATTTACCATCTAACATTTTACATGACATTTTTGGCATGCCACAGCAAAGATTTTCAGCGATCAAGAAAAACCATGCTGGGGGAGAATGTTAATACTACTCTGCCCTTGATAGGATGGTGACTGGCACATATAAATACCCCGACAGGATGACAGAAATCTCTCTTCTATATTTACCAGGAGCCCTGGGCCAACATGCACAGTGGTGGGAACCCATCTGCTCTCCCCAGTCATTTTATCAACACGCTACTACTTAACAGCTGAGGCTTTTGTAATGTGGTTTTTTTAGCTTGGTGTGTGCAGGGAGCAGGAGTGTCTTTAACAGCACTGTGACAAAACCAAAATAAATCATAGAGGTGAATTGTAAATTGAAAGGTCTGGTGATTCATCTGATGAATCATATAAAGGAACAAATTAATTTTGACATTACTTGACCACTCAGATTTTCTACTACGAGCCTGACATCATTAGCTCTGTGTTAATGAGTCCTTGCAGGGCACACAGCAAACACTGGCAGGGAGAGGGGCAGGGGGCTTGGCAGCTGCTGCTTTGGGGGCATGGAGAGGGTTCTGGTCAGCACTGGGGACAGCTCCAGCGTCCCCATGCAGATCCACCCCCTCTGGATGCACAAAGCCTGGAGGGGGTGGCAGGGGATCTGCCATGCCTGACATTTCTACTCACAGCATTTTAGATTGGGTTTATAATTTTAATTTCTATTTTCCAGAAGTTAATGAACACTATACTGCTGAGCACCTGCCTTTCCCAGCCTTTTGGCTTTATGTCCCGTGACACAGTTTCATTTTTGTTTTGGATATTTGCTCTCATAAACATTTCTCTCCCACTTCTGGAGACTTTTTAATCTCACATTCAAAATCAGCCACTGGAGCTCTGGAGACAGTAGCTGGGATCATTTTTCCCTGGATTCAGGGAAGGCCTGGATTCTCACAAAACTACCTTATACCTAAGTTTGAAATACAGGTCATGTGCCAGAGTTTATCTCTGTCAAAAACTTTACTGAAAGGCAGTGCAGTGTGTGTCTGAGGAGAAAAAGCAGATTTCTCTTTCATTTTCAGACCAAACCTCTCAGACTCTTCTGCCTATCAACATCTCAGTGCAGAAAGGCCTTACCTACTTCACTTCAAGCAGATGTCTGCACTCACTGGTGTCTATTGAAGAATCTAAGTTTTCTTCTATGAAAACAGCAGGGCATTATTAAAAAAAAATATTAATTGCCCTCAAGGCACCCATCACCCATCAGTCTGTGTAGCTGTGTGAGAGCCTGGAGGTTTTTCTCTGCAGGCAGAGCACCAGGATGGACCAAGAGCAGAAATGAGTCTTTTGTCCTTGCCATAAGGGCAGTGGAATCTCCCCACCCAAATGTTTTGTGTTCAATCCAAACACAGCAGGCATAAACAGGTTGTAAAAAGGCAGCTGCTCTAAAAGCCTGGTAGCAAAGTTGGTCTGTGAAATATATTGGTGTGAATTCATAATGTCTGAGCAGTCTCAGCTGAATTAGAGACTGAAAAGAGGACCATAGCAGCAAAATATAATTTCAGAATTTGAGTTAGCCAAATGAGGTCATTCAAGGTTTAAGTGGTACTTTATGTTCTTAACATTTTCCACAGCACCTTTTGAAAACACTAAGGTGAAATAATCACTGTTGCAGAACCACAGATTCCTCTCAGGGAAAGTGTTTCATTCAGTGCAAAATACAAGTCTATCTGGGTATTTGTGTAAAGCTGAGGCTTTTTTTCCCCCTTTGTAAGGCTGCAAAATAAAGTGTTGCTGGATGAGTCTGTAAGCAACAGAAATGTTATTATTTTTTGATGTTAGCAATAGTAATCTATTTTAAAAATGAAAAATGTATGAACATGTAATCACCTTAAATTAATGTTCACTTTAAAATTCAAACCCCCAAACAACAGCATTACCAATGAGATGTTATCACTGCTCCCTATTTGGATGCTTTCTGGAAATTAGTTTACTGGAATTAGCTGGGTTTGAATTTGACAGAATAAGCTGGAATATACTTTGACTTCTATAAAAATGCCGACAGAGATTATGTAACAACAGTTAATTTTTGGTTTAATTGTCCAATATACATAGAGCCTTTGATGGCAAAAGAGGGTGGAAGTACTCAGGAGGTAGAAAGAGAATCTAATTAACTAGTTTTCCAAGCTGTCTCTGCTAAATTCATGCATCAAACCCAGAGAATTGTGATATGGTTTTAAATCAACTGTTAACTTATCACAGCAGTCCTGTTCCAGGGTAAGTGATTTTAATTAGCTGACACAAACTTTTCCCCCAATTCATCACACTCAGGTTCCACATGCCCTCAACTTTCACTGGGTTTCCTAAGGATGAGGATGATTATCACTGATGAGAGGTTTCATTTATCTCCCAGGCTGGGCCCTTTGAAGCACCAGCAGCAGGGCCCTGCACATGCTGTACCTGTGAAAACACCAGCCTGGAGTGCAGGGACAGCACTGGAGCCTGGTCAAAGGCAGAGCCTGGCTATTTTGTCCTTGCTAAAACCTCCTAAATGTAAAAAATGTCTGTAAAATACAAGGTAAGAGAAATCATGGAAAAAAAACCTCTGAGCATGAAGGCACTTTTGTGTGTGTTGGGTGAGCCCCAGGGGAGTGGAGCAGCAGGGGAGTGGTGCCCTGGAGCTGCACTGGAGCTGCACTGGAGCTGGAATTACAGCTGGCACTGGAGCTGTCAGTGGAGCTGCACTGGAACTGGAAATGGAGCTGTCACTGGAGCTGGCAGTGAGCTGGAGCTGAGCAGTGCAGCTCCACTGAGCTGGAATTACAGCTGGCAGTTGAGCTGCACTGGAGCTGCACTGGAGCTGGAATTACAGCTGGCACTGGAGCTGCACTGGAGCTGCACTGGAGCTGCACTGGAGCTGGAATTACAGCTGGCAGTTGAGCTGCACTGGAGCTGCACTGGAGCTGCACTGGAGCTGTCAGGACAGGGCTGCTGAAGCACCCAATGCCCAGCCCACCCCCATTCCCAGGGAAAGAAGAGCTGGTGGGAGCAGCAGCACCCAGGGCAGCAGCGCTCTCCCAGTGACTGATAGGGCCAAGGAGCTGCAAGATCCCCTGAGCACTTCAGAGAGGATCCTTAACCTTGTAATTTTTTATTTTTATCCTTTTCAGGAGGGTCAGCATTATTTCCTTCATGGTCACTGCTGAGCACTACATAAATCCATATCCAGCTGTGATTAATGGCTCTTTAGTTCCAAAGGAAGGCGTTAGCTAAAACTTTTAGTCACTGTCAAACTTCATCATTTTCCCACTTTCTTTTCCTGTGTCCTGTGAGGCTGCTCCATGGCAAAACCTAAAGCTGCCACTGCATACTGGATGGGCCTGGAATGAACTTCAGGTGGTACATATCACACCTACAGGCCACCCTCTCCATGTAGCTGTTGAAAACCAAGTGTCACAGGCCCGTGAATATTTTAAAAGCATGAGAAATCAGGGTCTGCCTGTTTCTGTTAATTGACTGGGTGAAAAAATACAGTGCAGGAATAGAAATGCTATAGTGGCCTAATGGCACAGACAACGAAGGTCATCTTCTTCCTCTGACTGCACTAACTCGGTTCCTGGCTCACACAGCATTTGACATCTCCTTCAGCTCGATCTTCACTGTCTCCTGTGTGGGAATTGCCTCAGGAAGGAGTTTAGGTTTCATAAAGCATGAAAATGCAAGAAATTGCAGCGAGTCCCGGGGCTGAGTTTTCACAGAGTGGCTGATCCCCCTTCCCTGGAGGTCAGCAAGAAGCAGCTCCAGACAGAGCCTCAGGCACAGCCCTGCCACTCCAGGCTGGGGAGAGCCCTGTGAGCCCAGGGCCACCTGGGCAGGGCCAGGGGCAGAGGGCAGCAGCCACCCCGGCCTGGCCCAGCCTCGCGTGCGATGCCAGCGCGGATCCGCGCACTCGGCCAGGCGTGGGTTCATCTGCTGCCCTCAGGAGTGGGTTTGTCCTGCTGCCTTCAGGAGTGGGTTCATTCATCCTGCTGCCCTCAGGAGTGTGTTCATCCTGCTGCCCTCAGGAGTGGATTCATCCTGCTGCCTTCAGGAGTGGGTTTATTCATCCTGCTGCCCTCAGGAGTGGGTTTATTCATCCTGCTGCCTTCAGGAGTGGATTCATCCTGCTGCCCTTAGGAGTGGGTTCATCTGCTGCCTTCAGGAGTGGGTTCATCCTGCTGCCCTCAGGAGTGGGTTTATTCATCCTGCTGCCCTCAGGAGTAGGTTTGTCCTGCTGCCCTCAGGAGTGGGTTCATCCTGCTGCCTTCAGGAGTGGGTTTATTCATCCTGCTGCCCTCAGACACCCCTGTGCCTGTGCCTGGGGCCCTCGGCAGGGAGAGCAGTGTGCAGGAGCAGCTCAGAGGGGTTGGTTCTGCTGCTTGGATGGCACAGCACAGGATGGCACAGCCAGGAGGTGCCTGAGCGCTCCAGGGACTCCTGCTCTGGAACCTGAGTCCCTCTGGCTTCAGCCTCATCCCCAGAGCCAAGGGATGGGGATGCTGTCCCCTTCACCTTTCCCTGGCCATCCAAAGCTGTGCTCAGGGGAGCCAAGGATGCTGCAGCACAATTATTTAATTTGGAGCTTGGCCAGGCCGAGCCCAGCCATGGGAAGCCTCTCATTCTCACTAACAATTACCAGTGCATTATCAGCGTTCAAGGGAAGGCAGTGTACAAAGGTTGCTGCTCTTTAGCGGGTTTGTTGTGAAATTTCTGGTTCCAGATTTGATTCTTGCAGTTTCCACCACTGGCCTTGCACTCATTTTCAGGGAGGGAGCCAGAAAACCATAAGTCTGTTATTGCCACACATTGAACTTCTTCTCTAAATAATTCCTCTTGGATGAAATGGCAAGGGCAGAATGTTTGCAAAGTCTTCTGAAGCTTCTAGGGGTTTGGGTTTTTTTAAACTATAGATAAAGCCGTAATTTCTATCACTGAGAAAATATTTGCTGAAACCCAAATTTGTGACCTCAAGTTGCCCAAACCTCATGGAATTCTTCACTTTCCAAAGCCTGTCTGATTGACTGGGAATGGAAAGCCATTCTTCTAAAACTTTGTAATGACTCTAATTGCATTTTAATATTTGATATGCTTTAAAATTGCAGAGAAAGTGTTGACATGGATGCTGAGCCATCCTTCACAATACATGAGCTGCCCTACAAGAGTATTTGTGTGGTGACAATGACAGCTGTAATTACCTGTGATCCAAGATGGACAGCAGTGACATGTTTTATTCAAAAGACATGAATCATTAGTGCCTTTGCAACAGCCTGCAGAGAATGAGAATATTTATTAACTGTACAAGACTAATGACTGCTCTCACAGGCTTTCATTGGTGCCAGCTCAGGTCAAATCTGTGTATGGACTGTAAGGAGATGGTTAAGGGTTTTTCTGGAGATAATTTCCTTGACTGAATGTGTGAGGAACTTCACTGAGAAAAAAAAAAGGTTTTAAAGGCAAACAAACAAATAAACCTTCTGATATTATAAACTGGAAGTTCAGATCAGCTGAATATTTTTGTTGAAAGTATTTTCTACTAGCAGTTGCTGTTTTATTTTTCTTATTTGTCCTCTGGAATTTGCAGTGGAAAAAAAGTCCTACAAAGTGAAAAGCATTGAAATGTAAGTTTCTGCATGTAACATACTCAGAATATTTGGGTTTTAATGCAGAATTTGCCTTTTCAAAGCACTGTAATTTTATTTTCAAATTAATTTAATTTCTTATGTCTGACAAATTGGCATTATTTATTTACTTGTCAGTAATGAAATACTACAAACTCATACTGGATTTTGGTAAGGAAATACATCAAAAAACCCCACTGATGTTTGCAAGTAAGAAAAAAATCTGGTTTAAAGCATATTTGGAAATAAATTTTGAAATGAGAGTGTCTAAGTTTGAAATGCAAAGTCAGTTTGAATGACTAACTCCATCCAACATTTTCACAGCACAGCTTTCTTCCTTTCAGCAGGGAGAACAGGCACCACAGCTGACATGAGAGGGAAGCAGAAAATTCTCCAAAGAATAACATTTTAATTCATCTTGAAATAAACATTGAGGGTCTGTGACTGACTCCTGCAAAGGTAGTAAGAAAAATATCATATAGAAGATGAACAGAAGCAATAAAAGCCATCTATTGCAATGTATCATGATGCTGTTATATTGCTATCTGCCAACCAGCAAGTAAAAATTCCTCCTGTGACAAAATTTAAATGCCACAATAACACCGTATTTTCTGCTTTGTTTCTTGGAGGTGAAAAAAAAATGTAAACTTGGGAAAAATATGAAAAAAAATCATATAAATTGGGGATTTGTGTAAAACTCTGGGGGGGGAGCTGGGAGCTGGGGTCATTTTTCTCTGGGGTCAGCTGACCCCATTGCTCTGGGGTCAGATTTAAGGATTATTTGGCTGATCAGGGTAGTTTTAATCTGTAGATTTTTTTTTAATTTTTCACAGAAAAAAAATATTCTGATGTACTGATCACTCACCTGTTGTGTCTAATGCTTCATGATTGCCTGCAGCACTATAGGTGCTCTATTTTGCTAAAAATTTCACTCCTAATCAGTCCTGTTTGTTAAGAATATTTACATATCCTGACTGAAGAACTGAAAAATGGTGAGAAAAACAAGCTTTTTATGTCTCAGTTATCACCAGCTCCTGTAGCCATGGCAGGTGCAAAGTGCTGAAACATCAGCTTGTGGCTGTGTCCTGCTTGGTAACTGCTTTTGACATGGTGTGTCAGAGCCTGAGTGCCACTGGAACCCAATTCTCTGAGTTTAAATGACACAAACACAGCACAGAAAAGTTCAGACACACATGAGGAGACAGGAAGGGTGGTGGGAGCCCTGCATGGGCTGCAAGCACTTCAAGTCTGTGCTGAGCAGCAGGAATTGCACTCAGGTCATTGCCAAATGTCCCCTCCGAGGCTCAGCTCATGCACAGCCTCCACCTTTCTCAAAACCAGAGGCAGAAAAGTTTAAATGGTGCTTTAACCAGTGCCAGTCTCCACCTCTGGTCTGTGCAAACCCTCACAGACAGGAGCAGGGAGCAGGGGAAGCCAGGATCCCGCTCTGACTCAGCTGCTCTCTGCCTTCCCTGCTGTTTCCATCTGCCTCTGCTGCCAGCACCCTGCACCCAGACAGCTCTCATTGCATAACACATTCCCCCAGGGAGTTTGACAACATCCCTTGGCTTCTAAAGGCAGCAGCATCTCTGCATTCCTCACACAAAAGGGGATGGTAGATGGATCCACCTGTGCTCTCTGAGCTGGGCTCCTGCTGCACACCAAACCCCAAACACAGAGCTCAGGCCACCCCAGCTCCTGCAGCCTGCCAGGCCTTACTGGGAACAGAGCTGAGGCTCCCTGGGGAGGGCTAAAAACCTATTGAGATAGGGACACTAAAGCTGTCAGCAGGACAGGGATGGGAGTGTAATCTTCTGTTCTCTTTAAGGGAGAATATTGACCTAAAATTTGTATTTTGTTTCAGCTGGCCATACATGTTTCTAAAACAGTTTGAGACTTGCCTGATAGTTGCCTTCAACCTGAACAGAATATTTTAGTTTCACAGTACCTGCAGATTCACAGAATATTTTAGTTTCACAGTACCTGCAGATTCACAGAATCAAGATCAGGAAGTCCAAGCACCAACCCAGTTCCACCATCATCACCCCTAAACCCGGGTGCCACATCCAGAGGCTCCTGAGCACTTCCAGAGACAGTGACCTCACCCCCTTCCTGAGCAATTATTCCAATGCCTGACCACTCTTCCAGTGAAAGGCTTTTTTCTAATATCTAATCAGAGCCTCTCCTGGTGCAACTTAAGGCATTTCCTCTCATCCTTTCACTTGGAACAAGGTGGAAGGGACCAACCCCCACCTGGCTACAACCTTTTTTCAGGTAATTCTATAGAGCAATGAGGTCCCTCCTGAGCCTTCTCATCTCCAAACTAAAAAAGAAATCCAGTTAAGTTCTTTTTAACCATCTTCTTAACATTTAGTTAAATGTCAAGGTATTTTATGCTCAATAATTTGAAGAATTGAAATTATCCACTTTGAAAATACATAAATGGAACTCTTAAGACAGTTCCAAAAGTATGGCTGACAATTATTTCTACTGAACCTGATCACTGAATTCTTCCTCCCCTGAAAATCTAGTTCAGTTCCCTTTCCCCACCTGTTCTCTTTTTTCCTTTAAGAAAAAAAAATGGAGTCCTCAAATGCATCATAATATATTCATTGCCCTGCTTCTGTACATCTAATTCATTTCCACAGATTATTTTATTTTTTTTCTATTTCCACAGATTATTTTATTTTTTTTTCTTGTAGTTTTACCTAAAACCTCAAATACTGGGGAGAAGCATTTAGAGGATATTCTGGTACTGCTGCCTGGGAGTGCTGCTCTCTGCTGGAGCCCTAAGCTGCTCTGGGCTGTGCTCTCCTGGAGAACATTCTGGGTGTGCTCATCATGGAGAATGTGCTGGGTGCCTCCCCTGTGGGATTTGCTGGGTCCCCAGGATGAAGGAGGAAATGAGAATCTGATTCCATGTTCTTAGAAGGCTAATTTATTATTTTATGATATATATTATATTAAATTATATTACATTACATTACATTGCATTGCATTGCATTACTACATTACATTATATTATTATAGAATACTGTACTAAAACTATACTAAAGAATACAGAAAGGATACAGACAGAAGGTTTAAGAAGAATGATAATGAAAAACTCATGACTCCTTCCAGTCCCAACACAGCCTGACCATGACTGGTCATTAAGTAAAAACAATTCACCTGTTGGATAAACAATCTCCAACCACATTCCAAAGCAGCAAAACACAGGAGAAGCAAATGAGATAATATTGTTCTCCTTTTTCTCTGAGGCTTCTCAGCTTCCCAGGAGAAGAAATCCTGGCAAAAGGATTTTTCAGAAAATGTGACAGTGACACTCTCCAGCCCCTGCCAAGCACCTGCTGTGCTGCTGTCCCTGCATGTCCAAGTGGAGGGCAGGGAACAGCTCAGTGCTCAGTGGGTCAGGGGGCTCTGGGGGGCTCTGGGGGGCTCTGGGGGGCTCTGGGGGGCTCTGGGGGGCTCTGGGGCTGCAGCCCCTGCTGCCAGCTGGAATGGATCCCCAGCCCACTCCGCTGCTCTGGGAGCTCTGTGTCCCATCTCCTGCTTCCAGCCCTGCTGGGATGGGTGCCAGCCAGCACAGGGGACCCTGAGGGGACCCTGTGGGACAGGGTTGGTCTGCACCCTTCCCCCTGGGCAGTGGCTGGTGCTCCTGCCCCATCTGAGAGGGACGAGGGCACCGTGAGCTCCCTCCCCATGGCCTGGCCTTTCTCCTCACCCCCCTGGCATTCCCAGCTGAGAAGAACAGCCCCAGGTGTTGGAAAATAAATGCAATCCTTGTGATTCTGGAGAAAAGCCCCTTCCTGCAGCCCAAAAGGGGAACAGCAGAGCTGTGGCCATGCCCACCCCGTGTGTCACCTGCTGCTGTGGCACAGCTGGGAGGGGACCTGCTGCTCTGGGATGCCCCTGCCACTGCCCTCCCCAGGCCCAGGGCTCCAGCACAGCCACCACTGCTTCTTGGCAGGTCATTCCCCTCCTGAAAATGTCTTCATTGCCACTTCTGCCTTGTTTGTTAAAGAATTGCTAGCTTGACAGAAAGTAGAAAAAAAAAAGGAAATTAAAATCCAGGATCTGTCTTATCCACTTGCAAATAAGAAGCACTGTGGAAACACTACCCAAGCAGAACAGAGATTTATTTTCAAGCATGTGAGCAGTTTAAGGTCATTTACTTAAAATTACATTCAAGAAACAACAGTGATGCTTCTGCATTACTCTCTCCCTTTAATGCCATTCTGCATCTAATCTGTCTTCCTGCTCAATAGAAATAGCTTACTCCCACGTCTGAGCAGAGGATTGGGCTGGAGCCTGCATCTCAAACACCTCCTGTCACCAGCAGGGAATGCCATTTTTAGATCTCCCATTCCAAAGAAAGGTCAGTCACTATTCCAAACAATAGAAGGAGAAAATAGTCAGTCCACTTTACCCTTTCTCCAGCTTGTAAAAGGAAAACAAACAAACAAACAAACCAGTCATCAGTGCCAAGGTAATTTCCAGTATTTTAATATAGTTCCACAGAATCAACAGACTCTGGCAGTTTTTTCCCTCAAGATGTGATCATACATTTCTGACAACAGCACAGCAGTGCCGTGAAGGGACATCAGATAAGGAATACAGCTGGTTGAAATCTGCATTTCAAATTCCTCACAACATTTTTCAGGAGAAAAATAAATCCTTCTTCAGAAAATAAGTAAAATAAAAACCCCAACAACAGCATGTCAACACAAAGCAAATGCTCAGCTTTGACTTTATGGATTCATCCAGGAGGTTGTGGGGAAATGTCCTTCAGGGTGTGGAAATTGGAATAGACAAGTCCTCAGAAGCTGAATTCCCAAGGTTGGACCAGCATTTTCATTTTTTCCCCTCGGGTTCTCTGGAAGCCCATGGAGAGCAGCCCTTCAGCCCAGCCAGAGAAGTTGGGTGACCCAAGGGCTTCCATGGTGCTTCTGGGAATTCACAGAGAGAGTCAGCAGCAATTTTTGCTTTAAGGCACCCAAGGTTTCCAGGCAGCTGCAGCTGAGCCCAGGAATTGCCAGTGGAAGATCTCCAGCACCTCCACAGCCACTTCTTGTTCCCCTTCATTGAAACTTTCCTAGTCAAGCTTTCAAAATAACTTCCTTTCTGTTTGAGATCTTAGCTGATATTTTGTTTTTTAGACTTTCTGCCAGCCTCCCCTAAGCTTTTGGCTCAGATGGTGGTGAAATTACCCAGCACTTACCTCCTTGCAGAAGAGGCACAATGTGGTTCCAGGGCCACTGGCCATGAAAAGTCACTCTGAATTAGCAGCAGCAGAGGTTTGAGTGGCAGAGTGAGAGGAGGATGTGGTGGAAATGTTCTGTCATTGTGGTTTGGGCTGAGAGTGTATGGACACAAATCTTGCCAGCCACAGAACAGAGCTCATTATTCAACATACAAAATATTCCATATCAGAAATAAGAATACTAAAAGGAAACCCATCACAGCTATATCTATGGTGGTGTTTAACACTTTTTGTATACTCCTAAAGGAGCTTAATGAACCTGAAGAACAAAAATAAAAGTTCCATTTTGGGTAATTGTTGGAAGTAATTTTGCAGGTTTAGGGCCAGAAAAATGGGAAAAATAAAAAGTACAGACTGAAGTTTTGTAGAAGATGATTTTTGGTTTGCATTATGCAATCAAATAAACACATCGCAACATTATCACTCGGGGCCTGAAATGCAGTGAATGTCCCTGGAGCTCCTTTGATGCCACCTGCCATGGAGGAAACATCTCTCTTGAGGCTCCAGGCCAGGTGAGGTAAACTAGCACTAAAAATTCCTTTCTGCTGTGATGGTGTGAATATATAAATACATAACCCAGCCTGGTTTTCTGTGAATGCTCTTGGACACAGTGGCTGAGGACACCTCTATGGCAAACATCAGCTCTGCTGGCACTGAGCAACCTTCACAGGGCCCTCACCTCATCACTTCAGGGATCCAGTCCTTGGTAATTTAGGGATTTTCCCCTTCAGTTCTTATACAGAGCCCAGCCAGGAAAGATGCAGCTTCTTCATGTGTGCTGTTCAAACAAATTACTCCTGAGGATGAAAACAGACTGTCCCAGGGAATTTTTGAGTATTTGGGAGGATATTTAAATTCTGGTCAAGATTGGGTTCTTAAACATGTAACCCCCCTTTTATCTACAGCATGTTCTGACTATTGTCTTTATCCTTTCCCCTATACTCTTGTCAAAAATCTTTTGGCTTAATTTTTAAATTTTTTCTCCCACTTATTTAGGCACAAATAACTGGGGAAAAGATATTGGATACCTCAGCATGCAGTGAGTTGTGATTCTGGCTCTATATGCAATACTGGTATATTCAGTATAAATAAAACTATAGTTTCAGCTATTGTATACGTATAGTTTTGTAAATAAAGCATATTAAGCAGGAAGAAATTAGACAGGAACCTTTCTACTTAAAACTGCCTTTATTCTGGGCTGCAGGTCAGCGAGTCAGCCTGGGTGCAGTGTGTGGGGGTGACACCTCCTGCTCTGCCCCAGGAACGTCTCACCTGCCAGAGCTGAGCAGTCTGGCCACTGCCTCAGTGGCAAATTACAGCAGAATTTAGCTCTGGATAGACTCCACAAAGCAAATTTATTCAAACCATTTCATATTGAAAAGCCTGATTACCATTTACCATATGATGCCTTTCAAAAGGCTTTATTGTAGACGAGATCAATTAAATATAGCAAAAAAAAAAAGAAAAAGAAAAAAGAAGAGTCATATCCTGACTGATAGCATGCTCCTACAGACTATGCCACCAGCTGAGACTACGTGCCAATATTTTTATCAGCCATCATTACCAAACATTACTGAAGCAGGCTGGAAGAAAACAGCGGCCTAGAAGTGGAGTTTAAGAAAGCCCTGGGAAAGGAAGAGAACAGAAGAGGAGAGCTGCTGAGCTGAATCAGCATGTGGGCTGTAGCTGGAACAAAAGGATTCTTCAGTTCATGCCAAAAATACTCGTCAGTGCTGCTGCTTTTTTAAGCTTAACATTCATAGGTGACTTTTCCTGCTTCTGAACAGCCTGGTGGGAAGCTGCTCTGGCTCAGGTATAGGAGGCTGGCAGAGCCCTCTCTCTGCTCCCTTCAAGGGCTTCCTCGGGAGAGGAGCTCAGGGAGCAGGGCAAGGGGGGCTCTCTGAGCCTCTGGAGTGTCCCAGGACCACCCCTGACCCTTCTCCAAAGGACTTCTTGCTTCTCAATGTGGTCCAGCCCTTCCTCTTCCTTTGCCTTCTCAGCTGGCAGGACCTCAAAGACAGCTCAGCAAAGCATCTGCTGAAGATCCCAGCTGCAGAGATACCTTCCATCCCAGTGGGGTATGAACACAGTCTTTAGGGGACTCATTACAAAGAATTAAATATTATGAAAGTTACCAAAATCCCCACAAGTGACCAAAAGATTATTTTCCTTGGTGCTCAGTTGTGGTGGTGTTTGAGGGTCCCCAGGATGAGGGAAGAGATGAGAATCTTGACTCCATGTTTCAGAAGGCTGATTTATTATTTTATGATATATATTATATTAGAAGAAAATGATATATTAGAACTATACAAAAGAAAGAGAAAGGAGCCATCAGAAGGCTAGCAAAGAAAGGAATGAATAATAAAATCTCATGGCAGATGCAGAGAGTCCAACACAGCTGGCTGTCATTGGCCATTAATTAAAAACAATTCACATGCAACCAATCCAAGATGCACCTCTTGGTAAACCATCTCCAGACCATATCCCACAGCCAGCAGATAGTTATTGTCTACATTTCATTTCTGAGGTCTCTCAGCTTCTCAGGAGAAAAATCCTAGCGAAAGGATTTTCATAAAATATTCTGTGACACTCAATTAGCCTGAAGGACTCATTGTAGGGAGCCACAGAATCCAGAAATGTTAAAAGCTTCAGTAAAAATTAGTTCTAGATATAAGTTCATCAGTAATTTACATATCAGTTATATATATAAGATCAGATATATCAGTTATATTACCAAAAAAAGGGGGAGATAAATTATCATACTGAAGAAATGCAAAGAATCTTCTCAAGTTTCAGGTTTAAATGAACATTTAACCTCCATCAACAGGATGGGTGATGGCAGAGCTCACACCCAGGCTCTGCTGCTGCCTCTGCCTGCTCTGTGGGGCAGCTTGGAGGGAATTCCTGCTATTGGTAAACCAAGGAACAAATGAAAAAAATGCAGAAATTCTGCCTGTAAGGCTGATTATTTTAAGGTGTGGGTAGGAAAATGTTCATGTCTGGGTCCTCTGGGATTTCCTGGGAATGCCACGGGGGAGAAGCAATCCTGCTCCTGCATGACCTGCCACGTGTGTTTGTGTTTAGCTCAGCTGTGGGAAGCAGCCTCACTTGTAAAGCTGGGGCTAAGCTTGCATTTTGCAACACTTCAAAGGGCATCACCAAAACCAATCTTTTAGAAGCTGAACATGTTTGTTATCTTGCTAATCCTAAAGCAAAGAGATCTAAGGAGGCAGCAAGATGAACAATGCAAAAAAATTTACAGTGTATACACTTGCAAAAACCAAGGTGTCCTTTTATTCTTCAGCTAGAAATCCAGTTTTTGCATCTGAGCAATTTAATAATTATTAAACAATAATTTCAGCCTCAAAATGCATTTGCTTTTAGGAAATGAAACCAGCTTTTTAGTTAAATAACTCTTCCCTGGGAACAAGCTCAATCTTTGGTGTTGAAATCCCATTTACATGAAGCATTTCCTCATTTAGGGGCATTTAATTACTTCAGGAGTATGAAGTATAAAAATTAATACATCCATACAGAAAAGTTGAGGGAAAATAGTGCCCTTTACTTCATAGCTTTGGTGATTATGGGTGAGTACAAATTAGATTGGGCTTTAATTCTTCCCCAGCATGAAGGGGATTCAATCAGTTACACCATGAGCTGATATTATTAATGCAATCATGGCCTGAAAGGAACCAGCCCTAAAGGGAGATGCCAAAATGAATTCTTCATGCAGGAACAAAGGAAGGCAGAAGACTCCTTCAGAGCGAGTCACGTCTGCACTGAGGACAAGGCTGACGTTTCATAAGCCTCCAACTGAATCTCTGTGAATTCCCCATTTCTGTTTGTACATCCAGCTCTTGCTAAGGGCTCCACAGGCATTCAGAGCATCACTAAAGGAAGGTATTAGATTCAGTATGACTCTGAGTTACAACTTCAATGGGAAATTATCAAATTATTTCATAATACAGCCACCACTCAGGCGTTTAGGTATGTTTCCATCTTAATTAAAAGGCAAAAAATTGCAAAAGGCTTCAAGGAAACATTTAAGTTTTTGTTATCAAAGCATAAAATTAATCTACGGAACAAATTACTGCATAGCAAACTAATGATCTTTTCAAAAGAAAACACTGAGAGGCTCTGAAAAAAAAATAATTAAGTTTTCTGTCTACCTCTCCCTACAAAAATGTTGAGGTTTTGGGCCCAATCCCACTAGTGATGTGCAGGAGGGCAGCACACCCCCAGGCACAGCAGTTCTGAGGCTGGCACCATCCTGCCAGGCTCCCTGCTCCCACAGAGGCTGTGCTGAGGGGATGGCAGCTACAGCAGGCAGCTGTGGAAGAGAGCCCTGGCTGTGGAGAGGATGAGAGCCCATCCTCTGTCCCTGGGCACACCAGGGCTCCAGGAGGCCTTGGGAAGGGCAGGGACTCATCAGCCCACTGGTACCACCCCAGGGTTTAAACTGCAGGACCCTGGTTTAGGGATAAGGTGCTCTGGGTCAGAGCAGAGGTTTTTAAAGTGTGCTTGCTGTCAATTATTTCCTCCTCCTGCCGGGTTCTGTTGAGCATTAATGGAGCAGGACTTCCATCATCAAAAGATATGAAAATTCACATCAACAGAACTGTCTGATCAGCATTTGCTCTTCAAATATGAGCAAGAATGTTTTATTGCATGATAATAAAGCAATAGCCATGGCCAAGGTGAATAAACATTTCCCAGGCATTCCTTTAGGATGCCATGCACAAACTGTCAGCAGCTGCTCCATGATGATCTCATGAGCCCAGGAGTGCAGGGCCTCCCCTCCAAGGCAATATTTCAGAATGAAGAAGGCATTTGCTGTTTATCTGTATTAATATTATGAAATGGCTTATGACTGGACTGCAAAATGAATGAATTCATTATAATCTGGGTGCCAGAGCCTTTGAGAGCAATGGTCAGGCTTCTGTTGACCTTCACTGAAAAATATCCAGGTTTTGAGACATCACACCTGCAGAGAGCAGGCTAAAAATGTGTGCAAAGGGATTACAAAGTATTTGTGTTTCATTTTAAAATGTGTGGAAAATCACATTAATGCAGAGTCAGCCAAATGCACATGTGCCATCTGACTGTTCTAAAATCAAGGTTAACTTACATTTAAGAGATTCTTTTATATGCTCCATTCAGACACACATTTCTCCACTGTGCAAAGGTTATAGTTCCTTTACTGGTTCCTTTCCTTGTTGATTCAGGATTTGAAACATATCCAAGGGTATTTTTTCCCATTCGTGATTAAAGTCTTGCTCATACACAGAACTTAAAGATATAATTTTAAATATTTCTTTATTAGCTGTATTTATTAGCTACATTTATATATCAGTTAATCTTCATGTTTTAAACAGAGTCTGACCTGTTTCCTCTCAAAGCCATGGGATGCTTTCCTCCTGGGCTTCCAGCAATCCCAGACACTTATCACTTTCTTTGCAGTACTGATTTTTCTGCGATATAGCTAAATGTGATAGATATTTGTTAAGTACTTCTTTGAGATAAAATATTATTTCTTTCCCCTCTTTAATTTATAAAATGCAAAATGGCAAAGCTCCTAACTTGCCTCACCTGCTGAGCCACTGAAGGAGATGAGAGCATAAATATCTATGACATCCACATTATTACCAGATACATTCATTAACAGCAGTGCTATCACAGTGAACACCAAGTGAATTGACAGTGACAGGGCAATAAATTAAAGTGTTTATACCTTTTTCTCAGCTTACAAATAGCAGAGTTATTCCTGACCTTTGATGTAAACCTTAATGGTCACTGGTAAATCAAATATGATACTGTTAGAATTCAGTACCACAGCTGAGACCTTTCCACCCTGGAGGTGCAATATCTTCTAAGAATATCTTTGTGGATTATGGTAATTAGCATCCATGCCTCAGGAAGGATTAATATTCATAGGAAATTAGCTCATTTCCACTGAAAACTTCCCAGTTTACTCTTGTGGACTGTGATAATGAGTTACATGATGTAAGTTGTCTGTAAACTCACCACTGTCTCCTGGTTCCTGGGCAGTCCCAGCAAGGGGCTGCCACCAAACCTCTCTGGGCTCTTGGGTTCTCAGATGGCTTCCAGTGGGCTGAAGATCCCTGAAGGAAAGGTTTTGATCAAAAGAGGGAGCAGTTTCCTGGTTTTATGCATTTAGTGCATTTAACCTTGTAGAAGAAGAGAAATTGTGTATACCAGTCAGGTTGCAGGCTCATGCTTTCATTTTGTTAGTTGAACTCACTGTCTTGCTCTGGTCAGTAAGAAATTATTTTTCCAAAGGAGCAGATCTCAGACTCTCTCTGACAGAAAATCCTGAAACAGAGGTGCTAACCCCTATTTAAAAGCTCTGATATCCTGAAGATAGGCTTTCTTCCCTTCATTAGATGCCTTGAAAGAAGCCCTAGACTGAGCAAAAAGCAGAGTTTGGGCTGGTGAAAGTTGCCAGTTTTGGGACAAAAACAAGCAACAAATCTTGGCTAACAATAACCATGAGACTAAGTGAAATATGTAGGGTCAATGAGAGGGAAGAAATTTGGCCTTTTATTTCATGTTGGGCCAAGGCAATGGTTCTACACCAAACATATGGGTGCAAAAGCATCCCAACACTGCTGCACTTATTCCTGTATAAGAACAAAAAGCACCTCTGTCTTCAGAAGAGAGACTTTTTACAGCTTTACATGATCACTTTGGGTTCAGTTCATGCTTTATGTACAGTTTTTGTTCAGTTTTACCTCTTTCCCTAGGTAGCTGGCTGGGCCCAAGAAATCAAATGGTATGTGAGTGATCATCCAAGCTGGATTTTAATTCCTGCCCTGGGAGATTGTAGATCTAAGCAGTTGGTGATCTGCAGAATTCTCCTGCAAATATTTAACAGTGTTTGCCGAGGCCAGCTCCAGCTTCCCTGGGTGACTTTTTCCTAATGCTTTTCTTTATCTCTCTCGCTTCCAGATAAAATATCAGCTCATGAACTGCAATAATAGCCTTTCCCTCCAGATTTATTTTTCTTCCCGCCTTTTGATTCCCAAAAAAATAAATTCCGGCACTCGATAGGAAATTTCTCAGAGGGGAATTTGCTGTGATAGCTCCAGACCCGTGCAGCACCGGCGCTGCTGGGAGCCTGCAGCCGGAGCTGCCGGGGCTCTCCGGCCCGCAGAGCTCTGCCCATCCCAGCCGGGTGATGGCACAGTTGCTCAGCTCCAGGCTGCGGGCTCCCAGGCATCGCTTACACACGAACTGATAACACTGATAACATTTGAGCCCCTCTCCTGTACAGCAGAGACTCTAATCCACAGCAAAATCCACACAAAATAAAAATAAAAAAAAATGGGCGGGGGGGGGATGTTGGTAGGAAGGGGGAAAGGAATAAGGAAAAGGGGAGGGGGGGAAAGGAGAGAGAAAATTAAAGAAAATTATTCAGCCCAATGTGGTTTCAGCAGAGCAGGGTCACGGTGGGGGCAGCCGCTGCTGGAGCAGAGGCCTCCGCAGGCTGATTGCAGCAGCCGGGCTGCCCTGATCCCCGGGGATGCTCAGCAACGGCAAAGCTGGGCTGGGCACAGGGACAGGGACAGGGACAGGGACAGGGACAGGGACAGGGACAGGGACAGAGCCAGGCAGCCCCAGCACCTTCCCCACCGTAGTCTTTATCCAGCTTTTACCCAGCTTTCAGCCAGTCTTTACCCAGCCTCCATCCTGTCTCCATCCAGCCTTTACCCAGCTTTTATCCAGCCTCCACCCAGCCTTTATCCAACCTCCATCCAGCCTCCATCCAGCTTCCATCCAACCTCCATCCAGCCTCCATCCAGCCTTTACCCAGCTTCCATCCAGCCTTTATCCCACCTCCATCCAACCTCCATCCAGCCTCCATCCAGCCTCCATCCAGCTTTTATTCAGCCTCCATCCAGCCTCCATCCTACCTTTACCCAGCATCCCTCCAGCCTTTTCATCCAGTCTCCATCCAGCCTTTATCCTGCCTCTATCCAGCTTTTATTCAGCCTCCATCCAGCCTCCATCCTGCCTTTACCCAGCCTTTATCCAGCCTCCATCCATCCTTTATCTCCTCAGCACAGCCAGCTCCTCCTGCACTGGCACTGCCCTGGGCCCTGGAGGAGGATGCCTTAAAATGCAGCAGTACTGAAATATCAGAAAATGTACTTAGTAAATGGAAATGTGGGCACAAAAGATATGTGAAAGGGATATAATGGTAAGGAACTGCAGGGGATGCTCCCTGTGGTGATAAGGGCTGCTAGAGCTGGGTCCTGAGACAGGGGCTGTAAACATCATTTGTGCACATTCTGCTCACCAGCACTGAACATCTGTCTCTTGCTAGACTTTACTGCAACTTTGCCATTTTCTCCAATAGCTGATGTTTTGCATTGTTTTGAGTTTTGTTTAATTTCCCTGTTAAATGCAGAGCCTAGATGAAGAGGATCACAGAATTTCTAGTAATAATTTCCCTGACTTGCCTCTGCTTGAACAGAAGAGGCAGGTGCAGACACTGAAATAAATTCCACTGAATTACCAGTGCAGTCCTCAGTCTGCACCAGAATCCTCTAAGCACAAGGAGTATCCAAAAAGCTTTTTTTCTGGGAATCTCCCAGAAGTATTTTTTCCCAGCTAACAATCTGCTTAGTTCTACTGAAAAAACACAAGGTTTGCTGATAACACTTCTCTCTTATCATGTCCATTTCCAAAATACTGCAAGTAAATGATTTGACAGAAACAATACCATAATATCAAGTGATAATTAGAAGCTGTAAAAGATTAAGGAAAGTTCTACAGGGCTCTGGTTATACATACAGCCCCAGACTGTGTTCAGGACAAAAAAAAACACAACTGGGAAAAAAAAAAAGAGCAACTGGAGACAAGGCAGACATTAAGCAGGTTTAGGAGCAGTACACTGAGTGTATCCATATTTCACATCTGTGCCCAGGAGATGTGCCCTGTAGCTGTGCTCCACACAGAAGCCCTGGCTCTCCCTGGAGGGAGAAATGCATCAAAGGTTTGTGGAATCCAGTGCTGATTTCAGGTGCCTTCAGGCATTGCCTGTTGTCCAAACAGAAGAAGATGAGTAAGGGGGAAGGACACTACCAGCAGTGTTGAGCTGCAGCATCACCCTTTGCTGGCAATGGAGCTCCCTCTTCTCCCAAGGTCTGGCTCTCACTCACCAGTTTGTGTGCACAGATTGCACTCTGGGCCCTCCTGAGAGATCACTGATTTTTCTTGGGCAGGAAGCACCTTCTGCAGCATTGGGAAGGTCTCAGACAGGAGCTCCATGACAAAAGAAAGATGATGCTGGAGCAAACAGTGATTCCTGCAGCTGGAATTGATTGGGATTTGGGGCAGCTGGCATTTCTGGGCCTGCACTGTAAAGCACCCCCTAAAGTCTGGGATCTATAGCCATAGAAAATAAATAAATACAAAGATCTATCTGTGAACCCAGCTTCAGTTCAGAGGGAAGTTACTGCCACAGGAATACACGGCTTGCTTGACATGGGATTGAATCTGTGCTCCCTTTGCCAGGCTGTGTGCTTGCCTTCCCAACTCCCATAGATGCTGAAGGGAGGCAATGAGCAGATCCTCTTAAATCTCAATTTAGACTGACACAACCTCCCAGCCTCACTGCAACCCCTCCAGCTTTAGGTTTTGTTCCTGATTATTTATTTTTATCTTCCAGTTGGGAACTCCCCCAGTATTCCCAACACTGGGGTTGCTACGTTGGAAATCAATTAAATCTTTAATTTTTTCTTTTAAAATCATTGAACTCCAACAATATACAGTTGCAGCCCTGAATGACTGAACTCATTTTTTAGAATATGTTTCCCAGTCAGAAATGAAATTGGCAGTGCAACCCCTCCACCCCCCAGAATTACTTGGCTAAAGTAGGAGCCAGATGAACAAGCAAAAAATCACAAGAGGATTAAACCAAATATGCAGCTCAAACAGAGGAGCAGCTGAACCCTCCAGCATTTCAATACACAGCTGATTCAGCAAAACAGATACATATTCAAATGAAGGATGTCACTGAAAGGGAAAAACAGGCAGCCTGATCAATAAAGTGTGCAGCCTGTCCTGGTACAGGGTAAGCAGCAGCCTAACAAGCCACAGAGAAAAGTGAAATGGGGAGAAATTTTGCTTTTGCCAGGACCTTGAAGCCCCCAGTGGAAGAAATGTCCAGGAAAGGTAACTCATGGAGACAGACCACTGCTATCTTATGCCTCCATTATCCCCTCTTGGGACTGATCCCTGCAGTGTGGGGTTAGAGGAGGCCAGAAAAAAGCAGCAGGTTTTTTCCCCAACCACACAGTTTATAGGAATTAGGATATTGTTCAATTCAAGATTGCAAGTTTATAATTTTCACCTAGCTACAAGTTGTTTTATTGTACTACACAGATGTTTTATGCAGAAATAGATTTGATTTAGAGAAATATTTTCACTTCTCCAAATACTTTGAAAAATGATACACCAACAAACGCAGCAGAGAAATGGTTGAGGAGATTCTCATTGTCCTGCTCACATCCTCCTCACAAGAGTCCCTTTAGTGCCACTCAGTCCCTACAAAGCTGGGGCTGTCTCAGTCACAGAGTCCTGTCCCCTGCACTTGCCTGGGTCTGGTCACTCTGTAAGGAGAGGAGGGTTTGCCTGGGAGGAGGTGCAAGGTTTGTGTGTCCCTGTGTCCTTGAGCTCTGAACACACACAGACACTGCTGGCTCCATCCCCTTCTGCCAGCAGAGAAATCTGCTCAGAGAAACCTTCTCACAAGAACAAACCTTATTCACAGAAAAGTAAACAGGAAAAGGCTGGGAGAGCAGCTGATTAAAGGACATGCCAGTGCACATTAAAATATTTGCTAATTGCAAATCTCTTGTCCCACTGTGCTGCCAGCTCTGACTCACGTGAAATGTCAGATGGCTCCAGATTGAATCAATAACCTCATCCCTCAGCTGCCCAGGAGAGGAGACAGCAGCAACACCAGCACTGATTCTTCTTCCCTTCTCCATCCCCACATTCCATCAGGGCAGTTTGCTCAGATAAAGCAGGTTACAGTGCTGAGCATGGCCTGGAAACCTGAAGACTGAGCCAATATTTAGATTTCATTGCAATGTTAGGGAAGAGCCATGTCAAAGGCACTGAGACAAAGGCTGTGTGGAAGATTTCTCTGTTTGTTGCAGCTTTTGTAATCAACACAACGTGGCCATGAAGGAAGAGGCTGGACATCCCCCAGCAGCCTGTGAGAACAGCCAGTGAGATCAGTGTCAAACACTGATCATTGCTTTCAAAGGCAGATAAATCATCCCAAACAAAGGTAAAAGCAAAGTTAATAACTTGAACACATCACAAGAGCTGCTTCCATAAGAAAACATCCACTCACATGAGTTAAATGTTTAGGTCTGGTTAAAAATCACAGTGTGAAAATAAACAGAAAGAGCTCTGGCTGCTCATGATTTGGTTTGGGTTACAATGTTCAAAAAGATAAAAACAAGAATTCCCACCAGCTGATTGAAACTCTTTCCCTTACTGTTTTTGGGTTGGTCCTGGTTCAAGCACTGGAAAGATGTTAAAAGAGAAAAGCTTATAAAAATAGAGAGAGGAAAAAAAGTTGGAAGCAAAACAGCAGAAAAACAAAGCTGCCGTTCCAATAATAAGGAACTTGCAATTATTGCTCAAATCAAGTCCTTATTTGGAATTGAATTTCTAATCCAATAAAGTATGTCATTTAAGGCACATAAATAATCCCCATTTTAAAGGGATTTAAATGTGACTGCTTGATGGGCTGGTGATATTATACCAGGGAGATGGTAGCACTAAATGACTGCTATCATTCAGCAGTTCACATTTATTTGACTCCAGAGTTTAAAAGGCTGTGGTTTGCATAGTACTTATCTAACTACCCACTAATTTTCTCTGTACTTCTGAATCTAAGAAGGGTGTTTACTTTCAGCAGGATAAGAATGTGGTTTCAAAAGAATTGATCAATATTAACCTTGCACAGTACTACACATTATATCTATTTTGCATAACCTATATTAAAGATCCAGCTCATATAGAATTTGTGCACAAAAATACATTTGCATCCTCTCTGAATAAGAGTTTACAAATCTTCTGCTGGTTTTAATCTTCAAGCTCTTAAAAATGTTCATTAAATATATTGTCTACACACTTTTTGCATCTGAGTTTTGTCAGTGTGTGTGAATTATGCATAAAGCCCACAGTGAGACAGATGCATAAAACTGCAGCTCATCTAGGTAGGCATAACCATTCAGCAAACTTTGTTTAATTAGTCACTAAATCAGCCTTTATGACTTTGTTGACTGACTTATGTTTTTAAAATATAACTGACTCTTCTTAAAATGTCTGCCCTTGTTATTTGTTATATTAACAAATATTGGATGCCATAATCTGGTGCTTACGTACCCAGTATTGTAATTCAGCATTAATGACAATGCTGACATGACAGAACTATTAAACTGGATACAGAGTTGTCACATTTTCAGACAGCAAAATACTCATCTGTGACACGTAGCATATGGCACAAACCTGGGAAAATCATCAGCAGAGTTAAGAATAAATAGAAGCTGTGTTCCCTAAAAAATATAATCTGACATCCGAACATGGATAATCTTGAGACATACTTGACAGTCCATGAGTTAACAGATTATAAAATCAGAGGCTGCAGCACTGCATTTCCAGAGAACAAATCACAGCAGAGCTCCTAATGCTGAACTTGGTGTGTGAACATGCTGCTTTTTCTATGTACTCTGTAAAGAGATCATTAAAAAACTGCAGCTAATTATGCTTCAAGGCTCTGCAGAGTCATGTGCTGATGTGTTGATCCAATTTTCATTTTTTGCTGCCCATCTCATACTTCAGCAATTTTGATGCACAACATTAAGAATGCCAGTGTTTATTGGAGGCAATCCTGAAGCAGTGGGAGCTGTTCTCTGCCTGTGCAGATAAATCACCTGGGTTATCTACTCCAGTGGTCCCACGGGGTTACAAAGGTGCCCTGAGGTGACAAAACAACAAAACACACTTTCACTGCTCTTAATCTGTGTTCAGGTCAAGGATGGGTCCCAATACACCAAACAAAAAGCATCTGTGTGATCCTCCCCAGGGAAAGACCATGACTGTCACCCAACCTGCTGCTCCTTTTGGGGCTGCTCCCCAAGGAGACAGAGAACTCTTTCAGCTCTGCATTCTGACCCTTCCAAGGTGTCAGGATTTCTGGTTTCCTTATCTCAGAGTTCATCTTGGCATTAAATATCAAGGGTCATCATATCAGCATGTTATCCAAAGTTTGATGGTATTATACACCGAATCAAAGCGAAGAAGTATTTGCAAGATTTTAAAAGAAATCTGGTTATATGTTTTCTTGCCAAGAAATATCAAAGGAACAATTACAGACACCTGCTTGTCCCTGAGTCTCCTGGGGGTCCAGTGAGAGTCTCTTTCCTGCTCTGCATTTCACCTCCAGCTGGCTCTGAGGCAGAGGGGAGCAGTGCACCAGGAGCACCCATGCTCCCACATTCCTCTGGTAACAGGGAATTCCATTCACACTCACAATGAAGCCTTTGCCACTGCTCATAAAGCACACAGGCATCTTAAAATGAGTGGCTATCACTGTTCCACCAATTTAAAATCACTTTTGACTGCCAGAGGTATAAAGGAGTTTTAGGATAGATAAGAGTATGGTAGTAATCTGATCTCATATCCACAGGGGGGTCGATTCTCTTCTCATTTACATCAGTTTTATTTTCATATAACTACATTAGTTTCAGTATTTATTTTTGCATGAGTGACAGCAGAATTATGCCCAGCATAATCACACATGAAGTGTAAAAATCCAACTTGACTAATTTCTCAGTATTAGCCATGAATGCTAGAAGCCAAAATAGAATCTCACTGGAGTAGTCCCTCAGTCTGGTCTTACTCATTACTTCCTCTCCATATCCAAGCTGGACACACCTCTGAGTTACTGAAAGAAGTATGAGGATGAAGCCAATAAAAAATAGTTCAGACAACCTGGGTTCTACTGAGGTTTAGTGTTCAAATAAAACTAGATTTGAAGAGACCTCTGGGGAATTTATATATTCTCTATAGAGTTCTGCCTTGTTCAAGAGGAGAAGGAATAATGGCAGCACAGTCTAAGAGCAGCTTGGTAAGGCAAGGGACTGGAGACAGCTGTTTCAAGTGACTCATTCAATATTTTGCCCATCTCTGGTTGCTGTTGGTTGGCTTGAGGTTTTACAGCTCCATACACAAGGATGAAAGTTCAGAAAAGGACAATACTTGGGAGAATTCCCCTGCAGGCTCTGTTACTGCCCTTGAAAGCAGGTGATGGAGCCAGAGGGGAGCAATAAAGGGTGATGGGCACAGTTATATTTTGGTTCTCTTGCTGGGAATAAGAGAGGGCCAGGAGCCACAATGCTCTATCCAAGGCAGGCTCCTGATCTTTCTCACCAGACCACACCTTTGAAAATGCCAGGCCCAGTCTAAATTAACACAGGCAGAAATTCTTCATGAGCTATTTATTGACTATCCCCCTTACCTAAAGTTTCAGGGAGCAGATAAATCTGGAGAAAGTTGACTTTACCACAGAAATAACCCTGCACTACTGACTTAAATATTAATAAATTCCCATTAATTGAGTACATTATTTGTTTCTCCCTTCAGTTTTAAGTGTAAAATCAATGAGCCCACATCCAGCAGATGAGGGCTGAGCCAGGGCAGAGCTCCTGCACTTTACACTTCCCACAACCTGCTTTTCTCTCTTTCACTTGTGACTCTGCTGTTCTGCCACTGCAGCTTTCCTGAGCTGGTACCTGTCTGAACTGAGCTGTCTTGTGAGCTATCCAGTCTTTGTGTCAAACACTGATCATTGCTTTCAAAAGCCTTCCTGATAAATAATAGATAAAAGAGAAGAACCATGGTGTAATTTCAGGTTTGAGGGCTTCACACACTGGATTAACAAGTGTTACATTTTCAAGGGTGTCAGGAAGAAGCAGGGAATAAAAAACAGAAATGGAGGAAAGTGGCAAGAAGAGTTGAAAAAGAAGAGGAGGGAGATCCTGGCCAAGCAGAAGGCTTGGAATGGAAACTGTGGGAGGCATTAAATTGCATTGGTACCCAGTGCTGTCCTGCAAAGGCACAGGTGCTCCTGCCATGAATGCAGGACCCCAATGGGAATGATGGAACCTTCATCCCCTCCACCTATCAGCACTCATCCCAGCTCCCATTTAGATCTCTTCTGAGGCCAACTACTGGGCATCTAGAAGGGCTACAAATCCCCCAGTGTCTCTCAAACCAGCCCATGGGAATAGCAGCATTTTCCTGCCAAGCAGGGATGAGCAGCTCTGAGCTGTCGTGGTGGATCTGCTCCAGAACTGCTGAGTAAAACTCACTAATACAGCCTAGCTGGCAATTTTTCATCATTTTTTTATAACAAAACCCCAGCTATTTCTCTAAAATCAGGGGTTTAACTAACTATTAATTTTTCCAATAACTCATTTGGGGGTTGAATGCAGAACATTGCATTTTGGTTTTCATCGTTTTCATTCCACATCTACTTTTCCCATTTTAATAATAACCAGAACCTGTGAGGATTTAGAAAATCAAATATAATGAAAATTAATTACTAAACCCCGTGTTTGGTTACAAACACAACCCCAAATAGCTATTTTTTAGATTTCTTAATAATTCAAAACAGATATATTTTTTAAATAACATAGATTGAAAATTGAAGAAATTAAAGAAAATTTTATAATCTGTGTTCTCTTTCTCAGACTCAAAATCTTTATAGAGCTATGGATGGTAGAAAGTATGGATTTATTTCAGGAAGATTAGAAAATCACATCTGTGTTTTGTGAGTCTCAAATATCTTGGCATTTCATACTTTGGTTTGTCTCCCCTTTCCTGCAAATATCTTCTTTTTTACTTTTTGAAAACAGTAACAAAAATAGAATTTCTCTTTTTAAAAACATCTAGCTATTTTTAATGTTTTATTAATGTTTATCAACTCTGGTCTTGTCTTTCTGGCATCTGATGTGTCAAGATCACTCTGTGTACCTCTGATGGCAGATATTCTTTTTGCCAAAACACTCTTGGGTTGGGTTACCAGCAAAGACAAGCCTTTATGATACCTGTGAAAGATTCAGAATGGCAAATTTCATCAGTCTTTGAAACCAAATATATGCAAAGTGCTGCAATAGGCAGGGGAACAAAGACTCATTTCGTGTTCAGATAAAAGATTTCAATTTTTGCTTTTAGAAAACATTGCATGAAGTAACTAGGTCAGAGCTGTGCTAAACCCACACTTCATTTATCTGATGTGTGTGCTGCATAACAGTTCTGTTTAGTAGTTTAGATTTGACCTGAATTAAATATGAAGCTCAAAATATATGATAAAACAATAATAAGAGATCTGACTTACCATGAAGCTTCTGTGCTAAATATGTGACCTCTTAGAAGAGCTGTGATCTTCTCCCTGTTGAGTTCACCACCACCCATGGTGCTCCTGGCCACAGCCCTGGCTCCTTCCCCTGCTGCAGATACCTGGCAGGGCAGACAAACACCACAAGGAAAAGTGTCTTCCTCCCTGCAGAGCTGCTGTGGCACAAAATTGAAATGCAAAAGCCTACTAGAAAGAAAGCAGCCTCAGTATTAGCTTTATTTCTGTAGGACTCACATCTATTATTATCTCTCACAACGCCTGAGCAACATTTGTGCAAGGATCCCAAGGCATGGGCTCAGGAGTCTGGCAGCAGCCCCGGAGCAGCTCCCAGCTCAGGTGTGCTGAGGCTGCCAGCAGGGCTTGTCTGGAGCCACAGAAACAAGGGAACCACATGGAGAGGTGCCATCCCCTTTGGGATCCCCCCATCCCCTGCACTGAGCAGGTGCAGCATGTCCTGAGGATGGCCACCATGGAAGGGGTGTTCAGCCCCAGGAGGTCCCTGAGCCCTCCATCACCCATTAATAAATTAATATTTATTTAAATTTAATGAGCTCCTGTCACTGCAGTGACCCAGGGCCTGCTCTCTTCATGGAGGAATAGCACTGAGCCTTGTCATGTCCAAAGGACCTTTGGTGAAGAGTTATAGCCCTTTCTTTGGATCAGGATACAAACAGGGCTTCACAGGAGGTACACAGCTCTTAGAAAAAATTATTGAGGTAGATTCACACCAAAGGTCAAAAGTAAATTACAGTTGAAACTCTCCTAGTGATGATCATTTCTGAATATGTACTTGTACTTACAACACCCACAAAAGCTGCAAATTCTTTCTTTTCTGCAGTACTGTGAGATGCAGGCAACCCTTAGGTACCAGAAAAAATAAAAAAATGGGGGGAAATTTTCTTTGGAGAGTGATTTGAAAAACATTTTGCAAGGTTTTCTAATACATGGAAGAGGCCTGAAAAATGTGTTTAAATAGTCAATCCCATTAAATAGAAAACCTTGTATACAGGGAAGTTTCCCAGGTTTAGCAGCTGCAATTTAACTTTCCTGCACTTTGTTTGTGGTTCATCTCCATGACCATCTCCTTACAAGGCAGTTCCTCCACAGCACCTCTCATTAGTTACTGCTCCAGGTGCCAGGCTGTAAGAGAACGTGCAAATCAACCTCAACAGACTTTTTTTGATTAATCTTTGTGCAAGAGGAGGAGTTGGCTTTCAGCTGCCCAAGCGGACCTTCCATGACACCACATTTTTACTAAGGATATTTCAGAGATGTGTAAATCCAGAGTAGGGTGGATGTGTGCACTGCCTGCCTGCATTAACAAATCTCTGCAAAATCCTTGCTTGCTTACCACAAGCCTCCCCTCTGTTCAAGTCAGACACCTGAAAGAAGCTGTGAGCAGAGTCCACCAGGCTCCTTTTTTGCCACCTTTACCTCCTGGGCCACACTGCCCAAGAACCTTCGGCAATGGCCTTCAAGGAAAAGCAATGAAATCAACTCCTTGGCAAGCAGGATTTGCTGCTCCTGTGCACCAGGCCTGGGCACAGGCACTGTGGACACAAATCTGCTTTATGTAAGAAGAAAACTGCAGTTGTGGCATTTTCCCTTTTAATGCATCATGTCCAAAATGAGGAAATAAGTCAGGTTGCTAATGTACTTTTAAATGATATATGCTTATGTGTTATATAATGTATAAGCATTAAATATACTTTCTTTCCCCTTTTTGGGGGCAGCTTACAGTTTTGCTTGTGATTCAAACAAGTTTATAGTTTCTTCCCTAACACTTGAAGTAGGAAGCTGCAGCTGAGAGGAAGGGGAAAAGCGTTCTTCATATTCTGTGATGAGACATTTCTGAATTAATCAATCTCCACTGTGGTTTCAGGGATTGCTTTCTTGCTTACAATTAGCTGAAGGTCTGCCAATTAATTCTCTGATTCCTAATCTAGCAGTCTCCCCAAAGAAGATGAATCAAATACCTGGAAGCTGAAAGTCAGCACTCTCCCAGGCAGTGAAACCAGGAGAGGCAGAGGTTTGGGGGTACAGCTTTCCCACTGCCCTTTCCCAACAGCCTCTTCAGACCTCCCCTTCCCTCTCCTGAGCCTGCAGGGGTTTATTAGCTAATGACCTACTTTGGCATCCCCTGATGCTCCTTTATGGATAAGGAGTTAATGTTTTTCCCACCCAATTATTGAGCTAATTATTAGAAGTTAAACACTAGGGTAATTTGCTCACAGATTGGTCCAGACTTGAAGTTTATTTTTTTTGCCAGCCCTGCACAAGTACTTCTACATCTGGAAGCGTATCCATGTTTTTTAAGCTCTGTTAGCTGGTTGCATGAAAGTTATTTGCTGTCTCTTCAAATCTGGCCTTGTTGGGTTTTTACTCTGACAATTTAGGCTGCATCCAGTGGTCTGAGTGTCAGATTTTGCCCACTGGTTCCTCACTCTTGCCCTAAGGTGGATTCCTGCTCACTGCCTGCTATTCTCAGACCATCAGATGTTTCTCTATTGGTTCATAAAACCTGGACTGAAGGTGGACCTTCTGAATACACCTTTCAAACCCCACACAAGGATTAAAGATGAATTTTGATGTATCAGTATAAGCAGATTATGACAGTAGCATTCAAACTTGCTCTATTGACACTCCATGATTTCCTCTTTCCAGTTCATAGTGACTATTCAAAAGTCGAGCTGGATAACTCATTGGGATGGTACCTGGTATTAAAGTGTTTGTTCTTTACTGAATAAGCACCATCTTCATCAGATTAAATCCCTAAGGACTTACCTCAACAACTTTCTCAATTAAATAATGATGGGCATCTCCTTTCAGCAACAGGAACCCAGGAGCTGTAAGACTCAAGGGTTGTTAATTTTTGAGTCAACCACCAACCTGATGCCCAATTTACACCCTGAAACAAAAAAAAAAAAAAAAGGAAAAAGAAAACTTCCTCAGTAATTTAGCTATTTTTCCTGCAAAAAAAAAAAGGAAAAAAAATCCAGGAAACAAGAATTTTTACATAAGTAAACAGTTGATTAAGCATTGGTACAAAGGACCAAGAGAAGAGAAGGATGCAATGTCTCTCTGGAAACCCCACCACAAACATACATAAATTCCTTCAATAAATGCAGCAGTGCTGGATTTAAACAGGTAAAATCATATGATCCATAGTTCTTTCTAGATATAAGTGCAATTCATTTTCTTATATAAGATCTATCTGAGGCATTATCCTAGAAAAATATGTCATTGTCAAATTAGCCCAGTTCTGTACTGGGATCTAATATTCTCGTCCTTAAGATAGGTGTGATTTTCAACATGTGGGAGTACTCCAGAAATTCCTAAATCAGTGCCTGAGTGACAAAAATGATTAACACTTATAACATATATAGGATTTTTCAACAGAAAATACTAAATGGTTTTCATGAAGGAAATGTGTATAGTTAACTCCATCTTATGGATGGGGAAAAAAAGAGATCCAGGGAAGTGCAGTGACATTTTAAAGGCTATCCCCACCCTACCAGTGCTACCAACAGATCCATTTCCTGTCCACTGCTCATTTTAGTCTCAGAGGACCTCTCTTTCAATTCACAAACAAATAAGAACAATGACTGCCCAGTGATGCCAAAGATGCCAGTGAATCACAGAGAGGTGAAGATATGTGAAGATAAACAGCAAGTGAGTGCTAAGGAAAGGTCAGGACAGGCTTTCTCATAATATTTTTGCCAGGAAAGAACATCAGCTGTCTATCCCCCAGCCCTTAAATCTGATACTACTTGTTCCCAGTTCAAACTCCTCCCAGGATATTTGATTAAACACGGTTGGGACACTGCTGTATTGCCTGAAGCACATCCAGTCCAACTGTCCAGCTCCCATTCCTCATTCCTTCATGGCAAATGAAATCATCAACAATGGACATTGCAACTTATCCTTTCTTTCTGCACAACCATTTTACTCAGGCCTGGCACCTTGCACGCTCCCCAGGTGAGAAGGTCTCTGCTCATGTGCCATCACCATGGGAGCAACATCCAGGTGTCCAGGAGGACCCCAATTACAACTTTCTCTTCTGAGATGTGACACAATAGGGACCATCTGTGCACCTCTGTGATCTGGGAGTTGTGAGGATGTCTACAAAAAAGTTGCCCTGGCCTGTTACTTTGATTTCCATCTCTGGAGCTTCCAAGGGTTTCTCTGTCTCACACTCCAAGCCTAACTGTGTAGAAAACAGAATTCTGTTGGCCTTGCACCCAGTACCATCACAAAACCTAAAGCTGAACAGTCAATTGAAGTTAAAACTAGAACTTTTTCTGGAGAAGCCAGCAGCTCCCTGCCTCTGCTCACATCCTGCTTTGTGCTGCAGTGACTGAGATTATTTTACAAGCACAAGTGAGAGAATTTTCCAAAGCAGGGAAGAACAGACTAAAATAAAACAGAACAGGGCCTCCAGCTGGGAACTTGTGCATATGAAGGAAAGAGATATGTGCAATAAAGTAACTATTTATCCATAATAAATATATTTTAAAAACATCAATTAGAGCTTGTCATTACATGACTTCTGCATCAGATCCTTTTCAGGCAAATAATAATTATTAAAGATATGCTTTCTGAGTTATTTTCCATTAAAATGTTCTCACCTATTGAGGACTTAATTAACATGCAATGAATTAACCATTTAAGTAGCAATTACCTTCTTTAGTCAAATCTATTAGAAGCAGTTATTTATGGACTCTTGATTATAATAGATCCAAGAAACTCACACAATTACAGCGTGTCCATGTGTGTGTCCATCATTATTCCTAAAGTAATTGCAATTACAGGAGGCCAGTCAGCACAATGCAGAAGCTGGGCTGAGGTTCTCTGAAAGACCAACAGCTACAAGATCTCTCTTGACAGCACATGGCTGGCCTGGTTTGCAGGAGGAATGAGAATTGAGGGGCCAGCCACTGGGGTGCTGCTGAGGGATGAGTCAAATATTCTGGATCACATAAAGATAGAGCATAAAGGGCAATGTTTTGGGGAGCTGCCTGTGAAACACAATGAAAGCTGTAGCAGGAGCTCTCACAGTGAGGACTCCTTTTGTGTCATTCCTAGAGCATCGTGTCAGGCAGAAAATCTTAGCAGCCCGTACAAGGAACTGTTTAATCCACAGCAGAGATGACAGCAAAAATCCCCTTAGCTCAGAGTGGCTTCTTTTATCCCTTGTCCAAGTTTCCAAAGATGGTGATGATGCTCAGAAGACAAAATCAGATTATTTAAACCAGTGTAACATCCTTTTACCTGCACATGGGAAGGCCCTGTTGTGTTACCTGTCTGCCCATGTTCAGTGGGTGAAGCTGTAAAATCTGATCAGTCTAAAACATCCCTGGAACAAAAGCAAGGTACAAAAGGGCCCAAGAACCAAGGACCATATAAACAGTGAGCAAACAGATTTGCATGTAAGCATTTTGGTAAAGAGGAGGATTTGGAGATCTATTAAAATAATCAGGCCCATAACAAGCCACAGAGATAATTAAATCAGTGAAATGAAATATCAAATGCTGGCAGCCCACAAAGAATTTGATGATGATAATAATAATAAGGACTCAGTGGATGAAAAGGAAGAGAGAAAATTGGTCCATTAAAAATAATGGTGAACAAAATGAGGACCATGTGATGGAGAAAAGGGCATGTTATACAATAATTTTAAATTGTTGTCTCTGTGAAGAGAGGATTTCTAAGGCAGTTATTTCTTCTATATATCTGAAAGATACTGTGCAAGCCCTGGAATATTCAGCATCTCTAGAAAATAAGCCAGACTCTCAGCCAGGCTCTGAATTTGGCACATCTCCCTCACTCACTTCCAAAGAGGTAATTTGAAGGATCTGGGGAGTTGGATCAGCATATAACAATGCAGAATATGGACCATGTACTACAATACCCATTTATCCCCTGAATAAGAAGTTCATGGGCATTTTCCCATCTGGGAGTAAATGTGGATTGAGGTATAAACTTTATTCCCATTATAAATACACTGGAAATGGGTATAAATATGTATAACATAAATTAGGAATAAGAACATCGTGTACATACTAGCAGGGCCAATTAAAAAATCTGCAAGTCCAAAAATCTCCACATTGTATGAAATTTATCCTAGCAAAGCACATAACTAAATGGAAATATGTGTCTGAGGAAGTACAGGCCTTTGGAAATCAGTGTTTGATTGAAGACAGGATGGTCAGGCTGTCTGGCTTGACTCTCACACACACACTTCCATGGGACAGCCTGGCTATCACTTCCCAATATATATAATATTATAATATATATAATACTATCATGTTCCTCTTTTCATCACAGTTTTTAGCAGCTGCCTGACACACTGGGAAGCAGCTCCAGCATCAGCCACAAGACCCTGGGAGCAGGGCAGGGCAGGAGGGCTTTACTTGGAGGATGCTGCTCATTGCAGCTCTGTGCACACAGAGTCTTTTTAAAAATCAAGTGATAACAAAGGGCAGAAAAGAATGATGCAGGAATATCTTTCCAGCTTGATGAGGAATGTATTCCACTTGACCTGATGCATTGTTTTGTTCAGCTCATCTATCACTTGGGATTTGCTTGGTGCTTCTGACCAGAAGGTAAGCACAGGAGAGATTCACACTCTCCTGCTGACACACACACACCCCGTGAGCTCTCACCCAGGGTGCTGAGTGGATGCTGCTGAGGGCTCAGGATGGAGTTGAGCAGCTCAGGCTGTCATTGCCAGCTGCAGGAGGGAGGCAAAAGGCAACTCCCATTTGTGCATCCCTCTTGCTCCTGCTCCTCCTGTAAGGGCTGTGCTCCCACTCACAGCTATTGGAATGCAAATGATGGCACCGGGTCTGACACCTGTAACAGGTGTTAGACTGGGGGGAGCTGCTCTGGCCTGGTGGGGATGTGCTGGTGGGCACTGATTGGGATGGGGTGACTGATGGGCACTCATTGGGATGGGGTGATAAGCACTCATTGGGATGGGGTGATGGGCACCCCTTGGGATGGGGTGATAAGCACTCATTGGGATGTGCTGGTGGGCACTCACTGGGATGGGGTGATGGGCATTCTTTGCGATGGGGTGATGGGCACTGAGTGGGATGTGCTGGTGGGCACTCTTTGGGAAGTGCTGGTGACCACTCACAGGGATGTGCTGATGTACCTTCACTCATGGGGATGTGCTGATTGATGGGCACTCACTGGGACAGGTGCACAGCTCTTAGAAAAAATTATGGAGGTAGATTCACACCAAAGGTCAAAAGTAAATTACAGTTGAAACTCTCCTAGTGATGATCATTTCTGAATATGTACTTGTACTTAAAACAGCCACAAAAGCTGCAAACTCTCTCTTTTCTGCAGTACCATGAGATGCAGGCAACCCTGAGGTACCAAGCGCCGGACGCCAGGCTCTGATCCGTGCTCAGGAAGCTCCAACAGATCAGAGCTGTGAGCAAAGCTGATTTACACTGTGTGCTACTGAGGAACACTGGAAATCAGCAGAAAGATCAAACATCTGCTTTGTCAGAGAGGGAGGGAGCTCTGTGCAAAGCAGCTGTTTAATTATCCAGCACTGTGCCATGTAACAATTTATACACCAGACCCTTAATCCCAAACCGGCTCAAGAGGGGAGCTGATTTTAGGAACTGGAAATAAAATGAGCACAGACATGTCATGAATTGTCAGCTTTAATATTAAAAATAAATACATTTAAATATCTAAATAATACCTGTGTTTCCTTCCCACCTTCCAGGTAAGACACTCATCCTGAAAATTCCAACACACATCATTTTTTCTTGAGTTAGTCAAGCCAAAGTAACACCTTTGGGATACAAACTTGAAGTGAATGCATTTATCAAAACTTAATGAAGGCTATAGCATTCAACTACCCTTTTCAAAGTTCATAACAGCAATTGCACTAGCCCTTGGTACAAGCTTCTGAACTGATGATAAGAAGTCTTGATGAAGCCTGACTCTGAAATGCATTTATAGTTTTTTGAATAGTCTTTGGTAAGGGAAGTAACAATATTGATTAATGATCCAAGGAATTTCCAAGAGATAAATATGAAGAATCAAAATATTGGTATCATTTTTCAAAATATTTTCTTAACTTTCACTAACAATAAACAGTTATATAGGTCCATACATCAGTGTTTATGTGGCTGACATAAATGCAAAATAGGCATTTTTCCACTTCTGAAATTGTGCATATAGTCAGTTAAGATCAGAAATTTACCCAGCAAAATATTATTGTTGAAAATCTTGGTCAGTGAGTGAGTCCAAAATGTTTCATGTGGAAGATTTCTATATGGACAGGCTTGTGGGACCCAAAGCAGCCAAAAGGGGGTTCTGCACCTCTATGGCAGACCAGTCAGGACCATCCTGGCAATGCAGGCACACAGCTCAGCTCTGGTGCCTGGGAATGTGCCTTGGCACCATTTAACTCATTCATGGGAAAGAAGCCTGTGAGTCCAAGAACAGTGTCACACAGGACTCTGACTTCCCAGGCAATTCATAAACACTTAGAGGCTGCCATTCATCCTGTATTTGACCCAAGGCAGGTAAAAATTTGTCTGGGTGATAAAGCATGCAGTAATTTGAAACACAGCTGCTTTTGGCTTCTGTGAAGTCGTAGGAGCTCACTGAAACAAATGAGGTCTTAACCAGGAGGCTGCAGAGCAGTGACCCATAAGAAAACCTCATGGGCTGCAGCCTCTCCTTGCAGCCTGCCCACACCAAGACAGGTCACATGCACAGCCAGGTTTAAGGAACAATGCAGGACATTGAGCCAAGTCTCTCAGCATCGTGTTTACCATACTGCCCTAAAAATACCTGCCTGCCTTTGTCTGCTAGCGCAGGATTCTGCAATTTCTACACATTTATGGACTGCTTTTCCCTTCAGGATGCTGCTTTCTTTGTTGCCCAAATGTATTCACCCTCTAGACCGTAGAGTCTTCTCATTTCAGCCCCTCTGTACTCTTTTTCCTGTCCCATCCTCCTCTGAAATTTCTCTTATTCCCCTGTTATTTGTATCCCTCTTATCTAAATCCATGTGAAAATAGTGTGGAACCAATATGTTTGCCTAAAACTATTTGCTACAAATATACCAAAAGGATCATATTCCCTCTTCTGTCTCTTCCCTTGAGAAAATGTAGTCATTAATTTGATTTCCAGCTTTCATTTTTTTTTTTAAAGGGAACAAATGACAATTATTGTTAACTTTGAAGTGTGATCTTTAGCATGAATAATTCCCCAGAAGAAACATCTGCTTTACAGATGAGTTGTGACAGCAGACAATATGCTTCCATATTTTGTATATTCATATTTGACTGGCAAGAGGTGGGGCTGAGACTGACTTTCCAGCTTCACACTGCAGTCCCAAGGGGCCAAGAGCACTTCTCAGGAGTGATTCTTGGCCTTTTGGGGTATTTTTATAAGTGGGGTTGGCCCTAACACAGTATCTTTGAGGCTCAAGTGCTGCTTGTGCCCACATCAGCTACCAAATGTCACTTGGCCTTCTGTGTGTCCAGCCCCAGAATGACCTGTCTGTATGTGCAGGGCCCCTGGACATCAATATTTTGTCTTTCTTGCACTTCCTATTCAGCACGTGGCCCAGGTTTCTGCCTGTGCCCAGCAAAGCTTGGCTGGCAGCCCATCTCTCCAGCTTGTTAAAGCTGCTGTCTGCACAGCAGAATGGTTTTTAGCAACAGCTGGCCCCTGGCCAAAGCTTGTCATCTAAATTCAAGTTCAAACTTCTCCAAAGTTTTAGGCCTTTTAGCATCCTTGGCTGACACTTTCTGAGCTGGCTGGTGGGTTCAGATTGTTTTCATACCCTTACTACTACACAATGCACTGCAAAATAAACATCAAACAGGAAAAGATTGGGTGTGCTTAACTGGGAGCACTTTATGCAAGCAAGGAAAGAACAATCCTTTTCCTTTGTATGTCAAATAGGTTGAGCAGCAGTAAACAGAAGATTCAAGACACGCATCAAGAAAATTATTTAATGGAAAGAGAAATGAAAGGAATAGTTTATTATTTATAAAATAATATATAATATTTATATAATTATATATAATAGATAATTATTTATAGACAGGGTGGTCCCATCAGAGGGGATCTCTGAAGATAGATTAGACAGGCAGCTGTCAGGACTGGTGCAGTTATCCCATTGGAGCAGGAGGATTGGGTGGCCTCTCAAGCCTGGAATTCTTATCTTTCCTACCAGCTGCTTACCCTGTGCTGGTCTGGAGGGAGAAGCTTGCACTGGAAGCATCTTCCTGCAAAGAAGCTCCACAACTTTCCTCCCTTTTGTTTTACCATAAATCCACTGCTGCCCCTTGGAATCACAGAATGGTGGAATATCTTGAGCTGGAAGGGCTCCACAAGGATCCTCAAGGTCCAGCTCCTGGCCCTGCACAGGACAGCTGTTGCTATCTCATGGCTGAACAGATAAGGAAGGTTTATCTTCATCCAGTGCAGAAGTGAGATTTGACCTGTGGCACTTTGAGCAGCCTCCCAGCCCCCAGGCCATGCAACCTTCCCATTGCAGCCTGAGAGGGACACACAGGGAAATACAGATTTCAGTTTGAGAGAGAGAGAGGATAGATGGCATCTATCACATGCCTTTTCCTTTTCAGGCATACCCTTTTTCCAATTGACAGCTCTGGCTGCTTTACTTAAGTATTGAGGTGAGTTCTGAGCTCATCAGTTTCTAGACCACCTTGATGCAGTGTTGCAGTTGGGAGTTCATATTCCTCATAAATCCATTTTCCCTGAGATCTCCCAGCACTGCACATATAACTGCCAGCAGCCACAGCACATCTCCAGCACAGAGCACTGCAGGAGCCACTGAGCCCCACAGGCTTTGCTGAAAACAAGAGAAAGCTGGAAGGCCCTCAGCTTCCATGGAATGGGAATGGGAGCTGGCAACACAAGCTGCTTCACCAGGAAATACCCAATATTTTAATGCATCTTCTTTTTCTCCTCCCCGTTACTGAGAAGTGGCTTTTTACATCATATTTGTTATGAAATATAGCAACATTTAAAGGTAGAAAGGAAATAAAATGAGAGTCATGCAATATACACATGGACACTCTTACCTGATATTAACAGAACAGGAATTACTATAGGAAATATTCCCTATTGCCCATAACAGAGTGCAAATCTTCCAGATTTGTTTGGCTACATTTGATCTCATTAGAGACTAGGAAAAGAATTTAAATCTTAGTGATTTGTAAAATGCTCTACCAACACAGGCAATTGCAATGCTACTTGAAAGAAACAAGAGAAATTAGAAAGCTGTTGAACATACAGACAAGAAAATGTCTTCTTTTTAATGGTCCCCATGATTCACAAAAGCCCATTTTCAATCCAAAGCTGCCACTGATGAGGTATTTCAGTATATTGAAATAGGATTGCTGGAAGGTGTGTCATGGACATGAATGTTCTTATTAAACTATGAAAACAATCCTCTCAGAAAACACAAGCAGCACAAGAAAAACACAAACCATGTTTATAAGCTGACAGCAGAGCACTTTATGAGATTTATCTTTATGAGATTTTGAAATTCAAACAGCTAAACTCTTGGGTTGTCTGAATATTTGATGTTACAGGCAGATGCTTTAGGAACAGATCATCTCATGTAGCTGGTGTAGCTCTACAGACTCTACACACTTATTTACTAGCTGAGCTGTTTACCCACACAGGAGTTGAGCATCTCAGAAGCTGTAGAGAAGGTAACTAGCACTGTTCAGATGCAAACAGAGTTATCTCCTATCGATTTCCCTGGGAACTGAGTCAGAAACAACAGGCAAACCTTTCTGTCCATATCATCACCTCCTTATGAATCCATCATGCAGGTTGTTCTTTTCTTTGGTTAAGCTTATTTTATTTATTTATTCATTTATTTAGCATTTAGTACACACTCAAAATGGAAATGAAATTACACTGAAAATATTTGGTGTCTTTAACTGCTCACAAGGGCTTTGCACATGGTTAAAGTTAGCCCAAACTGCTTACTGGTGTTCACCCAGCAACAAAGATCTGATCCAAGGCTGAGGGAAATCACTGGAAATCTTCCTAATGCCTTTTGCAAGGTTCATATCTGGCTCTGTAGGAACTGCACTATCCTCTCTGTCTTATTGCATTTTGATCACAAGAGAAAGAAAAGGATAATCTCAGCTGACCAGGGCATGTTTGTATAAATATGCACATTTTGTATCCGTATGTCTTTTTCAACCATATGTCCTTCATTTTTATCTGTAAAGGAATTTAACTGTGTTTGCTATACATTTTGATAAAATCTAAGATGGAAAACTGCAGAGAATTAAATGTTCTTCAAGGACATTTGCAGTTTACAAGAAACAGAGAATCTGTTCTTGAAATGTAACTAAACCCAAGCTTTTGAGAGTGCTATAGATAACAGTGAGCCAGAATGGCCTCCCAGAACCCAACAGCAGCAAAAACATCCATGACAAATTCCACTGGGCCCTAGGGGGAAAAGTAGAATTTATAACTGATAGAAAGTGCTGGGACACATCATGCCTTAAAGCAAAATAATCACTTAAAAACCAGAAGGAGCCTTCAGTGAGATCAGCAACCACATCTTTACCAGTGATAAATGTAGTAAGAATTAGACCATCGTTCAGGGTGTTCTGAACTCAAGGCATGACTGCCAAGTAATTGTGATGAGAAGCTGCACTTCAGTCCTTACACACTCACTTTATTGCTCTATCTACCCACTATGCAAGACCTACAAGGCTCTGTCACAGAATATATTGCCTGTGATTGAAGATGTGCTGCACTAAACAGGACAGAAAAGCTTCAGAGCCAACTGGATGAAGAATTAGCATGGACCAGATCCAGTTTTATAAATGACAATACCATGGGAAAAACAGATCTGGGGTAATTAATTTTACCTTTTTGTGTTTCAGTTTTCTGATCTGTAAAATCAGAAACTCTTCTCTGCATTGCAGATCCCTGGCTCCTGCATGAGAGCTGCTTTGGGACTGGCCAGCTTAGTCCAAATGTGAAGGTGTGCATCTGCCTCCAGCCCCTGCCAGGAAAACAAGGTGTTTTTTCCTTTGCTACAAAACAATTAAGCTATTTCAGTTAGAGTATGGAGCTTTGCAGCTCTTTTGGGATTTATTTGTTCACTCCTTTTTTGGAGTGAAGGATATGACCAGCAGCTTTCAGGTATCACCTAGGGACTGCAATACCACCACAATGGTCTGTGGACAGCTGTGGGCCAATTTTTAAACAGCCAGCTCTAGTACTTATTGCAGGCTGAAGAGGCACAGGGAGCTCAGCAACTTCATATCCCACACATTTTATTTTGCCTTTTGAGCAGCTTCTGTCACTCACATTGAATTGCACACAGCCATGGCTCAAATTATACAACCTAGCTAATTAACAGCACATTGCTGCGATCCTGAGTTAGCCTGTGGGAGCTGCAGACTAAAGATCATTAAAAACCTCTGGCTTGTGTTTTAAACAGAAACAGCAACTCTTCTCCCTCTCCTGGTCTTCCTAATTCTCTAAGGCAGTGTTTGAAAAATGTTTAAGTAAAACTGGTCACTTGGTAAATGGGGCATTCTCAAATTTATGAGCAGAACCTCAGACAAAACTGTCCCGGTAGTTTGTTACTGGCTTTGAATTAATTCTCACAAACAAAGTAACTTGCTCGTGGCAGGGACACATTTGGAAATGCGGTCAGAGCTGACTTCTAAAAGGGTTATAGAAGTCTTTGCTAATGATTACATGCCACCACTGCTTTTGGCTCTTGCTCCCAGAGCACATTTGCAGCAAAGCAAAGGCAGACTCCTAGGAGCATCAGTCAGAAATCCTCCTGCCTCAGCGAGCCTGAGCCTCTCAAGTAGGACAGGGCTCTGCTGAGACCTCGTGCCTGGAAATGACTGTGGGCAATACTTTCAAAGAACCTTCAGAGATTAACTTGTATAGTTAGAGTCTCTTAAGAGAGACGAAGTTAATTGCTGCAATCACTTTATTTATGAATTTTAGAATTAATCCGGGCTTTTAACAAGTTTTCAAGGCATTTTATTTTATGTTCTATGTCTTGAGCCCTAGAGAAAAGGATCTATTTTTAATTCCTGTCATTTCAGCCATGTTACAATCTGAATAATACAATTTAAACAGGCAATTGGTGGAAGTAATAGTTAACAAGTCACAGTAAATCCCAGCAGCACTTACTGAAAAACAAATGATGCAACAAGCAAAGACAAGGTTAGTCAGGTAAATAAACATGACTTGAAATTAATTTTGCTGGGGAGAAAAAGTGTTTCAGTAGAGTGAAATTACAGCACTTTATAAGAAATAAAGTGCAGTTTATCATAAAAGGGAGAACTGATTTGCTATATTTACAGTGAATAGTAGCACAACTTCATGAGTGACCAAGTTCTGTCCTCTAGCATCAAAGCTGTAATAAAAGTTTAAATGGCCATTCACCAGAGGTTTTACTACATTTACTATGTTAAAATTGGAAGAGCTGAAAAGGTGAAGACCAAAAAATCTTGAAAGGGTGACATTTTTTGTGATTTTGAAAGCTGGTATGTATTGAAGCTTTAACAGCTTTTATTATTGTTGTCCTCTGCAAATACCTTCCTTCAATAACAGACTGATGTAATCAGTCCTTCCAATCAGCTCTAAAATAAAGCATCCACAGACATTAACATGCAAGGGAAATGCAAATGAGAGGCACTGTGTGCATTGGTATCTCTCCTGGGCCTCCTTCCTCAAACATCACCCACTTGTCTTTCCATGCAGTGACCAGGAATGAACCCCCTAGGTCAGCTGGAGCTCAGATCCATGCCTGACCTTTGCACCTGAATTTACACAGCTCTTACAAAGAATATTGACCCTGTCGTTTGAGAATTTAATTCTTTGTGACACCTGTTGTTCTGGATTTTTTAATCCATACCATACATTCAAATTAAATTATGGTAAAGAACAATGAGATGAGTGAGAGGAATAAAGGCTGAGAATTATTTGGGAAAGTGCTGGCATATGTGGCAAGGGACCACCAGCAAGGTCCCTGGTGGGGTGGGGGACAGGAACAGGGGAAGAAGAGTAGCAGCCCTGTGCTCAGAAAAAAAGAATGTGCTGCAGGTCAAGAGAATTTGCCAGTGTCAGGTGGGATTGAGAGACTGCCTCTGTGTGAGGCAAATCCCTGCAGATAGGAAGAACTGGGTGGCATTTTTAAGGTGAGATTAAGGTATGTGAAACAGGTGACAAGATAGGAAGCCATAGAGGACTGAGAATATGTAAGTGGAAGATAAGATCAGAGCAGCAAGGAAGATAATTCAAGCTGGGGAGATGAAAAGCACAGAGCTGACAACTGGCTCTCACTTCATTCTGTGCTTAAAATTAAATCCATGCTTAAGTGCCTCAGTGAACTGAGGCTGCTGGAAGGGTAATCTTCTAAGTAACCAGTAAGGAACACTGAACTCCCCTTTATTGTATATACACACAATCCCACAAGGATAAAGAAACTAACATTTCTTTGCCAGACTGATTTTATTCTGCTCTTGGACATTTCAGTGAAGTTGTTACAGCTGTCCTGCCCAAGCCACAGAAAAAGGGAATCCAACAAAGGGCCAGGGCATTAATGTGCAAAGGGCTTTAACAGACACAGAAATAAGTCCTGACTGTCAAAGAAAGGGCAGCTTTTGATGATTCCTATGCTCACCTCAAGGTAAGCCTCAGAGGCCAAGAATGAGGTAGGAAGATGAGATGCTCTTTCACTGGAACTAAATCTTTTTAATGTTTTCTCCTTTTCTTTTATATTTTTCACACAATATTCATTGTGTTTTGATAGCCTCAGATGTTGTTTTGAGCATATCACATCCTGTTCACTTCAGAACAAGAGTGAAAAGAAAGTCACACATGGAAGAGATGCTGTATAAAAAGTCAAAAGTCGATTAAATGGTATCCAGATAAGAAAGAAATTTAAGCACCAACTCTTGCTCTGCCCCAACCTTTCAGAGATGATATAGATTTAGTAGAAGGAGGAATTTAGCCAAGACAAACACGTGCCTCTGAAGCATAGGATGAGGATATATTACAGGTGGCACAGGACCAGAATCACACAGGGAGCTGCACACACCCAGCCCTGACTGTGCCACTCACAGACTTCAGGGCTGGTCCTGCTGGGCTCATGAGCCTTGTCTTGGGGACAGCCTAGTGATAAATTGTATTTAGACGCTGTTCCTTGCAGCACAACCTCCCAGAGCATCTCAGGACAGGCTCTTTAGTAGCTGTCAGGAGCAGACCAGAGCAATAATTCCCTTTCCTCACAGCCACCACAAGCCAAGCCTCACACATCCCTTGCAAGGCAGCTGTGCCCATCCTGGCCAGCACAGGGACCCAGGGCCAACGCTGGCACTGAGTGCTGGGCACTTGTCCTCACTGTGCTCCTTGCACAGGTGACTCTGCTTGGGCTCACCTGTCCCACATGCTGACTGGGGTATTTCTGTGCTATTTGCAAACAGCTCTGTTATTTCCCCCCCTAGAGATATCACTCCAATTACCTACTTTCTGCCTGATCTCCAATGATTTATTCAAATCTTTTTGCATCCCCACTGAGGCACCTATAAATTACCCTGCTATTGTGTTTAGAGTACTTGGGTTGATTTATAAAGATGCCTACAAAATAAATGACCTTGCAGATGGACAAGTCTTTAAACACATTTTCATATATGAAAGATATGAATTGCAGTACTTTAGAAAACACAGCAGTAAAACTCCAATCAAAAGAAATAATGGAGGATTAAACTAAGAGACCCACTTACCAGAAGTCTAAGATGTGCAGAAGATTTACTTTTGTAGATTAAAAATGTAGATGAAGCTTTGAATTCTAGGCTTTCTAAACTGTAAAGCTTTGTGATGTTAGCAAAAAAAGGACTTTTGAAAACCTTTCAAGATCTGAGACAATCAGAAAGAGAGAGCTTATTTGTTCACTTAATGGAAGGTCTCACTCAAATTAGACAGGTTGATTCTCAGAGCCACCATTTTCTGCAAAGATGAAAAAATAGAGAAATGCCAAAATGAGTGTGATTTTAGGGAACTGACTACCATAACATCACTGAGTTCTTATGAATGACAGCACTGTAGAACTGACATTTCATGTGCTTCAGCAAAGTATGCTACATTTCTATTTAGAGCCCCTATAGAAGTTAGTGATGGAGGAAAAGATCCAGAAACTATTCCCAGTCCACCCCGACTCCCTTCAGAATGAATACATCAGAGCACAGAATCAGGTTTTAGAAATGAGCTGAAGTGAATAGAATTGCATGGGCAGAATGTCAAAATGTTTCTGATGATTCACTCACTAACTTTGCACAGAGAGGAGGGTTCAAACCACACCACTCAGATCCCCACTCAAATTTCCCCAAAGTCTGAAAATTAGTTTCTCTCAACTCCAATGTACAGTGTGCACTCTCTTCCCTTTAATACCTTGCAATATATTAACAGGTAGATAGCATAAACACCAAAATCCCCTTCCTTGGAAATTCCCCTTTGCTGGAAATTGCCACAGCTTCCCACCCCCACTTTCTTAACCCACATATGTCCATTGACTGTTTCCTTATATACTGAGGGTAGGATCAGTCCCAGATGCAGCCTTTGGCTCATCTGAATGCATTCCCCTCTCTTAGGGCCCTTAATCAGTCTGAAACCTGGTGAAACACCAGGGAAGGAAGAGCACAAGCAGGACTCAGACCCTGTTATTTTGCACTGATACTCTCTATAGTATCAAAAAGGAATTTGGAGCCAGGGCAGCATTATCTGGGCTATCCATGGGCCAATCCTGTTCTGGACTTAAACAGCCTGGAGCACTAACAGTGTGCTTAGTACCCAACATATTGAAATGCATCTGTTCTTGTGCAGTGAAGCCATAGTAACCATTTCCTCCTCTCAGTGGGAGACGGGAGGGTTGAGCATTTTTGGAAGTCAAGCAGCTGCTTTAAGGAATGTGATCTACGTTGGGAGTGAGGGGTGAGAGGAGGAGAGAAACCAGCAGAGATAAAAGGAGCCATTGCTGGGCTTGCCTTTGCAGTAACTCCTGCAACTCTCCATGGCCCACATTCAGAGGCTGCCCTTTGTGAGAGCAGCATTCTCTGCTCACAAAATCCCTTCATAAAGAGACATAAATGTTTAGCCCATATGAAAGAAACTCTGCCACTCTGCATTGGGGCACACAAGGGCTTGGCTGGGCTCCCTCCTCAGTCAGGTGTTTTACAGGACACACTGATGGCATTCAAGCTATGGGTCCCTAAACTGGTGTTTTCTGGGGCTGTCCCAGCCTAGCTCATTTTCCTGATTTTGTCTTCCAAGAGCACTCTGCAGAAAACTTGAGATCGAAGGTTTCTATTAAAAGCAGCTCTCTTCAGTTCAGTTTATAGCTCTGTTGCCATTTATTTTGCTAAGAACTCATCTTTGGAACAATCAGGAAGTCTGCTGTGGCTTGATAGAAGAAGATACTTTTCAAAACAAAGTCCCTACAACAGATAGGACTGAAATATCAAAATATTCAAATATTTATGTGTGTAAGTAATGAACAATATAACAGGTCTTACATTCTTCTCCTATAGCAGCTGAACCACTGGAAGAGATTAAACAGAAGCCAGAGAATTTAAACCAGCAATGAAATCTTTCATCAAAAGTAGATATCAAATAGACACTCAGTAGGTTTTTTGTGTTGGTGGACCACAAACTAATTATTGACCCAAAACAATGCTTGGCAGATAAAAGCTCTCCTTCCTACTCCATCACAACACCTAACAGTTTCAGAACACTTTCCAGTTAAAGACTACTGTGAATAAGTGTGGTTATTAATACAAAAACACAGGCATGGTGGTGGAAGCTATCCACAAACAGACTGAGTTTAAGGAAACACAGGAGGAAGCATCCAGAATCTCACAAAATTACACTCAGCTTCCTGGGAAATACTTTCTAACATGGGCTTAAAAATATTCCTGTCTCTGTGCCATCTCTTCACAAATTCTCTGTTCAGATTTCCCAAATTACACATTTCACCTCATCCTGAGGGAGCAAACAGAGACCTCCTTAAGTGCACCCAGACACCACTACACGGACTGTTACATTCTAAACCAGAATTTGTGGTATATTAGTTGGCATTTTTTAAATTATACAGTTCTGTTAGAGCCCAAATACTCCATCATTAGCTACTCACAACACCAAGAGAGTGTACATTAGACCCAGTTGTGGGTTTAAATGGGTGTAATGCATCTCAGTCCATGCTTTTAACTTGTAAAGGAGTACATTGAAGAAAATGTCTCTGTCACATTCCTTGGCAAGAACATACTTGAATAGGTCCCATTTTGAGAGTGACAGAAAATCTCCAACACAAAGTGTCTAAAAGTATAATCATTCCCTGATACTGATTCAATAATTTAGAATTATCAATCCTTTATCCTAAATCTGCAGATTGAGGGAGAGTTTTGGTAATGACCAGCACCTGGCAGTTCCATTTAATTGCAAGTTGGGTACCTTGGAAGAAGAAAACCCCTTGCTGTCTTGCAAGCTTGCAAAATTTATGTTCAAAATAGCTCTAAAAGCTTGTAAGCTCAGGGCAGACATAATTAATGCAGCAAGCTTAGCTGGAGCATCAGTGTGGCTGCACAGATAAATTGATCGTTTGGGACAAGTGAGCAGGACCAAAGGTTGGGTCTGTCCCTGGCTTTGCAGGGAGGAGCAGTCCCCTCAGCATGCACAGGGTGTGACACCTCCCTGCCCAGCCCATGCAGAACCCACAGCCAGGGCTCCTGCTGGGGGCACATCATCATGTACTCCTCTGTTTGATGCCTTGGGTTTTAGCTTTTGTATTTTCCAGATTCTGTGCTGCTTTAGTGTGCACTTCTGAGCTTCGTATCAGGGGATGGTGAGCTCTCTTCACATTGAAGACAAAACAATTCCTTCTCTAGCTGGGGACCAAGGACAACCAATCCAAATTACAGGCCCAAGAGCCTAAACAACATGGACTGAAGAGAGAAAAACAAGAAGGATGGGACTGCATGGGCTAAATCTGTAACTGGACAGTGAACTCCAATATGCAAATGGAGCAGAACTGATCACAGTGACAGACCCCGTGCCCAGTCGTGCATTTTGTGACCATTTTGGTTCATCTTGGGTGCAGCTCTGGCTGGGCTCTTGGGCTGCCCAAGGTGGATCCATGGAGGCCTTCTAATAAATCCCTGCTTTATTCTTTAGTTCTGTCTAGTCTCTGTCCTAGGTCAGCTTTCACAAGGCATTGTGTTTAGAATCAGACAAATGTTATGGACTATTCATCCTTCTCTGACCACAGGAATATTTAAAAGCAGCTCTATGTAGAGCCAAAGTACAAATCATGAGAAGAGTGATTAAACAGATATTTTTTTGTATGTAACTATTTAAAGGCTGGGGAAGTCTGTAGCCCAAAAGCTGTATTGGTGTGGTTTCCCTGAAAGCTCAATCAATCAACAAAAAGCTGTATTAAAAATCAGCAGAGAGAATCACACTACAGAAGCCTGGTCTTTTTAGCCCCTAGCAGTCACTTTTGGCCTTCACAAGGGACCACCCAGTTCAATGTCAGCCAAAGCTCCCTCTGAGCCAGTACACTGGACACAGATTCTGGTTGTGTTCCCAGCATCAGTTGAATTTTTTGAACAAATTTTCCACCTCAGAAGAAAAAATAAAAGACAGTAAGGAGTAGATGTATATTTAAGAGAAAGGAAATCTGGGACAAAGATATCAAGTAAAAGTTTAACACCTGTAGATATCCAAACATCTTTCATTCAAAACCTTAATTAAACTTGAAATTCTGGAGATCCCATTAATGGTACAAGTGAGATGCTGGATGGTAAAACAGGAATTGTGCATACCTCAGTCCTAAATTGCCATGCAGTATAAAATCCTCATCAAGCCCATTTTCCTTTCACATCTAAATGCATCAATGGAAGTATCTAATTTACCACTGCCAAAGAAATCAAGTTCAATCCCAAAGACTCCTTCAAGCTCAATAGTGAGCCTCAGGCAAAGCCAGTGTAGAATACTATGAAGAAATCACCTCTGATACATGCCATAAGTGAGCTTTATGCAAGGAAAATTGGAGAACTGTGTGTTGGATAAAAAGATATATTCATTTTAATTCAAGTATTTCTGTTGCCATCTTAGATGAGTTAGAGAAAGAAGCATATAGCATTATTCATTTACTTCCTCATTTTAGCAACTTTCTACATTTTTATCTCCTTAATACAACCTTCTCCCTCATTTCATAGCTTTTTTCATTCTTTTACATCTCCCTATTCAGCAAACATACCTAAGTGGTCCTTAACAATATGACACCTTATGACTCTTGCAACAATTTTGAACACATCCTCATGGGCAAACATTTTAAAACTCTTTCTTGCAGTTTGCATTGCTTTGGATCTGCCTGCCATATTTCCATCTACCATCCAAAGAGATGAATTTGCTGTCTAAATCCTGCAAGATCCCTCATCCTCCACACTCCAACTCAGCCCAGCTACAGCCTGTTTATCTGTTTTATAGGGGCTGAATTGTTATTTCTGCTCACTGAGCAGCCAGCAGGGTGTGCTTGTTATTTCTGTTCCCTACAAAGTATTAATTTTCTAATTTCACCCATTAACACTACTTCTGTAGCATTTACAGCCTCTGTGTTTTCTCTACAGAGGTGGTCATAGTCTATTATAAGATTTTCATTAGAACTGAATACCTAAACTAATAAAAGCTAGGGATTGTCAAAACACTACATGCTACCATGTTTAAAATATAACACCAAAACGTAATTACCTTCACACTGCTCTTCTCCCAAATGTCTCTTCATGCCAGGATAGCTTTTACCTATAACATGATCAAAATCTAAAATCAAACATTTTTAACATTCAGGAACTTGAATAAATCAATTAACCCATTAAATAAATATTATTAAGAAAGAAAACTGCTCAAGACTTCAACTCTCAGACATTAGAAAATAATATATAAATCAAAGTACAGAATTCTTTTTTCCACTGCTCATTGCCCCTTAACTCCAAGTTTCTTCAATATCTCCACATTTTCATCTGCTCCTGCATGTTCAGAACAGGCTGTAGTTGGAGTTTCACACAGATCTGGTTTCACACAGATCTCCTGGATCTCACTTGATGGCAGATGTTTTCAGGCTTTCACATTGTGTTAATGTTCTCAGGTGTAGACCCATCTTTGAGTACAAGGTTTTCAGAGTTGTTTCCCCCCTCTCTCTGGAGATCTTCTGCTTGGCTTGTAATTCACAGAAACTTGACAGATTTCTATTTTAACAACCTCCATTAAGATTTTTGCATCTTGCTAGACTGTCTGTGAAATGATGAAGCACAGAATGCAGAATTCTGGGATGGAAGGGACCTCCCAAAATACCTAGGTCCTTCCCAAATCCAAATCAACTCTACCTAACCATTCCCAACAGAAATTTCTCTTGCCTTTATTCTTTAAAAGGAACTGTAATCTCTTCCAGAAAATACTTCACTGTTTCAATACCATCACTGAAAGACAGACAGTCTTATTATCCAACCCAAATTTCTAATCTATTTTTTAGGGCTAACCTTGAGCAATGCAGGTGTACCCACAAGTGCTGACATTTGATTTCTTGCAAGGGAGGCTGTGCACTGTGTCTGGGTAGAGAGCCCATAGGACCAGGAGCACCCAAAGAGGCTGCAGGATGTCCCTCTCAGGGATTTGTTTCATGCACATCACACCCACGTTAAGGACTCACTACAATAAAAGGGAAACATTTCAAACATGTAAGAGTGATATGATAGATTGACTTCAGCAAAGTCACACTTTGATAATGGCTCTAGGGCTCTTTATCACAGAAGGAACTTCATCTTCATGGCATTAAAAAACAACCAACCATGAGCCTGTAAGAAAATGAAACACGAAAAAATAACAAGAAGAATGTGTGAGAAAGCCCCTGCTCATCAGGCAGCAAGCTGAACCACAAATAAACACATCTCAGGCACTCCCAGGTATTTATGGGGCAACAGCTTCACACAGCTCAACATATCACATTCAGTTAGAAATGATAACATTAAACCACACAGATTTGCTACCTAAAAAAATATTGCTCCTGAGAAGTTTTGTCTAATATTGTGCATTTAAGGTGACATGGATAAAAACAGCAGACAAAGCAGGATGAGGATCACACCCACAGTACACTGTGTGTGTGAAAGATGTGCAGCAAAAGTGTGAATTTCTGGCAAATCTGGCCTGTCAGTAAAATGATGCAACAGAGACATGAGAGGATCTGATGCAAAAGAACCCAAGAGACAGGAAGGACTCAGAGTGGAGGTTTTGACAGCATTAAATCCTTACCTGTCTGAGGCTCCCCAAAGCTAAAAACAACAGGATAACACACTGTCCATTCCAAGAGCCAAAGAAAAAAATTAGAACATCATTTTCTCTGAAGTGTTTCTGCCCTCAGTTTACAGCCACTGTGAGTGTGAATACCCAGGCACAGCCCTTTCCTGGTGGGAACAGTGCCTGCTGAGACTGCCCAGGCTCTGCCCTGAGTCAGCTCCTCTGGGCAGCCCCTCACATCCTCACTGCTCTGGTCCCCTGTCCTTCCTCCTCCCACTCTCATTTCACCACCCAGCACTCACATCCAGGCTCTGCAGTACCACCTGCAGACCCTGTCCTGCCAGTTCAGCCCTCAGAGGGTTAAATTTGGGCTCTTCAGCAGTTCTTTCATCACCTTTTCCTGCTCCCACTTTCTCCACTGCTCAGCAGCCCTTCTTTCATGCTGTGTTTCTTGGCACTGTGCAGAAGACAGTGGGGACAGCCAGGGCAAGGTCCCACAGGAGCTTGTGTCAGTAGTGCTGTGCAGATTCCTGTAATCTGAATTCTTGTTAGCTGTGGTGGTCTTTGAGCTGCACAAGGCACCTGAGAGTGCACAGGGGATGGGAAAAAGAATTTTTCTCAGTTGCAAGTGAAGTCACTTTAGGAACAGATTCTCATATTGGCTGGGCCTTGAATGTCTACAGGAGAAGCATATGTAATTGCCCTGCCTATATCACCTATTCTGACACCTGC